>NC_132787.1:83730290-84980290 GCF_048418805.1 Vulpes vulpes
AAAAATAAACAAATCGAAACAAATTATCTATCTATACCCAATAGGTATAGTAAAGCAATAATTAACTTAATGCCATTGGGAAATAATGTATGCAGCATAAAAGAAAATAGGTACAAATGTAAAATCACTCAAGTTAGATAAAATTACAGAAGTATTAATTTTGATCAGGAAATTAGCAGTATGAACTCCTAATTTTTTTCTAAAAATATACAAGCTATGAAAACTCATTAATAAGAACATGTAGTAATTGTAATATCCACATAGAATTGCAAATATTGTAATACGGTAATGTCCACATAGAATTTCCCACAAAACAAATACTGTTCTTTGAAGAAATTGCTATTTCAGGTCTATGACAGGGGAAGGATAAAAGGAGCCCAGAAAGCAAGGAACCTATCAGAACTGATGGGATTATGTGAAATGGATACCAGAACTAACTGGAATGGCCTTACTGGCCAAAGATGGGTCAGTTTGCACATTAAAACCATGGTGCTCAATGGTAGCAACTCAGATATATAAAATTTTGTGAACTCATAATGATACTCAAAAATTGAAATTAAATTATGGACAAATCTCACTTGTAGTTTTTGGTTGTTACACAATAGCTCATTCTGATAGCTAGCATAGATAGAAAGATAAACAATCCTCCTTTTTCTTTTTTTTTTTTAATCCTCCTTTTTCTATGTGAACTTCCTCTCAGGATAACCACATATATGATAAAGTGTGATGAAATTATTCCTTGTAGAAGAGTTCCAGCTAATAAATGTCAAGAACAAAAGAGTCTGAGATTTTACCCTACTTGCAAGATTAGAAGTTAGCCTGCCATAGTTTTGTGGATGCTAGTAGGAGACAAAAGTCCCAGATAACAGCAAAAGGAAGTTTGTTTATTTCTCTTTATTGCTCAGATCGACAGCAGTAGCCAGTTTCTTGCACTGGTTCCCCAAACTCCAATTCCCATAGAGCAATTTGATGAGGGTCAGGTGACGTCAGCACACAGAGTGGATTGTGTTAAAGGAGAGGAACCTTCAACTTTAGAGTTTTTAAATCAGTGATCCTTTACAATGGACTGCAACAAACTTACTCGACTTTTGTTCCAGAGGAACTCATTATCTGTATTATACTGGACAGCAAACAGACCTGCCCTATGTTCCAGAGGGAGTTACCATCTGTATCTCTGAACCTGTTCCTTATACATAAATCCTTCAAAAGATATTTTGGAGCAAAGGGTATCAGATGGGTATCTCATCCGATGTGACGAGATATCCATGGAGCACTGCAGAAGGATATGAAATGAGAAAATCACTATTTCATAACTTGTGCTAAAATAATGTATCTAGACAGTGATAGACAGTGATTATTGGTGGATATTGATGCCATCAAGGCAATGGTTAATGAGGATCTTCTAATGAATGTATTAGACTGGCAACAAATAACTTCACTGACCAAACTTGAAATCAGTAAAAGTAGGGATGCCCTGGTGGCTCAGCAATTGAGCGCCTGCCTTTGGCCCAGGCCATGATCCTGGAGTCCTGGGATTGAGGCCCACATAGAACTCCCTGCCTGAAGCCTGCCTATTCTCTGTGTGTGTGTCTGTCATGAATAAACAAATGAAATCTCTTAAAAAATTGTGGTAGGAAGTTTTTTTTCTTTAATTTAGTAGATAGAGTAACTAATATATTTATAACAAAATGTTTTTTTTTTTTGAGCTAAGCAAAACAGAAGACTTTTTGAGACTTTTGTGGGAATTTGATCAAATCTGGGTATTAGATACTAAGAAATTATGATTAGTTATGTTGGCACCAGTTACAGTTTTTAAGGTCCTTATTTTTTTAAAAGATATTCTGAGGTAATTTGTGGATAAGATTGCTGGATTTACTTTAAAATATTTCATCAGAGAAAGAAAGCAAGAAAGGAAGGCAGAAAGGAAGGAGTGGATGGACAGAGGGAAAGAGGGAGGGAATAGAAGGACCAAATGATAGTTAAATGCCAAAAATATAGATGGAATAATATCAACAAAATATTGATAAAATGTACAGTGTATAGATATGTTTATTATACTGTTTTCTCTAATTCTGTTTTGTTTAAAAATGTACATTGAAAACATTTTCCATAAAAGCGATCAAACTTTCAATGAAGCATGAATTAACCTATTATTATTTGCCTTAATAATGCAGAATCACCTGAGGGGCTTGGGTAGAGTGTCACAATCTTGGGAAATAAAGCTGTAACATTATAGTGTAAGCTCTACGCCCAAACTTTATATGATTTTCAGTTTTTCCAACTATCAGACTGCTAACACAAATGTGAGAGATACAGAAGTGGAAAACAGATTTATGGAGATTTAACCAAACAACACAATGTATGGCGATTAAATCAGGAAAAAGAGAAATGCACCAGAACTATTTTGTAAGAAGTGAAAACATGTTTAGAATCCATTAATTGTGAAGAAAATGGTGCAGGTTTTCATGACAGAGTTCTGCTTTGATAATATATGACAGTTAAAATTCCAGGATCTGTACAGGTTTACAAACCCCTCTATTCTACAAATTAAAGAAAAGATTATCTTAATTGTTCAATAATCTTCGATGTCAAACTAATAGGAAAATTAAGGTGAAAGTGGTGTGCAATCCTGGATTTATTCATATGAACTGGAAGGTCAGCCAGTCAGTCATTGAGAGATCTAGGTGAGAATGGGGAGATCTAACTATGGAGGGTTCAGAGAAGGCTTTATATAAGGTTCTGAGGAGTCAAAGCAGAGCCCGCAGAAGCTTGGAGAGTTGTGTTGTGTGTTTTTCTCCCTGGTTAGGTCTCAGCGAAGCCCCTGTGAGGAAGCAGTGTTGCCCTTCCCGAGCTTGAAGAGCCTCCTGTCTTTTTGAAGCAAATACACTCAATCTGATTTATAATCATTTGCTTCTTCTTCGACGGAAGGAAGAATTGGACCAAACGCTATTTTGATTCCGGTCAGAAGATTTTTCAAGCCTAAAGAAATTACTTCAAGTTCTTGCTTCTATTTTCTGGCAGGATTTCTCTTCAGTTATTACAAATATATGGATAGCTTCTCATTTCAACTTAGGTTCCCTTGCAGTCTCTAGCTAGTCCGTCCATCTCTGTGAGGCACAATGTTTATACATGGCTTAATAAGGTGTGCTTCTCTCGTGGGCTGAATCTTAGTTTCAGAGTGATTCAGTTGATTGAAGTGCCCAATCCATCACTGAAGATTTCACTTTTCTTTATAAGTCCTTATTTACTGCTTCTTCAGAATATGCTTTGTGGGATTTTAGAGTGTTCTACACTTAAATTATATATCACTTTGGTATTTAAATCAATGAATTTAAATTACTGCATAATGATTACTTTCAATTTGTCTTCACTTAAGGAATATGATATAATTAAACATGTTTGTTTGATCCGGTCTTGCAAATGAACCTATACATTTACATTAGGTGTCTATGAGATGAGTTAATTCTCTGGAGTTTTTTAAACCATTGGAAGAGGTTGTCAGTTCTTGGGCTGTCAGCAATCTCTCCTCCCTGTCTCTTCTTTCCTCTACCTTCCCTCCCTTTCCCCTTCTTTTCCTTACCTCTTTCTCCCTGTCTCCACTCATACCCTTTCCCCACCTCCCTTCTCCTACAGTGCTTATAGTGTGCCAGGCATGATGCTAAATCTTAGAATTAAGATATACAATAACTTTAAGGCTGATCTGACTTGCATATGCAACCAGGAACCAATTAAACTTGCTGTCATCATTTTCTGTACCCAAGGAACTTGAGAGTTGTTGTAGAAGTTGAAGGGGGAAACAGTTTTATAAAGGCTAATATGTTTTAAACTTAGAGAGGTTGAGATGAATCAGAATTATAGGCAACTAACCTGGAAGATTTCATATATGCTGTTTCATCACTAGAAGTTCAACAGTGTCCATGCTTTAATATCTTCATGCTTCATTGTACTTTTATGAGAATATGACATATATTTATAAAAGCTATTTGATGTCCCAATCTAATTCTATCATCTGTGTAATATCTCCATTTATTTCTCTTGGTTGATTTTCCCCTTCATTACGAGTTGTATTTTCCTGCTTTTTATAATGCTTGGTCATTTTTGATTGGATGCTAGACATTAGGATTTATCTTTTTTTGAATGCTGAATAATATTCTTAACTGTGAGCTTTGAACTGGGATACAACTAACTTAGTTGGAAACACTTTAATCCACCTCAGACTTGCTTTTAAGCTTTGTTATGTGGGACCAGAGCGCTTTCAAGTCAAAAGCTGATTTTGCTATACTATTGAGATAAACAAACAAACAAACAAACAAAACAAAACAAAACAAAAAAACCTTCTGAGTAGTCTCTCCAATGGCCTATGCATTACGAGGTTTTCCAGTCTATGTCACCAGGATCATAACTATTTGTGGTCTCTAAGGACCCTGTCACCTTATCCTTTCTGGCAGTTCTTTTCCAGACTCAGATTTTTTTTTTTAAACATGCATTGATTAGTCCTCAGCTGAAAACTCAAAGGAAGCCTTCTGGAAATTTCCAGAGCTCTTTCTGCATCACTTTCTTCTTCTACGTGTTATTCTCCTCTCCATCCAGCAGTTTCTGCTTTGTACCATATTCTTCAAGGTCTAGCCAAATGTGTTCTGAATTCTCAACTGTATACTTCATCTGAGAGAGTCTTCTGGGCCCTGTTTGGTTCTCTCTGTGCTATGGCCTGGAAACTGTCTTCAGGGAGTATGTGGAGGCAATCACTGTATCAGCTGGTCTGTTTCCCTATCTCAGGGATCACTACTTTGTGCTACAATTGTTGGGTCATATACATTTTGTCCAAATCTTTTAGTTTTTAAGTCAAGAGGGTCTATCAATCCTGTTACTCCATGTCGACCAGAGGCCTATATATGCTATTCCAATCCTTAGAGCAAGGAGTTACTACTATATGTATTTTTATAAACAAAATAGCTGAAGCTTATATAGAATTAACAACTTACTAAAATGCATGTTTAATATGAGAAAAGTCAATAGGCAAACCTTGATCTTTCATATGTAAGTTCATATTTATTCCACCTTTGTATCTGACCACACATTCCTTATCTTATAAAATAGCTTTATATGGTGGGATGTAAAGAAGCTGATTTCCAAGAATTCAGAAGTAGGTGGTGAGAACGGAATGTGGGAAACATAGACATTTATTTTTCCAAGAAGTTTGGTAGTGAAGGAAGAAAGAGAAGACAACCTGAAATAAAGGAGAGGAACAGAAACCTCAAGAAAGTGTTAACACAGTGGGAAACTCTCAATCTGACTGTTCACAGTCATAAAGATAAATTAGCAATGAAGCACCTACCTAGAGCTTAAAACACTCAGGAGATAGTCTTATGAAAACAGTGTCAGGAAACCTTGCTGGAGGAGATGGGGTTTAAACAAGCCCATGAGATACCCATCAAGGAGGTAAAATAAAAGGCTCCAGGGAATTCATTGCAGAAGGACAGGGATAGAGGCGGGAAGAAAAAATATAATCCATATTTGCAAGATAGATAGTGTATAAATACAGGTAGCACAGGGAGTCTTGTTAACTTCCTCCTTTCCTAGATTTCATTCCAAGAAACTTACCCATGAGATGCACAGCCTGTGGCCAGTGATGAGGGCTAGGACAGCCCATTGGCTTGTCTACCTTCCTCTCCTCATACATATACCCTCAGCTATTACCCCATATGATTTACCATCCTGTCTTTACAAGGAAACTTAGAAGGTTTGGATGGAAACCATTAGGAAAATATTTAGAAAGTGATCAATAAAAGAAAAAGAAAGTGATCAATATGTAATTGATAATTTTGTATATGAATAAACGAGCTCAGTTTCTCTACGCCCCAAGAGCTGGAGAGAGAATATTTTCCTTTTGTCTCTGTTCTGCATTATCTTCAGGAGAAATGCTTCATTCTGTCATCTCATTGCAGATTTGTATCTGCTATTCCTCCTCCAGTCACATTTTTCACCCTTCTTCATAAAAGAGAAGAGCTCTGTGCTAAGGGTAGAGATGAGGATTTAATTCATTTTGCTGTTTTGAATTTGTATTCAGTGTCTAGTCTACAACAAATTTGTGTTAACAGACACATATACCCACACATATGTACATATACACATGTCATATTGTGGTTAACCAGTGGTCTTGTATCCATCCCTGTGTGTGTGTGTGTGTGTGTGCGCATGTGTGTGTGTGCATGCACACATGTGTAAAGGATCTTCTATATATTTACTATTTTATCATAGGGGTAACTGACCATTTTGGAGAGAGGGTATTTCAAAGAGCCTAGAGTCCTGAGAAATTAGCCTATTCCTAAGAAGTCATTCCTATTGGTTTAGGAAAAGTCAGTACATATTTCTGGGCTACCTGTGACTCATCTATAAAACAGGAATAAATTACCTGCCTTATTTACTTTATAGACTACCATGCCTTTCCCTTTGTGAGGAGGCCATGCTTGTTGCCAAGGGTCCAACATGGCCATAGCTATAGGGAAAAAGAGTGCACTGAGAGGATGGGAGGACCGCTAGGAGAGCTATAGTTGCAAAATTTGCAGAGGATTGTGCTAAGAGAAATGAGACCAGAAACAGGACAATCACACCCACAAGAACTGAAGGCTAGCTTTTGCTGGAGGTATAGTTAAGTGTCTGTTTTCTGTGAAGGTGGATATGATTAACTGCAGAGGGCTTTTATTGTTTTATTTGTTTCTTTCTGAGGCTGATAAACATGTTGGAGCCAAAGATGAATAATTTGGCACAAATTTGAATACAGTTACCCTTCATTCATGTAACACCCAGGCTATTTTTAATGTTCAATATTTATGAAATATAGCTCTGAAAGGGCTCCAAATAAATAGCATGTCAGGGTACCCCATGCTAATGTCCAGCTGTGCATCTTTCCAATATAGTTTTAGAGAAAGAAATAGGTTTGGATGGGGACAGATCAGGTTTCAACAAATAGCACCTGACCAACAAGGCAAAGAGTATCTCAGTGTGGCAGAAGTAATGATACTTAATTCCACCCATCCAGTGGTTTAACCCTCAGGTTCTGGTGCCCAAAGATTCCTATTTAAATCATACACCAGAATTCCCATTGAGAGACATAGGCTAACTGAGGTTTGAACATGGGTGTGAGAAATAATTGTGCCCAAGAGAAGCGAGGTGACTAGGAGCCAGATATTTTCCATTTATGGGCAGGAAATATGACATGAAAATATAAAAGGGTCTCAAAGCCATATATCAGATGTTGCCTAAGAAATTAACTGAGTGTAATGTGTTTCATTTTTGTGAGAACATAATTATAACTTTGATTTCTGTGGAAATTATCTGAAAGAACTAGAGCATAATAAAAAAAAGACCAATTCCTTCCAAGAAAGGCAGCTCCACTCAGCCATATATTATGATATATACCTCCTTTTCTTTAAGCCTCATTCTAATTTCTATCTTGCCTTTTGGGATTCAGCTTATGCTAAAATTTAACATGCACCTGAAATACCTATGTCAGAAGTAGTTAAGAAGGAGAGGGGGTTAAACTATATAAAATAGAGCCACTTAAAGACATTAGTGTTCGTTGTTAGAGTGTTCTACTTAGTATACATTCTTTGAGTATATGGATTCAAAAACCTAAACTGAACAACAGTTTGGAAGCTGAAATTGACACATTTTTTTAATGTAAAGTTTTTCTATTCTTCAATTTTTGGGAAACTTTGAAAACCAAAACCAAATCAAAATACAACAACAGCAGAATATCCTACGCTGATGCCTGGCAATATTTAACAGAAAAAAATGATTTTTCTAGTGAAATTGTTCAAAACCACTGTCTCTCCATTTTTCTTTTAATGTACAAGAAAAGAGACGGTTGAGTAGGCTTATTAGAAAAAAATGTACTTTTTTAAAAGATTTTATTCATTTATTCATGAGAGACACACAGAGAGAAGCAGAGACACAGGCAGAAGGAGAAGCAGGCTCCATGTAGAGAGTCCGATGTGGGACTTGATTCCGGGTCTCCAGGATCATACCCTGAGCCGAAGGCAGACGCTTAACCGCTGAGCCACCCTGGCGTCCCAGAAAAAATGTAATTTTTAAACTGACACTGAAAAAAGATACTGATAATATTGAGATTATGGATAGGTTTTCATAAAGATTAAAACGTAGAAAAGAGGGGTCAAGAAAGAAGCGCTCTCATAAGATTTCAATGCAAATTTAAAAATAATGTATATGTTGGGGTCAGAATTATCAAACTTTTGAAGAGGCAACTTGCTTATGTGGTAGCCTGAGACATTCCTTGTCTGCCATTTCTCCATAGAGTTTTAACAACAACAACAACTAAAACCAAATTATCCATACAAGTAGAGGAAGACTTTGGGAACAAAGTAGAGCTAATTACCTGATCCAGGAAGGACCTTAACACATACTTGACTCAGTCTTCTTTGTTCGCAAATGAGCTAAAAGCTCGAGAAGTCCTGTCAGGAGAGAACTTAGGAGGATATACAAGTTCATAGGGAAAATAAAGATTCAGGTATCAGCCACTGGAGAGCTGACAATCAGCCATGTGGCAGGATCTAAGAAAGTGTCCTCCTTATCAGAGGATGGAGCTACCAGGGAGATAGGCCCAAATACAAGTCTTCAATTCTGGGTGAAAACGTTCAACATCCCCAAAAGGTTAACTGATTTTAATAAATGAACTGATACAAATGCTTGGACAATGAGAAATAAGAGGTAAGTCTGGATTTTCGGGGCCCGTGCTTCATTCATCTATCACTGCATAAGAAATTAGGCTAAAATTTAGTGGCTTATATCAGCAATAGTGATTTTATTTTGCTCCCGAATTTGCCATGGAGGTAATATGTGGCAGGGAGGGCTTACCTCTGTTCTATATGGTGCTTCAGCTGGGAAATTTGAATGGGAGTGGATAATTCACTGGTGATGGCCTTTCTCACCTTGCTCAAATGTGAGTGCTGACTGGGAGCTCAGCAGTGGAAAAAGAGCAGGGGATGCCAGTCCCATTCCATATGGATCTCTTAATGAGATTGCTGTGGCCTCCTCAAAGCATGCAGCTGGATTCTAAGAGTGGGAGTTCAAAAATACAAGAAGTGGAAATTGATATCTTAAATTACCAGCCAAAAACATGGCAGAAAGTTACTTTTACCATATTGTTCAAAGGAGTTCCAAAGCCTGCCCAGACTTGAGGGTAGGGGACATAATCCTACATTGTAATTGGCAGAATGGGCCCTGTTTGGTCTGCCACAACCCGGGAGCCATGGAAATCTCCAAAAGCATCTCAAGTAGTACCTTAGTAAGTATATGGTGGACCGAATACTAGGAAGTATTTCAAATGGACAAAAATGGAGAATCTTCTTTATTACTTAGGGGTTCAGAGGGAAACATGCAGGAATATGTGCAGGAAGTACCATCCACAGAATGGACATGGAAAATCACTCACATCCATAGGTTGGAGAAGCTAAGTGGCCACAACTGGTCAGAGTGCTAAGAAGTCTCTAGATAGAATTTTAATCACTTCATAGTTAATTGCTGCTACCACTGAGGATCTACTTTTGCCAAAAATCTGATTCATTTGGTCATTCCATGTAGTTCTTTTCTGTACTTCTGGACTTTACACAATCTTCTTAAGTATGATATGTAGCAAGGGAGAGAAAATAATGAAATACTACTTAAGACAGGCAAACATACATATATCTTTGTCGTGGTAATAAGAAATAGGGTAAGTACTAAATAGAAAGAAAATATAAACACCTTATTACCTAGATATTTACAGATAAGCCATAGTTACTAAATATCATAAATTAGTACTGTATTTTGAGCTAGGTATATAAAAGTGGAAAATCTAGGACTTTGCCCACAAAGAGTTTTTCTACATACCTTAATCCAAGGACTACTATAAAGTGCAACAAAAGTAGCATGTATAATATACAGATGTGTGGTTGAAAATTCTGGCATTTGGCTAGAGTTCAAAGCAAGCAAACATACATAGCCATAAAAGTAGGTGGAGAAAGTTTTGATACAATAATATTAAAGTTGCAATAAGCCAGTGAGAATTCTAGTGGAGGTGGATATGCACAATTTTTGACAATTTTTTTTAATGTAGTAACAGGGAGGAAAGTAAACCTAAACAGTAATTTCAAAGTTATTAAATGAAGTTTTCTTAAAACCAATTTAAAAAAATCACATGACCAAAACCATTATTCCTCTGAGTTTTAATATTCTCACATATAAGAAAGAATGAAAGATGCTTTCAAATCCTTATTTTATTTTTATAGAGAAGAGGCAAAGAAATCCAAACTGGTAAGAAACTGGTATAAAGAATTCAGTGAAATATATAATAGTTGCTGACAAGTTTAAGCCATTAAAGAGGCACGGTGTACAATGGGAGTTCAATTTTATTCCAACTGACAGATAAATCCTGTTTTAAAAATAGCTTTTTGTGATCTGAAAAATGATCAGAAGAAAATTCTGAGTATGCAAACACTTGTAATAAATCATCTGCATATAGAGAAACAATATATCAGATGATGCCAGTATAAATATCTCATGAGGAATTGAATTAAGATGAGCAGCAAGGATCTCAACTAAAATTTAAAGCAGAAGGTGAGATAAAAGGCAGGTTAGTCCATGTCTGGTTCCTACTGCTCTGCAATGACAAAGTCGCACCTTGATTTGATAGCCAGGACATAAGGCTCAGCATTGTCCTCTCCCTCTTGCCCTTATTAGTTATGGAAGCATGGAAAGAAATGCAGATGACCTGCCTCTACTTTTGTCCAAATGATATATAAAAGTTATATGCTAATGTGTTACAAAGAGTCTCTTGCTTCATATATATGATTTCTAAAGAATTATACTTCTTTAGGAAAAAATCTAGTTCATAAGCACCCTGTAAATAATGTATGTGTATTTAAATAATCACACAATTCAATTTACTTTTTACTCCTTTTGTGTACAGTTTTTTAATTTCTGTTTTTAATTTTATAATTCTATGATTTTGAATGTGTGCCCAGATTCATTCAGTCGTCACTCCTATTGGGACAATTCCTTCACCCAAACACATTCCCTCAGGCTCTGTATTACAGTCACATGTTCATTCCACCCCTAAATCTGAGAACCAATCTGCTCTCCATCACTAAAGTTTTATTTTCCAGATGACACATATAAATGGAACCATACAACATGGAACCATACAGCCTTTGAGATGGAAATCTTTTGAGACTGGCTTCTTTCACTCAATATAATGCTGTAACTTTCATTCAAGTTCTTGTATATATCGATAATTTGTTCTTTTTTTTATTAATGAATGGGATTCCATACTATGGTTGTACCATTGTTTACTTATCCACAGAAGGATATTTTGTTTGTTTCTACTTTTTTGGCATTTACTAACACAGTCACTGTGTCTGTATGCATGTGCAAGGTTTTTTTTTGTTAATACAAGTTTTCTTTTTTTAAAAAAAAATTATTTATTTATTTATTTATTTATTTATTTATTTATTTATGTATTCATTCATGAGAGACACACAGAGAGAGGGAGGGAGAGAGAGAGAGAGGCAGAGACATATTTAGAGGGAGAAGCAGACTCCCTGCAGGGAGCCTGATGTGGGACTCAATCCCAGACTCCAGGATCATGCCCTAGGCCAAAGGCAGACACCCAACCGCTGAGCCACTCAGGCATCCCATTAATACAAGTTTTCATTTCTGAAGGATAAATACTGAGGCATAGGTGGCCAAGTCACGTGGTGAGTGCATATTCAGCTCCTTAAGAAACTGCCAAATAATTTTCCAGGGTATCTGGAATTTAAACATTATCTCCGCATCTAAAACCTTGTCATAGAATGTTATTTTTATGTGTTTAATTGTCCAGCATATTTTTAAAAACTCAAGTAGAGAAAAAGGATCTATTATATTTACCCAGATACTTATTGTATCTGTAGCTCTTCTTTTATTTCTCATGTTTCATATTTTCTTACTGCTATCATTTCCCTTCTTTCCTGAAGAACTTTTCAGCCACTATTTCTCCAGATGATACCAGGGAGATTTTCAGAATTGTTCTTTCTGTTCTCCTTCTGGAATCTGATCATTTAAATATTATATGTTTTATTATAATCTCACAGTTTCCTGAGACTCATCCAGTAAGTTTGGGCAGTTGTCCTGGTTGGATTCGGGCCTCAAGTTCCAGCCATCTGTGTGCTGTGGCTCCAATGATCCAACGTTAGCTAAGCCTTCAAAGCTTTTACAGTGGTCTTGTCTCCCACTCAGTGGTCAGTCTGGGCCCTGAGTGGAAGTCTATCCATTAGTTCAGTCCTCAGTTTCTGGAATGATAGTTAGGATCAAATGCACACATAGGCAGTGAGGAGAGTAAAACCAGGGTTCATAAGCAACCTTATGGGATTGCGTTTCCAAGAGTTTCCTGTTTCTCTGTGTAATCTTCGTGGTTCTCTCTGGTTTTCCTTTTCAGTTCTCCATCCAGAAGCCATCCATTCATAGTATTGTTGATTGTGTTGGAGACTAAACAGGCATGAGAAGCATGGACAGTGAGAATGGTAGGGGCAGGAAAAGAGAAGAGAAAGGCCTCTGGAGAGACACAGAAAGAAAAATCAGGAGTTGGCCCTGCTCTCTTGAAAGGACAGTTCTACTCAGCCTGGAAGAAAGTTCGTTTCCTCAGAGTTTGGCTCACGGTTTTCCACTGTGGTTGATAGACTGTGGCCATAGGATTTCATGAGGACTATACCATGGCAGTTTATAGAAATTACAGATAAAGCTACCATAAACATTTACATATATGTTTTGGTATGTACAAATATTTTTATTTCTCTAAGTACAATAACCAGGAATAAGAATGCTGGGTCAAATGAGTGTGTATATATTTATCTGTGTAAGTATTGTCAGACGGTTTTCCCGAGTGACAGTAATGCAGTGTTTTCCCACCAGCAGTGCATGAGTTCTAGTTGCTCTGCATCCCACTCTGCACTTGGTATTATTTGTAATATTATTAGAGCTATCCTAATATTTGGGTAGTGGTATATCATTATGGTTTAAATTTGTATTCCCCTAATAGCTAATGACATTGGACATCTCTTCGTCTGATTTTTTTTTTTTTTTTTGCCATCCTTATATATTCTCTTTGTAGTGTCTATTCAAGTCCTTTGTCCATTTTGTAAATCTGAGATGTTCATTATAATTGTATTGGGGTTTGAGAGTTCTTTATATATTTTTGGATACAATTCTTCATAGATGTGTGGCTTGCGAATATATTCTTTCAACCCATAGCTTGTCTTCTGATTCTCTTGAAAATCTTTGACAGAACAACAGTTTTCAATTTTGATAAAGTACTGTTTTCATTTTTATCATCAAAAATCCTTTTGGTAAAAAAAAAATCCTTTTGGTGTCATTTTTAAGAACTCTTGTTCTAGACTCAGGTCATGGGGATTTTCTCCTGAAAGTTTTATAATTTTTAGTTTACATTTAGATTTATAATCCATTTTGAGTTGACCTTTGTGTGAAGTGTGATATTTAGGTCAAAGTTTGTTTTCACCTATGGATGACTAATTATTCCAATGCCGTTTGTTGTAGAGACAAATTTTTCTCCATTAACTGTTTCTTCATTTTTGTCAAATATCAAATGGTTATGTCTGTTTGAGCCTTTTTCTTCCTTACCTATCCTTTTCCAGTGATTGTGTCTTTCTTTCTGTTCTAATATCACCCTCTTGATTACTGTAGCCTTATAATGAGTCTTGAAATCAAGCAGCATGAATCTTCCAAGCCTGTTCTTCTCTTATAAGCTGTATAGCATTTCAGTTCCTTTATTCTTGCATACAAATTTTAGAATCAGCTAAGACAAGCCATTTTAAGGAAATAATAATATATTTCTTTAATCTTAACCAAAAATTTATTTTATTTAAAAAGAAAGGTTAACATTTTGCCTTGTTTTGCATACTATACATTTGATGTCCACAGAAACTACTTTATAGAACATTAGCTATAAAAAGATATGTAGATATTTTATAAAATATATATATATATATATATTAAACCTTCTACCAATTGCCTGTTATTGATTTATTTGAAATTCACTTATTTTCCATATACAATAGTATATTTGGTTCATATACAAAAATATAAATACCAAAATAAAAGTAAATTTAATACTTAAATTTTAAAAGTCTACAGTTGAGTTGGTGAAAGTTTAACACATCTTCTAAACACCATTACCAATGACAGGATTTGGGTTTTGTAACCCTCAAGATGAATAATGGTGTGTGCTTTGAAATACTTGGTCTTCCATTATGTCAGGCACTGTCTCTGGCCTAATTACCCCACTACCTTATTTTCTGCTAGATTCCATTAAACCCCATAGAAACAAAAATGCCAGACTGCTACTTTTTAAATCTATTTTATAACCATCCTATCCTGGAAAATGAGATCAAAGGGAACATCCACTTGTGATTTTTATGGAAAAAGTTTTTCTCTGAAAAGACATATGGAAAAATGCTCATTGTCATTCTGCCTGGATGTGGCCATGTGTCATGTGTCTCCTGTGGCAACCATCCTGTGACATTGAGAGCAGAATCATGGCCAAGTGTAGGGTTGCTGATATAACAAGAGAAACGTATCATTGATTACATTTCTGAGTTGCTCAAATCAACTCTGGGACTGCCATTTGCTTCCAGGAGTATTATTTAAAGTAATAAATTATCTTACTTTCTAAGCCACTTTGGGTTGGATATCCTGTCATTTGTTTTTAGAGACCTCTGAATGGACCTATCTCTATAAATGTGCAACCAAAGCAAAATAATTTCATTAGAATCTCTTCCTTTCTTTTCTGGATAAACTCTGATTTCTTACTAGATCAAGACATGTATTCAGGGCCTTTCAAAAGGCCATGGGATAAAAATACTACCCATGCACTCTGACTTCCTTCATCAGAAAACTATGCTACTTACTTATGTGGAATTTCACATTTCTAATTGTGTATAATTAAAATGGGATGATTTGGTGCAAAAAGGACTGTACTGGGGTCCTAAGACCTCAATCCTGCTTCTGACTTTGCTAGTAATTTATTCCATTGATTTGGGTGACTTATTAACCATTCTGTGCCAGTTTCCTAAACTGAAAGATAACAATTTTATGGGAAATATTGTAAACTCTGTGAGAAATTAATTACCACCCTACTATACTACCATGCCCTAACATGCAAACACACTGGACTCAAGGAGTAGGAGCTCTGCTAATGTACAGGAATAGGAACTGTTGCTTTTATTGTACTTTTTTTATTTTAAAAAGATTTTGTTTATTTATTCATGAGAGACACAGAGCGAAAAGAGGCAGATACATAGGCAAAGGGAGAAGCAGGCTCCTCAAGGGAAGCCCGATGTGGGACTCGATCCCAGGACCCCTGGATCATGCCCTGAGCCAAAGGCAGACACTCAACTGCTGAGCCACTTAGGTGTCTCACTTTTGTTGTACTTGATAGAAGTTACATATATATACTACTATGTGTAATGCTGTTTAGAATCCCATTTTAGATTCCTATTTTTAGAAATCACAGATCTCTGTACTCTTTGGTTTGCTTCCTCTTGTCATTGAAAAAGCATGAGAAGCCTGGCATTGTCTCTCATTTAAGATCACTACACCCACCAGACAATGATTAGGTGGCCTCGGAAAATTCTGTTAGTGGACATGCCTCAATGGGTTATTTCTTCTGCAATTCTTGTGATTAGAGGTGAAAACAAATTAAGTCTAAGATTCTGAGTACAGATGGAGTGAAGAGACCAAGGAGTTCATAAAGCCAACTCTAGTTTTGTCTTAAGCTTGAGAAGAAAATAAAAGTTCTGCTTTCTTTAAATCATATCATGAGTCTTTGATGAAATGCTTTTTTAAATTCTCTTGCTGATTCTCTCAAAATGTCCACATATTCTCCAGGCCCTCCAGTAATCAAATCCTATCATCTGAATATCTGTCCCATCCCATGCAATCATGTGTCAGTGATTGGCACAAGCTAATGGAAAGAGCAACTGTTGATTAAATCTGAATGAATACATCTGCACTTTCTCATTGATAAGACCTCAGTCTTTGCCATAAACTGAGGAATTTTTCCCTCATTTAGAAATGTATAACTCTTAAATACATAGTGAGATACACATAAGAACACTATCAAAGATAATAAAAAAATACCATATCTTTAAACATTGGTTGCAACTGTAGTGATGGACAGACTGACAAAGTGAAGAGAATCAATTGAAGAACATATTTTTGAAGAAAGCCAAATGAGTGGTAATGTGAGATGTGTATCCAGTGATCCCATCTATGGGTTAAGATTCTACTCAAGACCTGCATGGGCATCAAAGATGCTAGTTTTTATATCATGATTAGATCATATATGAGATAACCAAAGCTCAAAGAATTTACTCATGCTTTATTTAGCAAGCACGAATTTCTGTATCCAAGGCACTCTAATAGTATGAGGATTACAATGATTATAAGGTCATAGTCTTCGTGTTAAATAGGCTTAAAATGTAGACAAGATGAACAATAATCACAAAAGTGCAATAAAATGTTCTGTTAGGGATGCAAACGCCTGTTACAAAGCTTGACACATAATAGTGATTTAATGAGTGTTTATTTAAAAATGAATAGAAGAATAAATAGAAGAATTGATAGTTATGTGATCAGAGGCAAGGTTTGGGAAGAGTTTATTAGAGGAAGTTGTCTAGAAAAAATGGTAGGAATTGATCATGGTGATCTTAGTGATCATGGTGTCATTCTCAAAAGAGAAAGACATTATAGGCAGAGGACTTCTGATCAAAGATTCAGAACATTATAGAATTGTGCTTATATTTGGCATAGAAACCTACCCAGAGGATGCGTAGGCATTTTGCAAATATGCAGAGCAAATATTCTGATGACTCTCTCTCTTTACCAAGATGAGAAGTATTTGTAGTCAGTTGCCCATGGAAACTTTCCTAGTTATTCACGTTAGGAATTTGCCTAGTTAACTTTGAGAAAGCTATTTGTTCATTCACAAAGTCACACATTCTTGCATTCCTACTTATTTATTGAGTGAATATTTATGTGAAAATCTGTATTACTAGGGGTGCAAGGCTTTGCAGCTTAATTTGTTTCCCAGAAGCAAGAGGCATCTGCCTCACCTAGGAGCTTGTTAGAAATGCAGATTATCAGGGCCAGTCTCAGATTTACTGAATTAGAATCTGCATTTTAACAAGATTCCCAGATAGTTCATATGAATATATATTTGAGGGATACAAAGAAAGCTTGCTTCCAGCTTTCTAGGACTTCCCAGTCTGGTAAGGGAGATAAAACACATGTGCAAATAGTTATACTTTAATACCAGAACCCACATGGTGCATGCCAATATGTGTGACTCAGATTGGCACAGACTTTGAAGTCAATGCTAATTTAAAAAAAAGTAGTTGCTTTCCATGTCAGTTTGGACAAGTTATTTTTCCTTTCTCTGATTCAGTATCTTTATCTGTGGGTTCCTGATGATAACTATTTTCCTAGGCTGTTAAAGAATTAGGGATGTCCCATTTGAGTGCCTCTACCTGGAGCAGAATAAGAACTGATAAAATAGTAATGATTATTCTGGAGGCTTAAAAGTTAACTGTTTGCAGCTAGATATGCCACTGTAGATAAATTTTCATGGAAAAGTGATATTTTATCTGTGCCTTATACATAGTTTTAATGTAGGGTGTTGGGAATGCTCAGGGAATGGGATATTCAACCATCTAGTCATGATTTTCAACTATAGCAAGCTATATTTCTTACATATATAGATACTACTTGAGAGTCAAGGACCTCATATCTTAGAAAATTCATCGTGCAATTTTGACCAATCGTCTATCTGCAAATTTAATAACATAGCATAAATTAAATAAGTTGCTCAAATGCATTACTAATTTCATTGTTTCAGAATACCTTTAAAACAAAATCTTTTTCAAAAGAAACTGCCTCTTATAGTTTTTTTTTTAGCTTAAAATAAAAATTAAATGGCTTTGCTTGTTTATTGTTGGAAACAGAGTGAGGCTTTATAAAAACCATGAAATTCAATTATGGGTATTCACAGTGAATGGACAAATACAAATCATGCACCTTCGAATTTGCTGCCATTTGTCAATTTAAAGATTTTTCCTGGTAAAATATAGACTTCCATGTATTATGCATTGTTTGATTGAAAAGATTGTAACCGAGTAAAATCATTTCATCAAACTTACCTTGATTATGAAAGCCAGCATGGACAGTAAAAACCTGCCTTCTCAGTATTTGCTGGCAGGAACTGTCAGCTCTCTCACACTATGAACTGAGAAAGGTGAAGCATCTACGTTCAGCTGATGAGACAATGACAGATACTAGCCATTCAATTTTTCCATTATAATTTTACTAACTTTTTAATTAAAAACACTAGGGTTAATGCTCATTGTTAAAATTGTCCAAATTATAAGTGAAAACAATGACAGTGCTATCCAGGGAGAAATATGAGTAGTTATTTACTATTCCAACCTTTCTTTCCTCTCCCAAAGCTCTGCCCAATGAAAATGACAGTGTCTTCAGAGGGCAATAGGAAGTTGCAAGAAGACTAGACACAGGTGTAGAAAAAGGACTTAGAGTCTCTTCACCAGATAATCTTGTGCCTCCCTGGTCTGTGCATTTCCATGTGGCTTAGGTTACACTTTTGATCAATATACTGGTTTTCTCCTTTTGTTTTCTCCTTTGGGGGCCCATAAAAGGCAATATTAAGGACTTCTATCTGCCTTCTTCCTGGTTTCTCAAGAGAGTAGAATTTTTGCTGCAAGTAGGAGATAGAGGAGCAGTTTGAACGCTGAAAAATTTTAGGTTTTGGGCTTGACAAAGAATATAAAGGAAGGATTTCCATAGTGTCCTTGTCTATTCTTTAGGCTACTGGTGGGTTTCCAATATATGGCAATATGTAATTATATATATATATATATATATATATATATATATATATATGCGTGTGTGTGTGTGTATGCATATATATATATACACACACACACATATATGTTTATAAGTGATCTAGAAACAATTTAGTCATTTTGCAAGAAAATAGAAGCAATTTGTTCACAATTATTTCACAAATGTAAGATTCAAGTGTTCAGTAAAATATCATTATCAGCTAAAAATATATTCTTTCAACTCATAGCTTCTCTTTTGATTCTCTTGAAAGTCTTTGACAGAGCAACAGTTTTCAATTTCAATAAAGTACTGTTTTCATTTTTGTCATCAAAAATCCTATTTGTGTCATTTTTAAGAACTCTTGTTCTAGGCCCAGGTCATGGGAATTTTCTCCTGAAAGTTTTATAATTTTTGGTTTACATTTAGATTTATAATCCATTTTGAGTTGACCTGTTTTTATCAAAGGATATTTGGAATAGTTTCTTTCACATATCTTTAAGTTTACAAGTTGTTTCTTGCCTCAACTTAAGTATTTTCCCATTTAAAAAAATAATTGAAGTATAATTAACCTAGTGTTATGTTAGTTTCTGATTTGCAATATAGTAATTCAATAATTCTATACATTACTCAGTGCTCACCATGATAAGTGTGCTTTTTTCTTAAAAGATTTACTTATTTATTTGAGAGAGAGAGAGAGCAAGTGTGACGGGCAGAAGGAGAGGAATAGAGGGCCAGAAGTGAACTCTGTGCTGAGCGTGGAGCACAACACAGGGCTCTGTCTCACGACCCTGTGATCATCAACCTGAGCTGAAACCAAGAATCCAACACTTAATCATTTGTACCACCCAGGCGGCCCACAAAAAGTGTACTCTTAAGCCCCTTCACTTATTTCATCCATCTTCCCATCCACCTCCCCTCTGGTAATCACCAGTCTGTTCTTTGTATTAAAGAGTCTGTTTTTTTTTTTTTTCTTTTTCTCTTTTTTCCTCTGTTCATTCATTTGTTTTGTTTCGTAAATTCTCTGTGAGTGAAATCATATGGTATTTGTCTTTCTCTGACTTATTTCCCTTAGCATTATACCCTCCAAGTCCTTCTATGTTGTTGTATATGGCAGGGTATTATTCTTTTTTATGGTTTAGCATCAGGGAAATGCAATTCAAAACCACAATGAGATATCATCTTACACCTGTCAGAATGGCTAAAGTCAAAACATAAGAAATAACAAGTGTTGATGAGGATGTGGAGAAAAAGGAACCCTCATAAACTGCTGGTGGGAATGAAGACTGATGCAGCCACTGTAGAAAAGAGTATAGAGGTTCCTCAAAAATTAAAAAATAGAATTACTGTATGATCTGCTGTTCCACTAGAGGGTATTTGCCCAAAGAAAATGAAAACAGTAATTCAAAAAGATATATGCACCCTATGTTTATTGCAGCATTATCTACAATAGCAAAGATATGAAAGCAACCCAAGTGTCCATCAACTGATGAATGTATAAAGAAGAGGATATATATATATATATATATATATATATATATATATATATATAATCCCATTATATAGAAGAGTATATATCTATATTTCTATATATAATGGAATATTACTCAGCCATAAAAAGGAGTGTTTTCTTATCATTTGAGTGCTACTTTCATTTGCTAAATTGGCTTTTCATTATTTTTGTTACTTTATATTCCAAATTGTAGTAAGAAGTCCAGTAGCTCAAAAAATGACACATTAAAGCACAAAGTAGCAATAAGCATAATGAAAGGTCATAAATCCTATTAATCCAATAAGATGACATAACATAAATCTGTGTATGTTTGCAAAAGTTTATCTGCAAATGGGGTAACTTTTTACAGATAGCAAAACCAAAATGTGAGTAAGTATAATATAGACATCTGAAAATTAGATTTTTTTTTTTTTTTTGGTCAAGACACAAATTGTTCCACTAGTCCCCATTGTCTTGTCTGTTAAATATTTCACCATAGTGTCTTAAAGCCATAGATTATTTCCCTGACATTTTCAAATAAAACAGAGTAACTTCTCTGTTGTGTCAATAGATTTTCTAAACAAGTGCAAAGTAATGCTGTCCAGGATGATTTTGATGGATACAGTCACTAATGGTAGAGAAGGTAACACAGCTAGGAAGGCATCATTTGAAGTTATTTTCCTCATGACAGAAATTGGTCAGTTGCCTTGCATGGTAGCTTCTGAAAAACCACAAAGTTAGTATCCTTGTAGAGAAACAAAATAAACTATTTTCAAAATTCTTAGTTAAATTGCATTTGTGGTCATCAAATATTAAGTGTTTTTTTTTTTTAAAGATTTTATCCATTTATTCATGAGAGACACAGAGAGAAAGAGAGTGGCAGAGATATAGGCAGAGAGAGAAGCAGGCTCCATGCAGGGAGCCTGATGTGGGACTGGATCCTGGGCCTCCAGGATCACACCCTGCCCTGAAGGCAGATGCTCAACCTCTGAGCCACCCAGGTGTCCCTATTAACTGCTTTTAATAAGAAATGTAGGCACCCTCTTGTGTGCAGACTTGAAGATATTTAAACTTAAATTTAGCCAAAAGTGTAGTGTATGAATCCATACTTAGCACATATATGGTGAATACATATTTATTATTTGTAAGCCTTTATATAGCTGTTCACAGTGTTATTGGAATCAAGGCTGATGGAGCCGTGATGTAAAAAGGATGCTGTGACATGAATACAGGTTTGCCCCTGAGTGCTTGTGTGCCCACTGCCTTAATCACAGGAACCAGTTGGAAGATAACAAAATGCTCTCTCATATTGGTTTGGTATTAAAGAAAACAGTGCAAATTGTAAGTACAGTCAAATCACAGCCATAGAGTGGTTGTTTTCTTTGAAGTCTTTGGAGAAAATTGGCACAAACAAAAGACTTTACTTTTCCATTCTTAAATAAGCCAACAAGTGGACAAGGTTTTCAAGTAGGCTATAAATTATGGGTAGGTTAAAAATGTCTTAATGACACTAATAATACTAATCAAAACCATGTATATTGTTTTCATATATTGCTCAAATGGAATATTTCAGTAATATTGATTTCTAAAAAGAGTGTTAACCTATTATTTTGAATCTAAAATATGATTTCAATGTGGTGGATAAAATATCTGGGCTTAAGAGGCAGACAGAATCTTGGTACAAGTGACTCCATTGCTGAGAAAGGTATTCTTTTCCAGAACATGATAGCTGTTTTCATTTATCTGTGAATCACACCTGAGTATTGAAACTGAATGTGATGAAATACTTTCCAGAGCTGCAAGCAATACATAAACAGATTAAACATTTATTCAATCCTACCTCCCAAGTTGAACCATTTTAACTGCCCAGTTTTTGAATATAATAGGCTTGTCAATTTAGGTTATGATGTAGCCCATGAAAAGAGTTTTTTATGTAAGACAGTCTTTTTTATTTTATGATTTCATGAAAATGATCCTACTATGGAGAACTAACATAGCCATCAAATGCTTCCATTTCAGATCACATATAATAATTATGAACCTCTGTCATATAATTTACCAAAGGAAAGAATAATAAAAGTAACCAAGAGGATCATGGTGAAGCTACTTATCATGAAATCAGATAAAGAGAATTTCTAAAAAGAATGTTATATCATCTCAGGACTCTCTTCCATCCACAGCAATCTTGCTCTTCTGAACTTCTAAATTATTTCTTTTCTATATTGATTGTTTTCTCATTTTTCTGTGCTTGGCTTAGGTTTTCTTCCTCATTTGACCTATATTCATGTTACACGTGACTCTTAGTATGTATTGAAGGGCAAACTGCTAGTATAAACAACAAAACCCACATTCAATTGTTTATGTTTTGTCTATGCCTGTTTCAGGTCAACAGCAGCAGAATTTAACTGTTGTGACAGGAACCACATAGGTCAGGAAGCCAAATCTATTTCTTTTATCCTGCTACTTTATGGACAGATCTTTACCGGGTATACGTTGTTCAAGGCCAGAGATGTAGTAATTTTTTTTTCAAATACTTGATAAATGGGTTTTTTCAGGCTTAATAGCATCTGATATTTTTATAGTGAATTTATTCAGCCATCTATAATTACCCTTATGGATACTTTTACCAGAATGTCACTCATATTCAAAGTATCTTCAGTCAGGTTAAAACCCAGTTGGACTATCATGAGCAGTTATGCATGAATCAGACATGTTATCCTATTTACTACTGGTATGGTAAAGTAAGCCTGGTAAGTTCTCTTGGGACTGAAGCAACACATTTTGACAATTTCCAATTAGCCACACCAAACTGATTCTCCAAAATAAGACTGTAGCTCCTCAAAAGACCCATGTTCTCCCCAGGCAGAGTTGAGTTACTATAAATCATAGTGACACAGTGCATTCACCCATAAGACCTAATACAGGGATAGTTTCCTCAAGCACATTCCAATTTAGCCTTATCCTAAAAAGCACCTTGGGGTACACTGAAAACTCTATGGCTACTTGGGTCTTTTTATCATTTATAAGTGAATGATTTTTAAATGCAAATATTTTCTGTTAAGAGAGTAAAGTAAAACCTGCATATTTTGGAACATTTTACTATTAATAGTCAGCTGTGGATGATGCAGACTGAGTTCAGGATCATTACATTTTCAGTCACATCCAGAACCTCCAATCTATAAGATTAAAGGCTGTCTATTTTTAAATTCTTGCTGCACATCCCCATATTAGTTTACTCACATAAAGGTGGGGTGCCATTTCTTTATTTGATTATGGGAATAACATGGTTATTTCAATCATATCACCATAATTTTTTTTTTAGCTTTGCATATATGAAAGCTATCTTTCTGGTACCTAAAGTATTTCCAGAATAAAGAGATAATTCAATGTTTCACTATTTTTAAAAATCAGACTCCTAACATACATTTAAGCCATAGTTTTAGAGACAGACATGCTTTTAAGGAACATCTGGTCAAATGTACTCATTTCGTAAATGGGGGGTGGGGGAGTAAAGTGATGTGTCCAAAGTCCAGTAGCCAGTGGGCAGACGAGGCTAAGACTACTTTGCCCCAGTTCCTGATCTGACTACTACATACTGCTGTCTTCATATGGTGTTAATCCCCAAAGAAGATTTCAGCTGTTTTATATTTCTTTGAGAGAAATTGGATGAGATTCCACTGAGTCTGGCTAGAAGAGATAGGCACCATTGTTCACACATGGCAGCTAACAAAATTGAAGATTAGACACGAGAACTGATTTGCCCAAAGCCATGTCGCAGGTAAGGGCTTGAGTACCTTTTCTACTATTCTCTTTACCAGACTCCCACTGAGATTGCTAGTTTCTGCATGAAAGCTTATATCAACAGTTTTCATTTCACAGACAATCAAATGATGTATTTTGTAACTATATGGCCACAGGTTATGATTAATTGCACTATGCCCTAATTTAGATGTAGAAATTAAAAGGTAATTATGTGTCACTAAAATTATCTGCTCACAACATCGATTATTGTAGACTACTATAGTTGGCAACAACACTCCCCTATAGAAAAAGTAGAAAAATACACTTCTCTAGGACAAAATTTTCATGTTTTACTTATCAAGGTCATTACATATCACTAAGTTCATGAAAAAGCCCTAACATAGTCTTATAAAATGATAATTTGCCTTTATTTTCCACAGTTTTTGTATCTAAGTGTTGACTTCAGTATTAGTTCACTTTTGTTGGATTATAAGCAGTATTTTGTTGAGGAACAGAAATTGTGAAACATGAAAATATATATCCAACAAGTTATAAACAAATAAATAAAATCGGATATCTTATCTTAATAATGTTTCCTCCAAAATCCACTTTTCTACATTGAAGTCAGTGCTAATAATGTTTGTGTTGGTGGAAGGAAGGTGAATGATGTGTGTGTGTATGTAGGATGGATGGCTACTGCTGCTGATCAAACCAATTTAGCTATTGTAATAGAATTGGATATTTTTTCCTCAGACATGTTTTGGCAATTACCATCCAATCACATAGTACAGATTTTGTTTGCTTTCTTTCTTTTGAAATATTTAGAGTTGTCATAGTTCTTTTTTTTCTCATAAAATAAGCAATGAGGTAGAAGAAAGTCAGGGTTGAGTTTTATTTTAATTGTACATTATCAGCATTGTAACTTCAGCACACATGTTTTTGTGACAGATGCTAATTAAATGACCTTTAATCCAGGAACGTCTATATTTAATTGTGTGTCATGGAGAGCGTTTTTTTTTTTTTAAATTCTAGATGCCAGCCATGCCTAACACCTCCTTCTGAGGAAACTCATGACAAGAAGCTATTTCTGTATAGTTTTCTCTCACTTTTTTTCTTTATTCTTCTGTGTTCTGGTCAAAATAGATTGAATCTAGAGCCAGAGGCAATCATTAATTACTTGTTAATTAAAAAGAGGTGATTTGATATAAGATCTCTCAATATTGGGGTACTATATTTTATATTCAAAAGCATAATCAGGAAACATTGAAAGAAGGTCCACGTAGAAAATATAACACAAGGAAAATACAGCGTATTCTGAAACGTTTTAAAGAAAACTGGGTCATTAGAGTTGTTCATATACCCTGAGGAACTGTGAGACTTTCCCTACTGTCTTTGAAATTCTGACATATTCCAGTCTTTAAATTTCTGGGTCCCATGACTGTGCACCATGACTATGAAGTGAATATAATAGTCCCATAGTACTTTATCCCCCTGTGATTTCTTGTAATGATCCTTATATCAAAGAAACAAGACAATGGGAAAAAAAACAGGAAGTGTAAAAAAAAAACAGTACAATTACTACACTTCAGAAGAACACTTATGAAACTGGAAGGGAACATAGAGGTCACCAGTGATAATCTGTTTATCTTCCTTAGTAGTAAAAGGGGCACTAGAATCCACATTTTCAATAGTCTTTCCTCCGCTAACCTAACTTTCTAGACTTATTTCAGAGTACAACCCCATCTTTCATTATTCGCTCCGAAATAATTACTCAATGATTCACTCATAAGTCATAGCTCACAGCACACACTCTTGCTCTAGTTCTTTCCAGTTCTCCTTTCCCCTTATCTCTTTGACAAAATCCTACTCACCTTTTGAGATCTGGTCAGAATGCCTTGTTCACCAACAAATCACCCACAATACACAGACACACTGTCTTCCTCCATACATGTGCTTCTCATATATTGTCTCATATTTCAGTAGCATTAGCACTTTTCTGCTTCTCTGAAGTGATTATCTGCTTTTTAAAGAAGTGACATGTGTCTGCCTACATGTGTCTGTCACTATTCTACAGGGACTAGAACAAAGGCCGCCATATATTGCTGATGTTTCAAAAGTAGGATGAGTTGAGCAGAGGTTAACTGACTCTTGTTCTTTCTGTACAGTTGTGTTTGCTAACAGGGTAAAAATAATGAACTCTATCATACAATATCATATTTCAGAATAGTTATTTGTCTCTGATTTTTTTTCAAAATATGGTTTAAGGAGAAAAAAATATCCTCTGTTAAAACCATATAGTGACTAAAAACAAAAGTGAAATAAAAGATTTCCTAACCGTGTAACAACACGAAACTCAGGAACTAGAATGGGTCTTGCCACTGGCATAAGTCTTTTAATATTGTATCTCCTAGTAATTTGTTATCTTTTTCCACCAGCATTTACCACCAGCAGATTTCTGAAACTTCCTCCTAAATAATTCTTGTGCTAAAAAATGAATTATTTAGTTACTCATGACGGGTATCAATGGTGTAAGACTGTGAAGAAAACAACAATTGGCCTGCTTTGTCTGATTTAAAGTTTTGTTTTGTTTGTTTGTTTGTTTGTTTGCTTGTTTTATAAACAATGTATTGCAATTATTTTAGACTTCCCCCACTCCCTTGATTACAGTGCTTTCTCTTGTTCCTGAGGCTTTTGGTGCCTCACTTCTCCCAGACTACTTTGTGGTTGTGGGCTAGCCTACCTGTTCCTTTACATTTTATCCTTGAATTCAGGTATATGGCTCACTAATGTGATCTTCAGTATCTATCAGAAACCTACAAAGTGCTCAATAAATGTTTGGTGAAAGAATGAAATCTTATATTAAATATACAAGATAGTCTCTGATTAACAACTATTTCCACTCAATAAATTGCTTATGTCCAAGTTGAATTAAGTCACAAATGAGATTTTCCAATATTCATTAGTCTTTCATCAAGCAGTAAATTACCTTAAACCTTGTTGTCTTTTCTATTCTTATTCGAATTCTCTCTTTTAGAAAACCACTCCCAATCAGCAACCAAAGCAGAAGCAAAATGATAAATATCTAAGTAATCCCCCTAATTTTTTTCACTCTTAAAATTCCTACAGAGTAGTTAGAGCAGCATTGTTTGACTTCCTGATTATGCAAAGCATGATTTCTACAAGTAAATTCATTCTAACCAAATTCAATAAAAACATAATTGGTGCTTCCATGATTCATGTTAAATATGGTAGAATGTGTTCTCTAAGTGGTTATTGGACGTAAATCATATATAAAATACTTTTAATATTTTCATTGCATTATGCTAATAGCTTAAAAATAAAGTTATTTCTAAAATATTTGTTTTGTGCTTTCTCATTTGCTGAATTGTGGTTTACCGTTTTTAGAAAATGACTGGGAGTAAAAAGAGTACTTCTGGGTTTTTTGCTTGTTTTCTTTTTTCTTTCTTTCTTTCTTTCTTTCTTTCTTTCTTTCTTTCTTTCTTTTTTGTTTGTTTTGGACTAAAGGAAAAAACTTGGAAATCTCCAAGGAGATCTGGCTTTTAGATTTGTGCGGAATGGCCACAATGCTTGTCTACAACCTTGGCTTTTCCTTTACATTTGCCATAGGTTGAGCATCTATTGAGAAATGCTATATAATACTCTCTGTAATTGTAGTCTATGTACTCTATGTGTAAACTTTTCTAGGATGTTTTCAGAGATTGGAACTGGGAGATGGTGTTACCTGACAGATGGATGCAGTTATGAAAAAGAGGGAAAGATGTCACATTTTCCTACTAAGTACAAAAATGAGTAAATTATTAGCTTCTTTCTGCCTTTCCTTTGATTTTAGGATTATAAATTTCATCTTTTCTTCTATACTTCATTAAAGGAGGATATAATCTTCATTAGAATAGAGATTTTGTATGTTTTTGTATGTCCTATTACTCCTGGATATCCAGAACTATAAAAATATCTACCACATAATAAGTGAAAAAGTATGAATTAAATGAAAGAAATTGAGTGATTTCTTTATATTCTTTGAATTGAAAAGATTATACTTTGTATCATTTTTTCTACATCTCATTTTTTGTGGCTCCATCTTCCTTAAACGCTTAAATGAAGGTAATTTACAAAAACAGATTTTCTGCACTCAGGATCACTTACTTTCATGACTTGAACAATCTCCTTTGCAAATAGCTTCTCCCTCTCCGTCTTCTCCCCACCCGATTTCTGTGAACATCAGGTCTATATTTTATTTGAGTCTAACTTTAGGTTCCCTAATGTCAACAGTCCCTGGTTGGAATCCATTTTGTCTCCAAAATTATCATCTGGGTTCCCAGTTTGACAGCTTACTAGACATCTATGCTCTACTGGAACTACTTTTGGTGTTTCGTTTTTGTCCTTTTCTACATTCAATAACTTAACACACTCTACTCTCTTCTGTTTATCTTTCTCATCTCCCTTACATTTACCATAGTTGCCCCAGGCCTTTATCATATCTATTCTGTTCTATTGCAATGAATTATCTCTGTAATTAAATACTCAAAAGCCAACTATCCTTGTATTCTTAAAATACAAGATAGGTAGTATCACTACCTTTCTTAAGCCTTTTAATGTCTACTCATTGCCTAAAGAATAAAATCTAACTATTTTGACTGGCTTTCAAAAGCCTCTAAAATTTAGCATATTTTCTAGCTTCATTTCATCTTATATATCCTAAAAAAGTCATAAAGGACTTTCCTTTGATCTTCAAAATGGCCATCTGCTTTAATACTTCCAGATATCCAACTAGTGAGTCAAGTCAAATGCCACTTCTTAGATTAAGTCTACTCTGCATCATTCTGCTAATCCTCTATTATAGCACAAATTTTTTTTCCAACACAGTTTTCTATTTATCTATGCCTTTTTCTGTATAGCCTAGGAAGTTTTTGGGGGCAGGGATTGTGTCTTATTCAGCTTTGTGCATTTCACAAAGTGTAACATATTTTATATATAGTGTTGTTCGAAGAATTTATTTGAGTGTGCTGTTTCTTTCCCACAGAGACTAGCATATTACATCTTCAACCCACTGATTAGCTTAGTCTGTGAAGAAACTGTGCCTGGCCAGAATTATGTGGTAAAGCTGAGCTCTGTCTTAGATATCAGTGCAGGTCTATCTCTGTATTAGATAATCTGTTAAAACAAATGATATAATAATACTGAGCCTGCTGTAATTTCCTCATCAAGAAAAGGTATCTAGAAACAAATTTTATTTTTGAATTATAAGTGTTCTGAGATGTAACGACAATTTAGCATGAAATGACAGCTTTTGACTGATCATGCCCTAGGGTCCTATGACCACCTCTGTTACTACAAATGTTTTAATATCAACCTAGTTACCCAATGCATGGAACCACTCCCTCAACCAGTCTGTGCTACAAGAGCATTTTCTGATTATTTTATTTTAGTTTTAGTTTTGTTGTATTTCAATTTACAATGTATCTAGTATGTGAAGCCATATGACAGTTCGAATAGAAAACTACCCCAGGGAAAGCAACTTGTGACATTCAGAATCTTGATTTTCTTTCTTTCTTTCTTTTTTTTTTTTTTTTAAGAATGCTGATTGAATCAAATGTAAAGAAATAAAACTATTTAATTTGCAAAAATGCAAATAATATGTGTTAGCCAGAGGCTTAAAGTGGATGAAAGCACAGTTTCATTTAAGGGTCATCTGTGTAGGTTTCAAATAGTTTAATGAGCTGTAAAGCCAACCACAGTGACACAAAAAGAAAAATATATCCCTAAAATAAGGTCACTGAATATGGAAGAATTTCTGGGGGACATTCTCAGAAAATGGAACCAAGGGGAAAAAACACTTGATAATTTAATGCCTTGCCCAGGAATCAGGAAAATAAAATTATTGGATTTTAGGATGAACCTTGAGTTCATATTAAAGACCCAATAGTGAAAGTTCAATAAACACCTCCCTACCTACTGCAGTCTATCAAACCCATAGAAGACACCAAAACAAAACAGATATTTCTTAAAAGCCCTGACAAAAAGTTTTGGTGGTTCAAAGAGCAGCAGAAATGTTTTGCCACCAAAATTCTCTGTATGGAAATTCCCTCCCATCCCAGACAGATTTGTTGCCTTTTCTCCCCTACTATCTGATACTTAGTACTATGGTAAAGCCTCTCCCATTATCATGCAAGCAATTTCTTTACCTTTGTGACTTCTCCACTAGCCAGCTAACAGTTTTATTCAGCTGGTGTTTGACATGACATGACTGGATGAATAGAGAATGAATTATTTCATTGAGTAGAAGGAGCACAATTTGCAATATTCTCTCCATTGTCATTCTGTCCTGTGTTACCAATTGGTGTATGCACATGTGTGTACATGTGCACATGTGTATGTCTTCGTGATCATTATTACTATAAACAAGGATTTACTAAACAGTAACTGTGTTAATAAGCACCAGGGATACAACTATGGGTAAGAGAAGTCTAAACTCTATTGAAGTTTATCTTGTAGAGGAAATAAGGCATTTCATGGGATTGAAAACCAACTTTCCATACCTTACTAAAATCTAGAGGATTGTTTGTGGATGAGGCCAATAGATCCTCATTACCTTCATTGTTACAAAATCTAACTTGGAGTGAACCTACCTTAACACTGAAATCTACCTACCTTAACACTGAAACAGAGGATACTATACTATATTTAAGAAATTATTTTCTCCTTCTTACATCTCTGAGCAATATTGTGGCCAGTCTTTGAGATCTGTGTGTATATGTGTGTAACCTGTTTGAAATAATGCTTCAATTCCTAATTAGATGACCAAGAATATGTAATCCCTCCAGTCACAGTGAAGAAATGCCTAAGGCAACAATGCGTACACTGAATTTTTCTTTCCACTTTCTCAGATGAAATCTCGACTGAACAGCTTAGGTTTGCAAAATGTATTGCTGAAGATCATTGCATTTCAAGTGCCATAAACTGAAGGAAATGGATACATAATTTGCATGACCAGCATTTAAGGCAGGAGGTGAGATTTACTAAAGATGGTGATATTTGTTTGATAGAAGTTGGAAGGAGTCACTCTCATAGGAATGAAAACTCTGAGGGCACTGAATTTGAGGGGTGTGCAAATGCAGATTCCCTGCACAAACTTGATCTGTGTCTATATGTTTTTACAAATGAAAGTTTGTAAAATGAATGAAAGTTTCATGAGAAATTTTCATGTGAATCATTCAGTTCTATGTTTTGTCCATGTTGCGTGGAGTCCCTTAATTGACTCCTGAGTCTTGATGCTAGTGTGTAAGGATCAAGAATCAACACAGGGATGGAGGCCCACTCATTTCTGTATATGCTAAGCATTGAAGTAAAAATTGCCCGGAACTGAACTGTGACTGACCAGTGAGAAAGAGCAAACACTGGGTAATCACCTGGTAATAGATGTGAGAAAATGTTCTTTCTTAGATATGCCGATAAAGGACTATGGCCTGACTAGGGGCAGTAGGGTTGGGAAGAGAAGCATGCTCATGCTTGAGTTGCATACACATATAATTGAAAATTCTACAAGGCAGTGATCCTAGATGCCAAAGATGTCACAAAAAGAACTTATGTAGAAGTGGTCTAGTTGGGAGAAATCTCATGATGGCTGTGTGGTTATATGTGTACACTAATATAAGAAATATTGTGACAATGATAATGATCACCTCTTGTGTAAACCTTATAATGTAGGCCCATTGTGGCTTTCAGTAGACCCAGCAAGAATTTATGGATGTGTCTCTTATACTGATTCCACATGAGAACAGAATGTCAAAATGGATGAGAAATATTTAGTTAATATTTCCAGATGTTTTATCTATTTTTAAAAATGATTTATTTATTTATTGGAGAGAAAGAGAGAATGTGTGTGTGTTAGCAGGGGTAGGAAGAGGGAGAGAGAATCGCAAACAGACTCTCTGCTGGCCTGGAGCCTGACATGGGGCTCAATCTCATGACCCATGACATCATGACCTGAGCTGAAACCAAGAGTCGGACATTCAACTGACTGAGCCATCCAGGCACCCCTGTTTTATTTTATACTAAATGCTTGGATGTTAGTTCTATCAGGGGAAAATACTATGAATAAATGATAACAGAAGATAAATTTTCCCTATTCAGCAACCTGTTGCTAAATCCTTACCACTGTAAATCAAGACAGAAATGGAATCCACCCTGAGTGCAAGATTTTTAATACTATCCACTTTTCCCTCTTTTTTAGATTTAGACCAAGAATTGCCATACCATTCAAATGATACGATATATTCATGATGATTCTACTACCTACTTCGAAATCTATCTCTATAAACTTTATATTAGAATATAAATTGGCCTTTCAAGTGATACTATTTGCTTTGCAGCCTTTTTGCCTGAGGCCTTCTCTAAATCTAAAGTCTCTATAGAGGCTTAGGAAAGCTGCATTTGAAAATACCATCTGCTTTAATATGATATTTAGCTTTTCTTCTTTAATGAAAACATTTTCCATTTATATGCAAGTCTAAAGTTTTTAAATTATCATAATTGTGCAATGTTAAGGTGCATTATGATGAAAAGTCATTTTATTAAACAATATTTTTCCTCAGCACTAAAATGGCATATACATTTCAGATCTTAAAGTTTACAATATTCCCCCTCATAAGAGTATTGAAGCCAGCAAAGATGAAAAGGAGGCAATCTAATTTAATGGTTTGCAATTATAGTTGATGAAGAAATGTGTTAATCAGGAAAAAAATAACACAGATGACTTCCTGTTGGAAAAAAAATGAAATCAAAGAAAGTAAAATGAAAATTCTTGTCTTCAACTTGTTCTTTTCCATATTGACAAAGTAGATAAGCCATAAGCCAGACATATGTCAAGCATAGTATCAGAGTAATGGAGTCCCATTCTAAAAGTACACCTAAATTACTTGGAGTTATGCCTTTATAAAAGAAAACTAAAGAAACTATTTAGACAATTGTGAATATAAACACTAAACGTGGCATCATAGCTCAGGAAAATAGAACTAAAATGAACCTTTAAATCAAATTTATCAATGAAACTAAGAGCATATTTTATTTCAGTAATTCCCCAAATGTACAGTCATGGATTATGAAAGGTTGTAATATGATTTTTTGGTCATACTGTGAAATAAGCTATTCAAAATATGAAGTACTATTGCAAAAGACGTAATCCAACTTTCATTCATGATCTATAACTATCAATTTCATTATGGTAATAGAAAATGATATTCAATATGTATTTTCATGAACTTGTATATAGGTTGAACGTGCAGAGGTAGAGAATTTTTGACCTTGCATTGTGTTGGTAGACTGTCTTCAGGTGGTAAAAGATACTCATCCACAGACAGTGTAATGAGGCATCTGGAAAACAGATTAGCTCACATTCTCAAAAAGGTAAGAAATGTTTTCTCTGCTGAATCAGAAATTGTATGATATGGAGATAGAAATTATTTGGGGCTGGGACGCCTGGGTGGCTCAGTGGTTGAGCCTCTGCCTTCAGCTCAGGACGTGATCCCGGGGTTCCTGGATCGAGTTCCGCATCGGGCTCCCCGCATGGAGCGTGCTCCTCCCTCTGCCTCTGCCTGTGTCTCTGCCTCTCTCTGGGTGTCTCTCATGAATAAATAAATAATTTTTTGTAAATGAAGAAATGATTTGGGGCTAACAAGGAGTGTAACAAACGACTGAGCAGGACCAGTGTAGAGTGTTTTGTACGTTGTCAAAAATGACAATGGATACTTGATAAAGGGCATATTAAGAATTTAAGGTATCTAAGAAAACAGGCTGGAAGAAATATTTGTATGCTCCATTTTGGATTCACTTGATTTTAACATAGTCTAAAAGTACCAGGCATACTATTTTTTTCAATCTACAAAGTTGAGTGAAATTATTAAAATAGAAACATATTTGGAGTTCAACACTCTCATTCTTGCTACAGGACTTCATTTGACCTATTATTCTACCAGTAAGGCAGAAAGAATTATTCCCACATTGCTGGCTCCTGGATGTAAATGGAAAAGTATTGCCATCTCAAGACAATGCTAATGGTCTACTTAGATGGTGTGAACCATACTTTTTAGGTCACACTGTGGTCCCAGAACACTTATTAACAGCACCCCTTTACTCTCAAGTGTGTTCCAATTTGGAAAATAAGGTCACTCTATATTTAGGAACCCTGAGGCTGGTATTTCTAAATACACTCACTTTTTCCCCAATTTGTCTACATTCTATTTCTTGTTCTCAGTGTCCCTGTTGCCCACAAGAGATGCATAATATACATGTGTTAAATAAAAAATGTGCACTCAGTTAAAAATGCTTAAATTACTGTAAGGTAGAAAGACTTCAACAGTTTTCAACAAAAATTCTGGGGGGGGGTGCATAACAAGTTCATGATGTATTTTTGTTGTTATTAATGATAATGTTTATTTATTTTTAGTCATATCAGATTCAGATCTAAATTCCAATAATATACCAAGAACAAATACAATTTATAATGATAATCATATATTATTCAGCTTACTATAGAAGAAATACCATGTGTATATGTATATATGTGTATGTACATGTATATATAATTTGTTTGGCTCATGCATTGTTAAAAAATAATTTGAATGAGCTATGCAGAGCCCTCACTCTCGAGTTTTTCATATAACTCCCTGTCCCTCTATGCATGGTCAGTGAAGATATTTACATTATCTATGTGCTCCTTGTGATTATTTGTGACAAGTGACAAATGCTTAATGTTTAAATTAGTAATAACAACTCGCTAAAATAAAGAAAACAAAAAGTCTTAGACTGGAATCTGGGTCCTAAATCAGTCTTCCCTGCCAATTAGTTTGTTGACAATTATGTCTTAGGGCTGAAATGACAGAATGACACCAACTGGGTGACTTAAGCAGACATTTATGTCCCACAGTTCTGGAGGCTGGGAAGTCCAAGATTAAGGTGTTGACTAACTATGTCCTTGGTGAGGAACCCTCTTCCTATTTTGCAGATGGTCTCCTTTTTTCTGTGTTCTCACATGGTGGAAGGGACTAAGGATCTTTGTGGAACCTCTTTTATAAGGCACTAATCCCATTTATGAGGGCTCCGCCTTCATGACTTAAGCACTTCTCAAAGGTTCCACTTTCAAATACTATCATGTTAGGAATTAGGGCTTCAACATATGAATTAGAGAGGAAACAAATATTTAGTTCATAGCAACAGACATAGCATTTCTTGTATGACTACCTCAGTTTCTTCTTCTGTAAAATGATAATAAAAGCATCTACCTTTATGAATACATCTAGATTATTGGAAATGTGACAATGAAACTCTACAAACATCATAGACACCATCCTAGTCTCACAGAACTCTAGAAAGATTTCGATATAATAAAATACAGGGGGGAGGGGCAAGACGGCAGAAGAGTAGGGTCCCCAAGTCACCTGTCCTCAACAAATTACCTAGAAAACCTTCCAATCATCCTGAAAATCTACGAATTCGGCCTGAGATTTAAAAAGAGACCAGCTGGAATGCTACAGTGAGAAGAGTGCAGGCTTCTACCAAGGTAGGAAGACGGGGAAAAAGAAATAAAGACACAAAAGGCCTCCAAGGGGGAGGGGCCCCGCGAGGAGCCGGGCTGAGGCCGGGGCGAGTGTCCCCAGGACAGGAGAGCCCCGTCCCGGAGGAGCAGGAGCTGCACCGACCTTCCCGGAGGAAAGGCCTCCCGGGGAATTGGAGCAGGATCCCCAGAAAGGCAGGGATGCCCTCGGGCTCCCGGGGACAGTAACAGAGGAACTGCGCCCCGGGAGATGCGCCGAGCTCCCTAAGGGCTGCAGCGCTCGGCGGGACCCGGAGCAGCTCGGAGGGGCCCGGGCGGCGGCTCCGCGGAGGGGGCTGCGGGACGGGAGCGCGAATCCAACAGCGCAGGCCCCGGAGCACAGGGCGCCGGGACACAGCCCAGGATCCGGCCTCCCCCGGGACAGGCAGAGGCCGGGAGGGCCCAGGACAGCGAGGACGCTCCTGCCCCGAGCTGAGCAGATCAGCGGCCCCGCCCGGGAGCCCCCAGGCCCTGCAGACGGAGAGCCCCGGAGCTACTGCGGGAGCTGACTCCAGGGTCCCAGAGCTGCCCCCGCCACTGTGGCTTCCTCCCGGGGCCTCACGGGGTGAACAACCCCCACTGAGCCCTGCACCAGGCAGGGGCAGAGCAGCTCCCCCAAGTGCTAACACCTGAGAATCAGCACAGCAGGCCCCTCCCCCAGAAGACCAGCGAGACGGACCAGTGCCAGGGGAAGTCAAGGGACTTAAAGTACACAGAATCGGAAGATACTCCCCCGTGTTTTTTGTTTTGTTTTGTTTTTGTTTTGTTTTGTGCTTTTTTTTCTTTCTTTCTTCTTGATTTCTGATTGCTTCCCCCACCCCACCCCACCCTTTTTTTTTCTTTTTTCTCCTTACTTTCTTTTTCTTTCTCTTTTTCTTCTCTTCCCCCCCCCTTTTTTTCTTCTTTCTCTTTTTTCTTTTTCTCTTTTCTTTCCTTCTCTCTCTCTCTTTTTCTCCTTTTCCCAATACAACTTATTTTTGGCCACTCTGCACTGAGCAAAATGACTAGAAGGAAAACCTCACCTCAAAAAAAAAAAAAAAAGAATCAGAAACAGCCCTCTCTCCCACAGAGTTACAAAATCTGGATTACAATTCAATGTCAGAAAGCCAGTTCAGAAGCACTATTATACAGCTACTGGTGGCTCTAGAAAAAAACATAAAGGACTCAAGAGACTTCATGACTGCAGAATTTAGATCCAATCAGGCAGAAATTAAAAATCAATTAAATGAGATGCAATCCAAGCTAGAAGTCCTAATGACGAGGCTTAACGAGGTGGAAGAACGAGTGAGTGACATAGAAGACAAGTTGATGGCAAAGAGGGAAACTGAGGAAAAAAGAGACAGGCAATTAAAAGACCATGAGGATAGATTAACGGAAATAAATGACAGCCTGAGGAAGAAAAACCTACGTTTAATTGGGGTTCCCGAGGGCGCCTAAAGGGCCAGAGGGCCAGAATATGTATTTGAACAAATCCTAGCTGAAAACTTTCCGAATCTGGGAAGGGAAACAGGCATTCAGATCCAGGAAATAGAGAGATCCCCCCCCCTAAAATCAACAAAAACTGTTCAACACCTCGACATTTAATAATGAAGCTTGCAAATTCCAAAGATAAGGAGAAGATCCTTAAAGCAGCAAGAGAAAAAAAGTCCCTGACTTTTATGGGGAGAAATATTAGGGTAACAGCAGACCTCTCCACAGAGACCTGGCAGGCCAGAAAGGGCTGGCAGGATATATTCAGGGTCCTAAATGAAAAGAACATGCAACCAAGAATACTTTATCCAGCAAGGCTTTCATTCAAAATGGAAGGAGAGATAAAGAGCTTCCAAGACAGACAGCAACTGAAAGAATATGTAACCTCCAAACCAGCTCTGCAAGAAATTTTAAGGGGGACTCTTAAAATTCCCCTTTAAGAAGAAATTCAGTGGAACAATCCACAAAAACAAGGACTGAATAGATATGATGACACTAAACTCATATCTCTCAATAGTAACTCTGAACGTGAACGAGCTTAATGACCCCATCAAAAGGCGCAGGGTTTCAGACTGGATAAAAAAGCAGGACCCATCTATTTGCTGTCTACAAGAGACTCATTTTAGACAGAAGGACACCTACAACCTGAAAATAAAAGGTTGGAGAACCATTTACCATTCAAATGGTCCTCAAAAGAAAGCAGGGGTTGCCATCCTTATATCAGATAAATTAAAATTTACCCCGAAGACTATAGTGAGAGATGAAGAGGGACACTATCTCATACTCAAAGGATCTATCCAACAAGAGGACTTAACAATTCTCAATATATATGCCCCGAATGTGGGAGCTGCCAAATATTTAAACCAATTAATAACCAAACTGAAGAAATACTTTGATAATAATACACTTATACTTGGTGACTTCAATCTAGCTCTCTCTATACTAGATAGGTCTTCTAAGCACAACATATCCAAAGAAACGAGAGCTTTAAATGATACACTGGACCAGATGGATTTCACAGATATCTACAGAACTTTACATCCAAACTCAACTGAATACACATTCTTCTCAAGTGCACATGGAACTTTTTCCAGAATAGACCACATACTGGGTCACAAATCAGGTCTGAACCGATACCAAAAGATCGGGATAGTCCCCTGTATATTCTCAGACCATAATGCCTTGAAATTAGAACTTAATCACAACAAGAAGTTTGGAAGGACCACAAACACGTGGAGGTTAAGGACCATCCTGCTAAAAGATGAAAAGGTCAACCAGGAAATTAAGGAAGAATTAAAAAGATTCATGGAAACTAATGAGAATGAAGACACAACCGTTCAAAATCTTTGGGATGCAGCAAAAGCAGTCCTGAGGGGGAAATACATCGCAATACAAGCATCCATTCAAAAACTGGAAAGATCTCAAATTCAAAAGCTCACCTTACACATAAAGGAACTAGAGAAAAAGCAACAAATGGACCCCACCCCCAGCAGAAGAAGACAATTAAAATTCGAGCAGAACTAAATGAAATCGAGACCAAAAGAACTGTGGAACAGATCAACAGAACCAGGAGTTGGTTCTTTGAAAGAATTAATAAGATAGATAAACCATTAGCCAACCTTATTAAAAAGAAGAGAGAGAAGACTCAAATTCATAAAATCATGAATGAGAAAGGAGAGATCACTACCAACACCAAGGAAATACAAACGATTTTAAAAACATATTATGAACAGCTGTACGCCAATAAATTAGGAAATCTAGAAGAAATGGACGCATTCCTGGAAAGCCACAAACTACCAAAACTGGAGCAGGAAGAAATAGAAAACCTGAACAGGCCAATAACCAGGGAGGAAATTGAAGCAGTCATCAAAAACCTCCCAAGACACAAGAGTCCAGGGCCAGATGGCTTCCCAGGGGAATTCTATCAAACGTTTAAAGAAGAAATCATACCTATTCTACTAAAGCTGTTTGGAAAGATAGAAAGAGATGGAGTACTTCCAAATTCGTTCTATGAGCCCAGCATCACCTTAATTCCGAAACCAGACAAAGACCCCACCAAAAAGGAGAATTACAGACCAATATCCCTGATGAACATGGATGCAAAAATTCTCAACAAGTTACTAGCCAATAGGATCCAACAACACATTAAGAAAATTATTCACCATGACCAAGTAGGATTTTTCCCCGGGACACAAGGCTGGTTCAACACTCGTAAAACCATCAATGTGATTCACCATATCAGCAAGAGAAAAACCAAGAACCATATGATCCTCTCATTAGATGCAGAGAAAGCATTTGACAAAATAAAGCATCCATTCCTGATCAAAACCCTTCAGAGTGTTGGGATAGAGGGAACTTTCCTCGACATCTTAAAAGCCATTTACGAAAAGCCCACAGCAAATATCATTCTCAATGGGAAAGCACTGGCAGCCTTTCCCCTAAGATCAGGAACAAGACAGGGATATCCACTCTCACCACTGCTGTTCAACATAGTTCTGGAAGTCCTTGCCTCAGCAATCAGACAACAAAAAGACATTAAAGGCATTCAAATTGGCAAAGAAGAAGTCAAACTCTCCCTCTTCGCCGATGACATGATACTCTACATAGAAAACCCAAAAGCCTCCACCCCAAGATTGCTAGAACTCATACAGCAATTTGGTAGCGTGGCAGGATACAAAATCAATGCCCAGAAATCAATGGCATTTCTATTCACTAACAATGAGACTGAAGAAAGAGAAATTAAGGAGTCAGTCCCATTTACAATTGCACCCAAAAGCATAAGATACCTAGGAATAAACCTAACCAAAGAGGTAAAAGATCTATACCCTAAAAACTATAGAACACTTCTGAAAGAAATTGAGGAAGACACAAAGAGATGGAAAAATATTCCATGCTCATGGATTGGCAGAATTAATATTGTAAAAATGTCAATGTTACCCAGGGCAATTTACACGTTTAATGCAATCCCTATCAAAATACCATGGACTTTCTTCAGAGAGTTAGAACAAATTATTTTAAGATTTGTGTGGAATCAGAAAAGACCCCGAATAGCCAGGGGAATTTTAAAAAAGAAAACCATAGCTGGGGGCATCACAATGCCAGATTTCAGGTTGTACTGCAAAGCTGTGGTCATCAAGACAGTGTGGTACTGGCACAAAAACAGACACATAGATCAATGGAACAGAATAGAGAACCCAGAAGTGGACCCTGAAATGTATGGTCATCTAATATTCGATAAAGGAGGAAAGACGATCCATTGGAAGAAAGACAGTCTCTTCAATAAATGGTGCTGGGAAAATTGGACATCCACATGCAGAAGAATGAAACTGGACCACTCTCTTTCACCATACACAAAGATAAACTCAAAATGGATGAGAGATCTAAATGTGAGACAAGAGTCCATCAAAATCATAGAAGAGAACACAGGCAACACCCTCTTTGAACTCGGCCACAGTAACTTCTTGCAAGATACATCCACAAAGGCAAAAGAAACAAAAGCAAAAATGAACTATTGGGACTTCATCAAGATAAGAAGCTTTTGCACAGCAAAGGATACAGTCAACAAAACTAAAAGACAACCTACAGAATGGGAGAAGATATTTGCAAATGACGTATCAGATAAAGGGCTAGTTTCCAAAATCTATAAAGAACTTATTAAACTCAACACCAAAGAAACAAACAATCCAATCATGAAATGGGCAAAAGACATGAAGAGAAATCTCACAGAGGAAGACATGGACATGGCCAACATGCACATGAGAAAATGCTCTGCATCACTTGCCATCAGGGAAATACAAATCAAAACCACAATGAGATACCACCTCACACCAGTGAGAATGGGGAAAATTAACAAGGCAGGAAACAACAAATGTTGGAGAGGATGCGGAGAAAAGGGAACCCTCTTACACTGTTGGTGGGAATGTGAACTGGTGCAGCCACTCTGGAAAACTGTGTGGAGGTTCCTCAAAGAGTTAAAAATAGACCTGCCCTACGACCCAGCAATTGCACTGTTGGGGATTTACCCCAAAGATTCAGATGCAATGAAACGTCGGGACACCTGCACCCCGATGTTTCTATCAGCAATGGCCACAATAGCCAGACTGTGGAAGGAGCCTCGGTGTCCATCGAAAGATGAATGGATAAAGAAGATGTGGTTTATGTATACAATGGAATATTACTCAGCAATTAGAAACGACAAATACCCACCATTTGCTTCAACGTGGATGGAACTGGAGGGTGTTATGCTGAGTGAAATAAGTCAATCGGAGAAGGACAAACAGTGTATGTTCTCATTCATTTGGGGAATATGAATAATAGTGAAAGGGAATATAAAGGAAGGGAAAAGTAATGTTGGGAAATATCAGGAAGGGAGACAGAACATAAAGACTCCTAACTCGGGGAAACGAACTAGGGGTGGTGGAAGGGGAGGAGGGCGGGTGTTGGAGGGGAATGGGTGACGGGCACTGAGGTGGACACTTGACGGGATGAGCACTGGGTGTTTTTCTGTATGTTGGTAAATTGAACACCAATAAAAATTAATTAAAAAAATAAAATAAAAAGTTTAAGGACAAAAAAATAATAAAAATTGCACCAAGAACTCAGAGAAAAATTTGACAGAATTCAAGCCAACTTGTGTCATTTATAATACAATTGACTTCAAGGACTGTTTGTATAAAACAGATGAAAATGACTAGTCTCTGGAGAAAAGGGATTTGAATGCATAAGTACTTTTCTATGTCAGCCATGTTTTTAGTAAAATGTTGAGAACAGTTTAAAAGCTCACATTTGGTACTAAAACTTTTCCATTTCTAGAAATGTAGTTCATGCAAATAAAGGTTTCTTTGGACCCCCACAAAAATAATAAAATACAAATATAACAAAGTTTTCCTCAGTCTGATACTTGGTGATCAAGGCAAGGATGTAGGAAAATAGAAAATAAATCCACTACTTTTTTTTTTTTACCTCTAAGAATATTCATTTCATTGATTCTAGGGTTTTGCTCATTCATTCCACTTTACAGACTGTAGTCTCATCAAATGAGCTAAAGATGAGCTGGTTGCATGTGTCCTGCATCTGTGTTCATAAGAAGTGAAATACACTACATACGTCTTTCCAAGGACATGGGTCAGTGCCCCCTAGAAAGAGAAGTGGCATTCCCCGCCCCCTGACACACATACACTCCCACCTCTTCTACACTTTCTATCAGCCAAGAGCTAATGCAGCACCAGACATCTGACCCTGTGCTCTACTTTCCTTGCTCAGGGGCTTGAACGCCAGCATATTCTCACTTGTGCTTTGTTCACCTCTGCCCATATAGACATAGGTAGACAAAGCTTGCACAAGGAGAGTTTGGGATTAAAAGGGTAAAAGACACTCAAAGATTTTAAAGAACACTTCAATTGGCCTTTTCTCCCTTTTGTTACATTTCACCCAGCAACTGAACTGACATTCGCTTTCAACCACTGAGCCTCCAAAATCTCACAGCTCTCCCTGGGCCATTTGAGAAATGAGCCCAGGGTAGTGCCTCACTCTAGCTAGACTGTTCACATGATGATCACTGATGCGGCTCCCTGCTTTTCGTCTTTACGAATAAAACTAGCCAACTCTTTGTTAGTTAAGCTTTCCTGGTTGACTGAATGCCACAGTAATATTGCCCAAAGATGTTCAGAGGGGAATTGAAAGAGCTCAGAGTAGGAAAAGGCAAATAAAATCAGTGAAGAGTGACAGACAAGTAATCCTAGGTCTGATTGCTTGCCCATATTTAAATGTTGAAATGTAAAATTCTCAATTCTGCCACAATGCAGCAGCCTCCCCGAGCCCCATAAATTCAGAGGCAGTGTATGAAGCTGAAATCCAAGAGTCACTGTGTGGCTGAAAATAAAAAGGCCAAGGTAGTTTGTAGCTGTCTGAAATTTCAGATCTTACCTTTCCATTATATTGGGACACAAAATTGATCATTATTTCAAAAACAGAGATTTTAAGTTAAATATTATTTATATTAATGCTGAATAATAAAAGTAAGCAATAACTAGTTAATTAAAATGAAAATTTAAAATCCACTACACATTTTGATTATATATTCTCAGAGTTAGTAGGCACCTCAACATTTATTAAGTCTAACCTGCTGTCCAATTCTGGTACTTCTGCAAGAAGTTCTTATTCAAACTTGCCTTGAAAGCCTTTATGGTTTCAAGATCTCTTTTGGCTGTCCTTTCAATATTAAAGACATTTTACCTGAAAGCTATTAAATGTCATCATTTCTTCAAGATTAGACAATTCACTTCTTAACTATGTATTTTTTTTTCTTTTTGATTACAGAACACAAATAGCCTAGGAGTCAATAAAATAATATGGCAAACATTCTTATGCTCATCACTCAGGATTAGCTGGCATTAACACATTGTTATATTTGCTTCAAATTCATTTTAACATAAAAGAGACAATAGAAAAAGTGAAATATTCTTTATAGTCTTCCCCAAACCATTCCCTTTACTTATTTTCCCAGAGGAAGAGATGACCATAAATTTAATGTGTATTTAGTCCATATTTAAGTAATTTAACACAAACATATGAGCCCATAGAATATAGTTTTACTCTGTTTTTTTTTAATGTGCATTTTACAACTACAGTTTATTCTTGTTGTGGTAATTATCAATATTGACACATATTGTTCTAGTTCGTTTGTTTAACTCTTACATGGCAGTTTACTAAGTGATTATAGACTGTCTTATCTCACCATTTCACAATCAATGTGAATTCGTGTGATTTCCATTATGTTACAAACTGACATTGGTGCCGTGAACATCAGTGTTTAAGTATCCTAGATGTGAAATTGCTGGTCTAATAGAAGTATTCTCAGTTTTATTAGTAATTGTGAAAATGCCTATAAAATATTTCTATTAAACTGTAATCCCCCCAGCAGTATTTGAGAGTTCCTGTTACCTCACACTGTCCCACCAAAATGTGGCAACTTATAAATTTTTCGATTGTATGGATATGGAAATATATCTCCCTGTTTACCTAATTAATAGTGAAGTTAGCACATTTGTATGCGTTTATTTTCCAAGTGATTTTCTTCTTCTGTGAAATGCTATTTCACATGCATTGCTCATATGTAGCTATATGATATTTTCTTATTGATTTAAGGAAGTACTGTCTGCATTTGGATATTTACCCTTTCCCAGTGATAAGCTGTATAAATAACATTTTGCCATCTGTCACTCGTTTGGAATTTGACTGTAGAGATTTTAGTATTAATTAATTTTAATTTTATGTAGTCAAATTTATTATTCTATCCTTTTATGTGCAGTGTTTTCTTTATAATTTATGTGTTTTCAGAAATTATTTTCCTCCAATATCATAAATATAATCATATATATTTGGTTTGCCTTACATGTCTTTATTTTTCAGGTTTTAATCTATATTATTTTGAAATAAAGATTTTTCTCTCTTTTATGTGGATAACAAAATGTCCCTGAATGATTATCTATATGGTAATCTTTCAAATACAGAATTATCACATTACCTTAAATCTTCTAGGCCTGACATTCTCATTTTCTTTAGCTGCTTCTCCTTGCAGAATTTTTTTAGTTCTTTTAAAATTCTACTGCTCTCCTTACAGTATGTACCATAGCTGTTCATGAATATGCCAAATAGAACTTTGAAGAATAAATTAAGTTATAATCAATTTATTAAATGTAGAGCAGGTTTACTCTTTGCTTCAAATGTAGTCTTGCTCTTCATGCAACCAAAATTCCAATAAATTTCAGTATTCATATTACACACTTGAGGCCTTTTGAGTGCCTGGCAATTAATACCCTTTTGTATCTTTTTAATGGTCTGCGACTAATAACACCTTCTAATACTTCTCAAGCTTGCTGGAATTTAATGTATTGATATGGATCTAATTAATGCTGATCAAGCTCCATTTTAAATCACAAAACATACTGTATCAATATGACATGGACTAGCTAAATTCTGATTTTGTCAACTAGTATTTGTCCCATTGCCCAAGTTGTGTGTACATGAGTGCAAGTGTATGTATTTAAGAAAGAGAGACAGAGGGAGAAAGAGAGAGATTGGGATTTTTGTTTTGTTTTGTTTTTATTTAGGATTCTGGCTATCTCATAGTTTGAGAAATTATATGAATTTGGGAATTTTTTTCATGTTTTATCAAAAATGTTCCAGAGTATCAGTTGAATAGGGATTATAGTATGTATCTAATCTTACTTATTAGATTAGATAATATATCTAAAGCCCCAATACACAGTGGCAGGATGAACATGGGGAATTGTTCAGTGTTACTTTCCTTCATTTTTATACTACAAGATGTGTGTGTGTGTGTGTGTTGTGTGTGTGTGTGTGTGTGTGTGACTTAATTGCTTTCAAAGTGGGAAACAGTTGATACTGATCTTTCTCATCTCTTTATTTCTTTTCCTGCTCTGCACTCTCTTCAGAACTGCCTGAAGATACTACCAGGTATTCATCAGTAAGCTTTGCTTTGCTGTCAGTGTGCTATGCTACAAAGATTTTCCTGTTTCCTCCCCATGAGAACTAACTTGCCATTGGGTCCATCCCCTCACAGCACTGCTATATCACTGCCTGCCTGACTTATTAAACAGATCAAAACATAGCTAGTAGATAATAGCTAAAATGATCATTTAGTTCACCAAAAGCTAATGATTATTTAACTACTTCCCCTAGATAACATTCTGTAATCAGGGAGACATAAAAGATTAAAGAAATATTAGTATTTGAGGAGATATACATATTTACATATATATGTATATATGACTTACATATACATGTATATATGTACATATTAACTTTGTGGAGCTGTGGTAAGAGGCCGAAATTCCCCCACTGTTTCTCAAATAAAGCTAATGAACAGTTCAGTTCTGAATACTTCAATTTAACATCCCAGAATAAAGAAATCTAATTTCTAAGCCCAGTTGTGATTTTGACACATTATTCCATGAAAACAGTGTCATAAGTTGTCTGAACAGTTTCTATTTATGTACTGAGATTATGCATTTTCACTGAACCCCTCCACTGCATCCCACCCCACCCATCCTACCCCCCAAAAAAGAAAACTTTAAAATGCCCAAAGGTTGGTAGGACTAGAGAAATCAGTGAGTGCTTGGAAATCTGTGCCATTTGAATAGGCCCAGTGGCCTCCTTCTTGTCCCTGGCCAAATCTTGGTGTCTTAGGCCTAATTGGCATTTCACCCCCAGGGATTTTTATTGAATTTTTTACTCTGCTGACACATTTGAACAGTGTTGGAACCAATATTTGAAAGGGAGCTTTAATCTTATGAAGGTGATGAAATGCTGTCATCTTTAGACAAAGTGTCTGTCACAAAAGGTTCAGAACAAAACAACAAAGGAGTCAGGTGCTGGTGAGGGACTGCCTCTTGAGTTCCCCTTTGTATTTCTCAGGTGTTCTCATCTTGTCTGAATGCAATGGAATGTGTGTTTATTTACTTTTTAATATCTGTCCAAAAACTTTGATTAGAAATACTACGTGTATACAAACATAAATACATTTATACATACTTCATAGCAGACACTGTAAAATATAATGCATTTCTAAATTAATTATTAGAGCTTTAATTACTCTCAGATCTGGACTTTCTTAGAAGACACAGAATTCTGAAGTTCATTCCCTTGAAAGTGAACAAGTGTTTGTCAATGACTGGATTCATTTAAAGATCAATGACTTTATGGATTATTCCTGGCATATTCCTCTACAGTGTGAGAGCTGATTGTTTAATTGATGGCTACTGTCTTTATTAAAGTCTGTTAATATATCAAAAATGTTTTGGTAGAACTGAGATAAGGGTATGTCTCTATAGATATGTGGCTTCAGCAGGAACCATCAATGATAAATGTCACTTTAGTTTTCAAGGACTCTTTACTTCCTTTAACTTTTGTAATACTTCTATTACAAAAATGTGTTAGCAGATCCTTATTAAATCAATAAAATAAACAGACAATCAAATTATCTTGGGAGAAAACTCTCACTGCCAGCACAATTGATACATTCACTCATTCATTCGCTCCTTAAATACATACTTATTAATGATTAGTTGATTCAAGTTTATTCATATGCAGCAAGGGTGGCACAAAAATATGTGTGTTATAAATCTTAAAATCAGGGAAATGACTCATTGGAACACACAGATACACACACACACATATAAACCTACCGTAGCTTTATTATAAGCACACTATAAAAACTAAGCTTTGTGCCAGAATTTCCTCAGAGAAGGGGAAACAACTTCTAAGCTGAGGGGATCAAGGAAATCTGATAGTTAAAATTACATTTAAATTATATCCTGAATCGAAGATAGCGTCCAAGGATCAGCAATAAGTTTTGAAAAACAAGAATATTTCTATGGTATGATCAAAGACATAATGAGCAAAAGATCAAGAAATTTCCAGGGACTGGTAAGCACTTCAATTTCAGAACTATGATTTTGTTGATTTGCAGAAGGGAAAAATATAGGTTGAGTACATATGGGAAAGCTGTGAGCGCAATTAAAAAGTTCAGACTTCATTTGAAAGATTGAAGGGAATTCTGAAAGGTTTTGGAGTAGAAGAAACCTGATTCTTAAAAGATCAACTTCATTGCTTTGTGTGAAATTGATTGTGGGAGGGACAATGAAGTGAGGAGAGAGATCAAGCAGACAGCTGTGTGAGAGGTTGTAAGTCAAGGTGTTTACCAGAAGTGATCAGCCTGTAAATAGGAGGCATTACACAGGTTAAAAAAGAATGCATAAAGCAGAATTAAATGTTATCTAAGGTTTCAGATCTTAATTACTGTAAGGCACACTACCCAAATTTAAATTCCTACCCTACTGTTGGCTAACTGGGGGTTCTTGGGCAAGTTACTTTCTTTCAGTTGGAATTTCTTCATTTGTTGAATGAGAATGACAATAATAGTAACTATATCATAGGTCGTTGTGAGGATAAAATTAATTAGTATAGTTAGTAAAAGTTAGTTTTAAAAAGTTAGTAAAGGGATGGCTGGGTGGCTCAGCAGTCGAATGTTTGCCTTCAGCTCAGGGCCTGATCCCAGGGCCCGGGATAGAGTCTTGCATCGAGCTTTTTGCAGGAAGCCTGCTTCTCCCTCTGCCTATGTCTCTGCCTCTCTTTGTGTGTCTTTCATGAACAAATAAATAAAATCTTTAAAAAAAGTTAGTAAAACTCTTAGAGTAGTTCCTGGTACGTTGTCAGAAAAATAATGGGCAAATTGTGCTCTAACTCTATTTTGTTAGTCTTCCAACATTGCCAATAATCAAGGCCAACTTTGTGGTTAAGGAGAGGAAGCAGCTTTCTACACGGTAGTATTATAGTGTAATTTGCAAGATACCTTGTAAAATTCCATCCAAAATCTGTCCCCCATGAGAAGATGGTAGCCAAAATGCTTGTGGGTATCTTTTTTACACTAGTGTTCCAATGTCTAGCCATTGCCATAATTTTATAAGCCATATACCCCAATTCTTTAACATATTTGAACCATTTTATAGATTTTATAGATTAGCAATTATACTCCACAGAGCTATAGGATTTATCTGAGATCATGCATGTTGAAAAGTAGTACAGTCCTGAATTGTTTTTAATCCAGAGGTTCACAATGTTTATTCTCTGACTTTTAGCTCTCATTTCAGAACTATAGAATTGTTGAGCAATTAGGTTAAATCAACTTTATAGACTGTAATCAGAAAATCTAGGGTCAAGTCCAAGTTTTATTATTCAAATCCTATCAGATAAAACATATTTGGTTAGTAATAGAATAAAGACTAGAGAGCAAGCCCCCTGACTCCCTTATAGGACTCTTTACACTATACCTCATTTTTAATGTGAGTGTCCTTTTTTTTCCTGTAGACAAATAAAAACTACTAACACACAAGTAACATGCACACACAAATGCACTATGTCTGTGTTTACCCACATAAATGCAAATAGAGTAAAGAGCTAATTAACTTCATTTGCTTTCTCTTGCCTCCTTATGCTTTAAGAACCAAACTTTGCACACATTCAGACACAGTATCTTGTTGGAGAGTTTGCCTTCAAAATAAATTCAAAAAAGGATGGCTTAGGTGGAAGATTCCCAGGTAGAGCATTTACACTGTCAAAAAAAGTCTAAATAACAGTGTGATTTTTGAGTAAGGAAAACAATGAGAGCATTGTGCTTCATATGATCCTATTACCAAGCTAAAGGTAGACATGTATTCTGGGACTCCACTGCTATTCAGTCATGTCAATGGCCTGTAGCAAATTGGAAGAAGCAAACCATTCAACCATGTCAGACTCCAGGGGCCTGTATAGACACAATCTTGGAGCCTGGCAACTTTTCCACCAATCTTTTACCACCTAGCCATGTCTGTGCTCAGAATGGTAATTAGCACCATCAGAAATGTTCTCAGCCAAAAGCAATGCATTCATCTGTTGCTTTAATTTAGCTTCCTTTGCTGACTGAATGACAAAGTTCTATTTTTATTTTGGACTGATTACACTTGGGATTTTGACTCTCCAGGGAAATTCATACAAGTATTTTAAGTTTCTTTAGTTTATATATTAAAATTGCCTGACAGAGTGTGGGCAACATCATTAATATTTGTTGTTGTTTTGGTTTAACATGCTAAGCACTTAATCCTTCCTTTTGTCCTTTCTTCCTGCCTCCCTCCTTTACTCTTTTTTCTCTTCTTCCTCTTCCCTCTTCTTCCTTCTTCTTCTTCCCATTCTCTTCCTCCTCTCCACCACCTCCTCCTTCATCTTGTTACTATTCTCTCTTTCCCTCTCTTTTAGAAATTTCAGAATACTCCTTGGCAATGAGTTTAGGTGGTGACTATTGCCATGACCTAAAATCAAAGATCTGAATGAAATCCCTTATAGAGAAAATATTTTACTTGATTTGAGAGAAAATTTTTGTAAACTTGCTTAATAACCTTTAATAATTTTTTTAAAAATTTTTTTTAATTTTTTATTTATTTATGATAGTCACAGAGAGAGAGAGAGAGGCAGAGACACAGGCGGAGGGAGAAGCAGGCTCCATGCACCGGGAGCCTGATGTGGGATTCGATCCCGGGTCTCCAGGATCGCGCCCTGGGCCAAAGGCAGGCGCCAAACCGCTGCGCCACCCAGGGATCCCTTTAATAATTTTAAATTCATATGTTACTAATCAGATTTTTGAAGTTAAATGAGCTTTTTAAATTTAAACTGAAGCAACCCCATATACAATGCACATACTCCCCTAAAGTATACTTATGCTATTTACCCCCTTCTTTTGATATAGAGGACCATTTCTCATCAGCTTTATATACAGCCCTCTTCAGTGCCTCTCACTGTATCAACAAGAGATATAACATTATATACATTTAAAACCAACATACAACTAATTTCAAAAGTGTTCCCTATAATTAAATATCATATATAGTCACAAATATGGATTTTAAAAATATGTATCATATTTGTGTATATGCACACTTACATGTATATTATATATATTATATATAATATTTATAAAATTGATTGAGTACTCATAAAGTACTCTAGAAAAAAATTATGATAACGATAAATAAATCTATGAGATTTTTTTGGAACAAACTAATAGGCAATCTATAAAAATAAACACTTTTATAAACAGATGAGGGGCTAATTATTCTCATAATTCAGACAAGACATTTTAAATAATGTACTTAATCACTAGCAAGGTCAGTGTTATGCTAAATATTAGAAAATATTTTACAGTAATTGCCTTATCATGCATCAGCTACCACTAACCTTGGGTCAGAAGACAGAGAGATATGTAAGATACTGTTGGCTGATAATGTGGAGATTTACAGATAATTAAATAAAATTACTTTAATTATAAGCTGGATAAATAGTGAGCTTAAACTTTGTCTGTATCAGAGGTTTTCAGACTGATCTCCATCTGAGCACAGGACTTCCTTGGTGTAACTTCAGAGGATGCTTTGCCCTAGAAGGATCAGTGCAGTCCTTTCTAACTTAAAGAAAGCACCTTGGATTTGACCTGCTTTATACATTGTAATTTCACATAAGATTTTATTTGAAATAGTTGTCTCTACTACTAAAACCATGTTGAAAACCAGTGATCCAAATACAAACTATATTGACCTTTCCTTAAGCCCTTCTAAATGCTTTTTATTTATGACTAAGTTCTGAACCCTTTATCAAGGTTGAAAGACCTCACTTCTTCTCTCCCACACCTCCATTCTAAGCGACCAACACGTCGAACTAAGGCACTGTATTTCCCCAGTGTTCTCTCAAGATTCCATTTTTTTTTTTTAATATTCTGTTTTCTTTCCTTGAACTGATCATGTCTGGCTTTTCCCATGGCTGCTCCTTCTGTACTTTTTCCTCTTCTTTCTTAATAAAAAACACATAACATAAGGTATACCCTCTTCACAAATTTTTTAGTGTACACTATAGTACTGTTAACTATAAGCATGGTGTTGTACTGCTTTTCATCAGCTATGACTGAGATTCTGTACTACTGAATGGGAGCTTTCCATTTCCATGATCATTCAACCCTCTGCCTTCATGAGGCTGACCACTTAAGATACCTCATATAAATGGAATCCTGCAGTATTTGTCCCTCTATGGCTTTCTTCCAGGTTATAGCATTTGACAGGATTTTCTTTATTTTATGCCCAAATAACATTTCTCCTCTAGTTTTTCTTTCTTTTTTAATATGCTTTTCTTTCTCTTTCTTTCTTTCTTTTTCTTTCTTTCTTTCTTTCTTTCTTTCTTTCCTTTCTTTCTTCTTTTTTTCTCTCTCTCTCTTTCTTTCTTTTTCTTTCTCCTTTCTTTCTTTCTTTCTTTCTTTCTTTCTTTCTTTCTTTCTTTCTTCTTTCTCTTTTTTTTTTTCAAAAGGAAGTCTCCATCCAACGTGAGACTTGAACTCATGACCCTGAGATCAAGAGTCACGAGTCCTACCTACTGAGCTGGCCAAGTGCTCTTCCTCCAGTTTTTCTTAAGTCATGATTAACAAAGCACTTACATCCGTCTTGTTACAGCTCTTAGTGTTTAAGTATTTATTCAACTTTATTGTGTTTGCCTATTTGCCTATCTTTCTCCTTTTCTAATTTTAAGGCTTATTCAATTGTCTGTTGCTCCTACTATAGTGTGTAGCACACCTTAGACAGTAAATAAATGGTGTCACATTAATGGGAACCTTAGGAACATTCTTGAAAGGGTATGTAAGAATGGACCAGCTTTCTTAAGTACCTGGTAATCAAATATTTAATGAAAACCTACTGTGTCTTCACTCAATAAAGAATAATTTAGTGAGCAGTTCATGACTGTAAACATCTCCGGAGCAGGAAAAAAAAGTGAAAAGGAAAGACATAAGGGGCTAAAGTTAAGATCTCTTGTGCTCCAGCTCTCGGACTGCCCAATGCTTTACATCCCTGCAGCACAGTAGAATTACCAGAAGCTTTCAAATACCCTTGATCATTCCCCACTCTAGACTGATTTCAACAAGTTGAAGGAGGGGGTGTGGAACCTGAGCATCAGTTTTTAAAAAAACCTCTTCAGATACTTATCTTTTAAACTAGGAGAGAGAACCTAAAAACAGTGTTAACCAGATATGCTCAAAGCACTGCATTCTTGCCTGGGGAGCTAGATTACACTCCTTGTTATATTCTAGGAACTGGAATGGCATTCTTTGCTTCAGAAAGGTTATAAAAAGCTACATCTTACCATTGTTGGGATCAATGGCTTCAAAACTGTGTGGAAGTTCCTCAAAGAGTTAAAAATAGATCTGCCCTACGACCCAGCAATTGCACTGCTGGGGATTTACCCCAAAGATACAGATGGCAGTGAAACCCCGGGACACCTGCACCCTGATATATTTATAGCAGCAATGTCCACAATAGCCAAACTGTGGAAGGAGCCTCGGTGTCCATCGAAAGATGAATGGATAAAGAAGACGTGGTTTATGTATACAATGGAATATTACTCAGCCATTAGAAACGACGAATACCCACCATTTGCTTCGACGTGGATGGAACTGGAGGGTATTATGCTGAGTGAAATAAGTCAATCAGAGAAGGACAAACATTATATGGTCTCATTCATTTGAGGAATATAAAAAATAGTGAAAGGGAATAAAGGGGAAAGGAGAAAAAATGAGTGGGAAATATCCGAAAGGGAGACAGAACATGAGAGACACCTAACTCTGGGAAATGAACAAGTGGTAGTGGAAGGGGAGGGGAGTGGGGGGTTGAAGTGACTGGGTGATGGGCACTGAGGGGGGCACTTGGTGGGATAAGCACTGGGTGTTATGCTGTATATTGGCAAATTGAACTCCAATAAAAAAAAATTAAAAAGACAAGTCTTATCTATAGGAAGATGAGAAAACACATACCTAGCCAATGACCAGAAACTGAAACATTCTTTTCTCCTGCTTCCGGGTAAATACTGCAATATCAGTGGTTCAATGATAGGACCCAAATCCAAGAAATCAACATATCCATGATGTTAACCAGAACACACTGATAGAGGCAATACAAATTTGCCAGAAAATGTGGAATGAATGCAGAGAGGAAAAAGTCAAGCAAACAAATGAATCTCCTAGCCAACGTGAGCTTATAAATCAAAATGGTAACAAACACACGATAAAATTTAATATTAACAAATATATCTGCATTAATAAGAAATATAGCCCTATATCAACAATCATAACTTGAAAATATTATATGTAAATTAAAATAACACAAAAATAAACTACTTTTAAATAAGTATTATATTTACTCTAATACTTTTAAAGAAGTTTAAAATTACTTTTCAAAGTGTAGAAATAATACTCATCAAAAAAAATAAATATGTCCTTTAGATACTGGTAATATAGATATTGGTACTTAGATATTAGATATTGGTAGTTATAATAAAGAACCAAGCATAATGTTTTATGGTAAAAATACTGTTATTTAAATTTAAAAAATATCAGTAGATATTACTGATTTCAGACTGGACAGGTTAAAAGGACATTTAGTGAATTGATAAATTTACTGAGGAAATTATTCAGAGATTAATACAGAGGATAAAACTAAATGGGAAAGTTTTTTTTTTTAATTAATTTATTTATTTATGATAGTCACACAGAGAGAGAGAGGGGCAGAGACACAGGCAGAGTGAGAAGCAGGGTCCATGTACCAGGAGCCCGACATGGGATTCGATCCCAGGTCTCTAGGATCGCGCCCTGGGCCAAAGGCAGGCGCCAAACCGCTGCGCCACCCAGGGATCCCGTAAATGGGAAAGTATTAAAGAAGAGTTTAGAGATATGACGAATAGACAGATAAAAAAAACTAACATTTATCAAATAGGAGTTCAGAAGAATAGAAGAAGAGGAAAAGTAGAAAAACATTACTTGAAGAGGATTTTCTAGAAGGGAAGATAACAACTTTGAAAATGAAAAGTCTACCAAAAATCTATCAGGATAAAAGAAACAGATCCACTTCTAGACTCATAATAGTGAAATATATAACATAAAGAATAAAGAAAAGATATAAAAATTACCAGGAAGAAGATTATGTCTATAATAAAATTTAAATTGAAAACAGACTTATGATGAATAGAAAAATAATCTCGAGTGCTAAGGGTATGTATTTATCAGTCTAAAATTCTAGTCAGCCAAACTATCTTTAAAGAAAAAAAATCTTTAGAAGAAAAGACATTTTTAAACATAAGCATACTAAGTTATCATATATAAATCTCTTACTACTAATAAATATAAATAAGAAAAAGATACTGAGAGGGCAAATATGACATAAAAGAAATGATATACATAAAACTGAAACCAAAACAGTGCATATTATGTATGTGTGTATATATGCACATATATAACAATAATATACATATTTTGTATATATATAACAATTATTTACAAATATATCAAATTTGAAAATATTGTTTGAGTATAAGTATTCTAAAAGGGTAGCATAATCTTTATGACAAACATACCAAAATAAGAGATTTAATCATGCAAAGGAAAGTTACAGATTAAATGTTAAAAAATCGATATCTTCAGTGAATAAAAATTCTCATCATATATTAGTACTTCAAAGGATTTATCCCAGCAATTTAAAACAATCCATCATGTTAACATATTAAAGAAAAAAATAAACGCATCATGACATATGAAGAAAACTCATTTAATCAAGTTCAATTCTTATTTGCAATGGAAAGAATTGTCCAAAAAAACTAGAAATATATAGGAACTTTAAGAAACCTCATGAAGAAGATCTATGGAAATTAAATAGAAAATATATTTAGGGGATCTCTGGGTGGCGCAGTGGTTTGGCGCCTGCCTTTGGCCCAGGGCGCGATCCTGGAGACCCGGGATCGAATCCCACATCGGGCTCCCGGTGCATGGAGCCTGCTTCTCCCTCTGCCTGTGTCTCTGCCTCTCTCTCTCTCTCTCTCACTCTCACTGTGTGCCTATCATAAATAAATAAAAATTAATAAATAAAAAGGTTTTAAAGAAAATATATTTAATAGAAAACTTTAGAACTTTTAGTATTATCAGAAAGAGGTAGAAGATGCCTGCTATTGCCTCCATTCTTCAACATTGTAATGGAGACGGGAGCTTCGGAATTAAGAGTACACTGGATTTAAAATAATTAGGAGCAACATGACAAAAGTGCCCAGCGAATTCAGATAATCTGATGACAAACTATAAAAAAGTTTAATAAGTTCAAAAATAAAAAATGGCTTACAGAATTCAAAGACATACCTATACAGTAGTAAATATAATTTAATTAATAGTTAAAATGTTCAGTTTAGAGTTATAGCAAGCATAAAATACTATATGAAGAAAATTGTAAAACTACTAATGGATACATTAAAACAAAACCTATATAAATATGGATATAATATTTTCATTGATGAAGAGACTTATGACAAATTTCACTCATCTTAATCAATTTAATTCCCACACATAATCTGCAAGTTTTCTTTCTTTTTTTTTTAACCTAATTGAACAAACTGAACTTAGAAATCAATTGAAGAATAAATGAATGAAGAGATATAAGACAATTTGAGGAACAAAGGATTTGATATTTATTATATCATTAGCCTAGGTAAAAACCAATACAATCAAGTAGAGATTTAAAATATACCCTGTTGGGCTGCCTGGATGGCTCAGTTGGTTAAGCACCCAACTCTTGATTTCAGCTTGGGTCACAATCTCAGGGTAATGAAATCAAGCCCCACATCAGGCTCTATATATTTGCCCTGTTATTTCTTGTATTGTTGATTTTACACATTCTGACAGCTGTTAGGTGACATTTCATTGTAGTTTTGATTTGCATTTCCCTGTTGATCTTTTCATGTGTCTGTTGGCCATCTGTATATCTTCTTTGGAAAACATCTATTCATGTCTTTTGTGCATTCTTCATGGACTTTTTACTTTTTGGGTGTTGAGTTTTACAAGCTCTTTATATATTTTGAATACTAACACTTTATCAGAAATGTCATTTGCAAATATTATTGCCAATCCATAAGTTGCCTTTTAGTTTTGTTGTGTTAGCAAGGATGTGGAGAAAGGGGAACCCTCTTGCACTGTTGGTGGGAATGCCAAGTTGGTGAGTCATTCTGGAAAACACTATGGAGTTTCCTCAGAAAGTTAAAAATAGAGCTACCCTACAATCCAGCAATAGCACTACTAGATATTTACCCAAATACAAAAATACTAATTCAAAGGGATACATGCACCCCAATGTTTATAGCAGCATTATCTACAATAGAAATTATAGAAATAGCCCAAGTGTCCATCGACTGATGAATGGATAAAGAAAAGATGAATATATATGTATATATATTACTCAGCCATAAAAGAATGAAATCTTGCCATTTTCTATGACGTGGATTGAGTTAGACAGTATTATGTTAAGTGAAACAAGTCAGAGAAAGACAAATACCATACGATTTCACTCATATGTGGAATTTAAGAGGCAAAACAAATGAGAAAAGGGGTTGGGGGGGGGCAAACCAAGAAACAGACTCTTAACTATAGAAAACAAACTAATGATTACCAGAGGGGAGGTAGGTGGGGGTATGGATTGAAAAGGTGATAGAGATCAAGGAGAGCACTTGTGATGAGCACTGGGGGTTGTATGGAAGTGTTGAGTCACTATACTGTACACTTGAAACTAATATTTCAGTGTATGTTAACTAACTAGAATTTAAATAAAAACTCAAAAAAAGTCCCCACAAAAATATGAAAAGTTTTTATATGAGAGAATAATACACATAATTAGAGACTAAATTGATATAAATAAATGTTTTCAGAAGAATTGATTATTCAGTTATATTATTTCAGATTCCTAGATAATAGCACATGTAAAAATGAAATGCAGATAAATAAATTACCTCACTGTGAAATTCAAAATGTTGAATATTTCAGTAAAATATAGCAAAATATCTTCATGATATTTCTTTTTTATTTATTTATTTTTTAATAGATTTCAATTTGCCAACGTATTATAGCATAACACCCAGTGCTCATCTCACCAAGTGCCCGCACTATAAGGCAATGAGTTGACAAATCTGATTCAGTAAGATTTAATTTATGCAATGAAAAAATATCCTTAATGTGCATATTTAACATAAGTGTAGTACTCACTATGGATAAATAACTCTTAGATATCAATATGAAAACGACAAACTATTCAGTAAGAAAAAGTTCCAGAATATGAACATGTAAAGGTACCGGAAAGACTTTAACAAAAGATCCTTAAGAGCACTAGTAATTTGTGAAATACAAATTAAATACACAAGATCCTGCTTCACACCAATCAAACTGGCAAAGTTTTAAAAGTAAAATAAGTTTAGAATTACCTACCTATACCTGCCTAATTGTAGGCAAGCATGTGGATAAGGAAAAATTGTTGTTTAAGGGAGCATACATTTGTAAAATCACAGTAGAGTTCAATTTGGAACTATAAATGAAATTTAAATATGTGTATTGAACATGACTTATTTGTTTCCCTAATAGTTGTATACACTAGATGATCTCTTTTCAAGCTCTACTGTATAGAACAATGACCTGAAGAACATTAAACCTGTCAAAACTAAAATTCTAGGACTCCACTTGTTCACAAGATTCTGACTTAGGAAGTTTGAGCTTAAATCTGATACTTGCTTGTAGGAAGTTCCCAAATGAGGCTAACATTGCTGCTACAAATCTAGGGTGGGGCCCAGGAATGTGTGTTTAAGAAGTTTTGCACCTTTTCCATGTGCAGGATGAAGTGCGAGGAAGACAGTTCTAGAGAAAGCTTTGCAAATAGTCACAGAGAAATAGGTTCAGGGATGTTCTTTGTAGCACTTAGTTTATTCAAAATAAAAGCCCATCAGTTAACATATGGATGAAGAAAAGTATTACAATAAAAACCAAAATACTATAAGGCAGTTAAAATGAAGAAATTAGAGGACTGAAAGGAACAAATAAATACATCTCAAAAAATTAATACGGTATCAAATTTAAATGATTGATCTAATTTGTCACTAATTTATGTTACTTTGTTTTATTTTTTTATTTTTTTTTATTTTTTTTTAAATTAATTTTTATTGTTACTTTGTTTTAAAACCTACATCTAAAACTACCTTTTTATGCAAGCATAAGTAAAAAAAAAAAAAAAATCCATAGAAACTATAGACTCTGACCCAAGGATCCTGGCTACTTTTGTTAAGGAATTATTATTATTATTATTATGATAGTCACAGAGAGAGAGAGAGAGAGGCAGAGACACAGGCGGAGGAAGAAGCAGGCTCCATGCACCGGGAGCCCGATGTGGGAATCGATCCCGGATCTCCAGGATCGCGCCCTAGGCCAAAGGCAGGCGCCAAACCGCTGCGCCACCCAGGGATCCCTGTTAAGGAATTAAAGAAAGGTACTCTTAGGAATTTTGGACTTCATCTGTAATGTTACATTTCTTAAGACCAAACAAACCAAAATATGTGCTATTATAATGCCAAAATATGAAGTCTTATAAAAGGAAAGTTTTGGGTTCATGAGTGATAATTACATTGTTTTACTTACATGTGAATATTTGAATAATTTCAGAATAAAAACAAAATGAGAGATGTAAAAAGTCAATTTCTAAAAAGGGGGGCGACAACTTAAGGATCAGATAAAAGTTTTCACAGAGTCATGGATAGAGTTCATGGTCTATAACCCTGAAGCTTCACCAGGACTCATACCTTTTTTTCTGGGCATTCCACATTTATTTTCATGAAAGAACAAGTTAGTTCTGCAAATGAGCAGGTAACTATTAAACAGGTAATTAACTCTAGTGGTATTTTACAACAGAAATAGTAGAATAAAATAATCATTCAGGAAACTATTTTCATTACAATGTTCACAAAAGGAATAAAATGAAAATCTAGAATATTAAATGATTTGAATATTCTAGAAGTCTTGAAGCTCCTGTTTGATTCTTTCTTGAGGAATATTAATAAAACATTTAAGGGTAGTCAATGGATCAAACCCTGTGAAAAAAAGCTATAAGCACAAATAGTTGATTAGTTTGATTAAAATGCTAATTCCTAATGAACTTTGGATCCAAATGATTATTCTATATACATTCCTATCACAGCCTTTCCGTATACATTATCCATGATAATTTATGAATTTATTCCTACAAATATAGTCATTTATCTTTTCTGTTTCCATTATCTTATCATGTTCAGATTATTTGAAACATTCCGAATCACTTCACCCAACCATCCAAAACTTTATTTTGTGCAATTTTCTAACTTTTGACCTCCTGTTCTTCTCTTCCAGTTGAACACCTCTTTATTTTTCAAGATCTTTTCCAGAAGATAGTAACTATCCTTTCCAAATTCTTTATACAGAGTTATCTGCTTTATGTTTATGTGTTGATAGGCACGTTCATTATAGCTATAGTCATGTTTCAACATTGTGCAACATACTGCATTGTTCTTCTCCTCTGGCTTTTTTACTCCAGTGTTTGCCTGAAGGTCAGAGACTCAGGAATGTTTATTATTCAAGTCTTCCAGACATCCAGACCTAACCAAGTATCATGGAGACAATAGCTACTTCAAACTGGATGTTGGACAGATCCCAACATTTTCCTAAGAGAATTGAGGCTCTGTTGTGAAACTTTGGGGAAGTTTTCTCTACTCAGCATCTGGAGCTCAGGGAAACAGTATCTGCCCTGTATCCAAGGGTAAAACGTTGATCACTAGTTAAGCCCCATCTCTGATCTGATTTCTGGACTTCCCAGTCTATTTTTTTTTTATTTTATTTATTTATTCATGAGAGACACACATAGAGAGGCAGAGAGAGAAGCAGACTACATGCAAGGAGCCTGATGTGGGATTTGATCCCTGGACTCCAGGATCACGCCCTGGGCCGAAGACAGGTGCTAAACCGCTGAGCCACTGAGGGATGCCCCCCAGTCTAAATCTTAGGCACACTCCTTGAATTGGCAGATTTCTGGGAATGTTTTCCCATCAAAAACTGCAATCTCTTACTAATTCTTTCTTCACAAAAACTGATTTAACTGTTAATTAGACTTCTGGGGCTTCTTAAGCCCCAGGGAATAGATTCATTTAGGGATGCATGTTTACCATTGATGTTAGCTTAAAAATAGTTGTTTTAATAGCATGGGTTTTATCACATGTACTATTTTTTTGTATCTTACTTTTATTGATTCATGATTTTAAAAAAATGACTCTAGGTTAATATGTTATCCTTTTCATTGACTTTGTGACAGTTACCTTGCTTGGAGAAACAACAACTATAAGAAAATATGTCTTCATTGTTAATAGTTCCCATGGTGAGGTTCAGTAAAGCATCATCAGGATCTTAGTGACATTTTGATATTCCTTCTTATCAAAGAGAGAAAATCTATGTCATAGAAGAGAATCTAAAAGAAATAACCTCGTATATCACTGCTTTCATTCTCAGCCATTTTGAGTCATTGGTCTTCAGGCTGCTTATCTTTCTAGACGGAAGATGCTGGATGTGCATTTTGGTATTTTTTCCTTAAACTAATAAAATCCATTACCTACTAGAATCATATGGAGAAATACATTTACATTTTCTGCCTTAAATATAAATTATAGAGAAGATGTTTGTTTGATTTAATTATTATAAATATTAGCCCTTCTGGCATGTCCTTTATTTTCCAAACAAAAATATTTTTGCTCATAATAAAAACACATGCCCTTTTGAAATACTTTTGGAAATTTTATAGAGGGACACCTGGGTGGCTCAATGGCTAAGTGTCTCCCTTGGGCTCAGGGCATGATCCTGGAGTTTCAGGATCGAGTTCCAGAACAGGCTAACCGATGGAGCCTGCTTCTCCCTCTGCCTGTGTTTGCCTCTCCCTGTCTCTCTGTGTCTCTCATAAATAAGATCTAAAAAAATTTTTTTTAAAAAAGGAAATGTTGTAGAACACATGTTCGACATAATCTTATGATATCCATAATTCATAAAATTCATAGTCAGTAGATGATAAAATACTTGTATTTAAATGATGGCCTTATATGGAACAAATTAGAGGAAGTTGATTTTTAGGTTCAATCATTAAGTAGGAGCTTGCCATGACTTTTTCCCTCTTTATTCCTTTATTTAAAAAATATTCTGTGGAAGTTTGCTTGTGGAAAAGAATATGAACTGTCAAATCTTGTTTTGTGTTGTTTCGTTTTTTCCAACTATTCTTGGTGCTTAATCCCTTGCTCATTTCTTTTCAATTATTCTCTATTTACTTTCTTCTTTCTTCTCTTGATGGTCACCTGATTTTTTTTTCTCATTTATACTGCAGAATCCCAACCGCTAGGCAAACACATTTAAGTCTGACTTCTCTACTATAACTCTGACTTTCTGTGATGTTCCCCAGTTGTCCAAGGTCAAGGGTCATTAACACCTTATTTTTTCTTTCTTGATGAAAATATCTATGCATGTAACTAAATCATTGGGTTTTTCATAAAATCAACTTTTAAAAAATGATGTGCACATACTATACATGTTCATATACATAAATGTTCTAGTTCTAAGATATGTGTACTATTAGCAATCTAATTAAACTAAATATATCCATATCGCCCAAGGAATATAATCATTATTTTTTAAGCTAGAAAATATGAATAAATTAAAATACTTATAACTATTTGTATTACTTCATGCATATTCATCTATATCTATCTCTAATATGCCCATATCTGTATATATTATTTTTATCTATACCTAGAAAAATAATGTTACATAAACATTATGCTTAATTGCTTTTGTCTATATTGTTAAGGTATAACAATTGATACATTTTTTTCTAGAAAAAAATAATCTTCTCTGTGTCTCCACCTACCTAGCTAGCCAGAAATGCAATCTATATTATTTTGCATATTCTCTTTCCTCTCTATTAATTCATATTAAAATCTCAGCATTATAGAAAAACACGAGACAAACCTAAATAAATAAACCATGCTGGAACAGGCGGACTTATGCTGAGTCCACATAAATTTCTATCTTATTTGTTACAATATCTTTTGCTAAATGCATTTGTTAGGGGACGTTTGATGTTCATCTCCAATCGGTACTCTCCTGTGACTACACACTCAGTCTAGTAACATTCCTTCCATTCAGTCATGCACTTTTGCCTCTGGAATATATCAGTGAATAAGGTAGAAAAAAATTATCTTTATAGAAACTTACTTTCTATTGGGGAAATTGGGAAAGATAAGTAAATACATGAGAAAGATGACTTTCAATCACTACAAGTGCTACAAAAAGGTAATAGAGGGTTAAGAATAGCTACTTAGCTATAGTGAAAAAAAAAGTCTTTCAAGAAAAATTCATTGAGGTAAGATTTGGATGATGAGAAAGGAAAATTAAATATCCTGATTCAAACTTGCTGTGATGAAGTAGCAGGACTCATTGTGTGTATATATATATATATATATATATATATATATGCATTATATATAATATATATAATGCAATGGAATATATATATATATATATATATATATAATGCAATTTCATTTTTGCCTTCCTCCACCTTGTATGTTTATTCTTCTTGTATGTGTTAGTTCTCATTTTGCCACTGGGTAAAAACTCGGATTGGACCCATGATTTACCTGTCACTTTTAGGAAATTATACCATTCTTCTAACTCACAAGCCAGCAATTATCAGTGTCTTGTCCAAAATATGTATCTCTATTCACAGATAACACTCAGGGTAGCTAGGGCTAGTTCTAGCTCTACAGGTGTTTCTATAATTTATTCAGGGATAAGGATGTGGTTTCTCCACAACTCTTTCTATTTCTTCTCTTCTTTCACGTTGCTAAACAGTGATCCCACCAGTATCATAAGTGAAAGGACAGAGAAGGGTAAGTGAGATGTAAGGTTCACCACTAACTGTGAATTTCTGTAGATGGATTTGTCCTTTCTGGGCCAGGCAGGGATTTAAAGTTGAGCCTTTCTCTTGAGGATGATTTTCATGGATGCTTCATACAACTTGCCCCATAGTATCCAACTGCTTCCCTGTGATGGTGAATAATTTATCTATAACTCTCTCCATTACTCAATTCCTAGCCCTTTCCTTGGTTTTATTTTTCTCTTATTTCAGGTTTTCTTATGGATCACCAATACCCTTATAGTTGGTCTTTTGGAACAGGATATTAAATGATTTCTGGTAGCCTCTTTTTCTGGCATGAGCTGCTTCTCTTCTGTGAAACACACACATGTCTCCGGCCACCAGAAATGTAGCTATTTCCCAATACAACAGAATTTCTCTCTCTCCTCCTTTCCCAGCTCAAACCCATTGCCATACATTTATACCTTTACACATTTACACATTTAGATTCCTCAGGTCCATGTCAAACACTAGCCCTTGTTCTCATATATCTCCAGGGGATATATATCAAGTTCACTGAGTGGCTTCCATGAGGCCCACTACACTTGTGGTTAGTGCAAGACAACCCATCCTTCTGCTTTAGAAAAGAAAAAAAAAAACACGTAGAATAATGTATTGACTACAGACATCATTGGTCGGAAATTCCTCATGATAAAAGGGATTCCTTTTTAAGTTTCTGCTTTTATTAAGAAAAATTTAGAAAAATGGGTTATTAGGCATGAGATCATGGTCAGAAATGCATTTTAGTCTTCCCCACTCCTCTCCCCATTTGTCCTTCTTCAAGGTACCCCTTAAATAAAGAGCCACCTTGAGAAAGACAAATTGAAAGGGCAGGACATCGTTTATCAGGAGAAAGCCCTTCTGCCTAATGGCCCCTTGAGTAAAGTGTTTCTTTAAGACATCACAGCTTGTGTGAAGGCAGATTTAAAGGCCAGGGCATCAATTAGAAATCCAGTCTTGCCGCCTAATCGCTGTTTGTACAGCTTCTTTTAGCAAGATAAAAATACCATCAAAACGGAAAATGAGACTTGCCAAACAATTTCAGCACTTCCCTTAGGCCACAAATGCTTAGTACTGTCAGACACAGCATTTCTGAGGTCCTGGTGAAGTTGGGAAAGATTTCGTGATATTTTATGTGGTTTGTTACTATCTGCAATGCTGATTTAAAGAAAAAGACATCAACAATGAACAATTCAGGACTGCAACATCAGCTCTGGCACTGACAAGTTTCAAAATCAAAGTGACAAACTTGAAACCTGTGAAGATTTCTTTATTTAGATAAAATGGGCACTAAACATAAACAAAAAGTCAACATACAGACTTAATAAAAATTAAAATGTACTTTTTTCTGAAAATATGCCATTAAGGAATATAAAAGTAAGCCACAGGCTGAAATGAAAACATTAGCCTTCCATGTATTTGTCAAAGGACTTCTCTCCAACTTTTGCCTTAACAAAACTGACTTAATACACAGATGCACACACACACACACACACACACACACACACACACACACACGCCTTAGTTGAATGTATAGATAGTCTTTGTGCAAACATGGATATAAGAATACCCCCAGCTCCTGAGGTATTATTCTCTTGATGCTATTTTGTAGCTATAATTAAGGTGGCTTACCTCCAAAATGGAAGAACAGAACCTCAATAACCTATGACACAGTGTCAAGGAGGCTAACAAAGATGTAAGTTGAATCTCAGAGAGAGAAAGAGAAGGATATAGAAAATATAACCAAAGAAATATTAAATGAAAATGTCATATATGTAATAAAAAACCCAACAGACCCAAGAGGTTCAGTAAATTTCAAACTAGACAAGTATGAGGAAGGCCATATGGCAGTAGATTATTCATTATAACCTCACCTCTTGATAAATGTTCTTTTTGCCTTCTTACCTGTATATCTGAATGGCAGAAAAATACACACAATTAGTCACATTTATATCATTATAATTCAGGGGATAAATATGTAACAAGGTCATTATTGCAGCCTGTGAATACCCAATGAAGTTGGTGAGTTCCCTAAGGGAGAGAGACTACATAAAAGAAATCATAAACTTATTTTTTTAATTTAGAGTAAAGTATATAATACAGAATTATAAAACACACCTTAAAGTTGAATGTTCAATAATTTAATAAAGTGTGTGTTTAATAACTTTTTTAATTCCATGTATCATGAAAGTACTAATATATTTTTAAAAATAATAATATAAAATTGTATCTCTCTAGAAATATAATGATAATTTTGGGTTTAGGTAAAGTAGAAAAATATGACATATATAACTTTCATTCTTAACATGTTGTCTTTAAACATAATTAGGCTCATGATTTTTCCACATGATTTAATTTCAATAAAATAGTCACTGTATTTTTAGTGCTTTATAAACAATACAGTAATCTTGTTTTATATCCTACTCAGAAAAAAATAGAGTATTTACTAGTATAATGATAAAAACACAAACTCATTTTGATGTCTAAGTTTGAAAAGTAAAATGAGATGCTCAATTTAACAAAACCATTCACTTAAAAGTCAAAGCATCAAAGTTGCGATTGGATTTGATAAGCAAATACATATAACCACGCAGCCAAAAGCAATAACATTCAAGAGCATTTAATGTGCCAATACTAATTTTGCTTCTCAGAGTAGTATTACAACTTACCTTCAGGATAACTTACAATACGAAGCACAACATAAGTAAAAATCATGATATTTTGAAAATGAAAATCTAATGGGATCTCAGAAACCATTCAAAATTATCTCATCAAGAAAAATTGAAAGCTAACAGGATTAAAAACTCAAGGGGCCAGTATTAGTGTGGAAAAATACAAAGATACAATGGTGCATAGAAATTAAATTCCTTTAGGATTGTTGAGAGTCAATATAGGAAAACCAAATCCATAGTTCTAAAATGGGAAAAATTGAGAAAAATGCATGTTGCCAGAAAACAAGTTGAAGCAAAATAAAGTACATGAGAAGTAAAAACTTTTGCTAGGGGATCCCTGGGTGGCGCAGCGGTTTGGCGTCTGCCTTTGGCCCAGGGTGCGATCCTGGAGACCCAATGGAGTCCCACGTCGGGCTCCCGGTGCATGGAGCCTGCTTCTCCCTCTGCCTGTGTCTCTGCCTCTCTTTCTCTCTCTGTGTGACTATCATAAATAAATAAAAATTAAAAAAAATTAAAAACATTTGCTACCACTTAACATGAAGAGAGTCACAAGTGCATGTCCTTTTCTCACTGAATCATAAAAATTTGCAAGATAAGCTACAAAATCAGAGATTTAAAAAAAGCACACAGCTGAGATTATAAAGAAATCTAAATTAACTAAATTATAAAAAGTGGTAATCCTATCTTGGAGAAAAAAGAACCATGATTTTTTCCATTTTTATCAGTGTTCTGTTAAGAAGAAGAATCTACCCAAAACCAAAATAAAGACAAACATCTAATGAATTTGTAATAAATGTGTGTGGATTAACATGATGGATTAGTATTCTGAACAACATCAGAGAAATAAGCAGTTTTTCTCTACTTGCCATATTTTTCTTACAGGCCTTCTCACATGCATGGCATAGTACGATGAAGACTAGATGCATAGTAAACGAGAGTTTGCTGTTAGGCCAAGTGGGTTTTCCTCAGTGAGAATGAAAGGCATTCTTAAGATGGAATTCATGGTAGAAGAGCTGAGGGATATATTTCTGAAACATTATAGGACTATTCACTGAATTGCAACAAGCTTTTGAAGCTGAGGTAAGGTAGAAAAACAGATATTCATTTCTTTAGGTAGTCAAGAAGTCATGGATGGGGTGAATGTAAAAAGAAATTTGCAGAAATCCAGGAAACTGGTAACCAAGCAAAAAAAAAAAAAAGTGAAGGGAAATCCCACACAGTTTGGAAACTTGAGGGCTCAGTAGATAATTAAAAAAAGGCTCCAGAATGTTGATCATGATTACATCTCACGATCCACTAAAAGAAATATCACAATTCTACCTTCAGAATATTTGAACTTCGTAGTGAAATGAATCCAAACCAAATACACCACAAAGCCAAGACTTATCTCAACTACAGACTAGATTGACAGCACATCAGACTTGCAGTCTTACAGGAAAGATATGTTTTTAATAGGGGTAAATATTATTTACTCCAATCTTTATAGTTCTTTTTCACAATGTCTAGCTTACAAAAAAAATGTATAAGATGTTTCATGAAGTATTAACGGTATGCCTCATGGTCAAGAAAGAAGAGAGTAATGGGGACAGACACAGAATTGGCACAAATTCTAATTGTCAGACAGGGGCTTTAACGTAACTCTGATAACTATATTACAATAGTGCCCCCAGTACATGAGGGATATGTTCCAGACCCCCGGCAGATGCCTGAAATGGTGATTAGTGCCAACCCCCATATACAATATGTTTTTTCATATATATACATACCTATGATAAAGTTTAATTTATAAATTAGGCACAGTAAGAGATTAACAATAATCAATGATAAAATAGAACGGTTATAACAATATATTATAATAAAAGTTATGCAGATATGGCCTCTCTCTTTCAAAAAATATTACCATACTGTATCCACACTTTTTGAAATGATATGAGATAAGGATAAGGAATAAGGATAATATGCCTATGAAGTGAATGAAGACAGGTGAGATGAATGATCTGAGCATTGTGATGTAGCATTCTGGCAATACATCTGAAGGAGGATCATATGTTTCTGGACCTCAGTTGACCGCTGGCAACTGAAACTGTGGAAAGCAACATTGTGGATAAGAAAGGACTACTGTAAAGGATATATCATGAAAGGGGAAAACATTAATGAACTTATGAAAATAATCAGTATAGAGATAGAAGTTTTAAAACAGAACAAAATTGACATGCTAGAAAAAATATGATATAAAAATAAAGCTCTCACTTGAGGGACTTAGTAAAAGAGTAAATCCAACATGGAAAAAAAAAAGAGTAAGCCTGAAGGAAAACTGATATATGAAGAGAAGACTGAATAATGAACAAAGCCTTCAATGCCTGTGAGACAGTATCAAATGCCTGAATATATGCACATTTGAATTTTTAAAAAAGAAGAGAAAAAAATGAGACAAATATTTGAAGAGATTAAGGTTAAGAGGCAGATGAAGAAGTACACCCTGACAGAGTACTTCTTAAAAGCAGTAAGTGAGAGAGAGAACGAAAGAGGAAAATACATTATAGACAGCTTAAGGTAAGAATGATGCCTGATTTCTTATATGAAACAATGGAGGCGAAAGATTGCAGAATGATAGATTTAAAGTACTGAAGGAAAAATTAAACTGGCAACCTAGAATTCTTGATACGGAAAAATATCCTTCAAAAATGAAAGCAAGGTAAAAACAGTTTCAAACAATCCACTGTTTAGAGAATTTATGTGCACCAGACTTCCACTACAAGAAATTCTAAAAGAAATCCTTCAAGCTAAAGATTTGTATGATGAAACACATAACTACAGAAATGAATGAAGAGGGCAGCCCCAGTGGCTTACTGGCTTAGTGCTGCCTTCAGCCGGGGGTGTGATCCTGGAGACCCAGGATCGAGTCCCACATCGGGCTCCCTACATGGAGCGTGCTTCTCCCTCTGCCTGTGTCTCTGCCTCTCTCTCTCTCTGTGTGTCTCTCATGAATAAATAAATAAAATCTTTAAAAAAAAGAAATGAATGAAGAACAGAAAGTATAATTATATTCTTACATATATAAAATATATCATTGGTCATAGCAATGTAGTAATATTTTAAATATAGACAGAGAAAAATGGAACAAATTGAAAACTCAGATAAATACTTATTCTTACACTGCCAATTGATTTTGAATTATAAGACCAGTTTAATTCAGTAAAAGTCTTTTTTTAGTGTTGCTGGAACAACGAAATATCCATATGTGAAAAAATGAATAAATAAAATGTTACTCATCTCTCGCTTTCTTATACAAAATGAAAGGATCATGGACCCAAATATAATAGCAAGAAATAAACAAATTATAAAAGAAAATAAGGAAAATATCTTAGTGACTTTGCATTAAGGAAGGATTTCTTAAAAAAAAGGAAGGATTTCTTAGAACTAGTAACTTTTATAGAAATACATAGGTTTTAATTTCAAAAATGCACAAAATGAATAGAAAAGTCATAGAATGGAAGAATATTCATAACACATAAATATACAATTCAATTCAGAATACAAATGCTTCATATCCAAAATATGTAAAGGACATCAACAAATCTATAGTAAAAAGCCAAAAAATACTATAAACATGGGCAAAAGACATGCTCAATTTATTCATCATTGAGGAAATGCATTTTAAAACCAAAATGAGTTCCAATTCACACAATAGAATGGTCATAATAAAAGAGACTGACCATACCACGTTGCTGAAATGTGAAGCAAGCATAGCACTCACACATTGCTTATTTGAGCGTGAGATGATATGAACACTTTCAGCAATTATTTGCTAATGTCTTCTAAATTTAAGTAAATATTGACTTATGAGATGGACGTTTTACTAGCTCTCTATGCTAGTATGTGTGTAATAAGACTCTTGTATAGACACATTTAAAGCAGATTTCCTCATTAACCAAACCTGGAAATAACCCAAATATCCATCAACAGGTGAAGAGAAAAACAAATTGTGGTATATCTTAGCCATAAAATACTACTAGAACAATAAAAATTAACAAACAAATGAATACACATGGTGACCTGTATTAATCACACAAAAAATATTTTATTGCTAGAGAAGCCAGACACCAAAGAGTACACACCATATTTTTGGTTTACATGAAAAGAAACACTAATAAATGAGAACAGAATGGACAAAATACACTAATAAACGGGAACAGAAATCTGATTTTTTTTTACTACCTATATGGAATGGAGATCTAGTAGATGGGGATTATGGTGGACATTCTGAGGTAAGGGAAATATTTAATAATGATCAGGGTGATGGTTATCTGGATGTACACATTTACCAAAACTCACTGAATTGTACAATTTAAATTGTGAACATTTTGATATATAGGAAAAAATATGGGGAGATTTAGAGTAATTATAACAATAATTCTAAATGGATTTTAAGGGCTCTTTAGGCATAAAGTCAGTTCTAGGCATAATTCACCTTGGTCATACCACATCTTGAATTCTATGTTTCATTGTAGACACCAAATTTATAATGCATACCAATGCATGCATTTGTAGAAAATTATAGAGGAGGAGAATGATCCTTCAACTATCATTATAGAAGCAAAAGGAATAAGTGAAAATGCTTAGTATGGAAAATAGAACATACTTTGGTAAGGGCTTAGTAAGTGTTTTTCAAACAATGGAAAAATAGTCACAGGAAAGAGGAACTAGATTAGTTATGTATGAGCCTAAGAGACACAAGGGTGAATTGATGGAGCCTAAAGGATGACAGGTTCTAATTTTTATCCATGCAAACATAAAAGCAATCTAATATTTTGTAATAGAATGAAGACTGTATATCTTTGTTGTTTCTAGTTGCAGGAAAAAAAAAATCAGCATTTGTTTTGTTTTATTCTTGTTGCACCAGAGGCACATCTATTAAAGGGCCCAGCTGCTTTATAGGAAGAATCTTGGGTCAGGAGCATGGGGAGCTCTGCTCATGGTATCAGGCCTGGCAGCAGGGACCCTCACTATTGCTGTTGCTATAAGGCAGTGTCAGGGACAGGCTCCAATTGTAGGAGCCAGCATTCATCAGGGTTCAGTACCTTTACTGCTTCTGGGGTGGGGTGTTCTCAGCTTCTGCATGCCAAGAATCTTGTTCAACAGGCCAGAAATGAAAGTTTCAGCAGGTTTTTAAGTCAACCCGCTGGGACTTGACTTTGGCCATCCAGGCATCATCCCTCTCAGTGTCCAGGAGTTCATCCATGTCAGTCTCCAGCTCTGGAATCTCCTCTTCCTGGCAGTCATAAAGATGAGTGAGCTGCTCCAGGAGCTCTTTCAGGTTCCATAATTCTTTATGGTTGTACTTGACTGGGACCACCTCTTGTTATCTCACTGGGCCCTCATCGTTTGAGCCACCTGATCCCTTGACTGCAGCCCGAGGAGGGGCTCTGAAAGTAGACAAGGGGCCTGGAGCCCCCACTGCTGGTCCCAGGAGTTCAGGCCACCAGCACACACCCCTATGGGGTCACTGTCCATCCCCAGCTACTGGGGCCTCACATGCACTTTGAGTCCCTCTTTGCATTGCCACCACTGTACACCTGCCTGCTATGGCATAGCTAGGTTTAAACATTCTGACTGATATGCTAGTAAACTTAGTTTCCTTTAAACATGGAGAGTTTTGTTGTTCTTCTTTTTTCTTTTCGTGCCACCATACTACGTAGAAACAATTTTCCTTCTGAGACACGTACAGTTAGTAACATAGGGAAATGTGAGAAACATAGGAAAATCAGTTTGTTATATATGCACAAGAAATAAAGTGCTATTCTCTGAGGCATTCAAATTATTTTTTAAAGATTTATTTATTTCAGAGAGAGAGCACAAGTAGAGGGGCAGAGGAAAAGAGAGAGAGAATTTTTAAGCAGACTCCCCACTGAGCCCAGAGACCCCTGCTAGATCCCAGGACCCTGAGATCACACCCAAGGGGAAATCAAGAGTTGGGTGCTCAACCGATTGAGCCTCCCGGGCACCCCCAAGGCACTAAAATTATTTCTTTAAAGAACATTAAATGGCATGGTTTTATTTCCAGTAGGTTTATGCATGGATTGTCAAGAATACTAAAGATTATCCATGTTGTTAAAATTACTATAGTAAAGCTAATTGGGAACTAATTACTGTCAGGGATTAGGAAAATGCTACTGAGCTACATTTGATCTAAACTCGTGGCAGAGTTACCATATTTGAAATATTGTGGCTTCTAACCCCCAAATTAATAGACTACTATTTTAGTAGGAGCATATTAAGTATATTTTTTTGGTTCCTGGACATTTTCATCCTTACCAGTAGTTTGACTGGATTTTTCTGAGGCTGAGGATAGCTGGCAGGAAATGCAGTGAGAATTATCTACTGATATTGACTCGAAGAACACTGTTTTGCCATTCTGTATCAAATCCAGTGTACATCTAACATAGCTGGAAGCATATTGAAGGATAAGTATTGCAATACTTTGTAATAAACCAAACGAGTGAGAGGAATGTTTACATATATGAAATTGAAGTGAATGAAGTTGGATGAAAAGTATATTCTGAGCAGCAGTCAGGTGTCAGGTAAATGCAAAAGTTATATCAAGATTCTCGGGCAGTATCTGGTAAATATTTTATTAAAAGGTGTTTCAGCCTATGATGACTTTTTCTTAATACAACTTAGAATTTCATTTTCTAAAATATTTTCAGTTTAGAAGAATTCTTGATATCATTCTGGGTTGTTAGCTAGTATGGATTGCATTATCTGTCCTATTATTGTTCCTGTTCTAACTTTGTTAAGCATAGCTTGACCATGGGTAGACTATACTTTCCTGCTCACTAATTTTGGGATTTGTCATATGAGTTGCTTTACACAAAGGATGTTCATTTATCTGTACCCAACTTTATCTTGTGTATTTATAGACAAATGTACAATATGTTTTATATTTATTAAAATTGAATGTATTCAATTTATGTTTTATATAGTTATATCAATCTATTTTCATATATTTATTATCCATTTTATCTATTTATATGTAACATCTTTATTTAAATATTTATCTATTAAAACATTGAATATCAAAACAGTAATTGATACTATACTACCAATTTAATTTCATCAATATGCCTTTAATTCTGGCAGCCCCTTTCATATAGTGACTTATTTCTCTGATATTGAAAAATTTGCTCTCAATTCCAAATACGTTTTTTTCCTTCAGTCCTAAAATATACAGAATTGTTAACCTGGGCTTCTGCAAAAATAAGCTTATTGACTAAAGTTCATTATTTGTTTAGTGTTTTTTTTCCCCTTTATTCTGAGAGCTTAGTATCTAAATTCTGTGTTTATTTATTTATTTTTAAGATTTTTATTTATTTATTCATGAAAGACACAGAGAGAAAGGCAGAGACATAGGCAGAGTGAGAGGAGGCTCCCTGTGGGGAACCTGATATGGGACTTGATCCCAGGATCGGGGATGATGACCTGAGCCAAAGGCAGACGCTAAACCACTGAGCCACCAGGTGCCCCATAAATTCTGTTTGAAATTTACTTGGTTGGTTCAAGTAAATTTTACTTGTACTTGAAATTGACAGACCCCTCCTCAAGTCTCTGTCAATTTTGCAAATCTGTTATAAACTTGCCTCCTCAGACTAAGATAGTTGCTCATGGAGGCACCATTTTCCCACAGTTTTCAAATATCTTCCATGAAAAGTCAACATGAGGGACACCTGAGGCCCCAGGTTCAAGCCCTGTGTCTGGCTTCCTGCTCAGCAGGGAGTCTGTTTCTCCTTCTCCCTTTGCCCCTCTCCCTGCTTATGCTCCCTCTCAAAGAAAAAATAAAATTTCAAAAAAAAAAGTCAATATGAATGTAGAGCTCACCTTTTGCAATTTTTGCAATTACTTGTTCTCCAAGACCACAGCCCCTCAGGCCCTGCTTCTATTGGTTGGTCTCTAGTGCCTTTCTGTCATGGCCACAAGTAGAAGTCACTTACAGCCTTTTTAACTCTTTAACTTTCCAATCAGCAAATTCTAGTATCTGCATTATGTAGGGGCCAGTTTCTACTGCCTTTATTTTCTCTTAGTTTTCAATCATATGCTTTCATAGCTTTTGAGATAATACAAAAGTTTGCATTGTCAACTCAGGCTCAACATGAATTATAGATTTAGCTCCTACCAAGTTTTCTAAGGATTCAAAGGATACTGACAAAGCAGAGCACAAACCAGATATTCTTCTCTTGGGAAGTCTGAAACAATCAAGTGCAACCCATCATAAAATGTCCTTTTCCCAATAAAGTTTTCATTCTGACCCCATGCAATTCCAAAATGAGGTAAATGTCTTGAATGGCAAAGTGGTCATCCACTCAAAGCACCTAGTCTTCATGAAAAGCTCTTCTGAATATTTTGCCCCCGAGAAAGAGTATACAAACTCTGAATTCTCAATATCCTTTGCATAGTCAGTATTAGCAAATAACCACCCCTTCAATGTTTGTCTGTCTTCATTGTTAACTGTTCTAGTACTCCTTGCCTCAGTGACTCTCCACGGCTTTCCTACAACTGACTTTCTCAAAAATTTAATGTATTATTCTTATCATGTTCCAGTCTTTTGTTTGCTACCTTGTCTGACCCCCAAATATAAGCCCTAATTTGCTTAATTGTTAAATGAGTCAACACTCTCTCAAATTGTAAAGTGTACAAGAATTCTAAAAATAATATCTCTAAAGAATCTAGTTTTTAATAAACTACATATTCTGAAACTATAAGAAATCACAGTATCGAATTTTGTAAACACTGATAGCAAGTCATATCTCTATAGAAACTAATTTTCCATAGAAAAATCTGTGTTGATATAGAAGTCCAATGTATCAATAATACATCAAAAATTATTTAAATAGGCATTTCATAGTAAAGAACAATGTATTATCACTGTGAATATGACTATTTATACTTGTATATTGGCTCTGGGAAGAATATGTGATTTGCCTTTTTTTAAATTTACACTTAAAAAATTTATTTAGATAATTTACCATGAAGAATGCATAATGCATAAATTAACAGATCTTTCAGAGAGAGTAGTATTGTATATCATTAGCACCTGAATACTAAGATGTGGTTAGTATCCATGGCTACAGTAGCATTACTGAAAGGTCTATTCCTCCTAAGAGAGTGAACTGCTTATCTTTTTATTACTCAAGCCCTGGAGATGGGAGAGAATGGAAGTCTTCATACTTTATTATACCATTTCAATGACTGTTTACTGGTCATCTAAGATTTTTCGACTGTGTTAAGTACCCTGGAGGAGACAGGAAAAGGACAGGTAGCTGGCCTCCAATGGATCCAAAGTTTGAAGAGGTGGATAAAAGCCTGAGCATAGTTTGGGACATGCTGTCTTTTAGCTCATTCGGGATATTTGGAAATATCTCATTCTTGGGAAGAAAAAACACAGAGAAAGATAGATTGATGTCCTTATTCATGGAGGCAAGAGATGAAACTATGAATACTAAAGAGATCACCTGAAAGGAAATGGACCTTATAAAGAGAAAAATCTAAAGATGTCCTTTATATTGAAAGGTATAATGGCACTATTTGTTAAATACTTCACTTCCCCAGGGGCGTCTGGGAGGCTCAGTCAGTTAAGCCTCCAACTCTTGGTTTTGGCATGTTCTCAGGGTCATTAGATTAAGCCCAGTGTCAGGCACCTTGCTCAGTGGGAAGTCTGCTTGAAGATCCTCTCCTTCTGCCCCTCCCTCCATTCGACCCCCCCCCCATAGATAAATCTTAAAAAAATTCTTCACTTCCTCAAATTATTCAGGAAGATAGATTTAATAAATATTAAAATCATATATTATCAAAAGCATGAAAGCATTAATAGCATTAAAGTGATAATGTATTTTAATTGATACTACTTAATCTGTATGTTGCCTGAGTATTACATCACTTTACTTATGGCTCTGAAATATACCTTAATACTTAGTAGGTCACATTAGGAATAATTGCCATACAATATTATATTATACTATCAGAATATATTGTATTCTAATTTAATCACACATACACAATTCATGTCATATATACATTTTGTTAGAAAAGTTTTAAAATTCATATTTTGTGTGTTTGTGAATTTCTTCTCTTTCCATGTATGTTTCCGACTGCTTTTTATAGGAATATATGCTACCAGTTATCTTTACATATATTTCACTTGACTTTAGTTGACTCATTATTAACAATTATTTTTGATCGACTTTCCTAAGTTTCCAAAGCATTTAATTATGTTATCTACATGTGATTGAAATTTTGTCCGTGTTCCATTCATCACTAAAACTCTGTTTCAGGCCATACTGGATTTATATAAAACTTAAAATAATATCATCATACAGGAACAAGTATTTTTATCATTCATTTATTCTTTCTGTTTGCTTTTTTTATCTTCAGAAATTTACTCAAGGTCATACTGCAAAGTAATGTATATATTTATTTATTGATTGATTGACTGATACACACTTTTTAAAAAAAACGGATTTTATTTATTTATTCACAAGAGACACAGAGAGAGAGGCAAAGATATAGGCAAAGTGAGGAGAAGCAGGCTTCATGCAGGGAGCCTGATGTGGGACTTGATCCTGGGATTCTGTGATCATCCCCTGAGCTGAAGGCAGATGCTCAACCACTGAGCCACCCAGGCATCCCTACTGATACATCCTTAACAAAGAATGTGAAAATAGTGTGCATTTATTTATTTAGCAAAGGTGTAGATAAATCTTCAGAGAGCTAAGGCTCTGATGGTAGCCACCTGTGGAGTGTGGGCTTTCTTTTTTTTTTTTTTTAGTTCTTTTTTTTTTTTTTAAATCATGGTAAGTACACTCTTTAAGCCCCATTACCTTTCATCCATACCCCTATCTAACTCCCCTCTGGTAAATATCCGTCTGTTATCTGATGTTGAGTCCATTTTTTGGTTTCTCTCTTTCTCTCTCTCCTTTCCCTTTGCTCATTTGTTTTGTTTTTAAAGTCTATATATGAGTGAAATCATATGGTATTTGTCTTTCTCTGACTGACCTATTTTGCTTAGTGTTATACTCTCTAGCTTCATCCATGTTGCAAATGACAAGATTTCATTCTTTTTTGTGTTTGAATAATATTTCAGTATATATTTCTTCTTTATCCATTCATATATCAATGCAGATTTGAGCTACTTCATAGTTTGGCTGTGGTAAATAATGCTGCAATAAACATAGGAGTGCATGTATCCCTTGCAATAAGTGAATTAAAAACAGGCATTTGGGGAATGCCTGGGTGGCTCAGTGGTTGACCATCTGTCTTTGGCTCAGGTTGTGATCCCAGGGCCCTGGGATCGAGTCCCACATTGCGCTCCCCTGGAGGAATGTGCCTCTCCCTCTGCCTCTTTCTCTGTATTGCTCATGAATAAATAAATGAAAACCTTTTTAAAAAAACAAGCATTTTGGGATGCCTGTGTGGCTCAGTAGTTGAACATCTGCCTTTGGCTCAGGGCATGATCCCGGGATCCAGGACCGAGTCTCACATCAGGCTCCTTGCAAGGATCTGCTTCTCCCTCTGCCTATGTCTCTGCCTCTCTCTGTGTCTCTCATAAATAAATAAATAAAATCTTTTTTAAAAAAACAGCATTTTTATGTTTGTTTTTAATTTAGTAGGGATACTTTTATTATTTTGCTATTAAATGTATTTTTCTTTATTACGTGAATCTACTCTTTCTAATGTTCAAGAAGTAAACTATGCCTTAAGTTTTCCAGGAGTGTGTGTATATGTGTGTGTGTGTTGTTTTTAGTTACAAATGAGTATTAAATATGAATTTTTTAAAAGTTTTTTATTTGCAGTGCCTGGGTGACTCAGTGGGTTATGTGTCCAACTCTTGGTTTGACTCAGGTCATGATCTCAGGGTCATGGGATTGAACCCCAATCCAGTTCTGTGCTCAGTGGGGAGTTTGCTTGAAATTCTCTTTCTTTTCCTCTCCATCCACCCCTCCCCCTACTCCCACTCTCTCTCTAAAATAAATAAAATCTTTAAAAATAAATAAATAGAAATAAAAAATATTTTTTGTTTGAAGTTATGATTAATTATATGCTTTTCTTCTCCATTAACACTTTGATGTAGTTTATATCAATTGACACATTGATGTGAATATAAGATTTATTACTTTAAGATTAATATAATTTATCATCTTATAACTTATTCAGACGCTGTTGTCACTGAATTTGCCTTTGGTTTCCAAACATAGACTCATGGATGTGAAAATTATAGTAGATAAAAGGATTTAAAATGAAAATCATAACTATGAATATGAAAAATGTTGTAAGAGAAAAATGGCTTTATATTAATGAATGTAGGATGGGCCAAGTTTAGATTGTAGGTATAAGAATGGTGCCTTGCAAAAGGTGACATGTAATCTGAGACTTGAAGGAGATATAAGATTTTAGTGAGTCAAAAATTGGGCCAAAGAAATCCAGATTATAGAAACTGTGTGTGTGTGTGTGTGTGTGTGTGTGTGTGTGAGTGGGTCTGTGTGTGTTGATGTGTAGTGTTGCTCCAAAAGTAAAAGATAGACTGTTTTTTTGTGTCTCGCTTATTATGAACTAGAGGGTTGCTCTGGTCAGGGTTGGCAGGGATAGGTAGGAGCAGAACTATCACTGTTTTTACTATACTAAGCACTGTTTATTTGTGGTAAAGTACTTAAGTGAAGTATAAGAAAATTTAAGTCACTATTATTTACTTAAATTTTTCACATCTTTATTATTAATTTAGTGTGGTCTGTAGGCATATACTTAAATCTTTTCTGGATATCAAAGGTACATTTGAAACTTTAGTAAAATTTATAATCTCTTTCTGCTCCTTATGTTCAAATATGACTTCCCTTTTGCTAACATAATGGACTTATTCACTGTTATATTCATCAACTTTTTTTTACGTTTATTACATTTTGTTCATTCTTGGTGTTTGTACTTCAATTTAACATGTTTTTATTTTAATAGTATAGATACATAATATGATTTAAATAGCATTTAAGTAGTATATACTAAATAGTAATATTTAATGTAAAAATAAACATTTTCACAGAAACATTTTATAAAGCACAGATAGTAAAGACTAAAAAATGAAAAATTACCCAACACTTTTAAGTAAGGGCAGTTTATACTCTGTTTGCTATCCCATTTTAACCTATGCATATGGATGCATCTCAATACAAATAGGTATCACTAATAATTTTCCATTAAAATACAGCATACAGGGGTGTCTGGGTGGCTCAGTAGGTTAAGTAGATCTGTCTTCCTCTCAGGTCATGATCTTGGAGTGTTGGGATGGAGTCTTGCATAGGGCTCTATGCTCAGTGGGGAGTGTGTCTCCTTTTCCCTCTGCTCCTCCCCCAGCTCATGCTCTCTCTCTTTCTCTCAATATCTCTCTCAAATAAATTAATAAATTTAGAGAGAGAGAGAGAGAGAGAAAGAGAGAGTATGAGCAGGAGGAGCAGAGGGAGAGGGAAAGGGAGAAGCAGATTCTCCGCTGAGCAGGGAGCCCAATGTGGGGCTCAATCCAAGGACCTGAGATCACCACCTGAGCCAAAGGCAGATGCTTCACCAACTGAGCCTCCCAGGTGCCTCTTAAGTATCATTTTAAAGCCTAATTTTTAAAATATTAAAATATCATTTTATAGATGTTTAACAGAATAAGATTTTCCGATATGAAGCTGAGTTGTTCTTCAACATTCATAGCTCTGCAATTACTTAATCCCAATGTCCTTTATCAAATATTAAGGCAGTACTGATAGCTGCGTGTATATACTACACTCAGAGGGAGCTACTATAACTGAAAAGCTACTATAACTGAAAGACAGATATGCATCCCTTCCTTTGATTTTAAGGATAGTTTCTTGAGACTCATTATAGAATTAAATCAGAGGTCCTTTGAAAAAGATATATTATATATATTATAGTTATAAATTCCTATGTAATTTATAATTTTAATGTACAATTATATATTCTATAATATAGTAATATTACATGTTGTTATTATATATTATATATATTATATATTATATTATGTTATTATATATTATATTATATATTATGTATATAATATATAATATATTATATATATGGATTAAGTAAGTTCCAGATAAACAAGTATAATGAAGTTTCAGAAAATAATATTTATTCCATAGAATGGAAAAGTGTGAAAATGGAAAACTAATTTTATCTCACACCAAGAGAAAGAATATTTTGATTAAGAGATAAAATAAAGAGATTCATGTGAAGCATAAGGGTTAATATCTCTAGGAGAAAGCCTAAGTCTCATCCCCTGGACTACGCCCCAGGATTGTCATTAGAAATCACAGAATTCTGTGGGACCTAAGAGAAGAGTATTTATTTCTTGGAAGAAAGCCATGAAGCCAGCAAGTCTAATAGAGAAATCTTGTTCCACGTAGTAGAGCAGAAGCAATACATTCATGCAAGCCCTAAGCAGGCAAATTTAGTGTGTCTTGACTACATGATCTTCTTCTATGAGAGAAGATTCAACTGTGCATTATACCACCGAGAACTAGAAAAGTGCGGTTTATATAAGAAAGAGGAAGTAACCAACACATATTTGATATCTGGAAAGTAAAGAGTAATGCAGATATGCCAGCTGCAGATGCACCTGGGTGAGTAAAAAAATAACCAAAAGCTACTGGATGCTGTCTATTTGAATAAACCCATCATTCTCAGATAGTACTGTACAGAGAAGAATCCTTTGTGCTTAGAATGTACAAGCCTCTTAGAACTCACAACATCTTGGGGATCCAGACTGGTTCAGTCAGTGGAGCATGCAATTCTTGACCTCAGGGTTTTAAGCTTGAGCCCCATACTGGGTGTAGAGATTACTTAAAAATTATTTAAAACTCTTTAAAAAAAGAATGTATTACGGGATCCCTGGGTGGCGCAGCGGTTTAGCACCTGCCTTTGGCCCAGGGCTCGATCCTGGAGACCCGGAATCGAATCCCACGTCGGGCTCCCTGTGCATGGAGCCTGCTTCTCCCTCTGCCTGTGTCTCTGCCTCTCTCTCTCTCTCTCTCTCTCTCTCTCTCTCTGTGTGTGACTATCATAAAAAAAAAGAATGTATCACACCTTAAGGAGAAAATATAATCCAGTTATTGATTTTAATAATATAATTTGTTTTTACTTTTGAGAAAAATAGAAGCTTGAGAACTGTAGATGCAGGATACGAAATTGTGTTTCTAAAACTGAGAGCAGCACAGATGTAGCATAATAGTATATTAAAATTCACAAAATGACCAATAGTTCACTGAGAGGTGATTCAGTATAATGGTCTAGTAAAAGGTGAAATAAATATTACTTCACTTGAATAGTTATCAAATATCCTGGATTATATTTATAGTACACATAGACTTGCATCTTTTTTACTTACTCTAGATAAATCATTCTATTTTAACTCTGCTGCTTACCAATCTACAGAAAATGTAATGGATTATTCAATGAAATATATATTTTATAATTCTCAAAATCAAATATATAGCCTTGGTTTCTTTATTCCTAATCCTAACTAAAAACCAGCAACAGAAGTATAACAGGAAAATCTCTAAATACTTAGAAATTAAACTATACACTGAAGGGTAAAGAAAAACAATATTAATTGAATTTAAATTTAAAAAAAGAAAAAAATAATAAGAGCAACATTTTAATTGTCCACATCTTTCATCTTTTTCATCTTCCGTGATTTTTTTATATCAATCAAGGTAATATTGGCTCCATGAGTTTAGAGGTGTCTCCTTTTCTACTATTTTCTGGAAGATTTTATATAGATTTGGTGTTACTTCTTCCTTAGAGTTTTTGGTGCCATTCACCATTGAATCATCTAGGCCTTATATAAAAAGACCCACAGCTAATATCCTCAGTAGGGAAAACCTGAGAGCTTTTCTCTTATGGTCAGGACCAAGACAGGGATGTCCACTCTTACCATTGCTATTTAACATAGTACTGGAAGTCTTAATCTCAACAATCAGACAACAAAAAGAAATAAAAGACAGCAAAATTAGCAAAGAAGTCAAATTTCACTATTTGCAGATGACCTAATACTCTGTGTAGAAAAGCCCAAAAGACTCTACCAAAATATCTCTGGAACTAATACATGAATTCAGTAAAGTCACAGTTTATAAAATCAACATAGAGAAATCTGTTGTATTTCTATATACCAATAATGAAGCAGCAGAAAAAGAATTCAAGGAATTGATCCCATTTACAATTATACCAAAAACATAAGATACCTAGGAATAACTTAACCAAAGAGGTAAATGATCTGTACTCTGAAAACTATAAAACACTCATGAAGGAAACTGAAGATGACACACACACACACACACACAAAAAAAATGGAGAAACATCCCATGCTTGTGGATTGGAAGAACAAAACATTGTTAAAATGTCTGTACTACCCAAAGCAATCTATAGACTTAATGCAATCCCTAGCAAAATACCACCAGCATTTTTCACAGAGCTAGAACCAACAATTCTAAAATGTGTATGAGCCACAAAAGACTCAGAATAGTCAAAGCAATCTAGAAAAAGAAAAGCAGAGGTGGAGACATCATGATTCCAGACTTCAAGCCCTATTACCAAGCCTGAAGTACTTCCTTCAAAGCAGGATGGTACTGTCACAGAAACAGACACATAGATCAATGGAACAGAATGGAAAAACCCAGGAATGGACTCACAATTATATGGCCAACTCATCTTCAACCAAGCAGGACAGAATATCCAATGATAGAAAGACAGTCTCTTCAACAAATGGTGTTGGCAAAACTGGATGGCAACATGCGGAGGAATGAAACTGGACCACTTTCTTATGCCATACACAAAAATAAACTCAAAAAGGATGGAAGACCTACATGTGAGACAGGAAACCATCAAAATCCTAGAGGAGAGCAGAGGCAGCAACCTCTTTGACATTGGCCATAGCAACTTCTTACCTACCAGGCACACCTCCAGAATCAAGGGAAACAAAAGCAAAAATGAGCTATTGGGACTTCAAGATAAAATGCTTCTTCACAGTGAAGGAAACAATCAACAAAACTAGAAGGCAACCTTCAGAATGGGAGGAAATTTTGCAAGTGACATATCTGATAAAGAGTTAGTATCCAAAATCTATAAAGACCTTATCAAACTCAATATCAACCCCCCCAAATAATCCAGTTAAAAAAGGGCAGAAGACATGACTAGACACTTTCCCAAAGAAGACATCCAGATGGCTAATAGACACATGGAAAGATGCTCAACATCACTTATCATCAGGGAAATACAAATCAAAACCATCAGATAGATACCACTCACATCTGTCAGTATGGCTAAAATTAACTATAGGAAAAACAGATGTTTTTGCAAATGAAAAGAAAGAGGAATCCTTTTATTCATTTGGTGGAAATGCAAGCTTGTGCAGCCACTGGTAAAAACAGTATGGAGTTTCCACAGAAAGTTAAAAATAGAATTACCCTACCATGTAGCAATTGCACTACTAAGTATTTACCCAAAGGATACAAAAATACTGATTCAAAAAGGGCATGGGCACTCTGATGTTTATAGCAGTATTATCAACAGCAGCCAAGTTATGGAAAAGCCCAAATGTTCACTGACTGATTGATGGATACAGGAAAGGTGGTATATGTATACAATGGAATATGACTCAGTCATCAAAAAGAATGAAATCTTGCCTTTTGCAACGATGTGGATGGAGCTAGAGATATTATTCTAAGCAAAATAAGTCAGTCAGAGAGACACAAATACCATATGATTTCACTCCTATGTGGAATTTAATAAACAAAACAGATGAACCCAGGGGAAGGAAGAAAAAATAAAAAAAGAGAGGGAGGCAAACTATAAGAGACTCTTACCTATAGAGAACGAACTGAGGGTTGCTGGAAGGGAGGTGGGCAGGACATGGGCTAAATGGGTGGTGGGATTATTAAGGAGGGCACTTGTGATGAACACTGGGTATTACATGTAAGTGATGAGTCATGAGATTCTACTTCTGAAACCAATATTATGCTATATGTTAACTAACTAGATTTTAAATAAAAAGTTGAAACAAAAAATGTGTAAATGGAAAGAAAACATGTACTAACAAGTGATAAAACCAAAAAGTAGAGTAACTGTTTTAACAATATCAGAAAAATATAGTGAAAATTAAAAACTATAAGGACAAAAGGAGCTGCCATATATTGATGAGAAGCAGTCTCTCAAAAATATATAATAATTCTGAATAAATGGGTAACACATGACAAAAGAGCTGCAAAATAAAGTAAAAATTAAATTATAATGAGAAATTAAGATAATCATATATCAGAAGAGGTTTAAAACATCTATCTCAGTGGCACATGTGTGGCTCAGTAGTTGAGAGTCTACCTTTGGCTCAGGTCGTGATCCCTGGGTCCTGGGATAGAGTCCCACATCAGGCTTCCCCCGCAGGCAGCTTGATTCGCCCTCTGCCTATGTCTCTGCCTCTCTCTGTTTCTCATGAATAAAGAAAAAAAACTTAAAAAAACAAAAAGTCCCCCCAAATCACATCTCAGTAATTGAAACATTAAGCAAAACAAACAAACAAATAAAAGAATAAAAAAGAATTTTTAATGAGGAATTATTAAAATAATAAAATGAGAAATCAGAACAGCACATTCTTTTAGTATATGTGCTGCCGAAGCGAGCACCAACACTTTGTTTTAAATGTGCATATGTATTATCTTTTAACCAATGACGTTTTCCTAGATAACTATTAGCAAAATTATGTACTGGACCACAAAGAAAGTAATAAATACTGAAAAATCAATAACATTCATTAATCTTCTTTAAATACAAATCAGTAAAATTAGAAATCAATATAAAACAAATTGTAAAATGTAATTTTGGAAAGTTAAAGGAAATTCTGCTAAATAATTTAAAAATTTATGAAGACATAATAATACTAATTAGAAAATATTTAGAACTAACAATCTGCAGAATAGATTAAGGCTAGTGGATTAAAAGACTTAGTATGGTCACTTGTTAGCTAATTAATGTCTAACTTCAATGTAAATGAGAGTACCTTTTCCTAAAACTTTACAAATTGTTTACAAAATCATATAGAAAATAAAGACCACCAGTGTCAATGTAAGTTTGAAGACATGTAAAGGGTTACTTGCCCTCCACTATCAAGTGTAAAAACACTCTTGATAAATAGAATAGGGGGGAAGAAAAGCTCAAAAACAGCCTATTGTAAAAATTGAAAGTTTATGTATGATACAGGAGACATTCCTTATTATCATTTACAGATGAAAAAGAATAACTGTAGAGAGGTTGAGAAACCTGTTCAAGATTCTGTAGTAAGCAAGTACCTCAGACTGCTTTGACCCCAGACTTTCTGTTGTGAGGATTTGAGATCATGAGTTCGATGCTGCTGAGGAACAGAAGGGAGTATATGACATAAGAAACATGTGGTAGTTCTTGGTCCTGATCATTTTGGGTATTCTGTCTTCTGGTGCACGAGGTAGGTTGCACTTCTCGATTAATTTTGAAGTTAGGCATGATAATGAGAATTTGTTTGGACAACAAAATGGAAGATTAAATCAGGTATCACCTCTCCACACAGAGGGTTAAGAGTCAGTGCCTGATTTAGATTTGCTGCATTTCTTTCCCATTGCTGTGATAATTGGGTCTCTGAGTGAATTTGCTGGACCATGTTGTTTATGCAATTTAAGCAAAAAAATAAATTTTTGTTAAATGAATCCACTGATATTTGGCAGCATAATACTGCCCATCCCGACAAAATAAAATAATTATAAAAGAAAGGGGGAAGAAAAGAAGGTAGGATTGGGAGACATATGATTCTATATTTTTACCTAAGTTAAATCATCCAATTTACTTTTATTCCTCTCAACGCCACTCAATGCCACTTTGTCACACAGACCAAAGTTCATCAAGTAGAAAAATTTGTTTAATTTAACTTGCTGGGAAATAATAAATTAGTCTCTCAGATTAAAAAAGTCACAGAGAGAGGCTGGCTTAATGGTTAAAGCTCTGTATGGTTAAACTCGTGTTTCAATTCATTCCTTCATAAGAGAGACCTTGAATATTTAAGAGCCAAATCAGAAGGGTATCAAATGGTGTTGGTGTAATTCTTCTCAATTCCTCTGAAAAGCCATACCAAAGGGTGATGCTGATGTATGCATTTAGGTGCTCTCCCGGGAAGAGGATAAATGAAGTGTTTAATTCCTGCATATGATTCAGAACCATAAAGCCAAATCCCAACCTGTATTTTCAGAGTCATCTGTCAGGATAATTTCTGGCAAGAGCTCTCCTTTCTTTTCTGTTAATACAAAAAGTGTATATGAACTCAGATTAACTGTCTGGCTTGATGCAGATCACCAGAAAATTGCTTAAATTTCTACTATTTCTCCTCTACAAAGAAACTGCCTGTGAGCAATTTACATTTTTTATTCATAGAAGTTAGTAAATTATGTTAGTGATTTCTTTTATTATCAAAAGCCACAGCTTTGTCATATACGTAAAGTGTTAACTAGCATTTCTGAGTATCTAAGTAAAAGGAAGGAAATAATTTAGGGTAGTGCATGGAAAGATAAAAAAATATAAGCTAATATAAGTACTAAGAGAATAATGATATCAATGAACATTATATTTTTCCAAGTTAAAAAATGAAAGTCTTCCCATTTGGTAGTATTTTAAAAATATTTACACATTCATTCATTTAAAAACTTATGCTGGGATCTCTGGGTGGCGCAGCAGTTTTGCGCCTGCCTTTGGCCCAGGGCACGATCCTGGAGATCCGGGATCGAATCCCACGTCGGGCTCCGGGTGCATGGAGCCTGCTTCTCCCTCTGCCTGTGTCTCTGCCTCTCTCTCTCTCTCTCTCTCTCTCTCTCTCTCTGTGACTATCATAAATAAATAAAAATTAAAAAAAATAAAAAATAAATAAATAAATAAAAACTTATGCTGCAGGGATGCCTGGGTGGCTCAGTGGGTTAAGCATCTGACTTGATCTTGTCTTAGAGTCTCAGGTCATGATCTCAGGGTTGTGAGATTAAGCCCTGCATCAGGGTCCATACTGGATGTGGAGCCTGCTTAAGTTTCTCTCACCTCCTCTCTTTCTCCCCTCACCTCTGCTCACTCTTGCTTGCTCTCTCTCTCTCTCTCTCTCTTAAGAAAAACAAACAAACAAAACTATGTAGTACTGAGAGGTTACTGCAGACCTTCATATGGAGGTACAGAGATGCATAGCACTAGTGCCTATCCTCAGAGTGCATAGGTCCTTTGGAAAATATGAAACTTCAGATAAAAAGGAAGAAAGTAAAAGAGCTATATATAAGCCTATGGGCAGACTGTCAAAAACCTTCAAGACCTGAGTATTTCTACCACAGGTAAACAAAAATCACCCACAATCTTCTCCCACATTTCCTGAAATCTCATTTTCTATTTGCTGTATTTACCATAATTTTAGCTATTAAAATTTCCTCTTTCAGCATATTTTAACAGAAAGAGCATAGAATTTGAAGTCAGATAGAACTAGGTTTGAATGCCAATTGATAGTCACCATTTGGGGCCAGTTTCTTGCAGACTTACTTTCCTGATCCAAAAAGATGGATATTGTTCCTAGGCTTTAATAAAAATACCTTTTTGCACAAAAAAATTAAAAATAAGAAAGTAAAAATAAAAAGTAGGTTATTTATGGGGCACCTGGATAGCTCATGGTTAAGCATCTGCCTTGGGCTCAGGTCATGATTACAGAGTCCTGGGATCAAGTCCCACATCAGGCTCACCACAGGAAGCCTGCTTCTCCCTTTGCCTATGTCTCTGCCTCTGTGTGTGTGGGTCTCATGAATAAATAAATAAATACATTCTTTTTTTATAAAATAGGATATTTACTTCATGGATTTTACTCTAATTCTGGAAAAGTTATATAAGTCATCTGAAATGCTTAGGACATATTAGGACATGCCATTTCCCTTAATTTGAATTAGTCAACTTCTTATGAAACAAAGAAAAATCAGCTTAAGGCAAGAATCCATAAAAACATCATTGTTATTAGATAATGGGAAATACTAGATGATAGGCATTATTTGAGAATAGTGCATGCTATTAGATTTAGAATTAATAGAAACTATCATTATCTGTTAAAAACATTACTGAGTGTACACTAAGTACTAAATACTGTACTACAACATAGAGGATGATAAAAGAATGAGAGTCTAGTATCCTGTATAAAGTAGCTTATATCAATGTGTCCTTCACAGCTTAATGGAAATGGGTTTGACCTCTTTCATCTCTTTACAGAATTTACCTTCTTAGAAATAAAAAATGTTATAATTGAAGAGAATTAAAATTTCAGATTGGGGTGAGAGGCACCATGCAGGAGAATGGGGCTGGTATAAGGCTGGCCCAGGCAGTATAGAAGTAAGCAGGAGTCGGGGAAAACAGGTTTGAAGAGGTGAAGATGAAGTCCTTAAATGAACAGAATAAAAGATCAAAATCACCATTCTGTTTTCAAAATTCTACTTGCACTTATCCTAGGCAAAGTCAGTCTTTCCCCTTTCTCATTCTCTTGTATGTTTTAATGTCCTGATCCCAGGATATAAAACTTATATTAGTAAAATCTGACTGGAGAACCACGATTTATTACATTGATTATATGGGAAATATACTCTAACTTCCAGACAATCAACTTACAAATGAATTTTCAAGACTGCCTTTATTGACTGTCCATATACTATGTAGACAGAAACTAAACACTGTGTAGAATGAGCTATAAATCCATGCCATATTATTTAACAAACAGACATTTCTTCAACAACAACAACAACAACAACAACAACAACAAGAATACAAGAAATGATAACATGCACTGTGAAAGTGTGAGGAGTTAGATTCTCTCAAATATATAATTTTGAAAATATCATAAAATATATTATGTGACTGAGGTCTCAAGTGATAGAATGTGCCAATTTCAGAGGAACCATTAGTGGCTGTGGAGTACATATAAGCCATCATGTCATGCACCGTAGTGAATTTTCTTTACAACAAAAGAATTTGTAGAAGTAGAAGTTAAGGATAAATTTACCTGTAGATAAATTTAACCTGTAGAAGTTAAGGATAAATTTACTATGTGTCTTTATATAGGAACATGTAGTTTCTAATTCATATAACAGGAAATCTGATGTGTCTGTCAAGCAGATTTTGCATGTCATTAATGCAGCAGTATTACCGAAGTTGAGAAAAAGGGAATACGTGGACTTAATTTTTCTTGTCTACAAATCTCCCTGTCAGCAAGGAGTGTTCATCAAGACAAGGAACCACAAAAGTATATCACAGTGATCCACCCACTTTTTTCCCCTTTTCTACATCCTCTCATCTAACCCTATTGCATTGGCCAGGATCCAGGACAGAAATCAAACCCCTAGATGATTTTATACCCAGGAACAAACATTACCTAAAAAAATTTCTTGGAAATGATCTTTTTGAAAGTGAACCTTCTTTCCCTGATTTGATAACTTCTATCTCCAAAGAAAGAGTTCTTTTTCCTACTGACATTTACCACGAGTTAATGCAGCACTTAGCCCAATCTGGATCGCTGTTCCAGGCCTCCTCTTTTCAAATGGCACATAGAAAAGGTGAAGTTGTAAACCACATTTTATGTGTTTTGACACAAACACTGCCTAGGGTGTTTAAACCCTATTAGAACAAATGACTATATCCTATGCCCTGTCAGGGCAGAAAGTAGCTTACTATGTGGACCATAGGTTTAATTACATGAGCAAAAATGATCAGAAGCCTTCAAAATGCCAAAATAGTTTAAGAAACTGCCCAGTACAAATGCCATTTCAAAGACTAATGGTAATAATTAAGTTAGAAACCAGCACTTAATACAATATAACAATAGCCTCCATGATCAAGATAAAGAGAAGCCTATTTAGAATTATTATCTCTTGCTGAATGTGAAACTTTCAGCCTGCAAATATTCACATCATTACTTGAGGGTTGATCTGCACTGGAGACATAACCATTGTTTTCAATTCCCTTGAGTTAGATTAATATTTGTTATATGTTGCACCAGAAGGCCTTTTTGATTGTCATAGGGAGCTGTCATTAGAACACGACCTTAACTCAGTAGTGACTAGTGACATTACTTTAGTCATTAATACAATTCTTATTGGCAGTATAGAAACCTACTCTTACTCATGATCTGTCAACTTCTTCCAAAGTCACTTAACTCAGGCTCTCTGTGACAGAACTTAATATTAGAGGCATTGACCTTCAGCAATTTTATCTGAACATGGTTGACAGGTATAATGGTCATAGGAAATTCAGATAATTAGATAGAAAAAATGAGTTTCATTGTACAACAATGTACTCTACTTTTGGTTTCACTGTTGATGTGTTAGATATAAATTTTTTTGGCTTTTATACTCATTTTGCTGTCCTTAAATATTATAGAAATGCTTGTCCAAAATCCCTGAATGACTGAGGGATGACTCTTTCATATTTATTATTTTCTTTTTTAAAAGGAGGATAACATACATATACAGCAGAGGTGCCGGGGTGGGGGGGCACATTTTCAAGTGACAATTACATAATAAATAAGAAGAGCCCTTTACTTCACAGAGAAAAGTACTCTTAAAGCACATATAATAGTGAAACTTTTGGAAAATCATCATGGTATTCACAGAAATATTCAACTAGATTTTGTACCTTTTATACAAATTATGAATATTAGTCACTGAGTGGTGGAGAAATAATGCTCATCATTGTATGATTATAGAGTCCTCAGTCCATTTAAACAGTTGGATTACTCTGTCTCTCTTTCTCTCTCTTTAGATATATAGTATTCTCAGCATTTAATTACATCTATTCTATGATATTTAATAAATTAATTATATGTAGCCATATAATGAGCTTCTGTTAAATATATAAGCACAAGTATTACTTAGCAGTTAAGAGGTAAACACTAGTTTCGACAACATATTTCAGCTCTGCCACTTCCTAGTTGTATGGTGTTGGAAATATTAATTCGTAAGTTTAAGCTTATTTCCTGTATGTATGTATGAAATGGGAATAATTGGTTCTTAGGTTACCACATTGCTGTGAGGATTAAAGAGCCCATGTTTGTTAGCAGTAAGACTGGTGCCTGTCCCATAGCGACTATGTGCCATTTTGCTGCAGCTGCTCCTATTGCTGCTGATGATGCTGTATGGAGGATGTTTACCCTTTGGTATTTCAACTTCAAGGCTAGGAAGTCTGTAAATTAATGTACTGATCTGAGCACATTGAGAAATTTAGGTTTGATTTTCAGAGTTTTGAGGAATGCAAGTTCTCTTTAGTCAAAATTAATTCTTCACAAATATGTGAGGTCAGTGAGAGCTATCTTTGAAGATGGAGAAGGTCTTTTTCTGGATCCTTTTAGCCTTGAAGAGTTCTACTCCTTTCAGAAGCTACTGCTTTTAAGCTTTCTGTTTCATATACAGCAGGATGTTGCGTATTTTGTCTGTCACAATTCCCAAGAGTAGAATAGCATGGTACAGATAAATAACTAGATTGCAATTCTAGTTCCTCCAATAAATACCTGTGTTTTCCTACTATGAGTGATTGAGTTTTGTTAAACCTCACTTTCTTACAGATACAGATAATAACTTTTCAAAAATTATTTTTAAGTGTTTTAATCATCAGGTCCTGGATTCAGAAAGATTTGGGTTTGAACATAGACTCTGTTGTTTTTTGGTGTTACAGCAATAGGTAAACTAGTTGTACCCTCTACTCATCATTTCCTCCTGTTATGAATTGGGATGGTAAACATACCTACTTCAATGCTTCTTAAGGTCTCTTTGATGATTAAACAAAATAATAGCTTCAAGATTTTAGAAAACGAAAATATATGTTCAATAAACATGATCTGTTATAAATAAGTAGCAGAAAACTCAGCTGGAAATAATTGATCTTCTTCCTTTCTCTTTCCACTTAAAAAAAAAAAGGTGTATGCTTTGTGAATTCTTAACTCTAGATTGGTGAAATCAGATCCTCCATTAGTCAAGACAATCCTAGGAGACCCCTCAGATTAGGACCAGAGACAGTTGATGATTTTATTTGTATGTGAAGACAACTCTGGTTAAAAACACTGGACAATATGTATATCAAAATTGATTTTCTTTGTGTGTTGTGCCCTTTGTCAGTGAAATAATACTTTCTATAATGATGGTTATCATTTCTGCTGAATGAAATCCTAAAGTTACTAGTTACCAATAGAGTTGCTTTTCATTTTTTCTTTCTTTCTTTTTTTTTTTTTTTTTTTTTTTTGCTTTTCGTTTTTTCTAATCATTATACACACATTTCTAACAAAGGAATGAAGGGTGGGTTTTTAAAATTTAATTATTTTTCTCCTTTTTTGGCATTAAAGAGGCATTTTGTATGTTGCAGAGCTGATTTTATATCACTGGTGTTAGAAAGCTTTAAAGAAAAAACAAACAGGTTTATCTTAAGTGGACATGTGTTTTTTTTTTCTCTCTCTCTGTATATATATATATATATGGTCAAAGGAATAGTTTAATTGCACAGATCAACTTATTAATTGAAGGAATGAAGGCTGTATTCAAGCTGGTTTAAAACTTAAGCAAGCTCAGTGTTACTTAGCATATCAGTTACTCATTACAGGAGTCATGGCCCCTTTCTCTGACAAGTATAGAGAGGCTCCTGGCTGCTGAACTAGTTGAGAAGAGTAAATTTATCTTTTACATTTGCCCCTGGAGCATCTTTAAAATTTCAAATAAGGCCTCTGGAAGATTGCAATATGTTGCAAACCTGACTTCTCAAAATAATTTCAGTTGAGGTTTGAGTTGCTCAAAGTATATGTTCATTTTGGGTAAGAAATCCAATCTATAATATCAATTAATCTATCATATAATATCAAGTGTCTGATTTCAAATTTATATTGTTTGACATTTCTCACTACTGAAAGAAGAGACAAGTTATAAAAGTACATTAGTTTTATTATTACATTTAGTAAAATGAATGTACAATTAGTGGTTTAGCATCACAAACTCTTATTATTAGAGGCATGATAAAGTCTTCTGGAATCTCAAGGTAATAATTAATTTGAAGTAAGAGAACTATGCACTCAAAGATAAATTCAAGTACCCTTTTGATTTGAGCACATTGATTCTTCAGCAGCTTTTTCATCAAATAAAACAGCATTTATCCAGTGTTTTGGTCAACTTCCTATTTGATCTTAGATCATTACCCAGCCCTTACCTGCCTGCTCTACGTTGAGGAACATTGTATTTCCCATAATCCTCTGCCTTCTGGCTTTTAGGAAGTTTCAGCCAAGGAGAACCTCTAGCAGACTAAGTTGGGAGGTGAGGAAGGACAGTGTATTTCTCTCACTTTCTCTAAGAGAAGCTGAATCTCCTTCCTTATTTTCCACTAAACAGCTTTACACTCTGTGATCTTAGCTCCAACCAGGAAATCTTACTGTATTTCCAGTTTCTACCAGTTGACACCAGCTCTGGGGAATCTAGTTATGTAATTTCTTCTTAAACAAAAGTGAAAACACCATACAACAGTTCTCCCTTTATCCAGAGGGAAATGCTTGAAGACTCCCAGGGGATGTCCGAAACCATGGTTAGTACCAAACCCTATATATACTGTTTTCTCCTATTATCATACCATACATAGGTATTATCATACCTATGATAAAGTTTAATTTGTAAATTAGGCACAACAAGGGATCAAAAATAACTAATAATAAAATAGAATGATTATAACATTAGACTAATAAAAGTTATATGAATATGGTCTCTCTTTCTTTCTCTCTCTCTCTCAAAATATTGTACTCACTCTTTTTTGTGATGGCATGAGATGACATAATGTCTACATGATGTGATGGAGTGGAGTGATTTATATATGCACTAGACATAGCATTAGGCTCCTATTAACCTTCTGATGATATGTCAGCAAGAGGCTTATTTGCTTCCAGACCACAGTTGACTGCAGGTAACTGAAACAACAGAAAGCAAAAACACAGATAAGGGGTGAGGTGCTACCATGTTTCAAAATCTGTGAAATTCAGCTGGAGCAGGAATTACATAGAAAATACATATTACAATAGAAGATACTTCTCAAATCATGTATTTAAGCTTCCACCTTAGCAATGTTAAAAATAAAACATAGCCAAATCAATAAGAAAAAAAATCAGGATAGAGATAACTAATAGAAATAAAACTGAAAATAGAAAACTAATAGAGAAAAAACAGTCAATACAAAGGTTGCCAATGAAAAATTTTATTGACAAAAAAATCAGTAAAATTGGTAATGTTTAGAAGAATGACAAAGAATATAAAATAGAAGACACAATTTACCAATATTGTGAATGAAAGAAGATATATCATTATGTAAACCTTGCAAATATTGATAGGAAACCAATGAAACACCAAAAGTACCTCAGTGAATATGAATTTGACCACTTAAACAAAATGGACCAATTCTGCAAAACTACAAACTAACAGAACTCACTCAAAATGAAATAAATGACCTTAATAGTCCCATAACTTTAAAAAATTAAACATTTGTTAAAACCTTTCCAAAAATATTTTCAAGGCCCAGATGATTTATTTTTTAATCTTTATTTAAATTCTAGTAAGTTAATATGCAATGCTACATTGGTTTCACGAGTAGAATTCAGTGATTCATACATAAAACATCCAGTTCTCATCATAGCAAGTACCCTCCTTAATACTTTTCACCCATCTATCCCATCCTCCAACTCACCTCCTTCCATCACTCCTCAGTTTGTTCTCTATCCTTAAGAGTCTCTTATGGTTTGTATCCCTCTCTCTCTTTTTTTTCCATTCCCCTATGTTCATCTGTTTTACTTCTTAAATTCCACATTTGAGTGAAATCATATGGTATTTGTCTTTCTTTGATGACTTATTTCACTTAGCATAATACTCTCTAGCTCCATCCACATCATGGCAAATGGCAAGATTTCATTCTTTTTGATGGCTGAGTCATATTCCATTGTATATATATATATACCACCTCTTCTGTATCCATTCATCAGTTAATGGATATTTGGGCTCCTTCCATAGTTTGGCTATAGTAGATACTGCTGCTATAAACATTGGGGTGAATATACGCCTTTAAATCAGTATTTTTGTATCCTTTGGGTAAGTACCTAATAATGCAATACATGGATCATAGGGTAGTTCTATTTTTACCTTTTTGGGGAACCTCCATACTGTTTTCCTGAGCAGTTGCACCATTTTGCATTCCTTCCAACAAGCAAGGGCATTCCCTTGAATGCATCCTCACCAACACCTGTTGTTTTTTTGTGTTGTTATTTTTAACCCCTCTGACAGGTGCAAGTGGTATCTCATAATGATTTTTTTTAAATTTTTATTTATTATAGTCACACAGAGAGAGAGAGAGAGAGAGAGAGAGAGGCAGAGATACAGGCAGAGGGAGAAGCAGGCTCCATGCACCGGGAGCCCGATATGGGATTCGATCCCGGGTCTCCAGGATCGTGCCCTGGGCCAAAGGCAAGCGCCAAACCACTGCGCCACCCAGGGATCCCTCATAATGATTTTTTAAAGATTTTTTCATTTATTTGAGAGAGAAAGAGAGAGAGCACAAGTTGTGGGTAGAGGCAGAAGGAGAGAGAGAGGGACAAGCAGACTCCTAGCTTGATATGGGACTCCATCCCAGGACTCTGAGATGGACATGAACTGAAGGCAGATGCTTGACCAACTGAGTCACTCAGGGGCCCCTCATCATGGTTTGTATTTCCCTGATGATAAGTGATGTTGAGCATCTTTCCATGTGTCTATTAGCCATCTGGATGTCTTCTTTGGGAAAGTGTCTATTCATGTCTTCTGCCCATTTTTTAACTGGATTATTTGTTTTGTTGTTGTTGTTGTTGTTGTTGTTGTTTGGTATTGAGTTTGATAAGGTCTTTATAGATTTTGGATACTAACTCTTTAACAGGTATGTCATTTGAAAGTATTTCCTCCCATTCTAAAGGTGCCTTCTAGTTTTGTTGATTGTTTCCTTCACTGTGAAGAAGCATTTTATCTTGAAGTCCCAATAGCTCATTTTTGCTTTTGTTTCCCTTGATTCTGGAGGCGTGTCTGGTAAGAAGTTGCTATAGCCAACGTCAGAGAGGTTGCTGCCTCTGTTCTCCTCTAGGATTTTGATGGTTTCCTGTCTCACATGTAGGTCTTCCATCCTTTTTGAGTTTATTTTTGTGTATGGTGTAAGAAAGCGGTCCAGTTTCATTCTTCCGTATGTTGCTGTCCAGTTTTGCCAACACTATTTGTTGAAGAGACTGTCTTTCTATCATTGGATGTTCTGTCCTGCTTGGTTGAAGATGAGTTGGCCATGTTGTGAGTCCTGGGTTTTCTATTCTGTTCCATTGATCTATGTGTCTGTTTTTGTGCCAGTACCATCGTGGTTTTTTTTTTTTTTTTTCTTCTTTTTTTTTTTCCATCGTGTTTTGAAGGAAGTACTTCAGGCTTGGTAATAGGGCTTGAAGTCTGGAATCATGATGTCTCCAGCTCTGCTTTTCTTTTTCTAGATTGCTTTGACTATTCTGAGTCTTTTGTGGCTCATACACATTTTAGAATTGTTGGTTCTAGCTCTGTGAAAAATGCTGGTGGTATTTTGCTAGGGATTGCATTAAGTCTATAGATTGCTTTGGGTAGTATAGACATTTTAACAATGTTTGTTCTTCCAATCCACAAGCATGGGATATTTCTCCATTTTGTGTGTGTGTGTGTGTGTGTGTCATCTTCAGTTTCCTTCATGAGTGTTTTATAGTTTTCAGAGTACAGATCATTTACCTCTTTGGTTAGGTTATTCCTAGGTATCTTATGTTTTTGATATAATTGTAAATGGGATCAATTCCTTGAATTCTTTTTCTGCTGCTTCATTATTGGTGTATAGAAACGCAACATATTTCTCTATGTTGATTTTATACCCTTGTCTTTACTGAATTCATGTATCAGTTCTAGAAATATTTGAGTGTATTCAAAATTCTCAACAACATACTAGCAAATAGAATCCAACAGTACTTTAAAAGAATTATTCACGACAATCAAGTGGGATTTATTCCTAAGCTGTAAAGTGGTTCACTATTCACAAATCAATTAATGTGATACACCACATTATTAAAAGAAAGGATAAGCATTATGTGATCCTTTCACTAGATACAGAAAAATCATTTGACAAATTCAGCATCTATTCTTCATAAAAAACCTCAACAAAGTAGGGAAAGAGGGAACACACCTTAACACCATAAAGGCCACATACAAAAGACCCACAGCTAATATCTTCAGTGGAGTAAAACTGAGAGCTTTTACTCTAAGGTCAGGAATAAGACAAGGATGTACAGTCTCACCATTGTTATTTAACATAGTACTTGTTATTTAACATAATACTTATTATTTAACATAGTCCTAACCTCAGCAATCAGACAATAAAAAGAGATAAAAGGTAACCAAATGGGCCAGGAAGTAAAACTTTCACTATTTGCAGATGAAATAATACCCAAAAGACTCCACAAAATAATTTCTTCCCATTTACAGTTAAACACTGCAATGTTATGGTTTAGGTATTTCTATTTTAATTTACATTTAGATGTTTTTATTGTTATTTTTTTACAATCTGATAGTCCTCTTCTCTTTAACAAATAAATTAATACCCTTTGTATTTACTTTAGTTATGGATATTTTTGGTGATATTTCTACCATGTTTTGGTTAACATTTTTCTGTTTACAATGTAGGTATATAAAGATTCAGAGAGTCATTTTAGCTCCAGTTAATAATTTATTGTTTATTCCTCTACTGAAAAAGATTGTTTTAGGGTTTTACTTCTTTTTATTTTCCATTACAATGCAGAATTGAACATGCTTTGAATACAACTTGTTTTCATGTTTGAGAGAAATCTTGAATGGACGCTCAGAACTTCCAGGTTCAAATCAGTGCATCTTCAACATTAGTACCAATCATTAAACTGCTGCCAAAATGGATGTGATAATTAAAAATTCGCCATCAGTTATTATATTACTATATTGACATATCTCAAATTTTCTTTATTAATAAGGTGGACCCAGGTGGGGTATTGAAATTCACAATACAAATGTAGGTTTTAAATATTAACTATTAATATTTACTCTAAGAATGATCCTTTTCCCAAAAATCTGAATGTATTCTGATTCTTTAGTACATGAAGATTTTTAAATTCTTCATTGTTAGCCAAAATATTGGTCTTCCAGTAGGCCTGTACCTCTTCAGTATGTGTCTTTTTATTACTATCTTTTATCTGGCTTCTACCACTCACAATTTTCTCTGCTCCTATGATTTTTGTGATAGGCCATTTAGTCTAATTTACACACTTACTGGCCTAATCTATAACAGCTTCATCCTTGCTTCACCTTGTCCAAAACTATCAATGATCAATGTATGACTATCATTCCCTTACCGATTTTTTTATTTTTTTAATTTTTGAATATTTTATTTATTTATTCATGAGAGACACACACAGAGAGGCAGAGACATAGGCAGAGGGAGAAGCAGCCTCTATGCAGGGATCCTGATGTGGGACTCATTCCAGGACTCCAGGATCATGCACTGGGCTGAAGGCAGGCACTAAACTGTGGAACCACCTAAGTGTCCCTGTTTTTTAAACACAACCTTGAAATAAACCAACAGTGTAACCTAGTATTAAAATCACTTTTATGAACTCAGGCTGTGTTAATCAAAGTACCAAGAACAGAGTTTAAAATTATTATCTTTGTGTTCCACACCAAAGTGCACAAATTAGTATTGTGTTAAATTCTGAATGTCACATTTTAAAAGAGAAATTGGCACACAGAGTACGGTGCAGGGCAATCAGAATGTGAGCTGATGGAAACGTTGTAAGAGGCACAGCAGGAAAAAAGAAAAGGAGAGAGAGAGAGAAAACAAAAAAAGCAAAAAAACCTAAGAGATTTTTCTCCTCCTAGAAAAAAAGGTCTTAGTGGAGATATGACAGCTCTCTTCAAATATTTGAAGCACTGTCAAGGGACAGAAAGAGTACAGAATGATTCTTTGTCACTGTTGAGGGCAAAACCAGGTTTAATATGTGACTTAAGAAGACATGGCTCAGGCAGCCCGGGTCTCTCAGTGGTTTAGCGCCTCCTTCGACTCAGGGCGAGATCCTGGAGTCCTGGAATTGAGTCCCACGTTGGGCTTCCTGCATGGAGCCTGCTTCTCCCTCTGCCTGTGTCTCTGCCTCTCTCTCTATCACTCTGTCTGGTCTCTCATGAATAAATGAATAAAATCTTAGAAAAAAAAAAAAGGAAGACATGGCTCTTGGGTGATTATAGGGCGTATATTGCTCATAGGTACATTTATCCAATGAAGGAATCAACTGCCTTGAGACATAGTCAATCTCCCAAGAGTTTCATCTGAAATAATATATGATAAAGGACTAAAGGGAGTAGGATCTTTCTCTATCTTTAAAATATTCATGATCCAAATAATAATAATATTTATGATCCAACAAATTGAAAAAATATTTGAATATGTACATTGATATAAAAATAGATCCTCCCCTAACATGTGTTAAAATTCCTACTATAAAATAAGATTGAAATTTAAAATACTTTATATCTTTAATATCTTCTCAAATGCTTTAGTAGTCATTATTATAAATAATATTTAAAATTGCTCTCTGAATTCAATGCTTTAATATTAGTTGCAAATTGAAGTCACAATATACTTCATTCAAAAGCACTATTAACCACATTCTAAGGCTAAAATACAATATGACATTCAATAAAATTCAAAGTAAAATACAGAATTCACAACTCTTTAGCACCCAATATGGTTGACTACAATAGTAAATCCTATAAAACTTCATAAATTAAAATAAGTCTTGAAAAATTCTATGGTGCAACTGATGAGGCCATCGTGAGTAACTTTTTAGATAGCATGCCAATCATTTGAACATTGTTCATCATCTACTAAACTTGATTTGATTAGATATTAAATATAAATGTTCATATTAACTAAAAGATTAGAGTTCTTTGCCAAACTATAAATTTTTGCCATCTGTAAAAGTTTGAGAAATTAAAATTATTAATAGGATAATAGTTGCATATCCATTTCATTAATATTTGTAAACCGCTAAGACATGTTTTATTTCTTCCAACTGCAGTGTTTCCTTTTCTATGAAACCTCAAATTTATTTACATTTGTCTTTTTATTGTCAGCATTTACCCCACCTCAATCAAATTTATAATGTGAGACTGAGTGATGGGCACTGACAAAGGCACTTGATGGGATGAGCACTGGGCGTTATACTATATGTTGGCAAATCAAACTTCAATAAAAACAAATGAAAAAACATATAATGTGAGGGGATGGGTTTGTGGTTAGATAATAGGGGACAATACACTAAAAAATAATCACTCTTTTTTATTTTATTTTTTTTAATCACTCATTTTAATAAAACTATTTCAATAACAAGTTGTGAAGCATATCTTATCAAGTTTGTTAATACTATAATCATAGCAACACACCAATGCAGGAACAACTCTTTAGGCTGCCAAGGTTTGCAGGCATTTTCATAAGACTTTTCCATGACTGACTGGGAAGAATTTAATGGAGATTGTATTTATGAGAAATAAAATAGATGATAATTATATGAAAAACTATTTATAGGAAAAGGTGGTAAAAGATTTACCTCTAATTTTAATAAAATGAACACATAACCACTGTTATTTTGCTAATTCATTACCATGAGTTATTTGGAATCTACTCTGAAAAGAGTTTAATTGGTTTTTAAATCACTGATCTAGGCTCTTACTATGCAAACTTCACAAATTATTTGCTCTTAAAGTGGAGAAATTCTTGGGGTTAAAAGGTCATACTGAATCATCAAAATAAAATAGTTGATTTTATCTCATAAAATAAATAAAATTATATAAGGACTAGAGATCTAAGAAAGTAGATTTACCTATTTTTCTATTAGTTTAGTTCTCTAATCAAAATTTCATGAAAATTATATGTGTAAAATATTATGTTACATTTACTATGTTATATATTATTACATCATATATTACATTGTATTTTATTATTATAATATATAAATTTTATATACAATTATAGAAGAAATCTTTGACATGATTGGAAATAACTAAGATGATTTCTTTGGATTAGAAATTTTTAATATCTTTCTATAACTCAGAAAGCACAACAGCATTTTGATCAGATAATAAGCGAGAGGAATCATAATTAAAAACCCATGTATAGGGGCATCTAGTTGGTTCATTTGGTAGACCATGTGACTATTGATTTCAGGGTCAAGAGTTCAAGCCCACATTGTTCATGGGGCCTACTTAAAAAACAAAAGTTTGCTATTAATGTAATTATAATTGATTTAAATGTATAGTTTTGCAAGATTTTTTTCTACTTGTTCATCTATTCTTTGTGTATTTTTTCTCTTCCTTATCTTTCTGCCTAGATTTGGATTATTTATACATTACTTATTATTCCATTTAATCTCCACCATTAATTATACCTCTTTTTCTACTTGTTAGTGGTTTTGTTACAGTTCACAATATAATTTATCAGTCTACCTTCAGGTCATAATATGGCACTTTATCATTAGAATAATCTCTTACAATATATTCAAATTCTTCCATCCCCTCCTTTATGCTATTGCTGTCATTTATTTCACCTTTATATGTTTTAAAATCTTATGACATATTGCTATTATTTATAGTTCTGATGATTATCATTTGGAGTAATAAAAATAATGAAAATATATTTATATATACATTAATTTTTACCATTCCTGAGTTTCCTCATATCATCATGGAGATTCAAATTTTAATCTGGTATTATTTTCTGTTTTTTAATTTTCTTGAACAATTATTGCAGCACAAGTCTCCTGGCTGTGAATTTTCTTGTCTCTTGTGTTTTCTAAAAGTGTCTATTTTACCTTCGTTTTATTTTTTTAAAGATTTTATTTATTTATTCATTAGAGACACACAGAGAGAGAGGCAGAGACATAGGCAGAGGGAGAAGCAGGCTTCATGCAGAGAGCCCGAATCAGGACTCGATCCCCAGACTCCAGGATCACACTCTGAGCTGAAGGCAGATGCTTGAATGCTGAGCCACCCAGGCATCCCTTACCTTCGTTTTATTTTATTTATTTATTTATTTTATTTTTTTTTCCTTACCTTCATTTTAAAGTGTAGTTTTAGTGGTTTTAGAATATGATTTAAAAAGTGGGTTAGTTTTTTTTTCAGATTTTAAAAGACATTACATATTTTTTGTAGTTTGTATATTTTTCCGACAAGATATCTGCTGTAATTCTTAGTTTAATTCTTCTCTCTGTAGTATGATTTCTTTGTTTTTGTTTTTGTTTTTTTTTTCTTGGTTAAGCTTTCTTTCCTTTAGCTTTGGTTTGTAGAAATTTAAAAATGCATTTTATTTTATATTTTTCTTTTTGACTATTTTTGGAACTTCTTGGTTCTGTAGTTTGATAGCTTTCATTATTTTAGAAAATTCCTGCCCATTATGTTTTGTCTGCCTTATTCTGTCTCCATTCTTCCTCTGGTACTCCACTTAATCCTATGTTCAGCCATTTGTTAGTGTCCCACAATCCATAGTTCTTAGATCCTCTGTTCTATGTTTTGTTGCTGATGTTGTTTCCTTTAGATGCAATTTTGTTGTTTTCTTTTGACTTATTTTTAAGTTCACTGATTTATTTAAGTTTAGTCTCCTTATGAGCCATCAAAGAAATTCTTCATCTTTAATATGATGTTTTTATATTTCTAGAATTTCTATTTCACTCTTTTTTAATATTTTTCATCTCGGTTGAAAGTCTCTATCTACTCATCTGAGCCATTATCTACCTTTTTTACTATAAGCTTTAGTGTATCATAACATAGTTGTTTTAAAATCTTCGGTTTATATTTCCAGCATTCTGGTCATCTATATGTATGATTATACTGTCTTTTTTTTTTGTCTCTTAACAATGGATTACTTTTGCTTTTCCTGTATGTATTTCATTTTTTGTTGAAAGTTGGGCATCATATGTAAAATAGCATAGACTGATGTTAAATAGCATTTCTGTGTGAAAATTAAAACGTCTCTTCCTCAGGCCATTAGTTGATAATCTAATTAGAAGGTGAACTAGGTTTGAGTTTTGTTATTTCTGTTGTTTTAGTGGAGATACATCTAACATTTTAATTCCATATTTTTTAAATAAATTTACTCCAACTTATTCTTGTTAAATATTCAAGAAACTAAGGACTGGCCATTGAAATTGGATTTGAGGGATTTCTCCTCAAACCTCAACTAAAATCAAAAGTTGGACACTCAACTGCCTGAGCCACTCAGGCCGCCCCCAAAAATCTTCTGTTATAGTAAAGATTGTTTCCTTTATGACTTCAAGTAGCTGATGCATCTGGGAAGAGTTTTTCAGTTTGTTACTTTTTTTTATTTCATATGATGACAGGAATTATAACCTCGAAGCTCTTTACAAATTGTAGTAGAAATTTTAAGTCCAAATTTTTATATATATGTATTTTTTTCAACCTAAAGCATAATGATTCAGTACAGTTAAAAATAATCATAGGGGAGGGGTGCCTGGGAGGCTCAGTTGGTTAATCATTCAACTCTTAGTTTTGGCTCAGGTCATGATCTCATGGGTCATGATTGAGCTCCATGTCAGAGCTCCACACTCTATGGGGGGTCTGCTTGGAGGTTCTCTTTCTCTGCCCCTAATCCCTCTACTCTCTCTCTACCAGACAAATGCATAGTAACCAAAAGAGAATTGGTATGGCCATGCTATTATCAGTTATCAGGCACTAACACCAGTCTTAAAAGAGACAAAGCAAAGAATGACATTACAAATTTAATAAATACATTATAATTTATAAAGACTTTATCATACCTATGTGAGTTGATAGACAAAAGTTAAAGAAAAAGAAAATTAGAACAGTAAAATAATCCAATTTAATCTAATGAATATTGAAATAATCCTGTACCCAACAATTCTAGAAGAAACTATATTTTAAGCACTGTAGTTGAACTATACTAAAATGCATTTGGAACATTTTCCCCCAAAAAAATGATCTAATACTTTCCAAAGAGAAAAACTAAAAAAATGAAAAAGATCAATTTCTTATAGACCATACAGATATAAATTAAAAAGATGCGTATAGTCATATGACAGCCGCTTTGCTATGCAGAATTCTACAACTCTCTCCCAAGTTTATTCTCCTCTTCATTTTCCAACACTGAGAGGCTTGGTAGGTAAGAAGTGATCAGGAATGTGATGAGCTTGGAAGTTAACAATATCAAAAAACGCATTGCTTGTGAGTATGGCCAGAGTCAGGGGATAAGGTTCTTAGAGATTTTAACTCATTGTGGGAGTTCCAATAGGAAGTGTTATTGAATAACACTGAATAATTACTCTTTTCCTTACTATAAATGTGAACACTATGAGTTTGTCTTGAATCCTTCCAAATATTTAGGACAATTAGACAAAAATTAGCAAAATTTACAGCAAATCCTATTCAATAATTAAGAGAAAGATGGAAAAATTCTAAGAAATAATGTAATAAGTATTACCACAAGATGGTCCATTTTATTTTTTATTTTATTTTATTTTTAGATGGTCCATTTTAATAGATAATAATGAGGGGCACCTGCGTGGCTCAGTGGCTGAGCATCTGCCTTTAGCTCAGGTTGTGATCCTGGGGTTCTCGGATCGAGTCCCATATCATGCTTCCCGCAGGGAGCCTGCTTCTCCCTCTGCCTATGTCTTTGCCTCTCTCTGTGTCTCTTATGAATGAATGAATGAATGAATGAATGAATGAATGAATGAATGAATCTTGAAAAAATAAAATTATTTTTTTAATTTTAAAAATTTAAAATAGGTAATAATGAAAGTTAGAGGCCTACTGTTGCCTCAGCAAGAAGCACTGAAATATTGCTAATCCTGAAAATTGAAGACATACATTTTAAAGAACAAATTTGGCAGTGGGGAAGAGGTAATTATAACTCTGAGATTCATTATTTTTATTACTTTTTAAGAATTCCCCCAAAACAGCTGTGGTGTGCTACCTGGTGCCATAGAGTAGATATACTCTCCCCCATAGACTTTGCATCTTATCAATGTAGACTACATGGTATCTATTAGCCTTTCAGACAACTGCATCACACTGATGGCTTACTGATAAATCACAGTCAAGTAAATCACTAGATTTTGTATAAATTGTTGTTAATTAAAGTCTCTTCCATTAGATATGTCTTCAGTTATTTTATTTAATTTATTGATTGATAATGGATTTTAATTTATCTTTATCAATTTTCATTTTGTTAGTTGCACTGCAAACTTCAAATCACTGTGGTCCTGTGCAGTACCTGTCATATCCATTCCCTGTATAGCTGACCACATTGTGGGGCTAAAGAGAAAGGTAGAAGGAAGGAGAGAGGGGGTAGGAGAGGGAATGTTCATACATATGTTATTTTGCGCATCTGTACATTACATCCATGGAAGAATGTAGGAATTGGTTTTATTCTAAAACAGCTTTTCCCAAAAATCTCAACGTAAGGTAGGATTTATGTGGTAATGGAATTTGCCAATGCAGTGCCTGATGAGGTGACTAACTCTTAAAATTTGTTCATGTGACCATTTAAAAAAAATAAAAAGAAGTAAAAGGAATTTAGGTATTACCCAGAGACCTTCAAAAGCTAGTATTTCTCAATTACTTCAAATGCAGAAGGCATTTCTACTCCCTTCATGCTATCCTTTTGAGTTTATGGATAGCCAATCAGAGAACAGCACATGTTGGTACAAAATTGTTTGGGGGATGAGAGATACTGCTATTGTGGGCTTACATAATAAGAAAGGAAACAGAAAACAGAGCAAATCTTCTAGAGTACATTGACAGTGATATAGCTGCCACACTGGTAACTTGACCTCAAACTCAGTAGTACTTTAACATTTATCAAGAATGCCCCAAATTTCTTTATGAGGGACACCTATATGGTTATTTTGGATTCATTTAAAATACTGGTTGTCAACCAGACATTTGTCACTGTCTGCAGACATTTTTGGTTAACACACTGAAAGTGGGAGTGTCGATTACTATCAGTATCTTACACATAGTAGACCCCAGGGAAGCTGATAAATACCTTACAATGTATATTGGACCCCCACAACATAAAAAGGATCCGGCCTGAAATAGTGGTAAGAGTACCATGTTTGAGATTGCCTGGTCTAAATACAAATTCTTTCCTTTTTTTCCCTCTTCTCCTGCAAATGTTCCTGCCCCCAGAAATCAAATGATAAGACTGCAAACCAGTTTTTGAGAAAGATTATTAAGAATTATGTCCACATTTATTAAGTATCACTGTTCTAGTCAAAGTCATTTAGTATATTACTTCATCACATAAAGGGCATTATCACAATTAGATTTTCAAATTTTGAGAACAAACATGGTGGAATATATCACCAAATTAAACTTGACTGAGAATTTCTTAATTATTTCAGTAATTTACTGAATCATTTTTAATCATTTTGTGCATAATACTATATACTTAGGTGTATATCTTATATGCTCAGTTGCAATTTACATATATTGTGATCTTTTCATAGGGCAGGTAATTGTCTGCTTTTAATTGTGCTATCCTAGTTAATTTTCAAAATAGGGTAGAGTATTTCTGCATATATTCTACAATTAGAAAACTGAAGGTAAAGAGGCTAGATGACTTGCACATCTATATGATTAATAAATAACAAAGCTGGGGTGCCTGAGTGGCTCAGGAGGTTACATGCAGGACTCTCAATTTTGGCTTGGGTCATGATCTCAGGATTATGGAATCCAGCCCTATGTCAGTGTCTGTGCTCAGCGGGGAGAAAACACCAAAAGTGTTTACAAAAGAAGAAAACACCAAAAGTGATTACCAAAAAAAAAAGAAAACACCAAAGAGGGAATGAGTGTATGTACATGTGTGAGGTGGTGACACAGGGTGGTGGGTAGTTCTAGAGCATTACCTCCAAACATAGTTCAAAGTCATTAGTGACCATTAATAAATATGGCCCATTTATATCACAGCATCTGAAAATAAGATAAATCATTTCTCACTGGTTAGAGAGGAAGGAAGATACCATTAACTTTGGAAAATTTCAAGAACCCCCACGTTACCCAAGTAGAGAAACCACATAAATATTTTCAAAGTAGAGAGAATAGCACAAGCAAGACTATGGAAGTAATATATAATATGGTGCCCTAGTGAAAGTGAACTGTGAACTATTAAAGATATTTGGATAATAAAGAAAGTAAAAGGGATTGATGGTTTGAGTAAAATCACAAAGTATTTGGGGCCAGTGATGATGTTATTTTAAAGGCAATAGGGGCCACTTAAAAATTTTGTTCAAGAAAGTAATTATCAGTTTTTATTATTCAATAGCTCATTTTAAATCAGGTAGCATACCCTAATGGTTAAGTGCTGATTACCTGGAGTCAGATTTTTATTACTGCTACTTGAGTCTGACCTTGGGCAAATGACAACTTTTTCACCTCTGAAACAGAAATAACACCATTACCTATATCACTCTGTGTGTGTGTGTGTGTGTGTGTGTGTGTGTGATCAACAAAAAATCCTATATTAGATTGTGTCCAACACATAGTAAGTACAGAGTAAGTGGAAATTATCATCATCAATACCATCATACAAATAATTATTACATTTATATGTCATTTTGGAAATATTTCTTCAATTACATTTCAGAGAAAGCTTTGCACAATAGCTAGAGATAGAAACCATTTTTCTATGTCCTTGGTGTATAAAGAGAAGAACTTACCTCAAAGTAAGTTGATGATATAAGGCATAGAAGAAATGTGTTCAGATCCAGTGATGGATAGGCAGATATGGGAAATGAAGGAAAGAGCCATTATTTTTCTGTATTTGGAAAACTTATTGCTTAATATATTATTCATTGAGATGGGGACACAAGAAGAAGAGCAATTTGATATTTTGAATCTGTTGAATTTAAGGTTCTGTTAGAAACTTGGGTCTAAGAACCCATGAAACTATCAACAGATGTATACATATTTTCATGTTCTTCATCTTAAATTTTCTGAGTCAGAGAAAAATCTCTATTAAAATTATCCTGGGCTGGGATCCCTGGGTGGCTCAGCGGTTTAGCGCTTGTCTTGGGGCTCAGGGCGTGATCCTGGAGTCCTGGAATGGAGTCCCACATCAGTGTCCTTGCGTGGAGCCTGCTTCTCCCTCTGCCGGTCTCTCTGCCTCTCTCTCTCTATGTCTCTCATGAATAAATAGATAAAATCTTTAAAAAAAATTATCCTGGGCCAGAATTTTTTTAAATTAATTTACTAATGTAATGTTTTTAAGTTAACTTGAAACTAGTGATACAAAATGTATGTATTCTTTTATTTTGTATATGACTGATACCTGGGCTGGGATCAAGCAAACTTAACCATAATGTTAATTTATGAGCAATCTTCTTATTAGACATAGAACTGATTTTCAGCAAACCACAAAAATATACTGCCTAGGACAATCCTATGAGTGAAACTTGAAAAACACAAAACATACTCTGTCATATTTCATATTTTTTTTCAAGGATTTCCTTTCCTTAGGAGGGATATTTTTTGGTCAAAATCTTTATGTGGTTTACTCAGAGCATACAAAACTTTAGCAAACCAGTCCAAAGGACCATAGACAGTTCAGTAATTCAACCCCCTATTCACATATTTTGAAAACTCCCTATGTATACTGAGCTATGTTAGGCTCTGTTAATATTTAAAGCACCAACTTCAAAAAATAGTAGGTCAAGCAGAGGCCTAGTGTTACTTGTGCAACTTACAGCATATTATGGTGAATGGAATATTTAGTCAGCATCAAAAGTAAAAAAAAAAAGATTAATAGATCGAATAGGCTATTCTTCTAAAGAGTGTTGTTTCTGGAACACTGAGCTCATGCTTTTTCAAGGAGCACAAGGATAAAATTGTACATGATTGGGCTATAGTCTAATTTATGGGTGAGTCTAAAACAATTTTAGGAGCTTAACACTGCAATAGCCCTTTGGGGTATTAACTCTGTCAGCTGGCTTGCAAATCAGAAAATTGATAGCTCTATTATGAAGGCATGTGAAATCTCAAATACATGGACTGGATGTAATGCTTAACTGCTTTATGAGGTGACCAAAAACTGCTGACTGATTTGTTGGCTTAAATCCTGCTGAATGGATCCCTTTAATTGCCTTAAGAATATTCTGCTAAATAATTCAAAAGAACTGGGCCTAAATGAGAAGAAATATATAAATTCAAAGAGATTGTATTTAAATTAGACAGTGTTTTTAAGGCAATGTTTGATGTAAAAATAGCTAGTATTTCAGCCATGCTTACAAACTAAAACCTGAAAACTTCATAGCACATAAGAAAAAAATGGATTTTTTCTGCTTAAATAATCCTTATTTCTTTATTAATCATTATAACCACACAGAAAGTATTACATTTATAGTATTTTTTAATTAAATAAAAATATCCTTGGGGGATCCCTAGGTGGCCAGTGGTTTAGTGCCTGCCTTTGGCCCAGGGCATGATCCTGGAGTCTTGGGATCGAGTCCCACACCAGGCTCCCTGCATGGAGCCTGCTTCTCCCTCTGCCTGTGTCTCTGCCTCTCTCCCTTTCTCTGTCTTTGTGTCTCTTGTGAATAAATAAATAAAATCTTTTAAAAAATATCCTTAAATATATCCTAGTATATTAAACCTAGTGGCAAGTCAGTAAGCAAATTGAGGGAAAAAGTATATATTAATTGAACATGTACTATGTGCCCAGCATATTACAGATATTCAGTATACTCTGGTGGAGAAAATGCAGTCCCTGCCTTTAAATCACCTTAAATATCTCATATGTGATGCAGGCACCTTCAAATAAATTTTATTGTGAGGATTTTAAAGACATTATCTCATATTATGTCTTTAAATAACTTTTTCAAAAGGAATTTAAAGTATCCTACATAAATACAAATTGCACATTAATATAAAGTAATTGAATACAGGTAGCAATACATAATGGATACAGACATGAGTTTAAAGGAGCAAATACTTATTGTTAATTCCTATAAATTCACCAGAGGAAATGATTCTCAGCTTTCTGGTAGCAAATTTAATACTATTCAGGTATTGCTTAAGGTATTTTGCTCATAAATTGGTGGGTAAAATTGATAGATCTGGAAGTGTGTAGACAGTTTTTTTATCACCTTTAAAAAATTCTAGTTACAATTGCTTCATAAAAATTCTCAGATTCACCTTCTTGTGACTCTATCTATTCACACTCATAAAAGATTGATCAGGTAGGAATTATTCTCTGATTTTGCCCATTATATCATGCCAAACTCATCACCAAAATTGCGTGGACTGAATTGAGCATTGTCCTGCCTTAGAGCAGTCTCCAGCTTCCAACATTTTGAGTTATTCCTTTTTTTCCAGATATACTTATATAGAATGTGTGAATGGGTGACTGGAAAAAAAATATCCCAAGATATCTTGGGATAGCCCTACCTGGTATTAGAAATATTCAGCTAGACTCTCGTCTCAGATATGGTGAGTCATCACATGAGCACAATGAATTTTCTACCAAAGGCGAGAAGTATCCCTTCTAGTATATGCTGGCTAATTATACCCACTCTATACACTACGTACATTAATAAAGAAAACAAAACAATGATAAAGAAAATAATCTCAGAAGGTCCCAAGAAAATGTGTTCTCAACACATGTCATTATTTACTGTCCCACTCTTTCCTGTGTTTGGGGATTCTTTCAGTCCTCTATGATGATATTTTGTTGAAATTTATTTCTAAAATAAAAAAGGAAATGTGACTATCCCATTTTGCACACATTCAGCACTGGCTCATAATGAATTCATTACCTACAGAAATATATTGTGACAAGTGGGTGAGGATCATGAAGGTAAGAGCCTTTCCAAAGTAAAGTGTGTTAGACTTTGGCCACACCTATCATGCTTAGCCCTGCCTTGACCTTGGAACACAGAAGATATTTGATTCTGATCAAGCATAGATTGGACATTATTGTATACTCATAATGCAACCTGTAGACTGTGAAGGCTAGAATTAATGTAACACTAGAGGTACACTTAATAAGCTCTTTTCCCAACCAAATTCTATTTTTGGTATATTATTCTTGTCTTTATTTGAATGAAAATCTCTAGCATCAAAATGTAAAACAAGCCCAAACAAACAAACACAACTTCTTAATACCTCAGAACTTCTAAAGAACACTAAAGATAAATTAAATTAAAACTCTAAAAAACCCCTAAAGAAAACTGATTCTACTATAGTAAGCCTTTAACTTAATCCCAGTGAAACTGTTGTTATGGTTATTTTTATCCTTATTAAATTACTTGATTTAAAAAGCAGAAATTCGGACACCTGGGTGACTCAATTGGTTAAACATCTTGGTTTCAGCTCAGATCATGAACTCAGGGTGGGATCAACCCTTACATAGAACTTATGCTCAGCATGGAGTCTGCTTAAGATTCTCTCTCTCCCTTTGCCCCTCTTCCTGCTCACACTCTCTTTTTCTCTCTAAATAAATAAAATCTTTAAGAATTTAAATAAATAAATAAATAAAAAGCAGAAATCTCATATTACAGTAGAATAGTGATGAAACAATTACACAATCTTCTCCATTAACTTTTGTCAAGGAATCTTTACTAACTCATGGAAGAGACACTCTGACTTAAAAGAAAAGGGAAGTCACCTATCTTCTCACTGTTAAAACCTGGGGACAACTTTATTGGAAAATATGAAGACTAAGATGCAGAAATCACTGGGGAGAACAGACTGGTATGAGATTTCCTTAGATATTTTGATAGCTTATCTGAGATAAGATGTTAGAGACCAAGAATGGAATAGTCTATGGTGTTCAATCAAAAAGGAATTTTATTAGGGGCACCAGGCTGGCTCAGTTAGTGGAGCATGTGACTCTTGATCTCAGGGTTGTGAGTTTGAACCCCACAATGGGTGCAGAGATTATTTTTTAAAAAAATAAAAAATAAGGGCACCTGGGTGGCTCAGCTGATAAGTATCTGCCTTCAGCTCAGGTTATGATTCATTCCAGACCTGAGTTCAAGCCCTGCATCAGGCTCCCTGCTCAGCAGCGAGTCTGCTTCTCCCTCTCCCTCTGCTGCTCCCCATGTTTATGCTTGCTCTCTCTCTCTTTCTGTCAAACAAATAAATAAAATCTTTAGAAAATAAATGAAATTTTTAAAAATTAAAAGAAAACAAAGGACTTTTATGAGGGGAAGAATCTTTGTCTATACAAAATGATTATTTCAAGTTATAAAGCCATATTTTGGAAGGTAAAAGTACCTGCATTATGGGTGGATTAGGTTAACTTTGGCAGTAATTGATTATGTATTTTCATTATAACACAATTTATATGAATGATGGAGTTATCCCTTTCTCTATTTGGAACTCATTACATTGAACTCTAAATGTCTTTCACATATTAATTCCGCATATTTAAGAACTACATATTACTCTAGTCTCTGGTCTTCTTTGACTCTCAGACTACGTACGTTTCCCTGTCCTATATATTAAGAGCAACTCATCTTTTCTGTTCATAGTATTTAGCATAGTTGTTATTTCATACTCAGTGATGTGAACATTTGTTTGCTGTTTGCCTCTGACCATAAAATGAAACTCTCAGAACTGGAGATCATCATATCCTGATGTCTAAGAACATTCAATTTTAGGTCATATTCTGGTTCCTTTACCACTGACAACCCTTTCAAAACCTTTTAACTATCAATACTTGGTCAGGTTTACAATTCAGAACCAAATGAATTCCACAGAAGAGACTAGGCAAATTTCCATACTCTTGAGGCATTGTTTAGATTATTTCAAAACTTCAAAATTTGAAGACATTATCGAACTGTCTCCAACAGTTGCTGCAACAGTTGCATCGTTGCTGACAAAGATTTTAATTCCTGTTCCTTTGTAAGTGCTTCCTTTTTACTTTCATGTAATTCTGGATATTCTTAATGATCCACAGTTCAGATGTGGATTTATTTTACTGATATTTGGGATTTAATGTGATTTTTTAATTGGAAAGTATTTTTTGATAAATCTGTCTCATTCTTTGTCTCTGTTCTGTATTTATATTAGGAATATACTGGCATTTCTCAAACTAATCCTGTGTACCTTAAACTTTCTTTCATGTTTTCTAATTCCTGATGTACATGTTTTAAATTCTCCAAAATTTCCTCAACTTATATACATTATTATATTGGCCTTCAACCTTCTTTGCTCTCTGGTCTTCAACTTTCCTATTACAATGGTTTAATCTACAAAAGAACTTTTAAAAAAAAGTTTTATTCATTTATTCATGAGAGACACAGATTGAGAGAGAGAGGCAGAGACATAGACAGAGGGAGAAGAAGGCTCCATGCAGGGAGCCCGATGTGGGACTCAATCCTGGGGCTCCAGGATCATGCCCTGGGCCAAAGGCAGGCACTAAACCACTGAGCCACCCAGGGATCTCCAAAAGAATGTTTTTAAATGTGTTTTTTCACCCTCTTCATATAATAGATGTGCCATCAATTCTTTCATTTTGTTTCCTTTCTTAGAGATAGTGTTGGGGAAGGGGCAAAGGGAGAGAAAGTGAGAGAGAATTTTTTAAAATTAATTTATTTATTTGAGAGAGAGAGACGGAAGGAGCAGGGGGAGGGGCAGAGGGGGAGGGAAAGAACCTCAAGCAGACTCTACACTGACCCTGGAGTCTGACACAGGGCTTGATCCCATGTACATTAGGAATTAGAAAACATGAAAGAAAGTTTAAGGTACACAGGATTAGTTTGAGAAATCATGACCTGAGCTAAAACCAAGAGTCTGATGCTTAACCAACTGAGCTACCCAGGTGCCCTGATGTGCATGATTTCCAAAGTAATAAGTGGTGTGTGTGTATATATATAACAACTCATTATGTTGCATCAGGCACTATTCTAAGTGTTAAATTATTAAATCTCATACCAACTTCATGAGTACCCTATTTTCCTGATTGAGAAACTAAGCAAAAGAGGGTTAAATAACATGTCTAAGGTCACCTAGTGAATAATCTTAAGATATCTACTTTATTTTCAATTATCTGATCTTGCTTCATAATCTTCCTCTTTTCATTTTAAGAATGTTACTAATCTCTTTATTTATTTATACATATCAAATATGTATTTTAAAGTCCCTCTCAAGTTACTCTAACTCCCAGTCACAAATCCTCCTAGTTATTCAATTTATAGTTGCCTTCCTTAGCATTGAACCTTCTCATATGCCCATTGGTTACACATATTTGTGGTCAGAGTTCAAATTCCATGGACTTAGATCTCAGAGTCTTATGTGGATGGTATGTGTGGATGCCTTCCAGAGAACAGTCTTCTGGTTACCTCTGACACTTTTCTACTTGGTTCACCAATTCTGAAGTAGGTTGTATGTGAAACTCTCAGAGTTAGGGTTTCTATACGATATAGTTTGCACAAAGTTGATCCTCAAAACTATATTTTATGCTAAGAGTTTCAATTATTCATGACTTCATTTCTCCTACTTCCGGAACACAACTCTAGACCAGCATTTATATATGAGGTCATAATTTCCTGAAATCCAGTTTCAGACTAGGATCTTTATTTTTACTGCTTACTGTACACTGTTTCTTACTATCCCTTTGTAGCTGTTTCACTTTTAACTTATAAGTTATATATCTGGTTATAGTGTCTTATGTGTTGCTCATCTTTGATTCTTGGTTAGTAAAAAAATGGTTATGAGATTATTTTTGTTGTTGTTGTTTTGTTTTTAGCGCACTTAGGCATTTGCCTTCCATGTCTGTGGGTTCAGGGATACATTTTTAATATTTTAAATATACCATCATCCAGCATATTTTATATTTGGACCAGGAAAGCACTTTCCATTCTGTTCAATCCAACATATTGGTCAGAAACCCATCTTTTTAAATTTAAATTTATTGCACAGTAAATCTCTAGGAACAGATTGCCAAAACTTTCCTGAGTGAATGGCTATGGCTTTAAGCCTTTGTCATTTGTGTCATTTCTCTTGACACTGAGAGAAAAAAAAATATATTTGTTCCTAATATAGGAACTTAATCCTTCTTTTCTTTGTCAATTCAATTCTAAGAAGAAATCAATTGAATTTCATCGTAAACAATGGGAAAACACAATGCAATTGTTCGTGATTTTACAGTGTCATAAAGATATGAATATATTATTTAAAGTTTGTTTTATTCCCCATTGACTAGACTGTATGGATTCAGGCAGGATGTGTTCACAAAGGCACACACAAAATTAGTGGCTTCTAGTAAAACGTAGAAGAGAACATTTATTTATTAGAAATTCTATGTGTGTCTGTTAATTAAGAAAACTTTCTATATGCCAGTGTGAGTCTGAGCCTTGGACATCTGAAAATATGTCCAGCAATCACATCATGGCAAAGAAAAAAAGTAGAAAATCCAGCCAAGTCATTCTTTTTAATGCAATTTCCCTTTATTCCCATCAGCAATCTGCCAAATATATTATGTGTAGAATTAAATTGAATAAAAAAATATTCTCAATCGATATCTTTGATTAACAATCATATTAGTGCCTTCGGCTCAGGGCGTGATCCTGGGGTCCCGAGATTGAGTCCCACATCAGGCTCTCTGCATGGAGCCTGCTTCTCCCTCTGCCTTTGTCTCTGCCTCTCTCTGTGTCTCTTATGAATAAATAAATAAAATCTTAAAAAAAAATCCTATTAGTAGACCAGGAAGAAATGACAGGAAAGTGTATCCTCTGAATATTGAGATGCTTCTTCAGTGGCCAAAGCCTGGTAATATACAGTATTTCAAACTTCCGAGTCTCAAAATAAACCTTTAAATTATTTTGTGCCAATTAGATGTAATATTCATTTCATGTTAAGACTCCTACATTAAACACACACACACACACACACACACACACACGGAGTAATTTTAAAACATTCCTCACTAAGTGTACTTCAGGAGGTCCTTGAACGAAAAGTAAAAGAACTTTCTCCACTGGATTTATTTGCATGTTCAATGTTATGACAGGTGTAGAGAAAATTTGGAACTGGCAAATCATCAATTTAATTTGACAAACACTTATTTAATGGGAACTCCGTGCCAGGCATCCTGATAAAATCTCTAAATGAATAATTTGGAGTCTGTGCTTTGGAAGAGCTCCCACGCTTATGGGATGAGATATATGTATAAGCAATTAACTTTAAAACAATGTACTAAGTGTTATAATAGCAGATTATAAAAACGGTGTTGGAACAGAGCTGAAGAATTAATTAGGCTCGTTTTAGGAAGATCAAGTTCTAATCGGTAAAGCATATTGGGATTACTTGAGGAGGGAAGGGTTAAATTTTAGCTGTGGTTCCAAATATTTCTTGTGAGATGGGAGAAGAGATGCTATACTTCTCCTACTAGTGAGAAAAAAAAACAAAAAAAAACCTCCCCATGGTCACAATGATTTGATGTAACTTATGGGAGTAACTTAAATCACTCAGGTGTATTAAAGATCCTCCCCCAAATAATTAACTATGACTAGCTTATTCTCTCAATATAGGAAAAGCAGAAACCTGGCAGAAAAAAAAAAAAGAGTCAAATGCATGCAGAAGACCATGGGATGCTTAAATGCACCTGTCCTTGTAATTAATTCATTTATTCAACACTTATTGTAGCAGTATTAAATTAGTTTCCTGCTTCATTCAAGTATGCTCACATGTCAACTCAGGCATGGAAACTTTCTTCATCTGATACAAAAGAACATTCTTCTTCACTCTTTATTACCTTGTTCTGCATTATTTTTAGCACTACCTGACATAATTTATATTTATCTCCTTGCTTATTACTTGTTTCCTTCCTACTGGAGTATAAACTCCCTGAGACCAGAAGTTTTGTTTTGTCCATTGCTTTATTTGCAAAGCCTCAAACAATGCCTGTACATGGTAGGAACTCATTGCACATTTGCATAATGACTGACTTATACATTAATTATATTAGAGGATTAATTCTATTACATGCCAGATATTATGCTATTGATATGAAGTCAAAGATGATGATTTCTTGATTTGTGATAGAGCTCATTTAGATGGGGACTATAGATAAAAATAAGTAAGTGGAATGTAGGATGAAAACTGATAAAGGAGGTACACACAGTGCTTTGAGTATGCAGTGGAGGAAATGACCACTAAGCCAAGGAAAGTTGAAATCTTTGAAGAGCTATTTAGAGTAAGACTTGATCAATGAGTAAGATCAATATGGGAAAAACATAAAGTCATGGCAACAGAGGGAGAACCATATGAAAATTAGAAAATTCTTTAATAAGACTGAACATCTATATTTGGGCAATAATTAGAAGTGAAGAGTAACTGAAATATAGTTTACCTAAGTGGAAGTATCATGAGGTAAAAGAGGAAATACATGTTAGAAATAGGAATACAGCCTTAAAGGGCTGTAGAGAGTAATATGCACCAAATACGAGACTTTGTTCTAAGCCATGAAATAACATCTGTGTGTGTGTGTGTGTGTGTGTGTGTGTATGTGTTTACCTAAGAAGAGACATAACTTAATGCACTCTATTGGTCATTAAACTATGACTTCCTGGTTGCTTCCTGTTTTTTGTAAATAAAGTGTTATTGGAACATAGCCACTCTTTTTGATTTACATATCTACTGTGCTTTCATGCTACTACAGCAGATTTAAGTAACTGTATAGAAAACAGATGGGCTGCAACACTGAATCTATTTGACCTTTTATAGAAAAAGTTTTGTGATCTCAAAGAAGAAAAAAAAATAGAAGCAGGCAGACCAATACAGAGACAATTACAGTGCTTTCAGGCAAAAAAAAAAAAAAAAAAAAAAAAAAAAAAAGATAATGCAGTAATCGAGAAAGACTTGACAAGATTTGTTGAATAAGCAATTGGGGTGATACAAAGAAAAGAAAAATAAGGAACAGTTTTGCTACATGTGGAGACTAGAGTTTTTACTGAAGTAGCCAGTGGTACCTCCTACTGGCTGAGAATTTTAGAGAATATATGGTCTAAATTCCTAAAGGAAAGGGATTTCCTAGTAAATTCTATGATCATTTATGAATGTGCGGCAGATGGTACAAATTCAATAAATGTACATACTTAGTAAGTATAGTGTTATTTTCTCCAGTAGAAACCAATTTCATCCTCAAAGGTGTTCTAGAGCCATACATTTATTCCATAGTCTTTCCTCTTATGACAAAATTCTCTGTCTTACTTATAAAGATACTGGTGTCATGTAATTTCTGAGCTGCTGAGAAGGCATCTGTGGATCTAACATATTATAAGAAGTTCATTAAATGTCTAGACACATAAATGAAGACATCACAAATGAGTCCTGAGAATACTGGGACAACCTCAAAGATAGTTCGCATTGAGACGTGAAGACCATTGAAAGTGGTCAAGGAATCAATAACCAGGAAAAGATTTCCATTTTTATTCTGCATATGTAAAATATTAATCACAGACATAATTTTTAAAATTCTTTAAAAGTAATTTTTAAGAGTAAATATAAAGATTACAGGTAAATAGAATTTCCCCAGTAGAAACTTAAGGAATAAATTATTGACCAGGACTCCATGCTATCTGTAAATTTCAGCATAATCCTGAAACTATGGCTTTGAAATATTTATTTTTAGATATTTATTTTCTTTATCCTTTATTGCTGAACTATCATTAGGAGTATTATTACCACATTGAAGTTGATTGTATTTGGTTCTAACCTCATCTCACAGAGGCCTTGGGAAAATTCTTTACCTGTCATTTCTCAGTTTTTTTCCTCTGCCTTCTCGCAAAATCCTGTAAAACTTTGCCAGGAATCATGTAATACAAAGTATGAGGCTTTGAGGTCAGAAGTCATCAATAATAGAGCCTGGAGAAAGATTATAAAGTACCATATTCAAAGCATAGGGTTTTGAAGGTCACGCGAATCCAGTTTTATAAACTGGTCTGACCATAGAACTCATTCAGCAATTATTTAAACTCTCCTGAGTCTATTTTTATCTATAAAAAGGGGACAGAAATATTTATTTCCTAGGTTGATACAGAGATTTAATACATTTTGTGCATAAACCATTAACCCAGGTTCTGGTACATAATAGATGTTCAATAAACAGCAGCTTATAGAATTGTTGTTCCCAAATTTTGCTTTCCATTTGAACTCTATTAGCCCTTCCAATACCATGATATCTTTTTATTCTTTCCCAACTTACGATCTCTCATTTCTGTTCTCGGACTGGATATATCTGTTCTTCTATTCACTTTCTTGACTCATTGTTCCCTTGCCAGAACCTGTGTTACACACACTACATCTCTTTTGTCTCGTCACTTCCAGAAGGTGTAAATATTTACATCTAATTCCTTGCAGGCTGCTAAAATTTACCTACATATGAAACCCCAAAGGTGTCACATGTAACTATGACCATATAATTTATAGTCAAATAGGGACAATTTGGGAAACAAAAATTAATGCTATTAATAACTACAGCAAGGCATCTGGAGTAATCCAGGACCCTCTAGGGCAAACAGGTATGTACAGTCCTCATATTTATAAGCAAAGTTACTGTCGAAATTTTACTTCTAAAGCACAGTACAATGCATTTGCTTATTGCCATATATCATTCAAGACCTTGCAAATTGCTTCATTTTCTAAAAAGTGCTGATTGGTATGGTTTCTGCATGCCCAGAACAGCTTTGCGTAGTGAAATGGGAACTGGCTCCATGCCCCAAATACTTGCAATCAAAAGATGCAGGTGATAGTCTCAACAGCAGAAACCCCAAAGGAACCATAAGGCCAGGTAATCACTAACTCTGTGTGGTACCAAATCACATCGACCATTTTGACAGTGGGGTTTTATAGTGATTCATTTAGTTGTCCAAATAAAGATTGATGTAGATGGCCAAAAATAAATTCCCCCAGTTTTGCTTACCAAAATACAAACAGTGCCAAAACTCATGAATGACTACAGCAGCAATTAATCTGAATCACATACCAGATAGCTAGGGTCAGTGCAGTTTCTCTCTGAATTCACTGGGTTTAATTTAAAATGGCAAAGTAAGGGTAAATAAATCAATAGGTTGTTCTCCTAGATTTCGTTGTGTGTGTAGTGTCGAGTGCTGCAGTTGGCAGAAGTCCGCATGAAATCAGTGAACATCCATCGAGCAGATGCTATGTGTCAGACACTGTGCTAGACACTAAGGGCATTGCCGTGGGTTTGTGCTGGGGAGAAGAAAAGCAAATATTTGTGATGCGTGTCACTACACATCACTCAGGTTGCTGTAAAATGCTTATCAACTCTAGTTTTTCCACATATGACAGATATGTAGGGTAAGGGGGTTATAGCTGTCGCCCCTTTGAAAAGACAAATGAATGCCTTATGTCACTTAGGGAAAGTTGGCAATATTTGCTTGTCACCTGAATACTGAAAAGCAGCTTGCCTTCTTGGATCTTCTATAGCAGTTTATTCCCCTTCCTCTTGCCTTTATTTGGAGATTAAGTATGATTTAAGAAAAGGGTTTTTGGAAGTTGATAAGGGGTGGACTGTGAAGGCTTTGCTAGATATTAATTTGGCTAGGCTGAACTAAATTCCCCAGAATGACATTTCTCAGTATGATTTGGTTAGGATGGGCTATGAGAGACTGTTGGAAGGCAGAAGGGAAGCAAGGGCCATTTGTGAAACTTACACACATTGTCATTTATCAGCTTACCTGGTTGAGGTGAGGCAGCAGCTGGCCTGTTCCACCTTCCCAGGATCTTCCTTCAGCTTCTTTAACTCTTGGGCAAGATGTATGTGCTTACCTCCATAAACAAGGGTCCCAAATCCTGTGAGACACCCACACTATCAAGGTCAGAGAGATGAGAACTGAAATCAAACGTGTGCTTGTGGATCTTGGCTTATGCTTCTTCTCTCCCATTTTACATGATTTCTTTTCTCTTTATTGCTTTTTTGAAGGACTTCAAGCTCCAACATCGGACACAAGAACAACAGCCTTATAGATGCTACTCAAACAGTCTCATAATTATGAAAAGACAAATCCCTATGTAGCAGCCTAGTTTCAGTTTAAAGATATAACCACACAAAACGTTAAATAAATAGTTTAATATAAAAATTATTGCTATGACAAAAAAATTAACTATATGGACATTATAATGGTATCTTAGGGCTGAGGAAAAAATAAGCAAGGAAGGACAGATCTGGAAGGGTTCAGATTTTGTTGGACAAAAGTGCAGTTCACTCCATTGGTTAATGAAATGTTCACTGGTTTGGCCAGGATTGGAGCTGGTCTCCAGTTGCTGGGTGAGCAGCGAGCTCAGGGGTGCAGAGATGGTCAGCAGAGAGTGGGGACAAGAGAGTGAAGACAGATTTTGGTGATAAGAGACCTTTAGAAAACACAGGCCAAGTGAAAGCTTGCAGAAGGAGCAGCAGCTCACTATGTGACCCGCGAGGCCATACACAGTTGTGTGTAGCCAACATGGGGGACTCTGGGGACCAGAGCTGGCAGGAAGCCTTCAGAGCACAAAAACTAGGAAGAAGAGTTTTCTGGTTTGCATGTCTAGAGGACTGATTAAAGGTTATTGTAAGGTTGGTGCTGAAAAATCTTAGAATATCCAAGGTCTGGAAGGATGGCTGGTGCTAATTCCCGGGTGTCTTCCTACCCGCCCCACCCCGCTGATGGCCAGACTGCGCTGGAAATTGCCTAGACCTCCTGCAATATCCCTCTAGCGACCTCTGCCTAGAAAGCTTAGCACCGAGCTCCCTTGAAAGGAGAAAAGCTTAAAGGCTTTTATCACAGAGCAAACGTTGGAGGGGTCCTTTGGAGCTATCAGGCAATAAATTGATAAGGGATACATCCTGTAACAAATCCTTTAAAATATCTCCTGGTGTTCCTGCTTCTCTAATTAAGCTCTGAACTGATACACTATTTCATTGAGATTTGGTGAATATTCAGTGAAATAAAACATGAAGTTCATGGCATATTGTTAGCTTTCAATAAACATTAGATATTGGTATTCATAAAAATAAATGTAAGCTAACCATTTTTTAAAAAAGAAAGTTTTATTCGTGAAAAACAAAATTAAGTGTGAGGTACACAGATAAAAATGAGCTTGGAACTGTTGGGGATTTACCCCAAAGACTCAGATGCAATGAAACGTCGGGACACCTGCACCCCGATGTTTCTATCAGCAATGGCCACAATAGCCAAACTGTGGAAGGAGCCTCGGTGTCCATCGAAAGATGAATGGATAAAGAAGATGTGGTTTATGTATACAATGGAATATTACTCAGCAATTAGAAACGACAAATACCCACCATTTGCTTCAACGTGGATGGAACTGGAGGGTATTATGCTGAGTGAAATAAGTCAATCGGAGAGGGACAAACAGTGTATGTTCTCATTCATTTGGGGAATATGAATAATGGTGAAAGGGAATATAAAGGAAGGGAGAAGAAATGTTGGGAAATATCAGGAAGGGAGACAGAACATAAAGACTCCTAACTCGGGGAAACGAACTAGGGGTGGTGGAAGGGGGGAGGAGGGCGGGTGTTGGAGGGGAATGGGTGACGGGCACTGAGGTGGACACTTGACGGGATGAGCACTGGGTGTTTTTCTGTATGTTGGTAAATTGAACACCAATAAAAATTAATTTAAAAAAAATGAGCTTGGAGAGTTGATGTCTGATCTGGCTTTACGAAGATAAAAAGAAATTCAAATGAGCGTATATCTGGAGAGGGGCTCTTTCTCAGAAGAGAAAATGAATTGAGCAATATGACATTACTAGCACAATATATGGGACTGCGAATGTGATTCTTACTGCCTTATAAAATGGTGCTTTTTGAGACGTGAGCATAAAAATTCCCTGTCTTTCAAAAGACAGGTTCTAGAGTGTCTCCCTCCTCCAGCCCCACCTGCTCCACCGATTCAGAATTACAGATGGAGGGGCCTGAGGATCTGTTTATTAAACACTTAGATCTCAAGGCCACGCAGGCTGGGAACCTCCTACACTACAGAGTGAGACATAGCATCTTGAAATTATATCTTTCCAATTAATATGAAAACATTCTCTTCGCAAAAAAACCTGGGGAAATTTTTTCCTTAGCTTTTTTACGAGAGAAATTCGTTTGCCAATACCACCCCCCAACCATTACATAATTAACATTCTCTAAACTGGATGAGTTAGTTAATTCCTTGTCATCAGTCATTCAGAGATTTATTGAGATTCTTCATCAGTGTTAAGTCTCATAAAATATTAGATCATGATGAGTTCAGGAAATTAAAACCACATGAAAAAAATCTCTTTAAAAATGTGTATTTCAGACTTTATTACTTTCTTTCCATAAATAAAATTTTTAATGTTTTGTTTTGTTTTTAACTCTGGTCTTTCTACCCCAGTAGTATAACACTCTCATGCTATGAACTGTCTCCTCTTCTTGAAAACTTTCCTGGCTTATTCCATGAACTGTTTGAGCCACTTGTGAAGTATTTCAAATTGTCATGAAGAAAGGATCTCTATTTCTCTATACTTAACCCTCGATTTTTTTTTTAATGTAAAATTATGGTTCACCTGGTTGGCTCTGTTGGTTCGGCGAGGGAGTCTTGATTTAAGCCGGGGCTGTGATTTCAGGGTCATGAGATTGAGCCTTGAGTCAGGCTCAGCCTCAGCACAGAGCCCGCTTTAGATTCTCTTTCTGATAAAAAGTGTAGAATTGTTTTGTTTTTATAATCCTCCCCTCCCTCTCTTCGCATGTGTGCTCATGCTCTCTCTCTCTTTAATAAGGAAATTAATAAAATATTTTTTAAAAATTGAAAACTAATAAAAAATTTTTAAAAAATAAAAAGGTAAAGTTATGAATGCCTTAGCCTCCATTAAAACAAAGAAACCGAAAACAAGTAATGTTTTAAATTCTCTTGGTTATAAATATTGTAATAAATTAGACTATTGATTCCTTTGTGCAAAATTTAATATTCTATCTAGATGTAACCATATGTTAGTAAATTTTATTTTGCTTAATTAAGAAGAGGACTAGCAACCAAAACTTTTTCATTTATTCTTTTCCTTTGCTTGAGTTTATTGGCTTTGGTTAAAAATCCAATGTCTTGTTAAATTATAATTTTGACTTTTCTTCAAATCTTTAAATTCTTAAGTTTGATTTTTGGGGTTTACATAGTTAGCTCTTTAAGTACCATACCTAGCACTTCCCATTCTTCACTATTATTCTAAAACTGATTTTATTTTAACACCATTCTTTTTTTAACTAGAGAAATTAAATGTCAATCATGGGCACAGTTATGTTTTACAAATCTGAAAAATAGAGTTCCTTCAAATTCAAACTCATTTTTTACTTTAAAACATGCTCATTCTTTTCCATCATATATTTTATAAATTGGTTTTAAATCAATTTGCTTGTTCTCTCTGGACAATCTATAAAAGATGTTTTGTTGAATTCCAATTCTTTTTTAGAATTGCTTTTTGATGAGATCCTTACATGTATAATGTCATCACATTACTTTGAATCAGCTTTACATTTGGGAAAATTTTTATTATATGCTGTTTTTCAAAGCTGAAAACGTTTTTTAACTAATATGAACAAAACAAACCTTAAAAATTAAAATAAAGTGTATCAAGGTAGAAAACTAAACTAGAACACATGTGAAAGAAATATTTAAACACATGCTAACATATCGCAACATAATAAAAGAGGACTCTGGATTTCAATTCTAGTGTGGTAGGGATGCCAATCTTTTTTTTTTTCTTATGGCAGATTATTTACTGTAAAATAATTTGTTAATATCTTGCTGTCTAGAATGCCATTCTTTTTTTTTAGAATGCCATTATTAATTGATCTAACAGATAACAGTTTATGAAAATGCTAATAGCAATATATTGGATGATTATCATTTATGGACAAGCGAAATATATGGCATTAATATTAAGGGATGGGAAAAAATCTATTGTAAAGTACCTACACTACCTATGAAGTGATATAGCGTTATTTGAAAGTGACCTAATATTAGTTGTAATTCTATATTGCAAACCCTATGGCAACCACTAAAAACATTTTCAAAAGTATAATTTGTAGGCTAAGAAAAGAAAAATTAAATCATATAGTATGTTTGATTAACACAAGCAGAACAGAATGAAAGCAGAGAAAGCAGAACAAGAGTGAAAGATAAAAAATAAGAAAAAAACAAGGGAATAAATAGAAACAGTTACAGATGTGATATTACCAATCCAACTGTGTCAATAGTCACTTTAAAACTGAATGCTCTGGTCTGAATTTTGCTGTTATGTGGTTCTTTAGCGTTCCAACTAAAACCTCCATGACAGTTGGGACCAAATGTTTCCTCCATCTTGTATATACAAGTGTATATACAACACTTGGCTTTAAAAGCATAAAACAGTGAAAAAATAAATAATTAAATAAAAATAAAATTGAATGCTCTACATACATGAATTAAAAGAGACTGACAGAATGGATTATAAAAACAAAACAATTCTACACTTTCTATCAGAAACCTGCTTTATCTGTAAAAATACAGATGGATTAAGGTGAATGGATGAAGTCCCATATGTTTATTTTTGCTTTTGTCTCCTGTGCTTTTGGTCTTAGATCCAAAAGGTCATTGCTAAACCAAGGTCAAGGAGCTTTGCCCCTATGTTTTCACCAGTAGTTTTAGTTTCAGGTCTTGCATTTAAATTCCATTGAGTCTGTAGATTGCTTTGAGTAGTATGGACATTTTTATGATACCAAATCTTCCAATCCATGAATATGGAATATCTTACTATTTGTTTTTGTTTTGTTTAATTTATTTCATCAATATTTTATAGTTTTCCATGTATTGATCTTTTACTTCCTTATTTAATTTATCCTTAACATTTTATTCCTTTTGATGCTATTATAAATGGAATGGTTTTCTTAATTTTGTTTTCTGATAATTCCTTGCTAATGTATAGAAATGAAACCAATTTTTATATGTTGATTTTGTGTTCTACAACTTTACCAAACTCATTTATTCGTTCTAAGAGGTATTTTGGTAGAGATTTAAGAGATTTCTATATGTAAGATCACATCCTCTGCAGAGACAATTTTATTTCTTCCTTTCTGATTTGTATGGCCTTTCTTTCTTCTTCCTGACTAATTGCTTTGACTATGACTTACAGTGTTATGTTGAATAGAATTGTTGAAAGCAGGTACTATTGTCTTATTACTCATCTTAGAAGAAAGGCTTATAACTTTTTACTAGTGAGTGAGTGTAATGCTAGCTATGGGCTTAGTATATATGATCTTTATTATATTAAGGCATGTTCCCTCTGTATCCAGTTTGTTGAGAGTTTTTATCACTAATGAATATTGAATTTTGTCAATTTTTTCTCCATCAATTGTGATCATATGGATTATATGATTTTTATCCTTCATTAATGTGGCATGTAACATTAACTGATTTACATATGTTGAAATGTCCTTGTAGCCCAGGGATAATTCCCACTTAAACATAGTATAATATTATTTTAATATGCCAATTAATTTGGTTGTTAATATTTTGTTGAGAATTTTGCATCTATATTCATCAAGGATATTGGCCTGTGATTTTATTTTCTTATAGTGTTCTTGACTTGCTTTGGTTTGTATTCAATGCTGGCCTCCTAAAATCAGTTTGAAAGTGTTCCTCCCTCTTCAAACATTTCTGTACAGCAAAGAAAACAACCAACAAGATTGAAGGCAACTTATAGAATGGGAAAAATATATGTAACCATATATCTAATAAGGAGTTAATATGCAATATTTTGCATAAGGAACTCAAAATTCAATGGCAAAAGCAAAAACAAAAACAAACAAACAACAACAACAACAAAACACCAAATAACCCAATTGAAAAATTGGGTTATGAAAAACAAGAGGTAACAAATGTTGGCAAAATTGTCGAGAAAATGAAACTCTTTTATACTATTGGTAAGAATGTAAATTAGTGCAGCCACTACAGAAACTATATAGGGGCTCCTGAAAATTTAGAAAGAGAACTATCATATGACCCAGCAAACCCATTTCTGGGTATCCAATGAAAACAAAAAAATGGTCTCCAAGAGATAGCTGTACTCCCATGTTCACCATAATGTTATTCACAGTAGGCAAGATGTGGAAGCAACCCAAGTATCTATTAACTGATAGATCAAAATATGTGGTAAATACAATAGAATATTATTCACCCATAAAAAAGAAGGAAATTATGCCATTTGCAACAACATAGATGAAACTGGAGGGCATTGTGCTAAGTGAAATAAGCCAGAAAGAGAAAGACAAATATTATATGCTATCACTTACATGTAGGATCTTAAAAAAAGAAAAAAGAAACACACACACACACACACACACACACACACACACACACACACACACAAACATTAAAAGGGTAGAATGGTGGTTGCCAGGGCCTAGGGGTGGGAATGAGAGATATGGGAATAGGTTGGCCAATTTTCAGTTATAAGATGAGTAAGTTCTGATGATCTAACATACAGCCTGGTAATAATACTGTTTTGTATATTCAAAATTTGCTGAAAGAGTAGATCTTAAGAGAGCTAACGCTTCCCCTCCCCCCAAAAGGTAAATATATGAGGTGATGGTTGTGTTAAGTTGATTGCAGAAATCATTTCATTTCTCAATGTATATAGAAGCTCAAAGGTTTTAGAGCAGTGAAACCAATCTGTGTGATACTATAAAGGTTGATTCATAACATGTAATTGGTAAAGTCTATAAAACTATGTAACAGACAAAAGTAAACCCTTAACAATGGAATTTAGCTAATGATAATTTATCAATATTGTATCACCAATGGTAACAAAATCGCCACACTAACACAAAATTTTGTTAATAGGAGAAACTATGCAGACATGAGGAAGGCTGTAGGATAGGGGAACTCTGTACTTACTACAAACTTTTTCTGTAAATCAAAACTGCTCTAAAAAACGAAGTCTATTAGAAAAAACAGGATACAAAAACTTTTGTATTTCCATAAATCAGAGATAATCAGTATAAACATCAGTATATTTTATTCCAGTATTGTCCCATATTTTACAAACATAAAAAATTACACTACAATATATTCAAAAGCATAAGATACCTAGGAATAAACCTAACCAAAGAGGTAAAGGATCTATACCCTAAAAACTACAGAACACTTCTGAAAGAAATTGAGGAAGACACAAAGAGATGGAAAAATATTCCATGCTCATGGATTAGAAGAAACAATATTGTGAAAATGTCAATATTGCCCAGGGCAATTTACACGTTTAATGCAATCCCTATCAAAATACCATGGACTTTCTTCAAAGAGTTGGAACAAATTATTTCAAGATTTGTGTGGAATCAGAAAAGACCCCGAATAGCCAGGGGGATATTAAAAAAGAAAACCATAGCTGGGGGCATCACAATGCCAGATTTCAGGTTGTACTACAAAGCTGTGGTCATCAAGACAGTGTGGTACTGGCACAAAAACAGGCACATAGATCAATGGAACAGAATAGAGAATCCAGAAGTGGACCCTCAACTTTATGGGCAACTAATATTCAACAAAGGAGGAAAGACTATCCACTGGAATAAAGACTGTCTCTTCAATGAATGGTGCTGGGAAAATTGGACATCATTTATTACATTTTAATTCACATTATAGCATAATATTCCTTATAACATTAGAAATTGTTATGATCTCATGGTTTTTCATGGACAGAAACATTCCATTACTGTTTGTACTTTGAAGTATAGGGTCATTATGGAGATCAACACAAATGTAGAGGTAATTGATTGAAATACACACACACACACACACACACACACATCCATAATTACATAATACATGTAGAAATACTGTGATTGATTCCAACCATATTTCACCAATAAAAAAGATGGAAAAATTGTGCCAGGAATTTGTGGAAATGTTTAAAAAGAAGTTACTAATTATACCCTCAATTTGATAATAGAACTAGGTAACATTATTCAACCTTTATTCTCTACCAGTCATTGGTGAAAGTCCTTTCAGGTATCATTTGATTAAATCACAATAATAGTTTAATAAGGAAAGTACTAGTGCTATCTACACTTACGGATTAAGATGCTGAATCTTAGAGAGCCTCAGTAACTTGTCTAGCCATCCAAATAATAAATGTGAATGCCAACATTCAAACTCAGTCTAGCTCAAGATCTCACGGTTATCACCAGAATTTTCTACTGCCTCAAACCACTGAATTATCCTCAGTTATGGCTGTGGGAAAATCATTACTATTGTTTCAGTCATGTAGATACCCTCAGTAAATATTATATGTGACAAATAAATTAACGAGTTTCAAAGTCAGTAAAATGTCTGTATGTTATGCCAACTACCCCTAGTAATGCCTCTCTCACTTTTACTTTATGACTAGATAATCTAAGAGATAATTATAGGTTAATTTTGTCCAAATTAATTATTGAAATGAAGAATCAAGGAGATAAAAGAAAAAATAGTAAAAGGGAATAAATTGGTTTTTCTATTCTCAAGTTTCAATATATATTTGAAAACGTAGCCTATGAACTTTATACCATAGATAAATGATCTGGGAAGAATCCAAAGAAAAAAGAGAGAAAGAGGTGATCAAAGGAACTGAAAGAGAGAGAGAGATCAAGAAAACTTCCAACAAAGTAGGCAAATAAAATGAAGAAAAAACGAAAATAATTTATGGGCTGCTTTCTTTTCTTTCTTTCTTTCTTTCTTTCTTTCTTTCTTTCTTTCTTTCTTTCTTTCTTTCTTTTTTCTTTCTTTCTTTCTTTCTTCTTTCTTTCTTTCTTTCTTTCTTTCTTTCTTTCTTTTTCTTCTTCTTTCTTCTTTTTTGAATCCAGTTCTTTTAGTCCTTATTATGTTTATTATTTCATAAATTTATTTTTTATTGGCGTTCAATTTGCCAACATATAGAATAACACCCAGTGCTCATCTCGTCAAGTACCCACCTCAGTTCCTCAAAGAGTTAAAAATAGATCTGCCCTACGACCCAGCAATTGCACTGCTGGGGATTTACCCCAAAGATACAGATGCAATGAAACGCCGGGACACCTGCACCGATGTTTCTAGCAGCAATGTCCACAATAGCCAAACTGTGGAAGGAGCCTCGGTGTCCGTCGAAAGATGAATGGATAAAGAAGATGTGGTTTATGTATACAATGGAATATTACTCAGCCATTAGAAACGACAAATACCCACCATTTGCTTCAACGTGGATGGAACTGGAGGGTATTATGCTGAGTGAAATAAGTCAATCGGAGAAGAACAAACATTATATGGTCATTCATTTGGGGAATATAAAAAATAGTGAAAGGGAATAAAGGGGAAAGGAGAAAAAAATGAGTGAGAAATATCAGAAAGGGATACAGAACATGAAAGACTCCTAACTCCTTATTATGTTTAAAGCACGAGTTACACGCACTATTTGAGGATGCATGGCAGAAATTGTATCCATAGACGGAGAGTGGTCTGGGCTTAGTTTCATATCAAAGTAAAGAGAAATATCTCTCCTGCCTTCCCTTGTATAAAGTTTTACTAGGCTTTTAAAATTCTTTTCTACTGTGTATTTTCTGTTAAGATTTATTATTTTTTGAAGGGGGGGGGGCAGAGGGAGAGGGAGGAGCAGACTCTCGCTGAGCAGGGAGCCAGACTCAGGGCTCAATCTCAGGACCCAGAGATCATGACCTGAGCTGAAGGCAGATGCTTAACTTACTGAGGCACCCAGGAGCTCCTCTATTTTGTGATTTTAGGATAATTTTATGAGCTTGTATTTAGTAATGCTAAGAAGAAAAGCAAATTGAAACAAAGTCTGAAGCAACACACTGTAATGTATCCCAAGAAAAAGTAAAATACAAAAGCCCCAAGGACATTTGAGTTGTAATTTACCATTTTTATATGTAAGACTTCCTTGAGAGATTTAAAAAATTATTTTGTTTCTTATTTCCCATCTGCTGCAGAATTTTCAAGTTGCTACAGTACAGTTGTACTGAGAATGTCTAGGACCTTTTTAATATGGGACTTACATACTGGTAGGAAATTACCCTGTTGCCACGGTTCACTTGATAGCACTCAGTGGGCCAGCAGGTCATGGCTTAAGGACTTACACCATAGTGGTAATTCATAATCGGTCCTCATTGCACTCCAGCGTGGTTCTGGGTCAAAAGCACCATTATCCTTCACTTCAAGTTCCTTCATGTTTTGACTCATTGTTTTTACTTTGATAAATCCTCTCTTGAGAATAGAAAGTGCTGTTTATCCTGTTTATCTGATATGTGTAAGGCTATAGACAGTGGGTAAGAAGTCACTTATCAAAACAAGCTAAATTCTTCTACATTTATTCCATTTAGTCTGCAAACACACACACACACACACACACACACACACACACACATCCTCAAGCATCCCCTCCCCAGCAGGAAAGCATAAAATATGGGGGGCTATGAACAGTGGTTAAGGATAATAATTCATATTTCCATTTCCTAAAATATGTAATATCTCGTCTTCATTAAAATTGTGCTCTTAGGACCCCCTCTCAGCTAATGACACGGTTTTATGCTTAATTAAGAAAATGAAAGTACTCAGAAGTTCTCTTTGCACTATGCCCATGCACCTGTTGTCCTTTTTCACTCTTATACAAGGCAAGAAAGCACTCTGCTTCTGTCCATGGAAAAACCCCATGCTTGGGTAATAGGTCCCCAGCTATGCATTCCTCACATTCTCAAATGTGTCTCAAACTTACTTCAACTTACATGGTTCATTTCTGCTGATATCATTAATTTCTCCCTTCCTCCTGGATCTTTTCTATAAACGGACAGCAAGCTTTGATGTCTGGAAAATCAATCCATTAATCAATCAATTAACCAATCAATAAACAAACACAAACCCTTTAGATACTCTAGTTCTTCTGCTACTTTCTCATTTCTCTGCTCCTTTTTCAGAAAATATTTAAAAACTCACAACTTTTAAAAGAGTGGTTTATATTTTCTGACTCCAATCCACACCCTAATACCCTAACATTTGTATTTTAAGCTAGTCATGAAAGGTAAAACAATAAAACTTCTAGGATATCTTAATGTATATATATATATATATATATATATATATATATATATATATATATGGTGAATATATCTTCATGGCCTTGTGGGATGTGAAGATTTCTTAAACAGAACACAAATAGGATTAACCGTGAGGGAAATATTGATAAATATTCATCTTGGAGCTCATAAACTGCAACCCTACTGAGGCTTGAACTTATTTCAATCTCCAAGACTCAAAAATATAAATAGATTTTACCTGACTTGCAGAGGATGATCTACTCAAACTTGATATTCCTTGGTATATATTAAGCAGTACAGGCAATATTCCTGGGCTATGCCTCATTTGAATTTCATTTAATGAACGAACTTTCTTTTTTCTTTTTTCTTCATTTATTTCCCAGGTCAAATTATGGCCCACAGAGTGATGAGAACAGGGGTTAATTTTCGAAGAATTAATGAAGGATAAAAATCATAAGTGTGTTTTAAAGTATAGGATAAAAGAGAAATACTAAGAATTGAAGTAAACGTTGAAAGACATAGTGCTCTGACTAACCATATTATGGGCTTAGGCTTTATTTTTATTTCATTGCTTTCCAAATTGAATTAAAATGTTCTCAATCATAAGTTTTCCCCTTTGTAAGTATGCAGTGTTTGTTAAACAACTGAATAATGTTATTTTGCATATTATTTTAGCTGCATTCTACAAAAGCTTCATCAACACAACAGTGTATAAACAACTAGGCTGGAACCTGAATTTTGATTTTAAAAGTCTCCTGTATTACTGTGTATCTAATTTTGTTTCTGGAATGTATATATAATTCATTACATTGCTATTTCCATTTGTTTTATATTCAATGAAAATACTTTTAGAAAATTTTAGATTCATCTCTTTTTTTTACATGAAACTAAGTGGAATTAGCTGAGTGCTTTAAAAAATATGCTACTTTAAATACCATTTCATGTTAGTTATTGTCAACTTTTATATGTATTATGTATTAGTAAAACATATTTTAAAATCCTCAAAAGCTATTCCTGAAAGTGGGATAACTATGTATTTACTAGAGACCCTTACAATAAAATTTCAGATCCATTGAAAGTGAGATTCTTCAAACTACTTCTCTATTCACATATCCTCTTGAAGATAATATCTGAAATTGATATTCAATAATGCATACTTTGAAATTCATCACAGCCTCAACAGTTTTACAAGCAAGAAAGAGAAACTGGTTTCATACAATTCATAAGAGAAAATGCACAGTCAGCTTAGAGAACATAAAATGCAAAGCATGAAAAGAAACAATTGCTTCCATTTATAAAAATAGTAGCTATTAATCTAATTGGTATAAATTTATCAAACCTCACATGGAAAAAAGATTTAAACTCTAAAGGTTTATATCCAGAATGGTAAGAACTAAATCATTGCACAATCTCAAAATAGTACTGTTCCTATTGGTTTTTTTTTTTTTTTATTTGGAGTGTTCATTTTACTCTGGTTATTTGTATGGTAAAAAAAATAACTCTGAAATGTATTCATGCACATTTTGGACAAAAGCGGTCCCACTTTGTCTACTATCATTATTTAACAGAAATTTGTTACAGTTATTTTGAATGGGGAAAAATCTATATTATTAAAAAATATTTTTTCTGGATATTTAGATTCTCATTTTAGATTTTCGAAGTATAATGTGTTTTCTGTTCTCACTTTTTCATGCTTGGTCCGTTACATCTTTCTAAACTGCAAGTCATATGAAAGGTTATTAACTACAGAAGTGCATGAAAAATATGAGGAGTTCAGGGCAGTTCTAGTTTTGCTTCATTATAAACTAGGGCAACACTATGATAGCTGATCTAGGGAATAGGTTAGGTATTTGACAAGAATTAGGTAAATCTTGGACATACCATCCCATTATAAGTATAATTTGCTATACAAAACAAAACAAAAACCCTTATTTACAGTCTAGGCATATTTACCCTGAGGGTTTGTAACTTAAAACAGAGAAGTAAAGGGGAAAAGAAACATTTATCTATCACTAATGGCTGTTTTCATTTTGAACCAAAAGGACATGTCTGTACTTTTCAGTAATAACAGAATCTATCTCCAGCTGTCAGTCTCAGAGAAAAAAATGTTGTTCATATAAAATTCATAGAACTAAAGGAGTCCTTGTCATAATGCTTTCGAGAGAGCACTGTCAAATCTATCTGGGCCTTTAGTTTAAATGTCATTTCTAGTCAACTGCAGGGACTCTGAAAGTGTGTCAGGATCAGCTTTTTCCTAGGGGTATATTGGATCTTTCAGAGAATTTATGTTTCTTAATAAAAGACAATCTACTGCCAATCCTTGTAAAGTACCCTCCCAGATACTGTCATTTGTAAATGACTTGCAGGAGAAAATATGCAAGAATCTTTAATTGGTTTTCGAGTGGTAAAAATGGACAGATTGTTGGATCAGAGCTTCATGAATAATAAGGTTAAACCCATGGGTAAATGACAATGGGATGCTCCTATATACCTACTCACTGTAGGGAAGGGTTAATTATGAATCAAAACGGTCCTGGTATTCTTCCAAAGGGATCCCAACATTAGAGGATTCAAATAATTCCCTACTACACAGGATCCACATAAAACACCATTGTGTTATGGTAAGCCTGAAAATGATTTTATAGGAACATTTGAATATCTTAATCTTTTTCAGCAACTCCTCCTAACACAAATACTCATGTGTATTACCGCTTTTATAAAATGTATGCCATAAAAGGGATCTTTCTTTTCTTCCCAAAATGCTTTGGAACAGTTTCTTTTGCTGGACCTGATCTTCTACTCAAAACATTTATGGAGTCATTTTTTTCCTCACTCACCAAACCCCAGACAAAGCTGTAATTATTACAAAAACTATCTTTGATAGTAATCCCCTCTATATATTTCAGTTAGTTTGCATTAGGAAATGTAATAATATTGTTTATTTGAAGTTTTTCATGAACAAATTTTCCCAATGTTGATTTATATCACTGCTTTCTTTCAGATACTGAATTCCATTTTTATCAGAACTTGCTATTGTTTTCTAGTTATTACTTTTTGTTATTATATTTTCAAACTTTCTACTTCCTCTTCTCTTTAGATTTATTGTTTTTATTTTTCTAAGTTACACAGTTGGAAGTATACTTTATTCATTATCATCCTATATAATTTTTATTATAAGTATACAAGACCACACATTTAGCAAAATACTGCATTATCTGTGTTCCACAGTTTTGATCTGTAGCATTTTTATTATTCTTTTGCTACATTGTAATTTTTACCATGGTTTAATTCTTTACTGATGTATACCACAGATCTTCACCTGGATTCCTCTTACCTATACTGCTATTTGGACACTGTCTTTGGGGTTTTAGCTTGTGAAACTGTAGAGCTCATCTGTTTCCTGTTTCTCGGGATCATTGCCAGATGTCAAAACTATTGTTTGAAGTAAGGGGATAAACCTGATGATGCCTTTTACTCTGTCTTGCTAGAAATGAAAATCATATCATAACTTAAAAAAATTAAAGCCCATCATAAAGCTGAAAATGCATAGAAAACTAAAAGAATCCAAATAAGAAAGCATCAGCTCCTCCTAATAGAGAAGGAAACCGCTTTGGCTTTTACCTTTAGATGAGCAGTGGGAGAAGGTAGGGACTGCTATAGATGGGGACTGACAACAAAAAAGCTGGATTTTTAACAAATGTTTAAGGCCCAGTGCAGACTAGCATGTTGGTTTTTGAAACCTTAAGAGAACCACCTGCCAACTTTTCCATAACAAACCCTCACTGTCTGGTGAGATTTGATTTAAAAAGTTACAATCTAACTATATACTCTTTATATGAGAGACATTTTAAATACAAGACACTCTGATGCTGAAAGTAAATGGATGGAAGAAAGAGGCCAAGCAAACAGGAAAAATAACAAATAAAAGACAAGAAGGGATATATACCACATAAAATACACTTCAAGACAAAATGTATTGCTAGAGACAAAGCCAAAATTTATTATGGATAAAAGTGTTATTTCATAAGGAAGAAATAATTGTGTGGGACTTGATAAACCTGCTTCAAGGTAAATTGAGCAAAAATGTCAGTATTAAAGAGAGAAATAGCAAAACCCACATAATTATTGGAGGTGTTAGGAACAACGGTAGATAGAATTCTAGAAATTCCCCAAGATTTCTGTCCCCTGGTTAACCAATCAAACACTAATGTAGGTGCTGCCATGAAGGGACTTTACACATGTAATCAAGGTTACTAATCAGCTAACCTTAAAATAGGGAGCTAGCCAAGATTATTCAGGTGAACCCAATGTATTCACCTGAGACCTTAGAAGCAGAAGAGGAAGGCAGAAAAGTCAAATAATGATGTCAGTAAAAGATGAGAGTAGAAATGAGGCAGAAGGGGAGATTAGAGAGATCTGAGGTGTGAGAAGGGCTTGAAATGTCTTTGCTGGCTTTTAAGATGGAGGAAGCGAGAGATGAACCAAGGAATGGCTGAAAGCAACCTCTGAATGATGGCCATCAAGAAAATGGGGGATCTTTGTCCTACAGCAGCATAAAAATGAGTTCTTCCAACAACCAAAGGGAACTTGGTAGTGGATTCATCCCCAGAGCATCCAGAAAGAATCCCACAGCGCTGGAACTCCTTGTTTGGCCTTGTGAAAACAGAAAAACACAGAGCCATGCTGTGCCTGGGTTTATGACCTACAGAACTGTGAGATAATAAACAGATGTTGTTTTAAGCCACTAAATTTGTGATAATTTTTTACAGCAGCAATAGAAAATAAATTCAACATCCTTTCTAAGCAAATCATAGAGCAACTAGAGAAAAGAATAGGCAAAGGCATAAAAGGCCTGAAAGATACAACAATCACCTTGACCTAACTGATATTTATGGGACAGTACATCAAAAACATACAGTGTACACATTCTTTTTGGATGTATATGGAATGTTTATCATGATAGATCATATGAGGCCCATTAAAAAATAAACTTGAAAAGATTAAAATCATATAGACAGTGCTCTCGGAACATAATAGAATTAAATTAGAAGTCAATAGCACAAGAGAATCAGAAAACCTAATTACTTGAAAATTAAATACAGACCTGTAGGTCTCCCATGGTCAAAGAGGAAATTACAAGAAAATTAGAAATATTTTTATAATAACAAAAATACAAAAATATCTACGTGTGAAGGGAAATTTATAATGTTAAATGCGAATACTAGAAAAGAAGAAAGATCTAAAAATTAGTGACCTTATGATACAAACTCATACTTCAGTAAATGAGAGAAAAAGTAAATATAAAGTAACTAGAAGAAAGGAAGTAATAAGGAATAGTAATAATACCTAGAAAGTAGAGAAAATCAAGGAAATTAGAAGATTCTTTTAAAGATCAGAAAGTTAATTAGCCTCCAACTGGATTAATTAAAAAATAGTACCTAGGATATAAGTTACCAATATCTGGAATGAGAGAGAGTATCATAACAGATCCTGTATGTCAGATCCTAAATTACAGGATCATGACAAATGCTAGAAGCTTGTATTGTAATATTAAGCATAATTTATGCACAAATTTGATAATTTAGGCAAAAAAATTCTTTCAAGACACACATTACCAAAACTGATCCAGAAAGAGATTTAAATTGAACTCTAAATAGGTCTATGCCACTTAAATAAATTAAAAATATAATTAAAAGCCTTCTCTTTTTAAAAAAAAGTGGGGGAAAAAAAAGAACCTTAAGGCACAGAACGGTCTCTCTGGTGAATTTTATGAAACATTTACTGCATAAGTAATAGCAATCTCAAAACTTTTTAAAGAATAGACTTGAAGGGAATATTTTCCAACTAATTTTGTTAGGCCACCATTATTCTGATGTCAAAACCAGACAATGGCATTAGAAGAAAAGGAAAGAAAGCTCTGAGAAACTGTTTTTTAAAAAATTTAATAAAATGTTAACAAATCAATCTCCATAATTACATAACAAAAATAATGCACCATGACCAAATGTGATTTATCACAAACATTCAAAAATAGTCAATTAGTCTTAGAAAATTAATTGCTGTATTAAGCCATATTAACAAAGTGATCATCTGAATCAATGCCAAAAGAAGCATTTGACTGAATTCAGAGTCCATTCATGAAAAAAATTTCTCAGTAACCTAAAAAATTTAAAGAAAAGTTACTCAACAGATACCCAGAATCTACAAAAACAGAAGAATAAAGCATACAGTCATCCCTAATGTTAAAAATGTAAATGCCAAAAGTCTGGGGAAAAAAAAAACGTATGGATATTTTCTCTCTTCACTTTTATTTACCATTTAACTATAGTTCTTGGCCAGTCAATTAGGTAAGTTAAAAAAGAAAAGTCAGGTTGAAACAGAAGAACTAAAACTTTTATTTGCTAATAATTACTGTTTATGTAGACAACACTAAGGAATCTATTTAAAAAGCTAACAAATATCATATATGAATGTAGGAAGCTTTCAAGATGCAAGATAAGCATTAAAGTACAATTCTTAAATTATATCTCATAATAAACAGATAATTAATTAAAGCTTAATTATTAATAGCACCAAAATAATATATTTAGGAATAAATTTAACCAAAAGTACACAAGATTTTTTCATGGCAAACTACAGAAAATTGTAAAAGAAATGTACGGGAATGAAAGTAAATAGAGGGATACATTATATTCGGAGACTGAAAGATTTAATATTGTTAAAAATAGATTCTTTCCACATCTATCTATAGATGAAATTCAATCCCATTCAAAATTCTAGCACGCTTTTTGGAAAAAATTAACAAGCTGATTTGAAAATGTTTATGTAGGCAAATGATCTAGAATAGTCCAAACAATTTTCTAAAAGCAGAACAACTTAGAAGACTTATTTCAAAGTGCAGTAATCAAGACAATGTAATCAAGATGAAGCATTGGTGGAATAGGGTATTGGAATAAAATTGAGTCCAGAAATAGACCTATATTTACATGGTCAATTGAGTTTTCACAAAATTGACAACACAATTCAATAGAGAAAAAAAAATCCTGTGAACAAATGGTACTAGGACAGCTGAATATCCTAGAGTGGTGACGGGTAGGGATAGGCCTGACGGATAGGGATTTAAATCATAGATCTCCCCATAATTAAAGCTTAATAATTTTTAAATTTTAATTCCAGTATAATTAACATGCAGTGTTACATTAGTTGCAGGTATACAAAATACTGATTCAGCAATTCTATACATTACTCAATGCTCATTAAGATAAATGTACTTTTAATCCCTTTCATCTATTTCACCCATTCCCCAACCTCCTCCCCTCTGGTAACCACCATTTGTTCTCTATAGCTAAGAATTTATATGTGGTTTATCTCTTTTTTGTTGTTCATTTGTTTTGTTTCCTAAGTTACACATGTGAGTGATATCATGTGATATTTTTCTTTCTCTGACTGACTTATTTTGCTTAGCATTATACTCTCAAATTACCTGTGTTGCTGTAAATTGCAATATATCATTCTCTTTTATGGCTGAATAACATTCATATATATATATGTAAACATTCATATATATATATGTAAATTCATATGTATATATATTTATATGTACATTTACATATACATATATATGTATATTCATATGTGTATATATATGAATTCATATGTGTGTATATATATGAATGGATATATATATATATATATGAATATATATCCATTCATTTACAGATGGACATGGGTTGCTTCCATAATTTGGCTATTATAAATAATGCTGCAAAAATATAGGGGTGCATGTATCCTTTGAATTAGTATTTTTGTATTCTTTGAGTAAATATGCAGTAGTGTGATTACTGGATTATAGGGTAGTTCTATTTTTAATTTTTTGAGAAACAGTGGCTGCACCAGTTGGCAATCCCACCAACAGTGCATGAGGGTTCCTTTTTCTCTACATTCGTGCCAACATTGTTTCTTATGTTTTTGATTTTTGCTATTCTGACTCGTGTGAGGTGATATCTCATTGTAGTTTTGATTTTCATTTCCCTGATGATGAGGGATTTTGAGAATCTTCTCATCAGTCTGTTGGCCTTCTGAATGTCTTCTTTGGAGAAATGTCCATGTCTTCAGCCCATTTTTTAATTGGATTATTTGTTTTTCTGGTGTTGAGTTGCATAAGTTCTTTATATACTTTGGATATTAACCTGTTATCAGGTAAGTCATTTGCAAATATCTTCTCTATCAGTAAGTTGCCTCTAAGTTTTGTTCACTGTTTCCCTCACTGTGCAGAAGCTTTTTATTTTGTTGTAGTCCCAATAGTTTATTTTTGCTTTGTTGTTTCCATTGCCCAGGGGACCTATCTAGAAATAAGGTGCTACGGCCCATGTGGGAGAAATTACTGCCTCTACTCTCTTCTAGTATTTTAATGATTTCCTGTCCCACATTTAGGTTTGTCATCCATTTTGAGTTTATTTTGTGTATGCTGTAAGAAAGTGGTCCAGTTTTATTCTTTTGCATGTAGCTGTTCAGTTTACCCAACACCATTTGTTGAAGCCATCGTCTTTTCTTCATTGTATATTCTTGCCCTTTGTTGAAGAATAATTGACCATATATATAATCATAGGTCTGTTTTAGCCTCTACATTCTGTTCCACTGATCTATGTGTCTGTTTTTGTGCCAGTACCTTTCTGTTTTGATTTTTACAGCTATTGCTTTTGTGTGTGTGTGTGTGTGTGAAAATATGAGAGAAATATTGCTATAATTGTGATAAGCAAAGTTTTCTTAAAGAGGGCACAAGCAGCATCAACTATTAAAAACATAAGCAAATTTCACCAAAATTAAAAACATATTCTTTTCAAAACGCACAATTAATAAAATGAAAAGGCAAGCCACGTTGGGACAAATTATTTTTTAAAAATATCTTTTGCAATAAGCTCAAATCTAGAACATATAAAGAACATTTGCAAATCAATAATAATATAATTAAACAACTAAAAATGGGCAAACAACTTGAAAAGACACTTCAGAAGATATACAAATGACCAATAAACACATGAAAAATTACGCACCATCATTATTCATTAAAGAAATGCAAGTTATGACCATATCACTATTGTCAATAGATGCAAAACAACTATTTAGTAAATTTCAATAATGATTAATGATAAAAGTTCTTAGCAGTCTGGAGTAAAAGAAAACCTATTCATCTTCATAAGGAGAATTTATTAGTACCTACAGCTCACTGAGTACCCAAGAGTGGGATTACGAAAGCTTTGCTTACAAAGTTCAAAAAAAAAATGCAAGGGCATTTGCTCATATTACTTTATTACCTGAGATTGTAGCCAGTGCAATAGGAAAGAAAAAGAAGAGAAAATGTACACACATTGAAAGGAATACAACTGTTTTACTTGGAACATGCTTGTGTATATAGGAAGTTCTAAGATTTAAAAACTTATTAAAGTAAAAAAAAAAACTTACTAAAGTAAGTCAATTTAACAATGTTGCAGGATACAAAGTCAATATAAAAAATTAATTGCATTTCTATGTGATAACAATGAACATTTTTGGAAAATGAAATTAAACATATACATCATTTAGTATATTATCTAAAGTAATAAAATATAAGCTTAATGTTTACTCAAACTGAATAATGTGCTATTACTTCAAATTCTGCTTAACGCTTGGGTTTTCTACTTCCATTAAAATGTGTTTTAGGCTTGGTGGAAACTAATGTCTCCAGTGTAAAACATTATACTCCAAGGAGGTTATAGGTCTTCAAGGCACAAATATTTGTTTATATCTAGTTCAAAATGTCCTTATTTTTTATGGTTTTCTAGATTATGTCCCATCAACTTCCCCTGACATCCTGCCCCTCAGTTTGGCATTTTTGGAAATTCCTCAGCCCTTCAAAGCTATCACCTGCATAATCTTGTTTTAGGTCCTCAATGCAGGCATAAATTATAGTATCACATCGAAGTACGGAGAAAATTGAAATTTCAACTCCTGACCAATAAGTATGATAAAGTGTACTTAGTAAAAACAGGTTAACCAAGCAAAATCACAGTCTAGACTAAACATAAAGAAAATCCTGCCAATTCTTAAAATGTATCACTCAATACATGAAAATAGAGATCTGGAAATTTTAAATGCCATAAAATTATGATTTATACATAGTTCAAATAAAAGGATAATTCATACATACCTTATTTTAACAAGATGTCTAATAGGATTTAGATTTGTCTCTGAAACCCAGTACATCTCAGATGTTAGTTTTATATTTTATTCAGTTTATATTTGTATTTAATTTTTTTCTTACGTTGATTTTTCTCTCAAATTGAACTGTAAATTTCTCAAGTGTACTGGATGAGTCTACTTTTGCTTTCATATTTCTCCCAGCAGTAACTTCAGTGTTCAGTAAATGTTGACAATGAGCTATCATACAAAGAAAGTTGATCAGGGATCCCTGGGTGGCTCAGTGGTTAAGCGTCTGCCTTCGGCTCCGCGCGTGATCCTGGAGTCCCAGGATGGAGTCCCACCTCGGACTTCCTGCATGGAACCTGCTTCTCCCTCTGCTGTGTCTCTGCCTCTCAATCTCTCTCTCTCTCTGTGTTTCATGAATAAATAAATAAAATCTTAAAAAGAAAGTTCAAAAAAAAAAAAAAAGAAACAAAAACAAAAACAAAGATCAGCAACCATCCTACCTTTTTAAACAATCTTTTCTAACTTGTTTTGAGAAAGGAAAGAATTCAACAACTAAGATGGCCTAGTGAATTATATACTCTCAAGCTCTTCTTAATGCATCTTAAATTTTATACTCCTGCCTTTCTCCAAAAGACTTGAGAGTACTGTGTCATTGTGCTCCTGTTCATAATCTGCAATCTGTTTGCTAATTGTAGTTTCAGATCCAGCAAACATTAGGATCCACCTTTTTGAGCCAAATGCTTTAGATAATTTGTTTAATCTCATCACAAGTGTGTGAAGTAAGTGATGAAAACATCACTCATTTTAAAGATGAAGGATTTGAAACCCAACGAGGTTAAATAATTCACTCAATTTATTGCAACTAGCATAGAAAAGACCTTCAAACTGAAGCTCTCTGACTGGCTACTCAATAACATCCTGAGGTCTGTTGGCATGAATTGATTGAATTGTGGGTATGTGAAAATGATTTGTATATTCTGTATACTAAAATTTATATTCTGTATACTAAATATATATATATAATAAACATTAAATGTATTCTCTCTCTCTCTCTCTCACACACACACACACAGACACACAGAGACACTGTATATTCAGACTAAGTAGGCAGAAAAACTTCATTAAGGTATTTCTGGGAAATTTCATCCCAGGAAACAAATAAATATGGTCTGGTATTAAAGTTATTTAAAATCCTAAGAAGGGATCCCTGGGTGGCGCAGCGGTTTGGCGCCTGCCTTTGGCCCAGGGCGCGATCCTGGAGACCCGGGATCGAATCCCACATCAGGCTCCCGGTGCGTGGAGCCTGCTTCTCCCTCCGCCTGTGTCTCTGCCTCTCTCTCTCTCTCTGTGACTATCATAAAAATAAATAAAAAAAAAAAAAAGAAAAAACAGTTTAAAAAAAAAAATCCTAAGAAGATATTGGATGATTTTCTCTAAAAACAAATCATTTAATAGTTGAGCTACCTTTAGGATTAATTAATTGGTTTATATAAACCATATTTATAGAGTCTACTGAATAGTTTAATCCTTAACCACCTTATTAAAAACAATATAACCTCCTTTAAAAGCTACTTATCTCTTTTAACTTCTTGTTTCATTGATCTTTTTTATTTCTATCTCACATAGACAATAATTTATTTATCTTGCTTATCTTTAGATTTGTGAACTCCATGATGGCAAGTGTTTTCATATATTTGTTTGTTTTTTCCCTATATCACAAGAATCTTCAATAATACCAGACATATTTTAGTCTCTCTCTCCCTCTCCCCCCGCCTTTTCTGTATAGATATGTTTATATGACTAGGGGAGTAAATAGAGGGACATGGGATTATATTCTTTTCAGGAAGGAAATCTAATTGCCATGAACTTTTAAGGGATACTTTTTCTCTCAAGCCTGAAGCTGAGAAGGATGGACATATTCTTTACCCTTGCTGGCTGATGCAGATGAGTAAGAGAGAGTTAATCTGAAGCCAAGAGCATCAGAGAGTACTCTGAGTCACAGTGATTTGTATTGTCTAGTGGCCTTAGTGCCAATGGGAAGTCATTTATCCTTTCTCGGCACTGCAGTCTTCAGAAGTTAACCAGCAGCCAGTGAAGTAACAGCAATAAGTTGTTTCCAGTAGTAAAATACTCAAGTATACTCATTCCAGAATTGTTGACTTTTTCTACCCACATAAGTAAAGTTTCTGATAACCAAATGCAGTGAGAAGAGATAAAGAGTAGATTAACCCTAAAGAGTTGCTTTACACACTTTACTTGCTAGCAAATGAACAGAACAAAATAAACAAAGAGGTCTGGGAAGTTCTCAGAGAGGCATCCTTGGGCCACTTCAAATTCACATAAATTCAGAGATGATAAAATGATTGCATAGTCAAAAGCAAGGACAACAGATTTAATACTCATCTTAATTGTACTCAGCCTTTCTATTTTGGGTACATACTTATTATTTAATCACATAAATATATGGTATAAAATAATAGTTATATGCTAAAATGTTTATAATAAATTGCACAATAGAGTCTCATGATAAAATCATTTTATCTACTTCTTTTGTGGCTTCTCTCTGTTTTAGGATATCTGAAATGATATTCACCAAGTGGTAATAATGGGTGTTTCTTCATTACGATTCTTTGGATGATTTTTAATCGTGTTATTTATATTTTTATATTGCTAAATGTTTTATGATGCTCATGTACATTCTTCCAGTAAAAATAATGCTGTTATTAGTAAAAGCAAATATATAAAATGAAAGCAAGTAAGTTTAGAACCAACAATATTTTCTGATTTTAAAACAAAGCAGCATCAATAATAACAGGAACCAGCAATCACAGCAGTAATGTAAAAATGTTAAGCAGTTTTCCCTTTGAGAACACTTGTACAAAAGCAAATTATAGTCCTACCATGAACAATGAATGGGTACACAGTGACAGAGAGTCTAATTTATTGATCATTTTTGTAGTTTAATTAATAGACTATATAGATTTTAGGGTATCTAATATATATTTCTGCCAAATATTTATTGAATGAACAATAAAATACCAGAAGCTAAAGGAAATACGAAGACTAATAAACCTTAACTCTGACATTAACAAATATATGGTTCAGTGGGAAAGTTAAGGTCTCTTCAAAATTTATCATAAATAAAGTAGATGGAGTACAGGGAAGGATAAAATCATGCTGCTGAGGAAATTAGGAAAAATAGGATAAAGTTATATTGGGATGAGTCAGGGAATGTCAATAATTAAAAAAGAAAATAATTGTACGTGGCAAGCCTCTGCACATCTTTTAAATGTAATCTCTACAACTAGTTAATATTATTATTTGTAGTAGTTTTGAACTAGTTCTGTAATAAATTAGCACAAATTTGGTGCTTAAAACAACACAAATACATCCTCTGAAAGTTCAGTGGGTTAGAAGTCTGACAAGAGTCTCATTGAGTTACAATCAAGGTGTCAGCAGGACTGCATTCCTTTCTGGAGGCTCTCAGGGAGAATTCATTTCATTGTCTTTTCTGGTTTCTAGAGGCTATCCACTGTCCTTGGCTCCTGGCCTCCTTCCATCTTCAAAGCCAGCAAAATTTTATCTCTCTAACCATGTTTTCCTAATCATAATCTTCTGACTCCAGCCAGGAAAAGTTTTTTGGTTAAAGAACCCCTTGAGCCCATCTAAATAATCCAGTATAATCTCCCCCAACTCAGTGTCCTTCATTTACCCACATCTGCAAAATCTCTTTTGCCAAGTAAGAACACATATTTAAGATCTGAGAATTGAGACATGGACATCATTTGGAGCCATTATCCCACTGATCATAGTCTGCCCTCTGGATGCAAAAGATTCATGTCCATTCATCCTATTCCAGGTTTCCAAAGTCTCAGTCCATTATAGCATCAATTCAAAGTCCAAATGTTCATCTAAATTTCACCAGCCTCACATCTTATCATCTAAATCATCTAGATTAAGTATGTCAGGCATGAGTGAAACTTTGGGTATGATCCATCCTAGAGGACAATTAGTGGGCTTGTGAAACTCAGGAAACAAATTATGCATTCCTAAAATACAATGGTGGGACAGGAATGAGGTAATAATTGGTAGATATTTTGAGTCAGAGAAATTACTCCTGTCATAAAAAATTTCCCTTAACCTGTTTCCATATTTTAAATTTAATATTGATATTCATCTGCTCCCATGATACAGGACATAGAAAAAACCTCAAAAGTCACCCTTGCAGCTAAAAAGTAAGGATAATTGAATATACCAGGACACTTGCTGATTATTTTGTATATGGAGCGTGCCACAAGCCCATCAAAACAATCAATTACTATGTGAGGACTTAACCAAGAAAATACTTTTCCACTTTTAGCATCAAGAAAGCATGGCAAGCATGGCTTCTTCTATTTTTCTTTACATAGGAACAGCCCCATTAGTTCTTGTTTGGATAGTAGGAGGTAGGGTGAAACTGGAAAAGATGCTATTCTGTGGTTGCAACAGAATATGGAGATTTTGACTTACATAAATCTTGGTTATATTTAATCCTTTTGGAACTAGAGTTCAGAAACTGCTGCCTCTGCTCCCGTAATAGTTATAGCAATAAGATATCAATAAACCTTTCTAAGATGCAGTGGGCTAGAGGAGGCTTTTTTTTCCTTGTTACCACAGAATGCAGAAGTACTACAAGAGTACTTCACATGCTTATAAATAATATATTAGAGAATAATATTATATTTTATACATTTATATATGATATAATATAGTATGTGGAACATCATAATTCCCTCCATTTATCTACCACATTACAGAGTATGCAATTATATTTGTACAAAATTAGTTTATAACTATAATAAATCTTGCCTCTATAAAATGTAAATAAAAAGAGCATTATTCGGCCTCTTCCTCTGATTCCAAACTTCCTTATTTCACAAAATTGCCTATCACTACTAGAGTTTCTCCTGTACTGGGAGTCCAGTTCACACTTTGGCTTGAGAGGGGTTCTGAATGCTTCCCCTAGGGACACGCAGAATCTGAGGTCTTTCTTCCCTACTGTGAGATCTTAAGAGTTTTCTCCCTTTATCCTCAGGGACTCCATTAACAAACCTCTACAGAGCATCTGAGAAAATGTCTTTTTCTGAAATGGGAGGCTATCTTCAGGGATGTGTAGAAATCACTGTACTTTTGCCATGGTCTCTACTACTTTCAATGCTGGGCTGTGCTTCCCTGAGAAATACCAAAAGGCAATCCGTGAATGTGTCTGGCAGAAATATGACTAACCCTTAATCCTGATATCCTCCTGCAGCTTTGAGAAACCATGTGCCCTCAATTTCTCTCCTGCTTCCTTTCAAATTAGGCTTATTTTTCCTACTGAGTTTTATCGCCTCATTAGTTACAAATGAAAACTCAATTTTTCAGGTTCCAAATATGAAATTTGAGCATGAGAGAGAAATATGAATAAATAAAAATTAAATTATTTTGATACTTGACATAAAAATTTCTGTCTAAGCTATTAGCCCATTAATGGGTAGGAAGAGAATGTTCTTATATTTTTAAGACATTGTATAAAATTCTAATAAAGGCAATAAAAGTAGTAGTTTCCACATGTTTTAGTAAAATAGAGCTGCACTGCAGAAAATTCATTCTTATTTGCTGAAAACTGCCAAAAAGGCCTGGAGTTCAGTTCAGGTAACATACTGAAATCTTCCTCTCATAGATCAATAGGTTCAACCTGAATTCCCAAGCATTCTCCTGGGTAAATTATTTTTCTTCTTGCTATATTACTTTAACTTCTGATGTATCTATAATTTGACTTTTAAAATGTAGAGTCAAGTTGTACTAAAGACAGATGCTTACTATTAGTTAGTGGATTTGTTTTTAAGTTTATCAGATTGTCAGTTGTCTTCTGGTTATAAATGTATCGGCTTTCATTCTAGTTTAAATAGGTATTGTCTATAGCATAATACAGAACATACTGGTGCTACTATATCCTTATTGGTGTTTTTCTTCTAGTTGCTGAATATTCTGTCTCTCAGCCCCTGAACTTTCATTATTTAGTGTACTACCCATAGGATGACTTGATAACAGATTTGCTCTTTTGCCCTTTATGGTTTGCTGTGGAACAGTTTAGTTAAACTACTACTACTACTACTACTACTAATTCAAACATGAAAGAGTAGTGCAGAAGATAGTCTATGTGCTCAAAATAGTGTGTATGTGTAAATAAATATATATATACACACACGCATATATGGTGTTGATGCATATGTATATATGCAATATATATAATGTATATATATGTATACATATATACACATATATACATATATAATTTCAGAGAAAGTGAAGAAACCAAAAAAAATAGTTTCAGAGTAGACACTATAGCCAGTGTTTTTGCCCTATATATATTATTGCTAGAGAAGATTGCCCTCTGCTGTTAAACATTTGTGACTCTCTAGCAAAGTTGATTGAATTCTAGTAGAGTTCTTGAAAATTTAATATTCAGAGATTCTCCCCATAAGTGGTGTTCCTCACAATAGGAATGTATTATTAACAACTGTAAAAATGCTAGATAATGAATAAAACCCTGTCTTTAACCTCATAGGCAACATGATCTGTCTCCACTTTCTAGCATGAGCTTTTATTGCACTCCAAAGAAAGTAAATTTCTAATGACATTGGTAAATATCACTAAAGGTTAATATTATTTCAAAACTCGATTAGTATATTGAAACAAGCTCAAATATATTTCAACGAAGCTTTACTTTTGGCCTTCTTTAGAAAAATCCTACCATGCTACCAGTCAGGGTAAAAAACCCTACAAGGAATATGAATACCATCCAAGTCACTGAATTTTTTTTCTCTGATTATATTGCCATTTGAAATATGTAATTGCTTGACTTTTGAGAGATGATATTGCAAAAAATTTATAGGAAAAGATAATAATTTCTCACTGAGAAGTCAGGAAATGATAGCTGAACATGTGGGAACAAATCTTTCTGCTGCCATGCTGTGATGAATTTAAGGTTGATCAAGCTTGCTTGGTAATGTGGCAGTAGGGGAATGAAAAACAGGATGTCAATTCTGGTAACGGTTAACTAGAATGATTACAAATGTCTATAATGGCACATTAAAGTTGACATGTTGTTTACTACAACTTGACATAGAGTCACAAAGAGTTTGTCCTGTGTTGATTTCAAATTTTAATAGAAGCTTCAAGATCTGTTTATTTAGCAATCTTCAGACTCAATGTAAATTCATTGGTCATACCAAGTGTGTCATACATCATATGCGAAAACATCCATAATCACACTATTCTTTACCAAATATACTTGAATCTCTAATGCACTTATTTCTTAAGAGTTAGAGGAAATGAATGAACTGGTCTCCCAACTATGTACTTTGTAGATGCATTTTGAATTCATTTATTTCCCATTTTTTCCTTCCTACAAAAAAGAGATATTTTAAAATTTGCCCAGGAAAATAACTTGCCTTCATTAAGGTTCCATGTGCTGTCCTTCAAACTGTAATGATAAGAAATATTGTTAAGATACTCATTTGCATTTTAACTTAAGAGATTTCTGATTAATTACATGTAATGATTTCTCTTATTTTGGTTCTGTGGTAGAGCAAGGACTAAAGTTCATGTTTCCTATTATATAGTGTTCTAGATTCAGAAAGTCTCACAATAGCTTTAAATGTTACTTTGCTGAAAGAATTAAATATATGCTTGACTGGAAATTTATTTCAAAATTTAGTTTCCATTGGAAGAAAATTTTTTTTCTGAGAATTACTCATTTTTTCCCATTTATGTCTATCTTCAGTATTTTATGTCTTTTATGAGTTATATTTGCTCTTAGAAATAAGGTCAATATTTGCTGGATCTTAATAATAATTTATTGAATATACATTTTTCATTATCAGAGAAAAAAATTAAAATATGAGAGGAAATCCATGCTTAGCAACAGCTTGCAATTCACTTTGGACATACTAAGACATAATTTAAAAAAGGGTATGACTAACTAGTAAAATAATACAGAATTGTATATGATTCAATGTTAAAAGAAAAATAAAAAGTAGTGGTTTTATTTATAAGATTTTATTTGATTATTCATGAGAGACGCAGAGAGGGAGGAGGCAGAGACACAGGCAGAGGGAGAAGCAGGCTTCTTGCAGGGAGCCCAACGTGAGACTCAATCCCAGGTCTCCAGGATTACACCCTAAACTGAAGCTGGCGCTAAACCGCTGAGCCACTAGGGCTACCTAAAGCAGTGGTTTTAATGTTTGCTCAATATTCAAAAAAAAAAAAAAAAAAAAAGACTTGATAATGATGCATTTCCTTGTACATTTTTTTATTTAATTATTTGATTTTTATTAGCATAAATGATTTAAACTTTTATATTTATATATAAATTTAACTTTTTATTTGCTATGAGGTTCTAAGTTAAAAATAATTTATGTTATGTTATTGTTGCAATTGCTTTTAATATAGAACTGATCAAAAACAAAATTCTATTAGAAAATTTGTTATTCAATACAAAAATAAAATATTGAAAATGCTCTTTGAGATTAAAAATGTTTTTATAGTATTTTATATCAATATAGGAATATGATTTATTGCTATAAGGAGAACACCTCAGAATCAATGTATTTTTTTTTTGTCATTTCTATTTGAAGGGCTAGAAAGGCTCTGCACATAAACAAGTTGATAAGAATGGCAAGCCATTTGATGTGGCAATATTGTTCAAGTATTTGCACCATTTCCAAATTATATACCAAAAATTATATGACATTTTCAATCAACAAACTTCTAAATGATAGTTTATCTGAAAACACATTTGAGTTTTCCTTCAATTTTCTTTAAATCAAAGAATTTGATTAAGTAAAGAAAGTAAAGATAATTATTTTCTTTATTCCTGAGGCAGATATATATGCTTTACTGAAACTAAATATCTTAGTATTATATCCATTATTCTTTTTTTTTTTTTTTTTTTGTGAGAGGTACCTGTCTGTGGAGTTAAAGTGACCTGAAATATACATTTGAAACAATCTCATAAAATTGGAAGTATTTTAGGACTTTTTAAGTGCCTGTCTGCTTTCAGGAATACAACTTAATTTATTTTGTAGATGTTAACAAAAAAGAAAAAAAGAAAGAAGGCTTCTTATAATATGTTTCCATATATAGAAAAGGAGGGATTTATTTATATTAACTTTGAGGCTCTCTTTCATAGATGTGCCACTCTTCTACAATGTCTGGGAGATGCAGTGGTTAATGTCATGAAAATAGAATTATTTCATACCCCCACTACCCTACACTATAGTACTGTATACTTGAATTTGATTTTAAAACTTTTTTTATTTTTAAGATTTTATTTATTTATTCATGAGAGACACAGACAGAGAGAGAGAGGCAGAGACACAGGCAGTGGGAGAAGGAGGCTCAATGCAGGGAGCCCAATGTGGGACTCAATCCCAGGACTCCAGGACCATGCCCTGGGCCAAAGGCAGGCACTAAAACTCTGAGCCACCCAGGGATCCCCTCTTGAATTTGATTTTAAAACATCCTAACTGCACTTTGTGTATTCCATTTCATGTGTCACTCCTCAACTCAAATAGATATATGTTAGAGCTGGGGAGAATCATCAGCCTTCCTAGAGGGATGGTGCCTTCATTTACTTGTGCCTTCATTTACTTGTTACAATACTTGTTTTCTTGCTCTCAATGCACTATAGGAAGATTTTTTATAAAAGTCATACTTCTCTTCCTAAAGTGAAGGAAGACAATTATGAAAAAGGTGATTGGAAAGGAACCAATACAAATCTTAAACGCAAGCAAGCAACCATTATGACAACTGCCATGTAAAACGTGTGTGTGTGTATACATATGTAAAATACATGTATACATATATAATAAATATATAATATATAAATTAATATACATGTGTATATATACTTACATATTTAAAACATATAAAAGGAGCAAATTTGAATAGGATCTGATGTCAATACAGTTCCTTATGGGGGATGTAAGGACTGATCTGTACCTGTAAAGGTAAGTTTGGCAGCCAAATAGTTAAAAATAAGGCATTCCAAACTTGGCTAAACACAACAAAGATTTTTAGAATCAAAAGACATGGTGTCTGGGGGAGAATGAGGAGAATAACTTAGCTAAAGTAAAGAACTTTCTTGTGGAGGTTAAGAAATATGGTTGGAAAGGTCTCTTGTACCTCCAGTTGGGGAAGGCTGTGCTTAAACTTTATCCTGTAGTAAAAGACTTGTTTCAATGTAGACTTTGGGCCACCTGCCTTAGAATCACTTGGGAGCACCACTTAAAACACAATCGATATTGACACCAATCCTTCTCAAGAGATTCTAAAGTGCCTGGCATCTGCATTTAAAACAAGTACTGAAAATGATATTTATATAGTATAAATGGTGCACCTCTGCTATACATGTTTGAAAATACTGAATGAAATTGAGCATGGAAACATTTACAACACAGAAGTTTTAGGGCTGCACGAACTGGACCAGTAGACTATAGAGAAGCTAGGTCAGTCAAAGGAGACTTTAGATTTCACATGTGAGTGACAATAAAATGATGATGTCCTTGGTGGAAGGAAGCCATGCTTAGGGAATAATGAGTTTCCTTATTTATATGTCATCACTTTTCTTCATAATCTAACTATTTCTATTTAAACTCTATTTTGCAGTAGATTAATCATTCAATTACTTATACTGGTTCTTTCAGATTTCCTGTCTGTCATTTATGTTTCTCAGAACAGATAAAAATAAAACTAACAATTTAAATCTAAATACATATGTTATCAAAAACAAATCAGAGTATCAAAGATTTTCTTATACCCTATTATATATAAGGACTGTATCCTTCTAATATTCTGTAAAAGTAAGAAAAATAAAAACCTCAGAAAGTATAGTGCAACTTGCTTCCTTTGGTATGGTTGATAAATGCATCATTCACCCTTTCTTCTAAATCTGCTACCATTTGATTTGGCCTTTCACTGACCTTAATTTCTCTGGGAACAGGCTCTTGTGGAAATGTTTCATGTCAAGTTTGCTCAAGGAAGGAGACAAGGAAGAAAAAAATTGTAATAAAGTTTTGGTAAGGAAATAACTGACATTAAAATGACCTATTTTCTTCAAAACCTTGATTATTGGCTATAAAACCCAGAACAATATTAGAAAATAATATAAAGGCTGATAGAGAGAAAAACAAAGAAAGAAAAGAATGAAGACTAATTTTCATTCTTCTGATTCCTTATTTTTAACTCAAGGGGAAAAATAAATTCTCTGTAAAGAAATATATATTGTATATAAGAAAAGATTAATTTCATCTTCAAAACCCAAGAGCAAATGTGTGCAAGTCCTGTTTTATAAACAGATCAAATATTATCCTTCTTACCAACCCTAGATCTTTCATTTGATGTCTGAGCACTTTGCGTTTATGTGTGTGCATATGTGTCCCTCTCACTATTTAAACACCAAATTCAGCCTATCCCAAGTCCTTCAAAGTGCTCCCATTTCACCTGGTAACATTTTACTAAAGGTATTGAAATGCACGCAGGCAAAAAAATATATTCACATAAGTTTTACAAAATATAAAACATTATGTGACCATGAAAGAAAAAACTGGTGGATATGTAAGAGTATCAAGGGGCTCAAGTGAGAAAAGTTTCAACAAATTATGATAGAAAAACTTTACCCTCCCCTTCCCCCATTCTCTTCTTGTTTCATATACATGCAGATTTTGTAATTTACATATAGTCATGACTATTAGCATACTGTGGTTAATTTCAGGATTCTAAGTACAGTGGAGGAAGTAGAATTTTCTCCTTTATCAAGAGAGAGAAAACAGAAAAAAAAAGAAAAAAAACAAGGAGGGAACTATTAAACGGTCTATGCAATATAATGACAAAGCATCCAGAGATGGGAGAACATTAAAAACAATTAGTTTTCACTCCCACCTTGTCCTTCTGTGTTACATGGCTTAGTTGTGACAGAGATAGAGATAGAGAGTCAGGAATGGTTAAGGCCATGCCGAATGGGACTCTGAGGCTTACATTGCCGGAGGGTGCCACTGGCCCCAAATAGAGATTCCAAACACATATGATATTAAAATGTGTATCTGACTGGGTAGGATTTTGTCACAAAAGACATTATCTGGTGATGGTAAATGGCAATAGAAGTGTCTATTAGGTTGTGAAAATATGTGAGGTAACAGTTAATATTCAAGATGGTCCACAGTATGTGGAATGGAATCCCAGGATGCTGAAATACAAGAGAATAGTTCCTGGGGAAAGAGACTGTTGGGGCTGAAGTAAAGTTACCATCTCCAGGCAGGAGGCTAGTAGAGCTCAACTTGTACCTGTTAACCAAGCTGGGAGACATCAGGGAATAAATATTATGTCTTGCTCTAAATCCTTGCTTTAAATCCTCAGTACCTGGAATGAAGTAGTCCCTGTCAAATATTTGAAAGAATAGGTGATGAAGTAAATAAACAAAGACAGACATAGACCAGGTGCACATATAAGTGGTTACAACAAAGGCTGAAGACTCTGAAGGTTACTCTGCACATTCATGGTTTGGTCTTATACAGGAACAGTGTGATTTGGAAATTAGACCTAGAAACTAAAGGCAAAAAAAGATCAACTTCAGAATCCACTGAGCTTCCTTGCATATCTTCTACTTTAGCTGGTATCCAGAGTTAATGTCCTTAGCTACAACAGATGTACTCATTGGAGAACCACAAACTGATATACCAAATTCTAGGTCCTTTAGGATTCACTCTAATATATATAGAAATATTTGTATTTTCTAGATCCATGTAGCTAATCAAATCAATGTGCATCCATCAGGATTTGCTAGAAATGACCATATTTGTGCAAATAATTAAGAAAGGTTTCCTTCAGAAAAAAAAAGAAAATCGCCTTATATTTACATCTTCATAAAGTCTCTCATAGTATAGAGAGCTTTTTCAATTGGTTTATTTCAAACAACACACTACTGTTGAAGGAAGACCCTGCAGGCTTCTCACCATTCAGAGTGCGTTCCTCAGACCCCAGTATCAGCATCATCTGTGAATTGACATGTGAAATGAGAATTTGCATTTAATGAGATCCTTAGAAGATTCGCATCCACATTAAACATTGGGAAGCAATGGCCTATTAATATTAGGCTTAAATATTTATAGTAATATTCTATCTAAATCAAGTAGGAGGCAAAGAAATGTAAATGGAGTGTGAGTGTAGATATGTTTGTATTTTGTTTTTTAAGAGTCAGGTGTGGATAAAATAAATGAGTGAAAACTTGGTGAACAAAGGAAACTGACACCCTTGTTCAGTGTAGTGGAAACAAAGGAGAGTAGAAGGACTAATTAATTAGAGATTTGGAATTGCAGGCTCCATCTCAAGCAGGCAATTGACATAGCCCATTGAAATTGGAGTCATCTAAGAATGCAGTCCCAGATTTTTCAAGATATGGAAATAAATTTGCACAAAGTTACCCAGTTGTAAGTATTAAAATCTAATTTGATTTTTATTTAAAAGAGAGAAAGGAAGAAAAAACCAACAATGCTCTCTGGATCAATACTTTGTGGAACAATAACCATAGCACTAGTGTGCAGGCTGCCATATGCATACGTAAATAAACAAAGACAGTTTCCATATCACTGAGACAAAACCAAATTTAAGTACAGACTGATTTGAATAACCAGGTCATGAAATGGGTGGTAACTATTTGCCTATATTATCTTAAGCCTGATTTTAATTAAAATAGCACCCCAGCCTAGTCCTGAGGAGCCCAAATCTGAAGGCTTTGATGTCTATAAGCATCACATTGATATTTGCAAGTCCTGTTTCACAAATGTTCAATGTATACCTAAAACATGCATTATCATTCATATTTTGGTGAGACTGTTTAGAACAAAGAATTTAAGAGCTATTCTATAAATGCCTTTTATTGAGAATGTATTATGGTTCATCACCTTTTTAGCACTTTATACATCCATTTAATCTTCAGAATAATCCTGAGTAGCTGTAGTAGTTTTTCTGTTTCACATTTAATAGAATCATGAAAAAGAAACTCTGGAAAAAAGACTTCCTTTCCGCTGACTCCCAGAAAGGCAATTGTCTCCAGCCTGCATAGGTGGTTTCGACCTCCCAGAGGCTACCTCCCAACCTGGCCAGCCCCAACTTAAGCCCTAGAGCCAGGCAGATCTCTTCTGCAGCACTATAACTAGCTTAAAGCTTTTCTCCCTCATCTCTTATCCTGCAGTCAATATATCTGTTGCTTCTTTCCATTTTCCTTTTTTATGGTTCTCCTGTCTGCTAATCCATAAAATGGCAAATAACAACTATAAGTTTCCCTCTATTTCCACGTGTAATATGAAAATGTAACACGAAAATGTTTGTATTTTAAAAATGAATACACGGAGGGGCACCTGAGTGGCTCAATGGTTGAGTGCCTACTTTTGGCTCAGGGTGTGATCCTGGAGTGCTGGGATCGAGTCCCACATCGGGCTCCCCATGGGGAGCCTGATTCTCCCTCTGCCTATGTCCTGCCTCTCTGTGTCTTTCATGAATAAGTAAATAAAATCTTTTAAAAAATAAAAATAAAATGAATACATGGCATAAATTGATGAATCAATAGTTAGATAGCTAAATCTTAACGAGCTACGGCAGGACTGTGGAGAAACTTTTGGCTTTTTTTGACAATGGGGACGTTTTATATTACTTATACTTCCTCATTACTTCTCATTTTAATATATACATAGGGCTAGCTATTATAGTACATATCCTTGGTTTTAGGAAAAAAGCATTCTATAAAGATTGTTTCCTTTGAATATTCATCAAATAAAACAAAGAATTGAGCATTTTCAGCTTACCCTGTCTCTAATGGATTATAAGAATAAGGCAACTCATCTAATTATAGTTTACCTACTATGAGATGATTGTCAAAATGATTATTACAGAGCAAAGTGAATGAATTTAGTAAACACTGACAACATCCAATACTGTTGACAATGTGGTGTAACAGTAATTCTCTTCATTGGTGGTTGCAATGAAAGTGGGCACATCCACTTTGGAAGACAGATTGGTGGTTTCTTACAAAACTGAACATGCTTTACCATACATTCCAGCAATGGTGTTCCTTGGTATTTCCCAAAGGAGTTGATAACTTACAATGGTGTTCCTTGGTATTTCCCAAAGGAGTTGTGCAGGAATCCTGCACATGGCTGGTTAGAGCAGTTTTATTCATAATTACCCAAACTTTGAAGCAACCAAGATATTTGTCAATAAATGAATGGATAAATAAACTGTGGTATATTCAGACAATGGACTATTATTCAGAGCTAAAAAAAAATGAGCCACCATGACATGAAAAGACATGGAGGAAATTTAAATGCATATTACTTAGTGGAAGTAGTCAATCCAAAAAGGCTACATATGAAACGATTTCTATTATTTGACATTCTAAAAAAGGCAAAACTTTCAAGGAGCTCAACAAACTCCACAAGGAAAAACTCCACAAAATCATGATCAGATAATTTTATCAAAGCACTGAAAACCAAAGTAAAGAAAAGTCAAAGAAAAACAGTACAGTACATATAAAGAAACAAAAAGTTAAATAACATTGGATTTATTATCAGTAACCATGGTTGGAAGAGGTCATCAAGGGGACATGACCACCGGTTGACCTTTGAGCTAGAAGGGGCAGTTGGAGTCTCCTCACCCTTCGCCTCTCCTTGAAATAAAGGGGTGGCCTACCATTCCCATACCTGGAGCCATTTTAAAGGCCAAAACTTTGAGACAGAGCAATATGATTTGAGATCACCTGGAAGGTTATGTGACTAAACCTTGTCAAGGCCTCTCTATAAACATTAAGAGCCAGCCCAATGCCTGTAGTGATCTACTTGCTCTGGGGCTGCTGGAGACAAGCCCTGTTTGTATAAATTTCCTTGCTGGTTAGGTCCGTCACCTACCAATCTGACATGGCTTGCCTCTTCCTTCAGTTTCTCTGCTTTCTGGGCAGAGGGGCCAGTTTGCAAACCAACAAGAAGGGTTGCAAACCCTTCCCTAAGAGGGAAGAAGAGTGCAACACCTAAAAAGTGCTGTAAGAAAAGAACAGGTAGCCTAGAATTCTATAGCCAGTAAAAATGTTCTTCCTGAATGAGACAAAAAGAAGTAATTCTAAATGAAGGAAAGCTGTGATATTTTTTCCGTCATAAACATGACATGCTGTAAGAAATGCTAGGGCAGGTTCTTCATGATGAAATGAAATGGTACTAGAGGGAAACTCAGAACTTCAGGAATAAAGGAGAAACAAAGAGTAGTAAATACCAAGATAGGTTCACTATTTTCTCTTCTTTGAGGAAAATATATATATACCTGTTTAAAGCATTATATAAAACACTTGTAGTAGAACTTTAATGATTATAGATATAATACATGTGAAAATTATAACCTAACTGAGGAGAAGAGAGATACATGGTTCTAAGACTTCGTTACTTTATGTGGTATAAAATTCAAGTAGTCTGTGAAAAGTGATGTATATTTTATAATCCCTAAAACCATGAAAGGAAATACAAAGAAATATGGCCTAAAGCCAAGAAATGAGTTACAATAGAATATGAAGTATTGATACCATCATGGATTTTGATTTTGATTTTTGATTCCTATATTTGTAGATATTTTAATGTATTTATTTGAACAGAGACTTTCAGGAATATATATATCTAAGAATTATTACTTCTTGCGGAGCAAAACTGGTTTTACGAAATAGTGCTAATGTAAAGGTAGCAGTTGAGTTTACAGTGTTATTTTTGACTTTACACATTCTCAAATGGTGGTTAGTTCGAATTAATTACAAATAGCTAGCACAGAATTTGCTTTGTATATATATATATAATACATATATACGTGACTTGTGTCTGCCACAAGTTTCAGTCTGAGAATACAAATGACAAAGCTCTAAGACATTAACTTATAGAAATAGGATATAATGAATGCACCTATATACAAGTTTAAAAATTTTAAATATTCTTGATAACTGTTAAATTATATGAAGCCAATACAACTGGACAATATTGTAGAAGATGATGTTGGATGGGTAACACATGATATCCAAAATAAAAAAGGAAAGTAGCCACGTAGGAATATAAGGGAAGTCTGTACCAGGCAAAGAAACTCCAAAAATTTGAAGTATGGTAGACAAGTAACAAAAGATGGGAAAAAACAACCACTGACCTAGGAAAATTGATGACCAAAACCACCAAAAGTATTTCAAACAAGGAGTGGTTACTAATAATATTCCCTAAGAAGATATCAGGAGATTTTTTTTTCATTGGATTCAGCACAAGGTAATCAATCACTGGTGACCTGGAAGAGAGGTCTCATTAAAATTGTAAGTGTGGGGCAGCCCAGGTGGCTCAGAGGCTTAGCGCCCCCTTCAGCCCAAGGTGTGATCCTGGAGACCCGGGATCAAGTCTGATGTCAGGCTCCCTGCATGGAGCCTGCTTCTCCCTCTGCCTGTGTCTCTGCCTCTCTCTGTGTGTGTGTCTCTCATGAATAAATAAGTAAAATCTTTAAAATAAAATAAAATAAAATAAAATAAAATAAAATAAAATATAAAATAAAATTGCAGATGTGAAAGCTTGATTGAAGTTGGCTGTTGAACAACTGGGAGATAAATAAATGAATACACTAAGTCAAGAATATTTCTTGAAGTGCTTTGTTATAAGGGTAAAAGAGAAATAAAAAAGTAACTGTGGAAGAAGGGGCAAGATGGCAGAAGGTAGAGGTCCTCAATTTATCTGGTCCCACAAATTTACCAAGATAACTTTCAAAACATCCTGAACACCTCTGAATTCATCCTGAGATTTAAAGAGAGATCAGCTGGAACGCTACAGAGAGAAGTTTTTGCTTCTAACAAGGTAGGAAGATGAAAAAAATTGAATAAAGTGGGGGAGGGGAACTGTGACTACCAGAGCTAAAGTGGAGCCATGAAAGCCTCTAGGGCATGAAACCCCAGCTCTTGAGAAGAGGGAACTTTAAAAATCCATGCTAGAAGTTTTCCTGACAGAAAAGGGCTTAGCAGAGAAATCGCAAGAGGGGGCAGTGAAGCCTCAAGATTCCCAGAGTCACTATAAGAGGAGGGGCACCCAGGGGAAAGCTCACTGCAAACCATGGTCCTATATCTGTAAAGGGGTAGAGAGCCCCAGCCCTCCAAGACATTTGGGAGAAGCCAGTCAGTTACCTAGGCTGGCTCCAAGGCTTCCTTTACCCTAGAGACTGGCAACAGAAGGAGGTGTCTGTACTCCGTTACTTTTGGGAGAGGGGGTCCCTGGGAGTGCAGGTCCAGGGGCACAGGGCTCCAGATCCCAGGGTGCCCAAGTGGACAAAGCTGGCGATCCTCCATTCCCCCCTGAGACAGGTAGAAGAGGGGAGGGCAAAGGACAGCTAGAACTCTCCTACCATGGACACCCCGCAAACTGCAGATCAGTCTACCTGCGCCTGCCCCCAGGAGCATCTATGCCACTGTCTACTGGGCGACAGTGGTTGGTTACTCATGGGGAGCTCAACTCCAGAGCTGGAAATCTGGCCACAGCCATGCTTTTTTCTCTTTCTTTCACCTTGTGCCTGGGAGAGGCAGGGCCTCTAGGGAACAAAGGTCTCACAGGATAAAGCTCATACTGAATCCAGCACCTGGCAAGGTGCAGGGCATCTCTGCCCAGGCACAGACACCTGAGAATCAGCACAGCAGACTCTTCTCCCAGAAGACCAGCTGGAAGAACAGGGGAAGAGTAAGTTTATTGACCAAGTGGCACTGGAAAACTCCAGGACTGAGGGAAAATAGTATATACAACTAGAGGTTCCTTTTTTATTTTTATTTTTCCATTACAACTTGTTTTAATATAGGACTAAAAATTTCCAGTATTTTTCTCTTTTTTCACCTTAACCATAATATTTTACCAGCTCTTCCTTTTTAAGTTTTTTTTCCATTTTTTACTTTCATATTTCTACAATTACAGGTCTTAAATCATATTACATATTACATATTACTAGATACATTTCGGTGTATTTAATTTAATTTTGGTAGGTGTACAAGATATGGGCATTTGGTTTTTTTTTGTTTTTATTTTGTGTTTTTTTTTGTTTTGTTTTTGTTTTGTTTTGTTTTGCTTTTTGTCTTTTTTTTGTTGTTGTTCTGCCGTGTTTTGTACAATGGTGGAAGTTAGTACCTTATAAAACACAAAAACACAACCAACAGACACTCACAACCAGTGGAATACCATATTGGTTCATTCTGTGAGATTATATTCTCTCTTGCTTCCTATTCTGGACACCTCTTTTATCTTGTTTATGTTTCTGTGGTCAATGCTGGAGCTTTATATAAGTACTGCTGGTATGTATAAATTTGGAATTGAGCATCTTCTAACATACAGAATAAAATATACTCAGAACCAAGAGGATCACCCTCTAGGACTCCTCAGGTAGATTACATTCTCTCTCCACTACCACTTCCTCAACACAATCATCCCCCCCCCCTTTTTTTTACTCTTTTCATTACTCTTTTTTTCTTTTTCTTTTTTCTTCTTCTTTGTTTTGGGGTTTCAGCTTTTTATTTTTACTACTTTGTTTTAAAATTTGTTTTTCACTTTGGTGGTTCCTTTGTTTTATCTTGTTCTGTCCTTCTTTTTAAAATTAGTTTGTCTCTAATCTCTCCAGAATCACCTAGGCTATATTTTACTAAGGTCATGGTTGATATTTTTGACTGAGCCTGCTCATACAGCCAGTCTGCAGTATACAAAATGACTAGAAGGAAGAATTCATCACAAAAAAAAATAATCAGAAACAATACTTTCTGCCACAGAGTTACAAAATTTGGATTTTAATATGATGTCAAAAATTCAATTCAGACGTACAATTATAAGGCTGCTGGTGGCTCTGGACAAAAGTACAAAGGACTCTAGAGGCTTCTCACTGCAGAGTTGAGATCTAATCAGGTCAAAATTAAAAATGGATTAAATGAGATGCCATCCAAACTGGATGCTCTAACTGCTAGTGTTAATTTGGTGGAAGAGAGAGTGAATGATATAGAAGACAAATTGATGGCAAGGGAGGAAGCTGACAAAAAAATGAGAAAACCAATTAAAAGCCCATGAGAAAAGGCTTAGGGAAATAAATGATAGATTGAGAAGGAAGAATATATGTCTAATTGGGATTCCAGAAGAGACTGAGAGACAGAGAGGACCACAAAGTATATTTGACAAATCATAGCTGAGAACTCCCCAAATATGGGGAAGGAAACAGGCATGCAGATCCAGGAGATAGAGAGCCCCCCCAAAAAAATCAATAAAAACTGTTCAACACCTCAACATTTAATAGTGAAACTTGCAAATTCCAAAGATAAAGAGAAAATTCTTAATGCAGTTTGAGACAAAAGATTCTTAACTTATATGGAGATAAATATTAGATTAACAGCAGGCCTCTCCACAGAGACCTGGCAGGCCAGAAAGGGCAGGAAGGATATAGTCAGGATCCTAAATGAGAAGAACAACCAGCAAGAATACTTTACCCAGCAAGGCTGTCATTCAGAATAGAAGGAGAGATAAAGAGCCATAATCCTTTTGAACTTGGACACAGTAACTTCTTACAAGATACATCTATGAAGACAAGGGAAGCAAAAGAAAAAATAAACTAATGGGATTTAATCATGATAAAAAGCTTTTGCACAGCAAATAAACAGTCAATAAAACTAAAAGACAACCTACAGAATTAGAGAAGATATTTGCTAATGATATATCAGATAATGGGCTAGTATCCAAGATCTATAAAGACCTTATTAAATTAGATATTATTTGCCAGTGTAGCATTCCTGAAAATTTGGCATCAAGAACTTTCTCCAAATTTTACCTACCACTGAGTGTTCTTTGTAGACCCCTTGGCCCTAAATGGGAAAATTGGCTGGTGAATCAAAGGCACATGCTGAGCATAGAGGTTATGATGTAGATGTGTGTTGTTTGTTTCAAAACTTGCTGACTGTAGAATTTAACTGAAATTTTTTAAAAATATGGTCCTGATGACTTACTGCATCAGAAAGCCACTCTCCAGAACTAGCTACCAAAAATACTTTATAACATCTTTACCAAATTATATACATAATACAAAATGTTGATCTCTTAAAATTCTGAATGTGACAAACCTACTGTTCTCTCTCCTTAAAACACTACGACTGGAGAACTCCCCTATGAAATGAGGCAATTTTACTTGCTTAAATATTCTAAAGGAGTGGGGGGAACCCATTATTACTTGTGGATAAGAAGATAGCAGTATGTAGGAAATCCGAAAAATCAACAGATAAATTTTACACTTTATTATTCTGGTGATTTATTCTATAAAAACAGGTACACAGAAATCATTGATTTCTGAATATTACCTATCAAAAAGAAAAAATAAGATGTATATAATGACCAAAATCATGTGGTAGCAAGAAATAAGCCTAAGAAAAATCTGCATAAAAATTTCAATAAATATTTTTAAAAATTGGGCAGAAGTATTGCTTTTATGGTTTGGAAGCATTTGTGCTATAAATACCAATCATATCCAAATGAACCCGTGGATTCCATGAAACCTTAACCAAAATCCCAACGAGATTTTTAAAACTATCCTAAAATGTGTATGAACATCTAAATGATTGAGAATAGCCAAAATAATCTTTGAGGGAAAGAATGCAGCTGAAATACTTATACTTTCAGCTATTAGTTATTTACATATTAAGTAATTAAATTAATTTTAATATTTATAGATACTGTGGTTAAAACAGCACAATTTTGTACAATGCTAGACAAATTGACATTTTAACAAAATATTCAAAAAACGAATATGCAGGGTTTCTATTACACATAGAGACATCATGTATACAAGTTGAAGTTTCGTATGACCTATGATCCATTAAGTCTTCCAGTTAAAACCTTACCATTGCATGTAGATCAGAAGGTACAAGGATAGTGATGGCAGATTTATTCTTAAGAATCCCAAACTGAAAACTTTTCAAATGTGTAACAGCAGCAAAATTCTTAGTGAAAGGTGATACATTAGAACACTGAACAGCAATGAAAATTGACTACAGCTTCAAGAATCAATATGTATAAAACAAATATTGGGGAAAATAAACTCACAGAATAATACATTAAGAAATATTAGGGAACAGGCAAAATTATAGTTGAAAATCTGACTGTGATTTTTCTCTCAGGGTTAGGTGGAAAACTCTCACAAAGGAATGCACCGGAAAACTTTAAAAGTTACAGAGAGGATAATGGTTAATTTTTGTGTTCCTTGCACAGACCATGAGGTGCCTAGATATTCTGTTAAACAATATTCTGGATGTGCCTGTGAAGGTGTTTCTGGATGAGATTAACATTTGAATTGGTGGGTTGAATAGAGCAGTTTGGTTTCTCTAATGTGGGTCAATCCCATCAGTTAAAGGTCTGAGTAGAACAAAAAATACTGACCTCCCATAAGTGAGAGGAAACCCTGCCTGCCTGAATGCTTTTGATCCCAAACAAGAGTTTTTCCTGAACAAGAGTTTTTTCCTGCCTTCAGTCTCAAGTTGAAACCTGTCTCCTAGATTTCAAGCCTGCCAGTCTAAGAGCCTAAGACTGGAACTTGCCCATCGGTTCTCCTAGATGTCCAGCCTGCCACTGCAGATCTTGGAACTCCTCAGTCTCCATAATCATGTAAACCAATTTTGTATAATCTCTCTTCATATATATATATATATATGCACACACACATATCTACATACTGTTCTGATTCTCTGGAGAATTTTAATAAGGTGATCATCGGTATCTTTACTTAGGGGTACTTCTTAGAAATTTTACTTCATGATCATTCTTCAAAATCTACATGTTTTATCCTCTTCTATATTATGCATTCCTCAATGAAACCTAGAACACATAAGTGAAGTAAATAGTTGCCAATTTCTCTCTAGAAGTATACTTGAGTTTTTTCAGTTTTTCTCTGCTGGGGTCTTTCAGTTTTTCTCTGCTGGGGTCTCCTATGTAATCTGCCTTTGAAGTTTGGCTCTCCCACAAATAAAACTTTTCCCTAGAAGTGAAACTTTTAAATTCTCACCAGATATTTTAAAAATAAAATTTACTATTTTTACTACCATTTTAATTTCATTAATTAAGGTAGTGAGTTTTAATTCTCATAAAACATTGGTATGTGAATATCTGCTGCTGCTGGGGCATGTTTCCCCTTTGGTTCAAATATGGGTGGGAAAAGGAGAAAGCCATCAAAAGAAACAGTTTAATTTTGGCTTAAGATCAAAATTTCTCAGGAACATTTTCTGAGGCATTACTTGACTGGATACAGTTCAGCTGGTAAATCCACCACATGTCTTGAAAACTCAGCGGGCATAAAGATGCTCCCATTGTAATAGGAACCTCGGGGCATCTTTAGCTATGCAACTTTCTGTTTGCAATATATTTCTGAAAAGAAGATCTATAACTTCCATCATATTGTCAAGGCATCTCAGAACCATTATGATGGGTTGCTGGTCCAATTTTTCAGGAATGCAGATAGTATTAGTTATTTTCTAGTATTCTTAAGCATTGTATTACAATAAACTATAGAATACTGGATTAGGATTGATAATAGTGAAGGTTACAGTGCCAATTATAGGAACATAAAAAAATCCTGTTATAATTTCTATGCCTCAGAAGTGATCATAGTATAGTTGATACACTCCTGTGAGATGTGTTTATAAGTCATCAAGATCATCATATGCTTGAAGTGAATGTGGAATTTAGGAGACAGTATAAAAGATTGCTAATTTTGTATCTATTATTATATTGTTTCTTGGTTCATAGGATACATGATGACACAGAGTGAAAAACAAATGCTTCAAATTACTAAATGATCTCTTTGTTACCTGACATATGTCATGTGGCTTCCCAGAGTGCCACTTTTCTTTCCAAAAGAATACTAAAGCACAGAAATAACTGCATCAGTAATTGGCAATGCACATTACATCTACTTTGTTTTATGAAATATCAAGACATGATTAAATGATAAAAAAAATATGTAGAAAGACTCTATAAAGTACACAGTTCTATAAAAATCAAAGTATTATAGCTTATTTTTATGGTTTGTTAAATATTTGCCAGTGAATTGCATGTATATAAACTATAATGAAATGTATGTTTTTTAAAATGCACTTAATTCTAGAGGCACGCTGGAAGTATGTTCTATGTGTCATCATTGTGTATATATTGTATGTATGCACAAGGACATATGCCTACATATGCATGCATGTATACACACATGAAGATAAAAGATGTTTAAGCTAAAAAGAGCAAAAACATTTGTTCATACATGTACATATGTATGTGTATATATAATCACTAGTTACAAATTGCAATATTCCTACATAAGTGTAGGAGCTCTAAATATTTTCAGTGAGAGGAATATTGAAAATTATGGAACATTCTTTTGTAAGCATTAATAATGTCAGGTACTTAGAGTGTCCAGTTATTTGAGAGATAATCAAATATTTTCAAAGAATTAACATTAAATACAGTGAACTTCATTCTTTCTTTTTTTTTTTTAAGATTTTATTTATTTATTCATGAGAGACCCAGAGAGAGAGAGAGAGAGGCAGAGACACAGGCAGAAGCAGGCCCCATGCAGGGAGCCTGATGTGGGCCTGGATCCCAGGACTCCAGGATCAAGTGAAGGCAAGTGCTAAACCACTGAGCCACCACCCAGGCATCCCACAATGAACTTCATTCAAAAAAATAGGCTAAAAATAATTTTTTGGGTAACTTTGAGAACACTACATCAGTGCTTCAGATTAACTGTATTGCATATACAAGTTTCTTCTGTCTTAAGTACAGATATACTAGGTGATCAATCACTCCAGGTTCTAGAATGCTCAAGATGAGTGTATATTATGCATGCCAGACTTCAGGTGTATATATAGTGATACAAAAACTTCTAAATTTAAGACTTTTAGTCTACTAAAACTACTGCTCTTTGACATTTTTGTTTTGTCTTGAAATGTTCTTTATTATAGATACTTAAAAGTTCAAAGGGAAACCTGTATACATCATTTTGATAGGATTTTTTTCATTTTGAATGGACCTGGAAAAAGTGAAGAAGTTTTTAATGTTAACAGTTTTTTTCCTATTTAAATGAGAGAGAAAAATAAGTTAAAATGAGATAAATAGTATATGGGCTTAATTTTCATAAGTGTCAGGCACCATGTTATTCATTGCATTTTTATATAAATATATTGTTAAAGGTTAAATTCTATATGAAAGCTAAAATATATAATAAATAGTCATTGCAAATATTCACTTGCAAACAGTGATCTCAAAGAACTATTACATGGCTATAGAGTTGATGATAACCATAAATTTACTGATAACCAATGTTCTTCAGGCCATTAAGATGGAACTGGAAAGTAGGACAGAGTCCAAAGAAAATATGTAATTACAAGCTCTTTAACATTCAAAAGTTAGAAAAATAGGATACTTAAGATTCATTAAAGTGGAAGATTTTCTTTAAAACATCAAAATAAACAGGTTCTACACATAGAAAGCATATTATCACAGTTTTTGCTATCTATTGTCCTATGACCAAAAATGGCAAGTTTGATACCCCGTATTGATACCAAGTAAATACCAGGTATTTTCAGGTATGGATGTGGAAGTGACCTTGAAATATTTTATTCTTGTGATTCTAAGTAGACATGACATAATTCCTCTGTATAGGAGACCAGGGATGGCAGGAACAGAATAAAGGGGGATATTTTTATTTTCATCTAGAATAGGAACTTAGGAAATGTCACCAATCATAATTAGAAACCTAGATGATTAATAATGTTCTTGTAAATTAAATGACAAAAATCTATCTTTTAAAAGATAGATTTTTTAAAAACACCTTAGTTGTAAAAAATAAAAGTACAAAGGTATTGAATATTAAAGTAAAAGTAGGGGCTTCTGATTGGCTCAGTGGCTGAGCATCTGCCTTCAGTTCAGGGCATGATCCCAGGTCCTGGGATGGAGTCTCACACCGGGCTCCCCACAGGGACCCTGCTTCTCCCTCTGTCTATATCTCTGCCTTTCATGAATAAATAAATAAATCTTAAGAAAACATAAAGTGAAAGTAAATTTTTATTTTTGCAAGGGAAGATTTAAATAACAAAATACGAAAATATATGAAATATTTAATAGGGTAACGACTAAGTTTGACAAAGAAGTATGTACGCTGCACTGTCATAAGAATATGAAAATTTGTTGAACCTTCTCTAATGTTGATGTCAGATCTTAAGTATTTTTACAATTAGTAAGTTACACAGTCTAAAGTTGGAAAGAATTGTGAAGCCCGCAACTTCCTAGAACACTTTCCTTCCTTTGACGGTGTTACATTTCCTTTCTGTTTCTTCTCAGATTCTCCTTTTAATTTTCTGTATCTATATTCTTCCAGCAAAAGCACTTCTCAGATATTTGATTCACGTAGCTTGTTTAGATGTATGCTTGTTGTGTGGATGTATGAATGTGCACTCTAATAATAGATGAAACTGGCACATCCCATCCCAATGATACACCGTTTCTTGAACAGGTCAACAAATAAAGGACTAAAGTAATGAAATGTTAATGTTTTTTTAGGCATCCTCTAGAAAGTGGGAAAGCGAGGAGGGTGAAATGTGGCATCAGGGGCCTCTTTTTTGTACCTGAAATTGATCCATGGAGTAATTGACTGCTGTGCTCTGAAATCTCAGTGCAGCTGAGAGATTTAGCTCCTACCATTTCACAGCTAATAGTAATATTACCTAGCAAAAACCAAACAAACTTTTCCCAAACGTAGCCACTCCGAATCAGCTTTATTCATAATAAGAATTTTCAAAAATATACTGATGCTTAAGATTAAATCTAAAAAACAAGTGTTTTAAATACTACTCAGCTTTTTAAATACAGCTGGCTTTTAGTCCTGGTATCTTTTGAGGTCTAATTGTTTGGTATATTTACCAAAACGCTCTGGTTCATGGTGTGCTATCCTTTAAAACTCTCCTTCAAACAATACTGCAATTTTTCTTTCCTTGATCACAATTTTCATTGAGTATAATTAGCTCTCCATGGTTTTTGATGATTTCCAAAATTTAAATTCATCCGTCGATGGTAAGGACTTGCTATTATACACCTAAAAAGAAAGCAGCAATCTCCAACTTTTGTACAATGATAGAATGGTTCCAAGGTAGCTGTGTGAAATGGACTAGGGCTTTTGGAAATGGTCAACTTCTAATATGATTTTAAAACAGTTTCATTATTTTATACCAATGGTTAATACTGTAAGTAGGGAAATAGGAATTATAATTGCTCTCAAAGATTTCTAGTAATAGTGGAAATAGTCTATTATCTTAAAAGTGAGCAGTTCAATTCTCCTAAATTAGGGTTGCTAAAATTTAATCTAGATTGAGTATAGAGTGTTTTTTTTTTTTTTTTGAGTATAGTGTGTTTTTTAAAAAAATCTTTTAATAAAAGTCTTAAAATACACTGGAACATAGGAGACTTCAAAGGACATGTGGAGCATACATACAAGAAATTATTTAAGAACTTGAACAGCATTAAGGTTAATTAAAAGCATTTCTTATCTTATGCTGAAAAAGGTCTTTGAAAGGATTTATCTATTTCAAAATTTGATCATTAAGGATTTTTTTTAAGATTTTATTTATCAAGGAGAGACACACAGAAAGGGTCAGAGACATAGAGAAAGAAGCAGGCTCCCTGTGGGGAGCCTGATGCAGACTCTATCCCAGGACCCCAGGATCATATCCTGAGCTGAATGGCAGATGCTCAACCACTGAGCCACTGAGGTACCCTGATCACTGCGATTTTTAAAGAAATACAGATCTTTTTCAATATTTGGAATTATGGCATTATCCAATTGTAATGCCTTGCTTGACAGGAAGAGATCATAAGCAACTAGATGTATAAAAATTAAGCTGTCCTTTAAGAGTCTACATATACACTTCTATTGGAAGTGAAGTAGCCACACATATCAGAAAGAGTTGGCACCTCTCAGTGGAGCATCCATCAGTGGAAATGCTAGGCAGGTGGGATAGCTGCCTGTGAAAACATCAACACAAGACTGTCCTGGCTGTGCCATTGTCCTTTGAAATATTTACTAAATCATGTCAGTGAAAAACTGTCACCAACAACCTATGCATCTGTACCCTTAATAGAAAATGATTAGGGGCATGCATGACCCTCAAACCAAATGTGGCATCAGGGAAGCCACATCATTATCTAGAGCAGAAAGAATAGTTGGTGCTCCTGAAAAAGCCCACTGCCTTCAACTTTGTAGAATTATAGAAAGTCTATTTTATCACAATGTCTCATTTTAACTGAATTCTGATTCTGCATATGATCCAATGATCTTAATCCACTTTTCCACATACTTTCCACGTAGATATGGACATTCTTTAACGATTTTGAGACTTCGTCTTCGAGTTCAGTGTTAATAGTTCCTGATCACTATTTAGGTCTCCAAATATCCTATTAGCCAATTTGGGTACTTTTTGTATTACTTTAAAAGGAGCTGTACAGATGTAACTAACAAATGTGACAATAAAATATGACAGTGTATCTCAAGTTTGTAATTTACTCTAAGTCAATTAGTCTGGTAAGCTGTCATTTTTTTCTATAAATAAATAAAATACTATTTTTCAGTAATACTATGTATCTCTTGTTATATCAAAAAATTCACTAGAAATTGAAGGTAACTTTGGAGGTATAAAAACATTGATTTTTAATAGTAAATATTAGGGTAACGATTGTAGAAGCTTGTATTCCTTTTATTAAATTCATCTTCTGGTTATCCATACACATTTTGGACTCAAGATGATAAACATCTTGAAGGAAAAAACCAATTACATATTTTCACTGACTATAATTCTTCATGAAAAAGCTCACTCCAAAATATAAGTTGTGCAAACTGCAAGCCAAATATTTTTAGACCAAATTTAGCAGTGGTATTGTTAAAAAATGATGAATAGGTAAGATTGTTAAATCTGAATTACTTTGTCCATCTAAATCAGATATTTATAATCTGTATGTAATGTCAACAGCCTCTCTCAGGGACAGTGAATGGACTTGAAAATCCCTGGATACAGAAATTTTATGCATGCATATATGTATATGTTCACTTTCTGGTAAAGGACTTCATTAAATTTTCAGAAGGATTAAGAAATAAGGAACTAGGGATGCCTAGGTGGCTTAGCGGTTGGGTGGGTATCTGTCTTCGGCTCAGGGCATGGTCCCGCAGTCCTGAGATGGAGTCCCTCATTGGGCTCCCTGGGGAGCCTGCTTCTTCATCTGCTTGTGTCTCTGCCTCTCTCTCACTGTGTCTCTCATGGATAAATAAATAAAATCTTACAAAAAAAAAGGAACATTGAACTGATTGTACTTGGTTCTGAAATATGTGGCATTCCTGCCAGAGATATAATAGGAAAGAAAATATCTTTATTCATTATATGTGCTCTATTGGTCTTCAGATGGCTGTATATTCCTGTTTATCCAAACAGTCCCAATTCAAAACTATTATGGCTTCCTAATTATTGGGTAGAAGATTGCTTTGTTCTTCAAAGTTTGGAAGATAAGTTATGTGGTTATTCATATAAATACAGTCTGAAACCAAATGTTTAGGATCTAACTTTAGCTCTACTACTTAATTTTGTGACCTGGACAACTTAAATACTCTGTTTCTTCTACTGTAAAGCAAAGCTAATATCTCCACTAATATCTGCTTCATAGTGTTACTATAATGATCAGTAAATGTTTTTGAAATTTTAGGAACAGGGGCTACACATGTAATATAATTAACACTTTTTAAAAATTAAAGTATGGTTGGCACACAATGTTAGCTTAGTTTCATGTATACTACATAGTGATTTGAGAACTCTGTACATTATGCTATGGTCACCACAAGTGTAGCTAACATCCGTCACCATACACTATTACAATACCATTGAATATTCTCTACGCTGTACCTTGTATTCCCATGACTTACTCATTCCATAACTAGAAGCTTCTATCCCTTACTCCCTTTGAGTGAAAGAGACATTCTCCAAAATCTAACCCTTCTTTAGGAACATTTGAATTTCATCAGTGATGGGAAAAAAAATCCTTAATGTATTACAGAAAAATGTGCTTAGATAGAAGAAATTTGGAAATACTCAGAGCATTCTAACCACTATAGTGAGCCAGCCATAATGGGAATAGTCAACCTTAATTGAGATAGAATTGACATTATAACATTGAATAAGTTTAAAGTGTACAACATAGTTTGATATCAATCAAAAGTAGCAAAATGTTTGCCACAAAATGTTAACATCTATTACTTCACATAGTTAGAAATTATGTCAATTATATCTCCAGAAAACTGGGAAAAAAATTACCTGACCTATAGTGGACCACTAATAAATATATGTTGAGGAAAGAAGAGGAGGGCTTGTTTTGAGATAGACCACTCAAAGATTAGGGAGCAATTCTACCTTGACTATAGCACAATATGAAGTTCTTGGTAAGATCAAATAGTTGCCCTACCCCCAAACTTTTTCTTTGGCTATGGAAATGCATTTTTTTTATCTCCTTTGAGGAGCTATAATGAATGGATCCTAATTTAGCAATAAACTCATCAAAATAAAGAGACAACCAAACAGAAACTAGGACTGGTTTTGTGACCAGAAGCCCATAAAACTGTTTCCAGCATCTTCTATCTTCTTAATTAATTTGGCCCTTTTAAGTTACTATTGAACCTTCTGAAACTAGCAGTCATGAGAATGTTTTAAACGTACTAAGTCTTTTATTAGAATATGCATATCAATTTTAGGTGTAAGAAAGATTGAGTATCTTCCCCTCAGGTTAAATGGAACTAACCTTTCCAAAACAATTCATCAGAAATCTCCAAACCTTTAAAAAAAATAAAAAAAAACTCTAAAATTTTGATTACATATTTAAGAAAGCATTTTACAAACTTATAAATGTTCATTGCTTAAAAATTACGTGTTCTATCAGTACAAATATTGAATATTATTAAAACTAAATGTTTTTGTTGATAAATATTCATAGAAATTTTATTTTCTTGATTTTTTTTTATCCATTGTCCTTCAGTTTCCTCATTTGGAATGAGGCACTTACACTTTAGGATTATTGTAAGAATTTGCAAATATATATCTAGTGCCCAGATAATAACTAAACAAATGCTAGTTACTCGTATCATGACATCCCAATGGGGATATGTCATGATATGTCCCGATGGGGAAAATATATTTTCCACCCTCTGGAGTTCACACATAACACTTTGGAGATCTTTCTTTTAAATTGTTATTTTCTGTAATTATGTTTTCTAGTTTTTATTTGGTATCTTTATACGTTGCCTGATATTTCAAACTTTATGTGGAATTGAGAAAATACAATGCATTAAGTTGAATTACTATATTATTTAAAATATCAATTATTTGTCATTTGATATGGCCAGAATATTTATTATTTCTCCATATGTAGATCTTCTGTAAACTATATAAATGTTCTTTTTCCCTACACGAAATGATTATTGTAAGAAATGGAATCTAGTGTGTGAATATAATTTTAAATCTGAGAGTAGCAAGGAGGCTAAGCTACAATACTTACTCAATTGGAAGCCTTATGCTTGGTGCTTTTAATTAAGCTCAGAAATAAATGTTAATAAAGTGATTATATTATTGAGGAAGTATGCCTAGAAGTGTGCTGCAAATAATTATGAAATATTTGTCTTAATTTGAGGGAAAGTCCTAAATGAAATAATAATATGCTGGTAAGAATATTAGGAGGTATGTCCAAGCTATCTAAATTAAAATGAACTTCCCCATAATTTCAATTCAAAAGAAGCCTTGTGGTATACACAATACCTTTTGCTAAAAGTTTCCATTCTTGGCTAAGGAGAAAAGCTCCATAAGTTTTTTATCTTTTGTTTTTCCACATTCTTTGAAGGCTGCCCCACTACCACCACCAATTTATAAGTGTATAAGGAAATCCCTTGTGCTACTTAAATCTAATTTTTCACTAACAACTGCATTTACTTTTCTCTCCAAAGAAAAATTGGAGAAAGTATGGGTATAATAACAAGAAGCTAGGAAATAATTATATCCAGACATATCTAAGTAATTTCTGCTTTCTAAAACAAAGCAGTTGTGTACATTAAGCATATGTTTGAAGTAATACCTTATTTTACAATGAAAACTTCCCCTGTGACTTTTTAAATTTCCAGCTTTATTGATCTGTAATGGATAAATAAAAAATGGTATGTATTTAAGATGTACAACTTAGTGTTTAATACATGTATACATTGTGAAGCTGTCACCATGTCCATCATGGGGGGAGAGGAAAATGGGAAGCTGTTAGTCAGGGGTACATAATGTCATTTTGCAAGATGATTAAATTATAGAAAAACAATGTACTATAATATGACTATAATTAACAACATTCTGTTGTATACTTGAAACTTGCAAAGAGGATAGATCTTAAGTGCTCTTACCACTTTGATTTTCTAATATGGTGGAAGTAGTTTCCACCACTCAATACATTAGTATCAAAAAAAAAATTACAAACTTCTAGTAAACAGAAGTAAAACAATGTCAGCTCATAAGTCTTGTATTACGCTGACCTCAAAACCAAACAATGAGATCTCATAAAATGTAAACTACAGACTAATATTAAGAAGTATAGGACCTGGCAAAAGGGTAGATACGCAAATCAATGGATCAGAATGGAAAGCCCCTAAATATATATATATATATATATATATATATATATATATATATATATATAATTGATTTATTGATATATTTTAATTGATTTTTAAATAAAGATGTAAAGGCAACAGAGTGGAGAAAGGGTAGTCTTTTCAATAATTTGTCCTAGAAAATCTGAACATTAATAATAAGTAAATCTCTATGCTACATTGCATCATATACTAAAATTAACTCATAAACCTAGATATAAACTCTTAAAGCATTAATCTTCTTAATAAAGTATAATAGAAAATCTTTATGACCTTTTATTAGGCAAAATTATTTTGGTTAGGACACCAAAAGAAAATGTGAATTGGACTACAGAATTAAAATCTTCCATTAATATGGTGTGTCACATTAATCTTTTTGTGTGCTATGAGCCATCTTTACATCGCAGGGATAAATCCCACTTTGCCATAGTGTATGATCTTGTCTATGTCCTGAATTTAGTTTGCTAGAATTTTGTGAATTTTGCATTCATGGACATCAGGGATTTCTACTTATAGTTTTTTTTTTTTTATAGTATCCTTATCTGGTTTTGATATTCAGGATAATGTTGCCCTTGTAAAATATGGTGGGGAGTGTTCTTTTTTTTTTTTTTTTCAAATTTTTGGAAGATTCTGAGAGGGATTGGCACTAATTCTTTAAATGTTTGGCAGAATTCACCAATGAGTCATCTGGCCAGGGACTTCTCTGGGTTGGTAAGTTTTTGATGATCAATTCAAGCTCGTCACTTGTTATTGGTGTTTTGGGATTTTCTATTTCTTCCTGGTTCAGTCTTGGTGCATTGTGCATTTCTAAGAATTTATTCATTATTTTAGGTAATCCATTTACTGGCATATAATTGTTCATGGTAGTCTTATGATCCTTTGCATTTCTGTGGTATGACTTGCAAGGTCTCCTCTTCCATTCATAATTTTATTAGTTTGAGACCTGTATATTTTTTTCTTAATTGGTCTACCTAAAGCTTTGTCATTTATATCTCTTCAAAAACCCAACTATTATATTAATCTTTACTTTTGTTTTACTATTTTCTATTTCATGTATTTCCGCTCTAATTTTTATTAGTTCCTTCCTTCTACCATATTTGGGCTTAATTTGCTCCTCTTTTATTTTTTTCTTAGTCCCTTGAGGCGTAAAGTTACATTGAGATCATTTTGTGTGTGTCTTAAAGTTTTTATTTAAATTCCAGTTAACACAATGCACTATTAGTTTCAGGTGTAGGATTAACTGATCCATCACTTACATATATTATGCAGTGCTCATTACAAGTTTCTTCCTTAACACCCATCATCAATTTAACCCAAGATCTTTATTCTTGATATATGCATTTATCGTTTTCTTTGTGGAATTGCTTTTGTTGTATTTCATAAGTTTTGATATGTTGTGTTTCCATTTCCATTTGTCTCAAGATATTTATTTCCCTTTAGATATCTTATATGATCTGTTGGTTGCTCAGGAGTATGTCGTTAAATGTTTACATAATTGCATTTTTTCCAATTTTCCTTCTAGTACTGATTTCTAGTTTCAAACCACTGTGATCAGGAAAAATAATTGATATAATTTCTGTTTTCTTGAATTCGTTGAGACTTTTTTGTGGCCTAAACACTAGGAAATGTTCTATGTGTTTGAGAAGAGCCTATATTCTGTTGGATTGTATGTTTTGTATATGTCTATGTATGCTCCATTTGGTCAATAGTGTTGAGAAATTTTGCATCCAGTTTCAGCATAGATATTAGTTTTCTTTTCCTGTAGTGTCTTTGACTTTGGTAGCAGGGAAACTCTGGCCTCTTAAAATGAGTTTGGAAGTGGTACCTCATTCAGTTTTTTGGAAGAGTTTGAGAAACATTGATATTCTTTAAATATTTGGTAGAATTTATTAGTGAAACTATCTCCTCCTGGGGCTTTACTTTGTTGGAATATATTAAATTACTGATTGAGTCTCTTTAGTTATTATTGGTCTGTTCAGATTTTCTATTTTTATTTCTTAAAATCACACTATCATATCAGTAAATGCAGAAAAAATTGAACACACTTTCCTAATTAAAAATTGTCAGCAAACTAGGTATAAAATAAACTGACCCCAGTGGAATACAAGCTGTATACAAAAAGCCTACTGTTACCATCATATTCAACATCGTTAATTGAAAGATGTTCCTGAAAGATCAGTAACAAAGCAGGGATGTCAATTCTCATAACTTCCATACAACACAGTGCTGGAATTCTTGAAAGGGTTCAAGAGGCTGGTAGGAGATAGAACTACTTATCTTGATGATAATAATAATGGTTAAAAAACAAACAAACAAACATAGTTGGCTTTGAGCATAGTTAGGTTTGAACTGCATAGGTTTACTTATACATGGATTTCTTTCAACAAGTACAGTATTCTAAATGCATTTTTCTCTTAGGATTTTCTTAACATTTTCCTTAGCTTTTTTGTAAGAGTAAAGTATATAACTCATGTAAGATATAAAATATGTCAATCAAATATTTCTGTTATTGATAAGACTTCCAGTCAACAGTATGTTATTAGTTAGGGTTTTGAGAAATCAGAAGTTTTACATGGATTTTTGATGGCATGGGGGTTTGGTGCCCTAAACCTCCACATTTTTCAAGTGTCAGAGCCCATATATTTGTACACAAAACATTTGAATTTTGCTTTTATGTACATTAAGCCTTGGTAAATCTGGTTTCAATAAGCCTGTAAAATTTAGTAAGATCTATTCTTATTGTACACAAGGTTATGCTATTGAATTTTTCATAAAGATCTTAAACCATATATTTTATGTATATTAACAAAAATAGAACTCTTCTAATTATTTTTGACATTGAAATAAAAGCTAAGAAAATTAGCAATTCTACACTTAAGTTATTGAGATATTGGAATTATTGATACTATTTTTGCTGCCACTGTGTTACTAAGCAGTGAACATACCGTCTTGACATAAAATCACTTAGTTTCTCATCTTGACTCTGCCACTATATGGATAAAACTCAATAGTGATTCTGTGACATTTAATTAAGTCCATGTATTGAAAGCACTTGTCACATAGCCAGCACTTTTTAGGTACTCAGTAATAATTAGATCTCCTCTACTGCAAATGAGGCAAATGAAGGTGCTTCAGTAATTTACCCCAAGGTCACAACTAGTAGTTAGTGAATTAGAACTTAGGTTTTGAATTTAGATTCAGCTTTCTCACACCATATTTCATGATGTCAACATACATAATACTTCTCTCCTTATTGTGAACTAATCTTGATATTTCATTGAAAAATGTTGACTTTTTTGGAGCAGACAAGGAGATATAGCTAAATAAAAGTTCACTATGTGAATAATCATTACATTAAAATAGAAAAATTAGAATCAAGAATAGAAGAAAACCATTGAATTTTTCAATATTTCTTCCATTTTATGGTGGCAATAAGACTAAACAACCTGTTACTCAAGTTTTGTTTTGTTTGTTTGTTTGTTTAGACAACTTTTTAAAATGAACTGGTTACTTCTTTGGAAGTTGTTATCTGATACTGCTTCTATAATATAATCAGCCTTAAGAATAGGATATCAATATTTAAAAAAATTGGGCAGCCCCGGTGGCGCAGCGGTTTGGCACCGCCTGCAGCCCAGGGCGTGATTCTGGAGACCCGGAATCGAGTCCCACATCGGGCTCCCTGCATGGTGCCTGCTTCTCCCTCTGCCTGTGTCTCTGCCTCTCTCTCTCTAGTTGTGTCTCTATGAATAATTAATAAAATCTTTAAAAAATATTTTAAAAAATTTATTTCAGCATTGTTGGCACACAATGTTACATTAGTTTCAGGTGTACAACATAGTGATTCAGCTTCTCCATATATTATTAGGCTATGCTCACCACAAGTGTAGCTACCATACAACGCTATCACAATCTCATTGAATATATTCCACATGCTGTGCCTTTTATTCCCATGACTTAAAAACATCTTTTACTAGCCCAATGAAATCAGTGACTAACGGGCTATCTGCAGCAACCATATAAATGGTCTCTTTTGGGCCATGATAATTAGACTTGAGAGAATGAAGATGAATTGTTGATTTTCATAATTTTTTAAAATAAACATTTTGGTATGATTTATAAAATTTTTAAATTTAAAATTTATAATTTGTTTCCGAATTTGAGTTAAATAAAATCCCATACACACTATAAAATAGGATACAAATAATATTTGAACATTTAAGTATTTTAATGGAGCAGAATGGACATCATTATGATTTTCTTAAGTTTTGTTTTATGAGGTTCAACAAAATAACTAATATGAATATAGTGCTCTGTAGTTTGCAAAGTGTTTTTCATATTACAGGGATCTAACCTTATATAATGGTCAATTAACTCCATAAAATAAATTAAAATTGTTATTATTTCTTATCCTTTGTTTAGTATATCTTAATAACTATCTAATTGAGGAATTGGAATGACTGCTTCTCATGAAATTGGAATTCTGGAAGAGTTGGTCTATGTAAATAGCTGCAAAACCTTCACTCCCAAGACCATGAAAATAGCAAGAAAGATTGTGTTTTGTTAGGCTACCGAGGGGGGAGGTGAAGCAGAGGCAGAGTGCCTTCTGAGAAACTGGAACTCTAAACCCTTGGCTCTCATGCATTTGGCATCCAAGTTTACCCAAGTGATTAATCCCCAAGTGAGAACTAAAAGACTGATAGTATATGGTGAAAACACTGGGATGGTAATTAGAAGCTAATGTAAGCCGCCTCTCTGAGGAAACCTGTGCAAACCAGATTCCACAAAGCTTACATTCTGTGGGTAGAGAATTTGCAATAAGAAGTATAAACTATAAGAAGAACCATAGGATGAAAAAAGAAACAGAAAAAAATTTAAAATGAATTTCTAGAAATGAAAAAATTCAGTGAAATTAAAACTCAACAGGAATTAAACATTGGATTATACACAGATGAAGAGATAATTAATAAGAAAAATAGATCGGAGGAAGGGATTTAGAATGCAGCACAGCACTGTGGAAATGAGATTAAGATCTGTAGAAGAATAGAAGATGTTCCAAGATACAAGTAATAGGAGTTACAGAGCGTACCAAAAATTGCACAGAGGCTTTAGTACAAGGATAATGGCAGATGATTGCAAAGAATTGAAGAACACTTGCACATATTCATACTGGCAAAGTGCCCACTTGGAAAATTTTAGCAGAAGTTCGGAACAACAAAGATGAAGGATTCTCTTAAAAGTGATCAAAGAAAAAAATTATGACAATAATTAAGATGACCATGTACTTCTTACCCACGAAGTACAAAAAGAGTACAGAGTAGGGAAGCCTGGATGGCTCAGGGGTTGGGTGTCTGCCTTTGCCTCAGGGCATGCATGATTCTGGGGTCCTGAGATCCAGTCCTACAACAGGCTCACTGCAGGAAGTCTGCTTCTCCCTCAGCCTCTGTCTCTGCCTCTCTCTGTATCTCATTAATAAATACAATCTTTTAAACAAATTAGCACAAAGTTGCAAAATCATTCCCATCCCCCAATTCTTCATACCCTTAATCATCATTGAAAAGTAAGAGCAAAGCAAAGACCTTTTCAGAGAAAGAAAGGAAATGGATGCACTTGAGAGAGAAGGATAATCATCAGAATCCAGTGAGCTAAAACAGTGGCCGGAAAATAAATTGCTAATTTATATAGGATCAATCTAAATTGCCATTGGTTTTAAGAAAAAAAAATGATTAATTTCAGGATTGAGTAAAATGAAGTAAAACTTAGACACCATAAAAATAACATGGAGGGTGGTACCTTTTTTTGTAATTTTATTTATTTATTCATGAAACACAAAGACAAAGAGAGAGGCAGAGACACAGGCAGAGGGAGAAGCAGGCTCCATGCCCGGAGCCCAACATGGGACTCCATCTCGGGTCTCCAGGATCACGCCCTGGGCTGAAGGCGGCGCTAAACTGCTGAGCCACCTGGGCTGCCCTGGTGGTACCTTTTGATGATCAGTGTTTTATCATTCTTAGTTCCTATATTTTTCTGAAGATCATGGAAATAAAATAAAAAGTAGTATTAGGGGATGCCTGGGTGGCGCAGGGGTTTGGCGCCTGCCTTTGGCCCAGGGCACGATCCTGGAGACCCGGGATCGAGTTCCACATCGGGCTCCCGGTGCATGGAGCCTGCTTCTCCCTCTGCCTGTGTCTCTGCCCCTCTCTCTCTCTCTCTGTGACTATCTTAAATAAATAAAAATTAAAAAAAAAGTAGTATTAAACCTCATTAAATATTAATACTGAAATAATCCCTCAAAATGTTTACATTATGGTTAATAGAAATGAAATGGGCAAAATGAACTTAAAAGAACTCAAAAGTCCAAGAGAAGCTAAGAAAAAAGGAAAAAAAAAAAGAATAGTTAATATAATGCTTTCCACATAGTCTGAGATAAAAGAATATGTATTTTAACCTAGTATTTTAAAAACTGATACAGAATAATACTTCTAAAAAACATTTTCATTAAAAAATGCAAAGTATTAAACAAATTTCATTTTCAGTATAATGCATCCTAAACCACTGAGGATGTGGTGTGGGGAAATGCATACAGGTTCATTTTAGGATGGGGGAAATATAAATAATGTTGGAAAGATTTGAATAAATTCTCAGTTTGGAAATATTTAGAGTGTAAAATGTTGACTTGTGTATAGCAAGAACACTGGTACCTAAAACAGTGTTTTGGCTATTTGGGCAGACACTAGTATTATTTGTTTAAGTTAAAGATTACTGTTATCCCTGTACTTTCTGTGTAATCTAGGACATTGCTTTTAATATAATAAAAACTCTAATAATATAGGCTAGACCACTGGCATAGCATTTATTTGTTTTAGATATGGTATAGGAGAATTACTTTGTCTGGGTCATTTGGCTTTTACTGATGATGTGGGGCTTTGCTGAATTATGTCTCTAGAAGTCACAGATGGAGGATGTGATCATCAGCTTGAAGACTAATCTGAACATATTTTACAATTATTATGATCAAGGAGTTTGTTCTAATATGTATAGTTGAGTTCTAGCAAGTAATTTATATGATATCTTTACGTTTAGGAGTAAAATTGTGGACACTCACTGTAGTGTCTGAAATTTCATAACAAAACCTGAATTTTCATGTTATTAAAACTTCACATTGAATTGCTAATGTTTGGCCAGAGTAACAGTATATTCCATTAACACTTTAATATAAATAAAACTTACCTAGTACAGATCTTCCTAAACTTACAATGAAGTCATGTTTGAAGAGACTCATCATGAGTTGAGAATGTCGTTAAGTCCAAAATGCATCAAATGCATGTAACCTACTGAACACCATAACTTAGCCTCAAGAAACTTAAACATGCTCAGAATACTCACATTAGTTTATAGTTGGGCAAAGTCGTCAAAGCCTATTTTATAATAAAGTGTAGAATATGTCATGTGATTTATTGAATTCTGTACTGAAAGTGAAAAACAGAATGGCTATGTGGGTATAGAATGGTTGTAAGTCTATCAATTTGTTTACCCTTGTGATCATGTGGCTAACTGGGAGCTGCAGCTCACTGTCCCTGTTCAGCATCACAAGGGAGTATTATACCATGTATTGCTAGCCCAGGAAAAGATCAAAATTCAGAATTTAAAGTATGGTTTTTACTGAATGCATATCGCTTTTCTACCATTGAAAAGTCAAATAATTGTAAGTCGAACCATTATATCAAATATTGGCTGTATAACTGTGGCAGAAGAATGACCTAGTACAGGTGAGAAAACAATAAAAAAAATGAGATATTGAATATTGGGTTTGGGTGGAGTAGAGGCTAAAGGATAAAGTGTCCCATAGGAAATGAAACATGATAAGGATGTCAAAGAATGGAATGGACCTTGAGCAAGCTTAAGAGATGTATTTACTAATGTTTCTTTTTGGTGCATAATAATTGCATATTATGTTTATCTTTTAATATGTCTTTCCCATTTAAATGATTTTAACTTCTAATTAAGGACAATATATGTACTTAATATGTTTGAAGAATAACACATACAAAAATAATATGAAGAAACTGGTATGTTCAGATATTATGTTAAATAAAGGCTAGTGGGATACAAAAATCAGAGACCCAATTCCTACCCCAACGCTGCCTTTCTAAGGATACTGAAAATAGCAATTACAAAATATATGATAGAAACAAAGGAAAGTTCTGAGAATAGGTTGATGACTAGAGATAAATAACCTCTGCTCTTACTGAGATTACAAACAGTATAGATGTTAATTAAATACAATTGATGTTTGTGTGTCATTGGAGCACTTGGTGGAGTTGAATAGTGGCAGGAAGCAAGTCTGTGGAGTTCATAGGTGATACATATATGTATTCATTCCCTGTGTAGTATTAACAAGACTGACCATGACACTAAAGGTCCAATCTCAGGAATAGATGCTATATGTGGACAGCACAGTGAATTAAGATACTAATGTGACTTTGACAAGTGGGATCATTGAGGAGTATAGGCTATGAATCAGAAATAGTTTCTGTGATCAACTAAGTTTGGACAACTCTGTGTAGAAGGATGGGCTTCCTTATTTCAGAGCTTCTTGGAGTGTTTAGTTTTGCTCATGTTGGAGCTCAAAAAAGAAAATAAAATATGCTGTTTGCTGGATATATTGCAACATGGAACTTCTCTCTGTAGAATATTTTTAATTTTTAAAAATATTTTATTTATTTATTCATGAGAGACACACGGAGAGAGGCAGAGACATAGGCAGAGGGAGAAGCAGGCTTCCTGCAGGGAGCCTGATGTGGGACTTGATCCCAGGACCTCAGAATCACACCCTGAGCCAAAGGCAGACGCTCAACCACTGACCACCCAGGCATCCCTCTGTAGAAAATTTTTAAAAATTAATGTTCTGAAGAACACACTTTGTGAGGCACATTACTATGCATATTAGACTTTGTCTTGGAAATAGTGGTATGCCTAATTATCTTTGATAATAGTTTATGCTGATTAAGGACATTAGATTACCTATTTAAGTTTATCATTGTAATTTACACAGTTGTCTGAAAGCAATTGAAAAATTTGAATAGCATAACATATTTTTTTAAAGATTTATTTATTTATTTATGATAGACATAGAGAGAGAGGGGGGCAGAGACACAGGAGCGGGGAGAAGCAGGCTCCACGCCGGGAGTCCATTGCGGGACTTGATCCCAGGACTCCAGGATCGCGCCCTGGGCCAAAGGCAGGCGCCAAACCACTGAGCCACCCAGGGATCCCCGGCGTAACATATTTTTGAACATGTATAATAGATGATTGTGGAGAAATGTTTCATTATATTGAGTTCACAGTAAGGGGATAATGATTGATAACTCAAAATCAAATGTACTGTTAAGTAATAAAAATTTTGAAATGTGATGTTTATATGAAAATAAATGGCTTTGCACAAGCAAGTTTCACTATCAGGTATACCCAATTAACTGAAAAAAGAGACATATGTGATGAAGAGAATGCTGGACTTCTATCTAAGAGGCTTAGATTCTGAGAGATTACATAGTCTAATAACCTGATCTTAATCGTCAGAATGTATGTTGGAGTAAAAGATGTCATCCAGATATTTTAAGTTCACCATTATTTTGAGAATTTTCGGTCATAAGTGAGATAAGGATTTGTAAGATCCTTGTAGGATCAATTACTCCATATGATTCATCATTTAGCAGATAGCTTGGTTCAGTGTTTCCCAAAATTTGTTACATCTGGTGTGCTTTTAAACACCAATGCCTATGCTAAAAATAATGATCATCAATTTATAGCAGCTTTTGTATGGATTCAGGTGAAAGTATTTTTCAAAACTTCAGTAATTCAAAATTTGAGAACCATTGAGTCAGCAATAATTATTAGTGATTGTTCTTTTCAGAGAAAATAGATTGGTATTATGATCCAAGCCCCAAAATTATAGCCAATGGGCTACATTGCTTATAGATGCCTGAATCTGCATATAGGAGAGTATGATGAATCATCCCAAGGCATGCCCTGTTGAGTAAATTGATAAAAGGGAAAGGTTTATATATTTTCCAGCTGGGTAACCTGGTCTTATATAATTTTGGGGCTAAAATTTCTCTTAAATATATATGATTACATACTTTCATTTTACATACAAAGTTGTTGAAACTCAGGGAATTAAAATAGGATTGTGAAAGACAATGCTACTGAGTAGTTAAACGTATAAATGTTTCCAGGTTTCTGGAAAAAAAAATTTTTAAAGACTACACAATCATTGTCACTAAAAGCTTTTGGAAGGTATAAATGGACCAAAATTACTGTTATTCCTCACTCTATCCCTTCCTTACTTCTGAAAAGATTTGGTCTGGGATAGTAACCTAAAATTTCAATTTTGTGTAACATTAACCCTGCCAAACTACTTTTCCATCAGTTATTTTGCTTGACATTTTAACAACCCTGTAAGGTAGGGTATATAGTGTTTATTTTGCAGTTCAGGAAGCTAAGGCCTTATGAATATTGGTTTTTGCCAATAGGGAAGTGTCCATTATTATAGGTTTTGTCTTTCTGGCATAAATTAGGTCTCAAATTACCATCCTTACTGCTAGGCCCTTCCAATCAGATGCATATTATGAGTGACTTCTAATTAAAGTGAGCTACATGAGGAAAGAGACAGTGCAGAGCTTTCATTTGACCAATGTTTTTGGAAAGACCTTCATCTGAGCAGCAGCAAGGATGCATGTTTAGGTGTCTGACCCTGGAAAGGTAATAGCCCTGGAAAGAGCAACAATCTCATTATACCTTTGCTACAGCTTAATCCTATTTGTCTGTCTCAACAATTTGGTAAGCTACCTAACAAACTTTAACAAATCCTTTTACAACTTAAACTGGTTTTAGTGGGTTCAACTGTTTGCAACTAACAATGTGGGATTGACTTGCCTGGGGTGACGTAGTGGCAGAGTTGGGGTTAAAAGCAAAACCATGGGGATGACAAAGCTTCTGAGGGAGGAAAGCAACATTTTGTTGTAGACTGTATATCTGGCATTCAATTACACAGCTATGAAATCAACACTTTGACATTTATAAATATTTTTTCATATTTTTAGACTTTGGGACATAAAATAAGTTCACATTTTTAGTAGTAAAATTTTGCATTATATTTTTTGTGTATCCTAGAATTTTTAAATGAAAAATTATCTGGTTCATGGGGGCCGCTTATGAATTGTTTGATAACTTCTGCAATTGCTTTCATGGTTCTTAACATTTCTTGCTTCTAATTCCTTTCCAATCAAATTATTTTCAATCTGTATTCTGTGAATCTATTGTAAGTGTTCATTCTCACTAAGCCTTCAGCAGCATTATATATTTTTCTCAAAAAAACCAACAACTTTTATAGGTGAAAAATGGAAACCCATTATTCTATCATTTTTGACTATTCATATTTATAGGCTTATAAATCTATGCTAAAGATTTCAAAACAACTAATATGTTCAGCAATAGAGAAATGATTAAGAAATGTTAGCAACCTCCTGTTGTAACACAGCCAGGAAAAGTGATATTTCTAAAGCACATACAAAGAATAGAGGAATGATAACAATAATCACTTAAAAATAGAGATATTTTGCTTAACATGAAAATTAAAAATACAGGATGCAAAATGCAGCATCTATTCTGTATCCTTCAGACTACATGTATACTATTTTCTCTATGCTATCTATTTATACCAACCATATTGAAGTTTCTCCAGCATATACTCAGAACTCATAAAGATATTTCCATTTGTAATTTCATTAGTGTTGAAAGGAAGCTGCTAAATGTCTATTCTGTGTTACATTCTTGTATTTTCTGGAATTCTAATAACTTTGAATAATATAATTAACAAGAAAAAAATTTTCCCCTCATTATATTCCTATGTTTAAATAGGTTCCCAGAGAGTATATCTGGTTAGTGAGTTGCACATATCAGTTATTTTTACTGCACAAGGAAAAGAAACACTGATTCATAAAACATACATACGTATACACTGCAGCCACCATCACAACAGTTTTAACATTGGGATCCCACGGTTTTTTTTATAAAATATAAATTGTATTCTACTAGGTTTGTGCTATAATGTTCAGGCTTCATGAGAACAAGAACTTTACCTATTTTATTTATTGCTGAATCCTCACATTCAGAATAGGGTCTGGAGTACTCTGTGTGTTCGTTGAACATATTTATAAGTGGGGTAAAGTATGTGCTTGCTGAACACAATTTTAAAATTTTTCATAGTATATTTCCAGTATTGGTTGATTGATCATATAAAAAGTTATAAAAATCAGTTTTGCCAACTAATGTTGCTTCAAATGAAGCAACTTGCGAATATAATATATACAAAGAATTGGGCAAACATCTTTCCATCTACTCACCAGGAGCATCATACTCTTTATATTTCCTTTATTGATTTTATGTATTCTAGTTTTATTGAATTAAAAGTTAAACTGAATCCTTTTCAGGTAGAGAAAGATGAGTGTGTGTATATTTCTGACTGCACGAAAATTACCCTTTTCAAGTATTCGTTTTTTATTTACTGGGCACCTGTTCCACCTACAGGGTATTTACAGAAAGCCTGTGCTTATAAGTATGCATAAAATCATGGTTTCTTACTTCAACTGCATTCTAACATGAGTGATCTAACATTATGTTACTGCTAGCTATTTGTGTTTCAGTAGTTGAACAGAGGCAGATATAAAATGTTTTGTAAAAGAAAAAAATCCTATGTAAACAGAAAGGTCATTCCAAGGAAAGAGAATTCCATAAGCTACACTAAAGAAAGTAGCAAAGGTCTATTCTAGAAACAGTGATTATGAAGTGTATCATATGTATAGATCTATATAGATATATGGACATATATAGGTATGTGTGTGAGACTATATATATAAAATGTGAGAATATAAAATTTGAAAAAAAAATAAAAATAAAATTTGAGAAGCTTTCACCTGAAATATAGGATGATAGAGTAAAATGTGAGAATATAAAATTTGAGAAGCTTTCACCTGGAATATAGGATGATAGAGTACTATGCAAAAAATTTTGACTTTACACAGAATTATGTAACTGAGATTCAATTATGAAACCTATAGGATTTAAGGGAAGTTTTGTTTAGCCTGTGTTCGGAATTTTAGTAGCAACAGCTCTATATTCACCTGAAAGAACTTTTTTCTTCTTTTAATGGGGGAAAGCAAAAAGGAGTGTCATTATTTAGAAGAATAGCACTTGTTTCTGGTCTTTGTAATGTTTCCTTAAAAATCTATTGTAGATTCTTCTGTTTTGTGGTTTTGTGGTGGTTATAAGCCTAGGTTTTGAAGCCAGACTAATTATTTAATTTCGTGTCAGAGAAGTGCCATTCATCACCCGTCTCTTGAACAAGTTACTATAACCTTCCATTTCAGGATGCCTTTTCTGTAGAATGGGAATATTAGTAACTTCTGCTTTGTAGGGTTATTTTGTGTAGTAAGCAATATTCTGTACCCAGATCACTTAGCTAAGTGCCTGATCAATAACATGCTCATAATAAATACTATCACCACTACCAGCAACAGTATCCCCACCACCCCACTTCCATTACAAGATAACCACTACCACTAGCTCTGTTACTGCTGATGTATCATCACTCCTATTTCTCCAGTGTTTGCAACAGGAACGAACCTCACTTGTCTTTACGGTCCTATCTCCAAGTTACTAGGAATTCCCAGTGTATCAGGATGCCTGGGTGGCTCAGTGGTTGAGCGTCTGCCTTCGGCTCAGGGTGTGATCTTGGGGTCTTGGGATCCAGTCCAGCATCAGACTTCCCACAGGGAATCTGCTTCTCCCTCTGTGTGTGTCTCTCTCTGTGTCTCTCATGAATAAAAAAAATACAATCTTAAAAAAAAAAAAAAAAAAAAAAAAAAGAATCCCCAGTGTATCAATGTGTCTAGCCAGGGCTTAAAAACAAAATCTTTATTCTGGATCTGGAAAACTATGATTACTTCATTAATGTTTCCTTAGTAGAATGAATCCTACCGTAATCAATTGGCAGTTGATACCTGTGATTTCTCTATAGGATATAATCAAGATGGCTATGAAATATGGGGGAAAACATATGTTCAATATAATGGAGACATGGCATAATTCAAACTCATCAGATATTTTTTATATAGGGGAAACATTGACTTCTCTATACCTTTAAATGAAAATGCAAAATTAAAGTTCTTGTGGATTGAGTAGCATCTTTAGGGTTTATATCTTAGAAACATCATAGACTTTCAGATATTGAAGGAATCTGAAAAGTTATCTTTGTTAAAATACTGATTTTTATAGATCAGAAAACTAAGCTTAGACTGTTGAATAGAAAGCATTTGAGTAGAATAGAAATTATTGAAGGACAGAAGTGTATTAGGTTGAATAAATAGAATATGTGAATTAAATCAATAAATTGGGAAGGGAGAGTATGAAGAGAAAGTGGTATATTAAAAAAAGAGCAGACTGGAGAGCTTGTATGTGCAGAAATAAGAAAAAGCCAAGAACATGTTCAGAGTCCAAGGAAATGGAGCAGAGGGCAGAACTAAGACTGAGACACACAGGCCCCTCCCCAAGTTGCCGTGGTTACAGGTCTTCCTTCTCCAGTTAGCTCAATATAATGGAAAAAAAAAAAATACTTGCAAATGAAGGACACAGTAATTAGCCACACACATGCTGGAGGAAGAATTGGAATAAATTTGTGCTCTTTTTAAGGAAGAGATGCTATCACAAAAGACTGGAATAGTATTTTATAGTTAGCAAAGTTTGTACTGAGTCCATGAGGTTATGCATCTGTTGAGTCCTGCCAAACCGTGCAGTTATTTGTGCAAACTAGAGATAAACACAATGTGGAGGCTACCTATGTGACCTGATGCTAATGCTATGTGGAAGGATCCTAGGCTGGCAAAGGAAGCTGCTTTCTGGCCATTTTAGGGGAAATGAATAGTTATTAGCAGTTAGGGCAGCTTGATGCCTTCCCTGTTCTGGTACCTTGCTTCTGTGAAGGAGGACAAATATTCTAAAGAGTTACCTGAGAGGAGTTGATTTTTTTTTTCCAGTAGAGTAGCATATAGCACTTTGTTTCTTTATTTTTATTTTTTGCATATAACATTCTTTGAATAAATTCATTTATAAAATACACATTGAGCAAGTTCTAATTACCAGCAACAGCTATGGAACTGAGGACAAGCAGTGAACAAAGGAGGCAAAATTACTCTCTTGGAGTTTATGTTCCAGTGATGGAAAGCAACAATAAATGAAATAACTAGTTTATACTCTATGCCCTTCCTCCCCACATTAGTAATAATTATTATGGAGACAAACACATCAAAAAAGGGGGTTTAAAGAGCAGGAAGCATAGAGAAATCTTAGAGAGGGTGACCGGGAAAGCCTACTTGAGAAGGCAATATTTGAATAAAGATTTAAGGAGATAGAAAACTAAGCATTACCCTATCCAAAATCAGGAAGAGCCAGTGAAACAGTTCAGTGGGGGCCAAAGCTCTATTGTAGGATCATGCCGGTTGTGTTTGTCAAACCACAGGGAGTGTAGTGTGGCTGGAGCAGCATGAGAAAGGAGTGGTGGCAATTACAGAGTTAAATGAAGGAAGGTGGTCTGCAAGCCCTCTAGGTCCTGTTCACATTCTATAGTCTTGTCTCTTGAACTGGTGAGAAGGAAGCCTTGGAGAACTTTGAGGAGAGGGCGGATGTGACCTCTTCTATGCTTAACAAGGGCCCCCAAGGCTGCAGTGCTGGTAAAGATCTTGGGAAGACACAGTTTAGGAGACAAGCTAGTAATTGAGGCATGCAGCAAAGATCGCTGTCACCACTGGCAGCAGCTGAGATCAGATAGTGCAAGGATTGCATATTTTGAAAGTTATGTCTTTAGAATTTGTTAAAGGACTAGATGTGAAGTGTAAGAAGACCTCAGAGGGGACTCCAAGGCTTTTAGCTTAATGAGAAGAGATGTTTCATACTTCTAAAGCTCAGATCCTCGCAGAGTCTAGATCTGATCTCTTAAATGAAGATAATTATGATTTTGGACGGTAGAGTAGCCTTTTCCAACTTTAGCATTTAGTCTCTAAATATACTGTTGAGGATGTGCCAGGCATTTTACTAATCATTAATCAAATGAAAGCAGCACAAGATTCATTGTTAATTTAAAACAAGTTTAGTTTCTTAATATCTCTGGGTTCTTTTTTTAATAATAAATTTATTTTTTATCGGTGTTCAATTTGCAATATCTCTGGGTTCAACTGAAGAACAAAATCACAAAGACCAGCAATCCTGGTACATGTGTGTACAGGTTAGAAACGTGGGAATGAGTAGGAATTGCATGCAAATCAACTGCTGAATAGGTTTCTCTACGTGGTCATGGAATGGATTGGTGAAAAGAAAATGAAGGTATTCTCTACTTTAGTTCACATTTTTTTCCTATTGAATTTAACATAAAGACCAAGTAAAGATTACAGAGGTAGATCTTAATTTTATGCAGAAATATTGATTCTAAGAATAATGTCTATTGATGCTTTTATAGATTTGGGAAATTGCAATCTTCTCTAAATTGCAAACATAAATTTTTCTTTCTATAGGAAATTCTTCTGAGGCTATATGTAAAATCCCATCCCTCCCCATTCCTCTCCTTTTCCTCATTATTATCTAGTGTTTTAGACCTCAGAACTTATAACCATATCCTCAGCATCTGTGTGCGTTTTTCTTTTTAGCTGTGATCTTTAGCTAAAAGGAACCTAAAATGACTTGGTGGAGTTGATGGATCTTCATATAGCCAATAATAAAATCAAGGACATCACTTTAACTCTTTTATCTCTGTTAATAATTTGAATCTGTGTACTTATAAAAGACTGTATAGATGAACTCATTTTTTTGCTTTCCTAAGTAGAAACTTGGCTTATGAGTCACTGGGGAAAAAAAACCATCTCTGCTTATAAAAATACATCTAAAACTGGGGTGCCTGGTGGCTCAGTTGGCAAATCATATGCCTTGGATTTAAGTCATGATCTCAGGGTCCTGGAATGGAGGCCTGTGTGGGCCCTCTGCCCAGCAGAGAGTCTGCCTCTCCCTCTGCCCCTCCTCTGCTTGTTCACAGGCACTTTCTCTTTCTCTTTCTCAAATAAATAAATAATAAAAAATATATCTGAAACTGATTGTATTCTCAGTTGGAATTTTATACAATATTTTACTAGGGACAAAAGTTATTTTACCATGAATATAAATCCAAAGAGGTAAGCGCATGTGGTAATAATTCTGCATCTTACTCTGGAGAGCAGTTCATTTTCCCAAATCAATCTTTACTGTTTTCTCTAATGAGTATTACAATATTTTATATTCAAAAAAATTTTACAAGTAATGAGTGAATTTGTTTTCAGAGTGAAAAACATAACAATTGTACAGATTAAAATGTGAAACCCCCAACTACTGACACTTCCTATCCCTGATATAATTCCTATCAACAAGTTTGTTAAACTACAATGTATATTGTATTACAGTATTTTTCATCTAAGTATGTGGTTATCTTTGTGCTTACGTGTAGATAGACTCAAATTGTCCATGCTCATCTAGTATCACATAGTATGGATGAGGCTTAATTTATTTCATCATTTCTTTATTGTTGCACCCTTAGAGTATTAAGTTGTAAAAACTAAAAATATAATAAATATACTCATTACAAATATTGAAATGAGTGTAGATGTAGACATAGATATACTGCCTTCAGGGGTATATGTACATCGGGGTAAGTTTTTAGATCTGGTACTTTAAGCCAAAGGACATTGGCATTTTGAATTTTAGAAATACTATCAGGTTTGCCTTAAAAAATGATTTACAATATCAACACCAGAAAAAAAATGACATTATTTCAATCCACAGAGATTATTTAGATTTCACTAATTTTGATGCACTCATTTGTGGGTGTTTTATATGATTCATGTATAGATTTGTGTAGCATCCCAATCAAGGTACAACACTATTTCATGATGACAAGGTTACATAATGCTATCTCTATAACCATACCTATCCCTTCCTAATCTTTTGGAATTGTCTTTCTTAACTCAGCTTAATTCCCTTGAGATTATATCCGGTAGTTTGGTTTGTTTTATTTATTTTTTCCAGGTTGTTGTACATATCAATATTTTTTCCCTTTTAATTGCTGAGTAGGATTCTATGATACACACTACAGTTTGTTTAACCATTTACATTTTAAGGATATTTGGATTATTTCCAGTTAGAGGCTATTACAATATTCCTATACAGGCTTTCCTGTAAACATAAATTATCATTTCTGGGATAACTGTCCAAGTACAAGTCTTAGGTCATATGGTAAATACATGGTTAGTTCTATAAGAACTGCCAAACTATTTTCTAGAGTGGTGATACCATTTATATTCCCACTGGCAAAGCATGAGAGGGATCAGCTTTTTTGATCTTCACCGAAATTTCAGCCATTTTGATAGATAATTTTTAATACTCATAAGGCAGAATAAGTATATTTAGCTAGTGGCATGACAAGTCAGACATCTTTTTTTAAAAGATTTTTATTTATTTATTCATGAGAGACACAGATAGAGAGAGAGACAGAGACAGAGGCAGAGGGAGAAGCAGGCTCCATGCAGGGAGCCCGACTCGGGACTCAATCCCAGGACTCCAGGATCAGGCCCTGGACAGAAGGCAGGCGGCAAACCACTGAGCCACCCAGGGATCCCCGTCAGACATCTTATGTATAATACAAATGAAAATATGTGTATACATCTGCTGGCTATTTGATAAAGTAATTTTAAAATGGTGAATCAAGGTACAGAGGTCAAATTGTAGAAAAGAGATAGATTTGATTCTAAAAGTCATAATTTCAAATTTATTCTCTGATATTTACTTGTTGACTAACCTTGGGTATGTCAGTATTGTAGCTTCTGATTTTCCTTTTCCATTTTTTAAAAGGGTATAAAACACCAATTGCTAAAATCTGGGTGAGAATGAAAATAATGCATTTCAAGTGCTTGTAAACACCAAAGTACCATTGCTATTAGAAAATACTTGATCTGTGTAGGTAGCAATAACATGGCTTTGTCATTTTTGATAGGGGATATGATACTGTACTCCTATGGAAATCCATGAGGCTAAACTAGGTTAGATACATATAAGAAACTTTCAGCCACACATGACTACATGTAAATAATGCTAAGTATCCTTTATTTGAATATACCATAGGAGAAACAAGAAATCCTGTGATGATCTCATCAAAATCATTTTTAATTGTTATATTTTTAAAATCTAGAGTATCTTTAAATTATTTTAAGTGTTTTGTAGGTTTTGACCTGAGCCATGAGAAACAAAAGAGAACAGTACCATTGGGGAGGAACAAATAGAATATCAGCTCTCATTGATATAAGAATAAAGGGGGGGAAAGTCTGTTTTTTTGGTTTCTGCTACCCTCACATAGTAGATTATTTTTGCAATTGGTAAGAAGTCACCCAGAAAATTGCGCACACTACTGAAAATGCAGCATCGGCTTATTTTAAATTGCTGAGCTAAGAGATTTGATAGCCAATTCAAGAAATAGGTGTTTTTCATGATCACACTGTAGTAACTGCTGCAACCCTCTAATAAGTACATAACCATTCCAAGGTATAATATTTTATTAATACTTAAACAATTGCAGTGATGATGATGTAATGGCCAATAAACAATTTCTTATTTTGCTTGCATGCCTGTGGTGGTATGAGGAATCTTAGCAGTTATTTTCATTGTCAAATTTTGATGATTTCCATGTAGTAATGCCTCTATACCATCTCAAAATATGTATAATGCAGTACAGCCATTCCCTCTTCTCTGCAGTCTTGCTTTCCAGGGTTTCATTTACCCATTTGGAAGCAGATAAATGGTCCTTTTCCTGACTTAGTGTCAGAGGTCATCAGTAGCCTCTCACAACACATACGTCCTTCTCCTCACTTCATCTCATCATAAGGCATTTTATCATTTTACATCATCACAAGAAGTATAGTACAATAAGATATTTTGAGAGAGAGGAAGACCACATTCACATAACTTTTATTATATTGTTAGTCTATTTTATTTTCAGTTATAGTTAATCTCTTACTGTGACTAATTTATAAATTTTATCCTAGGTATGTATGTATGTATAGAAAAAACGTGATATATATATTAGGTTCAGTACTATCTGGATTTCAGGCATCTACTGGGGGCCTTGGAATGTATCCCTCATGGACAAGGGGAGGGGGACTACTATAGTTCATAAACTATTTTATCAAAATACAATATTTTGTTCTATTGTTTCCAGAAATTACTGTATAAGAGTGTTAGCGAAGAACTCTTTTTATAGAACTAACTTTATGCTGAGTGCATTAGAAATAGTCACTGTTTATTCATTGCAATACCTCTAATTCAGTTTTAAGACAATGTCACATTAGGATGTAGGTAAAACTGTGAACTTAATAAAGAATAACTGGACAGCCCAGGTGGTTCAGTGGTTTGGCGCCGCCTTCAGCCCAGGACCTGATCCTAGAGACCTGGGATGGAGTCCGCATTAGGATCCCTGAATGCAGCCTGCTTCTCCTTCTGCCTGTCTCTGCCTCTCTCTCTCTCTCTCTCTCTCTGTCTCTCTGTCTCTCATGAATAAAGAAATAAAATCTTTAAAGAGAAAATGGGGATCTCTGGGTGGCTCAGAGGTTTAGCGCCGCCTTCAGCCCAGGCCGTGATCCTGGGGTCCCGGGATCGAGTCCCGCGTGGAGCTCCCTGCGTGGGGCTTGCTTCTCCCTCTGCCTGCATCTCTGCCTCTCTCTTTCTTTGTGTCTCTCATGAATAAATGGACAAAATCTTAAAAAAAAATTTTTAAAAAAGAATAACTGACACAGTGCTCTATTTCTAAATCAGTGTCCCAAATTCCTTTCATCTTCATGACATTCAGTTCTAAGAAAACATCTCTGAAATACATTTTATGAATAGCTTCAGTTTTAGTATTTGCATTTACTAAGCTGTGTATGAATTGGTGTCTGGCTCAACTCTTCTTGTTGGGTTTATTTCTTGAGCTTTTCCATCTTATAACTATTCTCTCCTCTCCAACCCCCTTTTTTTTCTCCTAGCTCTACTTCATGAGGCACTTAGAATTCTTTACTCACTACATGTATGCATAATATTTATATATATATATTTTTTAAATAAGAAACCCACAAGAGGAAGTTTCTTTTTTTATTTTTTTTTATTTATTTATGATAGTCACACAGAGAGAGACAGAGGCAGAGACACAGGCAGAGGGAGAAGCAGGCTCCATGCACCGGGAGCCCGATGTGGGATTCGATCCCGGGTCTCCAGGATCGCGCCCTGGGCCAAAGGCAGGCGCCAAACCGCTGCGCCACCCAGGGATCCCTATATCTTAATCTCTTAACAAAGAAGTCTCATTAAAGGCGTTATTTGCCTTCATTCCTCAGTGTCTTTGTATGGCTTATAATTTAGTTGCTTTAACTGTGTGTTCTTTCCTACAAGAACATTTTTGTAGCTGCATATTCTCTCAATACAAGCATATATCACAATAAACCAAATTCTTACCGATGGATGTTTGGTAGTTCTAGATTTTTCAATATTTTTAAAATGCTACAACAAACTCTTGTAAATGTAGTTCTTATTCTTATGGAAAATTCTTAGTTATGATTCTCAAATGCTATACTTCTATCTTTAAAATGCTTCTCAGGTGGCACCTGGGTGGTACAGTGGCTGACTCTTCATTTCAGCTCAAGTTGTGATCTCAAGGTCTTGAGATTAAGCCCCACATGGAGGCTCTGTGCTCAGAATAGAGTCTGCTTAAGATTATGACTCCCTCTGCCTCTCCGCTCTGTGTGCACAGGTGTGTTCTCGCACTCTTTCTCAAATCTTTAAAAAAAAAAAAAAGTGCTTTTCAGGAGCATTGTGGAAATTCATAATTAAACACATGTGCACCCACAAATATCCATCAGCAGGATAGGAAATTCAGTTGTTCTCCACACTTGCCAACACAGGAGATTAGTTTTTTATTTTAAAGATTTTATTTATTCATGAAAGAGAGAAAGAGAAAGAGAGAGAGTGAGCTTGCAAGCGAGCATGAGTGGGGTGACGAGGGGCAGAGAGAGAAGCAGACTCTCAGCAGCATCCCAGGATCCTGGGATGATGACCCGAGCCAAAGGTAGATGCTTAATGGGCTGAGCTACCCAGGCACCCCAGGAGATTAGGTTTTATTAAATGTATACCACTGTATTAGAAGAATATAAATTTCAGTACTTCCACCTCAGGTTTAATTTTTCTACATACTTATTTATCTTTCAATATTCTGGAAGCTGTCTCTGTATATGTATATATCGACTCAATCTACATTTTCAATAGGATCAAAGATTATACTTTGGAAATATTTTGGCAATACCTGGCATTAGATCAATTAGGAGAACATCACACTATTTAATGAATGGGCCATAATGGTTCACGATTGGGGGGGCATAAATATAAAACAAAGGCAGAATTGAGAAATTATGAATCAGATAAATGCATGTGTTTCATGTCAAGTGACCCAGACAAAGGTGGAACATTGACTAAAAGGAGAATTGGTCTGAGATAAGATTCAAGGGTGCATTATTAGAGGTAGAGAATTTGATAGAGCAAGTATATCCAAACAGAAATGGCCCATGATTAAAGACATGGGGTAGTATCTCAGCTTTTAGTTACTTCTAGATTCATACTCACTGAACATCATCATACTTAGATGTTCAGAGCAGAGTGTTGTCCATGTCAAAATATAACCTGAACCACTCAGTCAACACCCAGAGGGATTATGAAATATATATGATGTATTCTATAGTATTTATACTAATGTAGAAAAGAAAATGCCTGTAGATAATTCTAAACAATAGGATTTGTATCCTGCCTTACAAAGTTTTGATGAATTGATATTTGTATTTTACTAATGAATTGTGAATATCAGAATTTTAGCAAGTGAAACCATTACATAAAGATTTGAAAAAGGATTTGAAGTGATCCAAATTCTCTATTCTGTACCAAAACTTCTGACTTCTTTCAATTGCAGAAACTAAATTACCTCACAGACTAAGATAAGGTAGCTGTCTAAACAACAACTTCCCTCTATACCTGATCTACGTTGTGTTTTATACTTCCTGCCACAAACATCATGGCCCAGAAACATGACATACTGGGATGGAGAAATGGCGACTTGGCCAAAACAACACAAGGCAGTGTGGCAAACTCTAACTGCAAAATGGGGCCTGGCTCCATTCTGTTACATATTAGAAGGGCACTTGAGAAATGTGTGTTTAATCTGCCGGTGCAAGCGTCTATAGGGGTCTGTCAAGAGGGACAAGATGGAAGACTGCAGAGACAGGCTATATCTAGGTAGACCTCCATGTCACTCAGGTTTAAAATAGAGAAGCTGGAAAGGCTTCTACCCAATCTACCCAAGTACAGACAAATAAGAATATGAAAAGAGGCAGGATCTCAGAAAGTTTCTAAAATGTAAACTTAAAGCTCTTTTGTTTTCATTTTTAATAAGTGCAAGTTATGTCAAACACACTGGAATTTTGACAGGATGTTCTACGTAATGATGTAAATGTTTCAAGTGTTATCACTATAAATGCAATTCATATATAACATGATCATTCTTTTATTGCTTTTTTGGTGACTGTAGCATCATTTCTTTTTCAATGTAGTCTACCACTTTGCTAAATAGGCCCTCCAGTAAATCAGTAGTATGGCTTTGTTTTTTCAATGTAGGCTTAAGTTTCTTATTGATTACTTCTGGAAAAGTGAGAATCCTACAAATTGCATTAGCTGAAAAGATCAATGGCCCATTAGACTGGCATTTTATAAAGACCTAGACTAGATGCTTCAGCAGAAGGCCAGAAAAAAATTACCTTTCATAAAGCACCTGTCCAATTGTTCAATATTATACCACAGGGGACATTTTTTTCCTAATTCCAGCTGGTTATCATTTTATGCTTTGAAACACAACAATTGATGACCCTTGTAATTTTAGCCTGGCTTATAAAACTGCAGATAGTTTATTATTTATATTCACATAAATGCCCGTTCTGTTGTTTTAATCTTCCTGAGGTATTGGCCACCATAATTTTCAGTGTCAGCAGACTTCAAAATAAATACATTAAAAAATGATTTTCGAGAAAAACAAAAGTTTTGAGTTTAATGGAAACAAAAATATATAGGGTGAATCTACCTGACAGTAGTGTGTTCTAGTTTGCCCTGCCACAAATGTGAGATAGAGCAGCGTGGATAGAGGGTAGCCACTGAAATAGTTTTCTGTAAAATGTCTATAATACTTTTTCTACTGAATTTTTTGTACAGGTAATGTGACCTGTTTATTTGTTTCACTTACCTTGATACCTAATGTTTATGTTTTTTTCTACCAAATGAATTGAAGATTCTCCTATGTTTTATTAAGAGAATAGGGAAGATTGTACTAATCAATGTAGTAGAATTTAAGGAGCTGGGATTTGTATTTTATCTGTCACTAATTAGCTTAGTGGCCTTGGAGGAATCCCCTTCCTTTTGGATTTGTTTGGTTGTTAGGTTTTAGAATCTTCACTATCTGCAGACATTGTTTTGTCCTAACAGCCTCAGACATCACTGAAGTTCGCAAGGGTTTATTCCTATCAATAATTGCAGATTGGAATTCACTAAGCCAGATATACAATATTAGGTATTATGTTCTAAGTTACTAAGTTCCCCATTCCTCCTCAGTCCTCCCACTTTTGAGAACTTCATCGAAGTCTCAATAAAATTATTTAAAGTCTACATCATGTTCTTGATTCACATGTCAACTACATTAGGGAGTTTTACTGGATGGAGTTCTCCCATTTTTGTTTTTGTTCCTTCATGCCCTTGCCATGGTCCTTCTTCCTGGGCTCAAAGACTAGGAAGAGTCTTGTTCCAAGAGAGAATTGGTCATGTAGAACAGAGATGTTGCCACACGTCTGTCTTCAAGTACTATCAGCTATCTGAGGAATTTGCTTTCTTGTCCTAGACAGAAAGGGTGACAGCCATTACCAGTGTCAGGCTACCTGTCCAATCTTCTCAAGAGAAGCCCTAGGGTTTGACAACCTGTTACTTGATGCAGACCCCAACTTCTCTCATTCCAGTGGTGTACTAAAGATCTCCAGCAGGCTTTAAGACCAAGATTGCCTGTGGTCGGTTGTTTCTCATTGGCAATATAAAAAGAGCTGAATGAGATTAACTCTGAGGACTCATTTAAGCCTCACTTTATATGATGTGGTACTTCAGTACAATGCATAATATACACAACACTTTCATTAAATATCCATTGCTTGATCAATAAGAATAAATAGCAGAGCATGAAGTACAGATAACTGAGATTCATAAAGAGAAAATCTAAGTCTTAAATTATTTAACAAAATAATTCTGCCTTCCAGATAAGGTACTTTATTGCTATTAATGGTGCAAGGTTCATAGGTAGGCCAAATGAGTGGCTGAGAGTAATACACTTTGTAGACAGAGGAATTTTTTATCCTCCTTTTTTTTCAGTTGCACTGGTATCATATTTGGAAAGCAAGATGCCTGAAGAGATGGGAACAGTAGAATAGTTTTTCTCTCCTGGAAAGGATGTTTTCATCAAAACAGAGTATGTCGAGTTTACTATAAACGAACAGCCAGTGGTGAAGGCCTCTGTGTGCTTTCCATGTTCTTTTTGATACTGATAGCCAGGGGAAGCCTGGAAATCATCAGTTTTCAATCCTTTTTACTAGATAGTAATGAAAACACATATCTGGGTAATTTTAACCAATAAGAAATAAAATACAATGATTCAACCAACCTTCTTATCACAGATAAGAAGGGAAGTCATAAATGTTATGTAACTCATATTTTGTTATAAATAGCTGCTGTTTAAATAATATGACTAAATTATTGAGTTTTATTATTACTATTTTTAAAGATTTTATTTATTTATTCATGAGACACAGAGAGAGAGAGAGAGAGAGAGGGAGAGGCAGAGACACAGGCAGAGGGAGAAACCAGCTCCATGCAGGGAGCCCGATGTGGGACTCAATCCCGGGGCTCCAGGATCAGACCTTGGGCTGAAGGCTGTGCTAAACCACTGAGCCACCCGGGCTGTGCAATTATTGGGTTTTAAATATACAGCTGATATATTGCAATTAATCTTATTAAATTCTGGAAGTGTTGTTAGCATTTCTTTGGTAGGCAATCAATACACAGACAGGTAATATTTTTCTTCTGACTATTTTCCACAAATATAGAATACTGTTTATCTGACTCCCATATAGGGGCTTCCAATTATTCTGCAGACTTCAGTCATATTTTGGAAGAAGTTTCTGAATTCCTTGTGGAAATGTCTCAAGTTCTGTGAGCATTCATTTAGCAAATTAAAATTGGTTATTTTGTAATTGTATAGTCTAGGTAGTGGGTCCAAACCTCCTGAGGTGATAAATACATCAATGCAGCCCAGGGTTGGAAATACATAAATGTACAGATAGGTCGACATCTATCTCTATGTATTTCTACGTACCTGTATTTCTATAATCTATTAATCTAGAGATTTGTGTATCTATATATACAATTATTTCATCTTTTATAATTTTGATTTTGATATTCTATAGATGATGATGTGTAGCCAGTTTTTTTAGTAATTTACAAACTACTGTAATGATTTTCAAAGTTTCCTGTGCATACGGATCACTTAGGTGTTCATCAAGAAAGCAGGTTCTCACGGTTGCTACCATAGAAAATCTTATCCCATAGCACAAGATAGGACTCATAGCTCTATTTTTTAAACAGCCTCTGTAAGTAGATCTTTTGTAGGTCATTCATAACATATCTATTGAAAAAATGACCAAAGCAATATTAACGGAACAGGGAGTCATAAGTAGGATTCAGTAGGAGGAATATAGGGAGTCTATTTTGAAACATGCACAAGAGGACATGTCTGGTGAAGATGAATGTGTAGACTGGGAAACTGTGACAAACATGGACTTTTTATGATGGCTACTTGAGACAAATAACAGGATAAAGGTGAGAAAAGTGTCTAGGGAATTCCTCAATATAAGCAATTAGGACTTTTTATCATAAGAAATGACATTCTTGGTGAAATCAAACATCTAATTAATTATTCTGTTCTGGAATTTTCTCTGTTAGAATGCAGGGTTTCCTATTATCAAGTATCCTAAGACAAGGACATTTATGGATACGTTTAATTTATAAAATTTTACATTTTGATGTGTATATTTGTTTTAATCAAGTAAACCTAGAGCAGTACAAGTTCATCTCTTTCATCACAAATACCAATCACAATTGTCTATAGTACCAATTGAAACAAAAGCAAAAATTTAAGTATACTTAGTGAAGATAGCTGTTATCCAGTGATGAAAAAAGAAAGAAGTTTCCTTGATATATTCTGTAACTAATTTAATAAAAAATTTATAAAACAGTAAGTTCTGAGAGCCAGTTGCTGTATCAGCCTTTGGTCACTCTATAATCACTTCTCAACATAGTCTGAAATTAAAGTTATAAAGTAGGCATTATTTCATAACCACCCAAGAGCTGGAGAGAGTTAAAAGCAATATAAAATCTTAGAGGTAGTGTTATTTTTTAATGCAAATGAGTTTCACGTTGTTTTGCTCAAGGGAGAGTAATGCCCAGGATGTTCTGTTGTCATCAAGAGCAGCTGAAAGGCATCATGATCAATTTAAATTTCTGACACGATGCAACAGTAATGAAATATGAGTGCATGTAATTCAATACAGGAATTTGTGTGTGCATGAATAATGGCTAATGCCTGTGTGGGTTTTTTTTTTAATTAAAAAATATTTTTAGCTGTTACCAAGACTTTGGTGATTTTCCCAAAAATATGTACAGAGGACTGATTTGGTATTGGTACTCTTATTTACAAAAACCTATAAATCCTGAAGGCCATATCCATAATATTGTATACATATATATACTCACAAGTCTACTTTTATTTGTATATTTTAAAGATAAGCTGAAGCACTATATAATCAATATTGAGTGTTGAATTCATACGTTTTTCAACTTCACTGGAGAAAACTTGGGTATTTTAGTGAATTATCTACATCTTAAGGACTACTAGGTAATTATAATTTGAATAAGTTTTTAATATGTGAAAAATATATACCAATTGGATTATTTAATTCATTTATTATAATGTTAAAACTTTTTTTGTTCCTACATGTACATATTTTCTTGTAAGCCAATAATACACATAGTAAAGAAAATGTAAACCACTATGCCTGGTGCTGACTGTTTATGTCAAACAACCAGGATTTTCTTCCACAGGCATGACTAAGTGCAGGAATTAGTACAAAACATTCACTTTTCTAAAATCTATTCTTTTGATATTTTCCAGTAAATGTTGAATATCTTAAAAGGCAATTATGTTAATAGTAGTAGCTAAAATCTACTAAATATCAACTGTGTCTTATAACAGAATGTGATTGCTAATCTAGCAAGAGTCCTGCAAATCAAGTATTTAATTGCAATTTTGCAGATAAGAAAATGTTATCCTAAGAAAAATTAAGTAATTTTGTTCAAGAATTTTTGCTATCCTATGGCAGCATCAAGATTTCAACCCATTTTTAAATGGCTTCAAAGCCTAATATTTTGTTTTTTTAATAAGGCTTTTTTGAGTGCTTTGTGAAGAATGTTCATCTCAGTGGAAACAAATGGGATATTACAGAACAACCATCTTACCCCATAAAATTGATAATAAATTTTATAAACACTGGATTATAATTAAACAAATGGCTTTACTATAAGATTTCTCAATATGTTTAATAGGCAATATAAACTTCCAAGAGGGAAGTATATGTTGTTTCTTCCTAAACTAATGTGAAGACCAATCCTTTTTCAGAAGGGTAATTTTCTATGAATTTGAACTATGAATTTTTAACTTGTATATGTTCTGCTCTGCTCAAGTGCCAGAGTGGGGCATATTTATAAATTAGATAAGTTTGTAGTTTGCATAAGTACTAAAAATAAATACTCATTGACTGGCCAACTGATCAAGTGATTAGAATAACTGGAAAAACAAGTCCATTTTTGGTCTTTTGCCAGTGTCGGCTTGGTTCTCCAGACTCTGCCTTCCTTATCTTTAATGAAGGCTGTGAATACCCTACTTGTGAGTTCAGTATTTCCTGGTCATTAGGAGGATGTCTCAATTCAATTTGAAGGGATCTTCACAAAATCTGGTGCCAATACAGACATGGCCAACTGTGTGATGCCAACCTGCCAGACCCTGTCCTGTGTAATTAACTGAGTGCTCACTTTGATCTCTTTGGACTGAAAATGTCCCTTAATTTTTTTTCAAAGATTTCATTTATTTATTCATGAGAGACACACACACATAGGAAGAGACACAGGCAGAGGGAGAAGCAGGTGCCATGCAAGGAGCTCAATGTGGGACTCAATCCCATGACTCCAGGAACACGCCCTGGGCCAAAGGCAAATGCTCAACTGCTGTGCCACCCAAGTGTCCCAAAACTTCCCTTAATAATACATGATTAATAAACATGAAATTAATGCCCAGCCTAATAATCAGAATTGCCAAATAAGGTAATTATGGAGAAAAATCCTACATAATTAAACAGGTTTTTTTTTTTAAAAATATAACATCTAGCACTAATTACAGTGTAGTAGAGTACATATCCCTACTGGTGGGAGTGTGAATCTGTATAATGTTTAGTAGAGCAATTTGGCAATTTAAATTTCAAAATTCAGAAGGACTCGATACCTTAGAGATGGTGATTTCTTTGGGAATCTGGAAATAAACATTTTTAAAAATTTGAAGGCAATTATTTGTTGAATTTTTTGTAGAAATTCAGAACGAATAAATGAATTATGGTATATACATTATGACCTATAGTTACAAAATTATTAAAAATGGCATAGATGATGTTTATGATATCATGTTAAAAATAAAATAACATTTTATATGTAGATTCTCTTAATTTGTGTCAATATGCAAATGACCTGAGATGTTTTGCAAATTGTTTACTGGGTGGTAGGATTCTGATTCTTTTTGTACTTTTGAGTTAAAAAACTCCCTAAAGAACTGTGAAAAAAAATTCAGACATAGCAATATATAACAAGATAAACACTTCTATGATGCTTTAATAAATCTACCTATTTAGTTCAATTATTGTCAAATTATATTTTCCCCATATCTGTGTAGTAAAAATCTACACCAACATATTTCTTTCAAAAGCTTCTTTGAAAACAAACAAAACAAACAAACAAACAAACAAACCCAAAGCTGTTTTGAGGGATGCTTGGGTGGCTCACTAGTTGAGTGTCTGCCTTGGGCTCAGGGCCTGATCCTGGATTCAGGATCTAGTCCCACATTGGGCTTCCTGTGGGGAGCCTGCTTCTCCCTCTGCCTGTGTCTCTGCTTCTCTCTCTCTGTGTCTCTCATGAATAAATAATATCTTTAAAAAAAAAGTTGTTTTGAGCTTCAAATTACCAAATATTACTTACTAAATATTACTAATCTTTTCATTTTTACAACTTATTTTCCCAAGTGATTTTTAAAAAAGAGGGCTTTTATCAATATAAGTCTTCACAAATCTGCAATTATGCATATGACTTTTGGTTGTCTCCTTATTTCTTTTAATTAAATCTTTATATTCCAAACTTCTACCTCTCCATATCTACCAATTCTAATATATATGCAGATCTACTTAAAAAACAGTCATTTTAAGAAAATCATGTTAAAAATTCTACAGTGGTTCTCCATTGTGAGACAAGCTACATTCAGCTTTATCAAACAAAACCAAATTAAGTCCCAATGGTTTGAATAGCTTTTCAAGAGAGCTTGATGTCTGTCCTGGGTGCCCTTCTATTTCTTATTGCTAGTTCTGCTCTTTAAAATTTCTAGGAAAGACAGCTTTGTAATCCCATCTCCTATTTCTAACTGGCCTCAACCTCTTTAGTTCAGAGAGATTCTATATGTTAGTGATAATTTATTATTAAAAGTTTTATGTTTGTGTGTGCATGCATGTTGATCATTAATTATAAGTTGCTTGTTTTTTTAGTCCTGTTGATGGGGACTTTACTGGATTGCCCTCTTCCAAGAATGGGAGTTATATAGACTTTGAACTTTTCAGGATTGTCTGGCTTCTAGTTCAATTTATATATTAAACTATTTGCTCAGGTTTGGAACATAAAAAGTGTTCAAATAGTGAGGACCACTTCACTCAGGAGCCATATCCACTTCTAAAGTATTAAAACAAGACAGAATTTTCACTAGCTTTTTACACTATTTCATATTTAGGTATAGTATGTTCAATGATTCTCTGCTATTGACAGCCTACCTTCTTGCAACAGTATTTCAATTAGCCTTTTAAGCTAACTATTTATTGAAGGTAAGTTAGAAGCCAGTCTAGTACCACAATGACATTCAGAGCAGTGATTCAATTTCCTGGCTCACCAGTTAGGCCAGAAATCACAGTCTTATTATGTTTCAAGAAATTTATGATAAAAAATACTTGCTTTAAAATACTCAAACAGCCTGAGCCCTGCAGGTTGCCAGGAATTTAGGACATACTTTACAACTGCTCATTTACATCTATGCCACAATAAAATCAATTTTTGGAAAGAAGTGGATGATAGCGGGTTGGCAAGGGCAGAGCAGAAGATATTAAAATTCAAGTAGTCTGCCTACAAGAATTTGATATTTCATGCCAAGCACAAGCAAAAAAGAACTCTGATGAATCATTACTTTCAAAACAACAACATTGTGAAGTTTATAATTTTCCTTCATAGCCGTCTAATATAAACTATTATATTTCTTCATATTAACTTAATTTACCTAAACTTCATCCAAACCATGAAAGGTAGATATTAATCTGGACTTTTAAGGTGTAGAAATACTCCAAGTTCAAGTAGTTAAGCTTAAACAGATTTCAAGTTCTTGGGCTGAGATTATAATGCATATCTCACTCCCCAAAACATATTGCTGATGTTACATCACAGCATCAGTAAAGCCAATATGTATTTGGGAACTCATTTTACATAGAAATTAAATAAATGATAAGTAACAGTTTCAAGCATTACTACTGAAAGTTCATAAATGTTTTAGCATAATGCTAATGTACTTCTGAGTATAAAAAATTAAGTGTACATTCACTAAAAATATAAAATATAGAAAAGAATTCAAAACAGACTATGAAACAACAAAAAAAGTATACATTATATAGAGAATGCAATGCACAATTCTCTAATAAACCTATTGTTGAGAGGCAGCAGTTACTACTGAGTATATATTTGCATGAGATTAATTGTTCATCCTCACCATCATTACACTTTTAATAAGTTTTGAAATATAAGAGAAACCAATTGGAGCTGGCCCAATCTCTATTGGATGGCAAAGATACAGCCACTTTTATAACAATTTAAATAGCTTTCTTAAAAATCACAGTTAAGAGTCTAATGCTCTTAGCACAATAGTATAAGAATTATTCTTTTAATCCTCAGAAGAAAAGGTCAAAATGAAGCTGACATATATAATAAAAATTCTATGCAATTTCCATTTGAAATTAGACTGTAATGTCATCAAAGAATAACAAAATCTCTCCAGATAGATAGATAGATAGATAGATAGCTTACATCACAGTCTAATTTCAAATAGAGGATGTGAGAATTCTTGTAGATGTACAGACCTCTGAGATAGGGCTCCATGGGTAGGTATGGAGACATTAAAAAAAGAGAGTGAAACCTGGGCAGCTCAGTAGTTGAGTTTCTGCCTTTGGCTCAGGGTGTGATCCCGGGGTCCTGGGATCGAGTCCTACATCAGGATTCCTACAGGGAGCCTGTTTCTCCCACTGCCTATGTCTCTGCTTCTCTCATGAATAAATAAATAAAACCTTTAAAAAAAAGGAAATGAAAAACTGTTTAAGTGAAGTTAATGATTCTGTTCCATACTGCACTGCTGTTTTGAGATCAACCAGAGTTTTAAAGGTAAAGAACTTGGATTCTGCCCTGTGATCCTTATTCTGGGATCCTTATTCTGCAACAGTAACTACTTTTCAGTTTTCTTATGAGGTCTTTGGAGGGGTCAAAGATGAGGGCCATCAATCTCCACCTCCCCTTCCAATTCCATTATGAGGTGAAGTCATCACTGGCTAGGTGTAAAGCAGAGATAAATGGCACTAACACCAAGAGATTATAGAAACAACTTTTTGACTTCTAGTTACATATAGCAAGGAAAAGGATTAACAATAAAAATGAGATAGTATAATTTCATAGTTTTTTATTACATCTTATGATATCAAAAGCATTTTCTTATGTCGTTATAATTCCTTGAAATTATGACTTTAAAGCTGAATACAATTTGTATGGAGTTTCAATGACAGTAATGTTTTTATTCATTTGCTTTGAAGATATTACCAACATTTTTGTTTTTATTTTTTAAATGCACTGAACACTTTTATATAGAACTCTGTGCTTTTTCCGTAGAATAATTTCCCAGCATTTGATTTACTGAGTCAAAAAATATTAACATTTAAAATACTCCTGATATACATTGCCAATTTATCCTCCAAAGAGACAGTCCTTTTTATACCTCCTGGCAGCAGAAAAGGCTACACTCTTGCCAACACTGCATATGATCATTAAAAATGTATCCAAGATCTTAAATTTGAATTATTTTGATTATTGAGACTGAACAGCTTTATTTGCTTTTTCTAATTTTTCAGTTATGAAGAATAATAAAATTATTTTATTTATTATAATGCATTATGGAATTGTCACCATCACTCCAAATTTCCAAAAGTGATTGTCTAGGAGCAACATAAAATAATGAAAAATGCAAATCCTTTTTATACAGAATAATTTGGGGCTCAAATTCTAGTCCTGATTCTTACATTCCTACAGATTATAATATTTCTGTGCCTTATATTCCTCATATTTAAAATAATAATATTTTCAAACCTTTTAATATCTATGTAAAATGTAATACAATTATACAGTAGGTATATAATTAAGTCCTAAACAGACATGATTTCTTTAAAGATTTTTTATTTATTTATTCATGAGAGACACAGAGAGAGAGGCAGAGACATAGGCAGAGGGGGAAGTAGGCTCCCTTTGTGGAGCCTGATGCAAGACTTGATCCCAGGATGCCAGGATCGTGAGCTAAGCCAAAAGCAGACTCTCAACGACTGAGCCACCCAGATGCCCAACATGAATTTCTTTCTTATGCCAATAATACATAGAGATAACATTTTGCTAAATATTTTGTCAAATTTAAGCAATTTTTTGAGAATTTTCTATAGTATCATTTTCTTCAAATGAATTCTGGTTGTTTTGTAACATCTAAGGTCGGTCAATTTCTGAGATCTTGGTGTTGGTTTTGTTTGCAACCTATCTCAGTGTTCTATAATGAGTGCAGGTGGAGGAGAGGAAAAAAATGTCTAAAGGCAAGTCATCCTTTTTAGAAGATTGAATTTCATGGTGACTACCCCCTTTCTAGGCAAGTGTAATGGTACTGAGGACTTGCTGAATTTTTTATTCATCTAAGAGGCATAATGCTGTAGGAAGTTATGTGAATATTTAGAAAGATACTAGTTTTTCGGTTTATTTATTTATTTATTTATTTTTAAGGATTTTATTTATTTATTCATGAGAGAGAGAGAGAGAGACAGAGAGAGAGATAGGCAGAGACACAGGCAGAGGAAGAAACAGGCTCCATGCAGGGAGCCTGACATGGGACTGGATCCTCGGTCTCCAAGATCAGGCCCTTGGCTGAAGGTGGTGCTAAACCGCTGAGCCAACTGGGCTGCCCTGATGTACTTATTTAAAATCAAATAAAAATAAAGAAAGAAAAGCATCTTCAGAGGTGCTATTTCCTTACTCCATATTTTACTAGATTTAAATGAAATTAACCCCTTAATATTTCTTAAGTTTGGTAAAATCTAAAATGGCAATTTTATAGAATCTACTCCGGAAATTAGGAAGTCTTTCACATAAGCCTTTAAATACTTTTAATCAGGAAACTTGGCCATGGCACACTGCTTCTGTATTTTGTGGGTTTTTGTTATTCAAAATGTGGTCTGAGGAATGACAGCATCCTTTTCACTGGAAACTTGTTATGAATGTACAATTGTCCTCCCAGCTAACCTACTACATTTCCAAGTATTTCATAGGCACAGTAAATGTAGGTCATTAGGCAAAGAACAAATGCTTTTAGAAATCTGTATTCAAGAGTTTATATTAGTCTTAAAATAATAAATTGCTACAATAAAGGCTCAGCAGATCATTTACTCATCAAAATATTATTGGGATATACAATGTATTGGAGACTCATAAACCCAGGATGACCCTGAAAAAACTCTGCCTTTGGCTCAGTCCATGATCCCCGAGTCCTGGGATCGACTCCCTGCTTCTCCCTTTACCCATGTCTCTTCCTCTCTCTCTATGTCTCTCATGAGTACATAAAATTAAAAAAAAAAAGTCTAAAGTTCAAACAAGTTTGTTTTTTAAACTTTATTTTGAAAAATTTATAGACAAATATTGTACAGAGTTTCCTATATCTGTCATGCAACCTTCATCAATAGTGGTCAGTTCTGCAACTTCTGTATTATATCCAAACCAGCATATTGACATTAGTATATATTTATTAACTTATCTGTAGGCTTTATTTGTTTTTTACCACTTTATAACTACACACATTTGTGTGCAGTGGGGAGCTATGTGTGTAGATCTGGGCAATTTTATTAAGTACGGGGATTTATGCAACTACTACTAAAATCAAGACACAGGATGGTTCCATTAACACAAAAGAACTCCCTATGCTATTTCCTTGGCCTTACATTTGTCCCCCACACTCTCATCCCTGCCCCTGGAAACCACTAATATATTCTCCATCTCTTTAGTTTTGCTGTTTTGAGAACACTGGATAAATGGAATCCTACAATATGCAACTTTGGCAGGTGAATTTTAACTTGCTTTGGAGGTCTATGCAGGTTCTTGCATGTATAAACAGTTCTTCTTTTTTTTTTTTTTATTCCAAACAGCCAAATAGCAGAGTACTTTCTAACCATTCACCACTGGAATGACCTGTGGGAAAATTTTCAGTGTTTTGCTATTCCAAATAAAGTTGCTATGAACATTCATGTGGAGACATTTGTGCAAATATATGTATATTTCTTTGGGATAAATGCTCAAAAGGGCAATTGCTGGGTCATGTAGTGAGCACATACTTAGTTTTATAGGAAAATGCCAAGCTATTTTCCAAAATGTCTCTAACAATTTACAAGGCCACCAATAGTGTGTGGGAAATCCAGTTTCTCTGCATTCCTCACCATTTGATATTATCACTTTTTAAAATTTTATTTTAGCTGTACTGCTATGTGTGATGATATTTTATTATAGTTTTAGTTCTATTTCCCTAATGGTTAATGATTTTGAATATGTTTTAATGTGCAAGTGTTTATCATCTTTATTTTCATATTTATTTCCTGTTTGGTGAAATGTATGCTTATGTGTGTCTCCATTTTATAATTGAATTGCTTGATGTTACTGTTGTAGTTTGAGTTATTTATACATTCTAGATACTAGCCTTTGGAGTTGGTAGTTGCCACTTCTTTCCACTGAGTCTTTCACAGTAAATAAATAAATAAATAAATAAATAAATAAATAAATAAATTTAATCGTGCTGAGTCCAATTTATTTTTAATTATGGATCATGTCATATCTAAGAACTCTTCATTTAGCTAGATGCTAGAGATATGCTCCTATGCTATCTTCTCTAAGTTTTATTATATATTTTACACTGAAATCTATGATTCATTTTGAATTTCTTTTGTGTATGCTGAGAGATTGTCGGTTGTGGTTCTTTATGTACATATCTATTTATATCCAGTTTTTCCACCACTATTGATTGAAAAGATTATCCTCCACTTAAATTGCTCTTGTACTTTTTTCAAACATCAGTTGGGCAAGTTTGTGTTAGCATAGATCTGAGTTTTCTATTCTGTTCCATTGATCTATGTATCTATTTTTCCACCAAAACTGTGCTGACTTACTTACTGTTGACATATAGTAAATCTTGACATAACATTGAAGAATTCGTAACATTTTTTTGTTGTTAGTATTTTTCATGGCATTTATGTTATATATTAGTTCCTTTCCTTTTTCATATAATTTTAGAAATAAGCTTGTCTGTGTATATATAGTGTTTTGGTGCGCTATTGTTAGAAATTGTATTAGTCTTCACACCTAATTTAGGGAGAAGTAAGTCTTTACTATATTGAATTTTCAAGTCTGTGAATCTTCAGGTCATTTAATTAGATATTTTAAATTTTTTCATCAATGTGTTGTAACTTTCAGCATATAGATCCTGTATATATTTTAGTTGGAATCATAACTAGGTATTAATTTTATCTTTTTTCACAGTTGAAGTATAATTAATATTCAACGTTATATTAGTTTCAGGTGTGTAACATATTGATTCAACAATTCCATATATTACTCAGGACTCCTTACCATAAGTGCAGGCACCATCTATCACCATACAATGTTATTACAATATTGACTATAGTCTTTATACCTCACTTTTCATCTCCATGACCTATTTGAAAAATAGGAGTTTATACCTTTTAATCACCTTAATCTATTTCACCCATCCTTCAACCATCTTCCCTCTGGCAACCACCAGTTTATTTTCTATATTTAAGAATATTTCATGTGTCTGCTGGCCATCTAAACGTCTTTTTTAGAGAATGTCTATTCAGGTCCTCTACCCATTTTTAAATCAGTTTATTATTTTTTGGTGTTGAGTTGTATAAATTCTTTATATATTTAAAATATGAACTCCTTATTGGTTATATCATTTGCAAACATCTTCTCCCATTCAGTAGGATGCCTTTTTGTTTTAGGATGGTTTCCTTTGGGGTGCAAAAGCTTTTTATTTTGAGGTAGTCCTAATGGTTTATTTTTGCTTTTGGTTTTCCTTGCCTCAGGAGACACATCTAGAAAGATGTTGCTAAGGCCAGTGTACAAGAGATGTTTGCCTTTTTTTTCTTGGAGGAGTTTTATGGTTTCAGATCTCACATTTGGGTCTTTAATACATTTGGGGTTTATTTTTATGTAAGGTATAAGAAAATGATGCAGTTTCATTTTTATGCATGTAGTTGTCTAGTTTTCCCAATACCATTTATTAACGACTGTCTTTTTCCTATTGTATATTCTTGCCATTTTTTTCCCCCCATAGATTGACCATTTAAGTGTTGGTTTGTTTCTGGGCACTGCATTCTGTTCCATTGATCTCTGTGTCTTTTTTCCCCCAGTACCATACTGTTGTGATTGCTGATGCTTTGTAATATATCTTGGAATCTGGACTTGTGATACTTCCAGCTTTGTTCTTTCACAATATTGCTTTGGCCACTGTTTTGTGGTTCCATACAAATTTTAGAATTATTTGTTCCAGTTATGTGAAAAATGCTGTTGGTACATGGGGAAGGATTACATTGAATTTGTAGATTGCTTTGAGTAATATGAACATTTTAACAATATTCTTTCACTCTTTAACCTTTTTTTAAAAAAGTGATTGTAGGGGGGGCAAGATGGCGGAGGAGTAGGATCCCCAAGTCACCTGTCCCCACCAACTTACATAGATAACTTCCAAATCATCCTGAAAACCTACAAATTTGTCCTGAAATTTAAAGAGCGAACAGCTGGAACGCTACAGTGAGAAGAGTTCCCGCTTATAGCAAGGTAAGAAGATGGAAAATAAATAGAAAAGCATCCAAGGGGGAGGTCCCCTCGAGGAACCCGGCTAGGGTGGGTGGCGAGAGCCTCCAGGATAGGAAAGTCCCATCCAGAGAAGCAGGAGCTTTACCAATCTTCCCTGACGGAAAGGCGCTCTCAGGGAGCTCGGGCGGGATCCCAGGAGGGACACTGGAGCCCCCAGGTCCCCGGGGTCACCAACAGAGGAGGTGCGCCCCGGGGGAGAGCGCCACACACCGGGCCGAGCTCCCTAAAGGGCTGGAGCGCCCCGCGGGGCCCTGGGAGCAGCTCTGAGGAGGCTCAGGCAGGGGCTCCGCGTGGAGGGGGATGTGCAGCCCCGGGAGCAGGAGTCCAGCCCGGCAGGCCCCAGACCCCAGGGCTGAGGGGGACACAGTCCAGGATCCGGTGCTCCCCCCAGGACAGCCGGAGGCCAGGAGGACACAGGGCAGTAAGGACGCTCCTGTCGCAGAGCACTCGGAGCTGTGGAGATCAGCGCCTACCCCTCTAGCATCCAGGCCCCTGCGGACTGGGAGACTGCGGTAGTTACTGTGGGAGCTGACTCCAGGGCTGGAGAGCTCGCCACCGCCACTGTTGTTGTTCCTCCTGGTGTCACCTTGTGCCTGGGACAGAGCGGGCCGCCAGGGAGCACGGGCCTCACAGGATAAACGGCTCCCACTGAGCTGTGCACCTGGCAGGGGGCGAGGCAGCTCCCCCAGGCGCACACAACTGAGAATCAGCACAGCAGGCCTGTCCCACAGAAGACCAGCTGGAAGGACAGGGGAAGAGCAAGTTCTTAACCAAGCAGTGCTGGAAAGATCCAGGGGGAAGTCCAGGGACTTATAGTATATAGAATCAGAGGATACCCCTCCTTGTATTTTTGTTTTTTGTTTGTTCCCCCCTCCCCTTTTTTCCCCTTTTCCTTCCTTTTTCCAGTACAACTTGTTTTTAGCAACTCTGCACTGAGCAAAATGACTAGAAGGAAGAACTCACCACAAAAGAAAGAATCAGAAATAGTTCTCTCTCCCACAGAGTTACAGGATTTGGATTACAATTCGATGTCAGAAAGCCAATTCAGAAGCACAATTATAAAGCTACTGGTGGCTCTGGAAAAAAGCATAGAGGAATCAAGACACTTCATGACTGCAGAATTTAGATCTAATCAGGCCGAAATTAAAAATCAATTAAATGAGATGCAATCCAAACTGGAGGTCTTAACGACGAGAGTTAATGAGGTAGAGAAACGAATGAGTGACATAGAAGACAAGTTGATGGCAAGGAAGGAAGCTGAGGAAAAAAGAAAAACAATTAAAAGACCATGAGGAAAGGTTAAGGGAAATAACCTCAGAAGGAAAAACCTATGTTTAATTGAAGTTCCAGAGGACCATGAAAGGGACAGAAGACCAGAAAGCATATTTGAACAAGTCATAGCTGAGAACTTCCCTAACGGGGAGGAAACAGGCATTCAGATCCAGGAGATAGAGAGATCCACCCCCCCTAAAATCAATAAAAACCATTCAACACCCTGACATTTAATAGTAAAGCTTGCAAATTCCAAAGATAAAGAGAAGATCCTTAAAGCAGCAAGAGATAAGAAATCCCTAAACTTTATGGGGAGAAGTATTAGGGTAACAGCAGACCTCTCCACAGAGACCTGGCTGGCCAGAAAGGGCAGGCAGGATACATTCAGGGTCCTAAATGAGAGGAACATGAAGCCAAGAATACTCTATCCAGCAAGGCTCTCATTCAGAATAGAAGGAGAGATAAAGAGCTTCCAAGATAGGCAGGAACTGAGAGAATATATGACCACCAAACCAGCTCTGCAAGAAACATTGAGGGGGAATCTGTAAAAGAAAGAGGAAGTCCAAGGAAACAATCCACAAAAACAGGGACTGAATAGGTATTATGATGACACTAAATTCATATCTTTCATTACTAACACTGAACATGAATGGACTTAATAATCCCTTCAAAAGATGCAGGGTTTCAGACTGGATCAAAAAGAAAGACCCATCTATTTGCAAACCCATCTACAAGAGACTCATTTTAGACCAAAGGACACCTACAGCCTGAAAATAGAAGGTTGGAGAACCATGTACCATTCAAATGGTCCTGAAAAGAAAGCAGGGGTAGCCATCCTCATATCAGATAAATTAAAGTTTACCCCAAAGACTGTAGTAAGAGATGAAGAGGGAGACTGTATCATATTAAAAGGATCTATCCAACAAGAGGACCTAACAATCATGAATATTTATGCCCTGAATGTGGGAGCTGCCAAGTACATCAATCAATTAATAACCAAAGTTAAGACCTATTTAGATAATAATACACTTATACTGGGAGACCTAAACACAGCGCTTTCTCTAATTGACATATCTTCTAAGCACAACATCTCCAAAGAAACAAGAGTGTTAAATGATACTCTGGACCAGATGGATTTCACAGATATTTATAGAACTTTACATCCAAATGCAACTGAATACACATTCTTCTCAAGTGTACACGGAACTTTCTCCAGAATGGACCACATACTGAATTAAAAATCAGGTCTTACCTGATACCAAAAGATTGGGATTGTCTCCTCCATATTTTCAAGCCATAATTCTTTGAAACTAGAACTAAATCACAAGAATAAGTTTGGAAGAAATTAAAACATGTGAAGGTTAAAGACCATCTTTCTAAAAGATGAAAGAGTCAACCTGGAAATTAGAATAGAATTTAAAAGATTCATGGAAACTAATGAGAATGAAGATACAACCGTTCAAAATCTTTGGGATACAGCAAAAGCAGTCCTGAGGGCGAAATACATCACAATACAAGCATCCATCAAAAAACTGGAAAGAACTCAAATACAAAGGCTAACTTTGCATATAAAGGGGCTGGAGAAAGAACAGGAAATAGATCCTACACCCAGCAGAAGAAGAAAGTTAATAAATATTTGAGCAGAACTCAATGAAATAGAGACCAGAAGAACTGTGGAACAGATCAACAAAACCAGGAGTTAGTTTCTTGAAAGAATTAATAAGATATATAAACCATTAGCCAGCCTTTTTAAAAGCAAAAAACACTCAAATTAATAAAATCATGAATGAGAAAGGAGAGAACACCATCAATACCAAGGACATACAAACAATTTTAAAAACTTATTATGAGCAGCTATATGCCAATAAATTGGGCAATCTAGAAGAAATGGACACCTTTCTGGAAAACCACAAACTACCAAGACTAGAACAGGAAGAAATAGAAAACCCGAACAGGGCGATAACCAGGGAAGAAATTGAAGCAGTCATCAAAAACCTTCCAAGACACAAAAGTCCAGGGCCACTTGGCTTCCCAGGGGAATTCTATCAAACGTTTAAAGAAGAAACAATACCTATTTTACTAAAGCTGTTCGGAAAGATAGAAAGAGATGGAGTACTTCCAAACTCGTTCTATGAGGCCAGCATCACCTTAATTCCAAAACCAGACAAAGACCACACCAAAAAGGAGAATTATAGACCAATATCCCTGATGAACACAGATTCAAAAATTCTCAACAAGATACTAGCCAATAGGACCCAACAGTACCTTAAGAAGATTATTCACCATGACCAAGTGGGATTTATCCTCAAGATGCAAGTCTGGCTCAACACTCGTAAAGCAATCAATGTGATAGATCATATAAACAAGAGAAAAAAAAACAAGAGCCATATGATCCTCTCATTAGATGCAGAGAAAGCATTTGACAAAATACAGCATCCATTCCTGATCAAAACTCTTCAGAGTGTAGGGATAGAGGGAACACTCCTCAGCATCGTAAAAGCCATCTACGAAAAGCCCATAGCAAATATCATTGTCAATGGGGAAACACTGGGAGCCTTTCCCCTAAGATCAGGAACATGACAGGAATGTCCACTCTCACCACTGCTATTCAACATAGTACTAGAAGTCCTAGCCTCAGCAACCAGGCAACAAAAAGAAATAAAAGGCATTCAAATTGGCAAAGAGGAAGTCAAATTCTCCCTCTTCACAGATGACATGATAATGTACCTAGAAAACCCAAAAAACTCCACCCCAAGATTGCTAGAACTCATACAGCAATTCGGCAGTGTGGCAGGATACAAAATCAATGCCCAGAAATCAGTGGCAATTATTTTTTTTAAACAACTTTATTTTTTTTATTGATTTATGATAGGCACACAGTGAGAGAGAGAGAGGCAGAGACATAGGCAGAGGGAGAAGCAGGCTCCATGCACCGGGAGCCCGACGTGGGATTCGATCCGGGTCTCCAGGATCACGCCCTGGGCCAAAGGCAGGCGCTAAACTGCTGCGCCACCCAGGGATCCCATCAGTGGCATTTCTATACACTAAAAATGAGCCTGAAGAAAGAGAAATTAAGGAGTCAATCCCATTTACAATTGCACCCAAAAGCATAAGATACCTAGGAATATAAACGTAAACAAAGAGGTTAAGGATCTATACCCAAAAGACTACAGAACACTTCTGAAATAAATTGAGGAAGACACAAAGAGATGGAAAAATATTCCATGCTCATGGATTGGAAGAAACAATATTGTGAAAATGTCCATGTTACCCAGGGAATTTACACGTTTAATGCAATCCCTATCAAAATACCATGGACTTTCTTCAGAGAGTTGGAACAAATTATCTTAAGATTTGTGTGGAATCAGAAAAGACCCCGAATAGCCAGGGGAATATTAAAAAAGAAAACCATAGCTGGGAGCCTCACGGTGCCAGATTTCAGGTTGTACTACAAAGCTGTGGTCATCAAGACAGTGTGGTACTGGCACAAAAACAGACACATAGATCAATGGAACAGAATAGAGAATCCAGAAGTGGACCCTCAACTTTATGGTCAACTATTATACAACAAAGGAGGAAAGACTATCCACTGGAAAAAAGACAGTCTCTTCAATAAATGGTGCTGGGAAGATTGGACATCCACATGCAGAAGAATGAAACTAGATCATTCTCTTACAGCATACACAAAGATAAACTCAGAATGGATGAAAGATCTAAATGTGAGACAAGATTCCTTCAGAATCCAGAGGAGAACACAGGCAACACCATGTTTGAACTTGGCCACAGTAACTTTTTGCAAGGTACATCTATAAAGGCAAGGGGAAAAAAAGCAAAAATGAACTATTGGGACTTAATCAAGATAAAAAGCTTCTGCACAGCAAAAGGAACAGTCAACAAAACTAACAGAAAATCTACAGAATGGGAGAAGATATTTGCAAATGATGTATAAAATAAAGTACTAGTATCCAAGATCTATAGAGAACTTCTTAAACTCAACAGCAAAGAAACAAGCAATCCAATCATGAAATGGGCAAAAGACATGAACAGAAATCTCACAGAGGAAGACATAGACATGGCCAACAAGCACATGAGAAAATGCTCTGCATCACTGCCCATCAAGGAAACACAATCACAACCACAATGAGATAACACCTCACACCAGTGAGAATGGGGAAAATTAACAAGGCAGAAAACCATAAATGTTGGAGAGAATGTGGTGAAAGGGGAACCCTCTTGCACTGTTGGTGGGAATGTGAACTGGTGCAGCCACTCTGGAAAACTGTGTGGAGGTTCCTCAAAGAGTTAAAAATTGAGCTTCCCTGCAACCCAGCAATTGAACAACTGAGGATTTACCCCAAAGATACAGATGCAGTGAAATGCTGGGACACCTGCACCCCAATGTTTATAGCTGCAATGTCCACAATAGCCAAACTGTGGAAGGAACCTCGGTGTCCACCGAAAGATGAATGGATAAAGATGTGGCATATGTATACAATGGAATATTACTCAGCCATTAGAAATGACTAATACCCACTATTTTCTTTGACATGGATGGAACTGGAGGGTATTATGCTGAGTGAAATAAGTCAGTCAGAGAAGGACAAACATTATATGGTCATTCATTTGGGGAATATAAAAATTAGTGAAAGGGAATAAAGGGGAAAGGAGGAAAATGAGTGAAAGTATCAGTGAGGGTGACAAAATATGAGGGACTCCTAACTCTGGGAAATGAACAAGGGGTAGTGGAAAGGGAGGTGGGTGGGGGGTTGGGTGAATGGGTGATGGGCAATGAGGGGGGCAAGTGGCGGGATGAGCACTTGGTATTATGCTATATGTTGGGAAATTGAACTCCAATAAAAAAAAGCGACTGTAAGTCATATTGTGTTTTAAATACTTATTTCCACATGATCTGTCATTGAGTTTACAGATTGTTTTCTCTCTGTGTTTCCTCTAACAACCTTGATTATTAGATTTAAGTCTCACTCTAATCCAGGATGATGTTATCTGGATATCCTTAATTTATTGGCATCTCAAAAATACTTTTTTTCAAATAATATCAAATTTGTGTGTCCCAGGAGTGAGAATGTAGACATCTTTTGAGGGACATATTCAATCAATTTTAGCAGTATTCAGAGCCTTTTTATGTTTGTTCCTTGTGTTGTGTCATGGATGCTTTTAGTTGCAAGAGGAAGGACTCAGGAGGACAGGAACTACCTCAAAACTCTGTTTACATTTTATTACATAAGTTCCTTGTGTGTGTGTGTGTGTGTGTGTTTTATTAAGAACTTTTATATTTTAATAATGTTTTAACTATTTTTTGAGTGATAGCAACAGACTTCCTATGGAATTCTGAACATAAAATAGTCACTGATTGAAAAGAAACATCAATGCCTTGAGGGCCTCTATCTTGGTTTATTAACTATGTCCTGTCTCTTCTCTTCTACTTAATGTTTACTCCAGTTATGCATTGCTACCAGAGTGCTGCACAAGAATCCATGCCAAGATGTTGTTGCTTAAAACAATAACCATTTATTAATAGTATGCATGCCTGTCAGCATTTTACTCTGAGATAAACTGGATGATGTTTCTGGTTCCCTTGATCTAGTATATTTTCAGCTGGGATAACTGAAGTGATTCACTGTTTGCCATTTGTTCCTCATCATCCAGGAAGTTCATGTGGACATGGACTGTTTGGTGATAGCAGAGAGTATGAATGAACAAAAATATGCAGGTGTTTTCATTAGCCTCTGTATCACATATGTTAGCATCCTTGTGGCCAAAACAAGTGACCTGGAGCGGCCCACAGAAAGGAAGAACAAGGCTACATTGCAACTGGGGTTACTGACATGATCATCTACCACGGTGCTGCTATAGTTCTGTGGTGCCAAATAGCATGTGTGATGTGATTTCATCTACAATAAGAGAATGAATCTCTTAGTCTACTGACATATCTCAAACAAAAATTCATGTCCATCTTCATGACACTACATATACATAATACATATGTTGCCTTCTCAGCATTTTCTTCTCTCTTAAATATTAAATATAATTTCCATATATTTGTAGTTGAATATATTATGATTTGAATATCTTGGGAAGCCAAGGAGAGCTATCTTCAAAGCATTGTTATTATTAGAATACTTAGATAAGAAGCTGCTATGGTATTTAAAATTGATATCACCTTTTCTAGCAGTTGCTTGCTGTGTTCTATCAGGTAGTTTTTACCATTCCCTGTTGGAATAGTTCCAGCTGCAAATCCACCAGTGTGCATTGTTCTTGGCTTCAAACCATTCAGGAAGTCACCGCTACTTCTACAATGTTAAGAGGAGTCTTCTGGCAATTATTTAAGCAGATTTGTTATAAGAGACTATCATTTTTATCAAAGGGCTAACCCTTGCTGTTTTAATGAATGTTACCTCTCTTCACTTAATGCTAGAAGGGGAGATTATTGTAAACAGAAGTTATTTTCATCTGAATAAAATAATTTATAAACTCATGACTTATTTCTCTGGAAACACTTTGAAACAGCAGTGCATCTGGCATGTGAAGATGATGAAGCATTATTAAAACAAAAAGTCTTGTCTCACAGACCTTAATGGATGTGACTGACACAGCCATAGTTTTAAAGCATGAATCTATTTTTAATTTTTAAATACTTTGTTGAAATTAAAGCAGGGATGGAAAATGCACACAACCAGCCAGAGATTCATTGAAATTCTATTTTGATGTTCAACGAACTGAATGTAATTATACATTTTAAAAGTTTGTGTGTGTTTTTTTCAAGTTTCATAGAAAATTAGTTAGCTCTTGGTTTTTCCCAGTGTATTAGCTGTTATAATACCAAACTCTCATTTTCAAAGAAAAACTGAAATGCTGAATAAAATAATTCATCTTGAATGCCAGGCATTTTTATGTCATTTTTATTTATTAATGAAGTATTGTATGGCATGAGTAAATTTATAGCCCTAAACTGTGATGCACTTTTTGAGTCAAAGTTTTCATAGTATCCATCATCAGGAATTGAGATTTCATCACAGCTTATTAAAAGCTAAAAGCTGTCTCTAAAAATAATAGTTGCTTACCAATGTAAAATGGGAATTTCCTCTTGATTTGTTTGTTAGAGGTTGTCACAGGATCTATCAAAACTCATTGGCAAAGTAAAAAGAAATACTCAAAATGAGAAGTTAACAGCCAAAGAGAATATCAGTTTGGTACAAAATTCTCAGTACTTTCCCTGGGATTCACAGGTCACGTAGTGTCTGAAACTCCCCCATCTTCTTCAAGATATAGCAGGCTATTGAATCTGGTCTAGAAGACCAATTGGTAAACCCATTTTATCACTGAGCCTGGATCTTGTAAGGAGCTTCTTTCCCTGAGTCCCTGAGGCCCACTCAGACTTTTGGATCATTTGTAAGTGAGTCAGGAACATATATCCCAAATGTAGAATATATTCCCAGTACAATGTTGAAGGATCCAGCAAGCATTTTACTTCTTTCTTAACGTTAAACATGCCACAAAAACCTTTACTGTGGAAGGTATAACCCAATATACTACAGATTTTTGTTAAATTAGCAATATTCTAGAATTTCATGGGAAATTACCAGTCTAGTATATAAGTATGAAGGATAGTTTTCACTCTTAAAATGTTGATTGCAGATTTGTCATAGGACCCCATGGTTCAACTTTCAGATATAGGCCCAAGAGAAATAATATAGGTCTAAATACAATTTGTGGGCCAATGTTCATAGTAGCATGATTCATAATAGTTAAAATGTGAGAACAACCCAAAAGCCCATGTGATGGAATAAAAAAATATTTTATATCCGTGCAACAGAATATTGTTTAGCAATAAAAAATGAATCAACTATAGATATATTCTACAACATAGTTGAACCTTGAATATATTATGGTAAATGAAAGAAACCTTACACAAAATACCGTATATTTTGTGATTCCATTGTATGACATGATCCAAAATTAGTGAATTTTATACTATGTAGTTATACTTAATGAATGTTTGTGAAAATTCATCCTACAAAATCATTTCAGAAAATTCTCTTAATTGAGGAGTAAAAACAATCTCTATTTCTGCAGTCCTACAGGGTATTAGAATAGGAAGTCCCAACTCCCTAATTTAGATGTGTTCATTGGAGTCTAGCTAGGATTGTTCAAATAATATTTTCAGAAACCAGTCTATGTAGTAAAATCAGATGGAATTAAAATCAAGAAATTTTTTATACAGGTGAAAGAAAAGTTGATACGTCAGAGGGGAGAATAAGGCAACCCAGAGATTATTGAAAGCCAACTTTAATTCTCCTCTCATAGGACAACTGGAGATGTAGTTTACTGGGATCTGGGGCCCTGGGGTCACTGCCAGAGAAACTATCAGAAGCAGAGATAAATAGAATTGCCTGGTTTCTCTCTTTTATCCTCCTGTTTTCCATAGTGCCTCCTATTGGCTTAACTTGAATAGAAACCAGTATATAGAGTCCATCATCTTCTTTGTTACACAGGGAAAAGCAAAGAAAAGATAGTAATGGATCTGAGGTAAACTTACCAAGAACTGAAATGTGGGAGTTAAATTCAACCTTTATGTCCAACTTAGCTTTTTATCTATACTATTCTTCATATCACTAAGTGTTCTCTAGGTTCTGCCTATTTACAGGCATTTCTAACACTATTGAAGCCCATCTCCAACCTTGCTTTGTCCATCATGGCTTCAATCAGTGATTACATTCTCTTACAAAACTCTAAAGAAAACATATTTTCTACCATCCAATTCAAAAATACAAATCACTTTGTTAGTTTTTAAATTATCTTCTGTTTAATTTTCCTGGGTCAGTTATAACTACCATGAAGACTACATGAAGCTTATGTCATAGGTAATAATATCCAGAAGAGATAATAAATAGAATGTTTAGAACATTATGGGGGTCTCAAAAACTGTCATTATAAAATATTTATTTTCCAGAAAGTATCAAGGCTGAAATTAAAGGGTGACATTTAACACACTATGGCAAATTAATATTCAGAAGCTTTTTTTGGGCTTCAATTTGTTAATTGTGAAGATACACCCTAGACTTGGCAAGTTTCATTTTGTCTATTGTGCTGACACTGTAAAGTTGTAGAGCATTCCTCAAAGCTAACATGAAATTTCCTCTTTAGTTTTATTCATTCTACACAATGAATGAGGTTAATATGGTGGCAAAATTCTCTGAAACATGCATAATGTAGACTAGTATGACCCTGATAAGGAGCCATTAAAAACAGTCATATTGAGCTCAATATCCCGGGAGGAGTCACTGAAACAAATTCTTTACAGCCAATATATTACTAATCTTGAAAAAAGAGTGATAATTACATTCACAAAGACATAGAAATTGATATGTTAGATTGTACCCCTGGTTTACCCAGTACAAAGTTCACTTGTTAACAGGGGTGCTGAAAAGCAAGACAAAGGCCTGTATTGTTAGGATATTCTATTTCACTTCAGTAGCTTATTTATGCCTCTGGCTTTGATAAATTAGCCCAAATGTTTCTGGAACCTATTATGTATCCCATCAGGAGATAGTTTGTTGTAGTGTTCTATAAGTTTATTATCCTTTGTTCAAAGTAGTATTTCCTCTACAAAGCAAAGCACATAAAAAATTCCAATGTCTCTTCTTAGCATCTTGGTTCAAATATTCTGTTTTCATTGGTTCATTTTATAGGAGCTGTTTCAAATTGATATATTACTCTCTTTCTTTCAGGTCTACTCTTATTTTGTGTTGATGGGCCAGCTGGTGATTTGAGCAGCAGCCATCAGTTAAATAATGCAAAACATTAGGCTGAACATAGAATGTTAGTCAAATTTCAATGTACGTGTTTACTGATTATTTATGAATATTTTAAAAGGTTGAAAAATTCTGGCTTAAACATTTTTTTCCAGAGTTATATATATAATTTTCTCTACTTACACTGTTAGTAATGTGAAAATTAGTGTTAGACTGGGAAACACAATGAAAAGGACCAGTTGTGAGAAGATATCAAGCATTTATAGGTAGCCAAGCAAAGAGAGGAAAAAACAGTCAAACCAATTAGTCCAGTTGGCTAATTGTCTTTTTTATGAGCGATCTGGACAGCTGTACTGTTAGCTTGGGGGGCATAATCTAATGCAGATTGGACTGAACTTTCTCAATTATCCTTAGTAATTCTAGCATGCTACATTTTATTTAAGGTGATTGTGGCCTTAGTCTCATATACCCAACTCTGGTTTTACACCCAATTGTGTATTAGTAATAGCTTGTTGGGATTATGTCTAATAGTTAATACTCTATCCTTTAATGCTATATTTTCCTAAGTATCTACAAGGAGGACTAAAGCCTCTTTAGGGTGTGCATCTATATATTTCAAAGGTTATTTGTGTAAGTTACTTATTTTTAAGAATTAAGATGGCTTAGTTGACATAGAGGAGGAATTTATTGGTTGAATTATTGAAATAGGTATTAATATTATTTTAGGTTTAAAAAATATTCAGGCTCATTATGTGATGTGAAGAGAGTTATCTGCAATCATAGATGGAACTAGGGTCAAAATGAAATTCCACACCTCTGAGAACTTTGAATTCTTCTACTTGAGTTTTAATATTGCAGCTTCTCAAAATTAATCAGAATATATTAGAATATAATTATGTAGCAATCCTTTATCCGGAAAGTTCAAATGCAAATATTGCCTCCTTGTTGAGTACAGAGATTGGTTAAGTAAGAGAATTGCATTTTAACTGAAAGTACTATATTCTTACTAATTTATTCAAATTAGTGTAATTATTATCTAACTAATTAGGTGGAAACATGACTTCTTCTATTATTCATTAAATGTGAAAATTCTTCCCAGAAAAAAGAACTATAAGTGAAAAAAAAATGATCTAGAAACTCTATAAAAATACTGATTGAAAGCTGATGATATGTACCATTACAGAAATAGTAATTCACTTTAGGAATAGTTTTGGTTAAGCAAAATGGTTATTTAGAGGAAGGTTGTTTTTATGTGAGGAAGCACATCTGCTTATCTTCACAGAAATCACCGAATCAAATTGTTGATGTGGAATATTATAGTTCATAAATTATCAGACTGTTGAGTTGTACCTTTAAAAAATACTATATAGCAATAGCACTAAAAATGAAAAATACTTAATTTGGGGCAGCCCGGGTGGCTCAGTGCTTTAGCGCCTGCCTTTGGCCCAGGGCGTGATCCTGGAGACTCAGGATCGAGTCCCACCTCAGGCTCCCTGCATGGAGACTGCTTCTCCCCCTGCCTGTGTCTCTGCCTCTCTCTATCTGTGTCTCTCATGAATAAATAAATAAAATCTTTAAAACAAATACTTAATTTGAAATAAGAGTTCATAACAAGAGGCTATCAATCATTAAGTATTTATTAAACTGTTAGGCATTTTAAGGCAAAGGAAGAAGAAAAAGATATACTGCTATATGTTTTCATTCTCTCTGAATACATGGCTATTAATTGTGTTGGAAATTTCTTTCAATTTATAGTAATTCTCAGGAATTTTTATCAAATCATATTATCAAATGTGGAAAGAATTATTTCATATGAACACAAAAGCTAGCATAATTTGCAAATAGCAAAAACCAATGAGTTTTGTATTAAGATCATCAGCCCATTTTTCATAATTTATCAAAAGATAGTTATATTTTATATGTGAGGATGACTGTTTTCTTCCGTTGGTTCCAAATCTTTGCTTGATTTAAAACCTTCTAATGCAATCCGTGGACTTGGGCATGTCATAAAATATTTTGTAAGGCACATACATTATACACTAAAACAGATCTCTTCGTTTTCTGAGTTAGATAAGAATTTGAACATCTGGATACTCTTTAAATTTCAAATAAAAAACATTTTTCTTATGTAAAGCATGATAGAAAAACATAAACAGTTGACACAAAATTAATTCCAGTATAAAAGTTGTCGTTAATATTAGTAACTTTAAGGATACCTCAGATTTATGAATTAAAATGTGTCAAATTATTCTTCCATGCACAACCCAAAATGGAAAAGAAATATAAATGTGTGTGGGATAAAGGAACATTTGAGAAGAAAGTGAAGCCATCCACAGATTTTTTTATATATTCACATATCTACTAGTAATATCCATGTGTGTATAATAGAGTTGCATAGTATAGTTGCATATAATATACACATTGTACATATATATACCTGTATAATATATATAACTGTGTATAGTTATATGTAAATAGAAACAGGTATATATATTATACATAAATGACAGATACAGGTGTACAACTCTATATACACATTTGCATAACTGCTTCCATAATCAAGATATGGAATATTTCCTTTCCTCTAAAAATGTATCCATGCTTCTTGGTAGTCTCTTTTCCCCACCTTTGACCCCTGGCAACTGCTGATCTCTTTTCTGTTATAATTTTACTTTTTCCAGAATGTCTTATAACTGAAATGTCCTATAGTGCACACGCTTTTGAGGCTGGATTTTTTTCACTTAGCATAATACTTCACTGATTCATGTGGGCTGTTTCATGTGCCGGTAGCTCTTTCCTTTCATTATGGAGTAGTGCTTTATATATAGATGCACCAGGGCTTGTTGATTCATTAACCAGTTCATGAACAGATATTTCTGCTGTTTCCAATTTTTGGTAATTCTGAATAAAGCTGTTGTAAACAATTGCAGAAAGCTTTCTGTGTGGATGTATGTTTTCATTTGTACAGGAGTGGGTGGCACAGTGGTTTGGCGCCTGCCTTTAGCCCAGGGCGCGATCCTGGAGACCCGGGATCGAATCCCACGTCGGGCTCCCGGTGCATGGAGCCTGCTTCTCCCTCTGCCTGTGTCTCTGCCTCTCCCTCTCTCTCTCTCTGTGACTATCATAAAAAAAAAAAAAAAAAAAAAGGAGTGGGGTTCTTGGGTATAGGGTTAGTTGTATGCTAACTCTATAAGAAACTGTTTTCCAAAGTGGTGTACCAGTTAGCATCCCCACCAGTCTTACATGATATTTCCAGTATCCTGCTTAGTATCCTCACCAACAATTGATACTTTCATTTTTCTAAGCATTTTAATTGCTCTGTAATGCTTCTCTTTGTGACTTTAATTTGAACTTTCCATTAATACTAATAATTTTGAGTATCTTTTCATGGGGATATTTGCCATCCATGTCTCTTCTTTGGGAACATAATGTTTTGCTGTTTTTAAATTTTGGGTTTATCTGTTCTTATTGCTTAAGATGTTCTGGGTTTAAATTATTTATTTTATATGGTTTTAAAAATATTTATCCCGGTATGTTTTAATTTCTTAAGAGTCTCTTTCAAAGAGCAAAATTTTTCTTAGGACACAAAAAAGTGTGAGCTATAAAAGACAATTGATAAATTGAATCATATGTTCACAGTACAAAACTTGTTACTTTCTTTTTCTGGTAAGTCTTAAAACTAGATCAATTTTATTTTCAAATTGTTCTATTACAGATCTATTATTTTCTTCTATACCACTTAGAATTAGTTTATTTCTAAAACAAAATTAATAGTCAAATATTGCTTGGGATCATGTTGACTCTAAGCATTAATTGGGGGCAAAATTGGCACCCTAATAATATTGAGTCATCTAGCTTATGAACAAGTTAGAAAACTCAAAAGAAGAAAAGAAAGGGTCGTATTCAAATATGTTAGGTTACCTTGTTTTACCTTCTTTCTATTTCTTCTTTTATTATTTCCTTTGTCTTTAGAGAACTATATTTTATGCATTCTTTTAGAGTAGGTTTGCTGGTGATGAATTTGCTGTTTTCTTTGTTAGGAATGGTTTAGTTTCCCTTCATTCCTGGCATATATTTTTTTCAAGATATAGAATTCTGACAGGTTTTATTTTTTTGTTTTTGCTTTATTTTTATTATTCATTTATTTTTTTGGGGGGGCGGTTGAAGTGTTTTGCTACTTCCTTAGGGCCCTCAAGGCTTCTGAATGGAATTCCACTGCTGTCCAAAAATGTTTTCAGCTTTTGGTCAGGTATTGCTTTTCTCTCACTACTTTCAAGATTTCTTTAATATTCCTTAGGTTTCAGAAGTTTGAGCATGTGTCTTCATGTGGTTATCTCCGGAATTATTGTAAGTTTTTACTCAGCTTTTAAAATCTGTAGTATTTTATCTTTTACCAAATTTGAGATGTTTTTATTCATTATTTTTTCTAGGACTTTTGCAGCCCTACCTTATTTCTCCTTTCTGTATGGGATTCCAATGACATGAGTGTTAAATATTTTGTTATGCAACATGCTCCTGAGTTTTAATTTTCATCTGTTGTTCTGATTGGGTAATTTCTACTTTTTTAAAAAGGATTTTATTTATTTGTTCATGAGAAACACAGAGAGAGGCAGTGACATAGAGGGAGAAACAGGTTTCTCACAGGGAGTATGATGAGGGACTCAATTCCCAGATCGGGATCATGCTCTGAGCTGAAGGTAGATGCTCAACATCTGAGCCAACGAGGGATCCCTAATTTTTACTTTTTAATCATTGGGTTCACTGATTCTTTTTCTTTCCCCACCATTCTGCTATTGAGCCTATCCATTGAGATTTTAAGTAATTGTATATTTTAGTTTTAAAATAGCCATTAAGATCTTTGTCTTCTATTTCTTTGTTGAGACTTTCTCCTTCTCATTTGTTCAAGCATACTTAAAATTGTTTAGGACCTTTTTGGAATGGCTGCTTTAAAATTTTTATCTAGTATTTCTAACATGGCTGTCATCACCAAACTATCATCTTTAATAACTTTTTGTTTTGTTTTGTTTTGTTTCGTTTTTTGTTTGAGCTCTTCTTGGTTCTGAGTAATTTTCTACCAAACGTAGAGTGTAGACTTAAAAGACCCTACAACTGAATCAAATCTTGTGTCTTATCTTCCTTCCTTTGACACTATCTGGCAAGAGTAGAGGTGCTGCTAGAATTCCAGGTTCTCTTCAGAGCACCTGAGATGGGTGCTACATGTTACTGTAAGTGGGGGCTCCAGCTCCTTAAATGTTTGCCACTTCCACCATCAGAGGGGAGAGACTCATTATCTCCTTAGTAATGGGTGGTATAGATGATGCTCCTTGGCTTCCTGTTGAGCATTCTTTAACACCACCTTGCCCATGGGGTTGGGTATCTGGTTATAACTTGAAGGTAGAGGTCTAGGCTCCCTACTTGCTTTTGCTGATGTGGCTGGTCATGGGTCTACAATATTTTGTGTCATCTTTGACTAGAGTAGAGTGGTTATTGTCTAAAATCTTCCATCTGGAAAATTTTCTTGCCCCTTTCCTGGTTCTTTGACTAGAAAAAATGGGTTGAGTGTTTTTTAGTTTGTTTTGTTTTGTTTTTTTCTTTAAATGCCTGTTGATGTTCCCACAGTTGATTACCAGTTTTTTTCAGCTGGAAACTCTGGAATGTCTGAGATTAAAACATAATTATATAACATAACATAAATATATATGTATATATATATATATAATTGCATATATATGATGGAAAAATGCTGGATCCATGTCAAATATGCATAGACCTTTGAGTTTCAATGAAATACCTACTTGATTCTGTGTAATCTCACCATGAGCCTTGAGCCTCATACAGTTGAACTTTCAATATTATAACTAATTTCTAGACCTAATATTGCTGTGGTTGATTTCAAGACACTTGCAACTGAGTTATCAAAGTTGACTTTGACTTTGCCATGTTGTCTTGGTTTTTTTGGTGGATGGTCTTAGAACATGCTTCTATTTTTGTACTAAGATCTAAACACTGTTCAGTTGTGGATCTAGATAATCCTGTAAGTATTTGAGTTTCAAACTTCCCACTTTCCTACTTTCCCACTTACATATTACTTTGATATGTCTTCTCCTATGGCTACTATGTATTTATCAATCAACTGTTGCTGGATTGAATGTTTACCCTCCTGAGTTGAAGTTCTATTTTCCAATGACCCCAGAGCCGATCACAATTAATAAAATATGTATCTGTCATACTGGCTTTGATTTTGCTTTCTGCAATTTTTAGTTGTAGAAATTAGAAAAATTCTTTGAATAATTTGCATAACATAGGCTAATATCACTGAGTAAAATGCAGTTAATAAACATCACAGTAGTTAAGTTTTTCCCCTAATTTTGTAATTAGTGGTTTCTAAAAACTTTTCTGCATGTTAGTGAAGAGTATTGTATGTAATTCATAAATTAGTAAGCATTAGAGTATGGACTGTTAAGCCAAAAAGTTTTCAAATGTTAATCATTTTGCAGATGAAAAAATTAAAGCCTACAACGGATAAATTTTTTAAAAACCCACCAAAAATGGCTAATGCTAGATTCACTTTGAGTTTCAAGCCTCCAGACTCTCATGTTGTTTAATATTGTTTTTGTTTTGCTTTGGCTTACCTTAAGAAATGATTATTTTAAGAAATCAAGACACCAACCCAAACTAGAGGTTGTCAATTCATATTATAATATTAATAATGAGAGACTTTTAAAATTTATCTTTATGTTATAACTACACAGTTGATGATTTCTTACAAATATGACTTCCAGTCATCCAGAGACACCTCTCATTTAGTGAGATATAAGCTACTCCCTCACAGATGGTGGTGTGACAGCATTCTCTGTCAGGTGTAATTTGACCTAACTTCAACATGTGGCTCTGCTTTTCTGTGAACCATTCCTCATCCCACCCCAAAAGTGATTTTCCTTCTCTAGTTCATTGTAAAATCCATTTAGCTCTTATCCTATCATTCATTGTCTCTTAGAGACAAGCTCAGTGGAACTCATTTTCATTCATCATCATTTTATCTACCTAGAATTAGACAAGCTCTCGTATTTACTATTAGCTATTTTTAATATTAGGGGTGATCTACCAATAATTTCACTACTTTTTCCAGCAATAAGGTATAACAGTAATAGTTCTTTCCAGAAAATATTAGTTTGGACAGCTGGGTTTCTGCTTTGAAAGCTTTCCTTTTGGTTTGGAAATTGAAGCCAAATTTCTTCCACATTCTTTTTGTTAACCCACTCAATAATAATCCAACTTCATTAATGTAATCTTTCTTCCTTGTGTGATATGCATCTGTTTGCAGCATTTTTCAGACCACTATAAAGGATCTTTTTTTGCAAGACGCAGTGCTTCTGTATAAAATATATTTAAATATGCTTATTTTAGGAAAATATTCAAATTATTCTATGTGGTAATTAGATAATAGATATACATTTGAGTTATAATGGTTACTATATAGGGCACTTTTAAAATGACTATTTCAAGTACTTTTACTAGTGGTTTGATTGACTCAAGTTTCTGCAACTTCTAATGTGTAAACAGACATATGCAGATCCCCATCTGTAGATATATAAAAATATACTTGAATAAGATAAAAGTAATATTTTGAAGTTGTTAGCTAAACATGAATTGGACTAAAAATGCATACTAAGGAGGCAAATTATGAATTTATATGAAAGCAAATAAACCAGAAAGAAAATGAACTAGAATAGTTAAGCAATTTTGGAAAAATATAATTGAGAAATCAGTCTACCATTTTCAAAACTTATGAAACTATGGTAATTAAGACTGCAGAATTGGTGGAGAGAGAGACCCATAGATCAAGAGCAGAACAGAAAACTCAGAAATAGACCAAATCAAATATGCTCAAATTGATATTTGACAAAGGTACAAAAACAATTAAAATGGAAGATGGATAGTCTATTCAGTAAATCGTGCTGAATAAATAGACATCAATAGACAAAAAAGTAAACCTTGATCAAAACCCCAGACATTACACAACATTTATCTCAAAATGTATCATAGACTTAAAAGTGAAATATAAAACTATAAAACTATAACACTTCTCTATTTATTTTCCTCTGGAAGTGTTTTGGGCCTTCTTTTTATTATTTGTATTACTGACTTTCACTTATGATGCAAGGTGTTTTTTCCCCTAATTATTATCGCTCAGCATCCAGTAGACCATCCATTTATTATTTGAAAATATCTTCTACTCTGATTTTGTTCTCTTTTAATTACATGTTGACCATTACATACTACTCATGACATTGCTTCTGTCTTTGAATATTTATAAAAATCTCTCACTTTATGTATTATTAACTCTTTCTTCTATCTAGTCAGTATTTTAATTTGCCTATAATCCTCTTACATTTCTTTTTTTTTCCTCTTACATTTCTTAAAAACACTATTTTTCCTGAATTTTCATTTTTTAGAAAATTCTTATTTATTGTTGATTTAATACCTAATTTCAATTTGGATGCCCTTGAACACAACAGTTAGATTGCTGTTTTGAAAAAAAAAAAAAAAAGTCTTTTTTTTAAAGATTTTATTTATTTATTCACGGGAAACAAAGAGAGGAGAGAGAGAGGCAGAGACATAGGCAGAGGCAGAAGCAGGCTCCGTGCAGGGAGCCCCATGTGGGACTGGATCCTGGGACCCCAGGATCACGCCCTGGGCTGAAGGTGGCGCTAAACTGCTGAGCACCTCCCCCTCCCCGGGGGGGGGGGGGTTGCTCCCCGTAGATCGCAGTTTTGAAGCAACATTCTTTTACTGGAAACAAAATTTTTCTTGCCAGAAGAAGTTTGCATCCTGTTTTATCTCAGACATTCTCTGCAATAATACTTTTCTTTAAAAAAAAAAAAAAAAGTTAATTATTAAAAAGCCACTCATACTTTAGACTGAAGCAGAGGCACTTGTCTGAGATACTTCTGTGTGTAGATATAGTTTGTTTATAGTAAGGATCTGGTGGATCGACCTTTAGAATCCAAATTGCTGAGAATTAGAGAGGTTTTCTGTGATGTAATAGTGGATTAGTTTCTAGGACTGCTGTAATATATTATCACCAATGTGGCCTCCATCTTCTCATGGCTTTCTCCAATGTAACTGTGCCTTTTCTTTTTATAAGAACACTTCTTAGTGGATTTGGGGCCCACCCAGGAAATCCAGGATGACCTTACCTCGATATAATTAACTTAATTAAATTTGCGGAGGTTTTTTTGTTTTTGTTTTTGTTTTGTGGGTTTTTTTGTTTGTTTGTTTGTTTTTTTTTGTTTGTTTGTTTGTTTGTTTGTTTCCCAATAAGGACAAATTCACAGATTCTGAGCTAGACCTATTTTTGGGGGTCATCTTTCAACCTGCTACAGGTAACTTACATTCATCCTCTCAAGACAGTTGAATGAAGTTAAGGTAGTTTTCTATTTTTCTAAGGAGAAAAATTTACTTTTTGACCTGAGCTTTGTTGAGAAATGTTCTTGTTATGATTTAAACGTAAAAACTGGTTGACAGGCCATATAGACACTTTAGCTGACTTCCTTATCAGCTTTTCCTCTCAATTATGCTCTTGGTTGCCCTGCCATTCTGGAGATTGAAGGTACTCGTGAGTACCATCGTGTAGGTCAATACTCTTGTCCCTGTGCCCCACTGAAAGTATGTTTCATAACCATAGCTTCCTTCCTCATGGTCACCCATCTGTATTCCTCCATCTTCATTCTTTTCTCCAGAAAATGTTCAAAATTGGAGGTTTAGCATCTTTCCCATTTTCTCGTGGATGGAGGATTAAATATTTAAGAAATATAAACTATTATTTATATGGAAACTCACATAAGAGGGGTAATAATGCTTACTCTATTCAGGACACATCAGCTTTCTAAGCCTGAGAGTCTTCTATGAAATACAAGTTAAAAATCACCCTTCACATTAATGTTTGAAGATGAAATGCTATAGTATATATGGAACACTGTCCACATGTTAGGAAATATTTGACAAATAGTAGCTGTTTTAGAAAATAAGACTTTATCCAGATATTTAGAGAATTAATAAATTAGTTGAAAATTTATTAAAGAAATAATTCACTTAGACCTAATAATTGATCATTTCTTTATTTCACTTCATTAAAAATGTAAATATTATTAGAGACCATATTGTTCTACTCATTTGCTACTGTAACATGAACTAAAATGCAAGGATTTTCTGTCTTTAATTCTAACACAATGTAGCATAATTTCCTGGAACTTGCCAATTTAGCATTTGTCATTTCCTATCCCCTAAACTTTGAAGGGCATATACATTAATACATGAATATAATTTGTGTAGTGCTTCTTTTTAAATTTTTCATGAATTAATCAGTTCAAAGGGAAAGAATTTGTGCAGATCATACCACTTGATACTTAAAAATTCATAACTACAAGCTGGCTTTTGAAAGACAGCCATAATTTAGTGTTATGCTTGAATAAATTACATAGCATTGAAGAAATGCTGTTTATCACTTTAGAAATTAGGAAATTCAATTGCCCCCTCAGGTTAAAAAAAAAAAAAAGGAGAGAGAGAGAAAAGCTGATTTTCTATTTACTGAAGTTAATTAAAGTATAAAGTTATAATCTTCTCACTCTTTGCTAAACAGGAAGTTACTTTAAATCTAAGTCTATAAAAGTCATACCAGAGTAATAAGACTAGTTATTATCCTTTATTAAGAAGAAGATTTTGGTCTTTGACAGATAGATGGGAAGGTATTTTGTTTTGTTCTGTTCTTCTATTGATAAAACAGTCCATAGAACACAGTAGGCACTCAATATATAGGATTATAATTTAGTATTATTTACCATCAAACTTCAGTTGAATTAATTGCAGGAAAATTGTGACCTATGTAAAGGAATAAATCTAGGATGCTATATGTGTGTATATAAATAGATTTCAAAACTAAAACTATGTACATGACATTATTTAGCTTTGAAATGAGTGTAGCAGATACTTTTCCCTCATATTTGTTTTCCAAGTGACAATTATTTACTGAGTACATAATAAATAAGACTCACGGTACCTAACAAAAGATAGTACCCAAAAAAGTAAAAGTCACCTTTCATCTGTTTAAAGAGACTGATTCTATATTAGTAAGATAAGGACTTGGTAAAAAAACCTATGCATTCAACAATTTGGTTAAATGGAATATAGTTATCACATTAAATATGTTCACTATGAAAGCACACCTTACATATAGATATTTAGTGTCAGTGGGACATATTTATGATTGATTTGTCTTTAAGTGTAGGTTACCAAAAAATAGATCTAGTACATTGACAATTTTGGTAAAGGAAATAGCAAAACAAAATGCACTGATAATGTTACTACCTCTTTACCTTTAGTTAGAAGTATTTTTAAATTAATTAATCATTTATTTATTCATTTACTTATTTTAGATTTTATTTATTTTTTCACAAGAGACACACACAGAGAGAGAGAGGCAGAGACATAGGCAGATGGAAAAGTAGGTTTCCTGGGGGAGCCTGATGCGGGACTTGATCTCAGGACCCTAGGATCATGACCTGACCCAAAGGCAGATACTCAACCACTGAGCCACCCAGGTGCCCCATTATTTGTATTTTAAAGCATGTTTTTGCATTTCATTATTTCTTTAATTCACATTACTTTTAAAGTAAAGTAAAATTAGAAAATAGTATTCAAACAACCAATTCTAGGTTTAATTGCTAAATGAGTAAATTTAGGTTAGTTCAATTAAATTGTTAAGAATAATAAGAGCCATTAGCATTAATTTGGAAATAAATTGTGTTTTATCATGTGAGTGTCCTGTACTGCCAGGCACACTTATAAAAATATGTCTTTTTAAAAAAATATTTATTTATTCATGAGAGACACAGAGAAAGAGAGAGAGTCAGAGACACAGGCAGAGGGAGAAGCAGGCTTCATGCAGGAAGCCTGATGTAAGACTCCATCCGGGTCTCCAGGATCACACCCTGGGCTGAAGGCGCTAAACCACTGAGCCACCGGGGCTGCCCTAAAAATACGTCTTTGTGTCATTCTGGTATGTGTATAATGACATGGCTACTTTAATGCAAACACCTTGATAAAAAATAAAGTCATTCCTATTGAACTTTCAAACTTTTTAATTATAAAAGAATGTGCTAAACAGATTACATCTATGATTACCACATAAATCACTGATCCCTATATCAATAGGGATCTGCTGTACATGTAACATGTGTGCATGTTAGTGATGAGTAGAGTGCAGAAATGAAATATAGTAAACATGGGTTATAGATCTGAAAAGAAACAGGATCGAGTATTTATATTGAAAAAACACAACTTTGATAGAAAAAAAATAATTGTGCATTTTAGTCCTCCAATATAAAATTCCATGATGGAATAACAGTGACCGGACTTACTATTTTAAATCACCAGGAAAAAAATGTTCAAAATATATGAAACAATAGTCTCCAAATTGTGAACCAATAGCTTTTTATATCCCTAAGAGAAGATCAATAGACAAGAACCTACAAAGTCAGGGCTTTCTCACTGAAGACACTTATCTGGCTGCAAAGTAAGCAGCATGATCACAAGCAGAACATGATGTCTTCCTTAGAGAGTTGAGGAACAGAGTCAAGTTGCCAGAAAGAGTTCCCAAAATACAAAGAAAAGTCTCAAACTCTGAATTAAGTGGTGTCTTCAATCTTTACTGAATACTTAGTAGTCAATGTATTCGGATCAACTATGAATAGGGCTTTACAGGACTGGGAAATCATCTGAGTTCTCACTAGCCAAAATATATAATCCTTGTTAAGCAATTAGGGCATTTACTGTCTACTCCAGAAGGTGCCTTACTGCTGTTACTAAACATTTATAGAGTAAATGCTATAACAAATATCCTCTTTAAGACAAGTTCTGAATAGATCAAACTGAACCACAGGTAACTTAATTGTGTAATTTGATTAAGGTAAGAACATTTAGATACATAACAATGTATATCTGAAATCATCAGATATGCTAAAATGCAGAAAAGTATGACCTAGAACAGAAGAAAAAGGAGTCAATAGAAACTGTGACAGAATTCAGAAAGATGAAGTATAACATAGAAGACAGGATGCTAGAAGAGCTATTTTAACTGTATTTCAGTTTTAAAGGAAAAAATGAATATAGTGGTGTGATAATTAGTAGATAATGAAACAAATTAATTTTTTAGAATTGCAAAGTACAATACCTGAACTGGAAATTCACAGGATAGAAATAATGGCAGTTTAGATCAACTAATCACATCAATATTTATCATGTCTAGGAGAAAAATATATTTTATAAGAAGGAATGCAGATTTCTCTTTAAAAAATACAAGCCAAAAAAAAAAAAATGAGAAACATTTCTTAGAGAGGCGTGAGAAGGGCAAACAAAGGAAGAAGGGGGGAAATAATCTTCAGTGTGTTGCATGCCCAGTGCAGAGTCCCAGGCAGGGCTGGATCTCACAACCCTGAGATCATGATCTGAGCCTAAATCAAGAGTTGGACTCTTAACTGACTGAACCACCCAGGCACTCCGAGAAACATTTTTAAAACATTGAAATTAGAATTAAGTTAGAATTCAATATCACATGAAAATGTATTTTATATTTAAAATGCAGGAGCACCTGGCTGGCTCAGTCAGTGGACCATGTGACTCTTGATCTCAGGGTTGAGGATTCGAGCCCCACATTGGGCATAGAGATTACTTTAAAAATTTTTAATGTAGTTAAAAATTCTGAAAACCAAAAGCTAGAAATATTAAAGGAAGCTCTTCAAGCAGATAGCAAAAATAGATGGGAACTTTGAGCTATATGAAAAAAATGGAGAATAAAGACAAAACATTTAATTTAAGACTTTTTCATATTTTAAAATTCTACTTAAAGTGCAACTGATTAAAACAAAACAATACATTAATGGTATGTTTAACATACGTAGAACATCAATATATGACAATAGTTTAGAGGATGGAAAAGGAACAAGGAAGTTATTGTATGGTTGTGCCAATATGAATTGAGTGATGGAATATCATTTGAGTGAAGATGTGTATTATAAACCTAGGAGCAAGTCCTGAAGAACATGTATTGCTAAAAATAAGGTAAAACGGAATGATTATTTTAAATAATCTTTAATCCAAAAGAAGGTAGAAAAGGAGGGACTAAAAACATAAGTTAAAGGATTGGACAAATAAGATACATACAGGCATACTTTGTTTTTTTTTTTTTTTTTTAAGATTTCGTATTCATGACAGACAGAGAGAGAGAGAGAGAGAGAGAGAGAGAGAGAGGCAGAGACACAGGCAGAGGGAGAAGCAGGCTCCATGCAGGGAGCCTGATGTGGGACTCGATTCCGGGTCTGCAGGATAAAACTCTGGGCTGAAGGCAGCGCTAAACCGCTGAGCCCCCCAGGCTACCTGGCATACTTTGTTTATTGCACTCTGCAGATACTGTGTTTTTCACAAATTGAAAGTTTACCCAGTCACCCCAACCCCCCGCCCGCCCACTTCCCCTTCCACTACCCCTTGTTCGTTTCCCAGAGTTAGGAGTCTCTCATGTTCTGTCTCCCTTTCTGATATTTCTCACTCATTTTTTCTCCTTTCCCCTTTATTCCCTTTCACTATTTTTTATATTCCCCAAATGAATGAGACCATATAATGTTTGTCCTTCTCCGATTGACTTATTTCACTCAGCATAATACCCTCCAGTTCCATCCACGTCGAAGCAAATGGTGGGTATTCGTCGTTTCTAATGGCTGAGTAATATTCCATTGTATACATAAACCACATCTTCTTTATCCATTCATCTTTCGATGGACACCGAAGCTCCTTCCAGTTTGGCTATTGTGGACATTGCTGCTATAAACATCGGTGCAGGTGTCCCGGGGTTTCATTGTATCTGAATCTTTGGGGTAAATCCCCAACAGTGCAATGTCTGGGTCGTAGGGCAGATCTAGTTTTAACTCTTTGAGGAACCTCCACGTAGTTTTCCAGAGTGGCTGCACCAGTTCACATTCCCACCAACAGTGCAAGAGGGTTCCCCTTTCGCCACATCCTCTCCAACATTTGTGGTTTCCTGCCATGTTAATTTTCCCCATTCTCACTGGTGTGAGGTGGTATCTCATTGTGGTTGTGATTTGTATTTCCCTGATAGCAAGTGATGCAGAGCATTTTCTCACGTGCATGTTGGCCATGTTGGTCTTCCTTTGTGAGATTTCTGTTCATGTCTTTTGCCCATTTCATGATTGGATTGTTTGTTTCTTTGCTGTTGAGTTTAGTAAATTCTCTATAGATCTTGGATACTAGCCCTTTATCTGATATGTCATTTTCAAATACTTTCTCCCATTCCGTAGGTTGTCTTTTAGTTTTGTTGACTGTTTCTTTTGCTGTGCAAAAGCTTCTTATCTTGATGAAGTCCCAATAGTTCATTATTGCTTTTGTTTCTCTTAACTTCATGGATGTATCTTGCAAGAAGTTACCATGGCCAAGTTCACAAAGGGTGTTGCTTGTGTTCTCCTCTAGGATTTTGATGGAATCTTGTCTCACATTAAGATCTTTCATCCATTTTGAGTTTATCCTTGTGTATGGTATAAGAGAATGGTCTAATTTCATTCTTTTGCATGTGGGTGTCCAATTTTCCCAGCACCATTTATTGAAGAGACTGTCTTTTTTCCAGTGGATAGTCTTTCCTCCTTTGTTGTATAATAATTGACCAAAAAGTTGAGGGTCCACTTCTGGATTATCTATTCTGTTCCATTGATCTATGTGTCTGTTTTTGTGCCAGTACCACACTGTCTTGATGACCACAGCTTTGTAGTACAACCTGAAATCTGGTATTGTGATGCTCCCAGCTATGGTTTTCTTTTTTAATATTCCCCTGGCTATTCCGAGTCTTTTCTGGTTCCACACAAATCTTTTTTTTTTTTAATTTATTTTATTTTATTTATGATAGTCACACAGAGAGAGAGAGAGAGAGGCAGAGACACAGGCAGAGGGAGAAGCAGGCTCCATGCACCGGGAGCCCAATGTGGGATTCGATCCCGGGTCTCCAGGATCACGCCCTGGGCCAAAGGCAGGCGCCAAACCGCTGCGCCACCCAGGGATCCCAGGTTCCACACAAATCTTAAGATAATTTGTTCCAACTCTCTGAAGAAAGTCCATGGTATTTTGATAGGGATTACATTAAACGTGTAAATTCCCTGGGTAGCATGGACATTTTCACAATATTAATTCTTCCAATCCATGAGCATGGAATATTTTTCCATCTCTTTGTTTCTTCCTCAATTTCTTTCAGAAGTGTTCTGTAGTTTTTAGGGTATAGATCCTTTACCTCTTTGGTTAGGTTTATTCCTAGGTATCTTATGCTTTTGGGTGCAATTGTAAATGGTATTGACTCTTTAATTTCTCTTTCTTCAGTCTCATTGTTAGTGTATAGAAATGCCACTGATTTCTGGGCATTGATTTTGTATCCTGCCACACTGCCAAATTGCTGTATGAGTTCTAGCAATCTTGGGGTGGAGTCTTTTGGGTTTTCTATGTAGAGTATCATGTCATCTTCAAAGAGGGAGAGTTTGACTTCTTCGCCAATTTGAATGCCTTTTATTTCTTTTTGTTGCCTGATTGCTGAGGCTAGGGCTTCTAGTACTATGTTGAATAGCAGTGGTGAGAGTGGGCATCCCTGTCATGTTCCTGATCTTAGGGGAAAGGCTCCCAGTGTTTCCCCATTGAGAATGATGTTTGCTGTGGGGTTTTCGTAGATGGCTTTTAAGATTCTGAGGAATGTTCCCTCTATCCCTACACTCTGAAGAGTTTTGATCAGGAATGAATGCTGTATGTTGTCAAATGCAATGCTTTCTCTGCATCTATTGAGAGGATCGTATCGTTCTTGTTCTTTCTCTTGGTGGGATGAGCACTGGGTGTTATGCTATAGTTGGCAAATTGAACTCCAATTAAAAAAAAAAAGAAAGTTTATGGCAACCCTGTGTCCATCAAGTCTATTAGTGTATTTTCTCTTTATTATTATTATTATTATTATTATTATTATTATTATTATTATTTTGTTTATGATAGACAGAGAGAGAGAGAGAGAGGCCAAGACACAGGCAGAAGGAGAAGCAGGCTCCATGCACCGGGAGCCCAATGTGGGATTCGATCCTGGGTCTCCAGGATCACGCCCTGGGCCAAAGGCAGGCGCCAAACCGCTGTGCCACCCAGGGATCCCTATTAGTGCATTTTCTAAGTAAATGGAACAACAAAGCCTACATGACAGTACATCTCTTTACAAATGTGGTTTATGGAATAATTTAAAACCAGTCTTGAGACTTACTACTCAAAAGAAAGATACCTTTTAAAATATTCCTGATCATTGAAAATGCACCTTGGTAACTGAAGAGCTCTATGGAGATGGGTGAGATTCATGTTGTCCTCATGCCTGCTAACACCACATCCATTCTGTAGTCCATGGTATCAATGAGTATTTTCCACTTCCAAGTCTTATTATTTACAAAATACCTCTTGTAGTCTATAGCTACTACCATAGATTGTAATTCCTCTGATGGATCGAGGCAGAGTAAATTGAAAACCTTCTGGGAAGAAGTCACCATTCTGTATGTCAGAGCATTCATGATTCATGGAAGAGGTCAAAGGTCAGCATTAACAGTAGTGTGGAAGAAGCTGATTCCAAACACAAGGAGCACTTTGAGGGCTTCAATACTTCAGTGGAGGAAGTAACTGCAAATATGGTGGAAATAGCGAGAGAACTAGAATTAGAAGTGGAGCTTAAAAATACGATGAATTCTGTAATCTCATGATAAGACTTTAATGGATTAAAAAGTTGCTTCTGATGGGTCAGCAAAAAACGTAGTTTCTTGAGATAGAATGCTATGGTAAAGATGCTATAAAAGTGTTAAAATAACACTAATAAATTCTAATAAATTAGAATATTATGTAAACTTTGTTGATCAAGCAGTGGTAGGGTTATATCCTTTTGAAAGACATTTTACCATAGATAAGAATGCTATCAAACAGCATTGCATGCTACAAAGAAATTGTCCATGAAATCAAGAGTCAATCAATAAAGCAAACTTCATTGTTTTCTAATTTTAAGAAATTGCCACAGATATCTCAACATTTAGCAACTACTACCTTGATCTATCAGTAGCCATCAACATTCAGGCAAGACCCTTCACCAGTAAAAAGACTGACTTACTGAAAGCTCAGATGATTGTCACCATTTTTTAGTAACAAAGTATTTTTAACTTAGGTGTGCATATTTTTTATAGATACAATGTAATGCACATTTAGGAGACTACTGTAGAGTGTAAATGTAATTCTATATGCACTGAGAAACCAAGAAATTCATTTGATTTGCTGTACTGCAATATTTGCTTTATTTTGGTGGCCTGGAATCAAACCCACAGTATCTCTGAGGTTGGCCTATATTTAATTTCTTGCAGATTATCTTATTTTAAATTTTAGTCTATTAATATGGTGAAATACATGTATTTATGTTCAAATGTTAAACTAACCTTGCATGCTTGAGAGATGAAATATTTGTCTATGATATATATTTTATTATACTGAGTTTGCTAATATTTTCCTAAGAATTCTTGCATTTATACTCCTGAGATCTACTGGGTCTCTAGTTGTTTTCCTCTTAATTTGTATTTATCTAGTTTTAGTATCTGGGGAATATTGACCTAGTAAAATATAGTAAGAATGTTCTTTATTCTGTTTCCTGGAATATTTTATATGAAATTCATATTATATCCTTCTTAAATATTAAAAAAAATGTTAATGAACTAAATATGTGCTGTTAGAAGGTTTTTAATTATAAATTCAATTCTAAAAAATATATATTCAGGTTAAGTGAGCTTTGGTAGTTTGCACCTTTGAAGAATTTGCAAATTTCATCTAAGTTATCAAGTTTATTGGGATAAAGCTATAAGATTTTTTTTTTTGTTATCATTTTAATGTCTGTGGGACCTGTATTTAACTCCTAATACAGGTAATTGTGATTTGTACTTTTAATTGTATCGGTTCATAATGTATTTTGGTCAGTGTTCTGAGTTGAAACAAGTGAGTGTTCTGCTCTTCTAGGATGCAGTGTTTCATATATGTCAGTTAGATACAGTTTATAATGTTGAGTCCTTTCTATCCCTACTAATTTTTCATAAACTTGTTCTATCAAATATTGTGAGAGGGATGTTAAATATCTATTTATATTTATGAATTTGTTCCTTTCAGTTTTAATCACCTTTTGCTACATGTAGTTTAAATCTCATGGTTAGATACATAGAAATTTAAGATTGCTATGAGTTATTGAATATATGACCCCTTTATTGCCATTAAATGACCTTTTATCCTTATAAAAGAAAACCAAACATGGATACTATGACAAATAAAGATAAACTAAATAAATAACAAATATGATGATACCACAAAGATAATTTCACATAGAAAATTGTAGTCTTAATCATTCAAACTCTGACAATAAAAAAAAAAAACCAAAAAGATATGAAAAAGACTATCAATCCACCATGGGAATAAAAGCTAATTTTATTAATATGTTATTAATAACATGCCTCTATTCTAGGTATTAAATTATCACCAGCCACAAGGAAAGGAGTGTCAGGAGCAGAAGGGAAAAGCAGAGAAAGTAAAGTTGTAATTAACGACTAGAATATGATGCAAATGACATATCTGATAAAGGGTTAGTATTCAAATCTATAAAGAACTTAACAGACTCAACACACCAAACATGAATAATCCAATTTAAAAATGGGCAGAAGACAGTAACAGACATCTTTTGAGAGCAGAAATACAGATGCCAACAGATACATGAAAAGATGCTCAACATCACTTATCATCAGGGAAATACAAATCAAAACTACAACAAGATATCACACTTGCCAGAATGGCTAACATCTATAACACAAGAAACAACAGGTGTTAGCAAGCATGCAGAGAAAGGGGAACCCTCTTACACTGTTGGTGGAAATCCAAACTGGTGCAGCCACTGTGGAAAACAGTATGGAGATTCCTCAAAAATTTTAAAATAGAACTCCCCTACAATCCAGCAATGGCACTACTAGGTATTTACCCAAATAATTTAAAAATACTAATTTAGAAGAATTACATGCACCTGATATTTATAGCAGCATTATCTATAGTAGTCCAAATTATAGAAATAGCCCAAGTGTCCATTGACTGATGAGTGGATAAAGAAGAGGATATTATCTTCTTATCTTTCAGCAGCCCCCGTGGCACAGTGGTTTAGCGCCACCTGCAGCCTGGGGTGTGATCCTGGAGTCCCGGGGTCAAGTCCCATGTGGGGCTTCCTGCATGGAGCCTGCTTCTCCCTCTGCCTGTGTCTCTGCCTCTCTCTCTCTCTCTCTGAATAAGTAAATATTTTTTTTTAAAAATATCTTCTTATCTTCATATTGATATGGATAATATCTATCTATATATAGGATATATATATAGGAAGAAGATATATATTATATATAATACTCATATATATATGAATATTACTCAGCCATAAAAAAGAATAAAATCTTGCCATTTGCAAGGACATGGTTAGAGCTAGAGAGTATTAAATAAGTCCTAGAAAGACAATTGCCATATGATTTCATTCATATGTGGAATTTAAGAAACAAAATAAATGAACAAAGGAGAAAAAAGGCAAACCAAGAAACAGATTCTCAACTATGGAGAACAAGCTGATAGCAGCAGAAGAGACATGGGTGGGGGGATGGGTGAAATAAATGTTGAGAATTAAGGAGGGCACTTGTAATGAGCACTGTGTGTTCTATGTAAGCGCTGAATTGCTTGCTAAATTGTATACCTGAAACCAATAATACACCATATGTTAACTAATAGGAATTTAAATAAAAACTTTTTTTAAAAAAAAATCTAGGAGATGAGTGTGAATATGAAAAAGCTTAAAGACCCAAGCCTGAGACATTTTCACTATTACATCTACATGTTTAGATGTAGGAGATTTCTTCCAAGTCATACTGTCATTCTTAAGACATGGATAAGAAAAGGTTGCAAAAAAACTTCATCCATTTAGAGGAAACTCCAATTGAGAGTAGCTACTTCAAAATTCAACTTTCATCATGCAGTTAGGCAGTATTGAATTCAGTACTCTAAATTGTGTTTCCAAACTTTCATGTCTATTTTATTTTCTTTCATTTATATATACTTTGAGTCTATTTGGTGCAGAAGAAATTTCTTATAGTATGTAAAGAGCATAAATTAATCAGGGCTTATATTTTTAAGTTTAAATCTCAGTTTTCTGACTAGAAAGCATATGGGTAAATATCAGTCATATTTTCTTCCACTTCCAAAAATGATACAAATTTCAGATGTTTTCAAAGAATCTGTTAGATTTTAGGCAGATTTTATCTTTTTCCATATTATGATGCAAAAACAATTAGCTAAAAGAGAATCTTAACTGGATTGGCAATACACACGTAGAATCTGAAAACTCCTATTTTGGACGCCTGTTGAACTCCATGAATTTATCCTAATGTCAGATTGATCTGATCAGTCTGGCTTTTCAAGTGCATATCAGGAAATATTTCTCAAAGGATTGAAATCTAAAACCAGTCTTTTTATATTTAGATGGCAGTGAGCACATAGATTTTCAAGATAATCTTGAAATATATGCAAGTTTTAAACAAGAATTTGAACAGAGCATTTATAACTATTTGAATTCCTACTGATATCTGTTTAGAATAGGCAATTCAAATTTATATAAAATGTTTTCATTCACTCATCTAATGGTTTGATTATATGAAAAAGTAGTTGTTTCAGTGTAACTATCCTAAATTATAAATATAGTCATAAATTCAACAACAAAATCATTTATGGTGTAATTATAATCATTTTACACAACATAATAACTTTGCACTACATTAAGTAAATAATTAAAAATCCTCATTTGTGAAATTTGTTATGGTTTGTGATCATAACAGTTTATGACATGGACGTTGTCATTATTTTTAATAGCTAAAAATATTCTACTTACAACTCTCATTCACTTTTATTGCAAAACATCTTTATAATGGAAAATATTCAGATATAATCTATTTAAATTGCTTATCAGGTTATATATTTTCAAACATTTTAATCTTACCATTGTCATGGCAATCAAGCCTATGCAAATTTATTTCCTAGATACAGTGTTTTAAATATTCCTATTTTGATTAAGAAAGTAGTTCTACGCTAATAATTTAGTTCTTTTTTTTTGATGCACTCCCCATTCTTGTAGCCATCTCTTTCCCAAATATTTCATTATTTAAGGAAAAAACATTTGGGGGGTATCTTTTAAGTTGAGTAAAACCTAAAAATATAAATTTCTCCATTATACTTAAGTAGGTTAATTTCAGAATTCAGAATTTAATCAAAATGAAGATATTTTTTATTTTTTCTTATACAGGCTATGAAAGGTATACTTTTGCACCCTAATTCAGGTTTTTTTGTATATTTTTTATTGGAGTACAATATGCAAACATATAGCATAACACCCAGTGCTCATACTGTCAAGTGCCCCCAAAGGGCCCATCACCCAGTCACCCCATCCCCCGGACCACCTCCCCTTCCACTAACTCGTGTTTGTTTCCCAGAGTTAGGAATCTCTCATGTTCTGTCACCCTCTCTGATATCTCCCACTTATTTTCTCTCCTATCCCCTTTAATCCCTTTCACTATTTTTCATATTCCCTGAATGAATAAGACCATATGTTTGTCCTTCTCCAATCAACTTACTTCATTCAGCATAATACACTCCAGTTCCAACCACGTTGAAGCAAGTGGTATTTGTCATTACTAATGGCTGAGTAATATTCCATTGTATATATATATATATATATATATAGACCACATCTTCTTTATCCATTCATCTTTCGATGGACACTGAGGCTCCTTCCACAGTTTGGCTATTGTGGACATTGCTGCAATAAATATTGGGGTGCAGTTGTCTCAGTTTTTCACTGCATCTGTTTCTTTGGGATAAATCCCCAGCAGTGAATTGCTGGGTCATAGGGCAGTTCTATTTTTAACTCTTTGAAGAACCTCTGATTTTCTTTTTCAATATTCCCCTGGCTATTTGGGGTCTTTTCTGATTCCACATAAATCTTAAGAAGATTTGTTCCAACTCTCTGAAGAAAGTCCATGGTATTTTGATACGGATTGCATTGAATGTGTAAATGGACCTGGGTAGCATTGACATTTTCACAATATTAATTCTGCCAATCCATGAGCATGGAATATTTTTCCATCTCTTTGTTTCTTCCTCAATTTCTTTCAGAAGTGTTCTGTAGTTTTTAGGGTATAGATCCTTTACCTCTGGTTAGGTTTATTCTTGGCTTTTGGGTGCAATTGTAAATGGGATTGACTCCTTAATTTCTCTTTCTTCAGTCTCATTGTTAATGTATAGAAATGCCACTGATTTCTGGGTATTGATTTTGTATCCTGCCACACTGCTGAATTGCTATATGAGTTCTAGCAATCTTGGGGAGGAGTCTTTTGGGTTTTCTAGGTATATTATCATGTCTTTGTCATCTGCAAAGAGGGAGAGTTTGAATTCTTCTTTGCCAATTTGAATGCCTTTTATTTCTTTTTGCTGCCTGATTGCTGAGGCTAGGACTTCTAGTACTATGTTGAATAGCAGTGGTGAGAGTGGACATTCCTGTCATGTTCCTGATCATAGGGGAAAGGCTCCCAGTGTTTCCCCATTGAAAATGATATTTACTGTGGGCTTTTTGTAGATGGCCTTTAAGATGTTTATGTTTCTTCTTTAAACATTTGATAGAATTCCTCTGGGAAACCATCTGGCCCTGGACTTTTGTGTCCTGGGCAGTTTTTGATGACTGCTTCAATTTCTCCCTGGTTATTGGCCTGTTCAGGTTTTCTATTTCTTCCTGTTCCAGTTTTGGTAGTTTGTGCTTTTCCAGAAATGTGTCCATTTCTTCTAGATTGCCTAATTTATAGGTGTATAGCTCCTCATAATATGTTTTTAAAATCATTTGTATTTCCTTGGTATTGGTTGTGCTCTCTCCTCTTTCATTTGTGATTTTATTAATTTGAGTCTTTCTCTTTTGTTTTTAATAAGGATGGCTAATGGTTTATATTATATATATATAATAATATATATAATATATATATTATTAATTCTTATTAATTATTTCTAAGAACCAACTCCTGGTTATGTTGATCTGTTCTACAGATCTTCTGGTCTCTATTTCACTGAGTTCTGCTTTAATCTTTATTAACTCTTTTCTTCTGCTTGGTGTAGATTTTATTTGCTGTTCTTTCTCCAGTTCCTTTAGGTGCAAGGTAAGCTTTTGTATTTGAGTTTTTTTTCCCAATTTTTTGAGTGGTGCTTGTATAGCAACGTATTTCCCTCTGAGGACAGCTTTTGCTGTATCCCAAAGATTTTGAATGGTTGTATCTTCATTCTCATTAGTTTCCACGAATGTTTTTAATTCTTCTCTAATTTCCTGGTTGACCCTTTCATATTTTAGCAGAATGTTCTTTAACTTCCACGTGTTTGAGTTTCTTCCAAATTTCTTCTTGTGATTGAGTTCAGGTTTCAAAGCATTCTGGTCTGAAAATATGGAGGTGACAATCCCAATCTTCGATATCAGTTGAGACCTGATTTGTGACCCAGTATGTGGTCTATTCTGGAGAAAGTTCCATGTGCACTTGAGAAGAATGTGTATTCAGTTGTGTTCAGATGCAAAGTTCTGTATGTATCTGTAAAATCCATTTGGACCCGTGTATCATTTAAAGCTCTTGTTTCTTTGGAGATGGTGTGCTTAGAATATATGTTATTTGCAGAAAGTGCCATGTTGAAGTCTCCCAGTATAAGTGTATTATTATCTAAGTATGTCTTTATTTTGATTATTAATTGATATACTTGGCAGCTCCCACATTAGGGGCATAAATATGATTGTTAGTTCCTCTTGTTGGATTAACCCTTTAAGTATGATATAGCATCCCTCTTCATCTCTTACTATAGTCTTGGGGATAAACTTTAATTTATATGTTATGATGATTGCTACACCAGCTTTCTTTTGAGGACCATTTGAATGGTAAATGGTTCTCCAACCTTTCATGTTCAGGCTGTAGGTGTCCTTAGGTCTAAAATGAGCGTCTTGTAGACAGAATATAGATGGGTGTTGCTTTTTTATCCAGTCTGAAACCCTGTGTCTTTTGATGGGATCATTTAGCACATTCATGTTCAGAGTTACTATTGAAAGATATGAATTCAGTGTCCTCATAATACCTATCCGGTCCCTGTTTTTGTGGATTATTTCTTTGGGCTTCCTCTCTCTTTTACAGAGCCCTTCTTAATATTTCTTGCAGAGCTGTTTTGATGGTCACATATTATTTCAGTTTCTGCTTATCTTGGAAGCTCTTTATCTCCTATTCTGAATGAGAGCCTTGCTGGATAGAGTATTTTTGGCTGCATGTTCTTCTCATTTAGGACCCTGACTATATCCTTCCTGCCCTTTCTGGCCTGCCAGGTCTCCATGGAGAGGTCTGCTATTAATCTAGTAATTCTCCCCATGTAAGTTAAGAATCTCTTCCCTCACTGCTTTAAGGATTTTTCTTTATCTTTGGAATTTGCAAGTTTCACTATTAAATGTTGAGGTGTTGAATGTTTTTATTGATTTTGGGGGGGGGAATCTCTCTGTCTCTTGGATCTGAATGCCTGTTTCTCTCCCCAAATTATCAAAGTTCTCAGCTATGATTTGTTCAAATATGCTTTCTGGACCTCTGTGCCTCTCAGCACCTCCTGAAGCCCCAATTATACATAGATTTTTCCTTCTGAGGTTGTCATTTATTTCCCTTATCCTTTCCTCATGATATTTTCATTGTTTTTCTTTTTTCCTCAGCTTCCTTCCTTGCATCAACTTGTCTTCTATGTCCTCACTTGCTTTTCTACCTAATTAGCACTCATCGTTAGGACCTCCAGTTTGGATCTCATCTCATTTAATTGATTTTTAATTTCTGCCTAATTAGATCTAAGTTCTGCAGTCATGAAGTCTGTTGATTCCTTTATGCCTTTTTCCAGAGCCACGAGTAACTTTATAATTGTGTTTCTGAATTGGCTTTCTGACATCTAATTGTAATCCAAATTCTGTAACTCTGTAGCAGAGAGTACTGTTTTTGATTCTTTCTTTTGTGGTGAGTTCTTCTTTTGAGTCATTTTGCTCAGTGCAGAGTGGCTGTATGAGTGGGCTGTGTCAATAGCATCACCACGACCTAAGTAAATTTCACCGTAGATGATTCTGAGGTCAGAGACCTGAAGTTGAAAACAAAGATCAGAACAAAATAAAACAAAAGGACACCAAAGTGAAAAACAAATTTTAAATCAAACTAGTAAAATTAAAAGGCTAGGAATCCTAAAGAAGAAGAGAGAAAAAAAGGGAAAAGAATCAGAAAAAAAGAAGAAAAAAGAGAAGAAAAAGGCAGGGACTGGGAGATTTTAGTGGTGACAAAGTTGTAGTGGAGGGAGAATGTAGTATACCTGCGGGGTTCTAGAGGGTGTTCCTCTTGGTTCTGAGTGTATCAAGTTCTGTATTTGGGAAGATACTCAGTCCTAAATTTATATAAATCAGCAATACTTGTAGAAAGCCCCACCATTGGCCACCAAAACATAAATGAGATAAGACAGGGGCAGAATGGGAATTAAGAGAGAATATAATCTCAGGATGAACCAGCATGGTATCCCACTTGGTTCTGGGTGCATGCTGATCGAGTTTTATTAGGTATTAACTTCTGCCGTTGTAGAACAAAATGAGGCAGAGAAAAGAAAAAAAAACACAAAACAAAACAAAAACATATCGTATATATCTCCCCAAATTAGGTTGAGTATGTTGAAGGGAATCTAAAAGTGGAAAATATATCTAGGACCTGTGATCGTAGAAGTATGAAAGTAAAAAAGGAAGAATCTTAAAAATGAAGAGGTGGTAAAATATTATAGTTAATGTGGAAAAGAAAAAAAATGGAATTTACAGTCTGATATAAAAAAAAGTTGTACTGGAAAAGGAATAAAAGAAAAAAAGGAGGGGTACCATCTGGTTCTATATACTATAAATCCTTCAACTTCCCCTGGAGCTTTCCAGCTTGCTCAGTCAAGAACTTGCTCTTCCTCTGTCCTTCCAGTTGGTCTTCTGGGGGAGGGGCCTGCTGAGCTGATTCTTAGGTGTGTGCATCTAGGGGAGCTGTCCTGCCTCCCCCCACCGGGTGCTGGGCTCAGTGGAAGCGGTTTACCCCTTGAGGCCCCTGTTCCCTGGGGGCCCTTCTCAGTCTCAGGCACAAGGTGACACCAGGAGGAACAACCATACTGGCGGCGGCTCTGGCATCGGCTCCCGCAGTAACTACCGCAGCTCCCAGTCCGCAGGCAAAGGCAGCAGGTGCAGCCCCCTCCCCGGAGCCCCCGCCTGACCCACCGCCTGCTCCCAGGGCCCGCGGGGCGCTCCAGCCCTTTCCCCATCTCAGCCCGCCGTGTGTGGCGCGCACTTCCTCAGTTAGTGACCCCGGGTACCTGGGGGCTCCACTGCCCCTCCTGGGATCCTGCCCGAGTTCCCTGCTGAGCACCTTTCTGTCCAGGAAGAATCCCGTGTGGACTTTTTAAAGTTCCTGCTTCTCCAGGGCAGGGCTCTCCTGTCCCGAAGCTCTCACCGCCTGGCCTTAGCCCGGCTCCTTGCGGGGCTCCTCCCCACTTCCTTCTTTTTTATTTTTTTCTGCTTTCCTACCTTGTTAGAAGCAAAAACCCTTCTCTCTGTAGCCTTCCAACTGTTCCCTCTTTAAATCTCAGGTCGAATTCGTAGGTGTTCAGGATGATTTGAAAGTTAGGGGATCCCTGGGTGGCGCAGCGGTTTGGCGCCTGCCTTTGGCCCAGGGCGCGATCCTGGAGGCCCGGGATCGAATCCCACATTGGGCTCGCGGTGCATGGAGCCTGCTTCTCCCTCTGCCTCTCTCTCTCTCTCTCTCTCTCTCTAAGTATCATCAATAAATAAAAATTAAAAAAAAAAAAAAGAAAGTTAGCCAGGTAAGTTGGTGGTGGGGCCAGGTGAGTTGAGGACCCCACTCCTCTGCAATCTTGCCCTCCCTTCAAATCAGTTTTATAAATATTGGTGCTTTGGTCTCTATTTAATCAATACTTCTGACTTTGGTGTAGGCAGAATAGATAACCATTTTGATATCCTCCTTGTTCTATTTTAATACGGATTATCATTCTGTGTAGGTAATTATCATAAATGTTTGTGATTAACATTTTAAAATCAAAACTAAGGAATTACTCTATTGAATGATAGTGTCCTTTGCATAAAAGAAATCTGTAGAAAGCTATGGAACTACATAATTGAATGATGAACAGGAGAAAAATCATTCTTTCAGTTTAAACTATTGATATTAATTCACAATAAGAGTTGTTGAAATATATATTCCATTTTCTTCTATCTTCATACATGTTTAAACTATAGATTAGCATTTTTTTTTCTGTAAAGGTCACTTAGTAGTTTAGACTTTGAGAGCCACATGTAGTCTCTGTCATATTCATTTAAAAATTTATTTAAAAATATAAAAACAGTTCTTCCACAGAAATTGAAAAGTAATGCAAGTGGTTTGGCCCATGAGCAATAGCTTGCCAAACCCTGGTCTAAATATTGCAAGAAGAGCCAAATTATTTTTCATAATACTATATGTTTAGCATTCAGGTATTTCTAAAGTAGATAAAATAGACCCACTGGTTCTATGGACTATTGGCAAAGTTAACCCATAGGTAGAGTACACAGGTGAGACACCAATGTAAGATATATATATATATATATATATATACTCATATCTCATTACATTATAATTTGGTAAGATGAATCAACATGGCATAGTGAAAAATAGAAATGTCAAATAGGGGCAGCCCAGGTGGCTCAGCGGTTTAGCGCTGCCTTCAGCCCAGGGCATGATCCCAGGGTCTGGGATCAAGTCCCACATCAGGCTCCATGCATGGAGCCTGCTTCTCCCTCTGCCTGTGTCTCTGCCTCTCTCTCTGTCTCTCATGAGACATGAATAAATAAATAAAATATCTAAAAAAAAAAAAGAAATATCGAATAGATAAATTGGATTAGGTCAGGTTCTGATATAGGAGGAAAAAATTTTCCATTATTTATAAAATATAGCAAATTACATCTTCAAATGAAATTTTTTCTTCTTCAAATGAATTTGAAAGAATTCTGAATTTTCATTTTTAATGAAATCAAACCATCTAAATATGTATCCTTCTAAATCTTATTGAATAGGGATCACTAAAGGACAGAATTGACAAGCAACAGAATATATAAAAATCAATAAATTACAATCCTAAGATTCTAATCCAAAATATTTTTCTGTAAAGCTGTCTCTTTTGATTTTGCCACACATTTATATACTGGGTAAGTTTTGTTGATCTTCTAATAGAATACATTAGTTAAAAGAGTTTTTCTCAAATAATGACTCAAGTATCTGCAGTCTCTGCTAAATGTCTATGTTGCTATGGGCTTATGTGACCTACAGGTTCAGAGACTTGATGTAACACATTGTTTAATCTGGTAAAGGAAAAAAAAATCTGGTAAAGGTTGTTTTTCTGTGATTGCTGACACTTGAAAGTCATTAAATGTTTTATGCTGTAGGTTGGCTTCATTAGCCAGCGAACTCTAATGAGGTGTAAACTAGATAAATAAATGTACTGGTTCTAATTCCTTGAAACAGAAAGCAGGAAGTTTTTAAGAGGGTAGAGCTATTAGAGTTTTAATAGTTGTGTTTCATCAAAAGTCAGGAATGTCACACACACAATATAACTGGCTTTTTCTGTAACATTTGTGTACAAAATGCCACTGTCTTCAGTTCAGTGTAGTACAGGTGATGAAATGGTATTCCTGCCTACCAGGCCTGTATCCTCCATTCATGACAAAATACACCAAACCCCCAGCTGGTTTCTGATAGAGTTCTAGGCCATAGGTTTAGACAATAGGAGATGTTCTATGTCAAGAGGTCATCTTCTGAATCTCTCAGCTTTGTTAAAGATCTTGTTCTGATCATGGTTGCTTGTCACTGTGGTCGAAATATCTTTATCAGAGACTGAAATCTTGAAATATTTCTGTCTTAAAAATCCCTGGCATATTTGGAATTTTGTTGATCTCCTGTCATTTTGACTTGAAATAAGTCCCTGTGAGAATTTACTAAAAACTGGGCAGTCTTGTGATCCATGCCCAACATGTGCAAACTGCAATATAAAGAAGGCCTTTGTTTTTTATGAGACAATTGGCAAATTTCTTTATGTACTTTATTGAAAGCCTCACAGCTGAGGTGCTATGTAGTAAGGCAGCGGTCTTCTCAAGTTGAATTGTTTGCTAAGTTACTTGATCATTTGGAAATGCTTTTGATGTTGCTTAAAATCTGTTGCATCCTGCCTATGTCTTCCCCTATCATCTGTTCTTTAGATTTTAGACATTATTTCTTTATTTATATTCCTTGAATATGAACATGCTCTAGAAATTTACCTCACAGTAAATGTCTATATTATCTCTTAGCCTTGACATTTTTTGGTCTGACACGACTAACTTCCTAAGCATGTTAAGTCATGAAATTCAAGATATTAGTTTAAAAAAAAAGTTACTAATCAAACTATGAGACAGTTGGCTGGTTGCTAAACGCAAAAATTTTCCTAGATAGTTAAGAGATACATAAGAAGCATACTTATCACCCCACAGATATTCACACTGTAACCTGACATTCATCTTGCTTCTCAGTATTTAAAAACTCTGTTGTAGCAGCCCTTTATGCATTCTTAAAACTCACTATAGTCCTCAAGATTGAATAGATTTGATTGAGATCTCATGATTCATTTCTATGCTCCTTCAAATGAAGCCACTGTGAATTATGACTGGCCTTTATAAGTTTTTTTAAGCTTTTCTATCATGATAGAGGCTATGTTAAAACTACATGTCCTAGCTACCTCAGAATATTGTTGAAGATAAAATGAAACTAAGCATGTTAGAACATATACCATTTTTCCTTAGCCTCAACTATAAGCACAATCTCCAGTGATTTTGGGGAGATTGCCTAACTGGGTAGAGTTCATAGATCTTCATCTTTCCTTCTAATTCAGGAGTTCTATGATCTTGCTAACCAAGGCATAATAAGATAATAAAGGTATCAAGACGTTCTTGATAGTGTTTAGGATCCAGAAAAAAAATAAATCAGAGACAGGAACCACAAAGTGATGAAAGGTTAAGACTAATGGCAACTGAAATCAGAATATAAAGCAAGAATATGAGTAAAATAAGCAGAACATACTATTTTAATATGCTGCCATCTTTTAGAAAGATATTATATGTTTATTATGGACTATGTACTAGCCTTCAAGTATGATTTTTCTACAGCCACTGGAGATTAGCTAGAGAGAGAATGGGAATAGAAAAAAAATTACCAATTACAAGCAGATTCAGACAAAGCCTGACCATGCTAAGGACAACATTCATCAAAGGTAGAACTTCATCACCGTGAACTCTCTACCTGGATAGTGAGACTATCAAGAAGCAAGAAGGCTAAATTATCCAATGGAAACAATCACTGAATCATATTCCCAGGTGGCAACTTAAAACTGGTGAGTGTCATGCTCATTTTAACAACCGTATATAATTGAATAGGGCCATTTTGATGATGAGAAAGATGACCTACATAAGTAAGATTCTTTCACTCTCCAATTAATCTGCAGATTAAAAAAGACAATAAACTTGCTCTGAGCACTTACAAGTCTTTATGAAAAGTAAATAAATGTTTATTAAATACCTAGAGGTCAAGAGTGGCTCAAATCACTTCATCTTGGGCATTGCATTATTTTTGCATTTATGTTCATTCCCCTTCTTTTAGTGTTCCTTTAATAGGTTGATATCAGAGCTACTCAACATCATCTTTAGAAAGCCTGATTTTCTAGAATATACCATCCACTCTAAAAATCAAATTCATTGCCTTTTGTGTTGTACATTTTTAATAATTTGTAGGATACAGAAATTAGTAGCAAATAACTGACACCTTCAAAGATAATTTAAATGAAGTTATTTGTGCCGAACAAGAAGAATCCTGTTCTTCCAAGGACCAAAATATTATGACTTTTAAGGCAAGAAGCTACCCTAGACTCCAAGGAATGCATTGTAAAGAAGTCATACTACTGGGACAGCATAAGATTTAGAGTAGGGATGCCTGGGTGGCTTGGGTCATGATCCTGGGGTCCTGGGATAGAGTTCCAATCAGGCTCCCTATGGGAAGCCTGCTTCTTCCTCTGCCTATGTCTCTGCCTCTCTCTCTGTGTCTCTCATGAATAAATAAATAAATAAATAAATAAATAAATAAATAAATAAATAAAATCTTTAAAAAAAGATTTAGAGTAAAAAGTATATAAATAAATTCCAACAAAGGTTGTACACCATTAATGCAGTTGCTTCATGGTAAGAGGTTAGGAGAAAGACGTTCTTCTATCCATATTTTAGAACTCTACTCAATCTGAGAGGCCCATCACTCCATCTGAATATAATAGGATACGAGAATTCCAGCATTGTTATTTAGACCACCAATTCAATTTTTTTATAGCCTCATTGAGGTCAATCTTATATTCCATAAAATTTACCAATTGAAGTATTAAATTAAATGGCTTTTTATAAATTTGTGTAGTTGTACATAGTCAAGCAATCCAGTTTTAAAATTTCTTTTGCTATCCTCTAAATTTCCTTGGATATTGGTTATTGTCAATTTCTACTGCTACTTCTCCTCCAGCCAGAGGCAACCACTGATGTGCTATTTGCCATAATCAATTTACCTCTTTGGTCAATTCATATATATAAAATTGTACATTATATCATCTTTAGCAACTAGCTCTTTTACTTAACATTTGGCTTTTGAGGTACATGTATATTAAAGTATGTATCAGTAGCTTGTTACTTTGTATTATCAATTAGTATTTCAGTGTAGAAATGTATCTATTCACTAGTTTGCCTTATTTCCAGTTTTTGACTATTATGAGTAATGTTGATATCAACAGTTACATGCAAATGTTGTGTGATTATATGGTTTAATGTCTCTTCTGTAGATTACTAAGAGTGGAATTTCTGGGTTGTATGGTCAATTTATTGCATGACTATTTGGAACTGTAAAACAGTTTTCCACACTAGCTATTGAATTTTAAAGTCCCTTTAAGAATATATGAGGGCTCCAGTTGCTCAAAATCCTAGCCAACACTTAATATTTTCTCATCTTTTGACAAAAGCCATTCTAGTATGTGTGCAATAATCTCTCAATGTAGATTTAATATACATTTTCCTAATGAATAATGGTATTTCAAGCTTATTAGCCATTAAAAGGTAATATGATGAATAATTTTATTCTGGAAAAATGTTCTATGTGCACTTAAAAAAATGTGTATTCTGCTGCTCTAGGATGAAATGTTCCAAATATATCTCTTAAGTCTACCAGGTCCAGTGTGTCACTCAAAGCGATTCTTTCCTGTTGATTTTCTGCTTAGATGATCTATCCATTGCTATAATGGGGGAGATAAAGTCCTCTACTACTATTGTATTATGGCTAATGAGTTTATGTTTGTTATTGATTTATATAATTGGGTGCTCCCAAGTTGGAAGAAGAAATACTGTTAAAATGTCTATACTACCCAAAGCAATCTACACATTAAATGCAACCCCTGTCAATATACCACCAGCATTTTTCACAGACCTAGAACAATGCAAAATTTGTATAGATCTGCAAATGACCCAAGTAGCAAAAGCCATTTTGAAAAAGAAAACCAGAGCTGGAGGAATCAAAATTCCAGAGTTCAAGCTCTATTACAAAGCTGTAATCATCAAGACAGTGTGGTGCTGGCACAAATACAGACACATATATCAATGGAACAGAATAGAGAACGCAGAAATGGACCCACAATTATATGGCTAACTAATCTTCAACAAAGCAAGAAAGAATATCCAATGGGAAAAGGACAGTCTCTTCAACAAATGGTGTTGGCAAAACCAGACAGCACCATGCAGAAGAATGAAACTGGACCACTTTTTTTACACCATACACAAAAATAAATCCAAAATAGATGAAATACCTAAATGTGAGGCAGTAAATCATCAAAATCCTAGAGGAGAACACAGGTAGCAACCTCTTTGACATTGCCATAGAAATATCTTACTTAATGTGTCTCCAGAATCAAGGGAAACAAAAGCAAAAATGAGCTATCAGGACTTCACCAAAATAAAAAGTTTCTGCATAATGAAGACAGAAAACCTTCAGAATGGGAGACGATATTTGCAAATGACATCTGATAAAGGGTTGGTATCCATAGTCTATAAAGAACTTATCAAATTTAACACCCAAAAAACGTACTCCAGTTAAGAAATATGCAGAAGACATGAACAGACATTTTTCCAAAGAAGACATACAGATGGCTAACAGACACATAAAAAGATGCTCAACATCACTCATCATCAGAGAAATACAAATCAAAACTCCCATGATGAGATACCACCTCATACCTGTCAGAATGGCTAAAATGAGTAACACATGAAACAACAGGTGTTGGAGAGGACGCAGAGAGAGGGGAACCCTCTTACACTGTTGGTAGGAATGCAAACTGGTGCAGCCATGCTGGAAAATAGTGTGGAGTTTCCTCAAAAAGTTAAAATTTGGACTACTCTAAGATCCAACTGTTGAACTACTGAGTATTTACCCAAGGGATACAAAAATACTGATTTGAAGAGACTCATGCATCCTGATGTTTATAGCTGCATTATCAACAATAGCCAAATTATGGAAAGAGCCCAAATGTCCATTAACTGATGAATGGATAAAGAAGAGGTAGTAAATATATACAATGGAATACTACACAGTCATTTAAAAGAATGAAATATTGCCATTTGAAATGACATGGATGAAACTAGTGTTATGCTAAATGAAATGTCAGTCAGAGAAAAACAAATACTATATGATTTCATTCATATGTGGAATTTAAGAAACAAAATAGATGAATATAGGGGGAGGAGGGAAAAGAGAGGGAAGCAGAGACTCTTAACTCTAAAACTGAGGGTTCCTGGAGGGGAGGTAGGTGGGGCATAGGATAAATGTGTGATTAGTATTAAGGAGGGCACTTGTGATGAGCCCTGAGTGCAAAATATAAGTGATGAATCCCTAAATTCTACACCTGAAGCCACTATTACCCTATATATTAATCAACTAGATTTAAATAAAAACTTGAAACAAACATACAAAAATTAGGTATTTAAAAATGTATTTATATTACCAGACCTGGTGATATGAATTTGTTCTGTAGATGGCTAAGCATAAGATGTTACCAAATACAGGGTGCCTGGATGGCATAGTCAGTTGAGTGTCCAACTTTTGGTTTCAGTTCAGGTTGTAATCTCAGGGTCCTTAGGTTGAGCCCTCTATCAGGCTTTGTGCTTAGTGAGGAGTCTGCTTGAGATTCTCTCTCCCTACCCCTCTTGCTTATGATCTAGCTCTCTCTATCTAAAATAAACAAATCTTTTAAAAGTTGCCAATTACTATAATCTGGAGATTCAGTAGACCTAGCATTAATTAGTGTCAAAGAAGCCCTGGTTGCAATCCATTATGTAACCACTCTTCTGATGTTTCTTTTTGTTGTTGTTGTTGTTGTTGTTTTACATATTTTTTGACTATTCAGTTCTCTTCCAGTCCAATTCTAAAGCATATATCAATTATTTTATATGAAATAGGCAAAGACATTTTTTATTGGCAAAATTATATTGATTAAATTAATGAGAAATGGAATGATGGTAGAGTAAATTAAATGGATTACTACCAAGTCAGTTGTTATATGATCCTTTTTTAAACACAAATTTTATTTTCATATGAATGAGTTAATGAAATTTAACTGATGTCCTTTTTCAAAGAGACCAAGGGAAGAATGTAGCCATCAGCACTTATGGATACTAATTTGATGGTTTCCATAAAGTCACAAACCATGTCCCCAGAACAGTAAAGTTTATGATACAGAAATGGGCCTGATATAAATAACTTGTAGCCAATTTCAGGATAAGATAGTAATAATTTGTTAGTGGGTAAAAAGATATTTCCCAGTTGGCAGTTAAAAAAAGCACAATATTGTCAATTATTGAACACAGAATTTTTACATGATAGTTTTTATTTTGTTGTAGGACACAAGCAGTCTATCAGTATTAAAGCTTTATTTCCAGGTTGCATTGTAGTTTATTTGTTGGACTTCCACCTTAACAAAAACACAAAGTAGAATCTTTATTTGCATTAGAAAATTAGCCCACTAAAATAGAATGATAAACTTTTTTAAGCTTTTCATTTTTCCCATCTTAATTATTGGGTTGCTTGAAGAAAATTTATATAATGCATTAACAATGTAATTTTCCTTGACTTTTCCAAAGTTGCTATAGACCTCATAGATTTCCTCTGTTACTATCTCAAACACTTTCTTAAAAGTTATAATCATAGTTCATGTGTCCATCAAACACTTGATTTTTTAGAAAACATTCCTGATTTTTAATGCCAACTGAATAAAATTTACAATCTCCAAGGTTGAAATTCAAAGCATTATACATGTGATATTGCTTAACTTAGGTGACTTATCATTTATATTCTCCATGAGATCTTAGCTTTCTCTAGAGTGCAAGTTCAGTCTTCACTATCAGAAGATCATTATTTTATTTGAGGTTAAATTAAGGCTACACTAAAGGCTATTCTGAATCTGCCATACAAATATTAAAAGCAAGACTTGAAGTGGTCAGATTTATTTGAAAATAATAAAACTGTATACTAGAACAAAATCCAAAACGATGTAAAGAAATACAAAACAAATCCAGAAACCCATAACAGAAATCACACTATCTAGTACCCAATAAATAATTACCAGGCATTCACATAAAGAGGGAAATTTAATCCATAAATGAGAGATAAATGAATAAATATAAAAAGACCCAGAAATTCCATAAATGGTGGAGATAAAAAAAAAACACAACTAGCAAACAAGGACATAATATGGTTCCTATACACCAAGATATTTATGTATAAGAAGGTAAAGGAAAATGTAAGCATGATATAAGATAAATAAAAAATTAAAAATTATCCAACCATACCATAAAAACAAAAACTTATTATCAAAAATTTATAAAAATACTGGATGGAATTAATGGCAGATTAGACACTAGAAATGAAAGTTCAAAGAATTTAAAGATATAGAAGTAGAAACTATTTATAGTAAGTCACATAAACTATTAACAACCTTATGACCACAAATCTAATAACCTATATGAAATGAATGCAATCCTTAAAAGACACATCTGCTAAAATTCATATTAGAAGAAACAGACATGTGAATATTATTACAACTATTAGAGAAATTAAATCAATAATTACTTTCCAAAACAAAAAGCATCAAGCCCAGATGAGTTCACTGATGAATTCTTTCAAAACATTTAAGAAGTTATACCAACTCCTTCCGATCTCTCCCAGAATACAGAAGCAAAGGAAATACTTCTGAACTTATTCTATAAAGCCAAAATTACCCAAATAATGAAATATCATACAAAGAGATTATAAGACAAATAAAGAATAATACCTATTATGAGCACAGATGTAAAAGTCATCAACAAAATATTTGCAAATCAAATTTAACACTGGAAATAATTATACATCATAACCAACTGGTATTTAACCCAGCTATGTAAGGATAATTCAATGTTTAAAAATCCATTAATATGATCCATCATATCAACAGACTCAAGAAAAAAATTATTTGACAAAATCCAACACTTATTAATTAATGATGAAACTTTTAAGTACCTCTAATATAAAAACTTTTAGCAAAGTAGGAATAAATAAATCTACAAAAAATATCCAACTAACATTATACTTAATGGTGAGAAACACAAAACTTTCTTGCTAGGATTACCACAAAGCAAAAATGCCCCATCTTACTATTGCATGTCAACATTATACTTGAAATCCAAACTAATGCAATAAGACAAGAAAAGAAATGGGAAACATATTTGGAAGGAAGAACAAAAACTGCCTTTGATTGCAGATGACATGAACTTCTATATGAAAAATCCAAAATAGCTGCCAAAAAACCCTCCTGGAACTAATATAGGACTATAGCAAGGTGGCAGGATGCAAAGTTAATGGTAAAAAAAAGTTATTCACTATCCTATGTACCAGTAATGAACATGTGGAATTTGAAATTAAAAGCACATAACTATTTATGTTGGGCCTCCAAAAGTGAAATAGCTATTAATCTCATAAAATATATACAAGAGCTACATGAGCAAACTACAACTTTCTGATAAACAAAAAAACAACTAAATACATGGAGAGATAGTCCATATTTATGACATGCACATCAGAATTGTCAAGATATCTGTTCTTCCCAACTTGAACTATACTTTCAAAACAATTCTGGTTGAAATTCAAAAAAGAAGTGAAAATATTTCTAGTGGACAGAATTCAAGTCTAACAATAAATATTCCCTAAACCTGGAGTGAAGTCTCCTAAAATTTTAGTGTGATTTTAGATTGCTGAAGATAAATGACTTGAATGTGTTTGCCCTTCTTCCCATTTCTGAATGAAAATATCTTTTGTGGTTATAAATGTCCTGTTCTGACATTGTACAACTGAATATCTGGGGGACAATTAACATTCCTTGTTATTTCTAGCTCTCTAAATCAAAAAGACAGCTTGATTTCTGTTAAAAATACCACAGGTCCAAAATAATGGTGTAGTTAGGGCCCGAAGTCATTAAACCAAGGCTTAATACTTAACCTAACTGCAGTTTCAACCTCCCAAAAAGTCACCTTTAACTAGTCAACATGGCAATTTCCTACTGATAGACACCCTTCGATTCCCCTTTATGAGGGCAACCTTGCCAAAAACAGTGGATTATTCCCTAATCATTTATTTTTCCACTCCCTCTCTACTTTTGAAAACTTTTGTTTTTTTCTGTAACCCTTTGGAACTTCCTTCTGCTTGACATTGCTGCCTGGTCCATGAATTGATTATGAAAAGATGATTAGATCTTTAAATTTTACTCAATTGAATTTTTGTTATTTAACACTCCCTAATTTAGAAACTGCTGCTTATTACAAGAGATACTATATTTCATCTTGATTCCATTCATGTAGAAAACCTTTAGATTGGTTGACCTGGGGAGAGAGTAAGAGTCTCTTATCTGAAGGAAAAATAATGAGCCAATATTTGGTAACCACAAAGGTAAAAAGTGATTTTCATGTATGGTCTAAACAAAATATATCTTGATGTTAAACTTCTGCTATAGTGAAAGGGCAATGTTAAAAACTGACTGCTCTATCTTAACCCAGAGTGAGTAGGATACAGAGAAGAGTTTTGAATGACTGATGGTTAGGCAATGGCAAGAAACAGAACTTTGTTATTTGAAATCTAGGATATTTTAAAGGTTATTACCATTCCAAAAATAGCTTATACAAATTTATAAAATCCTAACACATTTTCATTGAAATCAGAAATAAGTTAGAATTTTCTATTAGTATTATGCCAAAAAACTTTTGTCAGTCTACACATAAAAAAAAATACTTTTTTTTTCCCTAATGATTTCCTAGGACCTGTAGGGAAAAAAGTCTGGTCTTCATCACTAGGATTTCAAACCCTTCATGTTTTAGAATCGCAGTAGAAACTTAAATTTCCCATGATTCCCCACTTAGAGTCTGTTTTGAAAGCCTGGTAGGTTTCTTTACTCATCATGGCGGGTATTTGTCATTTCTAATGCCTGAGTAATATTTCATTGTATACATACACCACATCTTCTTTATCCATTCATCTTTCAATGGACACCGAGGCTCCTTCCACAGTTTGGCTATTGTGGACATTGCTGCTATAAACATCGGGGTGCAAGTGTCCCGGCGTTTCACTGCATCTGTGTCTTTGGGGTAAATCCCCAGCAGTGCAATTGCTGGGTTGTAGGGCAGGTCTATTTTTAACTCTTTGAGGAACCTCCACACAGTTTTCCAGAGTGGCTGCACGAGTTCACATCCCACCAACAGTGCATGAGGGTACCCCTTTCTCCGCATCCTCTCCAACATTTGTTGTTTCCCACCTTGCTAATTTTCCCCATTCTCACTGGGGTGAGGTGGTATCTCATTGTGGTTGTGATTTGTATTTCCCTGATGGCAAGTGATGCAGAGTATTTTCTCATGTGCATGTTGGCCATGTCTGTGTCTTCCTCTGTGAAATTTCTGTTCATGTCTTTTGCCCATTTCATGATTGGATTGTTTGTTTCTTTGGTGTTGAGTTTAATAAGTTCTTTATAAATCTTGGATACTAGCCCTTTATCTGATAGATCATTTGCAAATATCTTCTCCCATTCTGTAGGTTGTCTTTTAGTTTTGTTGACTGTTTCTTTTGCTGTGCAAAAGCTTCTTATCTTGATGAAGTCCCAATAGTTCATTTTTGCTTTTGTTTTCCTTGCTTTCATACATGTATCTTGCAAGAAGTTGCTGTGGCCAAGTTCAAAAAGGGTGTTGCCTGTGTTCTCCTCTAGGATTCTGATGGATTCTTGTCTCACATTTAGATCTTTCATCCATTTTGAGTTTATCTTTGTGTATGGTGTAAGAGAATGTTCCAGTTTCATTCTTCTGCAGATGGCTGTCCAATTTTCCCAGCACCATTTATTGAAGAGACTGTCCTTTTTCCAATGGATAGTCTTTCCTGCTTTGTCAAATATTAGTTAACCATAGAGTTGAGGGTCCACTTCTGGATTCTCTATTCTGTTCCATTGATCTATGTGTCTGTTTTTGCGCCAGTACCACACTGTCCTGATGATCACAGCTTTGTAGTACAACCTGATATCTGACATTGTGATGCCCCTGGCTCTCAATTTCTTTTTTATTTTTTAATATTCCCCTGGCTATTTGGGGTCTTTTCTGATTCCACATAAATCTTAAGATAATTTGTTCCAAATCTCTGAAGAAAGTCAATGGTATTCTGATAGGGATTGCATTAAATGTGTAAATTGCCCTGGGTAGCATGGACCTTTTCTCAATATTGTTTCTTCCAATCCATGAGCATGGAATATTTTTCCATCTCTTTTTTTCTTCCTCAAATTCTTTCAGAAGTGTTCTGTAGTTTTTAGGGTATAGACCCTTTACCTCTTTGGTTAGGTTTATTCCTAGATATCTTATGATTTTGGACGCAATTGTAAATGGGATTGACTCCTTAATTTCTCTTTCTTCAGTCTCATTGGTAGTGTATAGAAATGCCATTGATTTCTGGGCATTGATTTTGTATCCTGCCACACTGCTGAATTGCTTTATGAGTTCTAGCAATCTTGGGGAGGAGTCTTTTGGGTTTTCCAAGTATAGTATCATGTCTTTGTCATCTGCGAAGAGGGAGAGTTTGACTTCTTCTTTGCCAATTTGAATACCTTTTATTTCTTTCTGTTGCCTTATTGCTGAGACTAGGACTTCTAGTACTATGTTGAATAGCAGTGGTGAGAGTGGATATCCCTGTCATGTTCCTGATCTTAGGGGAAAGGCTCCCAGTGTTTCCTCATTGACAATAATATTTCCTGTGGGCTTTTCATAGATGGCTTTTAAGATGCTGAAGAATGTTCCCTCTATCCCTCCTTACACTCTGAAGAGTTTTGATCAGGATTGGATGCTGTATTTTGTCAAATGCTTTCTCTGCATCTATTGAGAGGATCACATGATTCCTGTTTTTTCTCTTGTTGATCTACCATGTTGATTGCTTCACGAGTGTTGAACTAGCCTTGCATCCCAGGGATAAATCCTACTTGGTCATGGTGAATAATCTTCTTAAGGTACTGTTGGGTCATATTGGCTAGTATCTTGTTGAGAATTTTTGCATCCATGTTCATCAGGGATATTGGTATATAATTCTCCTTTTTGGTGGGGTCTTTGTCTTGTTTTGGAATTAAGGTGATGTTGGCCTCATAGAACAAGTTTGGAAGTATTCCATCCCTTTCTATCTTTTGTAACAACTTTAGAAGAATAGGTATTTTTTCTTCTTTAAATGTTTGATAGAATTCCCCTGGGAAGCCATCTGGCCCTAGACTTTTGTGTCTTGGGAGGTTTTTGATGACTGCTTCAGTTTTTTCCCTGGTTATTGGTCTGTTCACGTTTTCTCTTTCTTTCTCTTCGAGTTTTGGTAGTTTGTGCTTTTCTGGAAATGTGTCCATTTCTTCTAGATTGCCTAATTTTGGCATCTAGCTCCTCATAATATGTTTTTAAAACCATTTGTATTTCCTTGGTATTGGTAGTGACCTCCCCTCTTTCGTTCATGATTTTATAATTTGAATGTGTTTATTAATAAATCAATAACAACATGTTTATTATATTATTATAAAGTAAATAAATAACAAAATGTTTATTAACTCTCGTCTGCTGGGTGTACAATTTATTTGCTGTTCTTTCTCCAGTTCCTTTAGGCGCAATTAGCTTTTGTATTTGAGGGTGTTTTTTTCTCCAATTTTTTGAGGGGTGCTTGTATTGTGATGTATTTCCCTCTCAGGACTGCTTCTGCTGTATCCCAAAGATTTTGAACAGTTGTATCTTCTTTCTCATTAGTTTCCATTAATGTTTTTAATTCTTCTCTGATTTCCTGGTTGACCTTTTCATCTTTTAGCAGGATGCTCTTTAACCTCCACGCGTTTGAATTTCTTCTGAATTTCTTCTTGAGTTTGAGTTCAAGTTTCAAATTATTATTGTCTGAAAATATGCAGGGGACAATCCCAATCTTTTGGTATCGGTTAAGACCTGATTTGTGACCCAGTATGTGGTCTATTCAGGGGAAAGTTCCATGTGCACTTGAAAATAATGTGTATTCAGTTGAGTTCGAATGTAAAGTTCTGTAGATATCGGTGAAATCCATCTGGTCCAGTGTATCATTAAAGCTCTTGTTTCTTTGAAGATGGTGTGCTTAGAATATGTCATTTACAGAAAGTGCCATGTTGAAGTCTCCCAGTATAGGTGTATTATTAAGTATGTCTTAACTTTGGTTATTAATTGATTGATATACTTGGTATCTCCCACATAAGGGGCATAAATATTCATGATTGTTAGGTCCTCTTGTTGGATAGATCCTTTAAGTATGATATAGTGTCCCTCCTCATCTCTTACTACGGTCTTTGGGGTAAACTCTAGTTTATCTGATATGAGGATGGCTACCCCTGCTTTCTTTTCATGGCCATTTGAATGGTAAATTTTTCTCCAACCTTTTATTTTCAGGCTGTAGGTGTCCTTAGGTCAAAAATGAGTCTCTTGTAGACAGAAAATAGATGGGTCTTGTTTTTTTATCCAGTCTTAAACCCTGTGTCTTTTGATGGGATCATTAAGCCCATTCATGTTCAGAGTTACTATGGAAAGATCTGAATTCAGTGTCATCATAATACCTGTTCAGTCCCTGTTTTGTGCATTGCTTCTTTGGACTTCCTCTGTCTCTTACAGAGTCCCCCTTAATACTTCTTGCAGAGCTGATTTTTTTCTTTCATATTCTGCTTATCTTGCAAGCTCTTTATGTCTCCTTGTATTCTGAATGAGAGCCTTGCTGGTTAGAGTATTCTTGGCTGCATGTTCTTCTCATTTAGGGCCCTGAATATATCCTGCCAGCCCATTTCGGAATGCCAGGTCTCTGTGGAGAGGTCTGCTGTTAATCTAATAGCTTTCCCCATATAAGTTAGTGATCTCTGGTCTCTTGCTGCTTTAAGGATTTTCTCTTTATGTCTTTATCTGTGGAATTTTCATGTTTCACTATTAAATATCGGGGTGTTGAATGGTTTTTATTGATTTAGGGGGCAGGCCTCTCTATCTCCTGGATCTGAATGACTGTTTCCCTCCCCAAATTATTGAAGTTTTCAGCTATGATTTGTTCAAATATACTTTCTCGTTCTCTGTCCTTTTTGGTGCCCTCTGGAACCCCAATTATATGTTGATTTTTCCTTCTGAGTCTGTCATTGATTTCCCTAACTTTACCTCATGGTCTTTTAATTGTTTTTCTCTTTTTTTTCCTAAGGTTCCTTCCTTGCCATCAACTTGTTTTCTATGTCACTCACTGATCTTAGGGGAAAGGCTCCCATTCTTTTACCTCATTAACCCTTGTCGTTAGGACCTCCAGTTTGGATTACATCTCATTTAATTGATTTTTAATTTTGGCCTGATTAGATCTAAATTCTGCAGTCATGATGTCTCTTGATTCCTTTATGATTTTTTCCAGAGCCACCAGTACCTTATAATTGTGCTTCTGAATTGGCTTTCTGACTTCGAATTGTAATCCAAATTCTGTAACTCTGTGGGACAAAGGTCTGTTTCTGACTTTCTTTTGTGGTGATTTCTTCTTTCTAGTCATTTTGCTCAGTGCAGAGTGGCTAAAAACAATTTGTACTCGAAGATGGAAGAAAAAAAAGAGAAACAAGGAGGTGTATCCTTTGGTTCTATATACTGTAAATCTGTCGACTTTCCCTGGAGCTCTCCAGCGCTGCTTGGTCAAGAAATTGCTCCCCCCTGTCCTTCCAGCTGGTCTTCTGGGGGAGGGGCGTGCTGTGCTGATTCTCAGGTGTGTGCATCTGGGGCAGCTACCCCGCCCCCTGCCAGGTGCATGGCTCAGTGGGAGCTGTTCATCCTGTGAGGCCCCTGCTCCCTGGTGGCTCTGCTCCATCCATGCACAGTGTGACACCAGGAGGAACAACCACACTGGCGGTGGCCAGCTCTCCAGCCCTAGAGTCAGCTCCCGCAGTAACCATCCACTGTCTCCGAGTCCGCAGGGGCCTGGATGCTCCGGGGACTGGGGCACTAATCTGCATAGCTCGGGGACGCCTGGCAGCAGGAGCGTCCTCGCTGTCCTGTGCCCTCCCAGCCTCCACCTGTCCCGGGGGGAGCACAGGATCCTGGGCTGTGTCCCCCAGTGCCCTGGGCTCCAGGGCCTGCGCCTCTGGAATCACGCTCCCAATCACGCTCCCAGGGCCACGCAGCCCCTTCCCCAGGGATCCACCACCTGAGCTGCTCCTGGGCCCCATCGGGCGTTAGCTCCAGCCCTTGACCGCGCTGGACCCATGGTGTGTGGCGCGCTGTCCCCCGGGGCACACTTCTCTGTTAGTGACCCCGGGAACCTGGGCTCCACTGCCCCTCCTGGGATCCTGCCCGAGTTCCCTGCTAGTGCCTTTCTGTCCGGGAAGATTTGTAAAGTTCCTGCTTCTCGAGGACTCAGCTTTCCTGTCCCGGGAGGCTTTTTCCACCCCCATCCCCCCCACCCCATTTGCCCGGCTCCTCACGGGGCCCCAGTCCCACTTGATTCCTTTTTTTTATTTTTTTTTTCTGCCTTCCTACCTTGTTAGAATCAAAAACCCTTCTCTCTGTAGCATTCCAGCTGTTTTCTCTTCAAATCTCAGGACGAATTCATAGGTTTTTCAGGATGATTTGAAAGTTATCTAGGTAAGTTGGTGGGGAGAGGTGACTTGGGGACCTTTTAGGATGTTGTTCCCCAAGGCCCAAATTAAGTTCACTCCTTTCATTGAGACTTTCCTGGTATATTCAGCCTATGATTGGTCCATTATTTGAATGTTTATTTATGCAAAAACTAATAGTGATACCTTATAATTGTTCCCATTTTTACTGATCTTCTTTCTCTTCCTTTATCCTCTTCCTTTTTCTTGTTCTCCTTCTACTCCCATTTTCTTTAGTGTATGTGTGTTGTGCCTGTATTTTGTCTTTTCAGTATAGAATACTAGCTCTATTAGTTCACTGACAAGATGTATCATGCCCTAGATTTCTCATTAAAAGCAAATGTCTTCTTACGTATATTAAAAACTATTCTATGGGTAGATCAAAACCTGCAGCAATACTTCTTTTGGAGCATTTACGGGATGCATCTGAGATTATTCCTATAATAGGATCATGGTTATTGAACTCTGGTTTAAAATGCCAGTAACAAAAATAAAAATTCCAGTAACAAATCAAAGAATATTTTTCAAATATTTCAGGATTATATAAATTTCAGCATGTAAAATATTAACATGTTAAAATTTCATTACATAAAATTCAGCAAAAATAACTTACCTGGATATTAAATCCATACCATCAGTATAGTTTTACTTTTACTAGAAGAAAAGGAAAACTGATATTTATCAATTGTCTATAGTGTACAAGTAAGGCTTTGTGTTAAATGACTTGACATTATCTCCAGTAATCTTCACAATCTTCCATTTTATACTTGCAGATATGGCTCTGACACATATCTAATTCTGATATGGGTATAACTATTGTTTTTTATTACAATCCGGGATATTAATGTTGATATTCTCCCTCATTTAAATACTGTTTCTTGTCATCCATATATGTCAATATTCAAATGGATCATATGGAAATGTTTCCATAGCTCAAAATTCTGTTTATTGTAGACTTTTTCACATATTTATATATGTATATATATATATTCATATGTATATTTGTATATATACATGTATATATATTACATGAATATATACTTGTATAATACACATATTTTATATATTAGGTTTATATATATCACTGCTCCTTGCAGTATGTTATATATATATTATAATGAACAATATAGTACTGTTCTTAACTTAAACTTGGGTTCTAGTATTCACTCCTTACTCCAGGTACTTAATCTTTTGGATCCTCAACTTTCTTGTTTATAATTAGGAATCAAAAGGCATGTACTTGTAGGATTAGTCACTCATTTATTCATTCACTGAATTTATATTGAATGCTAATTTGTGACAGCCACACTGTATGCATGTAAATATTTATTACAGTGGTGGGTGGGAGATGGTCTGAGCAGCGAATGAGAAAACGCGTATAAAGTTTAACATCATGCCTGGCACTAGAAAGTACTCAATAGGTAAATGTCATTATTATTGTTATCTTCCACTCTAATTAATTAGAACATAATCCTACTTTTAATCATTGTCTGTCCAATATTATAATATCTTAAATATTATATACTTTAAAATCATCTAGCTTTAACATTACAAGCCTAGGAACATAGGACATAAATATATCCAAAATTGAGCTCTAAATTCCCTTTCAGCTCCAAAATATTGTGAGTTTCTGAATGGTATTGAACTAGTGGCTTGTGATCTATACTCTGAAAGCAAGTCATTTGGGGTGCTATAGATGTTCAATTTATCATCAGAGGTACCTGATTGAATAGTGTCAGGGGTTTGTTTATTGACAGTGGGATAGATAGTGTTTACTGGTTTTCAGAATTTAGATTGTGCTAGATTGTGCCTCATTGTAAAGCTCAAAAGAATTCCAGCAGCTTCAATGAAACAATATCACTCTCCTTTTAGAAAATGAAGCTATAAAATAGGTAGGGTTGTCACAAGAAGAGATCTCAACCTAACATAAAAAAGGGGACAAATCCCTGATTATTACAAGGATTTTGCATAACACTTGGTGAACTAACAGTTAATCTATAAACCATATTAGGAGCTAAAACTGAATGCCATTAGATTTTTATCCCTTTGGCTCTGTTATACGTACTTGGAAGCTATGTGTTATACCATAGTCCTTCAAAGCTCTTCCTATCTTTGTCAACTTGGTTTTCCTGTACTTTTAATCTTCACTTGGTAAGCTTAGTCTGTCTTTATGTCTTCCAAAATGTATTGTTGTTTAGAATATTTCTCTTTAAAGGCTGATCATTGTAAATTTGATTCCACCTTAAGACTCTGAGACTCTCTTAGAGATTAATTTCAAGGCTTTAACTTGTTTTGAACCTTAAAGTATCCTTAATTCTAATTGTCTTCAATTATGTTTCTTCAATGGGAGGGTCTACACCTCTGTCTTCAAATAAGAATTTAGATCTCAAATGTTTTTTAGAAGTTTTCCATAGAATCATTCTATTTTTTATATTCTATTTTGAATTTCTAATTTGTTATGCCCACATCTTAGTCTTGCTATAAACATTGCAAACGAGTAAACTATCTCAATTTATTTATAAATACCACTAATTGAGGAATCATATATTATGTACTAGACCAATCCACTCATTTCATTCACAGTGATATTTAAACTACAGTGGTTCCTACCTAAAAGGGATTGCTCTTAAGATCAGGAACTGGTGGGGTGGAGGGGGAGTGGGGCTCCACAATATGGAAGCTAATCATTACTGACATGATAATAATATAGTCTCAAACATGTATGTGGCAGTTTGGGTTTTCATTCTTTTATTTGTTATGATCAAGATGACTATGTATCCAGCTTGCCTGGCTTAATTCCAGTCTACAACAGTTGCCTGAAATAATTATTATCACCTCTTACATTCTTAAAAGTTCATTTGTTTGGATAATACACTCTATAGTAACACATTATAGGCCATTCAAATGGAGGCAAATTTCTCTTCATTTTGTTCAATCAACTACATGTCTTACAGTCTTCTGAGTCATCTAGAAACATGTCATTTATGAAGAAGAGGACTATATTTGCTGTCAACTACAGTCTTGAATATGGTCTGTTAAGTGTAGTTATAAAAAGCCAAGGGTGAATATGGATTGAAATAAAAGTGATAACATAAAAAACATGGTATTCACACATTTCTTCCTGAGTTTCTAGTTCCAGAGAAAGTTATTACGTAATTAACATTGACTTAGAGGAGACGTGTGACAATAGAATACAGAAGTGGGAAGAAATGTGAATGTATTCCCCTTCTATTCAGAGAGCAAACTAAAATTATTATGAGGAAAGTAAGAAAAAGGAACTTGAACTATGTATTAGAAAGAAATTTCTCTCTAGAATGACCCTCCTAGTTTATGCTTACCTTCTAAAAAGTGATGGAAGCATCTGTGTCTTTCATTCTTAAGGCCAGAAATTTCCAAGTCTGTGCTTTAAAGATTGAATTGGTTTTCAAGAAGTGTTGAGAGATATAAACCAATAGGATCCTATTAACAATAATCTTATAAATAAATATTTTGTATACTTTCATGTACTTGATTTTTTCAAATTATGAAATTTAATATACTTAATCATTTTTCAAACCTTAAAAAAGATGCTTTCTATAAAACCATTACTTAGAACTTATAAACCAATGTCAAATCAATAGTTGAGAAAGAAATTTCAGCTTAACTATCTGATTACATTCTTGTTAAAGAATGAAGTATTAAGAAATTTTCTTGGGATCCCTGGGTGGCGCAGCGGTTTGGCGCCTGCCTTTGGCCCAGGGCGCGATCCTGGAAACCCGGGATCGAATCCCACGTCGGGCTCCCGGTGCATGGAGCCTGCTTCTCCCTCTGCCTGTGTCTCTGCCTCTCTCTCTCTCTCTCTGTATGACTATCATAAATAAATAATAATAAAAAAATATTTAAAAAAAAGAAATTTTCTTGAATTATAAGTACTTACTTATACATTCTTTTGGCATGTTGAACTAGCAGCATCTTAAACTTATTTACTATGTTAAGAGTGTTATGTTTATACCTTTAAAAATGTAAATGCTACTTTTATTATGAGTGATTGTTTTTCTGTATGCTCTAGGTAAGCTTTAGCTTCTTTGAGTTTCTTGAATGTGCCACTATCTTGCTTCAAGTGTCCTATTTTATTTCTTCTTGGAGCCCTTGTACAAGAGCTAAGTCATATCCATTATTGAGGTCTCCAACATTACTTACTCAAAGAAGGCTTACTGTTTGGACTTGTTAGTTGCCCTCATTATATGTAAATAGTCTCACCTTTGCAATTATTTTTCAAAGTTTGTTTTTCCAACCAGAATGAAAACTCCATAGTGCATGACAAGCCTGTTATTTGTTGTTTCATTTTTCAAAACTGTTTTTGTTACTTTAATTATATAGTGAAGATTATGTGTCTTTTCACTATTAAATGGCTTCTCTTATTAAGTATTTAAGATTCTTGAAAGTTCAGAAAATAAATTCCCAGCATTCTTTCTCTGCTATGCTTCTACTCAGTCTGGAAAGCCTGCTATCATTATTTTTCTCCTATATTGCAATTTTGTCCTCTTTATTGCTTTCAGATTCGCTTCTATTTCCTGTAGAAAATACAGTTGACTTGCTTCCAGGTTAGAGGAGGGGAGAAAGACACAGAATGAAGTCAAAACTAAGTCTAGTAACTAAACATGAAAACAGGACATGATTCTTAGTCATATACCAGCTGATTACTATCATCCTGCTTATTTGAAAACATACCACTTTTTAAGAAGAACAGAAAGCATAGGAAGGCAGTATAGACAGGAGAGAGCATAATTGCAGATGATCATAAGATTTAATTTCACCACTTACTATTTATGTGACATTGATGAAGTTTCTTAACCTTTTAAAAGCTCAATTTCTATGATGTTAAAATGTGAATGTTAATCTTAGAGTCATAAGAGGTAGTAAATTAACACAATAATAGATTTTAGAAAAAAAGAGGGCGAAACATAAAGAAATGCCCAACAGTAAATGGGAAAATTAATTTTCAAAAATTATAATTCATCCATTAAATGATCTGTTATGAACACTCTGATTGCTCAATTAGACATTATTTTGCCTCATTGCAAAATAAAATATTGCATTTGAAAATATAAAATTAGAACAAGAAAAAGATTGGTTAATTCAAAGAATAGGTCAACACTTGCTTTTTATTTATTTCTCTAATCTTTGCCTTGAAGAAGAATTCCGTGGTTAAAAGATGAAAGTTGCCTTTTACCATATAATTTTTGAACTGTAAATATCCCTAGAGATAGGATTTCATTCTTTCGTATTAACTCCATTATTACTAGTTGACTCTTTCTTGAATAATTTGTTTTTGTAGATCATCTTCATTATGAGATTATTTCAATCATATGTATTTAACCCAGGTGACATCTTTGGAATTTACTTTAGAAATTATAATTCTGTGGATATCTGGGTGTCTAGTGGTTAAGTGCCTGCCTTTGGCCTAGGGCATGATCCTGGAGTCCCAGGATTGAGTCCCACATAGGGCTCCCTGCATGGAGTCTGCTCCTCCCTCTGCCTGTGTCTCTGCCTGTCTCTCATGAATAAATAAATAAAATCTTTTAAAAAATAAGAAATTATGATTCTATCGAACATTCAATTGAGTATCTTATCACTAGTTAGCACTTATAAATAACTTTTAAATTTGGTTACTGCTATACAATGATGCATTAGTTAATGCCAATTCAATGCATGGCTGCTTTCTTCCATGAAGATACAACTTTCTTGTCAGTTCAGTCCAATAGCTCAGTTGCTCATTTTTTTCTTACTCGACAATGAGTATTTTTCAGAGCTTAAAGTATTATCCTTTACTTCTATCCTTGTTCTCTTTAGGGAAGCTGTTCTATCCTCCATTTCAACATCATGTATGTAGATATGATTTTATTTTATTCTATTTTTTTAGTTTTTATTCATTTATTTGAGAGCAAGAGAGAGAGCATTTGTGTTTGCAAACAGGGGGAAGGGCAGAAAGACAAGCAGACTCCCTGTTCAGTAGGGAGCTGGATGCAGGGCTCTATCCCAGACCCTTGAGATTATGTCTTGAACCTAAGTCAGATGCATGATCAACTGAGCCACCCAAGCACCCCTGAAGTTAGGATTTTAATAAAACTGTTGCTGCTTGTGTTAAATTACACTTTATATTCTTGATTATGCTAAATTTTTAGACATCTCAAAATGAGAGAAATCACTGGCTAAGCAAGTCATAGGTAGATATTTATATAAGACACACATACATGTTTATATATATTCTTGGTATCATCAATGTCATAATATATTTTTCACCTTTTTTTTGAAAACCATTAAATGCTAATCAAATCACAATAACCAAACCGTGGAAGGAGCCTCAGTATCCATCAAAAGATGAATGGATAAAGAAGTTGTGGCACATGTATATAATGGAATATTACTCAGCCGTTAGAAACGACAAATACCATTTGCTTCGACATGGATGGAACTGGAGGGTATTATGCTGAGTGAAATAAGTCAATTGGAAAAGGACAAACATTAATATGGTCTCATGCATTTGGGGAATATAAAAATTAGTGAAAGGGAATAAAGGGAAAGGAGAGAAAATGAGTGAAAATATCAGTGAGGGTGATAAAACATGAGCAACACCTAAGTCTGGGAAATGAACAAGGGGCAGTGGAAGGGGAGGTGGGCAGGGAGTTGGGGGTGACTGGGTGATGGGCAATGAGGGGGGCACGTGGCAGGATGAGCACTGGGTGTTATGCTAAATGTTGGCAAATTGAACTCTAAAAAAAATTAAAAATAAACAAATAAAAATGTCAAAAAAAAGGTTTGAAATTCACCTTATGAAGAAAGAGAGACAATCTTTCATGATATTTTTTTTTCTTAATGACTTAGAATTCTCCATTGGTCATATAAACAACATTGGAATGAGAGACATTGTTGTATGCGTATAACTCAGATAGTTATATTCCCTAGGTAGAAAAGTATTTTGTAAATAGTTTTCATTTCAATATTGTGAGATTTATTTAGCGATTTAGCTTATTCCAAGTTTTACATACTAATAGTTGGGAAAACACAGGACAATGATCATGCACTCAATATCGACTAATGTTTTAACATATAATTTTTGCTAATCCTGATTATAAATAGTCATGCATTATTATTAGAAGTAAATTTCTTAGACAATGTAAGTTAATTTTCAGTTTATGGTTTCTTTAAAAAGTCAAAAGCATTAATATAATATTTAACCTCCTTTGGGAAAATATATGTGGATAATAACATCATATTCCCATTATTTCCCCTAAAAATAAGTAATATTTTTACTTTATAGCCCTCTCCATTTGCATATCAAGAGAATGGTTGAGTATATGATACTCCCTTTTTCTGTGACCAAATCTTTATTGAATATTTACCATGTGCCACACACTGTGCAAGGTTCTGAACTTACTATATGTGTTTGACTACCACTTTCATACATATACTTCCATAGTAAATAGGGAAGCAACACCACTAACAAAAATATGTGAAACGCTTCAATAGAAAGTAGGCAACTTCAAATTAAAAAAAAAAAAAGTGTTGACTCCTACATTTTGTTTGCTGAGTTTGCTTTGTAATCAATCACTGGCTATTTCATTACATAAAAAGACTAGTGGTAAGTTAAAGAAAGAGGGTGACTAATGGTGATGATTACCATTATTAAAAACAATCTAGAAGCTAAATTTAATGTAGTCCAAAATAATAGGATTTCTCTCACTGCCATAGTGGCATTACAAACCCCATAAGGACTTGTATATGTCCCTGAACAAACGATCTGTACATACCATTTTCTCCTGCCTCCTTATTCCATACAATATGATGGACCTCTCCACTTAGTAAATTTGAGGATCATATGTGTGCAGGAATGAATTAATGCTTACATTTTCTCAGTCCATTTCAGATTAATGTGGTGTGGAGTGGTCAGGAGAGATTTCACTGTCTCTCTGATGGTCTTCCTTCTGTTCAATGAATTCTGTTAAATGATCCCTGTAAGACACATCCTTCATTCCTGGCTCACAAAAATTGAGTTCTGAATAGCATTGTTTTGAGTGTATGGAATTCAACAGATGGTACCAAATGGCCAATATTTTAAACTACTTCCTGGGGGTAGATCTCCAGCTGAGCTTTCCTATCAGCCTCTTTCTCATTGACTTTCACAGTGTTCATTCATTTTAGCATTATCATGTGAGGCATATTCATGTTTCCCCAGAAGATGTAATTGTGCATATTAGCGACTATGAAGCTTAAGTATGTTTTATATTGTCTGTTCTTCTGCTTGTGTTATCTTCAAACAATGTCTTATTTTTAAATGATTGGGTTCCAAGTGGTGACTACTTATCTTTTTGCATCAGTTCACCAAAGGGAAAATTACAGGTAGCGATTTGTTGTAGCTATCAATAGATCTTTGACAGACGCCCTCATCTTTGTTGTCAGGATGAAACATTCTGTTCTAGAACAAAGGAAAAACATTATGCACACAGTGCTTATGAGTCTCTGAAGTCTTTATTGGTACTCTGCTCACCTTTACCTCTTCATGAGAAGAAAAAGTAGATTTATATTAGAAACTATTTTGAAAAATGTCTACTTCAAATGCACTCAAAGGATTTTCCGGTTATTTTATTGCAATTCCAGGGTACCTTCATGTCACTGAAGTAATGTGCTAAGCAAGGTAGACATTTTTCTAAATTTGTGGGAGGCTACCTTGAAAAAGATGATGGGAAAATAAATAGACTATATTCTGCTGTTGTTATTCATGTTAGAGTTAGAGCTCTCTAGTAGTAAGTTACTACTAAATAGTTGTAAATATCCAAGCAGCAATAAAAGGTGAGTACTTATCATATAACCATAACCTGTAATTCAATACTTACGATTCAACACAAGGTCAGTAGGGCCAAACACATAAATATTCACATTTTTTTAATATTCACATTTTTCTATATAAAATGTAAAGATTTTAGTAAACAAACTTTTTGTGCCATATTAAATGAAATGAAGTCTTAACCTATCTTTCAAATAAGGGAAAAGTTAGAAGTTACTTCCAACAAGACATCCTGATTTTAAAACTTATAGAAGTTACTATGTATTAAAATTAATATGAATAGTCAGAAGTAGTTAAGTATTTTCAAATGGATCACCCATTTGAGTTCTGAGTCCCATCTTCCTCTTTGGTTATCTAACTGAAAATAAGGTTGCTATAGCAGGATCCACTTATATATATGCTTATATTTCTTACTAAACCACTTGCATGCATGGGAAGTAAGCACAGGCATAGTCTCAAGCACATATGATCAAACATATATATATATACACATATCTAGATTATGTGTATATATACACATACTCTGTGCACCACCCTTTTAACAAACCAATTCTATTTGCTCAGAAGTATAACTATGGCTCTCTGTAACAGATGGGAGGATACAGTGGAAATGACTTCAGGGCTGCTGGCTATAGATCTGAGCAATGAAGTTTTGATGGTTTGAATCTTTTGTGTTTGGTAAATGAAAAGGGAGCTTTATATTGTGGTTTAATCATTCCACCTTCTCTTTGCCTCAGAAGTTCCTTTTGCTTAAAAGAATAAAATAATCACTGTGTCCTGCTGGAGATGTCTGGTGAACTCTTTTTATTTTGTCTCTTAGAAGATAGAGAAAATAATCGGCCAGGACTGGATCCAATTGTGAAGTAGGAAAAGATTGTTCTTGATGTCCTTCAAAAAAGATTGTCCTTCTCCATCTGTTCCTACATCAACCTTCTTCTAATCTTTTCCTGGCCTTTTCCCATGCCAATGTGCTGGATCAAGGGAAAAGTTCAATAAAAGGAACGAGAAATGATGCCAAGATAGAGAAAGCTGGTCATAATATGGTCATTTAAGTGTTTAGAAAGTAAAGCTGAGGCCAGAAAAATCAGAAAATGATCAGAAAGTCATTACAAGTAATAATGATATCAAATGCTTCCATACAGCTAGGTACTTGCCAACATTCTAACTGCTTACATATATTAATTCACTTAATATTAATGACTATTCATTTCACCTTTATTTTATAAGTGAGGTAAGTAGCAGAATAGTTTAAACAACTTATGCAGAGAATAAATGAAAGAATTAGGATTTGAACTCAGGCTAGCTTTAGAGACCTTGTGCTTACCCACTATATCATTTTGCTCTCATACTGAAGAACTTAGCCAATATCAACAAAAACATTAATATAGAGAATATGATCAGAAAATAATCAGCAGCATAGGGGCTCAAAACAAAAATCTGTAGGACTGAGGACATAAATAGAATAAAAACATCATTGTGGAAGCACAGTGCTGCCATAATAATTATTTTTTAATTATTAAATAAATAGTGAATGAAAAAATCATCAGGTAGGATCTAAGAATGAGGTCACAGCTCTCTCTGAACTTCTCTGGGATTGTCACTCCATGAGAACCAATCCTGAATGGCAGATCCTCAGAGAATCACACCATGGTGAGTGTGTCTGGAGACCATGGAGGCTGTAGGGTAGGACAGAGGATGTTTTTAAGTTCTCACCATTTATATCATTAATATTCCTCCTCTACTCCAGAGACCCCAACCCTCTGGAAATTTATCTGGAATCTTTAGATGCCCAATGCTTTCCTATTACTCCTCACTCTTCAAAAACTCTGCCAACAAGTATCTACTGTGCCACTGTCATTACTGTGCCATTGTCATGTGCCAAGCTCTGCTCTGGATGATGACAACAATTTTTTAACAGGCAGAATCTGGCTTTCGCACTGTTTCTTCTGAAGACATACGGACAATAGAAAGGAAGGCAGTTGGAGTGAGAGGGAAAGAAGAAAGAGTTTAAACTTTTCAAATACTGGTGATTTTTTATGAATATGAATGATAGTTCAGGTAATAGAGGATAATGAAGGATCAGAAGACTGACTTAGAGTGGGTTAAGAAAGCCTTTGTGACGAAGTGAAGTTGAACTCCAGTCTTGATTTTCAAAGACAGCCATCTAAAAATCTTGAAGGAAAGGTTTCTAAAAGGAAGAAACAGCTCCTGCAAAGGTCCTTTATACTGAGTAATATTTTCAGGCTTACTAGCATGTTATGCTTGCTTATTAGGCTTACTAGCAGATAATACTTGCTCTGATGGGGAAATTTCAGATTACTAAAGCTCAGCCTTAAAACACAACCCAGGAAACTCTTTCCCAGCTTCCTTTACATCCAAACACAAGCCAAGTGACAGCTACACAATCCCAACCACAGGTACATGCAAAGAAGGCATTGGAGCAGACGAGTGCTCAAGCCAAGGAAACAGGCTGTATCTGGAAGGTTTGTGTCTGAGCTGTCCAGTTTGGGTACAGTGTTGGTTGACAGGTGCAGTCCCTGCTGTAAAGTGTTATTAGTGCCAGTCAAAGAAGCGCTAGAATGCAGTCCAATTTTGGATAGCAATGTAAATGGCCATATCAATTGTGGTTTCCTTATTACATCAGTTTCCAGGCATATACATCAGTTTCTAGGCATAGTTTCTGGGATTCTTTTTCAAAGTTTAAGTTTAATCCTGTATCTACAGCCCTTCTAACAATCAGGAAGCCCTGTGTCATTTTCTGTTGAATTGACTGGAATTGGATTCTGTTGCTTGTTATTAAAAATGCTCAATGGTAAAGGTTGGACTTGGTTTAGGAACAAAATAAATAACAAGATGGCTCCTGTTCATCTCTAGCCAGAGTATCCTACTAGTTTGGTCTCTTCCTATAACTACTTATGACTTGATTTTACCCTTCTATCTTTCTTTCCCCCTAATTTCTTCGACTCTTAGTTTCTTTTTTTCTTTTCTTTTTTTTTTTTTTTTAGGTTTTATTTATTTATTCATGAGAGACAGGGAGAGGGAGATATATATATATATATATATATATATATATATATATATATATATATATAGAGAGAGAGAGAGAGAGAGAGAGAGAGAGAGAGAGAGGCAGAGACACAAGCAGGGGAGAAGCAGGCTCCATGCAGGAAGCCTGATGTGGGACTTGATCCTGGGACTCTAGGATCACCCTGGGCAGAAGGCAGGCACCAAACAACTGAGCCACCCAGTGATCCCCAAGACTCTTAGTTTCTAAGTGTAACTCAGATAATGGCAAGGAAGAAAAATGTAAGAGATTTTCCTACAGAATATCTTGTATGTTTTTATATTCTGCCACCAAACCTTGTAACTAATCTAGGTCAAAACTGTACTTTTTTTTCTGTATTGAACTCTCTCAGCTTCATATTGTCTTAAGTTGCAATTATTATCCATAGTTCTATCTTAGGTGGACAGAAAAATGATTCGTAAGAGTTGTTTTCTCTTCTGTAAAACCTAAGTGACCCAAGTCTCTCTGTAGTGGAGGGTACATGACACCATTCAGCTGGTGGCCCCTTAAATGCCTGCTTATAATTTATTTTTCCTAAGGTCTAGCCTTATTAGTATAATGTTTAGCCAAACTAGAAAACATGGTGTTCTTAGGCAAAATAGGCAGAAAATAATCTTAACTCCAAGTCCTGGAAGAAATGTACAGATGTGACCATTAGCAGGATGGCCATTGATCTACTCACCCCTTAAGGAGGAATAGAGGCGTTACATATCTGAGCCCCTAAAGTGACAAAGAATGACCTAAACAAGCTTCATTCCCATAAGCATCACCTAACCCTGGAAATTTTTGGTTTAGGTTGATACCAAAAAAATATAATAAAAATTTTTATGTCTATCTACTTACCTTTAATGCTTAATCATTACAGATAAAATGAAACTATTTGCAGAAATACATATACAGAATATACAGAATTAACTTTGGAGTTTCTTTTGTGATACAACCCCAAATACAGTACATGTTCCTTATCTAGCAAAGCTATAGACCCAAAAATTTAGAAATAGTTTGATAGAAACCAATTTTTTTTAACTGTGCCAGAGACAGAATTTAAACAGAGATTGTCATTGGCTTTTATAGAATGCTTAAACCAGTGATTTTCAAAATTTTTGGCAGTAATTCACAGTAAAACACATTTGATTTCACAACTCACTATAGGCAAAATGTTAAACACACGGACACATATTATAGATACAGTTATAAAAACAAAAAAAATGTCACAAATGCTTTCTTATCCTCAAAAATAGAATTTTTTTTATTTTCAATTGTTTTTATTTAGGAAATAAATGGCAATTACCTATTTTATTAATTCAAAACCCAGTAGTGAAGTCATACCTGTAATCTGAAAAGCATTGGTTTAAACTCTGTCTCTATTATAGTAGAGGTGAAATCTATTTTCAGATGCCAAGGAAGCAAATCTGCTGATTATGACTTCAATGGTAAGTTAAAATGTTTTCCAAGTTTTAAACAATTTGAAAACAGCTTTCACAATTTAGTTTATTTGTAAATTGTGGTCAGATATTTTCTTCAAAATGCCCTTTTTTTTTCACTAATGTGTATCCATAACTTTCTACATTTTCACATAATTCACACTTGGAGAGTAATTAAAACCAGAATCTTTAAGCTTCTGTATTCAGTGTCACACTAAGGTTAAACAGTTGTGTATGTTTCTATTCACAAAATTTCTTTTCTGGGGTGTAAAAACAGAGAAAGTGAAATCTAACATCTGGGGATACACTGCAGGAAACTTAAAAATCACTGTAGAATTTAGAAATTCTAGAGTGTGATAATTTATTTTCAAATAATCTAAATGCTACTTAATGATATTTTTTGCACTATTTTACACCTACTCTTAGCAGCAAAGGAGTTAACAAAACATTCATTCTTATCTATACAATGTTCTTTCAGTAAACCTTGTAAAATGCTCATTAAAAGTCTCACATGTTTAGAAACAAGAGTACATTAATAGGAATGCAATTAAGTACTTATTGCTTTTGTCATTTAAAGTAAGTTAACCAGATGGCATGAAATCCTCCAAAAGAGATTTTAAACAAACAATCGAGATTTAATTAATATGCACCAGTTAACTCATTAAATATATAGCAACTAGCTCATTAAACTTAAGGTAAATACTTATTTGAGATAGACTGAGATATTTCTTTTTACATTTATCTTCATTTTGCCTGACTGGTCATGCGATAAATGATGATTCTGAGAGTAGAACATTTTAAAGTATAAATTTTTAGAGTTCACATTTTTTTTTCTTCAATGATAAAATGGAACTTGGCATTATTTTCACAGAAAATACCAAACTCAGTGACTACGTAATACTAGCAACAAATAAACAATTTTAACTTCATTTAAACTTAGATATCAGGTTAAATGTACTTATTAACTTAAGATACAAATGGCAGTCCTTTCTCCATCTCCTCTTAGTACTATAATGTGGATCACAATATTATTCCCCAGTGAATTTTAAATAACTACCAAATTTCCTTCTGTTTTGGTGCTACTTAAAGTAAAATTGAGTCATAGACCTTTGGCCAAGAAATGATTATTCTTTATCTGCTGAGATCATCATCTTTGTCCTTATATTAAACATGAAATAGAGACTATAGGCTTAGCCAGGTCTATCGTACAGGGTCATATGACCAATTACCATGAAGCACATCTTGTGACCAGAGCAATTGACATCTGTAAAGATAAGAATGCCTAGGTCCATAACTTTAAAGACTTTAATTTTGTTTTTGTTTTTGTTTTTTTCATTTTAATGAAAAAGGTTGTTAAAGAGTTTATCTAAGCTTCATGGTAACCACAAAGGCAAAACCTATAATCATTACACTAAAGATTATGGTAGAGATGTCAAAACACACTTTGCAAAGTCATCAAATCATAAAAGAAGACAGCAAAAAAAAAAAAAAAAAAAAAATGCCAGAAACAAAAAACAGAAAACAATTAACAACTGTAACTTCTTAACTATCAATAATTACTTTAAACATGAATGAATTAAATTGTCAGATCAAAAGACATAGAATGACTGAATGGAGTAACAACAAAGATTCAACTATATGCTGCCTATGAGAGTGTCATTTAAGTTTGAAGGACACAGTCTGAGAATGAAAGAGTGAGATATTTCAAACAAATGATAATCAAAGGAAAACAGGGTAACTAAGATAAAGTAGACTTTAAGTTAAAAAAAATCAAGAGACAAATAAGATCATCACATAATGACAGAGGGGTAAATTTATCGAGACAATATAACACTTAAAAATAATTATGCACCCAACATTGTAGTGCCCAAATATATAAAGCAAATACTACAGGGCTGAAAGGAGAAATAAACAAGACATTAACAGCTGGTGACTTTAAAACCCCACTCTTAATAATGGATAGATATTCCAGACAGGGACTAAAGGAAGAACCAACAGATTTGAATAACAGTATAGACCTAAATGAACCTATTAAATGCATATATATATGTCTTTATATGAATATTATCCATTAATATATTAATAATATTTATTATTCATTAATAAAAGGAAGGAAATCTATCATTTACAACATGTATATAGAAATTGAGGTCGTTATGCTAAGTGACATAAGTCAGAGAAAGACAAACACCAAGTGATCCCTTTTATATGTGGAATCAAAAAATATTATCTCACAATGGATTGGTGGTTACCAGCTCCCTCCAAGTACAGAAATATATATTAGCAAGACACATATATTAGCAAGTGCTCCAGATAACAAGAATGATTTAGAAAATATTGTCGTGGATACAACCAGAGTAGTCAATATTCTCCTGCTGATTAACCCATGACATAGACTTAATTTTGCTGCCATTAGCATCTTAGTCATTCTTTATTAAGCACATAAATGTCCAGAAGCTAAGTGTAATGCTTCTTATTTTTTTCTATAAAAAGCATCTCCATAAAATTTAAGTCTCTTACAGTCTTGAAGGTGTTTTACTAGTATAATTGAGGTCACTCTCTATAACATTAAAACATTAGATTAAATTAAGTCAAAACAGCAAGAATTCCCTAAGCACTGTATCTAGGGTTCTGAGGTATTCAAATAAGCAGAAACCATAAATGCCTTTCTTTAGTTTACAATTTGTAACGTGGAAGAGAAGTTATGGTGCCATGATAATGCAGGAGATTCCTATGAGGCAGTAAATAATCAAGAATTAGTTAATATTAAAAAGCATCTCAAATAGGCAAGGAAGAAGTGAAACTTTCACTATTTGTAGATGACATAATTTTCTATATAGTAAACCTGAAAGACTCTACCAAAAAGTTATTAGAACTGACACACAAATTCACTAAAGTTGCAGAATACATTATCAATATACAGAATTCTGTTCCATTTCTGTACACCAATAATGAAGCAGCAGAAAGAGAAAATTAGGAATCACTCCCATTTACATTGCATCCAAAATCATAGGATACTTAAGAATAAATCTAATCAAAGAGGTAAAAGACCTGTATTCTGAAAACTATAAAAAACTGGTGAAGAAATTACACAGAAAGAAATGGAAAAACATCCCATGCTTGTGGATGGAAGAACAAATACGGTTAAAATGTCTATACTATCCAAAGCAATCTGTACATTTAATGCAATTACTGTCAAGATACCAACAGCACTTTTCACAGAGCTACAGCAAACCTAAAATTTATATGCAACCACAAAACCCCAAATAGTCAAAACAACCTTGAAAAAGAAAAACAAACCTGGAGGCATCACATTTCCAGACTTCAAGTTATATTACAAAGCTGTTATGATTAGAACATCATGGCACAGTATGGTATTGACACAAAAATAGACACATAGATCAATGGAACAGATGAGAGAACTCAGAAAGAAATCCACAACTATAGGGTCAACTAATCTTCAACAAAGCAGAAAGACTATCCAATGGAAAAAGATAGTCTCTTCAACGAATGTTGGCAAAAGTGGGCAAGAACATGCAAAAAAAAAAAAAGAGAGAGAGAATCTGGACCACTTTCTTACACCATACACAAAAATAATTTCAAAATGGATTAAATACCTAAATGTGAGACATGAAACCACTAAAATCCTAAAGGGGAACACAGGCAGTCACCTCTTGGACATTAACCATACCAACATCTTATTAGGTATGTCTCCTGAAGCAAGGGAAACAAAATGAAAATAAACTATTGGGACTTCATCAAAATAAAAAGCTTCTGTACAGCAAAGTAAACAATCAATAAAACCAAAAGGCAAACTACAAAATGATCAAGGGTTATTTTCCAAAAATATATAAAGAACTTATCACACTCATCACCCAAAAAACAAAGCCAGTTTTTAAAACTGGACAGAAGACATGAGCAGAAATCTTTCCAAAGAGGACATACGGATGGCCAACAGACACTTGAAAAAGATCCTCAACATTACTCATCAACAGGGAAATATAAGCCTAAATTACAGTGAGACACCACCTCATACCTGTCAGAGTAGCTAAAATAAACAACACAAAAAATAACAGGTAACAAGTGTTGGCCAAAATATGGAGAAAGAGGAACCCTCTTACAGTGTTGGTGGGAATGCAAACTGGTGCAGTCACTCTAGAAACAGTATGGAATTTATTCAAAAAGTTAAAAATAGACCTACCCCATGATACAGCAATGGCACTACTAGGTATTTACCCAAATAATGCAAAAATACTAATTTGAAGGGATATATGCACCCAGATGTTTATAGTAGTATTATCTAAAATAGCCAAATTATGGAAACAGCTCCAGTGTTCATTGACTGATGAGTGGATAAAGAAGAGGTGGTATATATATCTATGTGTATATTATATACACATAATGTGGTACTACTCAGTCATCCAAAATAATTAAATATTGCCAGGTGCAAGGACATGGATAGAGCTAGAGCATATGCTAAGCAAAATATGTCAGAGGAAGACAAATGCCATATGATTTCACTAACATGTGGAATTTAAGAAACAAAACAAATGATTATAGGGGGAAAAGGAGGCAAACCAAGAAACAGACTCTTAACTATAGAGAACAAACTGATGGTCACCAGAGGGGAGATGGGTGGAGAGTGGGTGAAATTGGTGATGGGGACTAAGGAGTGTAGTTCTTATGATGAGCATCGAGTTTTATAAGAGAGAGTTGAATTACTAAATTGTAGACTTGAAACTAATATTACACAGTATGTTAACTGGAATTTAAATAAAAATTTAGGGGATCACTGGGTGGCTCAGCGGTTTAGTGCCTGCCTTCAGCCCAGGGAGTGATCCTGGAATCACTCCCGGGATGGAATCCTGGGGGAGCCCCACATCGAGCTCCCTGCATGGAGCCTGCCTCTCCCTCTGCCTGTGTCTCTGCCTCTCTCTCTCTCCGTGTGTCTCTCATGAATAAACAAATACATACCTTTAATAAATAAGTAAATCATTTTTTTAAAAAAAATAAGATTTTAATGGCATATAAAGGTACTATCTGGAACCTAGGAGTACTGAGCTCATTCAAACACCTACTCAACATTCTCAATTCACAGGAGCCACATTAACTACAGAAAAACATGGTTTTAAGATATAGGTGAAATTTTCAGTTATTGCCTGTCTACCTAGATATGTATAATCATGGAATTGTGGAGCCATAATGCTTCCATGTCTTCCATTCTACAAATGACAGATGCAACCCAAGTTATACTTAGCATAGTTCTATTGAATTTATTACTGTATTCTAAGACAGAAGAACAATCAAAGAAGGCATTGAAAGTATCTATTGTAAAAATTAAGATATTAGAACAATCTATTGCAATGAATACATACAAATAAAATTTGTACTGGCAAGCATATAATGAAAACATCATTGTTTCTCTCAATTTCAGCAATTTAATAAATCATCTTAAGTTGTAAAGTCTCATTTTTCTCAGAATAAAGTTTTACCTTATTTCTAAATATTCATTAAACTTTAAACTTTAAAACTGGTTTTGAGAACTCACTGATATGCTAAATTTACCTCAGTTTACTAAGAAACAATCAAAATAAAGGAAAGTTTCCTTTTGCAAAACTTTGACTAATTTGACTGCCTAGGGGCTTAATTCAGGCCTGATTTTTGTTACCACAGCAACTAAATGAAAGCACTGCATCAATTGAACAATATGGTATTTTAAAAAAAGGACTAAGCAGAGTCTTTAAAAACTTAAAAAGAAAAAAAAATAATTTATAAAAATGACATTCTCAGCCACCTATTTTAAATACTCTGTAGTGGGAGAGGGGAGTTATTTCATCGTGCAATGTATTAAAATTAATTTGATTTTTTAAAAAGATTTTATTTATTTATTTATGAGAGAGACAGAGAGAGAGAGAGGCAGAGACATAGGCAAAGGGAGAAGTAAGCTTCCACAGGGAGCTTGATGTAGGACTCAACCCCAGGACCCCAGGATCACACCCTGAGGCAAAGGTAGATGCTCAACCACTAAGCCACCCAGGCACCCCAAATATTTTTATTTTTAAGCAGAAACCTCCTACATTTTATTAGCTGACTGAATTTATTTCTTCTAGCTGTTTGTTTACATAATTTGATTTATTACATGTGCTGAATAATTATTTAGTTTAATTTGTTAATTTATCAGTTCAAGATACAAGCAAAAATAGAATCTAATGATCATGAATTCCTGCTTAAGGAATGGTTGATCAATCTTAAGTCTGCAAGAAATCTGCCCTTCAAAAGACCATCCTCACCCAAAAGCTATTTCAATTAGTTGGGAATATGAGTATTTTATTAGATTAAACCAGTTCCAGTTAGCAGGAAGGAATTAATAAGGAACATCAACAATGTTCTTGTTGCTATTTAGAAACAGATAACAACTAAACCTCCAGGATAATTTATTATCTTGTTCAGTTTTATGTTTTAAAACCAGTCTAGAGCCAATGGCTTTGGTGGTAAAGGAGCAAGAAATAAGGTTTCAAGGAGTACATAGCCTGCCAGTTAAAGGCTTAGAAGCAACTACTACAGTGAGCTGATAAAATAACTTCATCCTCTGGCAGCTGGTAATGCCTCACACTGTGGAAAGTATCAGTGTTACATAGAAAGGCAGGAGGAAGAGTTTTAAGGAATGGATAGGAAAAGGAGTAAGAAGTCAGAGAATTGAAAGCATTCCTTTCCTTTACCCCTGGGACCATCCTTAGGCCAACCAAACATACTAAACTATTTGGTGTTTAAGATGTTTCTATTCTTTATTTAATTGCCCATATTACAATATTTGAGATGATATTCCTCAATTGGACTCACATTTTGCCAATATCTGGCAAGTAGTAGTAACTTAAGAAATAATCATTTAATAAACAAAAAAGTCAACCTATGTAAAAGGAAAGAAAGGAGTTTTATCTTGTCATTTCCTTCACTGCACTTGGAGAAAGAAAGGAGAAAAGTGAACATGAGATACCTTTTCAGAGACAGCTCTAAGCATCGTGAATTCAAACTCTTAAAGGCCCAGAGTGTCTGTAGTAAAAAACAAAACAAAACAAAACAAAACAAAAAACAAAAAACAAAAACCTCCTTTACACTGCCAGAAAGCCTCCTAACTACAAAAATTTAGGGTGGTTGAAGTGGGTTGGTAAATTCTTAAGTCCTTGTTTTGTATGTATACTCCCATATAACATCCATTACATACTCAACACACACTCCACTCGTGCACACCTTAGTTGAATTATGACTAGTTTACTTTTAAAATAGTTTTTGTTTTGAGATAACTGACATAAGCAGTGAATACTTAAAGCATGTAATCTGATGAGAAACAATTATCACAATCGAGAGAACTAAGTTCTCTATATCATAACCTAAAGTTTCCTTGTATGCTTTTGTAATCTCTGCCTCTTGCTCTTCCTTTCTTGTATCCCCAGACAACTGATCAATTTTCCATAATATAGATTAATTTATACTTTCTATGTAATGTAAACTGAGTCATCTAGTATGTAATCTGTTTCATAGTGACATACGTAGAGATTCATTCATGCTGTTGTATCAGTAATAGCCTTTTTAATATAGCCATTTCATTATATTGCTCAGTAATACTCCATTGTATGTATACACCACAATTTGTTTATCCACTTACTTGTTGATGAACTTTCGAGTTGTTTGAAAACAGTATTTTTGTATCTGTTGGGTTAAATACCTAGTAGTGACATGGCTGGATCATGGGGTAGGTCTATTTTTAACTTTTTGATGAACCACCATACTGTTTTCCAGAGTGGCTGCACCATTTTGCATTCCCACCAGCACTGTAAAAGGGTTCCCTTTCTTTGTATCCTGGCCATCACCTGTTATTTCCTGTGCTGTTGATTTTACCCACTCTGCTGGGTGTGAGGTAATACCTCACTGTAGTTTAGATTTATATTTCCCTGATGATGACTAATGTTGAGGATCTTTTCAAGTGTCTGTTGGCCATCTGTATATCCTCTTTGGAAATATTTCAGTTCATGTCTTCTGCCCATTTTTATTTTATTTTTATTTTTTTTTAATTAATTTTTATTGGTGTTCAATTTACCAACATACAGAAAAACACCCAGTGCTCATCCCGTCAAGTGTCCACCTCAGTGCCCGTCACCCATTCCCCTCCAACACCCGCCCTCCTCCCCTTCCACCACCCCTAGTTCGTTTCCCCGAGTTAGGAGTCTTTATGTTCTGTCTCCCTTCCTGATATTTCCCAACATTTCTTCTCCCTTCCTTTATATTCCCTTTCACCATTATTCATATTCCCCAAATGAATGAGAACATACACTCTTTGTCCCTCTCCGATTGACTTATTTCAGTCAGCATAATACCCTCCAGTTCCATCCACGTTGAAGCAAATGGTGGGTATTTGTCGTTTCTAATTGCTGAGTAATATTCCATTGTATACATAAACCACATCTTCTTTATCCATTCATCTTTCGATGGACACCGAGGCTCCTTCCACAGTTTGGCTATTGTGGCCATTGCTGATAGAAACATCGGGGTGCAGGTGTCCCGACGTTTCATTGCATCTGAATCTTTGGGGTAAATCCCCAACAGTGCAATTGCTGGGTCGTAGGGCAGGTCTATTTTTAACTCTTTGAGGAACCTCCACACAGTTTTCCAGAGTGGCTGCACCAGTTCACATTCCCACCAACAGTGTAAGAGGGTTCCCTTTTCTCCGCATCCTCTCCAACATTTGTGGTTTCCTGCCTTGTTAATTTTCCCCATTCTCACTGGTGTGAGGTGGTATCTCATTGTGGTTTTGATTTGTATTTCCCTGATGGCAAGTGATGCAGAGCATTTTCTCATGTGCTTGTTGTCTTCTGCCCATTTTTAAAAACTGGATTTATTTTTTGGATGTTGCTTTATATATTTTGGAGACTATATCAGAAATGTCATTTGCAAATATATTCTTCTATTCTGTAGGACGCCTTTTAGTTTGTTGTTTTTTTTATTTTCCTCTTCACTGCGCAGAAGCTTTTTATCTTGAAGGAGAGATAAAGAATTTCTCCAAACAAAAACTAAAGGAATTCATGACCACTAATACACCCTGAAAAAAATACTAAAGAGGACTCTTTAAGTGGGAAGGAAAGACCAAAAGTAACAAAGTCTAGAAAGGAACAAAGAAAATCTCCAGAAACAATGATAAAACAAATAATTAAATGGTATTAAATTTATATCAATAATTACTCTGAAAGTAAATGAACTAAATGCTCCAGTCAAAAGACATAGGGTGTCATAATGGCTAAAAACACAAGACCCATTTATAAGCTGCTTACAAGAGACTCATTTTAGACCTAAAGACACTAAAGATTGAAAGTGAGGGAATGGATGGGATACCTGGGTGGCTCAGTGGTTGAGCATCTGCCTTTGGCTCAGTGCATGATCCAGAGTCCTGGGATCAAGCCCCATATCAGGCTCCCTGCATGGAGCCTGCTTCTCCCTCTACCTGTGTCTCTGCCTCTCTCTCTGTGTGTCTCTCATGAATAAATAAATAAAATCTTAAAATAAAATAAAATTTATAAAGAAGGTGAGGGAATGGAGAAAACTTTGCCATGCAAATTGACATCAAAAGAAAGCTGGAGTAGCAATACTTATATAAGACAAACTACATTTTAAACCAAAAACCATAGCTATAATTTTAGCAAGGAATCAATGAATATTTTAGGTATAACTGTAAAACCAATGTAATATGCTCTAACCCATTTTTTAATATTTAGGCCATAAGTAAAACATGAAATATTTTTTCTGAATACATTCATAAAATGCATATAAAATATGCAATTTTCCCAAATAATCTTTTAAAAAGAAGCACAATTATCTTTAAAAAATTCCTTTGCTTTTATATTTACTTCTTAAATATTTTTAAGACACATAAACAATTGATTTAAAATTCATGCCAACTGAGGGAGTGGCAAGATGGCAGAAGAGTAGGGGTCCTCAACTCATCCGGTCCCACAAAATCACCTAGATAACTTTCCAAAAACATGAACACATATGAATTTGACCTGAGATTTAAAAAGAAAACAGCTAGAATGCTACAGAGAGAAAAGTTTTTGCCTCTAACAAGGAAGGAAAGTGAAAAATAATAATAATAAAGAATAAAGTAGGGGAGGGGAACAGTGACTAGCAGGGCTAAAGTGGAGCCATGAAAGCCTCTAGGGCATGAAACCCTAGCCCTTGAGGAGAGGGAACTTTAAAAGTCCAGGCCAGAATTTTCCCTGATGGAAATGGGTTAGCAGGGAAATTGGGCAGAATCACAGGAGGGGCAGTGAAGCCTCAAGATTCCCAGAGTTACTATAAGAGTAGGGGCACCCAGGGGAAAGCTCATTGCAAACTGTGGTCCGATATTGGTAAAGGGCTGGAGCACTGCAGCCCTCTAGGGCATTTGGGAGAAGCCAGGCAGGCAGGCAGGCTCTGGAGTGGCCTTTACACTAGAGTCCAGCAACAGAAAGAGATGGCTGTACTCTGTTCCTTTCAGAAGAGGTGGTCCCCGGGAGCAATGGTCCAGCAGCACAGGGCCCCAGATCCCAGGGCGCCCAAGCAGACAAAGCTGGCAATCCTCCTTTCCCCTTGGGATAGGCCCAAGTAGGGAGGGCACAGGAAAGCGAGAACTTGCTGGGTGCCTGGCAAGGGGTGCAGATCAGTGCACCCGTGTCTGCCCCCAGGACCAGTGTGGACTGGGAGGCTGCGGTTAGTTATTTGCAGGAAGGTTGACTCCAGAGCTAGTAATCTGGTGCCACCATTTTTTTTTTTTTTTCTCTTTGTTTCACCTTGTGCCTGGGAGAGGCAGGGCCTCTAGGGAACAAAGGCCTCACAGATAAACAGCTCATACTGAGCCCAGCACCTGGCAACGGGCAGGGCATCTCTGCCCAGCACAGACATCTGAGAATCAGCACAGCAGACCCCTCCCCAAGAGGAAGCGCTGGAAGAACAAGGGAAACACAAGTTTAATGAACGAGCAGCACTGGAAAGCTCCAGGACTGAAAGAAAATAGTATGTAGAACTGGAGGGTCCCTTTTCCTTTTCCTTTTTTTTCCTTTTTCCATTATGACTCATTGTTATATCAGACTAAAAATTACCAATAATTTTTTTCTTTTCCCACCTGAACTACAATATTTTACTGGTTCTTCATTTTTAATTTTTTTTTCCTTTTTTTACTTTCATATTTCTACAACTACATGTCTTAGATATATTTTTCACTCCTGGATTCCCTTCAGTGTATTCAGTTTAATTTTGGTAGATATACGAGATATGGATATTTTTTTTTCTGCCTCATTTCTACAATGGTGGAAGTTAGTACCTTCTAACACATGACCGAAATACACCCAGAGCCATGTGGAACACTGTGTTGGTATTATGTGAGATTATATTCTCTCTTCCTTCCCCCTATCTTTCATTCTGCCCCCCTCTTTTATCTTGTTTATGTTTTTGTGGTCAATGTTAGGGTATTATATAAGTATTGCTGGTTTATATAAATTTGGGATTGGGTATCTTCTAACATACAGAACAAAATATACTCAAAGAGGATCACCCTTTAGGACCCCTTAGGTAGACTACATTCTCTCTCCACTACCACTTCCTCAACACAACCATCCCCTTTTCTCTCAATCTCTCTCTCTCTCTCTCTCTCTCTCTCTTTTTTTTTTTTACTTTTCTTTTTTTTTCTTTGTTTTTGGTTTTTGTCTTTATATTTTTACTACTTTGTTTTAAATTTTGTTTTTCACTTTAACGGTCCTTTTGTTTATTTTGTTCTGTTCTTCTTTTTCTTTTATTTTCTAGTCTTTTACCTCTTTGGAATCATCTAGGGTGTCCTTTACTTAGTTGTGGTTATTTTTGACTCTACCTGCTCATACAGCCAGTCTGCAGTATACAAAATGACTAGAAGGAAGAATTCACCACAGAAGAAAGAACCAGAAACAATACTCTCTGCCACAGAGTTACAGAGTTTGGATTTCAATACAATGTCAAAAATTCAATTCAGAGGTACAATTATAAAGCTGCTGGTGGCTCTGGAAAAAAGTGCAAAGGACTCTAGAGACTTCTTACTGCAGGGTTGAGATCTAATCAGGTCAAAATTAAAAATAGGTTAAATGAGATGCAGTCCAAACTGGATGTTCTAACTGCTATGGTTAATGAGGTGGAAGAGAGAGTGAATGATATAGAAGACAAGTTGATGGTAAGGAAGGAAGCTGAAGAAAAAAAAGTGAAAAACAATTAAGAACCCATTAAGAAAGGCTTAGGGAAATAAATGATAGTTTGAGAAGGAAGAATAAACATCTAATTAGGATTCAGAAGAGGCTGAAAGAGAGAGAAAGGACAACAAAGTATATTTGAACAAATCATAGCTGAGAACTTCCCAAATCTGGGGAAAGAAACAGGCATTCAGATCCAAGAGATAGAGAGGTGCCCCCCCCCAAAAAAATCAATAAAAACCATTCAACACCTCAACATTTAATAGTGAAACTTGCAAATTTCAAAGATAAAGAGAAAATTCTTAAAGCAGCTTGAAACAAGAAATTCTTAATTTATATGGGGAGAAATATCAGATTAACAGCAAACCTCTCCACAGAGACCTGGCAGGCCAGAAAGGGCTGGCATGATATATACAGAGTACTAAATGAGAAGAACATGTAGCCAAGAATACTTTATTCAGCAAGGCTGTAATTCAGAATAGAAGGAAAGATAAAGAGCTTCCAGGATAGGCAGAAACTGAAAGAATATGTGACCACCAAACTGGCTCTACAAGAAATATTAAGGGGGGATGGGACAACTGGGTGATGGGCATTGAGGAGGGACTTGGGGTAATGAGCATTGGGTGTGTATATTATATGTTGGCAAATCGAACTTCAATAAAAACAAATGTAAAAAAAAAAAAACAGAAATCTTGAAGTGACCTCCAGGCTAATACTTAAAAAAAAAAATAAAAATAGGGATCCCTGGATGGCTCAGCAGTTTAGCACCTACCTTCAGCCCAGGGCATAATCCTGGAGTCCTGGGATCGAGTCCCACCTCGGGCTCCCTGCATGGAGCCTGCTTCTTCCTCTGCCTGTGTCTTTGCCTCTCTCTCTCTCTTTGTCTTTCATGAATAAATAAATAAAATCATTAAGAAAAATAAAAATAAAAAATAAAAAATAAAATAAAATTTATGCCAACTGATTTTTCAAGACCAGGATTAGAAACTTCTGATGTCATTACTGATTGCTGCAAACAAGCTTCCTATTTCACCCATTGAAAAATTTCATAATATTCTCTGTAGTTTTTCATTAAATATTTTTAATATAGCATGCTTTATAATTTGTGTCTTATCTTCCCAACTATTTGCTAAATGGAAGGATATTTTTCTTGTTTCATTGTTTAATTCACGCTCTTAGCATAGTAGCTAATAGATAGTATATAATAAATGTTTAATGTTTATAAAGAACATTTTATAAAATATAATGCTTGGTTTTGGCAAGGTGAATGTTCTAAGTACTTTTCATGATCAAAAAATCTGGTAGTCATTTTGGAACTCACATATTGTCATATAAACAGAAAACTTGTATTTATCATACTCGATAGTTAATGATTTGCTGTCTCTATCAATTCAATAAGATGTTCTATAATTTTATTGTCATTTTATTTTACTTTATATGTTATCCTCTTTCTGTTTAATAACCATTCAATTTCTTTCCTACTCCTCTTTGGTATTGATTCTCTTTTATAATATTTATTCTTTCAGTCTTAGGTCATTTTTTGTTATTATAGAAGAGAAGAAAAGCCCTCTGAATGTTCAGAAGGACGTCTTTCTCTGTATGACCTCTTTGTATTAATTTCAACTATCTCAAATAGAGCACTGTCATTTCCTTGCTACTCTTGCCTTTAACAAAACATAGAAAACTTATTGACATTAATAGAATTTGGAACAAACCCATGCATTCTGGGTTTTATTATTTCTTACAGTACTTCTAAACTTTTATTTTGAGATCTAAAAGAGTAGGCCAATCCTGTGCACATAAGTACAATTGACCACTATCACCTTGTATGATGTTCCCTTGTATCTTGTCACCTTAAGCCAACAAAAATATGTCAACATGCTTTTTTTCCCAAAAAATATGTTTCTTGTGAGTAAAAATGATTTATGTTTACTCTTTTCTTTGTTCCATATGACTATCAGAGCATTTTTGATACCTGTGATTATTTTTTAAGCAGTATGTTCTGCATACTTTTTGTATGAGAACATTTTGGAAAATATCCCCATCTCTCTAATCCCTTAATGAATGTTTCCTTGGATAATAGAAGCATTCAATGCTAAAGGGGTAACATAATTGTGTAATTAGTTGAAAATAATATTTGTAGCTATAATAGGCTTCAAACTCAAGCACATTTTTAAAAACATTTTAATCAAACTTGAAAGCAACAGCTATTATTTTTATAACGGTTTCAAATTAATGAATTGAAGATAAATAGTAATTATTCATTTCTTAACAAAAGACAAAAAAATCCTAAAAGATAAAACGTTTGTTATTCCTTTGCAAAAAAAAAAAAAAAAAAATGTGTCCCAGACTGTTTTAAAGGGTTCATCTTAATTGCAGTACTTCATCCCCACAGTGTAGGTAAATGTTTGTTTTGTGTTAATTAAGAAGTCATTTAAACATCTGCCTTTATTTTATGGACTGCCTTTAAAGTGTAAAATGTGTTTTTCTCATGAGAGCACTTTATGTTCCCAAGTGGCAATTTTAAAATAAAGTGTCTCTTTTTCAGATATAAAGTCTAATGTGAAAAGGTTTTGCCATCTGTTCTATGTAGTTGTACTTGTGAGCTCATTGTTTGATTAGAAGCAACAAATGCACAGAAAACGTGTCTTCACTTTAAAGAAAACTACAAATAATGTACTGCCTGCTCTTATGATTCCTTTTATAAAATGCCATTTTAAACTTCATTCAGAATTAGTTGGATCTCTTAAAAGAGAAAGATTATCATTAAATTTAATTTTATAACATTTAGTAAAAAAAAAGAAAAAGGAAAACTTAATTCAGTTTTTCAAAGCACAATGAGATCCTCATCTCAATGCAGGGTGAATAAATGATTCCATACTTCTTACTCTGTCTATCCAATAAAGAGTTATGAATTCAAAAATAGTTTTTCAAGTGGTTTATGATGCCCCCAAAAGTAAGTCCTATCTGTTGAGATATAAGCCAAATTCTTTTATTAGAACTAGTCTCTAAGAACATATGGAAATATTGTTTAATTAAAAATTGAGAGTAGCTACCAGTGATTTTTAAAGTTCATTGATGATTCCTCAGTTTAGATATTTGGACAGAAATTAATTTTATTAATTTTATTTTTAATTAGTTCCATTTAGTTTTTCAAAGATTTTATTTATTTGAGAGAGAGAGTGAGAGAGAGATTACAGAAGGAGAGGGAGAAGCAGATTCCTCACTGAACACATAACCCGATGCAGGGCTCCACCCCATGTTCCTGAGATCATGATCTGAGCTTAAGGAGGACACTTAACTGACTGAGTCACTCAGGTGCTTCTGGAGAGAAGTTAATTTTTAAAAACCAGGAAAATACACATTTTTTTGTATGTTATATATTCACTAATTGCAAGGGAAAGTGAATTCCCTTGAATTCCCTTCTTAACACACTTCACACACAAGACCAGAATATTTACTGCTATTGAGAATGCTCTAGAATCTTTACTAATTGTGGAATCATTTGAACGGTTGTGATAACTCTGAAGATACATGTTTTCTTAGAATTTCCTGTATTTTAATGAGAATTCATCTGTGTTTCAGACATGGGACTAGAAACATGTAGAATGACATAAATGATTTCTATACCCAAAGGCATTCAAAATAAACCAACTTTCCTTCCATTCATGATAGTTTTGTTTTAAGGCAGAGTTAAGCCAATTGATCTGCATTAAAGCTCAGAAAACCAGAGATTATCTTTGAAGCCATAGTCTTGTTGAGGAGTCTTTGAACCTGAGGTGATTTTTGTTTTAATACTGATGCTATATTACCTAGTTGCTCTCAGGATTCTAGATTATGTCAAAACTTGATTTTAAACATGCTACCAGGGCTACTCTAAGTCCTATGAACACCAAGAATGTCTTACGTTCACTTCAGTATTTCCTGTGCTCATTATGTGCACATACTTGCAACAGCAAGTTTAAGTCTCTATAAAACAATATGAAATTATTTTTACTAAACTTCATTTAACCATGCTGATTGAAACAGTAGTTGTATTAAACCTTATATATGCTACATGCATGTAAAATGTATAAGTAGTCCAAGAAGTCAATTCCAGGACATATTTTGGTTTTCATTATCAAGAATATCTTTATGAGGGTACCTGGGCAGCTCAGTTGGCTAAGTGTCTGCCTTTGGCTCAGGTCATGATCTAAGAGTCCTGGGATGAATCCCTGTGTCAGGCTTCCTGCTCAGTGGGAGCCTGCTTCTCTCTCTCCCTCCCACTCACTTTGCCCCTCACCACCACTCATTCTCTCTCTCTCTCTCTCTCTCTCTCTCTCAAATAAATAATAAAATACTAAAAACAAAAGAGAATACCTTTACAGAGATGTTCGATAGTTTTTGAATGGGGCTTTCAAGTTTGGTTACTATTCAGTAAACCCTGGGAGACAGAAGGAGGTCAGTTAAGAAGAATAACAGTGGCCCCCAAAAGGGAGAAAACAGAAACAAAACAAAAATGATACTCTAAGAATCATAACTTTTATTTTTGCAAATAAAATTTCTTGTCAAATCTTTAAATAGCTGAAGGGCAGGATTAAAGCAGTAGTTTTAAAGAGATTGATCAAAGAATTATGTATTTTATTTTATCAAGCACATTAAATATAATATAGTATAGATTTTTAATAAATATTTTAAAATTTTAGTTGTCATTTATTCATTATTTGAAGGGGGAAATACTTAAGAGAGTTAAACCCACGAAAACCTTATTACAATTGCTTTTTGTGGATGAAGATAGAGATGATAACGTAGGATCAAATGTGAAACAAAGTGCCAAGTGTTGAGAATAAGTGTGTGAAAAAGAGGGAGATTTTTAAAAAGATTTTATTTATTCAGGAGAGACACACAGAGAGAGGCAGAGACATAGGCAGAGGGTGATGCAGGCTCCCCACAGAGAGCCTGATGAGGGACTCGATCCCAGGACCCCAGGATCATGCCCTGAGCTGAAGGCAGGGCAACTGCTGAGCCACCCAGGTGCCCTACTTTTTCTCATTTTTAAGAGAAAAGTCTAGTTTACTGATTTAAGCTCCATCTTTTTCTCCAATATATAAGAATTTATTTAATGTAATGATTTTCTGTCTCAGTACTTCTTCAGCCACTTTAACCACATCCTATAAGAAATGTTATCTAGACATAACTTGCCAAGTTTTCATTATGCTTTTCAAAAACTAAAAGACCAGAAAACTATGTATTTCTTAACATCAAATAATTAAAATGTCAGAGAGTATCATATGGTGTTACTCATATGTGGAACAGCACAGAGGATCTTAGGGAAGGGACAGAAAACTTAATGGGAAGACATCAGAGAGGGAGAAAAACCATGAGACTCTTAACATAGGGAACTGAGGGCTGTGGAAGGAGAGTTGTGGGGATGGGGTAATTGATTGATAAGCATTAAAGAGAGCATGTGATGTTATGAACACTGGGCATTATATGCAGCTGATGAATTATTGAGCTCTACATCAGAAACTAATGGTATACTATATGTTGGCTAATTGAATTTAAATTAAAAAATAGAACGATGTTTTCTAAACAAAGATGAGTTTAGAGTACTTATTGTAATCTAATATGCTATTTAATTACAGACCATTGAGAAATAGTAAATGCTACATAGCATGGCTTGACCATTCAGTCACTATCACAACTACTCAACTTTGTTGTTGTAACCTGAGAAAATCCTTAGATGGTATATAAATAAATGAATGTGATTGTACTCTAATAAAACTTTATTTTTAAGTGGGCAGTAGGCTATATTTGGCTGACAAGCCATAGATTGCTAATTCTAGTTATATATTATGGACATGTTCAACTTAAGCAAATACAGACACATAAGCACGTACATTATAGAAGTCCTGGCTAGCGTCTGAAATGGGATGCTAAGATCCAAAAGATCTTGGCATCAGCAGTGCTTATGGACTCTTAATTACTCTGAGTAAGCAGAGCAATGTTTTATGGCATTCATTTGATGAGAAGTTGTAGCAGAAAAAAAATCATCTACAAGATTAGTTTTGTTCTTGAATGATTGGTTATCTGTAACATTGACCAGTTAATTTATATGGTAGGTGACTTTAGTATTCAGTATATATGTATATATAGCTACACACACACACACACACACACACACACACACGTGTGAATACAACTCCAAAATCTAGATCTCTAGCCCTGATCCATGTTTTAGTCTATAATGCAGTGTTTCCACCTATCGCCAAGCATCTCCATATTCATTAACTGCCTGATTCATCAGTGCTATCTACCCAAAAGACTGTTGATCATTAAGACGATTAATTTCTCACTTTTTAGAAAGTGGCTTCCTCTTTCAGCTTTTCCTCATTTTTGTTCAAACTATGTAATCCTTTGTAGAATGTCACAGATGAAGTTCTAACACGTAAGTGACTTATCCATGTACCACAGAACATCTTAGATCATGGTCTCATTGGTTCCTTTTGTAAACACTTTTATTGGGTTATAATTTCCATGCTGCAAAATTCAGATGGTAAAGATATAATTCCAAGATTTTTAGTAAATTCATACTATTTTGCCAAACACCACTGAAATCCAATTTTTAAACATTTCTATTATCTCCTCAAATTCCCACATTCCTATTTTCAATCTATTCCTGTTCTTACTGTCAGGCCTAGAAAATTGCTGTTTTGTTGTCTATATCTATAATTTTGTCTATTCTGGACATTTCATGTAAATGGAGTCATATATTTGCCCGGATTCTCTTGATCAGTACAACATATTTAAAGCACTCCATGCTTCAGCATAGTTCAGCAATTCATTTATTTGTATTACTGAATAATACTGCATTGTACAGATATATATCATATCTTTTTTGCCCATTCACCAACTGATGAAGTTAGGATTGATTCCATTTTTGAGCTATTGCAAATAATGCTGCTATAAATATTCATATTTAAATCTTTCTGCTAACATATGTTTTTATTACTTTAGGCTTCATACCTAAGAGTGGAACTTAAATTTTTAAAGAAATTGCCTAAATGTCTCTCACTGAGACTGTACCATTTTGCATATGTACATATGTATTTACATTTATTAATGTTGCCTTATTTCACTTGACTGGAACCTCCTTTTCAGTGATGCATAGAAGTGGCAGTAACAGAGATGTTGCTTTTACCCAGTCTTTGAAAGAAAGCATTTGGTCTTTCTTCCTTAAGTATAGGTTTTTCATGGATACCATTTATCAGGTTGAGAAAACTTGCTTTTATTCCTTGTTTAGCAATAGTTTTTATGGGTTTTGGATTTTGTCAAATGCTTTCTTTGTGTCTATTGTGATGATCCTGAGACTTTTTTTTTGCTTTATCCTATTAACATGGTGGATTACTTGAACTGAATTTCAGATATTAAAACTTTGAATGCCTGACATAAATCCCTCTTGGTAATGTTGCATAATCTTTTTCTCTTCTTAATACTGTGCTATTGACCAACACAACCTTAACATTCCCCTCAGCTAGACCAAACCTGAAACTGACTTTTTCCTATCTCTATACCCCTTGATCTCACTTTCCAGAAAGCATTTCCTTTAAAAAAAAAAAATTGTAGTTGTAAATTCTTCATCTGCCCCTTTGAGATGTAAATTGTTTTAAAAGTCTCCTGCCAGTTTTTACAACCCAGGACACTCTTTCTCAAGGACCTGAGTTACTATCCCTTTGAAAAGTAATTATCAAGTAAGATAGGACTATCTCCTAGTCTCTATAGAGATTAGTAACAGGACATAGGTAGGCACCTTGCTCCAAGTTGTAAAAATAACTGTCAAAAAGATTGCAGGCCTTCAGTGTTTGCTAATTGGCCTTACTCAAAGGAAAAGCAAATCCTCATAGCTTTTATTCATTATGTCTCATGTTGTTTCTGTTCCTCTATTCCTTATTTCTCTCTACTATTGTGCTGAATAAATAAGTGAACCATTTTAAATTTCTCTGTTGATTTTTCAACTATATATATTTTTAAGATTTTATTTATTTGTGAGAGAGAGAAAGCACTAGTGGGGGGAAGGGCAGAGGGAGAGGGAAAGGCAGGCTTCCCACTCCATCTCAAGACCCTGGGATAGTGACCTGAGCCAAGGCAGACACTTAGTTGACTGAGCCACCCAGGTGCCCCTCAACTATATTTTTTTGTATGTGCTTAGTGATTGCTCTATAGATAATATGCAGCTGGTTTATTGCAACCTATTCATATTAATACTAACTTAATTTTAGTATAATAGAGAATTATTTGAATACATCTCTTTTGTCCTTTTCACTATTAGTGTTCTATCATTCTATCTTATAAATGCAAGAATGAGTGTTATTTCTTTATACTTCTGTGGATTTAATATAAATCTCCTGTCTTTTGTTGGAGCTGAAGAACTTTGTTTTCATTAAAGTAAGTTGACTAGCAATGGATTTTCTCAGGTTTTGTTCATCAGAGCTTGTCTTTTGTTTTCACCTTTATTTTTAAAGTGTAGTTTTTCTAGATACCAAAGTTTTGGTTAATAATGTTTCATTCCTACTGGACACCCTTGCACACACACTGTGAACTTGTCATCCCTCTGCCATTTGATCTCCATCATTAGTATTATGAGTAGTCAGCCTTTACATGTAATGTTCCCCACTAAGTAATCTCTCAAGATTTCTCCTTTGCTTTGTTGTTCATAAGCCTGACTCTGATGTGTCTAGGTATGGATTATGTTGTGTCTATCCTATTTGGATTTGTGGGATTAATGATTTTTTTTTATGTAGGAAGTTTTGACTGCTGTTTTTCAAAATTTTCCTGCCCATTGTTCTCTTGTTTTTCAGACTTCCATTACATGTCTATTGGAATGTTTGTGTTGTCTCAGGGTATCTAAGTATTTATATTTCCTTAATCTCTTTTCTTACTCTTTGGAATGCATATTTTCTATTGATCTGTATTCAAATTTACTGGATTTTTTCTCCTGCCATCTCAAATTTGCTGTTGAGATCCTCTAATAGATCCTCTAATGATTTTTTCACATCAGCTATTAAACTTTCTAATATCAGAATTTCCTGTTTCTTTTTCCCTTTAGCTTTTATCTCTGCTTGCAAAATACCACTTCTGCATTGAAATCTATCAAAATATTTCAGCTCTGTTTTTTAAGACACAATTAATTCCCAATTCTTTAGTGAATCAGTCCCTACAATAAATTGGATATAATTTATCACTTTTTTGTGTCTCCTACCAAGCACTTGGCTATTTTTGTTACGGTATATTTTAACATACTATGTAAAAAAAAAAAAATCCCTGAAGCAGGAACTATATTTACTGAGTTTGTATCCTTTATGCCATCTAATATATGGCTTTTCACATAGTAGATGCTCAACAAAAATGTTAAGTGAATCAAGATTAATATAATTATAGTACGGTTATTACTTAAACTTTTCTAATATTACCATTGTCCCAATAGTTTTAACCTTTTTAACAGTTAAAACATAGTAAATAAAACATATAACAGTGTTACAGTCTGCAAAGAGCCTTATCTGTAAGGTTATCATAAATCGTGAGAGACTTAACCATAGGAAAGAAACTTCGAGTTGCTGGATGGGAGGTGGATGGAGGTATGGGGTAATTGGGTGATGAACATTGAGGAGGGCATGTGATGTGAAGAGCACTGGGTGTTATAAACAACGGATGAATTACTGAATTCTGCAGCTGAAAATAATGACGTACTATATGCTGGTTAATTAAATTTAAATAAAAATAAATAGGTCATTGCATGCTTTTGGTTGCTTTTCCTTGTGTAACATAATTAGGACCATCATTGGAAACAACCCCGGGGCAATTGAGGTCAATGTGAATAGCATCCATTGGGGTTTTGTAGAAAACAACTGTACAGTATGCATGCAGAGGATCTAGATCTTGAACAATAAACCTGGTATTGATTTATTTAACTGGAGGTCCAGAGGTAGAGGAAAGTCAAGCTTGGCTTAATTCTTATAGTTGTGCTTCCAGATCTTTTGCCTGCACTGCATCCCCATAACCATACTTTTTTTTTTTTTTTTTCAGTTTCTGGCTAGCATTTCTCATCACTACAAATGTCTGTAACTGTTTCAAGATTCACAGCCATACACTATGATATCCTGAGACAGCTGAAAATTAAAGCTTTCTATTTCTTGTGATGACTTAAGCTGTATTTCTTAAAGGATATTTATTTCACAGAAATACTAGCAAATCTACTCCTTTTTAGATTGGTATGGTTTGTGTTGCATGCTCATTTCTGAAATGACCAGGGAAATGCCATTAGCTTATTGGTTTAGTTAGAGTTCCTAATTCATTACTTTTACTAGTGTTAGCATTTACTTTTTTACCAGTCAGAGCTAAGCTTAGAGTTGGAAATTGGATGTGGAAGGTATGTGATGAACGAGGAAGAGATTACAGTAGGAGCCAAAATCAGATTATTTTAGAGAAAGTGTGGATTGGTTAAGCAACCAACTATATGAATTACAGCTTGGTATTTAAAAAATGTTAAAAACTCATAGTTCATATGTTCATAATTATTTCCATTAGCCTAATGAACAATATATCTAGAGCCTACTCTTCCAAGATTTTCATCAACCATATTCCTTCCTTTTTTTATTCCTGGTTAAAGATAAGAACAACATGGTTTATAGCCTGAATCAAAATTTTATCTATATTATTTGCCTTGTATAATCGATTTGCAAATATTTGGGGATAAAAACTAAAATAAACATTGCAACTAATTATATTTCAGAGTCATGTAGTACAAGTATTATGGTTTAACTGTTCAACTTACCATTTATTTTATACTTGTTAGTATTAAAAGGCCTTTCATACTATTAATTAGCTCTTTATTCCTTCATTCTTGACAAGTAGAATATCAACTTAATAGAGGAAGGTATTCATCCACCCGAAAATTTAATGAACTGACCAAGGACACAGTGAGACTGACAAAAATTTAGTATCCATACCAGCAGTGTCAAAATTGCCCTACCAAATCGAGCATAACATGCTCGATTTGGAATTTGGGGTCATATTAAAGACTGATGGCTCAGCTATAAATCTAGCCAACAGGGAAGTAATATTAATAAGTCATTAAGATAGCTAAACATAAAACTGACCATGCAACAGTCTAAGATTTTTTTTAATGTAAAGGGAAAGTCATTATCAAGATGTGGCATAATGAAAAATAGAATAAATAGATAGTTCCCCAGTTGATGCTCAAATAAAGGAAAGTTACATATAATTATTTATGCCAGCTTCTTACATCTCTTGAGTACAATCTTGATGGTCAGCAATGCTAATAGAATTATTCATTTGAAAGTGCCTTTTTGAATTTGAATTATAGAATTGCTTCCAGTACAAAAGATCTTTAATCATACTGTATACTAATTTTATGCTAACTCCCAAAGAAGTGAATCTATCTTATGAAAAAAAGTAACTTAACACTTGGAAGAGACTTAGGAACTTGGAAAATTCTGGTTGTCTGACCTGACAGATTAAAATTAATTTATCTGGTGATTTTTATAATTAATTTTGAAATAAATATGAGTAAGAAATATTATTTTTCTTTGTAACTATACAAAATTTATGGAACCTTATATTTAAAACTACTGCCTTGGAGTCTGAATGAGGTAGATTGAAACTACATTTCGTTTCTTAAATGTTAAATCTCTTGGGGGATCTGACTTTAACAAGGACATCTAACAGATGATCAAACTCAGCTACATACAGCTAGTTCTGTAACTTATGCCATACCCAGGATTAGTCTTTCTATTCTAAGATAAGGCTGGAGCTGTCTTTCCCATTTCCCTATTTGTTGTACTCCCTAACTTCAAATAAATGTCAGAAGGATAATGGAACCAGGTAAAAAGGAACATTTCTTCTCTACTAAAATAAAATATATGCATATCTGAAAAGAAGATAAAATTTATCATGTAGAAAGTGAATATAGGTCATACTTGATAACCAACAATCAATTTATTAAATACACTTAAAAAGTTAGGAATTCTATTATCAAATCAGTATTTGTTTTGACTTAAGTGTTTTTATAGTTCCAATATTTAGTTGCTTCTTAGAAGCTAATATTTTGTTTTCAATTATGAAAATCAGCTAGGAATATTGAACACATAAAAAATTATGGATAATACAAACAAGTAGTTTACAAAATAAGAAATCTCGAAAGCTAGCAACATAGCAAGATGTTCTCAAACTTACTAATAATCACAGAAATAAATTAAAACTATAATGAATTATCACTTTATATCCATTTGGCTAAAATTTTGATATGTAGATACTTCCTTGTTGCTAGCAAGCTAGCAATGTTGTGGACATATAGGAACTCTGAAGGTGCTGAAAAGAGTGTGGACTGATACAGTCATTCTGAAAAATATCTTCAAAATAGTTATTTAAATACACATATGACCTATGGTTATGGAGAATGTATAATTTTTAGAGTGAAGAGATGCTTTTTATGTTTACTCTAAGATGACAAACTTAAACCAAATCTGTTTCAAGCAAGCAGAAAGTAATGTGCCACCTTACTTAGGACACAGTAAATTTTTTCTTATGTATATATTCCTAAGATGTCACTCAAAAATCTGTAGATGTAGACACACAATAATCACCATGGAAATGTGATAAATACATAATTAATATTAATATTCAAATTCTAACCAATATAACTGATAATTTAACTTTCCATTAGTACTTATTTGATTTTTATTGGGTTTAATATTACAATGATAAGGGAGGCTGCTGTGATAGAAAATTAGGTTGAGAACATATTGCTTTAAGGAAGCATGTAAAGAGTATCTTTTTTGAGAAGGTTACAGATAAGTTGGAACATGGATGATAAATGGAGGCATCTATAAGAAGATCTAGAAGAAGAGCTCTTTATGCACAGAGGGGCAAGAGCATAGATCCTGGAGTAGGCACAAGCTCAAGGTGTTTGAGAAAAAGGAAGTCAGTTTGATTGGGCTTGGAGCAATGAAATTAAGAGTACAAGATAACATCAGAGAAGTAGGCAAAGATGTTACTTCTTTTCAGGATCTTATAGCCTGGGTATGTACTTTAGAAGACTTTAAGCATAAGAGAGAAAGATGATTTTTTTTACATAAAATATATATATACACATACATATATTATCTATCTATCTATCTATCTATATCTTCTTACATAGGATATATATACATATAATTTTTGCTGTAGTTTGTAGAAATGATTACATAAGATATATATCTTTTTAATATATATTTTTACATAAGATATATATATATATAATTTTTTGGCTGTAGTTTGCAGAAATAATTGTAGACACATGGAAACAATTAGGAAGATATTAGAGTAGGCCCTCAGAGAGATGAAGGTAGTATCAACTAGATAATGACAATGAAGATGAGAAAGGTGGTTAGTTTGGGGATATGTTTTGGATATAGAATTATTAATATTTCTTAGTTTATTAGATATAGGGATTGAAGCAATGAGAAAAATCAGAGATAAATGGCAAGATTTTAATTTAAACAAGTCGGAATTTGGCTGTGTTATTTAATGAAATGGGGAAAATACAGAAGGACAAGATCATGGAAGAAAAGTCTCGTTAATTTTTCTAGGCACTAAGAGTCGATCATAAGTTGATGATTATATTTGATTCTGAAACTCAGGACGGACCAATAATCACACACTTATGCATGATTAAATTCCTCCTTTATTGCATATGCTTTTTCTCTAACATTTAATTATGTGGGGATTTTTATTGTACAGCTACAGAGTAATTCCTTTTATTTAGTCAGATATATAAGGTTTCCTATCTCATGAATCCAGTGTTCATGACTTAACTGTAATTTAAGTATAACTTCAATTGTGAATGTTTATTATATCACTCAGTGAATTTTTGTATGAAATCTTTTTTTAATAATAAAACTTTTAAATGTAGTTAGATATCTAGTAGAGACATTGGTCAAAAGCAACTTTGAGGACAAAAAATAATTATCCAGAAAATATAAAGAGCACTTATAAATGAATTATAAAAAAGACAAAAGCTTATTAAAAGTAGAAGAAACAGGGACCCCTGGATGGCTTAGTGGTTTAGTGCCTGCTTTCAGCCCATGGCGTGATCCTCGAGTCTCGGGATCGAGTCCCATGTCGGGCTCCCTGCATGGAGCCAGCTTCTCTCTCTGCCTGTGTCTCTGCCTCTCTCTCTCTCTCTCTCTCTCTCTCTTTCATGAATAAATAAATAAAATTTAAAAAATAGAAGAAACAAACACACAGAAGATGCACGAACAGCCACTAAACACATGAAAAAGGTACTCAACATCATTGGTCAAAGGGGAAATGTGACTTAGAGCCGCTACCAGTTAACATTTCACATCCATCCAAAGAGGTATAGATGGACAGTACCAAGAGTTAGGGATGATGTGGAGTAGTAGAAATTTTTATATATTGCTGGTTAGAATGTGAAATGGGACAGCCGTTTTGGAAAACTTTTGGGCAGTTTCTTATCATCCTAAAAATATGCCTATTTCATGACCCAGCAATATCACTCCTTGGTATATCTTAGAGAAACATGGATATATATATATATATATATATATATATATATATATATATATACACACACACACACACACACAAATACTTAAAGAAACATCTTTAGTAGTTTTTTTCATGAGATTAAAAAATAAAGACAATCCAAAATCCTATCCATAAAATAGTTACAGTGTGGCATGTTAATACAATAGAATTTTATTTAGTAATAAGAAGGAACTGATAAACTCCCCCCAAAATGTCAAAAACATGTTGTATGAAAGAAGTCACACACAAAAGAGTATACAACCTATGATCCAATTTATTCACAGTTAAGAAACAGACAAAACTAATATATGCTCATTGAAATCAGAACAGTAGTAGACTTCTGACAAGGAATTGAGGGGGGATTGGTAAGTTGTATGAAGGAATTTTCCAAGTATAGAAATGTTCTATATGTTAATTTTACTGATAATATCATAAGCCCATGTCTAATATCATAAGCTTAATATCTAAACATTTTACTGCATGCAAATTATATCCTAAAAATAAAAATAATAATTTTGTGGTACTTGTTCAACAAAAGGGTTGGTAGCATTGAATGAAAAAATTATAGCTTGCTCTGTCCTCAGTTTTTGAGGTTAACCAAGTTCTTCAGGGGTTTGATATGTGGCTTGTTGAAACACTGTCCTCTCTTTGGATTACATAAGAGTAGGACACATTTTGCTCACAGAGGCACAGCAGAAACTAGCCTAATGAATCTTGAAATACATCTGTCAAATGATTAAAAAAAAAAGTTTGTGCATGATCTGTAAAATACAGGATTGTTTTCTGCCATGATTTATTGCAGCACTGCATAAAATTCTAAAATCTTAGGGCCTTATATTTATACAACGTTAAGCCCCACAATACCTGCCTTCTAGCTCGACAGGGCCGATTATTCTTTATTGTAATTCATTTCCCATTGCTAGCATATAACTCTGTTATCAATCACACATGATTTATCTGTTTCTTGATTCGAATCACTGTGGTATACCTGGTCCAGGTGACACAATATAGATTTCAAAATGGAAATGCTTCACTCTCCGTGAAGCAGGTGTTAAAGGATAGAAGAAAAATGAAATTATTCTGGAGAAAAAGAAGTCAAAGTAGAGAGGGAAAAGTAATAGATCTAATTTTTCTAAGGAGTCTTTGGATGTATGCAAATGAGGAGAAAAAAATATTTGGAAAACAATTTTTTTAACTTATACATCTACCTTAAAAACCACTGTGGGAATAAAATGGCCTTACCAAAAATTTGAGAAGCCCTCTCCTCATGTGACCACCCAGTAACTGTGTAGATGACAATAAACATGCTGTTCCATTAATAGATCCTTATTTGAAGATGGTTAAGAAGGGGAAATATCTATGCCGCCCCTCTTTGGTAGACACACAGTCTGTGGTAGAAAGCATGGCTAGAAGCAGGAGCTAGTTTACGAATGTAGCCTTTTTTAGGAATTTAAGGTGAAACACCACTGAACAGTGGTCAGGTCATAGATAAAAATAGTGTTCTCACTTCTGAAAGAAATTGAGGAAGACACAAAGAGATGGAAAAATATTCCATGCTCATGGATTTGAAGAATTAATATTGTGAAAATGTCAATGTTACTCAGGGCAATTTACACGTTTAATGCAATCCCTATCAAAATACCATGGACTTTCTTCAGCGAGTTGGAACAAATCATCTTAAGATTTGTGAGGAATCAGATAAGACCCCAAGTAGCCAGGGGAATATTAAAAAAGAAAATCATAGCTGGGGGCATCACAATGCCAGATTTCAGGTTGTACTACAAAGCTGTGGTCAAAAAGACAGCATGGTACTGGCACAAAAACAGACACATAGATCAATGGAACAGAATAGAGAATCCAGAAGTGGACCCTTAACTTTATGGTCAACTAATATTCGACAAAGGAAGAAAGATTATCCACTGGAAAAAAGACAGTCTCTTCAATAAATAGTGCTGCGAAAATTGGACATCCACATGCAGAAGAATGAAACTGGACCATTCTCTTACACCATACACAAAGATAAGCTCAAAATGGATGAAAGATCTTAATGTGAGACAAGATTCCATCAAAATCCTAGAGGAGAACACAAGCAACACCCTTTGTGAACTTGGCCACAGTAACTTCTTGCAAGGTACATCCATGAAGGCAAGGGAAACAAAAGCAAAAATGAACTATTGGGACTTCATCAAGATAAGAAGCTTTTGCACAGCAAAAGAAACAGTCAACAAAACTAAAAGACAACCTACAGAATGGGAGAAGATATTTGCAAATGACGTATCAGATAAAGGGCTAGTTTCCAAGATCTAAAAGGAACTTATTAAACTCAACACCAAAGAAACAAACAATCCAATCATGAAATGGGCAAAAGACATGAACAGAAATCTCACAAAGGAAGACATAGACAAGGCCAACAAGCACATGAGAAAATGCTCCGCATCACTTGCCATCAGGGAAATACAAATCAAAACCACAATGAGATACCACCTCACACCAGTGAGAATGGGGAACATTAACAAGGCAGGAAACAACAAATATTGGAGAGGATGTGGGAAATATCAGAAAGGGAGACAGAACATGAGAACTGGGAAACAAACAAGGGGTGGTAGAAAGGGAGGTGGGCGGAGGTGGGGGTGACTGGGTGATGGGCACTGAGGGGGGCACTTGATGGGATGAGCACTGGGTATTATTCTATATGTTGGCAAATTGAACACCAAAAAACAAAAAAAAAACAAAAAAAAAAAACAGTGTTCTGACCACAGTCTTATAGCCACCATTCTGGGAAGCTAAACAACCACTGTGGCAACTGGCCCAAAATAGTCCAGACTTAGTCAGTGATTGTCAGCTTCTCAAAATTTTATTCCCTCATTCTTGCTTCCAACTCAGGATCAACCAGAGAAAGCCAATGACACTCTTTACACTAATTGCATAGGATATGAGGTTTTTAGTTAGCTCCAGATTATGCACTCCAACCTCCTCCAGTGAGGCAATTAGGGCATACCTGAAGTGTTGCCTCCCCCTCTACCCCATTGTAAAGTTTTCCCACTTGCCTGCCTGCCTTTGAGTTTCCACCAGACACGAGTAATGGTGGTTGATTTATTTGCTTTTCCGAGCTCTGAATATAGCTTATACAGGTTCCCATTTAGGTGGCCTTCCTTTCTTTCCACATCACCCAGTCTTCCTTTTGTCCTTCTTTATTTAAAGGATCAAGTAGGAACTGGTAACTCAATGAAGATTATTGAAAGTAGAAATTAGGAGGAGATTTAGGGATTTGCAATAGTTGACAGTAGAGATTTCTAAGAAGGAAAGGGAGACTAACAGTGCTAATTTCCACAGAAAGTTTAAATAAACTGAAAGAGGAGGAAGCTGAGTGGAGTTAGCCTTTCACAAACCATTGTTAACAATGACAGAGTAATTTCAAGTGCAATGGAAGGGAAAAAAGGCAGAATGAAAACTGAATGTAATGTGATGGAGGTGTGGAGGCATTAACTGTAGAAATCTTTCTAGAACACAATTCGAGATTTTATTTTTTAACAGATTTTATTTTTATAATTAATTAATTTATTTTAGAGAGAAAGGAATCAGAGGGTAGGGGCATAAGGAGAGGGAGAGAGAAACTTTAAGTAGACTCCATGCCAATCATGGAGCCCAATGCAGGGTTCAGTGAGATCACGACCTGAGCCCAAACCAAGAGTAGGATGGTCAACTGACTGTACCACCCAGGTACTCCAAAGTTAGAGATTTTAAAAAATGGAGGCCTTTGGATGTGATTTTTGGATGGTGGTGCATGAAGGTTCAGTTATCGTTACTGTAGAGGTGAAAGATAGATAGTGGGTTGGAATGGAATTGGATGGGGAAAGAAAAGACAAAGGGATATAGAAAGACAATAAACAGGAAAGTAACACCATAGCCCAAACTCAGAGAATATTTAGTGCTAGAAGACAGTGATATAGTGACCTAAATCAACCAAGGGAAAAGAAAAATAGCTGTTTACATTGGCAAAGAACCTTAGAAGGACTCTAATCCTGTTATATAATTTAGCAGATAGGATAATGGAAGCTCAGAGAGCCATAGACAAAACAGGCAAAAATGTTGGAGGACACTCTGGATAAATGGAGTCACAGAATCCTAAGTAATAGATAGTTTGTGGTGTGCATTTTTTTTCGCGTTACCTAGAATCAGTCCAAGCCCTAAATTGCTGTGACACTTTCAGAATTATTTTATACAAAACTAGCTCATTGCTGAACTGAGTAATTGCTTTTTGAAATGAGTGTAAGTGTACTTAAAGAAGTAAGAAAATGCCTTTAAAACAAAACAAACAAATTATGCCTTGAAGTTAGAATAGACTCCCATTTTTAAATCCCTTCTCTGCTATCTACTGTCTTTGTAATTTTAGGCAATTATTTGACAATTCAAATTTCAATTTCTTCATCTATAAAATGAGAATAGCAGTGTTACCTCACAGGGATAGCATAACATCTGGCTTATAGCTGATAGTAAAAATGAAGGAATGCTTTTATATTTGGAGAAAATATACTAATATTATTCATTTGACTATTACTTAGCTTTAATACTTATATGCCACACTGGGTGTTATACTATATGTTGGTAAATTGAACTTCAATAAAAAAAAAGAAAACGGAAAAAAATACTTACAGGCCAACATACTTGCACATATATACACATACATACATTTCAACAACCATGTGAGAAGGGCAGGGCAGGACAGCAACCATCATCTCCATTTAATTCAAGAGGATTTTTAAAGTACAAGGATATTAAGCAATTTGTCCAGTGTCTGATACTTAATACATGCAGAACTCATATCCAGGACTTCTGATTTTCTGGGGCCTGGAAAGCTCTAGATTCATAGTTATGTGTATGAATTTGCATTATTCCCGGAGTTGGAGTATTCTTTCAGTGGCTGTATAAAATCTTGACTAAGTTTCAAAGGGATAGCCACAGTGAGGGTAAAGAACCTGTTCAGCCCAGTAGTAAATTTGTCTGTCTGTATGATAGAGCTCAAGAAGAGCCTAAGGATCATTTTGTCTGATCTCTCATTTTGCAGATGTTGAAAAAATATTTCCTGGGATGCCTGGGTGGCTCAGCGGTTAAGCTTCTGCCTTAGGTTCAGGGCATGATCCTGGAGTCCCAGGATTGAGTCCCACATCCGGCTCCCTGCTGGGAGCCTGCTCTCCCTCTGCCTGTGTCTCTGCCTCTCTCTCTCTGTCTCTCATGAATAAACAAATAAAATCTTTAAAAAAATCTTTCCTAATTTATACTAGGAGAGCCCCTAAAGCCAGATCCCCTAATCAATAATTCCATCAGTACAAAAAACTCTATATTATTCATCAAATATAATGTAGAAAAATGTCCTACTGAAAAATTTGTTTTGGAAATAACTGACAAGAAATTGAGAAATGAAGCCTAATGGAAAAATTTTGTGTTTACAATTTCATGTATTTATTAAAACTATAAATGTTTGCCATCTATTTTTATTTTTTAATGTTAGTAATTTTATTAGTTTTTCTTTAGATTTTTTAAATTTAAATTCAATTTGCCAATATATAGTATAACACCCACTGCTCATCCCATCGAGTGTCCTCCTTAGTGCCCATCCCCCAGTTACCCCATCCCCCCACACACCTCCCCTTCCGCAACCCTTTGATTGTTTCCCAGTTAGGAGTCTCTCATGATTTGCCTCCCTCTCTAATTTTTCCCCACTCAGTTCCCCTCCTTTCCCTCATAATCCCTTTCGCTATTTCTTATATTCCACATATGAGTGAAACCATATGATGATTGACCTTCTCTGATTGACTTATTTCAGTCAGCACAATACCCTCCAGTTCCATCCAAATCAAAGCAAATGGTGGGTATTTGTCCTTTCTGATGGCTGAGTAATATTCCATTGTGTGTATGTGTGTGTGTATATATATATATCCTCTAGTATATATATTATCCTCTAGTATTTTGATGGATTCTTGTCTAACATTTAGATCATTCATCCATTTTGAGTTTATCTTTGTGTATGGTGTAAGAGAATGGTCTAGTTTCATTCTTCTGCAGGTAACTGTCCAATTTTCCCAGCAGGATATTGAAGAGACTGTCCTTTTTCCAGAGCATAGTCTTTCCTGCTTTGTCAAATATTAGTTGACCATAGAGTTGAGGGTGCATTTCTGGATTCTCTATTCTGTTCCATTGATCTATGTGTCTGTTTTTGTGCCAGTACCACACTGTCTTGATGATCACAGCTTAGTGATATAGCTTGAAATCTGGCATTGTGATGCCCCCACCATTGGTTGTCTTTTTCAATATTCCTCTGGCTATGTGGAGTCTTTTCTGATTCCATACAGACCTTAAGATTATTTGTTCCAATTCTGTGAAGAAAGTCCATGGTATTTTGATAGGGATTGCATTAAATGTGTAAATTGCCCTGGGTAGCATACACATTTTAATATTTATTCTTCCAGGCAGTCTGGAAGCCTGCAGCCTGGGTGGCTCAGAGGTTTAGCACCATCTTCAGCCCAGGGTGTGATCCTGAGACCCAGGATCAAGTCCCACATCAGGCCCCCTGCATGGAGCCTGCTTCTCCCTCTGCCTGTGTCTCTGCCTCTCTCTCTCTCTCTCTCTCTCTCTCTCTCTCTCTGTGTCTGTCATGAATAAATAGGTAAAAAAAAATTTTTTTAAATTATTCTTCCAATCCATTAGCATGGAATACTTTTCCATCTCTTTGTGCCTTCCTTGGTTACTGTCAGAAGTGTTTTGTAGTTTTTTGTGTATAGATCCTTTACTTCTTTGGTTGGGTTTATTCCTAGGTATCTTATGCTTTTGGGTGCAATTGTAAATGGGATTGACTCCTTAATTTCTCTTTCTTCAGGCTCATTGTTAGTGCCACATAGAAATTCCACTGATTAATGGGCACTGATTTTGTATCCTACCACATTGCTGAATTGCTGTATGAGTTCTAGCAATCTTGGGGTGGAGTCTTTTGGGTTTTATATGTACAGTATCATGTCATCTGCAAAGAGGGAGTGTTTTACTTCTTCTTTGCCATTTTGAATGCCTTTTATTTCTTTTTGTTGCCTGATTGCTGAGGCTAGGACTTCTAGTACTATGTTGAATAACAGTGGTGAGAGTGGATATCCCTGTCGTGTTCCTGATCTTAGGGGAAAGACTCCCAGTGTTTCCCATTGAGAATGATATTTGCTGTGGGCTTTTCATAAATGGCTTTTATGATATTGAGTAATGTTCCCTCTATTCCTACACTTTGAAGAGTTTTAATCAGGAATGTTTGCTGTATAATGTTTGCCATCTCTTAAAGGAGCTTCTTGTCCAATTATAACTTTTATTTATTGTGTATATATTCCTGATCTAGAAACACTCTGCTGACAAATGCCAATGGCACTGTCCTTTACATTACAATTTTGTACTTTTTTATAAACATAAAACAAATGTATAGAGGTTTAAATCCATTTATAAGATACTTTTCATAACTTATGTATCTTGCATATTATCTCATTGAATTCCAGAATATTTGTACAGAGTAATTATTATTTTATATAGGTTTTAAATAAATTATGTTTTAAATATTCAAAGAGTATGCTTTATTAATAAGCATAAAATATTTTCTATGGCAGGACTTAAAATATAATTGGTGTTTTCAAATATAAAATTTGTGAGGATATATAATCTTCAGCTTGCTAACTTGCTAAAATAGAGATTTATATCTACAGGAAGTTGTATGGTGATGCAACCATCAAATGCATGGAATGTGTATTCTATTAACCTGTTTTTGAGGGCTGCAATAAAATGCTTCCCAAAAATATGAAAATAAGAGGAAAGGGAATTTCTTTTCTACACATGAAACATGGTGGAATATATGAAAGATATGCAAGGTCGGTTAAAAGAGGCAAACTTTAGGTAAGAAGAAATTTGCTCTAATTTGATGCAAAGGGTTAGCATATTTAAAGAAAGAATGTCTCGTCCAACAGACTAGTTGGCTTACTTAGAAAAAAAAAAGAAAAAGGAAAATCATTGAGATGAACATGAACTGCATCCAATCAGATACTATTTAGAGAAGAGACAGCCCTGCTTCAAGCACTAAACTGTGGTGTTCCAAGGAAAGACATGTACTTATTGTAGAGATAATGTATGCCTTGTTACCTTAGCCTGAGACAGGTAAACATCCATATTTTATAACTCCTGGGGTTCTTAATCCAAGATTGAAAAGCCACTTTCTGCTCTTCAATTCTCTTGTTTTATGCTTGCAAGAAGAATCTTGCAATAGGTCTGTCTGATATGGTAGTTACTAGCCATATGTTGCTGTTGACCACTTGAAACTGTGGCTGGTCCATGATAAGATGTGCAGTAAATGAACACAGTGTATTTCAAAGTCATAGTACAAGAGCTAATTATCTTATTAATAACTTTTTATTGGTTGCATGTTGAAGTTTAACTTTCTTTGAAATTATATCTTTCACATATTGGGTTAATATAGCATTAAAATTCATTTCACCTATTTTTAAATATTTATTTATTTATTTATTTATTTATTTATTTTTATTTATTTATTTGAAGGAGAGACAATATGTGAAAAAGCACAAGCAGGGGGAGAAGAGGGAGAGGAAGAAGCAGGCTCCCTACTGTGATGCAAGACAGACAAGGGGATCCATATGGGGTTTGTTCCCAGGTCCCTGGGGTTGCCACCTGAGCTAAAGGCAGCACTTAACAGAGTGAGCCACTTAGGCTCCCCTATTTCTTAATTTCTAATATGGCCTCTGAAGATTTTAAAGTTACATATGCGGCTCCTGTGTACAGATTTGTGGATCACATTATAATTACTTTAGACATCCCTGATCTGTATGAATGTAAAACATCAATGTCCACTCCCACCCCCCAGTATTTTTTATTGTACATTACTTGAGTGACATTCTTATTGCAGACAATTTTGCAGGTGAATATGGGTATAAGAAGAGAACATCTGGTTATATGGATTCAAACTTTTTCTTCCTTCACAGGCTATATACTTCTCATGGCATATTTAAAAAGCAGCATTTGGATTTTATACATCAGTTTCATGAATTTGTTTCACCTGAATCTGCCATTGAGAATGATATCTACTTTTGGCATGTTGGGGCCTCAGAGATCTGAGGGCCAGATCTTGTACCATGATACACGGACCACAGTTGGCCATACTGTCAGTTTTGGAAGACAGCCAGCTGTCCAGTATTTCCCAACATGAATCACATCTGTGTCGTATGTGTTTATGTGTGTATATTTTTCTAACATTGTTATTTTCTAAATTCAGATATTTTATAATTTTATATTTAGTATTTATTTTTATAAAGCTCATAAAAAGTTCAAAAGTCATTTTTCTGAGCCCCACATACTTTGGCTACTGCCAAGTGGTCAGCAGCTCTTTTTAATCTTTTTTTTTAAGATTTTATTTTATTTATTCATGAGAGATACAGAGAGAGAGAGGCAGAGGCAGAAGGGAGAAGCATAGTCCCTGCGGGGAGCCTGATGTTGGACTCAATCCCAGGACCTCGGAATCACTGAGCCAAGGGCAGATGCTCAACCAATGAGCCACCCAGGGGCCTCCTTCTAAATCTTTTAATTTTGTGTATTTGTCTCTGTTTCTCTAAGCAAAATGTCTATATTACCACTTCTTTATTTTTCAGTTTTAGTGATTATCTATAAAAAACTGGAGGTTTTGTTTTCTTTCATAAATTTTACCCTTTCACACATACACATAAACATATGCACACTCATTATAGAAACCTAAATTTCCCATTCTTCCATCCTCCAAAGATAGATCTATTATAGTTTTGATTAGATTATAATTCACAAAGAGTGGAATCTAATGTGTGTGTTCAATCTACCATCTTTAAGGACAATCTGAATGAGGTCTTTACATTAAAGGAATAAAAAAAATAAAGGAATAAAATATCAGAATGTGGAAGTAGAAGCAATGTTGCTGAATGAGTAACCATGGTCAGTATCACATTGGGTGAGTGGCAGCACTGAAGAGGAATCACAAGTCTGATGTCATCCCCCATCTTAACCTATCCATTATTCACCCCATGACCTTGTTAACAAACACTCAAGATTAGAATTTTCTGCAAAAATTTTGGAAGATAGGTATATTAATGAAGGATTCATGGGGAAAGAAGAGCTTTTTATTTTGGTATAGTCCCAGTTGTTTATTTTTGCTTTTGTTTCTCTTCCCTAAGGAGAAATTTCCATAAATGTGTTGTTAAAGGTGATGTCCAAGAGATGATTGCCTATGTTTACTTTAAGGAGTTTCATGGTTTCAGGTTTCACATTTTGAGTTTGTTTTTGTGTATGGTAGAAAACAGTGGTGTAGTTGCATTCTTTTGCATATAGCTGTCTAATTTTCCCAATACCACTTTACTAAAAACACTCTTTTCCCATTGTATAATTCTGCCTCCTATGTCATTGATTAATTGATCATATAGGTATAGGGTTTTTTTTATGAGCTCTTTATCCTCTTCCATCAATCTACGTGTCCACTTTTATGCCAGCACCTTATTGTTTTGATTGCAACAGTTTTGCAGTACATCTTGAAATATGGGATTATGATACCTCCAACTTTGTTCTTTCTCAAGATTGAGTAACTATTCAAGGACTTCTGCAGTTCTATATAATTTTTAGGTTTATTTATTCTAGTTCTGTGAAAATTACTATCGGTATTTTGATAGGGGTTGCAATGAATCCGTAAGTTGCTTTGGGTAGTATGGACATTTTAATGACATTTATTTTTCTAGCCATGGGCATGGTATATCTTTTCATTTGTTTGTGTTATCTTTAATTTCTTTCATGAATGTCTTATAGTTTTTAAAGTATAGATCTTTCACCTCTTTGGTTAAATTTATTCCTAGATATTTGCTCGTTTGGTACAAGTGTAAATGGAATTGATTTTTAATTTCTTCTACTTTGTTATTATTGTATACAAATGTAACAGATTTCTGTATATTAATTTTACATCCATAACTTCACTGAATTCATTTATTCTAATAGTTTATTATTTTGGTGGAGGCTTCAGGGTTGTTTTGTTTTTTGTTTCTTGTTTTTTTGTATATAGTATGTCATCTCAAATAGTGACAGTTTTACTTCTTCTTACCAGTTTGGATGTCTTTTATTTAGTTTTCTTGTCTGATTCTGTGGCTTGGACTTCTCTGTTGAATAAAGCTTATAAGAGTGAAATCCTTGTCCTTTTGCTGATCTTAGATGAAAGTCATTCAGTTTTCACCATTGAGTATGTTAGCTGGGGACTTTTCCATATATAGCCTTCATTTTGTTGAGATATGTTCCTTCTAAACCCACTCTTTTAAAAAGCCTTTATTATTAGTGGATGTTGTAAAAATTATGGTTTGAATTGTTTTCTTTAAGAAATGAGATCACTAAAATTGTGTAATGATAGAATGAGGTGTTTTTTACCCTGATAATATAGGCCATAGATGATACATAAACTAACTTGAAGGTGAAAGTGAGGGAGATTCTGGCTAGACCTATTTATAAGATATTTTAGTCATCTTAGGATGGAATGATGAAGGTCATGATGAAGGTCATTCCATTCTGAGGAGGCAGAAAAAATGGAGACAAAAAAAATGGAGATAAAAAGGAACTAGAAAAATTACACAGTATTTAAATATGAGGAAATAGTGAAACTGTAGAAAATAAATATTGATTAAAAGTGACAAGTCTAGCTTGGTAAAAACATTTTGTTATAAAAATTTTTATTTTTAAGGGTGTTGAACTTGGACTTAGAGTGGATTATAAAAGGGCATATGCAGGAAACTAAAATTCACCCACCCCTGTCCATTGCAGCCAAATACACATGACACTCAACTAAATCTGACTGTATAAGTAGAGAAAATTAGGGAAATTCTATTCACAAATTTTAAATTCTGCAAAATTTGTCAGCATTAATTCTGACCAAATGCTGCTAATTTAGACTTTTAAAAATATTATTCTTGGTTTCCTTATGTATTCCTTAAGCATTCATCAGATGCTTAGAAACTTAGTCAAAAGAAAAAAAAAGAAAGGGAAAGAAGGGCAAGAAGGAAAGATAGAAAAGAAAAACAGAAGAGAACTAGATGACTGGATTACAAATCAATTGAGTTTGTGTTTAAATGATGAATGTATACATTAAGAAAGCCTCAGCTTTCATGGTTCCCAGTAGTGTCCTAACCAGGGCCTCCTTTGATCACAAAGCTTTAAGAAAATAAGAAATTATTGTTCTTTACAAAAGAAGCTGAGGACAATTTTAATAGATAATTTTCTAGGCCTTACTATATCCTGTTTATTGTTATGACTGAATACAGGCACACATGATTTGCATTGTATAAAACGCTTTTATAGAAATCCAACCTCTGCATTTTTAGAATACTAACAATGTTTTTTTTTTAATTCTGCCATTAGTTTTATAGTTGTTAATATCGAAAGAGTTTGCTTTGAATGGGAATACTTGTCAAATACAGACTATTCTATTTTAGAGTGTATCTAGTAGAGACAAGAATTTTTTGGCATGAGCATTTATATGGAGTACTGGAGGAAATACACTTTAAAAACTGAAATAAATGCTGGTTTTTTGATAGGCAGTTGCTGAATTCCATAGGTAAATGGGCTTCCATTTTATTATAATAGAAAATGGATACATGTTAGAGCAGTCATTTTTAAACAATTTCTTTTTTGTTTGTTACCTAATGTTGTTCCAGATAAAGGACTAATAGGCGGTTATTTATCAATATGAATTGTTTTTGTCTTTGTTTCCCCCTTCCTTTGGGCTCAAATTTATTAAATTAATGGAATGGATGTTTAGGGTGGGATAGCTGGTTGGTAAAAACCTAAAGAATGTCACTGTTTGAATTAACTTTTCTTGAAAGATGTATGGCAAACTTGAATTCAATTATGGAGAGATGTCTTATTACACAAAAAAAGAGCATATATCTTTTCCCGCACTTCTTTCTAGGGGCAAAACTCAGAGTGAGCTCCTGGACAAGACTAGCATTGTCATTATTTAATGATTTAGGAATGAAATAATTATGCACAATTTTAAGGCCTGCAGAGTAATGTTCCAAAGACAGATAATTGGTAATTCATATTTTGGAATTAAACAAACCTCCTGTTGCCCAATGGGTAAAAGTTTGCTGAATTCATTGATTCTATCTCAGCCCTCTTCCTGTGTAAATCTCTGTAGTTCTTAGGATTTTTAATCTGCTTTTATTTCTCCCCCTAATTTCATGTGTTTGCCATGATGCTCTATTATATTCATTGTCTTCTAGTCTTACAAAGAGTTCATTCTGTGATTCTTTTTCAATTATATTTATGTTAACTATTTCTTAAATCTCAAAAAACAATAAAGATCTATTTTTTACCACCAGTATTTTTTGTGAGAGGTAATGTGCTGATATTTACTTAACTATTATGTGTGTGTATGTGTGTGTGTGTGTGTGTGTGTGTGTATGTATCCCAAAAATTAGACTGTTTTTTTTTTTTAACTACTTTAGATTTTACTTTCTGAGTGTAAATGCAAACTCAGCTTGGCCAAAAATATATATAATCATCCTTCTCTATCTTGTTAGTCCACCCTGCCCTTAACTGGACATACTTCATAAAAAGGTGGAAGAGGTGAATGAGCTTGATTCTGGAGAACGGTCACTAAGTTTAGTTTTCTACTGTATTTACAGAGTTCGGGAATTATACTTTCTGATCTCAGAGAGTAAATACTATCCAACCTATTTAAATATTTCTGCAAGAGTTCTTGTTTTTCAAAAATAATTATTACAACTATATATGCTGAAATCACTTCAGATTCTCTTGCTGAGTTATATGTATTCCCTCACAGAGCAACAATAACATTTTACAATCAATAACAACAGAACCATGTGTTATTTGGAACCAGATGTTAAATAACTTTCTGGATGGTCTTAACTACAACAAATAAGTCTAACATCAAAGTGCCACCCGCAGAAACACAGGCTGAGCCTGAGGAAAGAAGTGTCTTTTTCTACCAAGCTGTATATGTTAAGATGAAATCTGTACTAGAAGATTTCCACATAATTCTCACATAATTCCATTCTTGATCTTTCGTTGCAGTTTCAGGTTTTCTCTTACTTCGCTATCAAAATAGCCCCCAAAGCATAGGAGATTGAATATGTGCCTTCAGGAAGTACAAAGGCAGAGCTTGAAGAAGCCTAACAAATACTGTCTCTGTAATCATACATTTTATCTTAAACCTTGGGAAATTTTCATTTTCTTCTAATATATTCCTGTTTTCTGAAAATGGAATGTTTAAAATTCAGTATTGATTGAAATTGATTATAGAGACAAGTTTGTTGTGTTCATGCTAACACATGTCATATGCTCTTAGAGTTATGAATACACAAGTGGGAACCCCAGGTTGAGAGCAGTTCCTTGAGAAGAACACTATCAATAAAACTATTGCAGGTAGTGTTCAGGAAAGAAAAAAATCCCTCCTAAATACTTCAGCATTCAGCATGGATTTTATCAATTAGAATTCAAAATTTACTTAAAGTTTTTGTTGCTTTTCTGTGTAATAATTTTTAAACATAATACAGTGAAATAACACAGACTTTAAGCATATGTTCACTGAATTTTAACACATATATGTATCTCTGCAATTCAAACCCTTGTCAATTTATAGATCATTAACTTCACCCCAGTGTTTCCTCAAGGATGCCAGGTACTCCTGACTCTCCTATGTCTCAAATACTGCTGTATTTTCTCTAGCACAAATTATTTTGCCTGTTGCAAAATGTAATACAAATAGAATCCTGTTCCTTAGGGTATAGCTTCTTACACAGTAGTAAAATGTGTTTGAGATACATCCATGATGCTACATGTATCAGTGATTTATCCCAATGTATAGCTGAGAAGCATGCTATTGTATTAGTATATCAAGTATATTTAAGAAATTCTCTTATGGAAAGACTTATGGACTGTTCTCTGTTTTGGATATTAAAATAAAGCTGCTATAAATATTCTTGTACAGTATTTTTTAGGACACATGATTTTCTTGGGTAAATACTTGGGTTGCTATTTCTGGGTAAGAGGGATGGTGTATGTATGTTATGTATATTTTCATATGAATTTTCAGAACATTTTACAAAGTACCGTATCATTTTGTATTTCCATGCTCATCGACATTTTGTGTTGTCAATCTTTTTTTATTTTGGCCATTTTTGGGGGGTATGTATGACATGACAATTTTAATCTATACTTATCCGAGGACTAGTGAAAGTTGAACTTTTTCCTGTGCTTGTTCATCATTTATACATATTCTTAAGTGAATTATCTGTTCAAATCTTCTGTCCATTTTTTATTATTTGCCTTTTAATACTGAGTTGTAGAAATTCCCTTTATATCCTGGACAGTAGTCCTTCCCAGAGAAATATTTTATAAATATTATCTCCCTGTTATGGCTTATATCATCTTTTAATAATAATATACTTTCGTGAGCAAAAGCTTTTACTTTTAATCATACATAAAAATTAACCCAAAATCAGCGATCTAAATATTAACTGAAATTTTAAAACCTCTTGGAGAAAACATAGGAGAAAATTTTAATGATCTTGGGTTAGGCTAAAGTTCTTAGATAAGCTGCCAAAGCATAAACTATTTTTTAAAATGTGAAAATTGTGCTTTATCAAAATTAAGAACTTCTCTTCCTTTAAAAATTATTAAGTAAATGAAAAGATGAACCACTTGAAAGAAATTGGCAAATCACATATCTCAGGAAGAACTCTTATCTGTTCATGAAACAGTTTAAAACTGAGTAAGGAAACATACCATGCCATTTTTAAAATAGACGAAACTTTTGAAAATACATTTTGCCAAAGAATATATATGAGTGGTTAATACACACATGAGAAAATGACCAATTAATTTGCTCTTAAAATAAAGCTTTAAGACCACTCCATGCCCATTAGAATGTCTATAATCAAAAATCTGACAAAGTCAAGTTTTCTAAGAATGTAGAGAAGCTGATGCCTCATACATTGCCAGTTAGAATGTAAAATGTTACAGTTATGTTGGAAAACAACTTTGGCAATTCATTAAAAGCTAGACATTCACCTACCACATGAAACAAATATTCTAGTCCTTCTTCATCTTTACCCAAGTAAATGAAAGGAGATGTTCATACAAAGACTTTTAATAAACAAGTAATTCTTACAGTTTTATTTGTGATAGCCAAAATCTGTAAACAATTCAAAAGCCCATGAATAAGTGAGTAGATAAACAAAATAGGAGTATCCATACAATGTTACACTACTTAGAAATAGACATGAGCATACTACTGATATATGCAACAATGTGAGTCCAAAACTTATACTAAGTGAAAGAAGCCAGATACAGATATATATCCTATGATCCATTTATGTAATATTACCAGCAAAGCTAAAACTATACAGACACAAAGCAGCAACAGCAAAAGAAAGAAAATAGATAAAAAAAATTTGCCACAGAAGTTCAAGTACTATTTGACACCTACTTTCTAGAGCTGAAAGACTCATACAAATTAATACATCTATTTGTGAGTCCCTCAGATGGATAAAACTGGTCAAAGGCTACAGAGTCAGAAACTGAAAAGGATTTAATAATCCCAAATATATAATTCTCAAGAGAGATAAAACAAGGGTGTATATTTCATGTTACATTTATTCCTTGAATTTTGTCAAGTGAACTTTGGAGGAAAAAATGTAAGGCTTCAAGCAAGGAATCGAAGAATCTGTACAAGATTTCAAATACTGGCTTCAAGATAGTTTCAGATAATGTACTGATTTAAACCCAATGGCTCATGAAATTGTCCTTATCCTCTAGTTTTGTAAATAATCCAAGACCTAAAGTGAGAATATTGTCAAAATGGCTAAATCAAGATGGGAAATTATAAATCTGGCATATCTCTATAATGTAGTGGGATAGTTTTGAAGAGACCTAGAAAAACTGAAAAGCTAGCATCTAAGATAACATATCACCTTTCAGATAAACAATTGATCCCCAATAGAGACAGAATTTAAAAGCCCTTCATACTCTCAGACTTATTGATTCTATAAGCAAAAGGTCATTGGGAGAACCAATGTGTGTATTAGCACATACAAAAATGTGTTGATTAACTACACCTTCCACTGTTGTAAATGTTTTAGCACTCAATAATCCTCTCTGTTCAGTTACCAAGAAATAACAATACAAATGTATTTTCCTTGTGGGTATAAGTGCCACTATTTCTATAAATCTCACTATTGTTGGAAGAGCGAATCTCTTGGGCTTCTACATATGTTATTTGACTTTCTAATAATTCCAAATTCTTCTCCATGTCTCAACTTCTAACTGTCCTTCTGTCACTCCTAACACCACAATACTTCTTTTTCTTCAATGAAACTAACCTATCACATTTATTATCAAAATGTCTTATTATCAAATTTTAAAGAGATTTACTCTGCAACTAAAACTGTCAAATAAAATATTTAATTGAAAAATTGTGTACAGAATCCCCAGGAAAATATTCTACCTTTGATCATTGTATAGCTGATATTTTGATATTTGATTTCCTATAATAAATATTATTCAAGAAATAATTGATAAGTAATTGAGAATTAGCTCAAGTTCCAAAATAATTATGGGAAAATGAATCTACTGATATCAGAAGAATAATAGAACCTAAGCCCATTAGAATTCGTATTGACATTTCTACACTGGGATTAAAGATTTACTGAAGAATCATCTTATTTCTTTCAGATTTTGAGAATATAAAGTTTCCTTCTGGTTTTGCTTCAGGTTAATACTTTAAACCTTCGAATTTACTTTTATTTAGGTAGTCCTAAAAATGATTCCACACATCTATTGACTGAATTGGCTAACTTTCTGAGGAACAGCTTTAGTATTTTAAAGCAACTGTTCATGATTTGAGAGATTCTGGTAATATTATCTTTTTAAGTTGAGATTTACTTAATATACAACATTATCTGAGGTATACAAGATGTTGTTTTGATACATTTTTATATTTCAATATGATTACCATCACAACATTATCTAACACCACTCTCACATCAGATAATTATCACTTCTTTTGTATGTTGAGAACAATTCAGATCTAGCCTCTTACCAACTTTATGGTCATTATGCTATGTATTAGGTCTTGGACTTACCTACAAGTTATAAGTTTGTAGACTTAAATAACTCTCTTCAAATCTCCCTCCCAAAAGCACCATTTTATTCTGTTTTAATGAGTTGTGCTTTTTTAGATTCCACATATAAATGATACTGTACAGTATTTGTCTTTCTCTGTTTGACTTACCATAATGCCCTCAAGATCCATTAATGTTGCTGCAAATGGCAAGATTTCCTTCTTTCTTGTCACTAAATAATATTTCATTGTACATATACCACATTTTCCTTACTCATTCACCAACTGATGGATGCTTTGGATGTTTCCGTATCTTGGCTTTTACAAATAATGTTTCAGTGTGCATAACAGTTCAGATATCTTTTCAGTATCTTATTTCCATTTCCTTTGGATATATACTGAGAAATAGGAGTGTTGGATCATATGGTAGTTCTACTTTTAATTTTTTGAGGAACCTCCATACTGTTTCCATAGTGGCTGAACCAATTTGCATTTCCACCAATAGTGCATGGAATCTCCCTTTTCTCCACTCATTTTTGTCTTCTTGATGATAGGCATTCTAACAGCTGTGAGGTGATATCTTACTGTGGTTTTGATTTGCATTCTTGATTAGTGATGTTGTGCATCTAATCGTGTGCCTGTTGGAGAAATGGATGTCTTCTTTGGAAAAAAAAAAAACAAAGCCAAAAACAAAAACAAAACGTCTGTTCAGTTCTGCCTAGTTTTTAATTGGATTGTTTGCTTTCTTTGTTATTGGGTTGTATTAATTCTTTCTATATTTTGGATATTGACCCATTCTCTGATATATGTTTTGCAAAAATTTTCTCCTTTAAGTTGCCTTTTTATTTTATTGATTCTTTTTCTGTGTAGAAGATTTTTAGTCTGATGTAGTCCCATTTTTAAAATTTTCACTTTTGTTGCTTTTGCTTTTGATGTCATAGCTGAAAAGTCATTGCCAAGATCAGTAATGTCAAGGAAATTCTTCACTGTTATTTTCTAAGAGTTTTATCAGATCAGCCTTATGTCTAAGTCTTTAATCCATTTTGAGTTAATTTTTGTGAGTGGTATAAGATAGGAGTCTGATTTGATTTTTCTTCAAGTGGGTGTCCAGTTTTCTCAGCACATATGTTGAAGATTCTATCCTTTCCCCATTGAGTGGTCTCAATTCTCTTATCAAATATTAGTTGACTGTACATATCGGTGTTTATTTCTGAGCTCTCTGTCCTATTGATCTGTATGTCTATCTTTATGCCAGTGCCATACCGTTTTAATTACTATGGCTTTGTAATATATTTTGAACTCACAAAGTATATTATCTCTGGCTTTGTCTTTCTTTTTTCTTTTTCTTTTTTCTCTTTTAAAAAGATTTTATTTATTTATTCATGAGATACACAAATGCCACACAGATGCAGAAACACAGGCCGAGAGAGAAGCAGGCTCCATGCAGTGAGCCTGATGTGGGACTCAATCCCAGGTCTCCAGGATCAGGCTCTGGGCTGAAGGCAGTGCTAAACCACTGAGCCACCTGGGCTACCCTGTCTTTCTTTCTCAGGATTGCTCTGGCTATTCATGTGTGTGTGATTCCATACAAATTTTATGATTTTTTTCCTATTTCTGTAAAGAATATCATTGGAATTTTCACAGAGATTACATTGAATCTATAGACAGCTTTCAGTGGTATGGACATTTTAACAGTAATTCTTCTGTTCCATGAATACAGATATCTTTTCATTTGTGTCTTCTTCAATTTCTTTCATTAAAGCCTTGTAGTTTTTATTATAAAAATCTTTCACTTTTTTGGTTAAATTTATTTCTACATATTTCATTGGTTTGATGTCATTGTGAATTGGATAGTTTCCTTTATTTCTTTTTTACATATTTTGTGTTTAGTCCTTATAGAAACACAACTAGGTTTTGAATGCTAATTTTATATTCTGCAACTATACTGAATTTGCTTATGAGTTCCAAATGGTTTTATTGGTTGGATCTTCAGGAATTTTTTATATATATATATATAAGATTATATCATTTGTAAATAATAACAATTTTGCCTCTTCCTTTCTGATTTGGATGCCTTTTATTTCTTTGTCTCGCTTAATTATTCTGTCTAGAACTTCCAGTACTATGTTAAATAAAATGGTGCCTGCTAGTCTTTAAAATATTAAGCTCTTTAATATCTTGTTACCATATCTTGAAGAGTGTAATTAGTTTTGGTCAGAAATATACTCTCAAACAATAGTTTCTATTCAATATAACAAATCAGTTTTATTTAGAACTTGTGTCTTTTTAAATTCTTTGTTCTATTTTTCTAAGAGATACCAATAATATTATACATCACTTCTTGGATTATTTTGTTTTTTCATGGAACATCTGGAAATTTTTTTTTGTGTGTGGACACACACACCCTAAAGGAACATATTTACATAAGGAAATCACAGGCCTTAACACTCTAAATCAATACACATGTTTCACATCACTTATAGACAAATGAGTTATGTGTCACACTCAAAATAAGATTAAAGAAATGATCTATTAATGTCTCTTTCGTTTGGCTCAAATTGGACATCAGCAATTTCAATAATTTCTCTATTCACTCAATATTTTTTGAGTATTGATTCCATGCCAGAAAAAGCACTGGGCATAGGATAATAATCATACAAAGTTCCTAACCCCATGGAGACAAAAAAAAAGTAAATAAATGAAAAAAATTTAAATGTAATTATGGAAAGAAATATAGCAGTACTGAAACAAAAAATAAAAGTTTCAGAGTGGTGGATCTACTTTATAAAGTGTAGCCAAGTAAATCATGTGAGAAACATAAAACTCATAGTGTATATGAGACAAAATTGTTAGATGAGCCTAGACCCTGGGAAATATCACAATTTTGAGAGTACTGAGGTTTGGAGAAATCTAGAATTCTTTTTCTTATTCAGAGAAATCTAGAAATATTTCCAGAGTCCTCAATCTAGTAAGTGGTAGAGGATGAATTGAACTTAAATGGGTTTTGTTTCCAACTGCCACATATCATTGTAATACTGAATAAGATTCAGAAATTCTTGAAGAGCTGAGAACTCAGAGTGGGAAACCCAGAAAGAATAGAGAAGCAGCCCTATGAAAATGGTAATCCTTCATCTGTTTGACTTATAAAAATGGGTATGTGTTGATAATTTGAAATAAAAGGGAAGCTAGCAATTTTTTTAAACAAAATCACAGCCTTTGGAGTCAGGAAATAAGAAACTGAATGTCAAGTTGACATTTACTGATTGTGCAAACTTATGCTCAGTGAATAACTTAGCTACTGACTTCTTTTGCAAATGTGGATGAAAGTTACCGTATTATGTTGTTAGGATTAAATTAGGCAATATAAGTGAAAGCATCTCACATATTAGTGCTCAGTAATTGTAATTTCGTTTCATATTGTAGCAATGAATTTCATGTTTTTACTTAAAATAATATCTAAATGTTAATTTTCTTTTGAGATGCTTTCTGAATTCTTTTCAAAGCCTTTCATTACACATATAATCAACTAAGAAAGAAAATGGATTCATAACTTGTGTTTGAGAGGAAAGAAAACCCCAGTGACCTCTTCCACATAAGATGGGTAAGAAATCATTTTAATTCAATTTGGAGTAAGTAATGAATTCAATTTATTAAAATTGCTTATATTCTTTGAGAAAGTTGAATACAAATAAAACAAAACTAATAAGTCATTTGCTTCTATATGAGAATCACCTGAATCATGTACAAGAAATTTTATAAATCATTTGACAAAAACACCTAGGAAAATAGTTTAATAATTTCTATACAATTTTTATATGCGAATTATTTAATTTACAAATCACATCTTCATTCTAGTCCCGAGTCCTATGTTCACATTTGCCAAAATATATTCAGTATACATACACTATGTTTGTATATGCTCTCTTTATATATAGATGTGTGTGCATAGTTAATGTGTACATACACACATAAATGGATAGATGTAGGCATGTATACACATACTAAATACAGATATGAAATATGTATATATATTCATGCATATTATGTATAATATAGTTATGAAAAGTATAGAATTTCAAGTTAAAACCCTAGTTATGGGATGATGAGCCAGTCACTTAATCTTCAGAATCACACTTTTTTTTTTTAAATCTGGTAAATAAGAATGATAATAATAGCTAAATTGGAAAGGATGTGAATTAAAAGATGTCATACATGAGAAAATTAATTTATAAGTTGAAAGACTACTTATGTATGTAGATGCTCACTGTTCACATTCATTTTTAATCTGTTGCTGCCATGGAAGTTATTTTTTCAAGTGATAAAGCTCACTTACAGCATTCAGTTTAGAAACCCATGTCTCTCCCTTTCTTTTCACATGCAAGAACTGCCAACATAATACAGCCAATGCCAACATATTTCATTTAATTTATTCCTGTTCACCTAAAAAACAAAAAAGTAATCAATAACTAAATAAAATAAAACCTGAATTTCTTCCTGTTATATTTCCTTCTTAATTAATGAGATTACCGGCCATCTAAAAGAGGGATAAGCAGCCTATTTTGTGATAGTAGAGGGGAAAATCCTCCCATTAGAATGAAGGGAGAGGTGTTAAGATATACTCACGATGGGCAGAGGATCTTTATTTCATGATTCATACCCTTGTCGTATCACGATTGCTAACACTTCTTGAGCATTGAATGTATAAACAACTATGTAAAGCATTGTCCGCTATGTAACTCCTTTAAAGCTTATAACAACCCTGGGATATACTTATCATTTTCTTATTCCATTGTAGAGGTAAGGAAACTGATGCTTTGTGAGTTGGAGGACACAACTAATAAAGGTCAGGCTTGGACTTAATTAGAATTCTTACACCCTTAACCACTGTGCTAGTTAACAGGAAAACAAAGTTCAAATTATGAAGTTAAAACTCCAGTCACAGATTCAAACTAACACAGATTCCACATGATCTCACAAAGCTTGCTACAGATCTGTACTATATCTGAGCCATAATATGATTTCTGCACCCTTTATGGCTTCTGCAAGATCACATTGACCTGATTTTGCAGATTGTATTCCATGATCCACTGCAAACTTTTCCCTAAATCACAGGTTTTTAAATAAGGAATAGAACAGTGAATATAATATTTTTACCCTCTTAAAATAACCATGTCTTATTCTCTGGGGGCAGGATTTTTTATTTTCAAGCAAAATATTAAAAGTGATAGACACACTAGATACTATGCAGTAAAGCATCAATTAATGCACTCAAGTCACTGGCCAGCAAAAGTACATCGTAAATAACTAATTATTTGAAATTTATTGCTATTGTCTCAAAATGATGGAATGAAACCAGTATAGCTTGCTTTGAGTTTGGAGAATGTCTGCCTTTTCTATTGTAAAAAGTACAAGGCATTTTCTTTTATGAAATTTAAAAATAACTGACAATTGTCTGTATTTCAGTTTTACAAAAGAAGAAGAAAAACAATCCAGTTTACAAAAATTGACTTTGTGTTAAAAATATGTATTTGAGAACATGTTTTAAAAGCAGTGTCAATTACTTCCTCACTCTAAATAGTTCTGTTTGGTGAACACTTAAAGAGAAATACTTGCTACTTGCCAAGCAAGGCAAATGTGCTTCTGGCAGTGCAGCCACTAGCTTTAGATTAACTAATTTTTTTCCCAAGTAAAATTTAGTATTGAGAGTCTTAAAAAGTATAAGATGTGATAGCAATAAAAGTACATTTTAAAGTATTTCTTTTTAATTAATTTTTCTTTCTCCTCTATGTTCTCTTACACAACAAATTAATAAATACCAGAAATGCCCACTTTTGAACATCTACATGTAGTCTTGAAAGATCATGTGGTAGTTTAGACTATAACATACTTAAGGGTTTTTGTTTTAAGTTGTTCTAGGGGTGTTTAAGTGATGGCATTCAGAACATGCTGCCTCAAAATATGGCACTTTTGAATATTGAATATTTTAAGCTGAAGGAATTTGGGGAGATAGTAGAAACAGGCAGGCCATTTTTACCCTTCCTCCATGCCCTTCCTCCCTGAGTCAGGTCATAAACTCTTCCTGGGAAAGGTACCCTACCTATTCCCAGAGGAACTTCCTTATCTTTGAATCCAAAGGGACACCCAGAATAATTCTCACAAACAGGCCTTGCTAAGTTTCACCCAGTTTACTATGCTTACCTCATACTCCCTTATGTCTCCTCTTCTCCTATGATGTTCACTCTTCATCAAACCTAGCATAAAAATACTCAGGTCCACTTGCTTCTCTAGTTCTTCATTTTTTTATAGAGGCTTTCTTATCATATAAAACATATATTAAATAAATGTGTGTGCTTTTCTGTTAATCTGCCTTTGTAGGTTTACTCTAAGAACCCTAAGACATTCTCAGAAAATGTTTCCCTCTCCTACATGTATCTGAGAGGAAAGCATGAAAATGAATATTAAATGGTATTGACATAAGTCTGTCCCTTCATGCTGAATGAAAAGTTCAGCCTCAATCAAATTCTTCTTTCTAAAATGTACTAAAAGCCTTCATAAATCACCTCACTGCTCTGTGAAATTCTTTTATTGTATATTATGTGAAATTTACTTTTTTTACCTTTCCTTCAAAATTATGTGATGCTACATCTAAAGCAATGATGGGCTACCGATCCTTAGGATGTCACTGTTCTTGCTGATGGCACTGCCTTTTGTGAAGTTGCTGATGGTCAGGATACAGAAGAGCCAACATTACTGTCCTGAGGACACTTTCTTCCCAGTCACTTCCTGCCATCAGTTTTCCAGAACCTACTGGGGATGTTATATAATGACATGGTTGGTTCCACTCTCCCAAATCCAAGCATATGATACCTGAGGTCAAAGGGATGGCACCTTAAGAGTAATATTTTAAAGAGTAATATTTTCTATAGCTGCCTGAGATGCTAAAATCAGTGTTGATCTTGGTATGCTTTTATTGAGCAAGGTTCTTTTACTTCTTTGTCTGTGGCTATTATTTCAAGACAAGAGTAGCCCAATACAAGTAATTCTGTAAGACATTCTATTCCCAATATCTGGATGTCTATGGTAGCTGGTATTTTCCAGCAGCTTTTCACAGTAAGAAGATATGCAGAATAAATATAAGATGTATCATTAACTTTGGTACAAAAAGAACAATAGAATTAAATTTAAAAGTCATTGGTAACAATTGTTTTCAAACAGTCCCTGAAATCTTATTAACATTCTCTTTTCCTATAATGAGGAGCACAGTTGTTTTCTTGCCTCCCTTCTGGAAGTTCAACACTGTTGGTGTGCATATATGATTTCAGCAGCAAGGGACTTTAATTGGTCCCCATTGAATTGATGCTATCCAATCAAATTATCTATTCTGGGCACCATGATTATAGGTGAAATTTTAAGTTAGACTCATCTCATTTAGGTGTCTCTCCCCTGCCCCCATCAAGATCTAAAATGGATTATTTGGATTTAGGGTAAAAAGAGTCCCCAGCTTTATAGATGTATTTTTCTAGTTTTACAAGTGTCATGGACAATGGCTATAGAAGAAGAGAGAGGTCAAAATAAAAATAACTAAGATTTGTTGTGCGCCTGTGTTTCTTAAGCACTGTGATAAAGGCTCATATAGGCTGTTTCATTTAATCACTATAATATACCTGATCTACAGACACATTGGGTGAGGCCATTGGGGTTCAGACTGGCCAAGATCAAAGTGCTGATAAGTGACAAACCTGGACTTTGAACTTGTCTGTGACTTATCTAGAGATTTCCTCTCTTTCTCTTTTTGTCTTTCTTTTTTCTTTCATTCTTTTTTCTTTTTTTCATTCTTCTTCTTCTTCTTCTTTTTCTTCTTCTTCTTCTTCTTCTTCTTTCTTCTTCTTCTCCTCCTCCTCCTCCTCCTCTTCCTCCTCCTCCTATTCCTCTTTCCTTTTCCTTTTTTGCTTTGTTTATTCTTAGTGTGATTTTGGAAAAGATTTAAAAATCACCTTAGTTTTCAGTTAGAGGAGCACCATTTCTATTTAATGCCCTATCACTAAAAACACCAAATAACAATAAAAAAAGTTATTCTAAATTGAAGGTGCCCTAAATGCCAGGTATTAAATTTTGATTTTGATTAAAAAGCTATCTTAAGAGTACATGATAATTTTTCTACCAAAAGAAAAAAAGGAAATGATACTCTTGAGATGACTAAAAACATATTTAGAATATACTCTGGTGAAACAAGGGATTATATATATATTTTTGTTCTTATTATAAAGTTTTTTTTAAAAAAAATAAAGGATAAAGCTATGGTGAACATCTGAAGTATCCATAATAAATTTTCCTTAAGAATAAACAAGCTAGAGGAGGTGGGGCAATATGGCCAAGGAGTAGGGTCCCCAAGTCACGTCTCCCCACCATCTCACCTAGACAACTTTCAAATTATCCTGAAAACTGACAAATTCGACCTGAGTTTTAAAGAGAGAACAGTTGGAATGCTATAGAGAGAAGAGTTTGTGCTTCTAACAAGTACAACTCGTTTTTAGCCACTCTGCACTGAGCAAAATGACTAGAAAGAAGAACACACTACAAAATAAAGAATCAGAAACAGTACTCTCTGCCACAGAGTTACAAAATTTGGATTACAATTCGATGTCAGAAATCCAATTCAGAAGCACAATTCTAAAGCTACTGGTGGCTCTGGAAAAAAGTATAAAGGATTCAAGAGACTTCATGAGTGCAGAATTTAGATCTAATCAGGCCAAAATTAAAAATCTATTAAATGAGTTGCAATCCAAACTGGAGGTCCTAACAACGAGGGTTAAAGTGGTAAAAGAAAGAGTGAGTGACATAGACGACAAGTTAATGCAAGGAAGGAAGCTGAGGGACAAAGAGAAAAGAAATAAAAGACCATGAGGTAAGGTTAAGATAAATAAATGACAGCCTCTGAAGGATACATCTATGTTTAATTGGGATTCCAGAGGGCGACAAAAGGGACAGAGGACCAGAAAGCATATTTGAACAAATAATAGCTGAGAACTTCCCTAACGGGGAGGAAACAGGCATTCAAATCCAGGAGATAGAGAGACACCCCCCCCCCAAATCAATAAAACCCATTCAAAACGTTGACATTTAATAGTGACACTTGCAAATTCCAAAGATAAAGAGAAAATCCTTAAAGCAGCAAGAGACCAGAGATCCCTAACTTATATGGGGAGAAATATTAAATTAACAGCAGAACTTTCCACAGAGACCTGGCAGGCCAGAAAGGGCTGGCAGGATATATTCAGAGAAGAGAAGAAATGAGAAGAAGCTGCAGCCAAGAATACTCTATCCAGCAAGGCTCTCATTCAGAATACAAGGAGGCATAAAGAGCTTCCATGATAGGCAGAAACTGAAAGAATATGTGACCACCAAACTAGCTATGCAAGAAATATTAAGGGGGACTCTGGAAAAGAGAGAGGAAGCCCAAAGAAATACACCACAAAAACAGGGACTGAATAGGTATTATCATGACACTAAATTCATATCTTTCAATAGTAACTCTGAACGTGAAAGGGCTTAATAATCCCATCAAAAGATGCAGGGATTCAGACTGGATAAAAAAGCAGACCCATCTATTTGCTGTTTACAAGAGACTCATTTTAGACTTAAGGATACCTACAGCCTGAACATGAAAGGTTGGAGAACCATTTACCATTCAAATGGTCCTGAAAAGAAAGCAGGGGTAGCCATCCTCATATAAATTAAAGTTTATCCCAAAGACTGTAGTAAGAGATGAAGAGGGACACTATATCATACTTAAACGATCTATCCAACAAGAGGACCTAACAATCATGAATATTTATGTCCCTAATGTGGGAGATGCCAGATACATCAATCAATTAAAAACCAAAGTGAAGACATACTTAGAAAATAATACATTTATACTGGGAGACTTCAACACGGCACTTTCTGTAAATGACAGATCTTCTAAGCACAGCATCTCCAAAGAAACAACCGCTTTAAATGATACACTGGACTGGATGGATTTCACAGTATTTACAGAACTTTCCAGCCAAACACAACTGAATATTCTTCTCAAGTGCACATGGAACTTTCTCCAGAATAGACCACATACTGGGTCAAAATCAGGTCTTAACTGATACCAAAAGATTGGGATTGTCTCCTGCCTATTTTCAGACCATAATGCTTTGGAACATGAATTCAATCACAAGAAGAAATTTGGAAGAAACTCAAACACATGGAGGTTAAAGAGCATCCTGCTAAAAGATAAAAGGGTCAACCAGAAATTACAGAAGAATTAAAAAGACACATAGAAACTAATGAGAATGAAGAAAGAACTGTTCAAAATCTTTGGAATACAGCAAAAGCAGTCCAGAGAGGGAAATACATCACAATAAAAGCATCCCTCAAATAATTGGAAAAAAACTCAAATATACAAGCTAACCTTGCACCTAAAGGAACGGGAGAAGGAACAGCAAATAAAACCTTCACCCAGCAGAAAAGAGTTAATAAAGACTCAAGCAGAACTCAATGAAATAGAGACCAAAAGAATTGTAGAACAGATCAACAAAACCAGGAGTTGGTTTTTTGAAAGAATTAATAAGATAGATAAACCATTCGGCAGCCTTATTAAAAACAAAAGAGAAAAGACTCTAATTAATAAAATCACGAATGAAAAAAAGAGAGATCACCACAAATACCAAGGAAATACAAACGCTTTTAAAATCATATTATGAGGAGCTATACACCAATAAATTAGGCAACCTAGAAGAAATGGACGCCTTTCCAGAAAAGCACAAACTACCAAAACTGGAACGGAAAGAAATAGAAAACCTGAACAAGCCAATAACCAGGGAGGAAATTGAAGCAGTCATCCAAAACCTCCCAAAACACAAGAGTGTAGGGCCAGATGGCTTCCTAGGGGAATTGTATCAAATGTTTAAAGAAGACACAATACCTATTCCACTAAAGATGTTTAGAAAATAGAAAGGGAAGGAATACTTACAAACTCGTTTTAGGAGGCCAGCATCACCTTAATTCCAAAACCAGACAAAGTCCCCACCAAAAAAGAATTATAGACCAATATCCCTTATGAACACAGACATGAAAATTCTCAACAAGATACCAAGAGCCAATAGGATCTAACAGTACATTAAGATTATTCATCATGACCAAGTGGGATTTATCCTTGTGATGCAAGGGTGATTCAACTTTTGTAAAACAGTCAACGTGATAGATCATAACAACAAGAGAAAGGAAAAAAAAAACAAGAACAATATGATCCTCTCAATAGATGTAGAGAAAATGTTTGACAAAATACAACATCCATTCCTGATCAAAACTCTTCAGAGTGTAGGGATAGAGGGAACATTCCTCAGCATTTTAAAAGCCATCTATGAAAAGCCCACAGCAAATATCATTCTCAATGGAGAAACACTGGGAGCGTTTCCCCAAAGATCAGGAACACGACTGGAAGTCCACTCTCACCACTGCTATTCAACGTAGTACTAGAAGTCCTAGCCTCAACAATCAGGCAACAAAAAGACATCAAAGGTATTCGAACAGGCAAAGAGGAAGTCAAACTCTCCCCCTTTGCAGATGACATGATACTCTACATAGAAAACCCAAAGGACCCCTCCCCAAGATTGCTAGAACTCATATAGCAATTTGGCAATGTGGCAGGATACAAAATCAATGCCCAGAAATCAGTGGCATTTCTATACACTAACAATGAGACTGAAGAAAGAGAAATTAAGGAGTCAATACCATTTACAATTGCACCCAAAAGCATAAGATACCTAGGAATAACCTAACCAAAGAGGTAAAGGATCTATACCCAAAAGACTACAGGACACTTCTGAAAGAAATTGAGGAAGACACAGAGATGGAAAAATATTCCATGCTAATGGAATGGAAGAAACAATATTGTGAAAATGTCAATGTTATTCAGGGCAATTTACACATTTAAAGCAATCCCTATCAAAATACTATTGACTTTCTTCAGAGAGTTGGAACAAATCATATTAAGATTTATGTGGAATCAGAAAAGACCCCAAATAGCCAGGGGAATATTGAAAAAGAAAACCTGAGCCAGGGGCATCACAATGCCAATTTCAGGTTGTACTACAAAGCTGTGGTCATCAAGACAGTGTGGTACTGGCACAAAAACAGACACATAGATCAATGGAACAGAATAGAGAATCCAAAAGTGGACCCTCAACTTTATGGTCAACTAATATTCGACAAAGCAGGAAAGACTATCCACTGTAAAAAAAAAGACAGTCTCTTCAATAAATGGTGCTGGGAAAATTGGACATCCATGTGCAGAAGAATGAAACCAGACCATTCCCTTACACACTACACAAAGATAAACTCAAAATGGATGAAAGATCTAAATGTGAGACCAGATTCCATCAGAATCCAGAGGAGAACACAAGCAACACCCTTTTTGAACTTGGCCACAGCAACTTTTTGCAAAATACATCTATGAAGGCGAGGGAAACAAAAGCAAAAATGAATTATTGGGACTTAATCAAGATAAAAAACTTCTGCACAGCAAAAGAAACAGTCAACAAAACTGAAATACAGCCTAAAGAATGGGAGAAGATATTTGCAAATGACCTATCAGATAAAGGGCTAGTATCCAAGATCTATCAAGAACTTATTAAACTCAACAGCTAAGAAACAATCCAATCATGAAATGGGCAAAAGACATGAACAGAAATTTCACAAAGGAAGACATAGACATGGCCAACAAACACATGAGGAAATGCTCTGCATCACTTGTCATCAGGGAAATACAAATCAAAACCACAATGAGATACCACTTCACACTGGTGAGAATGGTGAAAATTAAGAAGACAGGAAATAACAAATGTTGGCGAGTATGTGGCGAAAGGGGAACCCTCTTGCACTGTTGGTGGGAATGTGAACTGGTGCAGCCACCCTGGAAAGCTGTGTGGAGGGTCCTCAAAAAGTTAAAAATAGATCTGCCCTATGACCTAGCAATTTCACTGCTGGTGATTTACCCCAAAGATACAGATGCAGTGAAATGGCAGGACGCCTGCACCCCAATGTTCATAGCAGCAATGTCCACAATAGCCAAACTGTGGAAGAAGCCTCGGTGTCCATCAAAAGATGAATGGATAAAGAAGCTGTGGTATATGTATACTATGGAATATTACTAAGCCCTAGAAATGACAAATACCCGTCATTTGCTTTGATGTGGATGGAACTGGGGTGTATTATGCTGAGTGGAATAAGTCAATCAGAGAAGGACAAACATTATATTGTCTTATTCATTTGGGGAATATAAAAAAATAGTGAAAGGAGATAAAGGGGAAAGGAGAGATTATGAGTGGAAAATATCAGTGAGGTTGACAGAACATGAGAGACTCCTAAGTTTGGGAAATGAACAAGGAGTAGTGGAATGGGAGGTGGGCAGGGGGTTGGGGTGACTGGATGATGGGCACTGAGGGGGACACTTGACAGCATGAGCACTGGGTGTTATGCTATATGTTGGCAAATTGAACTCCAATAAAAAATATACAAAAAAGTATTAACAAGCTAATTATTAATAAATTTATACTTTGTTTGAAGAAATCTTGTGCAGGGTGGACTAGAGATTCACAAACTCTGTTTCTGGTGACAGCAATAGAAAACAGATATGGAAAGAACCAGATCTGGTTATGGATTAGAGCTCTAGCTTTCAATATATTGATGTTGGAGATGTTCTTCAGCTTTCTTGGAGATAAAGGCCTGGAAACTTCTAGATTAAGCTCCAGAGAGGCCTGTTCATGATCCAAGAGAAGATAAGAGGACCACTTGCATTGCCTATCATATCTGAGATTATGAGGATAGTTTATCTTAAGATGTAGGGCTATGAATTCTGTATTTTGTCTAATCTTTCATTATCCTCTCCCAGTCACTAGTATATATCTTCAATACCTTGGTTATTATAAGGACACACTTTGATTTGCCTTATAGATGTAGTATGTGTTTTACTACTGAAATAGGTCATCCTATCCTATACCAAACAGGTATATATATGACTCAAGGTATAGCAAGAAATCTTAGATTTACCCATTTAAAAGTGCTTCTAGCCCAATAAAAAGCAAAATGACATTAGCAGAAGTTCATTGACTCTGTTCTCAGCTTAAACTGCTCAGACATTTGAACTTCAAGTTCTTTTAGGTAGTATTCCTCTCTCTTATTCCCTTAGCAAATGTATAACCTCAGTGAAAGGTGTTTTAGTTCATTTTCCCTCTGATGCTCCTTATAAAGTTCTTGGAGATGAATATTATTAACCTTACTATGGAGATGAAGAAAATGACTATAAGAATTTGGTAACACATCTAAATTCTCACAATAAGGCATGGGAGATCTGGAATTTAAACAATGGTCAGCTTGATTTTAAAGCCTATGAGCTTAAGATCTGCATTAGATCTTATAGCAAGAAGTCTAAGAAGTTATTTGTGGTCTTTACTCAATAAGTTTTCATTTCTCTTGCCATATAATGGTGATGTCTTATACTTACCTTTCTCAAACATTCTGATTAAGCAGCACACCACAAAGAGAGCAGTACTTTAAATTATCCCATACTGTTACTTACATTCAATCAAATAACTACACATTTATTGATTTTTCTACAATGTAAGAGTAGTTGCACTAAGCACCACATGAATCAGCATGAATCTGATATTAAAGGTAACACAGAAAAGAAATATTGCAGAATAGCTTCTGGGCTAACTTCATGTGCAGAGAGTCAATTTTAATTTTTCCTGGACTGCCTGAAAATTTCAACCAAATTGAACACCTATAATCACCAGGCATCTAATTTAAAAGAGGAGGGAGTCTTCTATACCAGCTACAGTGAATAAATGGAAATATTTTAAAAGAATACATAATAATGACCCAGTCTCTTTGCTTCATTGCTCATTTCTCACCGCAAGGTAGAAGATTATCATCCTGAGAACATTGGGATATGGTTGGTATATTAGATGTTATTAATATATATTAAACCAGAAATATGCTGATCTAGGCCTCTGTTTTAGTTGTGTAGTTTTTTCCCATCAAGGAGATCATGAGTAGCTGAGTTTTACACCAAAGATTTATCTGATAAAGCAAAGCACACATTCAACAGGCACTTGCCTGACCCATACAACTTCACCCCTGTAGCTCCTGTCAATTACAAAAGCGCTAGCTATTCCCTGGTCTCTCCATTTTCAAGTCTGCCTGGTACTTATTGGCATGTTTATTAAAAAAAAAAAATAGTTGCTAAGAGAAAGTGTATTTTTTTTATTGATCCCACCACTTTATCTGACTCAAAGAAACATATTTAGCAATAATAAAAGTTAAATCATAATTTTGACCAAGTTATTTTTTAGAAGATTTTTATTTATTTATTCATGGTAGATAGAGAGAGAGAGGCAGAGAGAGAAGCAGGCTCTTGCAGGGAGCCCGATGTGGGACTCAATCCCAGGACTCCAGGATCACTCCCTGGGCAGAAGGCAGGCACTCAACCACTGAGCCACCCAGGCATCCCTCAAGTTATGTTTCTGAGTACAGCACAATCTCTGTTACATTGCACATTGCAAGTACCCATCTATTCTCTTAATCTTAAATGATAGTTCAACCTAAAATCATATCTATTTGATAGGATGATAGTGAAAATGAATGAGTTCAGTAAGTAAAGGCTTTGGACAATCCTTGATGTATTTTAAGCACACTGACACCATGGCTGCTATTATTTTTATTGCATTGTGTTTGTGTCATGCAGAGTATGCAAGACAAATGAATAATCCTAGGGAAGATTTTTGTCTAAAGAGACTGAAAACTCTTTTTACTATTTTATCCCAAAATTATAGGTAGAACTTTAAGGAAAGATATTTGGGACTTTACATTTTATGATGACAGGATAAGGATGTGTATCCTCTTGTCATCTCTGAACTTAGAGGGAGCACGAGATGTTTACATGAATACTTCAATCAAACTAGGACACACTATAACCATAGGCCCAACGTATGAGGCAAGTTGTTAGATCATCTTAGACCAGACATGGTGCAAGTACAGACAGATTAGAAGAACCCAAAGAGTTCCAGATGAGGGGCTTTACCTTGAGGGACAGAGACAACACCATTGTTAGGAACAATGATATCAAGGGACATGGGCTGTAGAGTGGAGTTCTCTGAATCCTATTAGATATTACAGGTTAAAGGCAAATAAAGAATTTACAGACATCTCATCATTGAAGGGCTTATCCAAAGATGAAGCCAACTGGAAAAGAGATGGAGCTATGAATAATTCCTACATCTCTAGAATAAGGAAAAGTCAAACCAAAGCAGTCATGCTCTTCTACCTTCCCTCCTTCTTTGTCCCCATCTCTGTCACACACACACACACACACACACACACACACACCACAAACAAGCATACAAAGAAAAACCAAAACTGACATGGCATGTCATTTTCATGACATGAAAAATAAGCTGGTATTGCTTAAAAAGAAGGTGAAGAAGAAAATAAAATGGCACAGAAATGAAGATTTCTTTGAGATATAAAAAGAAAGGACTACTACACAACTGAATGAATATTAAGTACCAGAGAGAGCAAGACTAAGAAAAACTTAACAAAATAACTGAAAAGAAATAAGAAGTTAAAAATGCATAAAATGAGAGATGTGGCCCCCAACAAAGATGATGGTTTGGAAAAAACCAACCGATATTTTAATGTGTAATTGAGAAAGCTGTCTAGAAGTAAAGAAAATTTGAATCCAACTTTGAAGGAAGGAATATAACAGTCTTCAGAACAATTGATACAAAATAATAAATTTCAAGATATTTCCTGGTAAAACGGTTACGATTTTGAAGATGTCTGGTGAGAGACAGACAGACAGACATAGAGAGCTAGGGAGACAGATTCTTGCATATCCAGGAAGAAATAAAAATAGTCTATTCTCAACATCTACACACATAAAATCTTAGATTTTCTAGATTTTTTCTAGACAGAAAATCTAAGATAAACTACCATAGAGTGAATAAAGACATTTTCAAGTAGATACTCCACAAAAAGCACTAGTATCACTAAGAACTACTGAGAAAACTAGTCTAAACTAAAAACAGTATATGCTTCTTTTTTGGTCTTCTAGAAAACTTGGAGTGTTCCTGTGGTCTGAAGCATTTTGTTAGGTATCATAGTTAGTTGTGAACCTGACTTCCTTTTCCACACCTGAGCTCCCTTCTCAGGCTACATTCTTCATGCTGATCCCTCTTCCTTGCACTCAGACTGGGCTCAAATCTGTCTGCTGAGTTGATTTATATTTGTGATTGCAGAAATCTGGGGCTCCAAAAAATGGCTGATAATTCAAGAAACCTGCAAAAACCTAGGCTTTTAGGAAAAAACATGAGCAAAAATCAGTATAAAATTATATAAAAATTAAATATAATGTTACTAGCCAGGGTTTATTTTGTCCACTACCCAAGGCCACAGCCTCATTCCAGAGTATAATTCCAGACATTATACTCTGGAATTCTATGACTGGCCTCTCTAATTAATTGTATTTCATGAAACAGAAAACTTTGGGATAAAGAAAAAAGTTTAAAAAGCAGTTATTCAGATCAGTATTCCTTTTGTGCAAGCCTAAAGGGTATGGAATAATGAAGCAGCCAAATAAGGCAGGGATTTATTCCAGGCTGTGGTTCAAGCACAGATTGGGCTGAGATGATGTTCCAGGGAGTCAGTCTACTTTTTTAAGAAATAAAGGTTCTGACCAGCCTCTAGGCCACCTTATCTCCATGCTGACTGAATGTCTACTGCTGGTGTCTGTAAGTAGTAACATTCATGTAACTTCCCACAAAGTAAGATTTTTGGAAAGATTGTTGGAATCTTGAGTTTCTGTTAATGCTAAGTGTTACTGTGAATGAGAGAACATTAGCTCAGGTCCCTTAATCTACTTTCTAGGTTTTTGAGGTAAGAATTTTAAGGGCTAATTATAAAGAGACAACAGGTTTTAAACCTGATTTAATTGTTCTCTCCATCCACTAGGACTATGGTTTCGTTCTACACTATATAAATAGTTAATGAATGGAGACAGAAAGAGAATGGGAGATTGCAAGAAGAGAGGGAAAGTAGGAAGGAAAGTGGAACAGAAGGAGGGAGGGGGAAGGGAAAAATGCTCAGGATCCCAATAGAAAATGTGCCTTTTCACATGATCTTGCAAAAAGAGAATTAAATAAAAGATCCTAGAAACATCCAATCACATTGGTACAGCTACCTAGGGCTGAGTTCTATGAATCAATTGTACAAAATGTAGTCCTTGCAATATCATTTTCCTCAATTAATATTTATTGAGCAGCTCCTAAGGTACATGACACATGAACAGATATTATTAACTTCCAGTTCTCTACCAGTTTCTAGAAAATGAGGCTGGTACAACCTTCAAAATATCTGCCTGAGGGGGAAAAATGAACTTGCTTTAACAATCTGAACAAACATTATTTCAAGAACTAATTTTCCACTTATCTGGCTCTTACCTTCCATATTTTCAATATCCTGTGGTATTATAGTGATTTAAAATTGCAAGTCACTGAGTACAAACTGGCACAATCTAGAGTGGGCTTTGTGTCCATTTCATTTGTTTAATACTTTATACTTTAAAATTCTAATGGCAATTACTTAAATTAGGCAAAATAGCTATTTTGACCCAAATAACAAGTTACAATCTTTAAGTGACTTATTTTAGGTCTCTTCATTTGTTTGGACTTCAAAAATTCTGATATTAATACTTATGTTAATGACGACACCTGTCTCTCAAAATTATATTGCATGCTACACAATACCTTTGTTACCTTTGATATTTATGGACATCTTTCCTTCTACAAGTTGAAAAAGAAAGAAGTAAAGCAAGTATATCTAACAACTTCTTAAGTAGCAAGTATATCTAGCAACTTCTTATGCTAAACATACTGCATTCATTACTATATTTTTACTCAGAACAAACCTATGGGATGGGGTCAGGGTTCATGTACTATTATTTTTTTAAAAATACCATTGACAATATATTCCCTATGCCTATATACCTCTCATTCCCATGCATTATTCATTGCATAACTGGAAGCCTGTAACTCCCACTCTCCTTAACCAATTTGCCCATCTCCCCCACCCTCTTCCCCTCTGGCCCAGTTTGTTCTCTATATTTATGAGTCTGTTTCTGCTTTTTCTTGGTTGGTGTTTTTTGGTTTGGTTTTTTATTCCAAATATAAGTGAGATTATATGTATTTGTCTTTCTCTGTCTGACGTATTTCATTAGCATGATTCCCTCTAAGTCTTGTCACAAATGACAACATTTCATTCTTTTTATGGCTGAATAATATTCTATTGAATATATATACACTACATCTTCTTTATCTGTTTATCTATTGATGGACACTTACTTTTATTTTAAATGAAGCAGCTGATACTTACAAACTATAAAGTTGCCTATTAAGTGGCAGAGCTTAGATTAGAACCAGGCCATCAGACTCCAGTATCCATGATCCAAACTACATCAATACATTTACCCTTTTTCATTTTAGGAAGCTGCAAGTTAGGTTTATGTATCCTCTAGACTTGCGCATTGTTTCAGATGACCATTTTCTCTGTTTTATTTTTTTTTTCATTTTCTCTGTTTTAATTGCTGGGTCGTATAGACCACGTATGTCATGTTTTCTTAATATTTTTGTAAATATATTTTTAAAAGATTCCAAATCATTGTAGAAACATTTTTAATTCTTATTGTATATTTGATTTCAACCTATTTGAACAAATACATTGTGCATGAAATATACACAAGGCTATGAGATCTAAGAGGTAAACATGACAGACTCTGAGTCTGAAGGATATGTGATAATCTACTACAAAATCTTGGAACACAAATCTAACTGGAAAATGAAATGTGGTTCTTTTTATAATTCATCTATTATATTTATATGTCTGAATTAAGTAGTTAAATATCAATGCCAGGTAGAATTACACAAACATCATACAAAAAATGAAACTATCTTCTTTTCTGTCAGTAATACTTCACCAATTTCACACAGAGCTCCCAGTATATTGCAGTAAAAGTTTTGAAAATTCCTTGTATCTTTTTACAACCCAGGACACTCTAAAATATAGGGCTATAACATTTTACAACCTTTCTTATTGTAACACCATGTTATTTCTCTCATAATATTGTTGGTAGCAAAATTTGAAGGAGAAAATTTTACAGGCACTTTCCAAGGCAATTGTAGATTAACACTTTCATTATTAAGTTCTTCAGTGTTTGCTTATTTGTAGCTTTCATTAATTGATAATACTACTGGTTAGTGTGCCATCTAGTTTTGCCATTATAAATCCCAATGCTGCAAATTTTCACAAAATATCTAAAACAGAACACCAAAATAATAGTATCTTGTGGTGTAAGGAAACGGAGGGTTGGATTTGGAGATATTGGCAGACAGTTTTACCATGCAAATTACATGAAGAGGTTGGCATATAATGAACTTCGCCCTGAGAATCATGAATTAATTATGTGGCCTCATTCTCCTGCACTTGCAAGCTTCTCTGTCTTAAAAATTCTCACTAAGAAAATGGGTCATGCTATTACAGTTTCTCAAATTGTTTCCATGAGTATGATATGACTTATACATAACACCTGCCTAAATATTTCATTTACTCCTTTAACAAACATTTATTGTACTTTACTATGTGCTATGTACTGTGCTAGATAACATATATGAGGATAAACAGGATCAAAGCTATTCTCACCTCGTTGTACTGAGTGACATATACTCTAGTGACATATCCAGATGAGTAAATAGGAAATAATAATATAAAGCAATGAAGTCTACTGCTGAGTAATAGAGAATACCATGAGAAGACACGTAAGGGAGAAGCACTTCAATATTTACCTTGTGTGCTTGAGTGTGTATAACAGTGATATTCAAGGAAGGCTACTCCTACAATCTGAGATGTTAAGAATATACCCGTTAAGTTAGACAAATGCTGGAGAAGAAGAAGAATACTTTGCTCAGAGAATGACTCATCCTGAGACTGAATGTGGTGAGGCTTCAGATGTTCAGGAGTAAGTGAATTAAGTGGTGCGGAGTAAAGAAGAGGAGTGGTGGTAGCTGCTTAGAAGGGATAGATGTGAGAGAGCCATACAATGAAAGGTCCTGCAACTCTTGTTAAGGAAAGTTAACATTGGAGTAATTGGAGATCCATTAGTGTAAATATATGTAAGATATGTTGTGTTTTAGAAAGATTGTATGGCAATAATGGAGAAATGATGGAGGTACAGGCAAGAGAGGAAAGCAAAAAAGTCAGTAAGAACATGTTGCAGCAATTGAGTCCAGAGCAAAGTGACTTGACCAGACATCATGGCAGTAGAGTAGAAGAATACTTCCCCTTACAGCACACACACACACACACACACACACACACACACACACACACACAAACACACGCACACGTATATCCCAAGCTTATTGTCAACTATATATTTGTGTTACTGTTTATCCACCAGTAAATCATGAGGTCCCAGGGCTGTGAGCTCTGTTTTCTACCAACATTGTAAAGTCTTGATAGCTCAGCAAGTCCTTGAAGAGAGAAAAAAAAGATTAAGTAAAAATAGTAAATACAATGAAGATAGTCACATTTGCTTTTTCTAAATATTCAATTCTGCTACACTGTAGAACTCTCATGAAATAACTATCAATAACAAACTACTTAAACTCTTTGGGATTAAAGATCGAATATAATATACATATTTTAATAATCACTGCAAAGGTTTCCAGGAACATAGCTACTGGTTTTTAAAAAGAAAATTACTTTAGGGTATTTGGTACAAAGTTATGGTAAATATAGTGCTAATAATAAACTTCACTGGGTTGAAAGAGACTTGCTTTTCAAGGAAGAATTTGAGTATTGTAAGGAAAGAAATGAAAGAGAAAAATAATAGTATCCCTCCTTGGTCATTTATCATTTTAGTTATTAGAAATCATCTAAGGCCACATGTCTCACTTTATCTTTTACTTTTATATATATACAATATATATTATATATATATTACATATATATATAATCTTCATTATCTTGTATGGCAATGTGTCAGTTATGAATCCATGACCAAAAATAATATAGTAATGCTTTGTAACATGATCTAATTTCCCCACAGGAACTCAAACTATTTTCAAATGTGTAATACTTTTCCCACTTCAGAAGGCAAACAATTAACTATTTTATCAAAACCTTGAGAGCTGACAAAAGTGGAGATCACCATGAATCAAGTGCATTTCCAACCTGGCCTTGTAAGGAAACTGATTTGTGGTCATAATTTCCTAGGTTTTATCTAGAATTTAATAAGAGTAGATAAAAATCACAATAAATCAAAGGAATCTTACACAACTAAAATGGAAGTCAAGAGTAATTTTAATAGTTGTCATATTTTTCTGTTCAGTTAAATTATATAAATAAAAATAGTTAATAAAACTCAAAATGGAGAAACTAGCAGCAACAATTTCTTAGGAAGTTAGTTTATTTTTCTTTTGATGATGACAACAGGTTCATTACATGTGGGAAGTCAGGTGGGCCCTTTAAATTGATAAAATGGTGTCTCACAGCCAACAATTGGTTTTGAAATATTTTGACACATATATTGGTTCCTTTTATTTTAATTAAATACTTCTTTGTGTTTCAGTATAAGGTTTGTCATTTGGTCAATACGCCCATGTTATTTCTAGTCTCTAAAATTGGTTTAGACATTATTACCCTTGAAGATAGATTTCCAGACAACAGATTATCTGAAATCATCCCAATGCCACCTTCTCTCTGTCCTACTTCCCAGGACATGCCCTGATAAATTCAACTGTCCTGTTCCCTTGCAGTGGGAATACCTGACCACATCACTTACTGCAATGTCCAGTAAAGGACTCTAAAGAGGATGCAGCTCCAAATGCATTGTCATGATATCAGAGATGCCAATGGCATGAAATTAAAAGAAGCAGAAGAAAAGTTCTAGTGCACATAATTTTTTCTAATAATTTAGTCTTTGAATTCTGTTTGTATTTCCTGCTCCTTCATACCATATGTGTCAAAGACTGTTTATTTTATGCAAGCAGTTGGTATATCACCTGACCATATTAGCATTTTATACACATTAGTTCATGGTTTCAAAGCACAGCTCAAGGAGGGATTAGCTAGATACAAAAAGAAAAATAACAGAGGTTACTGAGAATCAGCACTGAAATTGTTCTTGAGCATGTGTCCAACTCAAGCAGTGTACAGGACTGTAGGAGTGGGGGAGGGGGCAGTCTGTGACTTTATAGAGAAGATGCAATATAACGTGAATCAGTAGTGACTATTATAAGATAAGATAAGTTGCTGACTATTATAAGATAAGGTAAAAACACATCAAATTCTGTTTTTCCTCAAGGAATGCTGTGGCAATGAAATTCTTTGTATGGAGAGAAGACATGTTGCTAGATTTCTCAGAACTAACACCATGGGTTGGAAATTTCCTCACATATCAATGTATTCCCTACCATATATCTGTATGCTGATACAGAAATTCAGCAACAAAATGAGAAACTTAGCCCAATGAGACTTATGCTTTCAGTCTGCAAACTTTTCACAAAAATTATTAGAATGTTGACAACTTCTTATGGTATAAAATATGAAAATCTATAGTTGAGTGAAAAACTATGAAAGATGTATGTCCAAAACCTTAAAATATTGTGCCTAATACCAATGTATAGTACTTCTCATTAGTTTCTTGAAAAGGAAATGAGATGTGTCATCTATATACAGATAGTTACAAATAGTTTGATAGAAATATGTTTTCAGGACACCTAGGTGGCTCAGTTAAGTGTCTGCTTTAGGCTCAGATCATGATCCCCAGATCCTGGGATCAAGTCCCACATCAGGCTCCCGACAGAGCCTGTTTCTCCCTCTCCCTGTCACTCCCCTTGCTTGTGCTTTCTCTCTCTGTCAAATAAATAAAATCTTAAGTATATATATGGTTTTGAAACTTGAGCTACTCATACTGAATCAAATCAACAACCATGACCTCATTGACTATATTAGACTAGAACTCATCCAAAAACACCCAATATATAGTGATCCAAAATATTCAATATGTATTTAGACAAAACACTGCATAAAATATGTAATCAAAAAGTCAATGTACATTAAAAAAATATGAAAAATGTACAAATTATAAGTGGATACAGGAACTATAATTGTTTTCCCTGTTTCATATCTCTATCATGTTTTATTTTTCCCATGAATAAGAAGATATAGCTGGAAAGACAGGAAAAGTGAGAAAGTAGATAAATATATTTAGTTCATTATATAATAATGGAGTTATAACTAAGTAGAATTATAGGATTCCTGCCTTTTAAAAAATAAATGTTGTCACAGGGTTTTATTTAATTTTTGTCACTAGTAATGAGCAAGTAAATTCTTATAAAGTATTTGTCATGTTATACCACTGTGGTTGTTTTAGTGAGCTAGAGCATGTAAAGATGTCAGACTTTACCTAACATGGGACCAGAGAACAATGGATGGCTAGAAAGAAGGAGAGGTAAAAGGTGAAGCAACATGAAGTGATGGGAAGGAAGAGGGAGAAACTGTATCATGTAATAACTAACCCAAAGTAGTCTTTCTGTAGATGAAAAACTAACCAAGAGGAAGGAAATATGATAATTTATTTAAGTCTTGATGTAGAAAGAATGCTTTATTCTTGCAATTTCTCCTTATTCTCCAAAATTTTCTAAGGCAAGGAAATAGTTTAGTATTTTGGAATGAGTCAAAGTCTGTGTTGCCATTATAGTAGTGAAAAATATACTCTGGCTCCTTCCTCTAGAAGTTTAAATTTAGTGGTAGACATTGCCCCCACAGTAGAATCTCTTTGTTTTTAAACAGTAACACAAAGTCTAGTATTCAACCAGTTGCAGAGAGAATTGTCTTGCAAAGGCAATGAACAATGAAAAGCAGATACAGGTTAAAACTTGGGATTCCACCAGAAGAGGAAAAATATCTTTTAAAAAGAAAGGGAAGACAATTTCATCTGTCTAATAAATCAAAAAAGCATAAAATATATATTATTTATTTTGCAAGCAGAGGTCAAAAGCCCACTATTTTTCAAGAGAAAGCATATCATTCTTCCATTTCAATTAACCTTATAAAGCAGTCAATAAATATTTTTGAAAAATATTTCTGGCTGCTGTAAAGGCAGGCCTTATTTCAAAGGAAAGTTTTTATTAAGATAAACAGAGACCTGTGCTAAGTAAGGTTAGTCCTTACTCAAATTTCCAAGTCAAGAGTCTGAAAGATGGGGTTCTTGAAAAAAACTAGCTTGAGGCCTGACTTGAAGACTCCTCTTACCTCCTATAAGACACTTCACAGGTGTCAAAGAAAAAACACATTCCTGTGTTTATCTCCTTTATTACTCACAAAGACCATTTCACTTCAGACACTCTGGATACCCAATATGTCAGGGGCTTTCCCCACACAAGCAATTTTTTGTGGCACTAGCTGTGACTCTATCCTATAATTCAGTTCTACTCTGACACAATCTACATGAAATTAACATGGGATCCCACAAGTTACAGACTTAGTTATGTAAGACTGCTCCTACTTCAGATAACTGATCACAAGTCCCAGATTGTTGCCTGTACTAGCTATAGATTAGAGTTCCCACAACACTCTCTTTGGTTTAACTAATTGACTAAAATGATTCAAAGAATTCAGAGAAACTCTTGCTTATGTTTATGAGTTTATTATAAGGATATAACAACTGATACAAAAGAACAGCCAGATTAAGAGATATATAGGGCAAAATATATAGTGTAAGTAGCTTCCATGTCCTCTCTGTAAGCACTTCCACGTGTTTACCAACCCAGAAGCAATCTGAATCCTGTACATCAGGAATTTAATGGAAACTTCTTCATACAGACATGATAGACCATTAACTCAGTCTCTAGTTTCTTCCTCCTGGAAGATGTGGGATTAACTAGAAAGTTCCAAAATTCTTATCATGTCTTGGTCTTTCTGGGGACTAGTCTTCAATATGAAACTACCACCAAGAATCACCTCATTAGACCAAAAGACACTCCTGTCACCCAGGAAATTTCAAGGGATTTAGGAGCCTAATGCCAGGAACTGGGAATATATATCTATTTCCTATTATTTCCTATGTATGTTACAAATATATATATATGAAATCATATATACATATATATATCAGTATATATCAGTATATACATACCTGTTATTTCACAAGAAATATTTAGAGATATTTGAAAGAGCAAGACCAGTCTCCTGAAGCAATAAGTGGTTTCTTTTCTTTTTTTTCCCTTTTGATATACTCAAAATTTTTATATATTGCAGCATTCTGTAAATAATGTATGTCTAGCTTTTAACTTATGCTTAGGCAGAATTGTTGTAGAATATTGTGATTCTAAAACTAGCAATGTGGAAAACTGGCACAATATTAATTTTAAGCCAATCTAATTGAAGATCTAATTATCATAATACACAGGAAAGTTTTTTGTAACAAGATGTTTTAATGCCAATGTTGTCATTAGTTGAGAATGTTTCAAAATTTCTTTAGGAAAGTAAAAATAAATTGGAGAACTTGGTACATAAACAGGAAAGAAATGAATCTCAAAAATTAAATGTTTTATTTTTAAAAAATAGCACCACAAAAAGCAGAAATACTATTGTCACTTTAAAGTCTTATTATTAATAAAAATTGTAAAACTATTGAAGAAAACATTTGAAAGTCTCTTACATAAGAGAATGCTTATTCTAATCTTCAATTAATGTATGCTTCAGGATCACGTCTGTGAGTGGTCCCTATCTGTAGAACATTTTAGCACAATTTCATAATTAAGATACTCACTATAGAAAAACTATTTCATTTGAATGAGTTTTAATGACAGCAATAAATTCAAAGAAGAGAATGGGATCTAGAATAACTAATTTGATCTGCATTAATGCCACCATTATGTACGGACCATTTAAGCAAGGTTTAGTATTAGAGTTTTAAGATTTAAAACATATTATTGAAATTACATTGTAGAAATTTCTTTAAGGATAAAAACTAGAATTAACACAGGTCCTTAAACAAATATCGACTGCTTCATAATAAAAAGAAGTTACTATCATTTTCATAGATAGACTAGTGAGAGTTATTTCAAGAAGTCATTTAAAAATCTTGAAATGAAAATTTCAGTAGAGATTACAGATGGAAAGATGCTAGTCTGCTTAAAACTAATTTGAGTTAGTTTTAAATACTTTATATGTATATAAAATTTTTAGCTAATAGCTATATAAGTACAATACATGAGTTTTTGAATGGTAGAATGTTTTTCCCTTAAAATCATATAAGTTGCCCATAACACATTAGGTTTAATGTAAGTATGATAACATTTTAATGGATTCCAAATTCATACCCTTTTCTACTGGCTCTAGTTTCAGACAGAAAGAGAATGAGAATAAAAGAAAGGTGGGAAGAAAGAAGGAAGGGATAAAGGAAAGGAGAGAGGGAAAGAAGAAAGGAGCAAGGGCTCCTATGCATTTGCCAAGGCCCTTATCTTCTTGATACCCAAATGGTGAGTGGTTTTCATTGTCACAGTTGCTAACTAGATTGGGTTGGGGGCAGAGAGCAAGGTGTTGTGATGACATGTCACCAGGTGGAATATAAGTACCTACTTGGGATACCTACAACAAATTAATTTCTCACTGAGTGCTGGTGAAAGGGACAATTCAGAACAGGTTTACAAAGGTTCTTATCCAAATAAAACAAAGACTACCCTGTAAGTATACAGGATCATTTCCATTATCAGTGATGAAATATCTGATGCATGATGGGGGCAAGTATTTAGATAAAACAAGTCAACTAGAATGCAGCCAAAGCTTCCATGGAACAGGCAATAGGTAATGCAACAGACATGGCCTAGGATTTTTTAGGCACTGACCCGACATGAAGTGCTACATCATGCATCCATGTATTCATCCTTTCATCTGTTTAATAAAGATTTATAGAAGAATGACCTATGGAAGCCACACAGTCACAGGACATAGGTATTCATTTTTTGGACATAGGTATTAAAATATAAAAATGATGGCATGACTTCTACCCTTAGAACTGAGCTACAGTGAGGAACAAGGTGTAGGACAAGTTCCGCATATAAATAGCTAAAATACAATAATCCACATAGTAAGTGTTATGTCTGTAATAGACAAAGTGCTGTGTAATTGCACCTGAGAGAAAGGTCTAATAGAGTTGGGAGATAGGATGCCTCCAATAGAAGGTGTCTTTGAAGAGTGAGTTTGTAGCATTTGTTGGGCAGGGTGCTCTATATCAAGAGCTATGAAGGTGTAAAGGCAATTGGCCCAGGAATTTACAAGAATCAAAACAAATGTGCATCCAAAGATAGTTTGAAAGATAGAGTGAACTTTTGCATGTCTATTGATTCAGCAATTCTGTTTCAGTAACTAGCCTGAGAAGAACAAATGCACATGCACAGGATGTAGTAGATTTTAAAGAAATGCCATTAAATAAGAAAAATACATAGAGCCCAGATAAAATCTTGCATCATTTGTGCAAAGAAAAATTATATGCGTACAAGTGATATTTTATCTATTTGTATACATATGATCATGCCACATGTATGTTTTCTAAAACAAATAAAACTAATAGCTTTGGTTTCCTCTGAGAATTAGAATAGAAGTAATAGTATGCTATTTTTTTTTTAATGTGGAACGCTTCACGAATTTGTGTGTCATCCTTGTGCAGGGGCCATGCTAATCTTCTCTGTATCGTTCCAATTTTAGTATATGTGCTGCCGAAGCAAGCACTAGTATGGTATTTTTAATGGAGAAAATGGATTTGTGCATTTCTCATGTAATCAAAAGCTAATTAAAATATTAGATATTAAATAATACTTTTAGATAAATAATCCATTTTCTCCAAATAAAGCAGAGGCACTCTCATTTTTTCCAGTCCTCTGAAATGACCTTAATTTCGAGGTATTTTTTTTACTGATTGCACATTTAACTTTGAATAAATACCTTTACTTTCTATTTAGATTTTTTCTTAGTAACAATAAAGGTTTCTTTTTTTTTTTTAATTAATTTTTATTGGTGTTCAATTTACCAACATACAGAAAAACACCCAGTGCTCATCCCGTCAAGTGTCCACCTCAGTGCCCGTCACCCATTCCCCTCCAACACCCGCCCTCCTCCCCCCTTCCACCACCCCTAGTTCGTTTCCCCGAGTTAGGAGTCTTTATGTTCTGTCTCCCTTCCTGATATTTCCCAACATTTCTTCTCCCTTCCTTTATATTCCCTTTCACTATTATTTATATTCCCCAAATGAATGAGAACATACACTGCTTGTCCTTCTCCGATTGACTTATTTCACTCAGCATAATACCCTCCAGTTCCATCCACGTTGAAGCAAATGGTGGGTATTTGTCGTTTCTAATCGCTGAGTAATATTCCATTGTATACATAAACCACATCTGCTTTTGAATGGAGGGCAGCTACCACCTATTATGGTGCCTCTGATGCTGCTTCTGCACACAGTGGGAGATTTCAAAGCTCAACAAATTCACAAAATGCAACGTAAACTTTACAAATGAAGTCAGGTCATCAGCTGCTGTTCTTTCTTATGAGAATGTTACACAAAGAACATCAGGAACATAAAAAGATGGGTACATATCGAGAACAAAAAATTATTGTTAATTTCCCCCTTCCTATTTTAGGAACATACTCTCCCTGGGATGTGGTAGCTAAATTTTTCTGGGTTATTTTGCAATATATTAGAAGAATTTCCAATAACAGAAAAAACTGTTGGGAGAGAAGAGAGGTGAACAGAAATGCAATTACCATACTGGATTCTGGCCAATATAACAGAATCATTTCTTTGTCAAAAAGTGCTGGGAATCTGTTCAGGTGTGTGAGGTCAGAACCTCTGTTTTGCATCTCATTGAGAATCATGGCCTCTGTCATCATTGTAGGACTTAACAATGTGTTCTGAGGCTGGCTGACAGGGTCTCAGTAGAATGGAAGGTGCCACTTATTTCATTCCCTACCTCTTTCCACTGTCTTAGCAATTCCCCTTTTCCCCTGAAGGATAACCTATGAAGTAGACACTGTGAAAAATCTGCATCCATGGGAATGGCAGCCTGATGCTACTGAAACCAGGCAGTATAAGTACCAGTTGTGAAGGAAGAATCATAGCAGCAGGGAGATGGAAACACAGGAGAGAACCACTCTACAAAGGCAATGGAACTTGTTTCAAAGGGCATATCCGATTGCTTCATTATTTTTACTAATATTTAGAGAATTTTAGCAATTATATTGAGATGGGGAAAAACTGGCATAGCCTTGAAGTTTTATTTCAACCTGTAAAATATTTAGAGCTCCCTCATATATCCTTCTAAATAATGTAATTTGCTTTTATTACATATCTTTGCTTTATTTCGAACTTTGGTCCCTAAACTTCATTTTGCCTTTTGAATTATTAAATTTTACAGAAAAAAAAATCTGCTATCTTACACTTACTATAGCACTTTCCTATACTTGAAATACTCCCCACTAGTCAAAAAGCATCCTGGAAAGGCACTTTTGTAGAGCCAGAAACCTTGGCTTTCGGATTTCCCCAGAGTTATACATCAAGATATTAGTACTAACACAACTCTGTGTGGTACCCAGTGGTCTGGCATTGTTCGATTCCTACTAGATCCCAGGATGAGTACTTTTTTTTTTTTAAGATTTTTATTTATTTATGCATGAGAGACACAGGGGCGGGGGCAGAGACACAGGCAGAGGGAGAAGCAGGTTCCATGCAGGGAGCCTGATGTGGGACTCAGTCCCCGGTCTGCAGGATCATGCCCTGAGCTGAAGGCAGCGCTAAACCGCTGAACCACCGGGGCTGGCCCCAGGATGGGTACCTTATTTGGTTATTCAAGCTGGTTTCTCTATGTGCTATTATAAAAAAAAAAAAATCTGAACACTAGAACAGGGAGGTATTTTGTGGCATAAACACCAGAGGAATATTTAGACGAGAACATTTGCTGATCCATATGTTTTTACTATAGTTGTTATTTTCATTTTTACAAAAGTAGGGATCTGCTCTGTAAAGAATGATCTTAAAATTATTTCTGCCTCATTCACAGGTTTACTTGTGAATATAACACAAAAGTACAGAAAAAAAAACTTTTGAATTAGGATCACTTTATTTGATTTTATTATGTGGAGCTTGAATTTATACAATCATCTCCTAATTAGAGCTTATGGGGCATCATGATGTGTGTATCTGTTTTGAATGATGGTAAGGTAGGGGTAATACTTTTACCTGGCTCTATCATGAAAACGGGCCTATACTAGAGGGATGGAGGGTTGTAATAATAGGGCTGTAATGACGGAAGGAAAGGCCACAAAGGAAAGGAAAGAGAAATCAGTCCACAGATGAAGGAGAAAATAATGAGACTGAAACAGCCCTGGGACACAGAAGAAAATTATGCCTCCCAGAAGACATTGCTTATATGATGGAATATGTGTTTAAACAATTATAATTCCAAATTTTCCTCAAGTTAGAAAAAAGGTAAAAGTTAACACCCACTTTCCCATAGGCCTAATGAAAACCCATTATTTTTTTAAAAGATTTTCTTCATTTATTTATGAGAGACACAGAGAGAGAGGCAGAGACATAGGCAGAGGAAGAAGCAGGCTCCTTGCAGGAGCCCCATGCGGGGCTCCATCACTAGGCCTGAGGATCACACTCCGAGCCAAAGGCAGATGCTCAACCACTGAGCCACCCAAGTGTCCCATGAAAAACAATTATTGAAGGACTATGAAATACCTGTACATATGTATCATATATGCACATAAATACTTCAAAAAAGACCTAAGTTAAACTAAAGCAATCTCAATTAAGACTTTTGTTCTAAATGCATGGGCATGTGGAAACATTATCTTTCAAAACATGGAAAATACTCAATAACTTGTCCTGAATGCTTTGCCTCTCACTATCCTAACAATGACGACTAGATAAGATAATTTCTTGAGGTTCCAAGTTTCTGTAATTTTCAAACTAATACTTATAATCATTCATTTTTCCCCATAGGTTTCACTAATAAGTTATTGGACAGTATGATTATCACTAGGATTATTCTGGCCACCTTCTACCCACAAAGCAAAACCAGTACATTTTACAGTTAAGTAGTATAGCTTATTAGTTAAAATAATAAAATTATCATAGGGCATTATTACATGTAAACTGCAAGAAAGCATGTTTGCTATTCTGTCTTCTAACAGGATATGACATGTTAATCTCTTTAATTGTAAAATCCTTGGCTATACAGCTATGAAGGGCACCATAAACCTTTGTCCACATTGGGAAATTAGTTAAATATCTCCTGATTTAGTGTATGTACTAAAATGTTAACTCACATTATTCTGATTAGAATAAGAAGTCTTGATTTCGTAGGACATGTGTTTATGCAAAAATAGATTAAAGCCTAATTTGATAAAAGAATCCCGAAAGCTTTACTTATATTTATTAATTTCTGTAAATAGTAAAAACAAACTGAATTTAGCTTCAAGATTATAAACTCTCCATGATGAGACTAAATTAGTTATATTTGATAGTGAAATCTTATCATTGCATCTAAATTATAGCTATATTTTATGAGATATACCTTAAAGATTTTTAAGGTTCTTATTTGCTGTTAACTCTGAATTCTAAAATAAGTAGTGAAAATATTGGTATTCAAGTATGGGCTAGACATTATTATAGTCTCACTAATTGTGAAGGCCAGTGGAGAATAACTTCATTAATTTTTCAATGAAATAATCATTTTTTTGGAATTGTTTACTGGCGAAATTTATTGATAGGTATTTCAAGATGTTTAAAGATCAACCAAATAGCATGTAAAAGGGAAATAGTTACTATATTCTTAGTTTTATGTTCTTTAGTTTGGCTTCCCATTGCCTAGCTCCTTCCATGGATTCATCCATGCTTTGGTAAATAACTATTGACGTGTTGGTCATTGTTAGTAACCATCAAAATGAATTGTTATGACTAGAGTGGATTTTTTACATTCAGCCTTAAATATGGGCTCATTAGACACACCTAACACTTGAAAGTATTCAAAATATAACCAAATGAAAAAAAAAAACAAAAACAAAATATAACCAAATGTCTTATGATTGTGGCTGTGACAGAGTAACTTATAATACCAGACTAACTCTTTCTCCATAAACAACTATAAAACAGGGCAAAATAGACTAAGCAACACTTTTCAGGCATCAGGGAATAGACAGAATTTGATTCTTGGTAGAAGAGAAACACATGAGATAATCCCTACAGTTATTCCAGTTTTCTGCCTTAAACTACTTTCCAGAGAACAATAGAAGGAAATGGAGTCTAATCAGAGCATGGCAATCTTGCTGAGTTTAGGAAGCAGACAGCTGTGCTCAGCTTACCAGAGTGGCTGGAAATTGAAGAGTAGGATATTGGAAAGAAAGTTCCTGTACAAAAAAAAAAAAAAAAAGAAAGTTCCTGTACAGAGAAGCATCTGGTTAAGGCTTTGGACAAACCTTAAGCTGCACTTATACTAGATGACATCGCATATGGTCTAGTTACAGGGAAGCTGAGCAATGAACAGATTCTCCATGGGCCAAAAAATACAAGAAGATGTGGGAATTCTAGCCTGACAGGATAGAGAGATCATACTGAATACCTCAGGTTTTCAACTGAGATTCTAAAAGGTCATACCTCAAAAGAACTGCCTGAGCCATTTAATAAAGTCTAACCTAGACTTAATCTAACAAAGTTTAGAATCAAGGCTTATTAGTACCACATTAATCTACCAGTGAATTAATTGCCTCCTAGAATAAAACTCATCACTCTTTAAAGGAAGACAACAAAATCCAGGCTATAAGCATTGTAGCATTCAAAATATTTTTTAAAAAAGATGGTGCTAGACCTATAAAGAAGCAGAATATTATTTCCAGTAATTAAGAAACCAAAAATAATGTGAATACAACCACAAATAAACTTTTGAACTATAAACAACAGATAAATAGCATCAATATTTAATATATTATAGAACAGATAAATATACTGCTTGAAAAATAAAGGAGACTTATATTACTAGAAATGATAAAATAAAAATTGGAAATTCTTGAATTAAAACATAAAATACTTAAGGAATTTAACAGATGAAAAAACAGTCAATGGAAAACTGTGAAGGAAAATATAAATGAAGTTGAAAACAGTATGAAAAATTATCTGAACAGAAATTTGGATGAAAAGAAAACTAGCAAAAATAGAGAATCTGTTGATTATAGAAAGATATCAAAAAGCTTAACATTGCAGTGATTTTTGAGTATCAGAAATAGAGAAATAAGAATAGAAAAATTGGAGAAACAATGCTAAAAGTGTCACTTGTAATAAAGAATATTAACTTAAAATTCAGAGTTCAATGAATCTTGCACAAAAGAAAACAATGAGAGAATGACACCTAGCATGTCTTAGTCAAACTGCTGAAAAGAAAAGATTAAAAAAAAAAACTTTAAAAGCACCTGGGGGATGAAGGAATTACATGCCTGAAAACTATGATAAGGAACACCAGTAGTAACTATATAACTATTTCAGAATATAAAATAAGAACACTTTCCAAGTCTTTTAATGAAAGCAATATTATTGTTAAAATCAGAAAAATTCTATAAGTAACAAAAATGTTTCTGACTTACATACTTCATGAATATTTTCAACTGTCAAAATTCTTTAATTTTAGCACTTAAGATCTATGGATATCATTGTGGGTAAAATTAATACCTCAGATCTGTAAAAATCATATTAAAAAAAGAATATAGTAAATATTCATATTTTCATTAGTATACTTCTTTAGAGAACATGAAATCCATCATGGAAATTGACTTACTTTTATTGTAACAAGAGAAATGGCAACATGAGTCCAGTTTACTATTTTATTAACAAGAACAATGGCACAAAAGAATATAAATTTGGTGCATAACAAGGTATTGTCAGTGAATAAAGAGAAATACCATTGACTTCTCTTTATTATCTATTACATGCCACCTCCTAAAGAAGTTTCTTAAGCAAATTAAAGATTGGAGTAGAGTGTATTTCAATGTCTTACCCATTTAGTTTAACTGATAAAATGGGTTTTAATACAACAAAATGCAAAAATTCCCATTGCCCATAAGTAATTCAATAAACTATCCCTCACTCTCTGGAGATTTCCTGACAATAGTATACAATGCAAGATGTGGAACTTATAGGATAAATTCAATTAGATTATAGTCTTTTGAGCTTTCCTCAAATTTTCCTTCATATTTTCAAAGGAGTTTCATTAGTTATTTCAATGCTTAAACTTTGAGTGGTTTATTATTATAGATTCTTCATGAAAAGGAAATATGACTCATTTCAATAACAATTTGTAATTATAAATCATCTTTCCTCCTTCAAGTACCTCAGGTGCTATACTATTTCATTAAACAGATGGCTCTAATCTAGTACTAGAAGATAGAAATGGCAATCTTCTATAATTATAGAAAGAGGTCATACATGACTAGGGAAGACATCACATTCTTCTATTTTACAAACAAGCCACAAGTTTTTGTAATGCTATTTTTAATTAAATTATATTTATTATTGGAGATCTAAGTATTTTTTTCAAGGCATGAGAAGGTGTCCAACATTAATTGGAATCTTAAGAGAAGAATCACAAAGTGAACACTTTAATGCAATCTCACTGATACCATAAAGTGCTAACAATGTAGTATTTTTCCTTTTGAATATTAAGAACTAGACTTGAGCAGTTATTTCTGAGATGAAGAAAGTTTTTATAGGTATGTGAGGCATCTCTGGGATAGAAACTAAACTGAGGGGGATCCCTGGGTGGCTCAGCGGTTTGGCGCCTACCTTTGGCCCAGGGCGCGATCCTGGGGTCCCGGATGCCCCTGTGTATCATAAATAAATAAATAAATCTTAAAAAAAAAGAAACTAAACTGAGAGAGAACAAAGACAGCTGTGATGTGATATAGTTAAAATGACTTGGTATAGGCAGAAAAATGCACCTCGTGTGTGTGTGTGTGTGTGTGTGTGTGTGTGTGTGTGTGTGAGAGAGAGAGAGAGAGAGAGAGAGATTCTTTTCCAAAGAATAAATTTGTTTCAGTACACCTGTACAGATGCCCATGAATTATTCTTATAAGTACATAACTGTTCTGGGTGATGTATATTAAACAAGAGAATGGAGAATAGTAAAGAAATGCTTTGTAAAGAATTAGCCCCAGGCACTCTTGCAGTGTAGATAGTGGACATCCTATGCAGGTAATGCTGTTTTACTTAAATTGATCTCACTGACTTGAAATACCCTTTTCTTTTCTTCAGTGAACTGCTATACATCTTTTAAGATCTCAATGTCAATTTTTCTGCAAAGCCCTATCTGACAACTCCCCAACTCCCAAAGTAGAAATAAAATTCTTCTCTGGCCTGGCCCAACCAGTTCACCTTTTAAGCATGTATTACCTCCTAGGAAACTTCATTTAGCAGCATGTTTACAAGCCTACCTTTGTAGAACTTTGAGCTGCCATGTGCAAAATCCATACCGTATAACCCCATCCAAAGAGTACCTAAGAGAGTGTAGGTACCAAATCAATGATTAGAAAATTAAATGAATATAAACCTTGAAAATAATGATCTGTATTGACTTCATTTTCCAGAAACCAAGCTGCATTTTTGAAAATTTTATTTTTGGAACAGTTTTATTCAGATATACTTTAATACAATATAATTCATACTTTTAAAATAGAGAATTAAATGGTTTTTAGTATATTCAAAGAATTGTGCTACCATTATCACTAATTTTTAAAACAATTTTATCTCTTCTAAAAGAACCACCATACCCATTAGCTCTCTATTCCTCCCCAATTACTGCTACTGATTAATATAAATTCTATTTCTATGGATTTGCCAATTCTGGACATTTTATTAATAAATATAACTGGAATCATGAAATATATTATCTATTCTGACTCATTTCTTTCATTTAGCATAATGTTTCCAAGGTTCACTCATGTGGTAACATATCAGTACTTTTAATTTCTTTTTATTCCAAATAATATTCCATTACATGGTTATGCCACTCTTTGTTGATTCATTCATCAGTTGATAGAAATTTGGGCTGTTTTCACTTTTTTACTACTGTGCATAATACTGTTATAAACATCAATGTACAGGTTTTTATGTAAACATGGATTTTCATTTCTCTTGGGTATATATCTAGGAGAGCATTTGCCTACTAGTTTGGTAACTCTACCTTTAATTTTTTTGAGGAACTGCCAAAAATTTTTTCAAAGTGATTAGCACCACTTTATACTCCCACCAGTAATGTATAAGCAAGCATTCCAATTGATCTGCATCAGCAGCATCAGAACTTGTGATTGCTTGTCTTTTTATTTTAGCCATCCAATTGTACATCCCAATATATGCAGTCATATTTTATTGTACATTTCTAAATGTAGAGGGATTTTAATTTCTCTAAAAACTAATGATGCTGAGCATTTTATGTGCTTTTTGGCAATTTGTCTATCTTCCTTAGAGAAATGTCTATTCAGTGTCTTACAAGCTTGCAAGTTATTAAATTCATATTAAATTCATAATTAGTAGTTATTTTGCGTGTGGAATCCTTGTGTCAACAATCTTCTCATTTGGAAATAGAAATAGTTTTATGAATTTCTTTTCAATATGGATGCCCTTTATATTTTTTCCTTTCCTAATTTTTCTGCCTAGAACATCCAACACAATGTTGTATATAAGTGGCAAGAGCAGACTTCTTGTTTAATTAATTTAAGAAAAGTAGAAAGCACAAAATCAGGAAAATTAAGTGTCCTTTTCTTACTCCTCCTTATAGTCTTTCTTTTCCACTCAGAGAGTCCCCTTTAACATTTCTTTTAGGGCTAGTTTGGTGGTCATGAATTCCTTTAACTTTTGTTTGTCTGTGAAACTCTTCATTGCTCCTTCTATTCTGAATGGTAGCCTTGGTTGACAGAGTAGTCTTGGTTGTAGATTTTGATTTGTTTATCAGCACTTTGAACATATTATGCTATTCTTTTGGGCTATAAGTTTTCTGCTGAAAACTCAGCTGGTAGCCTTATGAAGTTTCCCTTGTATGAAACAGTTTTCTCTTCATGGTTTTTAAATGATCTATTTAACACTACATTTTGTCATTTTAAATACTTTGTGTCTTGATGTGAACTACCTTGGGTTAATTTGGTTGGACAATTTCTATGCCTACTGGATCTGGATTTCTGTTTTCTCCTCCCGATTTGGGAAGTTTTCTACTATTATTTCTTCAAATACATTTTTTATCCACTTTTCTCTGTCTTCTTCTGGGATATAATGCAAATGTTACTATACTTTATGGTGTCTTTGAATTCCCTATGCCTATTTTCATTTTGTTTTTCCTCTCTCCTATTTAGCATTATTCTGTCTTCCAGGTCACTGATAATTTCTGATTCCTATAGTCTACTATTTATTCCATCTAGTGTATTTTTAATTTGAGTTACTAAGTTCTTCATCTCTGATTAGCCTTTTAAATATTTTCTCTTTGTTAAGAGTCTCCCTGAGGTCCTCCACTCTTCTCCAGTTCAGTAAGTATTTTTTATGACTATTACTTTAAATTCTCTATCAGGCATGTTACTTATCTATGTTTTGTTTAGTTCTTTTGCTATGATTTTGTCCTATTCTTTCATTTGGAACATATTCCTATGTCTCCACAATTTGTCTAATTCTGTTTCTGTTTCTATGTGTTAGGAAAGTCAGCTATGTTTCCTGCTCTTGAAAGTAGTGACCTTATAAAGAAGAGATCCTGTAATGCCCGATAGTACCATGTCTCCTATTCAGAACATGGTGATTCTGAGTAATCTCCTGTGTGTGTTGAATGTGTCCTACAGTTTTGTCTGAACTGCTTTTGCCTTCAGTCCCGTCATCCCTAATGGCTCTCTTTGCCTGTAGTGGGCAGAGTTTGCTCTCTGTACTGTTAGTGGGCCAGTCTTGGGTCTCCTTGGGCTTGAATTGAGTCATATGAGGCCAGAGATACAGTAGGACCAAATTGTAGGATGTTTTCCCTGTGTTATCCCCTGGGAATCTTTCTTTAGTGTGTGAAGCCTATAGTCAGATCTAATATATGGCCCCCAGCCCACTGCTGGGGCTGTAGTGGGACTGGCATATGTGGTTATTTTGCCTCCTTCCTGGGGCAGGAGTCAGTTTGAAGTGACACTGGCTCCTGTCAGTGCTGGTTGCAAACTGTCTTGCTCATGGCAGTGCTTTGGATATGCTCTGGCCAAGGAATATGAGAGGAGCTGGTCCACAGGAGAATGTGGGGGTCTTAGCCAAATTTCATGGAATCTTCTGTGGGAGGAGACTTGGAACAAAGGCTGAGTTGGAGGGGACATGTCCACAGATCACAGGGTTGGGGCACACTGCTAACAAGTTAGGTGGATGGTACTCAGCTTTGCTAGCTCCTGTAGGCATCCATGTATCTAGGCTGGGGTAGGGAAGAGAAATAGTACACCAACTCTTTTGTTCTTGGAGAATTCTCCCAAAAATATGTGACCCTTAAGCATGTGTTCTGAGAATAGTAAATAAATCTCCTTTCCTTATCTCCAGCATTTTTCAAACTCTTGCCTCATTCTCCATCTCCATGGGACTACTTTTTGCACTGCCTTTTTAAGGATTGGGACTCTGTTTCCTATCATCCTCTGCCTCTCCCAGAGGCAAACATGCTGATTTTTAAATTTCTAGGTGCTAAGTCATGCTGATTGTAAGAACTCACAAAATTATGCCCTTCTGGTTTTCAAAGCCAAATATTTTGGGGACTCATCTTCCCTTGTGTGTTCCCTATGTGTAGGTGCCTGGTATGGCGTCTTCTCTCTCCCCTTTATGTACCTGTACCATCCCTCCCTTCCAGGGACATTCCTGCAACCTCCTTTAGCTCATGACTGGTCTCTGCCCATCTTACCATTTTCAATGTGGCCTCTACATTTAGCTGTAGAAAGTCTGTTTTGCCAGTCTTTCCTTATTTTCTAGGTTATTTGCACTGATGAGGGGGTCAGGCCAGAGGACAAAGTAAGCTTAGGTTTTTCTAAGCTGTGAATCTCTCTGGAAGTTCTCCAGAAGTGTTGAATTGTATGAAATGTTTTTCTTCTCTGTCAACTAAGATAATAATGTGTTTTTGTCCTTTATTCTATTAACTTATCATAATACAGTGATTGATTTTCATATGTTAAACCAACCTTGCATTCCTGGTATAAAGGTCACTTGGTCATGGTGTATTATTGTTTCTAGTATATTGTTGAAGATTGTTACAACTATATTTAAAAGGGATATTTCTCTACAGTTTTTTGTGTATGTGATTTTTTTTAAAGATTTTATTTATCTATTCATGATAGTCACACAGAAAGAGAGAAAGAGAGAGGCAGAGACACAGGCAGAGGGAGAAGCAGGCCCCATGCAGGGAGCCCGATGCGGGACTCGATCCCAAGTCTCCAGGATCGAGCCCTGGCCCAAAGGCAGGCGCTAAACCACTGCGCCACCCAGGGATCCCCTGTGTATGTGATTTTTTTTTACCTGATTCTAGTAGAGGGTAATGTTGGTTTTTTAGAATGAGTTTGAAAGTGTGAAATTGACACGAAGTTTAACCATCATTGTACTTGTTCCTTTAAGTAACTCTCCTAGAATTGTTTTGAATATTTAGCTAATTTACGGACTCCTGATGTTTCTTGCCAGTGTTCTCAGTTGTGTCTGGTGTGTGTGCTGTTTTGTTTAGATTTTCTCTATAGTGTATAGTAGTATTTTCCCTATAGAGTTGCTTTTTATTTTTTTAACTTTTTATTGAAATTCCAGTTAGTTAAATTACCATGTAGTGTAATATTAGTTTCAGGTGTATGAAATAGTGATTCAAAACTTGTATACAACATCTGGTGCTTTTTAAAGAACTGAAATGGATGATACTTTGCCATGTATAATTCTCCTCCATTTTCCAATTTTTTATTAATAAGATACTACAATAGAATTATCAGAGCTGAAACAAGGCAACCATCCCTGGGCAAGGAGATTGGATGAAACTTTTTTTTTTTTTTTTAATTGATAAACACAGAGAGAGAAAGAGAGAGAAGTTTTTACAAAAATCACATTTATTGGCTAACTTGAGATGAGAACTCATGTCTCAATGCTTGCTCACTTTATCTTGTTTCATGTTCAACTGCCTTAAATAGCAGAAATTTTCCTCTATATTAAAAGAGCTATTCCAGATATTTAATTATTTGTCTAATGTATGCAAAATCATATAAAATAAAGTCACTTCATGTAATATAAAAATTTTTCACTTGTAACATTTACATATCCACACCAAAAGAGTAGAAATTGTTGTGTATAAGTATTGCACTATAATTAATCTAATTGATCATAAAATATGCTTAATTGCACTTAAAATCTAACTATAGTTTACTTCTATATATATATTTTTTTTTGCTGTTGCAAACTATTAGAGAACTTGTCAAAAGTTCAATGAATCATTCTTCCATATTCTCTCATAAAAATTCTTTAATATTTGGGGCACCAGGCTGGCTCAGTTGATAGAACATGAGGCTTTTGATTTGGGGGATATGAGTTCCTACCCCACAACGGGTGTAGGGATAACTTAAAAAATATGTATTTCATCTTTGACTAGTAGTACCATTCACACTAATTTGATAACTTTTTTTAACTTGGCATCTTTCAACTTGGAATGAATCATGTGATTTCAGAATTTTCTTACAGAAAAGTTAATTATTGTAAAGTTAGTGTGAGGCCATTAATAAACATCAAAAGTAAAGTTACTAAATGTTCTAGTTATTGGCAGTCACAATCAACATCTAAGTCAATTATCTGAAAAGTATGCTCACCACTGGATCACATCCAAATACTGGAATTCTCTGAATGCTGGGGAAGGGGATTGGTGTTACCTTGTTCAGTAACAAGGAGTTATAGAAAGATTTCATAGGATAATCAATCTGTTGTAGGTTGTATACAACTGAAGATTAAATACCTATTTTTGTTATTTACATATTAAATATTTTCTGTATGAAAGAAGGCCTTATCGTGTTTAAAAGACACCAAAAGAGAGGATAAAATGGAAGAAACTTCTGAAGGAAATAGTGATGAAGAATGAAATCCTGAATTTGAAAGAGGGAAGACTTAAATATATAAACCAAATTTTCATAAAGGTGCAACTGGAAATGATTAAAATGTCAGAATTAAGTTACTCAGATGAATATTGAAATAATTGAATTTAAGAAAAATAATTAAATTTTAGTTAAAATAAGATCCAAGATGAAAATACCTAGGACATAGTTAGAAGCACATTAGTGGCTGATACACTGATACATGGACTATAGAGGAGCTAAGATTCTAACATGTATATTAGTGACTAGCCTATATCTCTATTTGTTTTTTGAAAGTAGTACATACCTCCATAAAGCTGGACATTTAGGACTGTCCATTGCATTCTAATACCAACAAGACATCATTGAAAGTCCTTGAACACATTATACAAATACAGGAGAGAACTATGAGGAAGTCTAAGGGAGGAAGAGCACACATTGTGGTTTCTCTGAACCTGATTCCCTGAAAAGCTTGGAGTGGGAGGTGCTGCTTACAAAATTGAGGCTGAATACTACTGGAGAAGACCATTTCAAGGGGAACCACTGAGTGTCAAAAGGTATCATTGAATTCCCAGAAGTCATATAGAAACTGACTTCTATATAATCCTGGTGAGGAAGAAGCTCCCAGAGCAACTCATGTGACTCAAGTGTTGAGTTTGGTAGAGATGATTGTATCTCTTGGCTCCATTATTCTTTTTTTCTATCATGTGATCCCCCAATCTGCCCAGAGGTTGAATCACTATTTCTGCCCCTGTGCCTTCTTCAGTCATTGACATCCCAGTAGAAACTCAGTATAACAGAAATTTTGAACTATTCCCTGCACCATTTGTGTTGATGGACATCTTCCCTGCTGTAACCTAATATAATGGAGGAAAGACAGAGGAGGATAAGACTTTGAGCAAGATGGGTCATCAGGAGTTCCCAGAACTATAGTAGAGAAAGAATGAACTGAACATTCTCAAAAACATTGAACTGACAAGGTGGTTAATAACACTGTTCCTTCTCAGAAAATAGAATCTTAGCCTCTCTTTTGTTTGCATTTGCTATGGCCCAGATCAGATTAAAAGGGCTTTTAGAGATGAAATTCCAATTTATACTTATACACTTACAACTCCACAATTATAGCCTCTTAGCACTTTTCGGTTTGTAAATTGGAATAAATATCATTCTTATATCAATAAATCACTTTATTTTCAAACATACATGTCTAAACCCAGTGGAAATCTTTTCAACTTCCCTTCCATCCATACTACCACCCTCTACATTTTTAGTAGTAAATTTTCTCTAATGTTCACTTGTTTGAGACTATTTGTTAATTTTAAGAAACCTAGTGCTTTCAACTATCATTATATTTGTCTGATCTATAACATTATTAATGGATACAGTTTCCCTGACTCTGTTTTATGTTATTTTATCCATTTTTCTCTATGGAAATATGGGTCGATAGTTCTTAAGGCTTAGTAAAAACACTATAAGCCTTTAGGTTTATATTTTCCAATTTCAGAAAGTAATTTTAGAAAGAGAAACCATATATAAATGCCATGTAGCCATATACACACTCATACATATACATCTATATATACCAGAGACAGCATGAACACATAAAGGCAATTGTTTGTTAAGATTCCAAACAGGTTATTGTTATTCAGCAAGACAAGTGGAGTTCTTCCCAAAATGTAACTGTCCCACTGCAAGGGGAACATTCCCTAGAGGAAATGCCCTTTCTACCAACTCCCTATGCATCCATTTTTCAGACACATTTCAATATGAATGACACTTAAAAATCCATACTTGAGACAGAAACTAGATGAACCTATGAAACCTGAATTGGCTCCAAAATCTAACTAAGACAGCTCCAGTTGAGTAGACTTATTCATGGACAATTTGTCCATATTTTTAGATACATTAGTTTGATGGCAAGAAAAGCCAAAATTATCATGTGAAGTGACAGAAAAATTTGGCAAAATGCACCCTATAATTTTATTTTGACTGTATCCTCCAGCATATTGAGGATGTTGTACACTGGGAGTGGATAAATAAGTACTTACGGGAGCTTTTCTTCCCAGCTGGCTCAGGACTTGACAGCCCTAGAATTTTGGCAAGGGATTTAAAACAAACAAAACCACCTATAACAAAAGTTAACAATGATGAAGGAGATAAACCTTCCTTTCTTCTTATGTTGTCCTGGCTAAGACTGTCATTTAAGTATCCAAACAGCTGTGCCCATGCTACTTGGCCAGCTGATCAAAAGTAAATCTGCTTATAAGACTCACTCCACCAGAAATCTAAAAGAAGGCTTACTATGGGTAATTTTGATGGCTCGTTCCCTGTTTCCCTATCTCTTTCTGAAACTCTCTATCTCTATTTTCTGTGAGGGATTAAATATTTTTACTCTACCATAGTAGTAGTGGCCATAGTAGTAGCAATAATAATAATGTGCATAATTTATTAAACATGATAAAATAGGCACTGTTGTAAATGCTCAATAAGCATTATCACATTTAGTTATCAATTCTTAGATGCTGGCACTATCAATAAATCTGTTTCAAGGAGGATTTATTACATTGCCTAAAGTCACACAGCTAACAAAAACTGGATGAAAAATTGAAACCCAGCTTTCAATATAAAGTATAGCAATAACTATATCTTCCAAGATTCTCAACCCTCAACCATAGGCTTGATCATTTGTTCCTTACTTTTCACTGTTGTAACTCACTGAATTATTGACTATAGCTTTCTGCCTAGAGGGGGATATCCAACCTTCCTAATGCTAAGTATAAATCTGCCCTCGAGTATTCTCATGGATGTTGACATGGCTATAGACCTTTCCATAGTGGAAGGTGAGGTGGCTTGAGAATTCACAGAGTCAGAATCCACATGGCATATTAGTTATGCCACTAATAAGGATGAGGCAACTGAATCCACATACTCCTCCCCCCTTTTGAGTAATTTCCATCTCATTCTCCTATTGATGTTTCAGTGTCAAGTCCAAGTAGGAGAACTGAAGGATTTCCCTGCAGTTCCTTGGAGTGTTGTAGGTTAGGTAAAAAGGTGAGAGAAAGTACTAAAAAGAGAAACAAAAAACATGGATGCAAAAATGAACATCACTACAGTAACACAGAACACATTTCCTAGATTTCACAGCCAAAAAATTCTGGCAAGCAAAGGAATCTCTATATTATTCCAATCAAGTGGCAGTAAATGGATAGCTAGCTGTTTCTTGCCAAAAATGGCAATCCTGCTCTGGCCCTGAGAGATAATACACAGTCCTGAACTACACAGCCATTTCAGCTGCCTCACAATAATTGATGTACATTAAGCTATTATCATTGTGAAAGAAGTGATTACAATTTTTTCCCTGTGGCAAATCTAAAAACCCATAGAAGAAAACCATTGGCTTGTCTAGGTGTAAAAGCCATTACCTTTGTTGTCAGCATTTGAGACACAGACCAGCTGGTTTTCAAAATAGTTAAGACATTTAGGATACATGGAAAGAGATTAGCCCTACTTGCTGGCAATGTAATTACTCTGTTTATTCATTTTAATGATCCTATAAAAGAGAATGAGATATGATGCTAGTGCAGAACAAAGGAAGGGGTCTGGAAAGGCAAGTATGCCACTCTTTAGGAGCAGAATATAAAGCTGGTGAGCCCAAGATAAGCCAGTTTGTTGGAGGCAGCCTCCTGTTTTCTATGGAGTCAGGAAATCAAGCAGATCTGGAAGTGACTGTTCTTCACAGGCATGTTTTTAGCCCTGAGCCAGTTTATTTAGAACTCATCTTTGATGCAGAAAACCTGTGATCATAGCTTTTGAATATTGCTTAATTCTGTTTGGTCTTGTTTTATAAATTGACCTATATAACAACAGAGATTTAGGCTCTAGAGATGCACAGATGTTATTTAATTCAAACTTCAACCATAGGGCAGAAATCTTCCAGAATAATCCCGATCAGTGGTTATCCCATATCTTGTTGATCATTGTTGATGATGAATCAGTTCTAGTTTTGGAAGCACCCTTTTCAATATTTGGGTTTATCTAGAGATTATAACATTTTTCCTTAAACTGCTGTTTCCATTCAATCAGTTCTAATTCATTCTGAGCATCCCATATTAATTGTAGTTCTTTTTGCTCTATCTATTCCTATTTTGAATGTGCCAAACATACTGTCCTTTAGATTTTTTTCCAAAAAACAACATTTGCCCATGTAAGGAGAAAATTGTTGTAGAATTAATATGTGATAAACACTAGGGATTCTACAGAGAACAAGACACGTGATGTATTATAAAGTTTATAGTTCACTGTGGTTACAGGGAAGTCAGCAGTTCAGTAAATTAGGATGAAATGCTATAAGTGTTGTGACAGTACTTGGGAGGGGGCATCCAACCATCTATCACTTCACATGTTCTTCATGTGTGGTTTATGGATATACTCCAGATATTTTCTAAGTTGCCAACTGTCTGTTTTAAGAAGTAGTTAAAAATAAACCTAATACTGTTTTAACAAAAATACCTGCTAATCTTTTTTCACAGAAACTTTATCAAATTTAGGTAATTATCAAATTTTCAAATTTAGGTAATAACATTTATCTATGTTTAAATTTGTCTTATGGATTTTGGCCAAGAAATACAACCACCTTAACATTTTTCTTCTATCATATTGTGTATTACTTTCATATATTATTTTTAAATGACCAATACCACTCCCATAATGATCTATTATAAGATAAAATCTCTGTATTCCCCCAATTAACCTTTGCACTTTTCTATCCTTATTGCATTTTTCTTTAAGTTTTGTTTATTTATTTATTTTAGAAGGTGTAGAGGGGAGAAGCAGAGGGAGAGGGAAGAAGTAGACTCCATGCTGAGTGCAGAGCCCAACAAACTTGGGGCTTGATCCCCTGCTGAAACCAACAGTTGGATGCTCAACCAACTGATTCACCCAGGCACCCCACTTTGGGCTCTGTACTCAGACTTGAGTCTCCTTAGGATTTTCCCCCTCTCCCTCTGCCCTCCCCCTCTCATAAATAAATAAGATGAATCATAAAATACCAAAAAGCCAATGTTACACAGAGTGGTACATCCAGGACTAAGAATCATATTCTTAACAACCAGTAGTATTTAAGTACGTTATAGCATAACCAGAATTTAAGTATGTATGAATGGTATGTATATGCCTACAAGCAAAATTATTAATCTTGGTTTTCTTATTATTGACAAGTTCATACCATTGGCTTATGAAATAACAGCTCAGAAGCAAATACTGACTGCTGCTAACTCAAATGTTGTGTGATTAACTGAGAGAATATACAGTGAATTTGATTATGATGGATTCTAAGCAAAATACAAAAATAGGCAAAATATGCAAAACTCAGTAGGTATAAATTCAGAAGTTTCAAGTTGACTTGCATTGTAAAAATCATAATGAACTTTGCTTTTCTTGGCAAAATTTCCATGTTTAATAAAAGTTAATCATTCTTTAAATACAGCTATGTGAGCACATCAACACAGCTGTAAAAGTTGAAAATCGAACCACTTCAATTGTCACAGTTTTCTTTTGCTCCTTTCTAATAGGAGAACTATAAACTTGGACTTTCAATACAATTAGAGCTCTGATGTGGCCATTTATTTCTAAAAGGCATTCTATAGCATACCAATTGCTGCATCTAGAAGCTCTCCATTGATATTCCATTTAATAAACTAGCAAGCCAGACACATTTATTTTAAAGTTCAGGTTTAATTAAAAGATAAGACTAGAGTGACAGAATGGCAAGGGAAAAAGGGATGTTGAATTTTTTTGTTTATTATTGCAGAGCAGCTGCTTTTATTTTTAACTAATCTCCATTAATGTCAAATCAAAAGGCGGCACTTTTTTTTTTTCTTTAAAGGCAGCACTTCTTAAAGGCTTTTGCATTTGCCTTGTTACCAGCTTCCCTTAGGAAATTATGATGCATTTCCTCATTCTGGGTTGAACTCCAATACAAGCCTATTATTTTTTTATATAAATTTATTTTTTATTGGTGTTCAATTTGCCAACATATAGAATAACACCCAGTGCTCATCCCATCAAGTGCCCCTCAGTGCCCGTCACCCAGTCACCCCCACCACCCGCCCACCTCCCCTTCCACCACCCCTAGTTCGTTTCCCAGAGTTAGGAGTCTTTCATGTTCTGTCTCCCTTTCTGATATTTCCCACTCATTTTTTCTCCTTTCCCCTTTATTCCCTTTCACTATTTTTTATATTCCCCAAATGAATTAGACCATATTGTTGAACTGAGAAATGCTGGGAAATAATTGTCATAGAGTTTATTTTTGAAATTAAAACAGATTAATTTATTTAATCAGCAATACTTGCTAACACCTACTACGTGTTAAATTCTGTTTTAGATTTTGAGGGGTTAAACAGTGAATAAATAGACCAAAAAACAATAAAAATACAAATTTATGAACAAATTTAAAAAAATCTTGCTGGAATCTGGAATTTATGTTAAATGAATACATATTTCAGACTCAAGGAAAGCCATTTACAAATATTAAAAAATTAGGACAGAGCATTGCAGAAAAATAACTGATCATATTTTCAAAGTAGCATCTACACTTATGTAAAATTATCCTGTATGAGTCCCTATACATCAGAACTGCTATTTCTACTGTTTACTGAGCCTTGTAGGACCCTTGATCATTGCAAGGCTTCCCTGGCCATTTTGGTTGGTTGTTCTATAATCACATGAGCCAGTGATGTAATGTAGGCTTGCTTTACCTCTCAGTAACACTCTTTTTACCAGAACTTTAACTGGAAGCTAAAGTAGTAAAGATGTGAATATGGCATGATACAGATTTTCTGTAATGAGGTTGAGAGGCAGTAGGTGTAGGGCAAATACCATAGGCTTTGAAGTTAAACATATATGAGCTCCTATCCTCATTCTGGTGTCTGTGGGCATTCTGAGAATAGAAATTCTAATTATCCTCTCTAGATTGCAATTTCTAATAATAATAATAATAATAAATAATGCTAATATAATAATAATAATGTGATGATTAAAGAAGTTATAAACAGGTACATAGAATTAGATTAATTGCATGTTATTCGGGGGGAGGGGGCAAGATGGCGAAAGAGTAGGGTCCCCAAGTCACCTGTCCCCACCAACTTACCTAGATAACTTTCTAATCATCCTGAAAACCTATGAATTTGGCCTGAGATTTAAAGAGAGAACAGCTGGAATACTACAGTGAGAAGAGTTCGCGCTTCTGTCAAGGTAGGAAGATGGAAAAAAAATAAATAAAAAGGCATCCAGGGGGAGGCCCCCGGGAGAAGCCTGGCTAGGGCCGCGGGGCAAGTGTCCCCAGGACGGGAAAGCCCCACCTGGAGAAGCAGGAGCTGCACCAATCTTCCCAGATGGAAAGGCACTCGCAGGGAGCTCGGGCAGGATCCCAGGAGGGCGGGGATGCCCTCGGGCTCCCAGGGGCACTAACAGACACCTGGGCCCGGTGGAGAGCGCGCCACACCCCAGGCCGAGCTCCCTAAAGGGCTGCAGCGCGGGCACGGCTGGACCCAGAGCAGCTCGGAAGGGCTCGAGTGGAGGCTCCGCGAGGAGGGGGCTGCGCGGCCCCGGGAACTCAATTCCAGCGGGCAGGCCTCAGAGCCCAGGGCACCGGGGACCCAACTGAAGATCCGGCGCTCCCCCCGGGGCAGGAAGAGGCTGGGAGGGCACAGGACAGCAAGGACACTCCTGCCGCCTTAGGCCCTGAGCTGTGCAGATCAGCGCCCCCCGACCCCGGAGCATCCAGGCCCCTGCAGACTGGGAGCTGTGGTAGTTACTGCAGGAGCTGACTCCATGGCTGGAGACCTGGCCACCGCCAGTGGTGTTGTTCCTCCTGGGGCCTCACAGGATAAACAACCCCCACTGAGCCTCACAGTGGCCTCACAGGATAAACAGATTAAACAACTACCACTGAGCCCTGCACCAGGCACTGGGCTGAGCAGCTCCCCAGGTGCTCACACCTGAGAATCAGCACAGCAGGGCCCTCCCCCAGAAGACCAGCTGGAAGGACAGGGTAAAAGCAAGTTATTGACCAAGCAGCACTGGAAAGCTCCAGGGGAAGTCGAGGGATTTACAGTATATAAAATCAGAGGATACTCCCCCTTGTTTTTTGTTTCCTGTTTGCTCCCCCCCCTTTTTTCTTCTTCTTTTTCTTTTTCTTTCTTTTTTATCTTCTCTCTTTTTCTCCTTTTTCCAGTACAACTTGTTTTTGGCCACTCTGCACTGAGCAAAATGACTAGAAGGAAATACTCACCTCAAAAGAAAGAATCAGAAACAGTCCTCTCTCCCACAGAGTTACAAAATTTGAATTACAATTCAATGTCACAAAGCCAATTCAGAAGTACAATTATAACGCTACTGGTGGCTCTAGAAAAAAAGCATAAAGGACTCAAGAGACTTCATGACTGCAGAATTTAGATCTAATCAGGCAGACATTAAAAATCAATTAAATGAGATGCAATCCAAACTAGAGGTCCTAAACACTAGGGTTAACGAGGTAGAAGAAAAAGCGAGTGACATAGAACACAAGTTGATGGCAAGGAGGGAAACTGAGGAAAAAAGAGAAAAACAATTAAAAGATCATGAGGATAGGTTAAGGGAAATAAATGACAGCCTCAGAAGGAAAAATTTACATTTAATTGGGATTCCCGAGGGCGCCAAAAGGGACAGAGATCCAGAATATGTATTTGAACAAATCATAGCTGAAAACTTTCCTAATCTGGGAAGGGAAACAGGCATTCAGATCCAGGAAATAGAGATATTCCCCCCCTAAAATCAATATAAACTGCTTAACACCTCAACATTTAATAGTGACACTTGCAAATTCCAAAGATAAAGAGATAATCCTTAAAGCAGCAAGAGACAAAAAATCTCTAACTTTTATGGGGAGAAATATTAGATTAACAGCAGACCTCTCCACAGAGACCTGGCAGGCCAGAAAGGGCTCGCAGGATATATTCAGGGTCCTAAATGAGAAGAACATGCAGCCAAGAATACTTTATCCAGCAAGGCTCTCATTCAGAATAGAAGGAGAGATAAAGAGCTTCCAAGATAGGCAGAAACTGAAAGAATATGTGACCACCAAACTGGCTCTGCAAGAAATACTAAGGGGGACTCTGTAATAGAAAGAGGAAGTCCAAGGGAACAATCCACAAAAATGGGGACTGAATAGGTGTCATTATGACACTAAATTCATATCTTTCAATAGTAACTCTGAATGTGAAAGGGCTTAATGACCTGTGAAAAGGCACAGGGTTTCAGACTGGATAAAAAAGCAAGACCCATCTATTTACTGTCTACAAGAAACTCATTTTAGACCTAAGGACAGCTATGCCTGAAAATAAAAGGTTGGAGAACCACTTACCGTTCAAATGGTCCTCAAAAGAAAGCAGGGGTAGCCATCCTTATATCAGATAAATGAACTTTCTCCCAAAGACTGTAGTAAGAGATGAAGAGGGACACTATATCATACTTAAACGATCTATTCAACAAGAGGACCTAACAATCATCAATATTTATGCTGAGAATGTGGGAGCTGCCAAGAATATCAGTCAATTAATAACCAAAGTTAAGACATACTTAGATAATAATACACTTATACTTGGTGACTTGAATGTAGCGCTTTCTACAATTGACAGGTCTTCTAAGCACAACTTCAAAGAAACAAGAGCTTTAAATGATACACTGGACCAGATGGATTTCACAGATACCTACAGAACTTTACATCCAAACGCAACTGAATACACATTCTTCTCAAGTGCACATGGAACTTTCCCCAGAATAGACCACATACTGGGTCACAAATTGGGTCTGAAGCGATGCCAAAAGATTGGGATTGTCCCCTGCGTATTTTCAGACCATACTGCTTTGAAATTAGAACTAAATCACACGAAGAAGTTTGGAAGGATTTCAAACGCGTGGAGGTTAAAGACCATCCTGCTAAAAGATGAAAGGGTCAACCAGGAAATTAGAGAAGAATTAAACAGATTCATGGAAACTAATGAGAATGAAGATACAACCATTCAAAATCTTTGGGATGCAGCAAAAGCAGTCCTGAGGGGGAAATACATCGCAATACAAGCATCCATCCAAAAACTGAAAAGAACTCAAATACAAAAGCTAACCTTACACATAAAGGAGCTAGAGAAAAAACAGCAAATAGATCCTACACCCAGCACAAGAGGAGAGCTAATCAAGATTTGAGCAGAACTCAATGAAATAGAGACCAGAAGAACTGTGGAACAGTTTAACAAAACAAGTAGTTGGTTCTTTGAAAGAATTAATAGAATAGACAAACCATTAGTCAGCCTTATTAAAAAGAAGAGAGAAAAGACTCAAATTAATAAAATCATGAATGAGAAAGGAGAGATCACTGCCAATACCAAGGAAATACAAATGATCTTAAAAACTTATTATGAGCAGTTTTACACCAATATATTAGGCAATCTAGAAGAAATGGACACATTTCTGGAAAACCACAAACTACCAAAACTGGATCAGGAAGAAACAGAAAACCTGAACAGGCCAATAACCAGGGAGGAAATTGAACAGTCATCAAAAACCTCCAAAGACACAAAAGTCCAGGGCCAGATGGCTTCCCAGGGGAATTATATCAAAAGTTTAAAGAAGAAACCATACCTATTCTACTAAAGCTGTTCCAAAAAATAAAAAGAGATGGAATACTTCCAAATTCGTTCTATGAGGCCAGCATCACCTTAATTCCAAAACCAGTCAAAGATCCCACCAAAAAGGAGAATTACAGACCAATATCCCTGATGAACATGGATGCAAAAATTCTCAACAAGATACTAGCCAATAGGATCCAACAATATATTAAGAAAATTATTCACTATGACCAAGTAGGATTTATCCCCGGGACACAAGGCTGGTTCAACACTCGTAAAACAATCAATGGGATTCATCATATCAGCAAGAGAAAAAACAAGAACCATATGATCCTCTCAATAGATGCAGAAAGCATTTGACAAATACAGCATCCATTCCTGATCAAGAATCTTCAGAGTGTAGGGATAGAGGGAACATTCCTCAGCATCTTAAAAGCCATCTATGTTAAAAAAAAAAAAGCCATCTACGTAAAGCCCACAGCAAATATTATTCTCAATGGGGAAACACTAGGAGGCTTTCCCCTAAGATCAGGACAAGACAGGGATGTCCACTCTCACCACTGTTATTCAACATAGTATGAGAAGGTACTAGAAGTCCTAGCCTCAGTAATCAGGCAACAAAAAGAAATAAAAGGCATTCAAATTGGCAAAGAAGAAGTCAAACTCTCCCTCTTTGCAGATGACACGATACTGTATATAGAAAACCCAAAAGACTTCACCCCAAGATTGCAGAACTCATACAGCAATTTGGCAGTGTGGCAGGATACAAAATCAATGCCCAGAAATCAATGGAATTTCTATTCACTAACAATGAGCCTGAAGAAAGAGAAATTAAGGAGTCAATCCCATTTACAATTGCACCCAAAAGCATAAGATACCTAGGAATAAACGTAAACAAAGAGGTTAAGGATCTATACCCTTAAAACTACAGAACACTTCTGAAAGAAATTGAGGAAGACACAAAGAGATGAAAAAATATTCCATGCTCATGAATTGGAAGAATTAATATTGTGAAAATGTCAATGTAACCCAGGGCAATTTACATGTTTAATGCAATCCCTATCAAAATACCATGGACTTTCTTCAGAGAGTTCTTCATCTTAAGATTTGTGTGGAATCGGAAAAGACTCCAAATAGCCAGGGGAATATTAAAAAAGAAAACCAGAGCCAGGGGCATTACAATGCCAGATTTCAGGTTGTACTACAAAGCTGTGGTCATAAAGACAGCATGGTATTGGCACAAAAACAGACACATAGATCAATGGAACAGAATAGAGAATCCAGAATAGGGCTCTCAACTTTAGGGATAACTAATATTTGACAACAGAGGAAAGACTATCCACTGGAAAAAACGACAGTCTCTTCAATAAAAGGTGCTGATAAAATTGGACATCCACATGCAGAAGAATGAAACGAGACCACTCTCTTCCACCATACACAAAGATAAACTCAAAATGGATGAAAGATCTAAATGTGAGACAAAATCCTAGAGGAGAACACAGGCAACACCCTTTTTAAACTTGGCCACAGTAACTTCTTGCAAAATACATCCATGAAGGCAAGGGAAACAAAAGCAAAAATGAACTATTGGGACTTCATCAAGATAAGAAGCTTTTGCACAGCAAAGGATACAGTCAACAAAACTAAAAGACAACCTACAGAATGGGAGAAGATATTTGCAAATGACGTATCAGATAAAGGGCTAGTATCCAAGATCTATAAATAACTTATTAAACTCAACAGCTAAGAAACAAACAATCCAATCATGAAATTGGCAAAAGACATGAACAGAAATCTCACAGAGGAAGACACAGACATGGCCAACAAGCACATGAGAAAATGCTCCATATCACTGGCCATCAGGGAAATACAAATCACAACCACAATGAGATACCACCTCACACCAGTGAGAATGGGGAGAATTAACAAGACAGGAAACCACAAATGTTGGAGGGGATGTGGAGAAAGGGGAACCCTCTTGCACTATTGGTGGGAATGTGAACTGGTGCAGCCAATCTGGAAAACTGTGTGGAGGTTCCTCAAAGAGTTAAAAATAGATCTGCCCTATGACCCAGCAATTGCACTACTGGGGATTTACCCCAAAGATGCAGATGCAGTGAAACGCCGGGACACCTGCACCCTGATGTTTATAGTAGCAATGTCCACAGTAGCCAAACTGTGGAAGAAGCCTCGGTGTCCATCGAATGATGAATAGATAAAGATGTGGCATATGTATATAATGGAATATTACTTGCCATAGAAACGACAAATACCCACCATTTGCTTCGACTTGCCTCTCTTTCTCTCTGTGTGTGACTATCATAAATAAATAAAAAAAAAGATTGTGACTTTAAAAGTATCATTTCCATATTGATGACTCAAATTCAGATGTTTAACCATGATTTCTGCCCTCTAATTTCACATTTTCATATATAACTACCTGATTGACATATTCACTTGGATTTCTAGGAGGCATCTCAAATATAGTATGATCTCTACGTTACTTCCCCAAACATGTTTTTTTTTTTGCTATCATCACCATCTCCATAAATGGCATAACCTGAGATCAAAGACCTTGAAATTGTTCTTGACTTTCTGTTAGTAAATGCTATTGGCATTAGATACATGTGTGTAACTGATATTAAGAATCTGAACTCTTACTATCCCCAGCAGTGTTATCATCTAATCTAAGCCATCATCTGTGTTTCAACTAGAATTTCTATAACAGCTTCTTAAGTTTTTCTTGTCAACATTTACAATTGTCAGGCAGTCTACTTACAGCAGTGAGAATAATATTTTAAGGGATGATCAAGTCATATTATTCCAAGTAAGTCAAACACCTCCAGTGGCTTCTCACATACCGAAGGTAAAATTTAAAGTTTTTGCCACAGCTTACAAAGGCTACAGATTCTGACTTCTGCTATCTCTACAACTTCATGTTTTTCACATTCCTACCATATCCTGCTTTGCTCCCACTGTTCCAGTTACACTGTGTTCTTTGTTGTTCATCAAGCATCCCAACCACCTCCTGCCTCAGGACACCTGCACTTTCCATTTCCTCTCCCTGGAACTCTCCCTCCAAATAGCTGCCAAGTTTCTGCTTCATCCCATTCACGTCTTCATTGAAATATCACCTTCATAGGAGTAACTTCCCTGACCACCTCAACAAATTAGTAGCCTTGATATCACTCTATCCTCTTTTATCCTTTTTTTTTTCTTTAGAACTCAAATCCCAAACTGACATTATATATCTATTCGATTTCTTATATCTACTTTTCCCAATTAAGTATAAGCTACATGAAGGCACTAACTTTGTCATTAAAAAATATTATATCCATAGCAACTAAAAAAATCCAGACCCATTGCAACTTCTTAATAACTCTACTGATAAGTGAATGAATGAATGAAAGTGTTAAATCAAGATAAAATAGACAGTAGTCATTCTAAATATACTGATATGGGCCAAGGGTAAAGCCGGTAAGGAGAAAACTGGGAAATTACAAAGGGAATGGAAGGCCAGCTAGGGAACTAGAGAAAGTATTTCAGAATCTATAAATATGGATAAATTTATCTAATATTAAAACTATATGGCTGCTGATCCAGAGCAGAGATATCCACTCTTGGCTCTGGTTGCGAGTGGCCCCCTGACATGGAAATTGGAGACTGAGAGTTTAATTGGAATTAGGTATTGAAAATTTTAAAATACCTGTGATTGAGCAGAAATGTAGGACATCTCAACCCCTCAAAAGGCACGATATATATATATATATAGATAGATTATAGATAGATAGATAGATAGATAGATAGATAGATAGATAGATAGAGATATAACTTACATTCTCGGTGCTAGGATTAAATTGATTTGAAGATTTATGTGAAGTAAAGAGAATATATATATATATATATATATATATATATATGACACCTGAATATGGATGACAAGAACCCAAATATAAAGAAAAGTCAGTTCTTTTTTTAAAAATTATTTTATTTATTCATTAGAGACACAGAGAGAGAAGCAGGCTACTTGCAGAGAGCCCGATATGGGACTGGATCCCAAGACCCCAGGATCATGCCATGAGCCAAAGTTAGATGCTCAACTGCTGAGCCATCCAGGCATCCAAAGAAAAATCAGTTCTGATGGCAATCCTGAGTCATCTTTGAGTTTAGATTTGTTATTTTCTGATTAGAGTATTTAACATGAAAATTAAAATAAGTCATGTGGATGGTATCCTTTGATGCCTACTAAAATCTCCTGACTCTAACTCTACAACTAGAAAGTGCGAGTAGACAAACAATAAGCAATTAGTGCAATGTGACCCCATTCTGATGGATATACTTGTTGGAGAACCGTAACATATTGTACTGGAAGATTCACTGGTGACACCTGCCTTAATGTGTAATGAAAATAGCATGGATTTAGAGACTTAAGTTGTTCTATATCTGGTCCTTACTATCTTCATGAGTTAGAACAATTATTTAATGATTTTGACAGCTTTTTCTAAATCAGTAAATGCAGATAGTAACATTTACTTTTAAGGTTGCTGTGAAGATTAAGATGCTGTATGCAAACACTTAGAGCTGTTCATCCTCATCATATATGTTCAAAAATTCTAGCTGCCATCACCATTTAGTGTGTACCAAATAATTTTTCATAGTCTGTGACATCATATTTTCAAATGAAAATAACTAAATAAAACTTCATAAGTTCTAGGACTATTCTCCCTAATAATTGTATCTTTTTGAAAGTCCCGTATTAGCTTGGAAAACATAGAGGTAATTAGTAATAACTTGGGGATTTTGACTACCCCAGCAAAACCAAGAGACTATATTGAAGAGTAGAGTAATCTTTTAAGCTGGCTAAAGAGAATATCCTTTGACTCAGATATATCTGGATCCCAGAAACCCATTCTTCCAAGTGTGAGAGTGGAAACTACTGAGATACATCTTTGCCACAGTTATATATACAATATGACATCCTTAGAACTTCTCCATTTTTCTACCTCAGAATTTCTCAAGCTAAGTCTCTCTCACTGTTGAAGTTAAAACTTTACATACTAGAAGGATTCTTTTTAGATATTTAAATATCAGTTAACAGAAAGATAAACACTACAGCCTTGTAATAAGAGGAGAATATTGTCATTGTATGTTCGTAGACTGCCCATGGATATACAAATTGTACCTCTCAAAAAAAAAAAAAAAAAAAAACAAATTGTACCTCTCTTCAATGACCTAAAAAAGCGTAAACACATCAACATCTAGCACCAAACTCATTGACTGTCCAGAGAAAGCTAATAATGATTATGCCAGGAAAAAGGATTGATCCACTTCCAAATAACCTTGTGTGGAAAACACCATCATATTACTCCAGGATACTCAGCTGCCCAAGTCTTAGGAGAAGGGAAGCTGGACTCCTGCTAAGATGTTGGAAGCCCCCTTTCTACCTAAACAAACTCAAAACCCTCTCTTATGGATCTTAACCCCTAGTACCTCCAAATGTGACTCTATTTGGAGATAGGCCTTTAAAGAGGTAATTAAGTTAAAATAAGGTCACTGGAGTGGGCCCTAATCAAATGTGGCAAGAAGAGGAAATTTGAACATACACACCTACAGAGAAAAGACCATGTGAAGACAGTGGTAGAAGATGGTCATTTACAACCCAAGAAGAGATCTCTCAGAAGAAATTAAGTCTGCTAACATCTCGATCTTGGAGTTCTAGCCTTTGGGAATATAAGAAAATAAGTTTCTGTTATGTAAGCCACCCAGTCTGTGGTGATTATTTATAGTAGCCCAAGCAAACTAATAAACTCTCAGAGGTGGGCCAAAACCATATAGTACACTAAAACAACAATAACTCTCAAATGAGCAGTGACTGGTGGGAGTTGGGGAGAGAATTTTGAAGTGTTCTGGTTTGTCTACATAGATTTCTCCCTTCTTATATCCTTATAACCTTAAGATACATTATTCAGCTCATAGCTACATGTTTGATATAGTTGGGATTTTTTATTTGTATTTATGTATTTTAAACTTGCATGGTATATTTTATCAGCAGAGAGAGTATGTACTTATTATACTTATTATAGTCTATAGACTATAGTAGAAAAAAATTAAGTCTAATAAAATCCTAAGCAAAGACACTGACCACCATTTTGATAAGGAGTAAAAGAACCATACCAGTAAGAAAGGCAGTTGTTTTGTCTTTGGTTCAACCTTGTTAAAATTTTGCCTGTAAGTTCCTTTTCTCTTCAGATGCTTACAAGTTATGGCCACTCTGTTGATCAGCCAGGGCAAAATCTGGTAAAAGCAGCCTCTGAAGGGACCTATGATATCAACTTCAGGGGCTCTGTCAGACAGTCAGTATTCCACTTCAAAAAGCATCAAGGTCCAAAGACTGATTGATTTTATTTCATTTTATTTTTTTATTTTTTTCAGATGACACAATCACCAAGCAAAAGCTGAAACCATTCATATTGCTTTCTATGTTCCCAACTGAATTATTAATCTTTCTGTCAAGTCTAATTCCTGACCCTCAATTTAATTCTATTTCAACAGCTGATGCCTCTATTAGCCTCACTGCACTTGAATTCTGTTGCTCCCTTGGCTATAGCCTGCTGAGAAACTGTTTTTCAAGTACTTAGCAGAAAAGCTCTATGCTTTATTGACTCAGATTTTAATTTCAAATACTATTCTTACTGATCAGGTACTTGGAAACAAATGTTCTGAGAGGCTTTCCTCATGCACTGAAAGGTGATTGCCAAATTTCATATATGTCCAAGGACATAAATTATAACAAAATATTTTGTTCTTTATACCATTAATAGACTTCTGGAGAAATCAATGGTTCTGAAGGTGAAAAAATAATTTTAAGGAAACTTATAGCAGAGAAACATATGGATTGGCACAAGGAAAAAAATAGAAACTAGGGCCAGATTTCACTATTTCTAAATATTATCAGCTATTCTAACAGAATAAACATAAGCAAATTAAAATATAAATTCAGTGTTTCAGCGAGAATATGATGTGATTCAATAATTAACAAAACATGATCCCATGGTGAGAAATCAATATAATTGAATGAGATGACTTTATACTTTGGGATTGCCTCACTTTAGCACACACTTAATTGATGGCAGTGCGATCTATTGAACCAATCAACTAAATTGCCCTGATTCTTATTAGTGTGTCAACACCCATGTAACAGATTTCTAAAGTGTACAGAGTGGGGATCCCTGGGTGGCGCAGCGGTTTGGCGTCTGCCTTTGGCCCAGGGTGCGCGATCCTGGAGACCCGGGATCGAAACCCATGTCGGGCTCCCGGTGCATGGAGCCTGCTTCTCCCTCTGCCTATGTCTCTGCCTCTCTCTCTCTCTCTCTCTCTGTGACTATCATAAATAAAATTAAAAAGAAATAAAGTGTATAGAGCAATGACACTTCAGGAAAAAGTGTCCTTCAGCATTGTTGAGTATATGAATCAATAAAATGTATTGCTGTGTCCCTCAGTGGAAATTAAAGCAAAATGACCAGTGTCTTTTCTAGTCCAAACTCTTACTGAACAACACGGACATAAATATCCCCAGAGTTATTTATTCCAGTCTCTCTCTTCCAGTGAGAGAATGCATACCTCTTCACAAGAAAGGTCATTCCATTTTTGGATAAATCTAATAATTAGAGAATTTCTTCTCACAGTGACTTTTTAAAATAACTCCTGCTTCCCACTGATAGCATGGTGATAACTAGAAACCATACAGTAAATACATTTGCTGCCTTTGCTTTATGACTGCTTTTGAAATTACCTGAATACTCCATCTTTGGCTTTGCCTGCCCATTTCCTCCATTATTCCTCACTTAAAATGGTTTATCTTTCCTTTATGTACCTGACGACATTTATATGGACACACTGTGATGTATTTATATGTTTATACACCATTTTCTCTGATAGTATCAACATATTGATATTATTCAATAATACTTATACTTTCCAACACCAAAGGTTTCTTCTCCGGGATTTTCCATGCATCTCTCAGTGATATTCAACTAAGTCATTCAACAAATATTTATTGAGTTGTCTCTAGAGCCTTGTGTTGTGGTAGTCAGTGGAATTGGAATGACACTAATGCAAGTTCTCTCTCCAGAGCCAGTCAGTCTGGGGAATAATGCAGAACAGACCACTGATTATAATCCAGTATAATGGTGAGATAAACACAAAATTCTGTAAGAATCCACTGGAACAGCACATATCTTGCCCAGAAAGATTTCCCAGTGGAAATGACATTAAAAATGAAGTATGCTGGGGCACCGAGATGGCTCAGTCTGTTAATTGATTTTGGCTTATGATATTAGGGTTGTGAGAGGGAGCTGGGCTTGGGGCTCCCTGCTCAGCACACAGTCTGCTTGGGATTCTTTCTCTCCCTCTTGTCCTCCCCTCACACTCTTTCTCTTTCTCTCTCTAATAACAAACAAAAACAAACAAATAAATAAAAATGAAGTGTAATGAAGGAAGTGGCCACACAAAGAAGGGCTGGCGAAGTCTTTCAGAGACAGTGGGCAAACAGAACAAACAACTAGGAATAAGGAGAGACATGGTATGTTGAGGGACTCACAAGTAGTTTAGAGGGTCTGGAATACAGAGTACATAAAGTGTGAAATGAGGCTATGGCAATAAACAGGGACTGAACCTTGAAGACATTTGTGTGCCATGGTAAGTGTCTATCTTACTCCATTTCAGCTACTATAACAAAATACTGCAGACTAGAAGCTAATAAACCACAGGAATTTATTTCCCACAGTTCTTAAGTCTGGAAGTTCAAAATCAAAGTGCCAGCATGGTTGGGTTCTGGTGAGATCCCTCTCCCAGGCTGCAAGCTGCTGACTTCCTACTGTGTCCTCACTAGGTGGAAGGGGCTAGGGAGCTGCATGGGTCCTCTTTGATAAAGGCAATAATCCCAGTCAGGAAGTTTACAACCCCTTGACCTAATCACCTCTCAAGGCCCTAACCTCCTAATATCATCACTTTGTGGATTAGAATTTCAGTATATAAATTTGGGGGGATGACACACAAACATCCAGACCATAGTAGTGCATTTCTTTCACGGGGCTGCCATAGCAAATTACCACACATTAGATAGCTTAAAACAGCAGAAATGTATTCTTTCACTGTTATAATGGACAGAGTACTAAATCAAGATGAAGACACTATTTAAAAATAAGGCTACATTCTGAGGTCCCAAATGGATGTGAATTTTGAGGGGGTACTATCAACCCACTATAATAAGCAGTTGGTGTTGTATCATTATGCAGTGAGGAAATACTGGTAAGATTACGGAGGGTTTATAAATTAGAAGTATCAGAAATGTCTAAAGCTACTGTGAGGAGAAAAGTAGTAAATTTAGTTTTGGATAAACTGAGTTTCAAATATTTGGGCACATCAGTATAGAGACTTTTTTTTAACTTGAGTATAGTTGATACACAGTTATGGGGATTTTAAAGGGCCATTGATATTCAAGTTAGAGCTTTAGTAAAGATATATATGTTATATGTTGATTATATCTGAAGGCAAATCCATGATGGTTTTTTTTTGTTTGTTTGCTTTTGTTTTTTTGTTTTTTTCCTAATGTACTTCATGTTGGGCTGGAGCCAGAACTTACTGGCTCCTAAGACCGAATTGTTAAATATTCAGTAACATTTTGAGGCCTTGATAAATTTTTGGTAGATTGCAGTCAGTCAAGATGGAACTATTTATATCATGGGGAGTTGGTGGTAACCAATTTCACCCATTTGAAAAGTTGAGGAACACTGTAGACCCTTCCCGGAGAAATAACACACAAGTTTTGTGATTGTCACAATTTAAGGAATTCTGATATTATTGGTGCTTTAAGGCACAGAGTGTGGGGGAAAGCTTTATTTTTAAGACCATGGAAATGTGAGCTTGTTTAAATGCTAATGGAAAAGTGTCAGTAGAGAGAGGAATGTTGAAGATAAAGAGGAAAACAGGACTAGGTTTCTAATGAGGCAGGAGAGGATGGAATACAGGGCATTGTTAAAGGGTCCTCTCTTCATTTCCTTTCTCATCTAATGAACATGGGCTTTTTCTCATTAGTTTCCTATCCCTGGTGTAACAGTTTGCCACAAACTTGGTGGCATAAAACAACATAAATTTATTATTTTATGATTCTTATAATTTTTTCAGAAACCCAAAAGGGTTCTCTCTGGACTAACATCAAGGTGTTGGCAGGGTGGTGTCCCTTATGTATGGTCTGGCAGACAATATGTTTCCTTGCCTTTTCCAGTTTCTAGAGACCACACACAATACCTGACAGCAACATCAGCCCCAGTCCCTCTCATACTGTTCTCTCTGGCTCTCTTTCTTCTGCCTCTCATTTACTTATTAGAGTCTGTGTGCTTATACGGGGTTCACCTAGATAATCCAAGCTAATCTCCCTTAATTCCACCTACAATTTTAATTCCCCTGTGCTATGTAACCTAACACATTCACAGGTTCTGGAGATTAGGACATGGATATCTTTGGGGGCCATTATTCTTACTACCAATCGCTTGCATCTCCCCCCTCATTTTATGCTCACATTCCACTCTTACTTTTCTGTATTCATCTGAGTGGAGAGGATGAGAGAGGAATTGAGTCTTTCATTTACATAAATGTAGTTGACACTAGCTGAGTGCTTTTATGTATATTAACCCACTTAACATTTACCACTCTGAGAGGGGAGGTTCTCTCTTTAATGTAAAATTGATGGACCAATAAAATAACTTGCTTCAGATCACACAGGTAGCAAATGTTGGTCATGAGGTAGAAACCTAGAATTGTCTGATCTAATGCCTAATGAATGATAAGATTAGTTGATATAGATATGGGTGGTTATATACAATGAAGACATTTACACACACATATACAGAGAGATAAAAATAACATGCACTTAATGGAAAATCATTTTAAAAACAATCATTCTAGAATATACTTTCTTTGCTGCAATACCACATTGATAGCTACCACTCCAAAAGTACAAAGAACTGTACATCAACCAGATATGCTTTATTTATTTAACAATGCCCAAACTATTGGGATTTAAATTGTTTCTAGTTTTTAAATGAGCTATAACTTAAGGAAATAAATAAAATTAAACATATACACATGCATAGGCACACTTTGCTCATTCCTCATTTCATTTTTTCTTCTTAGTATCTTTTCTCCTTCTAGACTTTTTGTTTTGCCAAGCTAGGTCTACTCAACTTTTAAAAACTAGTCTAAGTTCTTATTCTCCTACACATGAAAATTTTACCTCTGGGCTCTTGGTTTCTTTTATTCTCTGGACTCAAAGTGTTCTATGCCTTTGCAATTTGTAAAAATGTCTTCTTAGTGTTATGTTTTGATCCTTATATATTGCTGAGATTTAATGTTACAGAGTACTTCTCAGTAAGCATCTAGGGATAGGGCCCATATCAAGTCTAAATTTTCACTCCCCAGCTCCATCTACTGCAGTGCAAACATACAATCACATATAGGGCCTTGTTTGCTTTTGTGTTGCCTTTCAGCCAATAACCAAACATTAGCAGGCATTCTAGACATTTATTTTTTTTGAATATGTATATGCTCAGATGCATATGAAAATGATTATGCCATCTAGTTGAACACAATAAAATATTTCAGCTAAACTAATATCACATTCGATTTTTGTTAGCCAATTCCCTGTTTCCTTTTGATTAGAACAAAGCAGGTGCTTGCTTTCTGTATCATTTAATCTCCAAATTCTAGAAAAGTGTCAATCACACAGTAGTCCTCAATAAATATTTGTTGGATGAATGCATGCTTATTTGAAAGATATTGGAAATATTCAAGAAAATTTAAGCTAGGAGATAGAATATATTTACGTATTTGACTAGGTTGGAAAACATGTCTTTTTAAACTTTTTTTTTTTTCAGATGTGTCTTTCTAAATGGAATAACACAGCAATTTAAGCCTACGTTCTTTTTAAAAAAATTTTTTTAAAAATTATTTATACATTCGAGAGCAAGAGAGTTTGAGAGAACATGAGCAAGAGGGAGGGGCAGAGGAAAAAGGAGAAGCAGATTCCCCATTGAGTAGGGAGCCAGATGTGGGGCTCCATCCCAGTACCCTAGGATCATGACCTGAGCTCGAGGCAAATTCTTAACTGACTGAGCCACCCAGGGGCCTTTTTGTTTTGTTTTCTTTTCTTTTCTGAGTTTTCTTTTCTTTTCTTTTCTTTTTTTTTTTTTTTTTAATAGAAACTACGTGGAGACACCTGGGTGGCTTAGCAGTTGAACATCTGCCTTTGGCTCAGGGAGTGATCCCGGAGTCCAGGGATCAAGTCCCACCTCAGCCTCCTTGCGAGGACCCTGCTTCTCCCTCTGCCTATGTCTCTACCTCTCTCTCTGTCCTACATTAATAAATAAATAAATAAAAACTTTAAAAAACTACAGCATTTATGAATTTGGTTTGTATTTTTGTTTATGTTTTTATGCATTATTTAAAATTTTCTTGTTTGCATGACCTTTTGTTTGTACATTATAGTGCGTAGTTTATGTAAAAAAAAAAAACTTATCTAGGTCTACCAATTCACAATGATATAGTTTTATGGATTTACAATGACCCAGTATATACTGGCTAGGTAGACTCCATTTTCACATCAGTATATTAGCATCCACCCTACAAAAGGCATTCCAGAAAATGATAGGAGATCAAAAAAGAGAAATAATGTAATACTCAAATCTATCCTAGAAGCTGTTTTTTAGACAATTACTGCTGTCCTTGGGATGAATACTAAGGTTCCCCAGTTCTTAATTTTGAATACCTTTACATTCTGTTCACTCAAGCCATTCCAGGCTGCTGTCTTTCACCTTCCCCTATTCCCTGCCCTCTTCTCCCATTCCCCTCTGCTATCCTTCTGGTGGCTGAGTAGTTCTCTCTCTCTCTTCCTCTCTCCCTCCCATCCTCCCTCCCCACATTTGCTTCAATATAAGAGGTGAAAGGAGGCTTAATATTTACTAATAAAAAACCACCTCACGATGTCTTTAAAACCAAAAGGATTCCTCCCAACAATGAGACATTATATCTCAATGTCTGCTCTAATATATTTGCTAATTTGGATTAATTTCTTCGTTAATGCCTAGGCTTCCACAAGAATAATTACTTTATTTGTGCCTCACCTTTGAGTGACTAATGAGTCAATCTGGTACCTTTCCCTAAACAAAGAAAATCTAATGCCAGCATGTGCTTTCTCTGTTCTCCAAAATCTGTCCGTGGAGGGGGGGGGGGGACCCTCTTTTAAATGTTTAAAAAAAAGACAGTGAAAGAAAGAAGTTAATTAAATAAGCTCTTGAAATGTTATTTGTTTTGTACATAACTTTGACCCAGAAATTTTGAATTTATCTTGATGGACAGCAGAATTCAAAATGGTAGTAGAGCTCACACTCTCATTAGAATTGGCAAAGATACATATAACAGGTGAAATAGGAATATCCTAGGATTAAGAATAAAGATATATCTTGATCAAAGCAGTAGAAATTATTTTTTGTTTAATTTATTAAAAGTTCACTTAATTAAATCCTTCTCATAACAGGACAAGTATTAAAAATCTTAGCATTTGGGTTTGAAATCCTCCACAAAATGAACTGTAACACACTAAAGGAGTTGTTATTTGCCAAGTTTCTTTGATCCTTGTGAAGAAATACAAAATAAGACTTATTTTTTTTTAAGAGAGTCACTTACTGAATTTACTAATTTTAAATGGTGTCTGGTGGTATCAAATGATGGAAAGATGAATCACTCGTTCAATCTAGTAACAAGATTAGGGTGAAGAAAGGCACTCGCCCTGAGTATAAAAATTAAGACTGTCCACCAAAAGTTAATTAGAAAAAATCCATTATGAACAAAAAATTAAAAATAAAAAGTATTTGACAGAGCCAGATTGTTTGCTCCTGAGGCAAAAAGAAAACTGTATGGCCTTCTATACATGTTTTTACATAAAACATGTATTTTTTAATGGTTAATTTTTCCTAAATATTAAAGTAGTTGCAAAAATATTTTAAAGGGAAATTAGATGTACTGAAACACAATATTTTAAGTTTAATATTTTCTTTATACTAAAATATTATGATAATTTTATATTTTTTAATGGTTAATATTTTCCAAAAGTAGATTCTGAAAATATTATTAGTAAATTTTCTTCCATTAAAGCCAGGAAAATAAAATTATGCATATATAAAATATCATTTCTTTTGCCTCAAGTTTCAAGGTTCATCACGGAAATGTCTTTATGTAAAATGTTTATATTTTGAAATTTTAAAATATTTCAGTAATATGGTATTATCTGGATTAATGACTTTTTTTGAGACCCCTGCAAAATTGCATTCAATGTGAATCCCTCACATACCTAACATACTCTTGACTGTGAAAAGAGAGAACTTTAATAAACTGAACAAACATGCCAGTAATCACTAACTCTTGTATGCTTAATGTTTGAAGCAAGCTCAACTACCTTTATAAGAAATGCTTATGATTACAGGCCTTTAAAAAGAAATACTTCTTTGACATGAACTCACAAAGCACATAATTAGCCCATGGTGATTATTGAGTCTCCCATAGCTCACAGATGTGTTATGCAATGATAATTTTAGCTCAGAGAAGATTTTTCAGTAAAATCACCAAAGATTGACTCCAAATCAACCACAAACACACATACACAGAAGTTTGAAGATATTTCATCATTCTCTTCACCTTTATGGAATATTTCTAATACACTTCGTACTGGTTCCTATGGGGGATGCAAAATAATAAAATCTACCTCTATGCTTAATAAAAAGTTTACTTTTAACAGGTAAAATCAAGCTCCTTATTCATAATGTGGAATCTTAGCTTCCAACTGTGACAAGTAATCTATGACACAAGCATTGTCTTTATCCCTATTACCATCAGTGATAAGCATCCAGGAACATGTCTTAATCAATCTAGCCCTTCAGCTGGAAGTTCCTATTTAATTTTTTTATCCCTTGAAGTTGTCCTATAAGAGATTCTGTACCCCTTGGAGTAAGAAGGTGGCGTCATTGATGGAGTGTGTGTACTTCCTTCAAATCTATTAAATTACTCATTAAACACATCTGTAGCAAAAATAGTGGGAGTTTTTTTGTTACTAAAGTTAGGCTTCACTGTTGCTATTGGAAAAGGAGATGTGTTTGAATATTTCTTTATATCTAGAGACTATTTGGAGGTTTAACCACTTCTCTGTTGGGAGACCAATTCTATGGAAATTGTAAATAAGTTTTAGTTATAAACTTGGCCCTGTATTCAACAAATATTCTTATAATCTTTCATCTCTTTAAAAAAAGAAAAGCAAAAACAAAACAAAAAAATAACAAGTGTTTTTGTCTTTAATGGAACTTTCATTACAGATTTTCTTTTGATCATTTCTGATGGTTTATTAATGATCTCAATACTCATTATCTTTTAAATGTATAATTTTATTAAAATACTATATACACTATTATTTTTTTTAAAGATTTTATTTATTTATTCATGATAGTCACACAGAGAGAGAGAGAGAGAAAGAGGCAGAGACACAGGCAGAGGGAGAAGCAGGCTCCATGCAGGGAGCCCGACGTGGGATTCGATCCCAGGTCTCCAGGATCGCGCCCTGGGCCAAAGGCAGGCGCCAAACCGCTGTGCCACCCAGGGATCCCTACACTATTATTATTACATCTAAATTATTATGTTTATCTCAGGACTATGTATATTGACACGAATTGCCTTTTTAGTCCTGTATTGGAACTCATTGCTATTAAAATATAATTTATCATGATTCATCTTTTCCAAGAACATGTCCATTTCCTTCCTGTTTAAACACAACCAGCCCACCTGGTTATATGTGCTGCTGTACTCCCCCCCCCCCTGTATTTAGATGTCTTCCAAAACCCCAACTTGAAAAACATCTTTCTTAATACATGGCCAATCCAATAAATTTCTACCCACTGAGTTAGTCCCATGCTCTTGGATTAGTGCATTTAATCTATATCAAGAGATTCACCTCATTTGTGTATTACTATCCATAAACATGAGAGGCCACGAGTAGATGAAATGGACATAGAATTGGACAAAATCTTGGAGACATAAAATTCTGTTAAAATTACAACAATGGGCAGCTTGTTGCTAGCACACAATTTAGAGAGTTGATTCACTTTCATGCCCAACACTTTTTCCTGGATAGTCCACTGGAATTTGCCAAATGAACTTGATGGCCAAACCAGACATTTCTGCTAAGACTGCCTCAATTTGGGTTCTTGGCTTAGGATTTGAACACCTGATGGTGGGTGATTCCAATACCCTGTGCTTATTTTCCTGCCACCTGTGGGAAGCTGATAACCCAAGATGACCCTGGAATGGGATCTGATAACAAAATTTGAATCCCAAGCCTTTTGGTTTGAGTCTGAAATTCTGTGTTAGTGGCCTGAAATCTTGACCTGATACTGCTGCCTTTACAGGAGTTTTTCTTAAAAGAAGAAAAAAAAAAGAGACTTTATTATGTTTATTTTATGGAGTCCTCAGAGGATTAGAACAACTTGAGCTAGTATTTTACACTGTCTAATGGTAATAACGATAACAAAAATAATGACTATGTAAACTAAGCACAAATTGTTGAGGAACAGTATACGTTTAAAAGGGTGGGCTGTGGAGCAACAATTCTGTGGACCCTGACATGGGGTTCAAATCTCCCATTTATCACTTATTAACTATGTGTCTCCAGTAAGTCACTTAACTTCTATATGCCTCAGTCACTTCTCTATAAAATGGTAATAAAAATAGAAGCTACCTAATAAGATTGATTCAGAGATTAAATTAGTTATATATATGTATATGAAACTCTCTCTCTCTCTCTCTCTCTCTATATATATATATATATATATACACACATATATCACATACACACACACACATGCGTCATGTCTAACACATTCTAAGCTCTCAGCAAATACTAGACATGGTCCTGCAGTGGTGCTAACGAATTCATCCATTTCATACTTCCAGCAATGCAATTATGAAGATTCCATTAACTCGAAAATTGGTGTAAGTCACTCCAGTGATGAAGAAAACTTGATTTAGAAGGTTAAAATCGCTTTGGTAACCTAAAAGCCATTTGGCTAGTAATTGCAAGACCTGGTTTTGAACCTGGTATTTGTTTGACCCCAGAACTATAGAAAATTCCAGAATCATAATCGTCATTATCATAATTCCCTACAAACATACCTGCTTCTCAGTTCACAGATTACTTTACACATACTTTCCTGTTTTACTTTCATAAACACCTTACAAAGTAGACAGAAAAAATATTACTGCCCTGTTTCAAATATTGGAAAAATTCTGAGGCTCAGAAATTTCACAAAGTAGTGAAAACCAAAACAGATTTCTGTGATCTCTGCAAGACCTCGCTCGTGCTCCATTCCCTTAAGGGATGCTAAGCAATAAAGAAGATTAATATAATCATTCATATTGCTTATTACTGAAGACATTGGCTTTGATTTGCAGCAAAAACAATACTTTCTAACATGCTCTTTCCTAAATTTACAGGTAGACTCCCTACTAGTCAGTTTACACCTTGAAAAGGAAAAGTGGAAGGTCACAAAGATTGTCTCCTGTATTTTCTTCTAGAGTGTTTATAATTTTAGCTTTATCCATTTCAAGTTGATTTTTGTATATATTGTGAAGGTGTAGGATTAAGCTCCATTTTTTATATGTTGCGTATAACTAATTGTTCCAGTACCATTTTTTTTTAAGTTTTATTTACTTTTGATAGTCACACAGAGAGAGAGAGAGGCAGAGACATAGGCAGAAGGAGAAGCAGGCTCCATGCACCGGGAGCCCGACGTGGGATTCGATCCTGGGTCTCCAGGATCGCGCCCTGAGCCAAAGGCAGGCGCTAAACCGCCGCACCACCCAGGGTTCCCCATTTTTGTTTTTTTTTTAATAGACTTTCCTTTCCCCAGTTGATTGTCTTGGTAACGTTGTCATGAATCAATTGGAGCATGCTCACATGTGCATACTCTCACACACTCTCTAGGGGTCTTTTTAGTTCTGTTCTGTTATCACATTATCTTAATAATGATAGCTTTATAGTGTGCCTTACTATAAGGTAGTACATATCCTTCAGCTTTGTTCCCTTTCAAAGTTATTTTTGGGTCTCCCAGATCCTTTGCCCTTTCATAGAAATAAAGATTCACTGTGTTAATTTAAAAACTTCTGCAAGTTTTTTTCATTTCATAATTTGAATGAGGTTACCATATCATTTTCCTTTTTAGTTTTAGTGTAGTGGATTGCAGACAGATGAATGCTAAACTGTTCTTGCATTCCTGGGATAAACCTCAGTCATAATATATTATTCTATTTTATCTATTTTACTGAATTAAGTTTGTTAAAATACTGTTAATAATTTGTGCATCTCTCAATGAGGTCAGTTGGCCATCCTGTTAATCTCCTGGAGTGTTTGTTTGTTTGTTTGTTTGTTTAAGTTTTGCTGTCTGTTAGGATAATGCTAACTTCATAGAATAAGCTGGGCAGTGTGCCTTGCTCTTTAATTTTCTAGAAGTTTTTGTATCAGTGGTATCACTTATTTCTTAAATGTTTGATAGAACTCTATGGGTGAACCACATGGGCCTGAAATTCTATTCTGGGAATGTTTTTAAAACTTTTTTTTAAGATTTTATTTATTTACTTACTTAATTACTTACTTATTTGACACAGAGAGAAAGCACAAGCAGGAGGAGCAGCAGAGGGAGAGGGAGAAGCAGGCTTTCCACTGAGCAAGAAGTCCAATGCAGGGTTCCATCCCAGGACCCTGGGATCATGACCTGAGCTGAAGGCAGATGCTTAACGGACTGTGCTACCTAGGTGCCCCTAAAACAATTTTGTTAAATATATGGAATGATTTTAGTTATTAATTTCTTCTTGAGAGTGTTCTTGTGTCATTTCATCTGTCATCAAATTCATTACACAAAGTTGGTCATTGTGTTCTCTTGATATCTGTATATCCCATAGTGTTGTTCTTTCTCACATTCTTGATATTGATAATACGTATCTTCTCTCCTTTTTCCCTACTCAGCCTTACTAGAAATTAACTTATTTTATTTATCTTCTAGAAAGCCACTATTTATTTTGCTAATTTTTATTTTGTTTTTATATGTTTTCATTTATTTATTTCTAATTTTAGTTTTATTTGCTTTCTTCTGCTCAGTTAGCTTTCTTTGGTTCTTCTCTCTTTGTTTTCTTAGAGTGAAATATTAGGTTCCCTAATCCCATGATTTGTTTTCCTTATAACAATATACCCCATAACAGTAGTTGTCAAACTTATATTTTACTCAAACTCAAGAAGTTTTTGCTCACAAGAAATTAAAAACCATAAATAATTTTTTTAAATCCACTCAATTAAAGAAGGAATATGGATACTATTATTGTATTCTCTCCCCTCCACCCTTAACAGCAGCCTCTGGAATCTGTTAAACTCTTAAGGCTGTGAATGCTCAAATATATTCTCATCTCCTAGCCTCAAAAAATCCTAATTTCCAAAATCTGTAATTTGAGTTGATATTATCACCCTTACAGTAGGTCATATAGATATATCTGGCACTTATGTGATCTGATCCATTGTTCTTTTATTAATACAGCAAGAAATGTTTTCTGGAATAACTGAATAAGATTACAAGATGATAAAGAGGATTTGGGTCTTATTATACCTTGTTCTGAAACAAGGTATCCCTGATATAAGTTTTGTAGCTATAGTCAGAGACCACCTGCATCTATTTCCTGAATTAAGCATTACTGTATTAGACACTGTGTAAGTTGCCTCATAGCTTTAAATCCTGATTCTCTTTACTATAATCAGAGGGTTTTAATAAAGTTAACAGAAGTACAAAATAAATAAGTCATATTCCAGACTAATAGATATATCCAGTCATCAGGGTGGTAATAAATAATATGCCTAAAGTTAGCTCTGTAAATCAACAGGGACCCAAAATAAGTGCTGCTCATTGTAGGATAAAAGGAAAAATCAGTGTGGAACGTTACTGGTAAGTACTGGTTGAAGAGAAGGAAATTTACCTGGATTTTTGAAAACAGGAAGATTATACAGTATCATAAGGATTAGTGAAAGCCGAGGGTGGGGCAAGATGCTGGAGGAGCAGGGTCCCCAACTCCTGGCCCCCAACTCCAGTCACCTGGCCCCACCGACTTACCTGGATAACTTTCAAACCATCCTGAACACCTACGAATTCAACCTGAGATTTAAAGAGAGAACAGCCAGGAGGCGACAGACAGAAGGGTTTTCACCTCTAAAAGGTAGGAAGGTGAAAAAATATATATAAAAAGGAATCCAGGGAGGGGGGCGGGAGGGTGTGCCGTGAGGACCCGGCTAAGGCTGGGAGGCGAGAGCCTCCGGACAGGAGAGCCCTGCCCCCGAGAAGCAGGAACTTTTAAAAATCCGCACCGGATTCTTCCCAAATGGAAAGGCTCCCGCAGGGAGGCCGGGCAGAACCGCAGAGGGGGCAGTGGAGCCCCGGGTGCCCGGGGTCACTAACTGAGGAAGTGCGCCCCAGGGAGGGCCACCACACACGGAGGGCTGAGATGGGGAAAGGGCAGGAGCGCCCCGCGGGGCCCCGGGAGCAGCCGGTGGGTCAGGCGGGGGCTCCGGGGAGGGGGCTGCACCTGCTGCCTTTGGGAGCCCACCCCGGGAGCGCGATTCCAGTGGCGCAGGCCCCAGAGCCCAGGGCGCCGGGGGACACAGCCCAGGATCCTGCGCTCCCCCCGGGACAGGCAGAGGCGGGGAGGGCACAGGACAGCGAGGACGTTCCTGCTGCCGGGTGGGCGGCCCGGAGCTGTGCAGGTCAGCGGCCCCGCCCTGGAGCATCCAGGCCCCTGCGGACTGGGAGACAGCGGGGGTTACTGGGGGAGCTGACTCCAGAGCTGGAGACCTGGCCGCCGCCAGTGTGGTTGTTCCTCCTGGTGTCACACTGTCCCTAGGAGAGGTGGGGCCACCAGGGGACACAGGCCTCATGGGGTAAATAGCTCCCACACACCTGAGAGTCAGCTCATCAGCCCCTCCTCCAGAAGACCAGCTGGAAGGACAGGGGAAGAGCAAGTTCTTGACCGAGCAGTGCTGGAAAGCTCCAGGGGAAGTCGAGGCATTTACAGTATATAGAACCAGAGGGTACTCCTCCTATTCTTTTTTTCTTCCTTTTTCCGTATAACTCGTTTTTATATCAGACAGTATATTTCCAATTGTTTTTCTCTTTCCCACCTTAACTACAATATTTTACCACCTCTTCATTTTTTTTTATTTATTATTTATGATAGTCACACACACAGAGAGAGAAGGAGGCAGAGACATAGGCAGAGGGAGAAGCAGGCTCCATGCACCGGGAGCCCGACATGGGATTCGATCCCCGGGTCTCCAGGATCGCGCCCTGGGCCAAAGGCAGGCACTAAACCGCTGCGCCACCCAGGGATCCCCCCCACCTCTTCATTTTTAAGATTCTTCCTTTTTGACTTTCATACTTCTACAATCACAGGTCCTAGATATATTTTCCACTTCTAAATTCCCTTCAACATATTCAACTTAATTTTTTTAAGTATTTTTTTAAATTTATTTATTTATGATAGTCACACACACACACACACACACACAGAGAGAGAGAGAGAGAGAGAGAGGCAGAGACACAGGCAGAGGGAGAAGCAGGCTCCATGCACCGGGAGCCCAATGTGGGATTCGATCCCGGGTCTCCAGGATCGCCCCTGGGCCAAAGGCAGGCACCAAACTGCTGCGCCACCCAGGGTTCCCTTCAACTTAATTTTGGGGGATATACAAGATATGTATTTTTTGTTTTCTGTTTTTCTGTTCTCTCTCCCTCATTTTGTTCTACACTGGCAGAAGTTCATACCTTCTAAAACATGACCAGCATGCACCCAGAACCAAGTGGTATATGTGCTGGTTCATTCTGTAAGATTCCTCATTCCCATTCTGCTGCCCTCTTTTATCTCATTTATGGTTTGGTGGTCAATGTTGGGGCTTTCTGCAGGTACTTCTGGTTTATATAACGTTGGGACTTAGCATCTTCTAACATACAGAACTTTATATACTCAGAATCAAGAGGATCACCCTCTAGAACCCCTCAGAGAGACAACATTTTCCCTCCACTACAACTTCCTCACCATCACCACCTCCCAGTACCCCCACCTTTTCTTATTCTCCCCTTTTTTTTTCCTTTTTTCTTTTTTCTTTTTTCTTTTTTCTCTTCTTCTTTAGGATTCTTGGCCTTTTATTTTTTACTACTTGTTTTGAAATTTATTTTTCACTTTAGTGGTCCTTCTGTTTTATTTCATGCTGATCTTCACTTTCAATTTCTGGTCTCTGACCTCAGCAGAATCATCTAGGGTGAAATTTACTTAGGTCATGGTTGATATTCTTGACTCAGACCTCTCATACAACCACTCTGCACTGAGCAAAATGACTAGAAAGAAGAACTCACCACAAAAGAAAGAATCAGGAACAGTACTCTCTGCCACAAAGTTACAGAATTTGGATTAAATCGATGTCTAGAAAGCCATTTCAGACGCAAAATTATAAATCTATTGGTGGCTCTGGAAAAAGCATAAAGGAATCAAGAGACTTCATGACTGTAGAATTTAGATCTAATCAGGCCAAAATTAAAAATCAATTAAATGAGATGCAGTCCAAACTGGATGTCCTAACGAAGAGGGTTAATGAAGTAGGAGTGAGTGATAGAGAAGATAAGTTGATGGCAAGGAAGGAAGCTGAGGGAAAATGAGAAAAACAATTAAAAGATGATGAAGAGGGATCCCTAGGTGGCGCAGCGGTTGGGCGCCTGCCTTTGGCCCTGGGCGCGATCCTGGAGACCCGGGATCGAATCCCATATAGGGCTCCCGGTGCATGGAGCCTGCTTCTCCCTCTGCCTGTGTCTCTGCCTCTCTCTCTCTCTCTCTCTCTCTCTCTGACTATAATAAATAAATAAATAAATAAATAAATAAATAAATAAATAAATAAAAATTTAAAAAAAGACCATGAGGAAAGGTTAAGAGAAATAAATGATAGCCTCAGAAGGAAAAATCTACATATAATTAGGGTTCCAGAGAGCGCTGAGAGGGACAGAGGACCAGAAAGCCTATTTGAACAAATCATAGTTAAGAACTTCCCTAATTTGGGGAGGGAAACAGGCATTCAGATCCAGAAGATAGAGAGATTCCGCCCCCCAAAATCAATAAAAACCATTCAACACCTCCACATTTAAAAGTGACACTTGCAAATTCCAAAGATAAAGAGATAATCCTTAAAGCAGCAAGAGACCAGAGATCCCTAACTTATATGGGGAGAAATATTAAATTAACAGCAGACCTCTCCACAGAGACCTGGCAGGCCAGAAAGGGCTGGAAGAATATATTCAGAGTCCTAAATGAGAAGAACCTGCAGCAGAATACTCTATCCAGCAAGGCTCTCATTCAGAATAGAAGGAGAGATAAAGAGCTTCCAAGATAGGCAGGAACTGAAAGAGTATGTGACCACCAAACCAGCTCTGCAAGAAATATTAAGGGGGACCCTGTAAAAGAAAGAGGAAGCCCAAAGGAATAATCCACATAAACAGGGAATGAACAGGTACTGCAATGACACTAAATCCATATCTTTCAATAGTAATTCTGAACGTGAATGGGCTTAATGAACCCATTGAAAGACACAGGGTTTCAGACTGGGTAAAAAAGCAAGACCCATCTATTTGCTGTCTACAAGAGACTCATTTCAGACCTATAGACACCTACAGCCTGAACATGAAAGGTTGGAGAACTATTTACCATTCAAATGGTCCTCAAGAGAAAGCTGGGGTAGCAATCTTCATATCATATAAATTAAAGTTTATCCCAAAGACTGTGGTAAGAGATGAAGAGGGACAGAGAGGAGGGGCAAGATGGCAGAAGAGTAGGGTCCCCAAGTCACCTGTCCCCACCAGATTACCTAGAAAACCTTCAAATCATCCTGAAAATCTACGAATTCGGCCTGAGATTTAAAGACAGACCAGCTGGAACGCTACAGTGAGAAGAGTTCGCGCTTCTATCAAGGTAGGAAGACGGGGAAAAAGAAATAAAGACACAAAAGGCCTCCAAGGGGGAGGGGCCCCGCGAGGAGCCGGGCTGAGGCCGGGGCGAGTGTCCCCAGGACAGGAGAGCCCCGTCCCGGAGGAGCAGGAGCTGGACCGACCTTCCCGGGGGGAAAGGGGCCCGCAGGGAGTTAGAGCAGGACCCAGGAGGGCGGGGATGCCCTCGGGCTCCCTGGGACACTAACAGGCACCTGCGCCCCGGGAGATGCACCGAGCTCCCTAAGGGCTGCAGTGCTCGGCGGGACCCGGAGCAGCTCGGAGGGGCTCGGGCGGTGGCTCCGCGGAGGGGGCTGCGGGGCGGGAGCGCGAATCCGACAGCGCAGGCCCCGGAGCACAGGGCGCCGGGACACAGCCCATTTCCGGCCTCCCCCGGGGACAGGCAGAGGCCGGGAGGGCCCAGGACAGCAAGGACGCTCCTGCCCGGAGCTGAGCAGATCAGTGGCCCCGCCCCGGAGCCCCCAGGCCCTGCAGACGGAGAGCCCCGGAGCTACTGCGGGGGCGGACTCCAGGGCTCCAGAGCTGCCGCCGCCACTGGGGCTTCCTCCCGGGGCCTCACGGGGTGAACAACCCCCACTGAGCCCTGCACCAGGCAGGGGCAGAGCAGCTCCCCCAAGTGCTAACACCTGAGAATCAGCACAGCAGGCCCCTCCCCCAGAAGACCAAGGAGACGGACCAGTTCCAAGGGAAGTCAAGGGACTTAAAGTATACAGAATCGGAAGATACTCCCCCGTGGTTTTTGTTTTGTTTTGTGTGTGTGTGTGTGTGTTGTGTTTTTTTTCTTTTTTTCTTTTTTCTTTCTTTTTGATTTCTGAATGCTTCCGCCACCCCACCCCCCTTTTTTCTCCTTTCTTTCTTTTTCTTTCTATTTTTCTTCTCTTTTTCCCCCTTCTTTTTCCTTCTTTCTCTTTTTTCTTTTTCTCTTTTCTTTCCTTCTCTCTCTTTTCCTCCTTTTCCCAATACAATTTGTTTTTGGCCACTCTGCACTGAGCAAAATGACTAGAAGGAAAACATCACCTCAAAAAAAAGAATCAGAAACAGTCCTCTCTCCCACAGAGTTACAAAATCTGGATTACAATTCAGTGTCAGAAAGCCAATTCAAAAGCACTATTATACAGCTACTGGTGGCCCTAGAAAAAAGCATAAAGGACTCAAGAGACTTCATGACTGCAGAATTTAGATCCAATCAGGCAGAAATTAAAAATCAATTTAATGAGATGCAATCCAAACTAGAAGTCCTAACAACGAGGCTTAACGAGGTGGAAGAACGAGTGAGTGACACAGAAGACAAGTTGATGGCAAAGAGGGAAACTGAGGAAAAAAGAGACCATGAAGAGACATGAAGACCTCTTAAGAGACCATGAAGACAGATTAAGGTAAATAAACGACAGCCTGAGGAAGAAAAACCTACGTTTAATTAGGGTTCCCGAGGGCGCCAAAAGGGACAGAGGGCCAGAATATGTATTTGAACAAATCCTAGCTGAAAACTTTCCTAATCTGGGAAGGGAAACAGGCATTCAGATCCAGGAAATAGAGAGATCCCCCCCTAAAATCAATAAAAACCGTTCAACACCTCAACACTTAATAGTGAAGCTTGCAAATTCCAAAGATAAGGAGAAGATCCTTAAAGCAGCAAGAGAAAAAAAGTCCCTGACTTTTATGGGGAGGAGTATTAGGGTAACAGCAGACCTCTCCACAGAGACCTGGCAGGCCAGAAAGGGCTGGCAGGATATATTCAGGGTCCTAAATGAGAAGAACATGCAACCAAGAATACTTTATCCAGCAAGGCTCTCATTCAAAATGGAAGGAGAGATAAAGAGCTTCCAAGACAGGCAGGAAGTGAAACAATATGACACCTCCAAACCAGCTCTGCAAGAAATTTTAAGGGGGACTCTTAAAATTCCCCTTTAAGGAGAAGTTCAGTGGAACAATCCACAAAAACAAGGACTGAATAGATATCATGATGACATAAACTCATATCTGTCAATAGTAACTCTGAACGTGAACGGGCTTAATGACCCCATCAAAAGGCACAGGGGTCGGACTGGATAAAAAAGCAGGACCCATCTATTTGCTGTCTACAAGAGACTCATTTTAGACAGAAGGACACCTACAACCTGAAAATAAAAGGTTGGAGAACCATTTACCATTCAAATGGTCCTCAAAAGAAAGCAGGGGTTGCCATCCTTATATCAGATAAACTAAAATTTACCCTGAAGACTATAGTGAGAGATGAAGAGGGACACTATATCATACTCAAAGGATCTATCCAATAAGAGGACTTAGCAATCCTCAATATATATGCCCCGAATGTGGGAGCTGCCAAATATTTAAACCAATTAATAACCAAACTGAAGAAATACTTAGATAATAATACACTTATACTTGGTGACTTCAATCTAGCTCTTTCTACCCTCGATAGGTCTTCTAAGCACAACATCTCCAAAGAAATGAGAGCTTTAAATGATACACTGGACCAGATGGATTTCACAGATATCTACAGAACTTTACATCCAAACTCAACTGAGTACACATTCTTCTCAAGTGCACATGGAACTTTCTCCAGAATAGACCACATACTGGGTCACAAATCGGGTCTGAACCGATACCAAAAGATCGGGATAGTCCCCTGTATATTCTCAGACCATAATGCCTTGAAATTAGAACTTAATCACAACAAGAATTTTGGAAGGACCTCAAACACGTGGAGGTTAAGGACCATCCTGCTAAAAGATGAAAAAGTCAACCAGAAAATTAAGGAAGAATTAAAAAGATTCATGGAAACTAATGAGAATGAAGATACAACCATTCAAAATCTTTGGGATGCAGCAAAAGCAGTCCTGAGGGGGAAATACATCTCAATAGAAGCATCCATTCAAAAACTAGAAAGAACTCAAACACAAAAGCTCACCTTACACATAAAGGAGCTAGAGAAAAAACAGCAAATGGACCCCACCCCCAGCAGAAAAAGAGAGTTAATTAAAATTCTAGCAGAACTAAATGAAATTGAGGCCGAAAGAACTGTGGAACAGATCAACAGAACCAGGAGTTGGTTCTTTGAAAGAATTAATAAGATAGATAAACCATTAGCCAACCTTATTAAGAAGAAGAGACAGAAGACTCAAATTCATAAAATCATGAATGAGAAAGGAGAGATCACTACCAACACCAAGGAAATACAAACGATTTTAAAAACATATTATGAACAGCTCTACACCAATAAATTAGGCAATCTAGAAGAAATGGACGCATTCCTGGAAAGCCACAAACTACCAAAACTGGAGCAGGAAGAAATAGAAAACCTGAACAGGCCAATAACCAGGGAGGAAATTGAGGCAGTCATCTAAAACCTCCCAAGACACAAAAGTCCAGGGCCAGATGGCTTGCCTGGGGAATTCTATCAAACGCTTAAAGAAGAAACCATACCTATTCTACTAAAGCTGTTTGGAAAGATAGAAAGAGATGGAGTACTTCCAAATTCGTTCTATGAGGCCAGCATCACCTTAATTCCAAAACCAGATAAAGACCCCACCAAAAAGGAGAATTACAGACCAATATCCCTGATGAACATGGATGCAAAAATTCTCAACAAGATACTAGCCAATAGGATCCAACAACACATTAAGAAAATTATTCGCCATGACCAAGTAGGATTTATCCCCAGGACACAAGGCTGGTTCAACACTCATAAAAGAATCAATGTGATTCATCATATCAGCAAGAGAAAAACCAAGAATCATATGATCCTCTCAATAGATGCAGAGAGAGCATTTGACAAAATACAGCATCCATTCTTGATCAAAACACTTCAGAGTGTTGGGATAGAGGGAACTTTCCTCGACATCTTAAAAGCCATCTATGAAAAGCCCACAGCAAATATCATTCTCAATTGGGAAGCATTGGGAGACTTTCCCCTAAGATCAGGAACAAGACAGGAATGTCCACTCTCACCACTGCTATTCAACATAGTACTGGAAGTCCTCGTCTCAGCAATCAGACAACAAAAAGAAATAAAAGGCATTCAAATTGGCAAAGAAGAAGTCAAACTCTCCCTCTTTGCCAATGACATGATACTCTACATAGAAAACCCAAAAGCCTCCACCCCAAGATTGCTAGAACTCATACAGCAATTTGGTAGCGTGGCAGGATACAAAATCAATGCCCAGAAATCAATGGCATTTTTACACACTAACAATGAGACTGAAGAAAGAGAAATTAAGGAGTCAATCCCATTTACAATTGCACCCAAAAGCATAAGATACCTAGGAATTAACCTAACCAAAGAGGCAAAGGATCTATACCCTAAAAACTATAGAACACTTCTGAAAGAAATTGTGGAAGACACAAAGAGATGGAAAAATATTCCAGCTCATGGATTGGCAGAATTAATATTGTGAAAATGTCAATGTTACCCAGGGCAATTTACACGTTTAATGCAATCCCTATCAAAATACCATGGACTTTCTTCAGAGAGTTAGAACAAATTATTTTAAGATTTGTGTGGAATCAGAAAAGACCCCGAATAGCCAGGGGAATTTAAAAAAAAACCATAGCTGGGGGCATCACAATGCCAGATTTCAGGTTGTACTACAAAGCTGTGGTCATCAAGACAGTGTGGTACTGGCACAAAAACAGACACATAGATCAATAGAACAGAATAGAGAATCCAGAAGTGGACCCTGAACTTTATGGTCAACTAATATTCGATAAAGGAGGAAAGACCATCCATTGGAAGAAAGACAGTCTCTTCAATAAATGGTGTTGGGAAAATTGGACATTCACATGCAGAAGAATGAAACTGGACCACTCTCTTTCACCATACACAAAGATAAACTAAAAACAGATGAGAGATCTAAATGTGAGATAAGATTCTATCAAAATCCTAGAGGAGAACACAGGCAACACCCTTTTTAAACTTGGCCACAGTAACTTCTTGCAAGATACATCCACAGAGGCAAAAGAAACAAAAGCAAAAATGAACTATTGGGACTTCATCAAGAAGCTTTTGCACAGCAAAGGATACAGTCAACAAAACTAAAAGACAGGCTACAGAATGGAAGAAGATATTTGCAAATGACATATCAGATAAAGGGCTAGTTTCCAAAATCTATAAAGAACTTATTAAACTCAACACCAAAGAAACAAACAATCCAATCATGAAATGGGCAAAAGACATGAAGAGAAATCTCACAGAGGAAGACATGGACATGGCCAACAAGCACATGAGAAAATACTCTGCATCACTTGCCATCAGGGAAATACAAATCAAAACCACAATGAGATACCACCTCATACCAGTGAGAATGGGGCAAATTAACAAGGCAGGAAACAACAAATGTTGGAGAGGATGTGGAGAAAAGGGAACCCTCTTACACTGTTGGTGAGAATGTGAACTGGTGCAGCCACTCTGGAAAACTGTGTGGAGGTTCCTCAAAGAGTTAAAAATAGACCTGCCCTACGACCCAGCAATTGCACTGTTGGGGATTTACCCCAAAGATTCAGATGCAATGAAACGCCTGGACACCTGCACCCCGATGTTTCTAGCAGCAATGTCCACAATAGCCAAACTGTAGAAGGAGCTTTGGTGTCCATCGAAAGATGAATGGATAAAGACGATGTGGTTTATGTATACAATGGAATATTACTCAGCCATTAGAATCGACAAATACCCACCATTTGCTTCAACGTGGATGGAACTGGAGGGTATTATGCTGAGTGCAGTAAGTCAATCGGAGAAGGACAAACAGTGTATGCCCTCATTCATTTGGGGAATATAAATAGTGAAAGGGAATATAAAGGAAGGGAGAAGAAATGTGTGGGAAATATCAGGACGGGAGAGAGAACATAAAGACTCCTAACTCTGGGAAATGAACTAGGGGTGGTGGAAGGGGAGGAGGGCGGGGGGTGGGGGTGAATGGGTGACCGGCACTGAGGGGGACACTTGACGGGATGAGCACTGGGTGTTATTCTGTATGTTGCTAAATTGAACACCAATAAAAATTAATTTATTAAAAAATAAAAAAAAGAGATGAAGAGGGACACTATATCATACTTGAAGGATCTATCCAACAAGAGGACCTAACAATCATGAATATTTAGGCCCCCCATGAATATAATGTGGGAGCTGCCAAGTATATCAATAAATTAATAACCAAAGCAAAGACATATGGAGATAATAATATACTAATAGTAGGAGTCTTCAACATGGCACTTTCTGCAAATGACAGATCTTCTAAGCACAACATCAACAAAGAAACAATAGCTTTAAATGATACACCTGGACCAGATGGAATTTAGATATATATATAGAACTTTGCATCAAACACAACTAAATACACATTCTTCTCAGGTGCACATGGAATTTTCTCCAGAATAGACCACATACTGGGCAAATCAGGTCTCAGCTGATACTAAAAGATTGGGTTTGTCTTCTGCATATTTTCTGACCATAATGCTTTGAAACATGAACTCAATCACGAGAAGAAATTTGGAAGAAACTCAAACACATGGAGGTTAAAGAGCATCCTGCTAGAAGATGAAAGGGTCAACTAGGAAATTAGAGAAGAATTAAAAAGATTCATGGAAACTGATGAAAATGAAGATACAACCATTCAAAATTTTGGGATACAGCAAAAGCAGTCCTAAGAGGGAACTACATCACTATACAAACATCTGTCAAAAAATTGGAAAGACCTCCAATACACAAGCTAACCACAAACTTAAAGGAACTGGAGAAAGAACAGCAAGTAAAATCTACACCAAGCAAAAGAAGAGAGTTAATAAAGATTCGAGCAGAACTCAATGATATTTCATTGATAACAGAAGAACTGTAGAACAGATCCACAAAACCAGGAGTTGGTTCTTTGAAAGAACTAATAAGATAGTTAAATCATTAGCCAGCCTTATTAAAAACAAAAGAGAAAGGATTCAAATATAAAAACCACGAATGAAAGAAGAGAGATCACAACCAATACCAAAGAAATACAAATGATATTAAAAACTAATATAAGCAGATGTATGCCAATAAATTAGGCAATCTAGAAGAAATGCATGCATTTCTGGAAAAGGACAAACTACCAAAACTGGAGCAGGAAGAAATAGAAAACCTGAATAGGTCAATAACCAGAGAGGAAATTGAAGCCGTCATCAAAAACCTCTCAAGACACAAAAGTCCAGGGCCAGATGGCTTCCCAGGGGAATTCTATCAAACGTTTAAAGAAGAAACCATACCTATTCTACTAAAGCTGTTTGTAAAGATAGAAAGAGATGGAGTACTTCCAAACTCATTGTATGAGGCCAGCATCACTTTAATTCCAAAACAAGACAAAGACCCCACCAAAAAGGAGAATTACAGACCAATATCCCTGAAGAACACAGATGCAAAAATTCTCAACAAGATACTAGCCAGTGGGATTCAACAGTATATTAAGAAGATTATTCACCATGACCAAGTGAGATTTCTCCCCGAGATGCAAGGCTGGTTCAACACTCATAAAGCAATCAATGTGATAGATCATATCAATAGAAAAAAAAAAAAAACCAAGAGCCTTATGATCCTCTCATTAGATGCAGAGAAAGCATTTGACAAAATACAGCATCCATTCTTGATCAAAACTCTTCAAAGTGTAGGGATAGAGGAAACATTCCTCAGCATCTTAAAAGCCATCTATAAAAAGCCCACAGCAAATATCATTCTCAATGGGGAAACACTGAGAGCCTTTCCCCTAGATTAGGAAGGAAAACAACACGGATGTCCAGTCTCACCACTGCTATTCAACATAGTACTGGAAGTCTTAGCCTCAGCAATAAGACAACAAAAAGAAATAAGGCATTCAAATTGGCAAAGAAGAAGTCAAGCTCGCCCTCTTCACAGATGACGGGATACTGTACATAGAAAACCCAAAGGACTCCACCCTAAGATTGCTAGAACTCATACAGCAATTTGGCAGTGTGGCAGGATGCAAAATGAATGCCCAGAAATCAGTGGCATTTCTATACACTAACAACGAGCCTGAAGAAAGAGAAAATTAAGGAGTCAATCCTATTTACAATTGCACCCAAAAGCATAAAATACCAAGGAATAAACCTAAGGAAAGAGGTAAATGATCTATACCCTAAAAACTACAGAACACTTCTGAAAGAAATTGAGTTTGGGACTGAGAAAGAGATGAAAAATATTCCATGCTCATGGATTGGAAGAATTAATATTGTGAAAATGTCTTTACTCCCCAGGGCAATTTACACATTTAATGCAATCCCTATCAAAATACCCTGAACTTTCTTCAGAGAGTTGGAACAAATCATCTTAAGATTATTTGGAATCAGAAAAGACCCCGCCTGGGGAATATTGAAAATAAAACCAGAGCCAGGGGCATCACAATGCCAGATTTCAAGTTGTACTACAAAGCTGTGGTCATCAAGACAGTATGGTACTGGCACAAAAATAGACACATAGATCAACGGAACCAAATAGAGAACACAGAAATAGGCCCTCAACTCTGGGTCAACTAATATTCGACAACAGAAGAAAGACTCTCCACTGGAAAAAGGACAGTCTCTTCAATAATGTAAGACAAGAATCCATCAGAATCCTAGAGGAGAATACAGGCAACACCCTTTTTGAACTTGGCCACAGCAACTTCTTGCAAGATACACTTATGAAGGCAAGTGAAACAAAAGCAAAAATTAACTATTGGGACTTCATCAAGATAAAAAATTTCTGCACAGGAAAAGAAACAGTCAACAAAACTAAAAGACAGCCTACAGAATAGGAGAAGGTTTTTTGCACATGACCTATCAGATAAAGGGCTAGTATCCAAGATCTATAAAGAACTTATTAAAGTCAACAGCAAAGAAACAAACAATAGAATGATGAAATGGGCAAAAGTCATGTACAGAAATTTCACCAAAGATGACACACACATGGTCAACAAGCTCATGAGAAAATGGTCTGCATCACTTGCCATCAGGGAAATACAAATCACAACCACAATGAGATACCACCTCACACCTGTGAGAATAGGGAAAATTAACAAGGCAGGAAACCACAAATGTTGGAGAGGATGTGGAGAAAGGGGAACCCTCTTGCACTGTTGGTGAGAATGTGAACTGGTGCAGCCACTCTGGAAAACTGTGTGGAGGTTCCTCAAAGAGTTAAAAATAGATCTTCCCTAGGACCCAGCAATTTCACTGCTGGGGATTTACCCCAAAGATAAAGATGCAGTGAAATTGCAGGACACCTGCACCCTAATGTTTATGGCAGCAATGTCCACAATAGCCAAACTGTGGAAGGAGCCTCGGTGTCCATCGAATGATGAATGGATAAAGTAGATGTGGTCTTTGTATACAATGGAATATTACTCAGCCATTAGAAATGACGAATACCCACCATTTGCTTCAACGTGGATGGATCTGGAGGGTATTATGCTGAGTGAAGTAAGTCAATGGGAGAAGGACAAACATGGTTTCATTCATTCGGGGAATATAAGAAATAGTGAAAGAAATTAAAGAGGAAAGGAGAGAAAATGTGTCGGAAATATCAATGAGGGTGGCAGAACATGAGAGACTCCTAACTCTGGGAAATGAACAAGGGGTAGGGGAGGAGGAGGGAGGCAGTGGAATGGGGTGACTGGGTGACGGGCACTGAGGGGGGCACCTGACGGAATGAGCACTGGGTATTACTCTATATGTTAGCAAATCAAACTCCAATAAAAAATATGCAAACACAAAACAACAACTAAACAAAAAAAGGATTAGTGAAAGCCTTCTAAGCAGGAAAAATGACTTAAAGAAAGACATGGTTTAGGAATATTTGGGAGCTAATGAAGCAATTGTTTTTGGTGTTCATTTGTGTAGTCCAGTCGAAGATACAGTTGAAGAGGGAAGATGGTCATCATTCCCAGGTGGAAGAATTGATTTTATCTTTGCATCTAAGCTCAGTGTTGAATATTTATGCACTGCTTCTATAAACTAAGGACTCACTTCTCCACTGAGAATAAACAGAAGGTTTTCAGGCAGCTAGGTGAGAGTGAGAGAGAAACAGGCATATGCAAATAAAGAAATGATAGCCTTCAGAAAACCTTCTAAAATCAGTAGGTAGTAAAAGCCTACCCTCTAACAGCTTAGGAAAACTAATTCTGATGTCCTGTTCAGCCAGAATTAGAGTACAAAATAATATATAGAATGTACTGAATTACCATATGTGGCCAGTGGAAGTTCATACTTTTAAAAGATGTGGGAATAGCTAAAGCCAAGAAAAAAAATAGAAATTTTATGTTTTAAGAGTATAAAATAGCAATAAATCTGTTTTTCAGACATAACATACCTAAAATATTTTGTGGTGTATAGATGAACTGAATGTGGCAAAAGCTATTTTTATTTACAGGCTTGATTCATATTTTATTTAATATTTTGATGAATATTTATTGTGTTTATAAATATCATGTAGATTTATATGCCTTGCCCTCATGTCATACTTTCTATATAAATACTACTGCCAAGCATATGGCATGGGAGAAGTAGGCAGACACTTCCAAAACATATATATGTATATTTTTTTTAATTAGTAGACCTCATTTTTCATGACAGTTTAAATTGCCAAAAGAACTGAACCAATAGTAGAAAGTTTCCATGTACCCTACCTGTGTATAAAGCTTCCCCTATTACTAATATCCTACATTAGTATGGTACAGCTGTCACAATTAATGAACTAGTATTGATATATTGTTATCTTATAGTTATTTCTTTTTCCTTAGTTTTTACCTAATACCTTTTTTCTGTTTCAGGATCCCATTCAGTATGCTACATAACATTTTTTTCCTATATCTCCTCATCTTTCTTGGAGTTGTGACAATTTCTTAGACTTTCCTTGTTTAATGACCTTGACAGTTTTGAGGACTATTGGCTCAGTTATTATATGGGTTGTCACTTTGTTAGAATTAGCCTGATATTTTCTTATGGATAGACTGAGGTTATAGATTTTGGGGAGGAAGAATATAGAAGTAGAGTTTATTTTTATTAGTAATTCATATAAAAATTATATACTATCAACATGACTTATCACTGTTCATGTTGCTCTTGATTACCTGAATGAAGTGTCTGTCAGATTTCTCCAGTATAATTCATCTTTTTCCCGTTTCTCATACTGTGTACTCTTTGGAAGGAAGTAACTATAACTAATCCACACTTAAGGAGCAGGGCTTATGCTTACCACATTTAGGGTAGACTAGCTACATAATTTATTTTTAAACTCTCATGCATTAGAGTTTTGTTTCCTCTCTGCCATTTGATAAAGAAAAGGAATATATGTTTGTATATACTAAAACAAATATATACACATAGCTTAAGTATTTCTATCTGTAAGCATCTGCATCTATGTTAAGTTAAACATGAGTTGTTACTGATATTAGCAACTTTTATCCATTATGACATGAATTATCCTAGCCTTCTGCCCCTGGTGATATCTAAATTTCTTTCTGTCACAGTGAGAAATCTGGTTCCCATTATGCACTATACATTCGCCTAACTGCTCTTCTCTAGTATGTATGGATAATAGTTATCAGAATTGTTAACCCATGGCCAGTTGAAAATACCCTTGGCACTAAAGTACTTATATGTACTTCCTTTTGTCATAATTTGACAGATTCCATTCTGTTCCAGACTTACTTTGGCCACCTCTTTTTTTCACCAATTTTAGTAATGTTTTATTTTAAATACAGTTAGATTCTCTGTTATGATCTACATTCTTTCCTGGAATTCCTCAACCTTTGTGATGAATTTTTAAATGGTATATACATAAGGTTGACTTGTGTTGTACATTTCTATAGATTTTAACAAAGGTATAATGTCATTTACCCACCATCACTGTATCATACAGAATATTTTCGCCACCCTGAAAACATTGTACTTCACCCCTTGAAGCCTCCCGTCTCCCTCCATCTCCAACCCTCAATCTTCAGGTAACTTTTTTTTTTTAACTACAGTTTTTTTTTTGGGGGGGGGGTGTGTTTCTACAGTTTTGCCATTTCCAGAATGTTATACAGTTGAAATTATACAATATGTAGATTTTCAGATTTTCTTCTTTACCTTAGCCATATGCATTTAAATTTACTCAATGTTTTTATAGCTTAATATCTAATTTCTTTTGAGAAGTACGTAATATTCTGTTGTGTGGATGTATGACCATGTTTATCTATTCATCTTTTTACTTTTTAAATTTAGAATAACTGTATTGTGTCAGAAGATAGCACATTTTGTAATGAGTAATAGATAACCATTATTTTTTTGTCTGCCAACGTATTTTCTTTTTTTTAAGTTTTTATTTAAATTCTAGTTAGTTAACATATAGTGTAATATTGGTTTCAGGAGTAGAATTTAGGGATTCATCACTTACATTTATCACCCAATGCTCTATCCATTCACCAATTGAACAAAGTTGCTATAAACATTAAGTGTGCAGGTTTTGTATGGATATAAATTTTTAGCTGATTTGGGTAAATATTTACAGACGTGATTGCTGTATTATATGGCAAGACCAGGTTTTGCTTTGTAAGAAACTGCCAAGTGACTTCGAAAGTGGATTATTCCTACAGACAATGAATGAGAGTTCCTGTTACTCCACAGCTTCATGAGTACTTGGTTGCATCAGCTTTTTGGATTTTAGTCATTCTAATAGGTGGTAATCTTTGCTGTATTCATTCGCAATTCCTTGGTGAAAAATGATATTGAGCATCTATTCATAAGTTCTTCTGCTGTCAGAATATCTTCATTAGTGAGTTATATGTTCAGATCTTTTATTCATTTTTATATTGGATTACTTGCTTTCTTAATGGTTGAGTTTTAAGAGTTCTTTGTATATTTTGGATACAAATCTTTTATCATTTCTGTGTTTTGCAAACAAATTCTACTATTCTGTGGCTTGTCTTTTTGTTATCTTAAAGGTGTTTTTTGTAGAGCAGAATTTTTTATTTAATGAAGTCCAACTTATCAATTATTTTATTCATGATTCATGTTTTAGCTGTTATACTAAAAGGTCATCACAAACCAAACAGTACCTATATTTTTCTCTAAAGTTGTTTTCTAGAAATTTTATAGTTTGTGTTTTATATTTAGATACATGATCCATTTAGAGTTAATTTTTGTGAAAGGTTTAGGATATGTGTCTGGACTCTTTTTATTTTATTTTTATTTTTTGATATAATATGTTCAATCGTTTGAGCACCAATTTTTGAAAAGATCATTCTTTCTCTATTAAATTGCCTTAGCTTCTTTGTGAACATCAGTTGTTGACTATATGCATATGGATCTTTTTCTTTTCTTTTCTTTTTTTGATTCTGTCTTCTGCTCCACTGATCTATGTGTATATTCTTTTGACAATACCATGTTGTGTTGATTATTGTAGCTTTATAGTAGGTCTTGAAGTTGGATAATGTCACACCTCCAACTTTGTTCTTCTTCAAGCTTTTCTAGGATTTTTAACTTCTCATGTTAACTTTAGGACAATTTGTCTTCTTTTTCAAATTCTTTTTGAATGTGGTTAGAGGTTTAATTTTATTAGTATCTTCTAAAAATGAGTTTTTGGTTTTACTGATTTTGCTGTTTCTTGCTTCTAATTTAATTTATTTCTACTCTAATTTTTATTATTTTTTCCTGATCTCCTTAGGTTTAATTGCCTTTTTTTTCCAGTTTTCTAAGATAGAAGATTTTATTATTGATTTTAAGTCTCCTTGTCTAATATAATGTATTCAATGATATAAAGTTCCCTCAAACATGGCTTTTACCTCAGCCCACAAATTTTGATGGATAAAAAAAATAATTTTGACATATTAAAACAAATGTTCAATTCAAAATAATTTATACCTGCACTTGCATTCTTCATTGATTCATGCTTTTATTTTAACTGTGTGTTGTAAATCTTCAAGTTTTGGGGAACGGGTAGGACAGTGATTTCCAGTTATCTCTCTGTTACTAATTTCTGGTTTAAATCCATTGTTTTCTTGGGTAATTTGAAAGATTTCTATTCTTTTCAACTTGTTGAGTATGTTTATGCCACAAGATGTGGTCTATTTTGGGGAGTGCTTATGTGAGCTTCAGAAGAATGTATATTTTTCAGTTGTGGATGAAGTATTCTACAGATGTCAATTAGATTCAGTTGATTGATGGTGCTATTGAGTTCACCTATATCCTTATTAATTTTTATCCTGCTGAAACTGCCAATTACTGATAAGAGTGTTAGAGTCTCCTACTATAGTAGAGAATGTATTATTTCTCCTTGTAGTTCTTGTCTAAAATTAATATAGTTACTCCTACCTCCTCTTAACTAGCATAGTATATGTTCCTTGTACATTTACTTTTTGTCTCTTTCCTTTTTTATGAACTCTGACAATCTCTATCTTTTAACTGATTATTTAAACTATTGATGTTTAAAGTGGTTGATGATATGGTGGATTAATATCTGCCTTATTGTTACTATCTTTTATTCATTGCTGCTTTCCTTTGTTTCCTTCCTTCTACACCTTTTCTGCTATCTCTGGTTTTAACTTAGTATTTTATATGATTCCATTTTTTTCTCCTCTCTTAGAATATCAATTATACCTTTTTTTGGTACTGTTTTTAGTGGTTGACTTTGAGTTTACGATATATATTTTGCAACTAATCCAAGTTCTCTTTCAAATTACACTATCCTGTTTCAACAGTATAACAAGTGCCTTATAATCAAGTATTCCCAATTCTTCCCTCTTATTTCTTGTACATTGTTGTCATTCACTTCAGCTATCTATAAGCTGTAACTATTAACTGGCTTGCAGGAATTATTATTAAATTGTTATATGTTAGAGCAGTTAAGAATAAGAAAAATAAAATATATATTTTTTACCTTTATTTATTCCTTCTCTAACACTCTTTCTGTTGTCACGTATATCAGAGTTTCTGACATATCATTTTCCTTCTCTTTGAAGAATATTTCTTGTAACATTTCTTACAGGGCAGGTCTAATAGTGACAAATATCCTTTATTTTTAAAATATTTTATTTATTTATTTATGAGAGACACAAAGAGAGAGAGGCAGAGACACAGGCAGAGAGAGAAGCAGGCTCCATGCAGGGAGCCCAATGTGGGACTCAATCCCAGGACCCCAGGGTCACGCCCTGAGCCAAAGGCAGACGCTCGACCACTGAGCCACCCAGGCCTCCCAAATATCCTTATCTTTAGTTTATTTGAGAAAGTTTTTACTTCACCTTCACTTTTAAAGAATAATTTTTATACTATTTATAATACCAAATTTGCACTATAAATTTATATTATATGCTGGTGTCTTGTTTTTAATTTCAACACTTTAAATATTTCATCCCACTCCCTTTTTGCTTGTATGCTTTCTAAGAGAACTCTGGTGTAATTCTTATTCTTCTTCCTCTAGCGGTAAAGTTTTCTGCCCCCTGCCATGACTATTTTGCATATTTTCTCTTTGTTTTTGGCTGTCTGCCATTTAAATATGATATGCTTGGATGTGGATTTTTAAAAATTTATCCTGTTTGGGGTGTGTGGGTGGCACAGTTGGTTAAGCATCTGACTCTTGGTTTCAGGTCAGGTCTCACCTCAGGGTTGTGAGATTGAGCCCAGCATGGGGCTCTGCACTCAGCGTGGAGTCTACTTGGTTTTCTCTCTCCCTCTTCCCTTGCCCCTCTGACCATGCACTCATATTCTCTCTCTGTCTCTCAAAAATAAATAAATGAATATTTTAAAAATTACCTTGCTTTGTATTCTTCTGAGCTTCCTGTCTCTGTTGTTTGCTGTTTATCATTAATTTTGGAAAATACTTAGCTATTATGACAAGTACTTTCTGTACTTGTCAAAAGTACTTTTTTCCTATTTTTCTTCTTCTTGTATTCTAATTATACATATGTTATATTTGTAGTTGCCCCAAGTTATATTGAACATTCTGCTCTATTTTTTTTCATTCTATTTCCTCTTTGTAATTTAATTTGGAGAAGTTTCCATTGATATATCTATAATCTCACGGATTCCTCAACAATGTCCAATATATAGGTGAGACCATCAAAGGCATTCTACATTTCTGTTACAGTGACCTTGATTTCTTGATTTCTAGCATTCACTTTTATTATTTTTGGGGTTTCCAGTTACATCTCTGCTTACATCATCCATCTGTTCTTGCATGTTATCTACTTTATCCATTACAGTCATTAACATACTAATCATAGTTATTTTGAATTTTCTATATGATCATTACAAATCTGTATCATATTTGAGTCTGGCTCTGGTACTTGTTTTATCTCTTCAGTCTGTATTTTTTCTTGCTTTTACAGTATACCTTCTGATTACTTGTTGAAAGTGAATTTAATGTATAGGGTAACAGGAGTGAAGTAAAAGACCCTCAGAGTGTAGTTTTATAGTAATCTGACTAACAGCAGGTCTCTATTTGGTGGTTGCTGCAGCTTTAGGTGCCAGAAGCTTCCATTTCCTTTAGTATTCTGGTTTTGTTTTTGTTTTAATCTCTGTTACTTTTGATTTTTTAGAGAAAACTCTCTTAATAGAATCTATGTCTTTCAGCTCTTTTAGTTGTAATCCACCATCATACATCTTGTTAAAGTGGTGTTAGAGTAGGGGCAGATAGTACCTGATGATTTAATAATTAAACCTAAGTCATATATTGGGCCCAGGTCCCCGAGCTGTGGCCTTCAGAAGTGTCTTAGCTTTATTTTTCTCCTTTCTATGAAATGGAGTAAACTGGCTAGAGTGGACTAAACTTGCCTTTCCTTCAGATAAATAATTGCCCTTTCTTCAGGTAGATAAGGCTCAGTAAAGTCACTTACTATGGAGAGTGTAGGCTCTGTGTTCAGGAATGCTAATAGCCATATTTCAAAGCAGTTACTCTCCCCCCACCCTTTGCCTGAAATCAGCAGGGACTTCTCTAGGATTTACTATTTACTATTTACTATTTACTATTAACCTAGGAGGAGTGATTTCTGTGGAGGTAAAATAGACAAAACTGTAGTCTTCCCCCTCACCAAAGCCAGAAAACTCAGGAGCTTCTCAGTCTCAAACTAATCCACACTCAGCTTTTGCAGTTCATCAAAATTACCATTTACAAATTCCTACTACTAAATGGTTCCAGGAATTTCTTTACTAGGTAAGCTGATCTCAGGTATAATTCCTTGTATTTACCTTTCTCCAGATGATCAAATAGCAAAGTTGCATTGTGAACTCAGTTCTCTGATGGACCTAATCAAAGTAGTTTATACTTAGTGTGTTTAGCTTTTCTCTTGTAATGACAGGAGTGATAACTTCCAAACTCTTCATATATTGGAGCTGAAACAAAATCCCATTCCAAGATCAATAAGTAAAAAATGTCTCACAGTCATATGATATTGATCCTATTGAACTTGACTCTTAGGGGCTTGGTAACTGGTAGATTTGAGACTTTTACTCAACTTTTATTTTTTTTAAGAGAATGCACACACCTCTGTGCATGAGGGAGAGGGAAGAGGGAGAGGGAGAGAAAATCTTAAGCAGGCTCCATGCCCACCCAGCACAGAGCCTGACATGGGAGCCTGACATGGGGCTCAGTTTCATAACCCTGAGATCATGACCTGAGCCTAAATAAGAATCAGATGCTTAACTGACTGGACTACCCAGGTGCCTGAAACTTTTACTCAACTTCTAAATGAAGTCCAAATTCCTCCTTATAGTTCCCAAAGACAGATATTTTTTAATAAAATAATTCTTAGAACGGATTCTGGATGTAGACAATCTTTAGGCCAGTAGTAGATGATAGGTAGATAGATAGTTGACAACTAATTAAGTGGGTCTATCAATTGATTTCCTAATTGAATGGATTTTGGAGATGAATCAATTCAAATCCTTCATTGTATAGATAGGAAAGAGATATTTTAGAAGGAAACAATTTCTCTTAGTCTCTGGGAAGCAGCTCAGCCTGGGATAGAAGTTATATATATATATTTTTTCTCTTCCTACTTAGTACAGTTCCACTGTACCGTAATGTCACTCAAGATTATCTGGGTGTCAAAAAAAAAGATTATCTGGGTGTCTTTTACTAACTAACTAATTTTTTCTAGCTTAATGTATACACAAACATAAGCATTCTTACTGTATCGTTATGAATATTTCATTAGTACTCAAAATATAGAGAATATAATATTAAAATGAGTTTTTCCTCAAATAAAAATGAACATACAAAATTCCCCTTCTGCTTTAGGAAGTCATAAAAACTACAGCATTTGGCAATAAATGGGAACCCATTACATAGTTCTTTGAAAGGATAAACATGAAGAATTAAATCTAAAAGCATTAAAATCCTTACTGAGGTTTCATTTATATAATACACAAAATCTAATCTCTCATTAAAAGATTTCTTTTATCACAGACCTTATTTGCATTAATAAGGACTAGAAATTTTGTGAAATAAAGTCTTATCTTTATTATTTCTTATAAGTGTGTGTATATTGTAATTTAATATACAATATATATGTACACACACACACATAAAATGAACACATGTAATTCATATCATAGAATGCTTCCTGGGAACTTTCATTTTAATAACGGGATACCTCTCCCATCTAATAATTGCTGTCTTCTTGATACTTTAGAAACCTTAAAACATCATTGAAAAACTAAATTGTATTTATTTAATTGTGTGAATTACCATACGATCAATCCGGTGTCTTGGACCTTTATCTAAATTGGGATTCCCAAAACTGAAAGTGGGTCCAGATGTACAGCAGGCCTCTCATGGGCTGTAGGCTATGAAAGAAAAAAAAAGAATGAATGGCCTCAGGAGCAAAGGTAGTCACAAGAATCATGAAATGGCAGGGAAGAAAAGTTAACCAAAGGAATTCAGGAAAGAAAAAAAAAAAAAATGGGAATCTTGAAATAGAAAAGACTATTTTAGAAAGAAAAACTGCAGAAATTTCCTGAGGCTTCATAGCATTGCATTACATTTCCTTTATAGATTGTTTGAGTCCTAGGAACTGTCTTAAAAAAAAAAAAAAAAAAGATCATTAAACAAATGAGATTCTACAATTCAGTTTCCAAAGTTTTTGGAAAATAGCAAGATTCTACTGTCATTTCACATAGATCATTTCACACCTACCTCCTCAATTTGACTTTGAGTTCTTTTAGAAGGAGGATATTGTTTTACTTCTTTATTTTTATTTTATGTATTTTATTTTTTCTAAGATCCCCACTAAATTATACAAAATGCCAAAAATATAGTAGATATCATGGTGAATGTTAAATAAATGAATCTCTACAACTGTGTTTTTCAATCCTGAAAACTTCTCCCATTTTTGTTCCATTACAACAAACATAAAGATGACCCCATATACACATACTTTCCACCAGGTCTGAAAACTCCTCATGTAACTCATCCATACTGTCTAGAGTTTTAACCTTCCATGTCCATTATATATGCTACACTGTTAACAAAGTAATACATCACCTCTCTATGTCCCAAATTATTTTATCTTTAAAATAATTATATCTAGTAACATTTACAAAAATACTATTGTATCATACAGCTGTGCTAAAATATGAATCATTCAATACAACAGTTGCTACAGCATTCCATTTACTCAGTGTATGTTAAGTATAATTATTTCCTCTGTTTTACTCTTTACTCATGCATTCACTTCACATTTAATGAATACCTATTCTATTTCTGTATGTATATTCACACATAAAGGCCTTATCTCCAAATACAGTCCCACAATGCCTCTTTGTCCCATTGTTCTCTTTGACCATCTTCAGCTGGACTCTTTCACCATATCTTTGACCATATTTTATATCCTTTTCTACCTTTTGACAGTTCATGTAATCTTTTCTCATATTCTTAGCCATATACTCTTCTTCCTCATTTGGGTCCTGAATTTATATCTGTCTTGATGTTCTTTATCTACTCTTGGACTTGTCTTCTGTCTTCTACTAATTTTCCTATAAGAAATTGATTGGGAAAACAAATTGATTGGGAGAAGAGCTGAAATTGGATGAAGAGATGGAAATTGAGGGAGTTGAAAATGTTAATTTTCCTTAATACGAATTTCCAAGAACTATAGACCATCTTAAATCATCTTTGCTGTTCTTTTATTAGACAGTCTAAGTAATTGCCTGGAATACCCAGAAATTGCACCTGATGATTAAAACTTTCTGATACAAACATGCAGCCAAAGCCTATTTAGTTATGTGTGGATCATTGGAAACAATTATCCCCTTGCCTCAGCAGTGAGCTAGTTCAGTGACTATGGGTTATTCAGGAATTTTTCATGCATTGTTAACAAGCCATTAGCACACTACTAGTTCATTAGTTCTGACTTTGAAAAATATTTCCTCAAACCTCACTATTGTTTAAAAGGATTGTAATCACAATAGGATAGTTGAGAATATCCAGGTTGGGGAAAAACTTACTCAAATCAGGCATTGTGGGGAATATGATTATAGAAATGCTCCTGTATATGAGTAATACATCCTCAAAATGATCTAAGAGAAGGTTACATACAGAACTAAGTATGTTATAATGACTTAATTTTTTTCTTTTCTTTCCTGAGCTGTTCCAACTCAATTCTCATATTCTTTGCTTTAGTTAGTGGTGATGGTAGTGGTGGTGGTGATGATGATGATGATGATGATGATGATGATGATGATAGTAATGCTAGAAGCTGCTTGATCTTTTATTATTTGAGATGAATATTTGAAATAATCCTTTTCAAGTGACTCTAAGTGCCATTGATCTTTCATGTTCCTTCCTCCTTCTCCTTTTCTTTCTCCTCCTCCTCCTGCTTCTTCTACATAATCCTCCTCACACAACTATATAGTAATACATGCATAGTATTCATGATAGTTTTCTTAGGTACATTGTTCTTCTTCAAATAGAATCAATACTTTCAAGTCCAAAACAGCCAGCAATAGTTCAAGAATACAAAACTAAGAGATCAACATGATAAATTAGGGCTTGCCACTGTTTCAATTAGAATATCACTTTCTCATTATATCATTCCTGCCTCCTTTGTATTTCCACATTTTCCATAAAGTCAGTGTGGTTAGTCTGATACCATAGCTTCATAGGCTGCTTGATGTTGTGGTGACACGTATTTATCTCTGCTTAGCTGAAGTATGAACACTTGCTTTCCTTTTTCCTTCTAACTTTCCTCCTCTTGATATCTTTTCTTCTGGCTAGAACTCTGAATTAGAGAAAACAGAGATGCCAAATTTGTACTATTTATCCTCTAGCCTAACTTACTATGGTATTTGGTAGAGTATAATAATTCTTATAGGGAATTTTTTTGTATATTTTATAATTGGAGTTTGATTTGCCAACACATAGTGTAACGCCCAGTGCTCATCCCGTCAAGTGCCCCCCTCAGTGCCATCACCCAGTCACCCCATCCCCCCGCCCACCTCCCCTTCCACTGCCCATTGTTCATTTCCCAGAGTTAGGAGTCTCTCATTTTCTGTCTCCCTCTCTGATTTTTCCCAGTCATTTTCTCTACTTTCCCCTATAATCCCTTTCACTATGTTTTATATTCCCCATGAGTGAAACCATATAATGTCTGTCCTTCTCCGATTGACTTACTTCACTCAGCATAATACCCTCCAATTCCACCCATGTTGAAGCAAATGATGGGTATTCATCACTTCTAATGGCTAAGATTCCATTGTATATATAAACCACATCTACTTTATCCATTCATCTTTCGATAGACACCGAGGCTCCTTCCACACTTTGGCTATCGTGGACATTGCTGCTATAAACATTGGGGTGCAGGTGTCTCAGTTTTTCACTGCATCTGTATCTTTGGGATAAATCCCCAGCAGTGCAATTGCTGGGTCATAGGGTACTCTATTTTTAACTCTTTAAGAAACCTCCTTACAGTTTTCCAGAGTGGCTGTACCAGTTCACATTCCCACTAACTGTGCAAAAGGGTTCTCCTTTCTCCACATCCTCTCCAACATTAGTTGTTTCCTGTCTTGTTAATTCTCACCATTCCTGACATTGCTTAATTCCTATAGATGTCTCTAGATGTTTTCTGCTCTCTACTCTGGAATTATAATTAATCAGCTCTGATTGCCCTCTCCAAGATGGACAAATTTACAATCTATTGGGCCCATATCCTACATTTTGTTGTGTTTTGAAGTTTATTAGAGATGTTATTTATTTTTATGTGGCTTTCTTGTATTTTTAACTAGATTTCTATGTAGTAACTTTAATCCACTAATTTTTGCATACAGCCCACCCAAGTCGAGTTAACTATTGAATGCTTAAAACCCTATAAGCAAGCTAGACATAGATTTTCAATAAGTGGATAATAATAAATTTTTAAAAATCAGAAGTTTGGCAAAATTTTTAGGATCACTATGGCCAAGAGATTTAACCACACTGGCACAATGTCTTTTTCCTTCTTTTGCACTCAAAGTATGATTTCCATATATTGTGAGTGACATTAGCAACCCGGGGTTGCATTCATGTGGGATCAAGTTACATTTATCCAATAAGAAGCAAGTTCTGTTAACTGTGAATGGTAAAATAATGATGATTATCTCATAATTCCATATTCCTGGTAATACCTTTATTATAAATTTCTTATTTATATATTCAAAATTATCTTATAATTTTGACATTTGATTCAATATTGCTCTGAGGCAGATAAGGATAATGTAATTGTTTCCATTTATAAATCAGAAAACAGTCAAGATTATTTAAGTGATATACATAAGGTCACAGAAACTAATGACCAAAATATTACTAATCATCCATAAAAAGAAATGACTTTTCTTTGTATTTTCTCCTAAGGATCTAACTGTTACTAGAGAAGTGATGAAATATTAGAAAAGGAGTTACAAAGACAGATACTTGGAAATATTCAATATTTGAAATTACATCAATGCTATTTTGTAAAACATCATCTATAGAACCTACTTGCTATATCTGTATCTAGACAACTTCAGTAATAATATTTGAGGAATTGTATTATGCATTATCATATATAGAGAGAAGATTTCTAGTTAGAATTCAATAATGAATTATATAAAATATAATACAGTAAAATAATTCATATAGATAATTACATAGTACAATATTTTATATGAAATATTTTATTCTCCAGCTTTATGTGTCACTAACAAAACCACCTATTCTATTTCTCTATTTTTAGACTTTACCTATTTTGTTGGTAGGTTGTTATGCCCTCCCCTTTATAAATGCTACAGCAAGTATCCTTGTTAACTTTAACAATTGCTTCCAGCTTGGTTAGTGTTGTTACTCTAATTGCAAAACAAACTTTTCATCTTACCTTTGATACTATCTGGTTTCTCATCAGGAGGAATAAATTTACATGAAGATATTATCCATGTAAATGATTCCAAAGTATTGCAAGTAAAAAAATAAACTACTGAATCATTATTGAACCCATTAGAAGAAAAATGCTGTGTAAGTGCAAAATATTATCATTTTATCTGACAAATACCATTAGTTCATTATGAAATATAGCATTCAATTACCTACAACATGCAACAGAAATGAGAAGCTTTATTAGGTTGTGCTAAAGTGTTATTCTGAGATTGCTTTTTAAATTTATCTGGCACTATACTTTTTTATTAAAAATACAATGAGCTTCACTTAATTCAGAAAACTCACTGTTTCCTATCAGAATAAGCTGATGAGAAGACAAAAACAACTTAGTCAATAGCAGCTTCCTTAAATATAACTTCTATGGTTCTGTAATGTTACAGTCACAAAAAAAATCAGTACAGTATGCTTTACATGAAATGATACATTATTAATAATCAGTGGACTATGAAATATTAAGGATGCATGGATGTATATTGCAATTGCTAGGGGAAAAATTATTTTAAAAAGGGAAAAAATAGCTAAGGAGCCAACAAAAATGGAATTCTAAAAAAAATAATAATCAAATAATAGAAAAAAAGGCAGGAAATAAGGAAGCAAAAACAGGGCATGAGTAGAAAAACTATAGACCCAAACCAAAACATATTAATTATTACATTAAATATTAATGGACAAAAATCACCAAATAAAGGGAAGAGTTATCAGAATAGGTTAACTTTAAAAATTCACATGCTATTCATAAAGGCATGTTAGTTGAAGATAAATGAATATAAAATATGCCAAGCAAAAATTAAACAAAAGTAGTTATATTAATATCCTACATGAAATTAGGCAAAAAATTCTTACCAAATCATTAGCTAACTAAATTCAATGATCTATAAAAAGATAATATATCATGACCAAATGGAATTTTTCCGAAGAATACAAGGATAGCTTAGCATCTAAAAACCAGATGAACATAATATATTAATAGAATAAAAGAGAAAAATCTAAGATAATATCAATTAATGTAAAATAAACATTTGGAATAATTACTCTTTTATGATAAAAACTCCCATCAAACAAGGAATAGGTATAAATTTTCACAACCTCATTAAGAACATCAGCAAAAAGCCTACAGCTAACATTATGCTCAATCCTGAAGGGCTCCATGCCTATGATCAGAAATAAGCAAGGATAACCTTTCTCCCGACTTTTATGTAACATCATAGTGAAAGTTTTAACAAATCCAGCAAGGAAATAAAAGTCATAAAAGGCCTACAAATAGAGAAGGGATATGTAAAAGTCTCATTACAGATAAATGATCATACATGTAGTAAATACTAAGACATTCAAAAAAAGCTATTAGAGCTAATAAATGAAATTAGCAGGGTTCATAATGTAATGTCAATACATAAAACCATTTATATAGCTATATACTAGGAACAACTAGCAAATTAAAGATTCACAATAGCATCAAATATACTTAGAAATAAATCTTAATAAAAGATAACCAGAAGTTAAGAGCTGAAGTGGAAAACTACAAAATAACTGCAAAGGGAAATTAAGTAAAACAAATAAATGAGATGACACCCTTTTTTATATACTGGAAGACTCATTATTATTAAGATGAAAACGTTCTCCAAGTTGACTTACAGATTCAATATATTCTGAATGGGGGACATATGGAGAGCTATTCTCGGGACCATCTCAGAACACCCTGTAGATACTATCCTCCTAATCTTCTACATTCAAAGATGGAACTATTCCATGATATATTTGACTTTGAGGGTAACAGTAGTTCTCATGTCCTCTGAAACACTGATAAAAAGGTCTGAAAGAAGTAATAACATTTTTCATTCCTTGGCTAATCCTCATTTGAGCATCCACAAATAGTTGTAGTAATCATAATTATAAATAATATGTGAATATATTTTTCTAATTAACAGATCACATATCCAGGCATTATTTTATTTGGTGGGCATATATGCCACTTGCCATGATTCCTCTGAGTATTCACCTAGGAGCTCTATGAAGATGTAGCTTATCTGCACTAATGCATATAACAGGAAATCATAAAAATACATAAAGGTATGAAAATTGTTAGAACAAAATTTTTTTGAATTTATTATTTATTTCAGCAATAGTTTCTGTGCTAGAAATAGTGATGGGGAAATCTAACTTTTCTTTCAAGGAAATCATAGTTTTGCTAGAAAAACCAACATAATTCAAATAACACTAAGAATATGTAATTACTAATTAAATATATTTCTAAAGGAGTTTACAGAATAGTAAAAGAAGTGTTTGCTAAGAAAATAAAGCTCTGAGATTTAAAAATGATTAGAAGTCAATTGGACAAAGATGACAGGGAAGTATGTACTGCTCAGAAAGAACATACACAACAGCTCTGCAGTATAAGTGGGCAACATAGTATTACAAAATTGACAGAAGGCCACAGTGGCTGAAGCATGATAAGGCAAAGGAGCATGGCAAAACTGAGAATTACATTCATAACAATTCACATAAGAATTTATAGTACAAAGATTCCTTCCCCTTTATCCAAGAGTGAGGATAGAATCGTTAAAGATTTTAAATATGAGAAGCATTTGACTGGAGTTTTGTTTCAGAAAAAAAAATCAATTCTAGAAGGGATGTAGAGAAGAAAATCAATGGAGAGAGAAGTATAGAACTAAAAGAAGAATTGTATTTAACCCAGTAATATTTGAGTGTAGTGGTACTGGGATAGAGAGAAGAGCTAATGAAGAGATAATTAGAAGTGGTCAAGCCAAGAGACAGAAGTGTTTTTAAGAGATAGAATGAATAGGAATTAAGGTAGGCTTGGATTTGAGTCATGGGATGGAGACTGTCAATGGTTAAAGGCCATGAATAGAGAAGGAGATGTCTCAAAATAATCACTCAACAGAGACAATGGGACTGTCTCACTGAGCAAGATAACCTGAACAGCATCAGAATACCAACACTGCTCCTAAGCAAACTTCAAAATAAGGATCTCTTCATTATTTTCATCTTGCACTAGACTCTTCTTTTTTGTTGACCCTGATAACATGATTATCAGAAGTCAAAATTATGGAACTTATTTCCTACCAGTAAAAGTTTCTTTCCTCAGCAGAAAGTCAGTTTAATGAAGACAAATAATTTTTCTATATTGTTTGCTTAACTATTCTCAACCACTAAACCAAAGCCTGCCCTATAACAAGTACTCCATAAACATTTGTTGAAGAAAAGATGACTGCTCCTTGAATGTGTCCTCAATTACTTCACATTCTTATTTGCTCCCAGATAAAAAGAGAAGTGAAACAATAAGACAACTCACTAAAATTGAGGTTTCTTTTACAGATAGCTCACCATGCATATAAACATAACTGATTTTTGCATGGTTATTTGTACCCTGCAACTTTACTGAATTTGAGATTGGACCTTCATCTTACTCTATATACAAAAATCAACTCAAAATGGACTAAACACTTAAATATAAAACCTAGAACAATCAAACTCCTAAGAGAAAGCAGCATATGACAGAATCTTCATGGTATTGGGCCTGGCGATGTTTTCATGGATATGACACCAAAGCACAGACAACAAAAGAAAATAGGCAAATGGGATTACATCAAACTGAAAAATGTTGGCACTTCAAAAGAAGCAATTAACAGAGTGAAAAACACAGTACAGAATGACAGAAAATATTTTATCTGATAAAGAGTAAATCTACAAAATATATGACATTCCTACAACTTGATAGCAAGGGGGGAAGATAATAACCTGATTAAAAATGAACTAATGACTAGAGTAGACATTTCTCCAAAGAAGACATGCAAGCGTCCACCAAGTAAATGGAAAAATTTTGACACCACTAACCATCATGGAAATATTAATCAAAACCATGATGTGATATCACCTCACAGCTGTAAGAATTGCTATTTATTAAAAAATAAACAAGGACAGTAAGTTTTGGTGAGGATGTAGAGAAACTGGAGCCTCTGTACTCTGTTAGGTAGAATGTAAAATGGTGTAGCTGCTATAGAAAACAATATAGAGATTCCTGAAAAAAAAAAAAAATAGAACTACCATGTAATCTAGCAATTCCATATCTCAAAATTTACCTAAAATAATTGAAACCAGGATCTCTATAGATATTAGCTCTTCTGTATCCGTTGCAGCACTATTCACAATAGCCAACAATGGAACAACCCAAGTGTTCATTCACAGATGAATAAATATATGGCATATATGCCATATATTCTTTACACACACACACACACACACACACACACACACAATGGAATAGTATTCAGCCTTTAAAAAGAGAAAACTCTGCATTATGTAACAACATGAATGAACTTTGAAGATATGCTTGGTGATTCACTAGTCATACAAAGGCAAATACTACATGACTCCACTTACATAAGACATCTAAACTAGTCAAATTCATAGAATCAAAAAATGGAATGAAGGGTATCAAGGGCTGGAGGAGAAATGAGTAATTATGAATCAGTGGGCCTAAATTTTCAGTTAAAAAAGAGGAGTGAGTTCTAGAGATCTGTATTGTACCTACAGTCAAAAATACTGCATTGTAGATTTAAAACAATTTTTAAAGAGGATAGATCTCTTGTTAATATTTTTACCACAATAAAACAACTCTTTTTTTAAAAAAAGAAAAAGACATTCCCCTAGTAGCAGTATAGACTTAGAAAAAAATTAACCCTATTTTTATGCCAGTCAGGAATTAAGTTTTCTCTTTCCCTCAAAAGTGTGATCAAAGACTTCTGTCCGTAATATGAAAGAAAATGATATGTGTCTTGTTCAAGTAATGTATATTTTATAATTTATGTCCTAAGCAAAATGGATTTCACAAGTATAAAATTATCCAGATGATAAACAGATAAAGAAATTCTAGTTGAGTCTAAATTGGGTTGACTGATAATGCAAGGACCAACATATTAAGGGTTGATTGGCCCATAAAATGATATTACCTTGGCTGGGCTTAGGATCTGACTACATTTTTCCACATTCCTCTTTTCTGTTGTTTGAGTGTAGATACATTATCAAATTCTCAAACTACTAAGACTATTCCAGTAAAACAGCAGTACAATTATTTTTCTAAATGATCTCATCGATTTCTCTTGACAATGAATGACTTTTTAACTAAAATGTAATTCTTAGTTTCTGAAATCTCCATGTCAAAGTGAAATATCCAGAGGGGAGGGAAATAAGCTTCCCATAGAGAAAGAATGAAGAACAGTTCACATTCATTTTCCCAAATGCCATATGCTTTGTGGATTTGGTCTACAATCTGGAGCTGAGGGCTATAATGGCCCCTGCTGGGTAAAACATCCGTTAAGAACAGACATTTGTTGGTGTGCAACTGAGGAATGCAGACACTTGGCACTCACAGATCATAGTCTGAAATAACAGTGAATGTGTTGTAGCAGGAGAAAAAAAAGAAATATCTTGGCAACTCAGTAGCATTATGCAAAAAGTAGTTCCAGCCTTTGGAATTATGTTATCAGTAAAGAGTCTAAGTGATTTTTTCCCCCCTGAGCAGCCCTCTGTCCTTTTCTTTCCTGGACTTTTTTGTTATGAAAATTCTTTCTTTTGTGATTATATATGTACAGAAAGAGGTATGAAAATTAATTGATGGTATAAAGCAAAAAGTAAATTGGTATGTAATCTATTCATACTAAAGAGCTCCTATTACTGGAATTCTACTTATATATAAATATATAGATAATTATAAAGATATAATTTATATATAATAGTTACAATTATATAATTACAATTTAAGATATGGATGACTGGATAGATAGATGATAGATAATTTTTACATGTTAGGTTTAAAGAGATTTCTGTAACTTTTTATTCATGTGCCCAACAGACTTGACTCTGTGTGTCAACTATTAATGTGAGTTTTTTGGAGAGATGGTGCTAGATGAAGACTCTTATTATAAAGTGAATACTGATAGAATACCAAAATGCATGAAAGTGTTATTCTGATTAAGACTTTTAAGGTCATAAAAATGTAATTATGCTACTGAGAATTGTTGATCACATTTGAAATACCTATCATGGACAAGTTGGTTTTCAAAGTGTGGCCCCTCTCAGGATTTACAAAGTCAAAAATATTTTCATAATAATATTAAAACACTATTTCCAATTTTATTCTCTTACAGGTGTACAGTGGAATTTTCCATAATGTGGTACGTGATACTGTAACAGAATAAATGCAAAAGTATGTGTGTCCACTCTTTTCTCTCTCCTCTGCCCTTCTCTCTCCATCTCAATCTCATTCAGGGCAGGAGTGCTCCTTACCTGGGCTCACCTCTGATTCTGGAGTGCTATTGGGATCAGAGTGGAGTGCAAGGAAATGCAGCATTTCTCTGTACTGGTTCTTCTGTATTAACTAAGGGACCAGGCCTCAGGGAAAAAAAGTCTTTCCAGGAGTAATGTGTATCGTGGAGGCAGAGATCTCTTACGTTCTGACTCAGAAACCTCAGCATGTGTTTTTTGTTTTTTTGGTTTTTTTTAAGTTTAGGAGAGCAAGAAACCTTAACAAAAAGCACAGCAAATATGCTGTTCCTAACTTTGTGTTTCATAGCGAGTTTCTTATCAAAATGGTAAAACAAACATAGCCTTAAACACAAATACAAGATATCAAATTGTGAGAGGAGAGCCCCCCCCCCCAAAAAAGGGGGAATTAAAGATATTTGGTGAAATCATGGACACCTATGGAAAACTGCCAAAATAGAACTCTAGGTAGCATTGGGCAACAGGGGGTAGAGAAAGGGAAATGTGAAAAGATATAAAACAATTTAAAAGAAACACCATTCTGCTTAGATTGTAGTCCAGTATACTCCCTCATATGAGTTTAGATAGCTTTGCACACATTTAGAAATGGTTATGAAATTGTTTTTATGAACTCATAAAGGGATGTTCTGGAGAGATGTATTTATAAATTCATTATGTGAATTAACCATTAACATATTATAGGGCATTGAACTGACATATCCTCTCCAGACTTCACTGTTCTCTTTGAAGAAGGGCAAAACTATTTGTCCTGACTAGCCCATAGAAAAGATATAGGCACCAAAATTGAAATATCAGCATCCTTGCTTATGCCTTAAGAATTGTATAAATGTAAGATACTAACATTGCCTCCCCTTTACTTTTTACCAGAAGTGTATTCCATATTTCATGCCATTATGTTATTAAATATTTTCTTACTAGAAGCTACATAAATAATCACATTTAGTTTTATTTTAGATCTTTATTTAATGGGTACTTCAAAAGCCATAGAAATGATAACTCTAACTTAAATAATGGAATTGTTTATAGGTTGTCATTATTTCTACAGTATTACATTCTTTACCACAGATTTATGTTTTTCTCCTAGAGGGTGTTTAGGTGATTCACTTATGTGATTTAAATATTTTAAAACTTATTTATTGTGGTACATCTCATAATGAAAACCAAATTTTAAGTACATCTAATTTTTCCATATGTATTCACCTATATAATAACCACTCAGATCAAGATTTAGAACAGGGGAGACAATAGACTCTTTTCTGCTCCCTCACATCCCATAGCCTCAAAGAATAAACACTATCTAATCAAAGATACTGTTTTTAAATACCAAGTTTGTTTATGATAAAAATATGGGCTTATTTATGTACAGCAGATTTCTTTAGAAAATTTGTATATATTACACGTGTTAACAAAACCATCCAACAGGCGCCTGTAATTGGCTGTGTGTTAGATACAGTCTATGGGGCAGCCCCGGTGCTGCAGCGGTTTAGCGCCACCTGCAGCCTGGGGTGTAATCCTGGAGATCTGGGATCGAGTCCCATGCTGGGCTTCCTGCATGGGGCCTGCCCCTTCCTCTGCCTGTGTCTCTGCCTCTCTAAATAAATAAATAAATAAATAAATAAATAAATAAATAAATAAATAAATAAATAAATCTTAAAAAAAAAGATACAGTCTATGATTTTTTGAAGTGTGAATTTATCTATCGAGTTACCAAGTAGCATAGCTTATTCTTTGCAAAGTTACAGTGTAGAAAAATTAACAAGACTAACACATATTACACCAAATAAATTAACCATCTACTAGGTAAACAAATACATTTTTAGTGTATTCAGGTGCCAGCTTTCTTTTTTTCTTTCTTTCTTTTTTTTAATTTTCCATTTAATTATTTTTTAAAGGATTTTATTTATTTATTCATGAGAGAAAGAGAGAGGGAGAGAGAGATAAAGAGGCAGAAACACAGGCAGAGGGAGAAGCAGGCTCCATGCAGGGACCTGACTTGGGACTCAATCCCAGGACTCCAGGGTCAGGCCCTGGGCCGAAGGCAGTGCTAAACCGCTGAGCCACCTGGGCTGCCCCAAGTGCCTGTTTTTGAAAGCTAAATTATTTATTTGTTTGTTTGTTTATTTATTTATTTATTTATTAGCAATAGTAGATGCTGTTCAGAGGGGATAGAGATAAACAAAACCTTGAGGAAGAGGAAACTGTCTATCATCTATGGACAAGTGAGTGTTGTATTGAGATTTGAAAGTGTACTGAGATTTGAATTTCAGGGAGGCAGAGAATAGAGCATTTAGTAGTAAAAGAGAATGAAAATAGAGAGATGCTGTGAGTTTATGAAATAGCACAAAAAAGTATATGTAATAAAACTGAACAGGCAGGAATGGGAGAAATATTCTGAGCTCTCATGAAAATTAATGTTATATATACAGAAACAGCCTGGAGAAGACCTTGAAAGTATGGCAGGGATTTGAAAGGGTAGAAAACCGAGCTTCTGAGGAGTTTTGGGATGAGAATTGATGTTATAAGAGCAGCATTTAAAGAAGCTAGATGTGTAGAGGCCGACACAGAATGGAGACTAGAGAAGAAGCCTTTGCAGGGCTCTCACTTTGAGATGGGTAAGCTGGCTTTAGAGCTGAGAGGAAGGAATGGAAGAAAAACTAACAGTATGATGTGGTAATAGAGACTAATGAGGCCACCATGAAGAAGGCTGAAGAGAAAATGATGCCATGATTTTGTATCTGGCTGTCTAGAATCATGAACTTTCCTCAGAAGAAAGGAAGGTAGACAAGGTGAGCTAGTCTGCATGAATTCTGAGCTGACTGAACACGGACTTGCACATCCAGACATCCCTCTATCATTTTGAAGTCATATTGCCAAAGCCCTTGTGAGAGGATAAGGCTAGTGGAGGATGGAGTGTGAGTGACTCCAGGACAGAGTTTACCAGGAAGGGACAATGGAGCAACAAAGACGCAGAGACGGTGCTAGCAAACGCTTTATTGTAAAGGGACTGATTGAACTGAAGGATAGTAAATCCAAATGAGTGAAAGGTGTTACTTCAAAGAAAGTCACATGATTCAGAGCAGGCCGACTCAGAACACATCTTTCAGAGTAAGACAGATGCCCCCAAGTTAAAGGTGCCCCCCAAACCAAGAACTATTTTAATCCTACGTCAGTTTGTTCCTTGTCTTTTGTTTTCTTTGCTGTGGGACAGTGTCAAAGGCTTGAGGTATTCAGTAGACCAAAGAGGAAGGAAGAGTATCCAATTGGATCGGTTTACATCTGGTCATATCAGAGTGAGGAGGAGATAGGAAAGAACTTCTCTTAGAAGTGATTTTTAAAATGACAGTGGAGGATAAAGCAAGAGACTAAGCAGATTCCTGGTTCAAGAAAATCTTGAGTGATATCCACAATTGGGTATGTTAAGAAACAGAGTAAAGAATGGCTGAAAAGAGAAGATTGCTAGGAGTATAATGTTATAGATAAAAATGACGATAGTAACTAATATACACTTAATGCATACCAGACAGTCTTTTAGAATATCACATAAAGCCAATTATCCCCACAATAGGAGGCATTACAATTCTAACTTTAGAGATAGGAAAAATTAAGCACAAGAAAGTTCAATGATGTGGCACAAGTTACATAGCCGAGAAGTTGCTGAACCAGGGTGTGAACCGGGAATCCGGTAGCTGGACTCTATATGGAACAGAAGTTGCAAAATGAAATAGGTAACAATGTTATCTAAAGCTCAGATGATCAGGAGAATATGTTATAATATTCCCATTTACATGAAGGACACATTGGGCTATTAGGTTTGTCAATAAATAGATCTTGAAGATGATCAAAGAAGGTTTCAAAGAATGGAGAACACAACAAGCGAGAGGATTACTGAGAAAAAAAAAAGCAACCAAGAAATTATGGAAATACTTTCTCCATCTGTGAAGGAAAGTATTCTTTCATACTGGACACTCCACAACACAGCAGGCCAAACTATCAATAAATTGGCTCTTCTGTAAATCTACACTAAAGCCCAGGCGAAAATTGAAAACTGGCTCCTGACCCTACCTGCAGGCCCCTGAATGACTAAACTGTGAGTGGAAATAGCTGTTCCTCAAATTAAACCCTAAAAAAGTAATATAAAATTATCCCCATGTGACAGACCCTGCCAGCTTCTAATTCAACATCCATTAATTCCTTATCTTCACCAAAGAGACCCATTCCCTGCCTTTCATAGAAAACCTTTTCTTAAAAATATTTTAAAATTATGGTAAAATACACATAACATAAAATACACATAATATAAGATTTACCATATTAACCATTTTTAAGTGTACAGTTAAGTATATTAAGTATAATATTAAGTATATTAAGTATATTCATATGGTTTTACAACCACCATCACCACCATGTCCAGAATTCTGGAGTGACTGACACTATCCATTTAACAGCAGCTCTCCATTCCACTTAATCCCTCACTACTTGGCAACCACCATTCTTTCTGTCTTTATCTTTTTTTTTTAAGATTTTATTTATTTATTCATAGAGACAGAGAGAGAGAGAGAGAGAGAGAGAGGCAGAGAGAAGCAGGTTTCATGCAGGGAGCCCGATGTGGGACTTGATCCCCGGTCTCCAGGATCACACCCTGGGCTGCAGGCTGTGCTAAACCGCTGCGCCACCAGGGCTGCCCCTCTTTCTGTCTTTATCAATTTGACTACTCTAGGTACCTCAGATAAGTGGAATCAGCAGAATTTATCTTTTGTGACTGGCTTACTTCACTTAGCATCATGTCTTCAATGTTCATCCATGTTGTAGCATGTGTCAGGATCTCCTTCCTTTTTAAGGCTGAATAATGTTTTATCTTATATATACCACACTTTGTTTATCCATGGACACTTGAATTGTTTCTACCTTTTGGCTATTGCAAATAGCATTGCTATCAATATGAGTGTACAAATATCTCTTTAAGATCCTGCTTTCAATTCTTTTGAATACATACCCAGAAGTAGAATTGCTGGATTAGATGGTAATTCTATTTTTAATTCTGTGAGTTACTGCCATACTGTTTTGAAGGAGATCCAATTTTGTTTGAAATTGCAATGGAGCCAGGGAGAAAAGCAAGAACTTTATTAACATGAAATTTAGGGCAATGTTTACTTTTTTGGAAGAGACAGGAACATGATAATATTCTAGTTCATACATTTAGTTCATTCACTATCACTTTATATACTTTATACTTATATTTTAATATTTCAGTTTTCTTATGTGATCCATATATTCTTTTGCATATATAAAATATTATGATTTTTTAAAGTACTTGCTAAAAGATACATGCAGAAAGAAACAGTAAAAGGGGGGGAATCCATGGAAGGTCTAAAAGCTAAGGCCTTTCTTGGTTCTGGCTCTCGAGTAGTTTCAATTTCTAAGAGGCCTGAGTACATCTTATCTCTGTTCTTGAAGGTATATGAGAATAACTCTTATAAATAAATTCCCTTTCTTAATCTAGTTTGAGTGACTTTCTGGTCTTTTCTATTTCTTGCTCATTTATTTATGATATTTAATCTTCGGCTATATCACTGAATTATTTTGCATCATTGTTCAAGAGAGACATTGATCTAAAATTTTACTGAATTGTCCTTAGACTTTACTATTGAGTTTTTTCTGTTCTCCTAGAAGAAATTAGCACATTTACCCCCAGTGATTCTCTGGAAGAGTTTGGGAAAGTACATCTGGAGAAATTCATCAGGGAAGACATTTAAATGTGTCAAGAAATTTATAAATTTTAGTTATAGATTCAAATGATTTAACAGGTATTAGACTATTTGGAATTTCTATTTCTTTTGACATATTTGATGTTAACCTTTCTTTAAAACAAATTTTCCTTTCAGTGTAATTTGTCAACTTTTTTGAACATAGAGATATACATTATATCTTGTTACCTTTTCAATGTTCAGAAAAATCTGTGGTAATAGTCACATTTTTTCAGAACCCGATACTGGCAACATCTATTTTTTTTCTTGAGTATTAATTATTTTTCTTGGAGATGTATAAGTTTTCTTATGTTTTTTTTTTAACAGCTTTTCAAAAAAAATAAGAGCTTTTCTTAATTAGTATTTCCATGGAATATTCTTGTCCTTTCTTTTCCTTTCAACATCTTTGTATTTGATGTTTCTTATAAGCAGCTTATAGTGTTTTTAAAATTTGTATTTAATCATATTACCTCTCATTTAACTTGCAATTATAGCTAACTATAATTAATTAAAGTAATTAAAATGTCATTGAGAAATTTTTTAAAGATTTTATTTATTTTTTCATGTGCAACACAGAGAGAGACAGAGAGAGGCAGAGACACAGGCAGATGGAGAAGCAGGCTCCACGCAGGGAGCCCGACGTGGGACTCGATCCTGGGTCTCCAGGATCACACCCCGGGCTGCAGGCGGCGCTAAACCGCAGCGCCACCGGGGCTGCCCAGAAATACTTTTAATCTCACTGTTTTGAGTAACTGCTTTCTTTTCCTTTCTCTCCATCTTCCCTTTCTTAATTTTTTGACTAACCAAAATATTTTCTCGTATCTGCCCGCTATAGCCTTCTCAGAAATACATTCTTTACTATTAATTTAGTGATTTTCCAAAAAATGACAATATACAGCACTGATGTATTAAATTGGGATTTTTGCTCTTTCTCACACAGTGATAAGACTTCACAAAAATTTTAACTTTGCCTCCTATCTGCTTTGTGTACTACTGCTATCAGTTATTTTTATATGTAAATGATTTTATTCATTTTAAATACTCAATAATCATTTAGAGTTACCCACATATTTACTCTTTCTAGTGCTCTTTATTCCTCCCAGCTCTTAACTGACCTTTTACCAATGTTCTTGCTGGGAGGACAGCCCAGTTCCAGCTGCCCTGTCATAGCCAAAAGTAGAACTGCTGCAGTGAGGTGGTTGTTTTAAGGTATGCCTTCTATCAAATGAAGGAAACCCCTCAGGTTTACTAGCTTGTGAATATTTTTAGTTATAAATGGAACTCTAATTTTGTCACTGTTTTGTGCATCTATTTGGATGCTCAAAGGGTGTTCTCTAATTTCTATTCTGCTCAGGTACAAACTTGAGCTCAAAGCCTTCCTAATATTGAACCAGTTACATTTTTAGGATCCTACTAATTACCATGTGGTATATTTTTCTGTACATGGCTAATTTCAGATTTTTAAAAAAAGTATATCCATATGCATGAATGAGATCAACTAGTAATTTTCTTTCCCATTTCTGGTATAGCTATTGTCAAGCAGTGGTATTATTGTTGTCATTATCAATCATTGAAACCTACTATTTCCATTCCATGGTGAACTATTGCCTGCTTTTCCTACCTGAATGAAATGGGGTCTTTAAAATAATTTAAGTTCCCCATTTCCTCTCTTTCTTTCTCTCCATCTTTATGAAAACTTTGGATTTCTTTAAATACCTCTGGCCTCCAAATTCCAATCCTAGTTCTAGATAAGGGTGGATTAGTACTTACTGGAAATTTCCTTACACTATATGCCTTGGATAAATAGTTTTACTACTAGCACATTGCTACTAATTTTAAGAAGTTGCTACCAGTTGACAGAAGAGGCTTGAAAGTAGTCCTAACTCCCACACTTGGACTCTTCCCAGTATCCAATGTCTTCTATACAATAAGGATAGTAAGATTTACCTCACAGAGTTCTTTGGAAGATTTATTAAGATAGAGCACGTGACATGTCTGTTTCTATCTAATGTCTAAGTACTCTAATTAGGCACATGGGGAAATACGGCCCAATGAGCTTAAGATATTTCCTTAAAGACACGGAGTGAACATGTAGAGCTCAGATTCAAATATGCACCTGCCTGACTCCAAAAGGAGATTCTCAACCACTATGTTCTGTATTTTCATATGGTTTACAGGGCTTGGTTCCAGTTCTGTTCACCCAGCAGGCCTAAAGTAAATGAGGATAATGTAAATCATCCAGTGGTCTCTAAGCCAGTACGATGGCATATTGAAAGAAAATAAGACATAACTTCAAACTGTTTGGATTTAAGAATGATTAATTTGGGGATTTTAACAAATAAGTAGATGTCAGTTTCTTCATCTATAAAGTTTATCTATAAAGTCCAAATATTCCTTGAAGTTTCTTCCCTATACTTGTCATTTTCTGTACTCTTTTTTGTAAAAAGAAGACAGTAATGGGACACCTGGGTAGCTCAGAGTTTGGGCGGTTGCCTTTGGCTTAGGTGGTAGACCCTAGGATCCGGTTCGGGTCCTGCATTGGGCTCCTGTGTAAAGCCTGCTTCTCCCTCTGCCTGTGTCCCTCTGCCTGCTCTCTCTCTCTTTCTCTCTCTGTATGTGTTTTTCATGAAAAAATAAATAAATCTTTAAAAAAAAAGAGGACAGTAGTATTTAGCATGTGCAGTAGGTACAATATTTTAAAGGGGTTATCACAAAGGAAAACACTTGGCATAGCTTCTAGGCCATAGAAGTTTTCTTTAAATATATACATATATATATATATATATTTTTTTTTTTTGAGAGTGAGAGGGAGCTGTCCCCCACCACCATGCTCCTTTCGCTCTCAAAAATAATTGTTGTTCTTTGATAACCAGCAGAGGGAGAGGGAGAGGGACAAGTAGACTCCCTGCTGAGCACAAGTCCCATGTGGGGCTCAATCCCAGGACCCTGAGATCATGACCTGAGCCAAAGTCAGACACTTAATTGACTGAGCCACCCAGGTGCTCCAGCCATAGAAATTTTTTTAATGAATGTTCTTATTTGCCCCTGATAAACCAAGGGACATCGTGAGGGTCCTGAAAGCCTGAAAATGCTTGTGGCAGGGGAGGGAGTTGGGGCAAAATGGGATCATCCACTTTGTGATTTTCAGCTCCTATGCTGTATACTCTTACTGTTCTAAGACAATTAAATTTATATAAAATAAAATATTTAATATATAATTATATATTATGTATTATAAATAATTATATTATTTATATATTATTTATTTAACATATATTATTAATATATTTAAAACATATTATATAATTATATATAAATTCATATGTGTATGTATTTACATCTTACAGAAACATGAAAAAATTTCAACCTGATGAAATTCTAAAACGTGTTTAGAAACATGTACATTACATCCCAACAAAGTCAGTAGCCGTCCTCTTGAAAACACAGCACTCAAATGACCTGTTCCCTTTATCTGATCTCATAAAGCTAATTGTAAATAAGTTAGAAAGTAGGTATCATTAGCCCCCAAACAAACAATGTATGTTGGCAGCTCTTTCTCCCTATATCATTCTTCTTGATTTATTTGATCTGAAAGACAGTCTAAGTTCTTTGAGAAATGTCTGTAGCAAAACTACAGAAGTAATGTTTTTTAGGACTTCAGATATCCTATACCTTCAGTACCACTTCTTAGTATAAATAAGCTTACAAGCACAGGTCAAATGTTGTTTTGTTTTGTTTTGTTTTGTTTTGTTTTGTTTTGTTTTAAATGCAGTGAAGGCAAGAGGTCAAGACAATCCTTGGAAACAATAGCATTACCTGTACTTATAATCCAAAAAACTTATGTGAAACTATACACAAAAAAAGATGCCTTCCTCTGCCTGCCTCCCCACCTGTCCTCCTGCTGTTTCTGCTGAATCCAAGAGAAATCTGTATAGTTTTTCACAGGTACTGTTGTCTCTTCCTTATTTTTGTTTGCTGGGAATCCATTTTCCATTCAGAATCCACAGAAGAATTTTCCCCTCACTATTATTATCCCTCTTCCTGCATTATTTTTCTACATACCAGTTTTATAATTATCCAACATATTGTGTCATAACTTCTTGCTTGTATTTACTGTCTCTACTGCTAGATTGTAAGCTGTGCAAGAATAGTGATTGATTGGTCTTTCTTTAATTGTTTTTCTTTGATAACCAGCATCTGAAAAAAGTGCAAATGCATACTGGGTACTTTAGAAATTTGAATAAATGAATAGATAAATGCATATTTTATATGTGAAGGGGCTTTCATTCTCTGCTTACTGTGGAGAAACTAGCACCTTATATCAAAATGTTTCTACTCATTTTTTTTAGTTGTATGTGTTATGTTTAAATTTGACTGTGAAAAATGTACATGATTCTTATTTTATGAGTGCATTCAACAATTCATTTGGTAAACTGAGCACCACTGGACAATAATTGTCCTTTTAGGTGCACCTGGATTGCTCAGTGATTAAGCATCTGCCTTCAGCTCAGGTCGTGATCCTGGGGTCCTGGGACCGAGTTCTGATCAAGCTCTCCACAGGGAGCCTGCTTCTCCCTCTGCCTATGTCTCAGCCTCTCTCTCTCTCTCTCTTCTCTCTGTGCCTCTCATGAATAAATAAATAAAATCTTCAAAAATAGCAATAATAATCTTGTTCTCACATGGCTCTTCTGCTGTCTTAATAAAAAGTTGAGTAAGAAGCAAATTCAAATATTATTATAAAAAATATACTCTCCTCTAGTTGAGATCCTGATGTACCAAGTGGGAAATCCAGCTAAGTAGCATCCCTTAGTGAATGTCATTTTAGCAAGGGTTGTTTTGGATGTAATGTGGGGTACAGGCCTGCTTAGTGGTCATTTGCTCAGTAAGTAGGGGACCATCTGGCCAATTGCAGCCAGTGGGTTATAAGCATAAATGTTACTAGTCAGCTTCCTGGAACTTTCCTTAGAAGACAACTGGAGTATATCTTTTGTCCTTTCTTAGTCTGTTCTCACCTTCAGTAGGTGTAATGCCACCTGGAGCAGGAGGACAACAGCTAAACCTGGAGATGACGGAAAGTTGACAATGACAGGAGCCTGGAGCTCTGAAGATGAGTGGAGCACATTCTTCATCCTTGTTCTGAACTACATACTACTAGAACTTGCCAGTAAAAAAGAAATAAACCTGTATCTTGTTTAAAACTCTATCATTTGAGGATTTTGTAATAACCATAAACAAAATTGTTCCTAACAAATATAGATTCAAATACACGCTCTGTCATTTGTTAACTTTATGAACATGCATGTAAATTTAACATATGGTCCTTAGTTTTCTTATCTTTCAAATAAAAATGGAATACCCCATATACAAGTTTATTGTGAGGATTAAATAAGATAACTGATTTTTAAAAGCATTTAGCATTGTGTCTGATGCCAAGTAAATATCCAGTAAAAGTAGCTGTTATTTCTATTGTAGACATAATAATCCCTATATCATATGGCTTGAATAAAAAGTCAGGGATTTTTTAAGGTTTCTAGTAAAATACATACAATTATTTTGCTTTAAAAGCCTATGTACTATCTTTATATCTTAGAGGATCATAGTATCCGTTTTATTGGAAGAAAATTAAAATGTTCTGTATCTTATAACAGAAGTAACTCTGTCTAGTGAGTTACCAATCTTATCCACACAAGGCTTTGATGAAGAAAATAACCAAATACGTTAAGCCAATGTAGTTATGCCAGTTTGTACACATTAAAGCAGATATGTGTCTTTGAGATCCAATGTCTTTAGGACAGAGAAATGAACGACACAGCATGAGTGTTTGTCACAATATTCCAAAACAAAATAGAGTGAGTTAGGCATAGTACCAGAGCATTCAAAATCTGGCTAGAGGGGATCCCTGGGTAGCACAGCGGTTTGGCGCCTGCCTTTGGCCCAGGGCGCGATCCTGGAGACCCGGGATCGAATCCCACGTCAGGCTCCCAGTGCATGGAGCCTGCTTCTCCCTTTGCCTATGTCTCTGCCTCTCTCTCTCTCTCTTTCTCTCTGTGTGACTATCATAAATAAAAAATTAAAAAAAAAATCTGGCTAGAATAAAAGATAAGACCAAACAGGGAAAGTTAACACGTAGTCCATGAGATTTCATTCAAGAACTGGTATTGGGCAGAAATGTATTTCCAAGTTTCCTAGCGGATAAATTATAATGGGAAATCATACCCATTATATGGGTCTATGACAAAAAGTATATCAGTTTCTCTGGAGTAAAAAAGAAAGTTCTATCATATAACAAATTTATTTCACACTAACAATTAGGAAAAAAAAAAAAAAACCTTGTCTCTAGAAGGTAATGATGTTGTGAGCTATAACTAGTCTCAGAAGAGTAAGAATTAGGGCAGCCTGGGTGGCTCAGCGGTTTAGCACTGCCTTCAGCCCAGGGTGTGATTCTGGAGACCCGGGATCGAGTCCCATGTCAGGCTTCCTGCATGGAGCCTGTTTCTCCCTCTGTCTGCGTCTCTGCCTCTCTCTCCTTCTGTGTCTCTCATGAATAAATAAATAAAATCTTTAAAAAAAAGAAGAGTAAGAATTAGGACTCAACTTGGGGAGCACCTGGGTAGTTAAGCCTCCAGTTTTTGGTTTTGGCTCAGGTTATGATCTTGGGGCCATGAGATCAAGCCTTGTGTGAGGCTCCGTGTTCAGTCATGTGTGTATACACGTGTGCACATGCATGTGTGTAGTATGAAAAATAACATGTAGGAGAACTTTAGTTCCGTTAAATTATGTCATATGGGCTGAGAATCCCCTTGTCAATACTACTTCTGAACACATACACACACACACAAACACATACTCCCTCTAACACCAAAAACAAACCAGCCAGCCCTCTTTTTTTTCTGTGATGATCAGAAAAATTGAATTCAGGATAATCATGAATTTTAATTTACATTACAATTAAATTACAAGAATTAGGCCCCCTTATCTTGAGGAAGATAGTCAACATCTTCCCCAACAGTCAATGAAACTATAGGTAAATCAGCTAAAGTAATCCAAGATTCAAGATTCCGACTGAATTCATTTTTATAGAAATTTGGAAGTTGTATTAATTTAAATAGCTCATATGGGATCTTTACAGATTGGGAAATATTTGAACACATATTATTTATTTGTATTCATCCAAGCTATGTGAAAATGGCATACACAGGAGGGCAGCTTATTTCCAAAAGTTATTTTCAACAAGGTGATTAACAAGCCTAAAGGAAACTGAGCTCTAATTTGACTTAGAATTACTTATTATAGTTATTTGGACCTTTGTTTTTCTTCTGGGATTTATTAAAATGCTCAAGATAAAATATATATGTTAATTCCTATATTCTTACATTCAAAAGTGGAAAAACAATTGGTTAGAAAAGTGCTTCTTTTCATCACATTCAAAAAGAAGAGGCACTCCACAAACCAGTATAAAATAATAAATCTGCTGTAAATCTCTACTTACTCTCCCTAATCAGCAATTTTGGAAAAGCTTTCCACTGTCTTCTCCATTTGGTTTTGGCACAAGAAGACAAGAAAAAAAAATGTTGCTTGGGGAGAAGTCACAGAAATAAATCCAGGAACTTCTATTTACCTTATAAGGAAAACACACATAACACACATCTACAAGCAGGTGCATACACAGAGTAAATTAGAGAAGGGAGCCCTTTCTCTGAGAGATAGTCATGTTCGCCAGTATTGGATAAACCTAAAAATTTAAGTTTCCCACGAACTTTCCTTTTTAAAGTATCTGGCTCATCCACTGAAAGACATAGGAAGCCATTTTTCCAGATGATATAATTGAAGGAGTTGGGCAGCTCGGGTGGCTCAGCGGTTTAGTGCCACCTTCAGCCCAGGGTGTCATCCTGGAGACCCAGGATCAAGTCCCATGTCAGGCACCCTTCATGGAGCCTGCTTCTCCCTCTGCCTCTCTCTCTCTTTCTCTGTCTCTCATGAATAAATAAATAAAATCTTAAAAAATAAAAAATATATATAATTGAAGAAGTCATCATTTGCTGACCTATTTAAATTCTGGAATTTCTCAAGTGATGCTAAAGACATGGAAGCTTTCAAACAACCTTAATTTTAATGTTTTATGAGTGTTATGTTGGCTCATCTTCACCTTTACATTGAATCACAGCTCAAGGCACATTTGCAGTACAGTTCTGAAAGCACTTAGATCTTTTCAGGCATCCAAAGACCATGTAGACATCTGAGTACAAGCAGCCAGAATTATGCCTAAATGTTTTAGTACAAGGCCACCTAACCATTTTTTTAAATGAAATAAAACATCTTTGTCTATTGTCCTTTGTGGTTCTGCTTCTACTGGAATGCTTGGCTGGCCAGCAAAAGATTTGAATACGTGATGGCATGTTCAACTCTGGGAGTGTATACTTCTCCATGCATTTCAGCCCAAGTTTTAGTATAACAAGGAACTTTTGTGCTGCTGGAAAAAAGATCAAGGCATTGAGCAGCATCTCCTAAAATGTAGCTTCGTCAGTCCTTCGTGTTTGAATGATTGCATGAGAATGTTCTTAGCCCAGAGTCTTAACAAGCTAAGTGCACTGAACACTATGGATATACTCGTAGCACAAATAGAAGAAGAAAAGAAGTGTGATAATCTAATGAATAGAGACCTGATTTCAAGTCTGTATACAATTATTAGTTGTAGAATCTTAGACAAAGCATGATATTCTAAATATAATTTTTTTTCATCTGTAAAATGGGAGAAATGATACTTGCCTTATTGGTGTAACTGAGTTGAGGACAAATATCATTTATCCTTTTAAAAATTTTATTTGAGAGAGAAAGCACACAAGTGGGAGAAGAGGCAAAGGCAGAAGGAGAGATCTCAGGCAGTCTCTACATTTTCCCAGAGCATAACATGGTGTTTGATTTCATGACCATGAGATCATGACCTGAACTGAAACCAAGTCAGACACTTAACCAACTGAGCCACCCAAGCACCCCAAGGACAAATAATATTTAAAATGGGGTAACATATGGCCCAGGACTGTAGCTAGTATAGAGATGATCTAGCCTGTTATTTTGGACATAGTGATTACCCTGTAAATATTTGCTGACTTAAATGGGAAGATGGATGTCATGTAAAGCTTAAATTTAAGGCCCTGTATTATGTGCTGCCTTGACATCTGGTAAATATAAGGGTGCAACAAATGACCTAATGGCAAGTTCCCTTCTTTACTCTGCTCTGTGGACACAATCCCCTGCCCAAACAACCCTCCTCTTATGGGGAGCAAGTATGGTTCCTGATTATCTTTGAGTGATAGGTTTGAGTTCCCTGCCAGCCCTTTGAATTCTTCAAATAAGTTAATCTCATCCTTCTGTGGAGATCAGGAGTCACCTCACCCTCTTGGTACTACACAGCCTGCCTCCTACGGTGCTCGTTTGATTTGTTCCCAAGTACAACCCCATGTGGCCCTGCATAGCGTGTGGTATTCTCTTCCTCAGAATGATACTATCTGTGATTAATAAATTGGTGATTCGTAGTGATTATGGTGAGTAACAATTAATGTTGCATGTGTGACTTTGGCCACCCCTGTAGCCATAGGTTGGGAATCCCTCCCTCATCAATGGGATGAGTAGTCATTTAAAAAATGGATGAAAAAAAATAAAAAATAAAAAATGGATGAATAAAAGAACGTGAGCAAATAGGGGGAAAAGGAAGGAAAAGTAGGAGAATGCCAATAAGGGTAAACCGAATACAGTTAGACTCTAGATGGAGTGGTATTATATATGGCCAGGCAAAAGTGACTCAAAAGTCACCTCATCTGGAACATCTAGTATATTCAGATGAAAAGGGACAAGGACTTCATGTTTTTCAACATAAATCTATATATAGATTGATGGGAACATTATCTCAAATACACAATTGAAAATTGGCAATTTTGTTTCTTCATAGATGAAAAGAAATAGAAGGTCTTGCTTGCATTTATTTTAAGACAGATTTCATAAGATCAGCAATATAACTGGTGTCATTTGGTGTATCAGTGTGGGTTGAGGAATGTGGGCAGAGAGCCTGGTTCTCGTGAAGAAATCTCACTTCTCTGGAGGCTGACATTTAGCAATTTTGTATTAGTTATGTCTTCTTTGAATTGCTCAGAGGACAGGAGGGCTTCATAAATACAAACTTAATTAAATATGAAGACTTGGTGGTAGATTTGAGATGAAGAGGTGGGGAGAGCTCACACTGTCACGTTCATCAAAGAATCAGTATGGTTAAATAAATGGGAAAGTCATGATAAATCCCCTGCTAAAGTTCACTCTCTATTTTAGGAAGGTGCTGCATATAATTAAACTACTTATGAAACAGTCCTTTCTTTCTCTACAGGGAATAATCAGGACAGGAGCAGCAGAATTTTCTTTACTCTAGCTTCCTTAGAACTGAATTAAAGTAAATAACTTTTTGACTCATGAAATTATAGATTAATTTGCATTAATAAAATAACTGTCTTCTGAGTGAAAAAAACTTGCATTTATATCCCTCATCTGCCATTATGCCAGGATATGACCATGGGCAAGTAGCAATCTTCTTCATGTAACTGAAGAAATAGGCAGCTTGTAGGAAGTCTCTGAATCTCCTTAATCCAAATGTGCAATGCATCTCTATAGTTAATTATTTTTCTGTTTTAGATCATATGTATATCTGTGTATGTATTGATCAGTATCAACCAGAACATCTAATGTTCAATAAGTATTACTTCTTTTCTCTTCCTGCCATTAATTCCATCTTTAAAGGATTCCTGTAAGAACACATATTAAGGTGTCCTAATTACAAAGGGTCACTCTACTCTGCCCATACTAATCCCTTTCTCATTCTCCAAGCTCTTCAAGGATATGGGATTTTCATCTTCATTTCATGAGGTCAGAGATCCTACTTCCATATATAGCATCTCATCAAAATTGATCTGTGCTGTAGAGTGATAGTGCTGGATGCTGGTCTGATCTTTTAACTGTTTACATGCTGTGAGTTAAGTTTATTTTTATTTTATTTATTTATTTAAGATTTTTATTTATCTATTCATGAGAGACACAGAGAGAGAGAAAGAGAAGCAGAGACACAACACAGGTAGAGGGAAAAGCAGTCTCCATGCAGGGAGCCCGATTCGGGACTTGATTCCGGGACTCCAGGATCACACCCTGGGTGAAGGCAGGCACTAAACCGCTGAACCACCCAGGTGTCCCTGTGAGTTAAGTTTAAAGGAAGTATCACCCAATCTCATCCCACTACTCTTTGATTGCTTATACATTTTTTTTTTAAGTTAAAAGAGATATTACTAAAACAGCCCAATAGAAAGCAAGACCTTGTGAGGAAACAGAAAGTAAGCCAAGCAAATTTTTATTATAAACATCAATTGTCAATATGTTGGCAAATCGAACTTCAATAAAATATATATATTCAATAATATATATATATATGCCATCAACTGTGCATATGGTATGTGTGTGTCTATGTGTGCATGTGTATGCATTCATTTGTCTTTCCGCATTGGGGTAGGGCTGAATATGGTTTTGAAATGAAAGAAGGGATAGAGAAAGTAGGATGGAAAGACATCAAAAGTCATAGCAATTACAATGCTGTTTTGCAGAGGAAGAGCTCTGGCTTTGAATTTTGTGTGTGTAGTTTATTTCTATACATTGTCCAGTGATTATAACAACACCCTCAGCATTCTCTGTCTCTGTCTGACTGATCCTTGTATTTACCAGAAACATCCAGCAGCTTATATTCCAGGGCTTGTTTGTTTATTAATGTGGTTGAAATCCATTAAAAACAAAACAGCAACAAGAACAAAATGCATACCATACTCACAATACTGCCCAACTTAAAACCAGTTCCTAGTCCGTTCAAAAAAGGTCTACTTGTTTTTTTAACGTGGTCATGTATATGAAAAATCCAGATACTCTTGCTTTTCTTCTCCTGTGTTAGAAACTTTAGAGAAACTAGAAATTAGCAAGGGTCTGATGTTAAGTGACCCTAACATAAGTTTATTATAGAGATGGAAGAAAATGGAAAGGAAAATGAAAGTTTTGTTGGGAAACATGAAAATGGAGACAGTCTTGTTTGATCTTTCTTTCTTTTGCTTTTGAACAAAATGAAACCAGAATTTCTTTGAGAACAGTATTTTTTGATTGACCAAAGTTTCTTGAATTTGAATATAACTATAGTGGAACAGGGATTTTGTATTCTAGGGAGTGTTGTGCTGGGGGAGGTGAGAATGGAGGCTATTATTATTTGAAGCCAGATTTGGTGCTTGATAAAGATCATTTTGTTTCACTTGATGACATATATCAGTGTTTCCATTTTTGGAAAGGTAACTGATTCTCCTAAAGGACAAATCACACCTCCAAAGACCCATGTAACAAAGATACTAACCTCAGACTGTGGAAATTCAGAATCTAGGCTTCTCTTGCTACCCCACGTATGAGCCATTGTGAGATACTGCAAAATCATTGTTTTCGTTTCTATCCAGCCCATCAATCCATTTTGATTAGCTTACTTCCAAAAGAAGATTTTCCTGGGTGTTTGCACAGGGATTAAACGCTTTTCTTCTATTGCAGTATGACTGTAAGCAGAGCATGAAACTAATCTATTTTCCCTTGATTTGGATACTTCCCCAACTGGAGGCTGATTATATGAGTATCTGGGTGGGCTCCTGAAAAAGACCAAAGTAAGAACAGCTGACTATATGGTGAATAGCTTCATTCTTGCCTATGCTTCTGCTTAGGCATATCCATTTTCAAGATTCTCTTAAGCAGTCCTTGTGTAGAAACATTTTCATCTTTGTTAATGTTTCTATCAATTGAAGTTACTTCTTAAATTCTACAATGGAATAGATGTATTGCACTCCAATGAGCAAAATGGAGCATATAAAAATAAATACAATTAGGGCTTTGTCTTCAAAGAGTTACAGTGTGGTGGAAGAGTTGTCTTGTACACAAACCCTAAACATAATTTCCTGAGGATTCTCTTTTACATCATCTGCATCCTTATTCCTTCTCCGCAAAGTAAAACTTAACAACCTCATAAATAATTTATTGTAATGAATCAACACTCTTTTGCAAGCTAACAATTGCTTTTTAATAAGAACTCTCTAGAGAAAATAATAACCCAAATGAATAATTCCCCCCCCCCAAAAAAAAGGAAATTCAGGGAATCTAGGACATTGCTTATGGAGGTTTGATATAGATAGCTAACAGCACAGCGTTTCTCAAGTGACATCCACCTGTTTTTGCCTATGTATATGACTAACTGATATGCAATATGTCATTCTTGCATGCAGTCAACTAAATTTTGATCCAGAAAACTTGACGAACTTCCTGGGTGAGACAGTGAGATTATTTTTAATATTCACCTTTTACATATAACTTACTGTGTTTGATATCTTTACAAGGTGGTATTTCAGGGAAAAAAGCATTCTTTATGTGGCCTGAATAACGTCAGACTTTTCACATTAGTATGCAGGCTTTGGGTTAGGGAACAAGGTTGCCAGCCAGCTTGAAGATGTGTTTAGAATACATGCAGTGGTAAGAGCCCTGTCTATGATTCACAGCAGTTGCAATTTTTGCTTTTATTAAGCTAGAGCAATTGAAGAGGAAAGATGCCTTGCTTTTTCTTTAGGGAGGAGTGGGGGAGGGGATGCCTAATATCTGAACCCAAAACCAAAATATTGAGTATATGCAAATTTGCCCTTTTACAGTATGAACCAAAATTGATCATCTCCACACAAAGAGAAGAGAAAGGGACTCTCAAGGTCATGTTTCCAGAATGCTTTATTGTACAATGACAATTCAATGACCTTTTTGAAATACAGGTATATTAAGATCAACCTGATTTATTTAGTCACTGGTAATGTGATCATGGTCACACATACAAATCAATGAAATAAAAAGAAAAAATTTAGAAGCCAATTCAACTATTTAAAATAAACTATTATCATCTCCATTCGAGTAAATTCACATGAATATCTGAAAAAATTTGTTTTTCCTTCAATTCTCCCTTAGAAGTTAATGATTGAAATCTGATTACCTTCTAAAGACAAAATCATAAGATAAGGAAAACAGGTGTTTTCATGTCTACTTCTGAAAGTTAGTAATTTGGATGGCACTTTAAAGATAACGAGAAAATGAATACGCTGCATAGAAAAATGAATGAATATCATTGTTAATATTTTTAAAAATTAGAAATATATAAAATAATAGACTAAGACTACTCAAATTTTGTACTTAGATATAGTTGAACTAAAATTCTGAGCAAATGTTGAGGTAAATATGTTTTAATTACCTTAATAAAACTTTTAGAAACAGGAATATTTGTACCACAAACATAGCCTTTAAACATTAAAATTTTTCAATTGCATATAGTGAGGTTTCAGCTATGTTTACCTTTTGAAAGCATATCTAGGAATCCCTTTGGTTCAGAAATCACTCAAAACTCAAAAGTTTATAGCATCTCCTGAAAATGTGTCATGTCAGAAATTTCTCCTTGATTAAAGAACAATAATATTCATTTTGGAACATTTATGTATAGATATGATTAAATATATTTCCTTCAACTAATGGTGGCCACTATTAATCATATAATTTTATCTTTTAAGGTCTTTGAACATAGTTATGATATAGAAAACATTAATGTAAATATTAAATAAAGATATTTAAATGTAAATAATAGGTATTTTCTCATAAATGAAGGTTGCAATACAAAGAGATCTCAAATTATATTTCCTGTAAAGAACTTAAGAATAAAAATTAACTCTCCATTTTGGCTTAGACTCAAGTAGCATGTTGGATTCTCATTACTAGAAGCTTAGAGGAAATTGTTATCATGTCTGAATATTTGTAATAAGTACAAATGAAAGATTTGAGGAAACTAAGAGAGAAAAGGGTATAAATCCAAAAACATGGCATAATCATAAACATAATTGTATTAACAGGGCTATTTTGGTTTGTAGTTCGCCTCTCAGAAAGTGCTTAAAACTATTCAATGCAACAAAATAAACACAATCTCACCCTGTACTTCTTGTAAATGGAAGATCCATTTCAATGGATGCATCTGCCATGTACTGTGACGTAAAATTTCTCAAATATAACTTAATTGATTCCTTAGACAGCCCATATACATAAAAATGTCACTCCTAGTAATAATACTACCGCTCAATAGCAAAGAAGAAGAGGAGAGGACGGAGGAGGGAAGAGAAGGAGGAAGAATCATTTTAATATATCCCATTGAAGTACTAAATAGGTATTTACCATGCTTTTGAGATGTATTATCTAAGTTAAATTGTAATCTCCAAGCAGTATCACGGAGATATTTACTCCCATTTTATAGATCACTGAGGTTTTGAAAGATTAAATAAGTTGTCTAAGGTCAAATAACTATTAGATGGAATTGTCAGGATTCAAACTCAGTCTGTCTAGTATCAACATCTGTACTTTTTCCTTCAAAGCATCCTGGTGCATAACTGTCCTGAAGTGTCAACAGAGTAGGCAGGCTTTCTACCTGATATGAGACTTCTGCCTAAAAAATAAAGATCAATATACCCCACTGATCTGAAACCCCACTCTCTTAGCATGATCTCTTTTATTGTTTTTCTTGGTTCAGAAACCTCTAATTTTAATAAAATTACTTTAGAGCATGAAAAATCTTAACAAGCAACACTTAAGGTTGTAGAGAAGCATAGGATCACAAATGACAGCAAGACAAAACCCAGTACCCATGACATGGAACCAGAAAAGTTAATTAAAAGTGCATGTGAGATTAAATAACATTGATATACCACTATACACCTCTTGGAATAGTCAAAATTCAGAACATTGGCAACACCAAATGCTGGGAAAGAAGTACAGCAATGGGATCTCTCATTCACTGCTGGTGGGAGTACAAAATGGCATAGCCACTTCAGAAAACAGTTTGGTGGGTTCTTACACAAAACTAAACATACTCTTACCATTTCATATAGCAGTCCCACTCCTTGGTATTTATCCCTAAGAGTTGAAAGCTCATATCCACACAAAAACCTGCACATGGAGTTTATAGCAGATTTATGTATAATTGTCAAAACTTGGAACCCGCCAACATGTCCTTCAGTAGAAGAATGGATAAATAAACCATGGCATATGCAGATTCTGAATATTATTCAGTTCTAAAAATGAGTATCAAGCCACAAAAAGATATAATGTAAATTTAAGTATGTAATACTAAATGAAGGAAGCCAATATGGAAAGGCTGATTCTAACTATGTAACTTTTTCATGTTACTGTCTTCATGAAGACAGTGAAAAGATCAGAGTGCCCATGAGTTAGGATGGGGGAGGGATGAAAAAAAAAAGGAATGTAGGTGCCAGAAAAGAGGATGTCAGAAATGTACTTGTCCACTCTGCCTTGGTTTTGTCATGCGTATGTATGTGCAGATGAAGCAAAATATAGACTATGAGCATTATTTAGCTATACAAAATTTTCCCAATACATAAAATATTTATTTTGACTTGAGAGTTTTCCAAGAGGCCATTTGCATGAATCTCATTTATTGGTTAATCATTCAATCATATCTTTCTTCCTTTGCCTGGATGAGCACAGTCTGAAGCATAGGGAATGATGTGCCACTCTGAAAACAGAGCCAGTAATGAGAAACCACTGCATGAGATTCTTTTATAGGGTTTTTCATGCTACAAAGGCACCAGCAGAGGTGTTTTTTTTTTTTTTTCTAAATTAACATCTTTCTTGCCTGCCGTCACATTTTTGTAAGTCTTGCCTTACAGTTCCCTGTATCTGCCAACATTTGGCTGCATCAAATAAATTTATTGTTTTCCTTGCTATTCATTTTCTTGTTGACTTTCTTGATATTTCCAGACAAAAATGTTATTTTTTTCTCAAAAAAATATGCTAATGGATTTCCTTTCTCTTGATTCTCAAGATAGGTGCTATACATTTACCCTCAATACAGAACTGGGTACATCAGTGATTTTAAGAGTTAGTCTCACTTAAAAGCCTCTATACATTTCTTTTTCTCTGAGTCGTCTGTATTGCATATATGTAGAACATGAAACATCTGTCTATCCATCTTTCTGTGATGGTTAATTTTATGTGTCACCTTGACTAGACTAGGAAATGCCCAGATAGCTGGTAAAACATTATTTCTGGGTTTGTCCGTGAGAGTATTTCTGGAAGAGATTAGCACCAGTGGCTTTGTGGTCCTCAGGACTTCAGATTTGGGCTGAATTATATTACTGGCTTTCTTTGTTTTCCAGCTTTCAGTAGGCAGATTGTAGGACTTCTTAACTTTCATAAGCATGTGAGCTAATTCCTATAATTAATTTCTTCATAGATATCTACATATAGCTCTTGGTTCTGTTTCTCTGGAGAACTCTGACTGATACACTATTTATCTTTACATCCACAACTATATCATTTCATATATATGTAAATGAAAGTACATATACAATATATATGTTATAACTATGTTGGAAATTAAAAATAAAAGTTCAACAAATGTTGTATGCAAAGCCCAAATTTTAGGTAGTTATTTTAGCAAAATACATATTATAGATAAAGTAGTGTATCTATTCTGGAAAAGACATGAAGTTTTAAAGAAAGAAAGTAACATCAAAAACATAATTTGAAGCATAGAAGATTTGTTGTTATTGCTGTTTGGGTTGTTTTAAATTCAATCTCCATTAAAATAGCCTAGGCGGGTAATTTAGGGTTCTCCAAAACCATAGGATAGATGGTTATGTAAATATAGAAATATAAATAAATATAAATATAAATAAAATTGATTGAGGGAAAGATTTATCCTAACGAATTGGCTCATGTAATTACAGAGGCAGAGCAGTCCCATGACCTGTGTGTGGCAAGCTGGATGCTTAGTAGAGTGAACGGTATAATTTCATTTGTAACCCAAAGTCTTGAGAACCAGGAGAGCCAAGGGTGTAAGTTTAGTCTGAATGCAGAAGATCAGTGTCCCAGTTCAAGTAGTTAAGTAGGAGAATTTCCCTCTCACTGAATCTTTTTGTTCTTTTCAGATCTTGTCTTGATTGGATGAAGTCCACCCACATTAGGAACGCAATGTCATCTGCTCAGTGTATTCAAATGCGATCTAATCCAAAAACATCTGCACTGAGACACACTGGAAATAATGTTTGATCAAATATCTGGGCACTCCATGGTCCAGTCAAGTCAACACATAGAATTAGGTATTGCAGTGAACAAATTGCTCTCAGACAGTTTGCAGGGCCCCTGAAGCCAGGCTTTTAACCTCAACGGGGCATGAAGTGAGGTGGGAGCAGAGAGAAGGGCATATTTATATTTATTTTCCTAAAAATAAGAACAGCCAGTTCTTTATGAAGACACGGTCAGCATTCACTTGGACCTCTTGTATTTGCACATCTATTTCCTGCCTCTTCGGGGAGCCATCAGAAGGAAGGGACACAAGGGCGGGGGGAGCAGAGTCAGGAGGGCACAAGGGAAAGGGAGGAAAAAGAAAAGAGGGCAGGGAGCATGGCCAGCCTAGCCCAAGCGAGGACATGAGGGATACTTTGGAGAGGCATGGAGCCGGTTCATTACTTCTTGTGGTATAACCAGGCTCCTGGGCCCTGCAACCCAGATTCTCAAGGCTTCCCTTGTTTGGTCTGTAGCTATTCCCAAGCTTCTGGCACGGTATGGAATGGTTTGGAAACAGAGAAGAGATTCAGGATGAAACTTTGCCTCTGCCAAGCTGTGTCTCATCTCCACCTCAAAAAAAAAAAAAAAAAAAAAAAAAAAAAAACCACATACCACAAAATATTTCCAGAATCCCTAAGCTTTATGAAGAAAGAAAATAATCTAAAGTACATTGTCTTGAAAGCTTGACAGTCATTGTTAAATACATTTTTAATTTGTTCTATTAAAGAAACTAATTATCAACTATTAATTATTTCTTATTCCTCAAAAATATTTTGTTGTGTACTTATTACATTCTTCATCCTTAGGTGTGTGTTAGAGGGATAATTATAGGAGAAAAACAAATATGCATAGCTCTAGCTTTCAAGGACCTCAAAATCTAATGCATTTGGTAAAACATGGTTCCTGAAGCCACCTATGTCAAAGCTCCTGAGTCCTGGTTAAAATGCAGATTTCTGGCCATCAGCATAGAAGGATAGAATCAGAAAGTGGAAGGTATGCAGGGAAAAGGAGAAGGAACACTGGTTTTAGGAATCCCTAGTTTAGTAAAGAAATCACATAGACAACTACCATATCATATGATGGTTTAAGTGCTGTGATGACACAGAAGAGCAGGTGAATAACCCTGTTTAAAACAAGTAGAAGTTACCCCAAATTAAGATGCATTGTGTGTGTGAGAAAAAAAACAAAGGCAGTTAATATTTATTGTACTCACTATGGTTAAATCTCTCTCATCATCATCCCCCATATGATGCCCATTATGTGTTCAGAAGACTTAAAGCCTTGCTATAATCAGACTTAAATCTTAAAGACTTAAAGTTCCTATACCCAGATCAAGACAAATTCACTCTTGTTTTCTTCTAGTACTTGTATACTTTCATTTTTTAATTCAAATCTCTAATCCATTCAGACTTGAACTTTATCTCAGTATATGGTATAGAGAACTAATATTTTTATTTCAGTAAAAATTTCAAAATATCGGTAGCCTTTAAATGTTAAAATTAGGAGATTAGTTGAATCAACTCTTGTACATAGATACAATAAAGCATGCTGCAGCCATTAAAAAAAAAAAAACGAAGTTCTCTATGAACTTATATGAAGTGGTATTTTAAAGATACTAAGTAAAAAAAGCAAACCTCAGAAGAAAAAAACATATATATACATACACCCAAATACATATATATATATGTATGACTGGAGTGAAACTCAAATCAGAGAATGTTTCATCTTAGAGGTAAAATACATGAAGCATTCATTTCACTGTTGAAGTATTGAGACTTAGCGATAGACAGTAGCCTGACAGTGGCACACAGATCAAGTCAGTAGCAATACCTTCTACAGCCCAATATAGACAGGCTTAGGAGAAAGCTACCATGAGTCCTGCTGAAGTCAGTATTAACCACAGCGTCTTTATTGTGTTAAAGTTCCAGGTAAAGTTGCTCTGCCATACAATGCCTGCTGATGGCTGTGTTAGCAAGAGCGACTTAACCCACAAGTTATCTCAGCACATCACTTGCTTCAAAGAACACATCAGGTCAGTGATTCTAAAAAGGTAAGTGGGGATGATGACTACAAGTCACTTCCCCTCCAAACCATGAAGAACAGGATCCTCATGGCAAGCGACGTTCTTCTCTAGCAGGTCATTTATTATTCTGCACACTGTCCACTTACAAGATTTTGCTTCTTATTTGAATTCAGAGATAAAATTGGAAATTACAGAACTGTGGGAGTTGCTGAACACAGCTTTCAATTTAAAAGGAAGGTATATTGATTACTCCCTTGGATGCACATAGAAAATTATTCAGAATACATCATAAATTAGTTTTTAAAAAACTCTCAACAATACTCAACATAATGCAATTCACAAAACAAAGGTAGACCTTGTCTCATTTTTCACTGTGTAGTAAAGGAGGACAGATAGATGAAGCCTCACAAAAGATTAAGAGATAATATTAATTCACTCACTGTGGATGTGATTATAGTAATTTTTCAGAACTTTTCATCCCAACATGTTTACAGTGTCTTTCTTACTGACTCTATATTTCTAAAACTAATCTCCATTAAATAAAAACACAAAATCAATGTATTGATTTTAAGGCATTCAGGTGGATAAAACTCATTTAACATATGGAGCATGAAGTTAAGTCAGTAACACATTGTAAGTGTGTTTGTGCATGTGCACACGTGTTTGTGTGTATGTGTGTAAAAGAGACACACATGTTTCCTATGTTCTTTTCTCTTTTTCTCTCATGGGGTATCAAACATAGGGAAGAGTGAGAGCCCAAGCACAATTACAGAAGTATTTGTGTCTCTGTTACTCCACATCCAGCTTCTTCTCTGTCCAACCGGGTTAGTTCTCCAATCCATAGGGCTGAACCTTTTTCACAATTTATTCCTCTTGATTCATAGAAGGTTGTGTAGTTTCAGCCATTCCTGCCCTATTTCTGCCCTTCAGAATACAAGATTTTGCAACTTATTTACTTGCTAATATATATATTTGCAACTTGTGTGTGTATATATATATATGTACGTGTATATATATGTGTGTATGTATGTGTGTATATATATGTGTGTGTATATATATATATATATATATATATATATATATATATATATATAGCTATCTTGCCATCAACTCAAGATTTAAGAGTCCTTTAAGTGAACCTGACTGATCTGATCTCCAAGTGAGAACATGCATAGTATAAGTAGAATTAGTCCTTGCTTTTTAAGCATGGTAGTGCAAAACTGTAAAGTGACCATGTAAGCTGAAACTGTATAAAGTGATCTCAATAGTCAATGAGCAAAATATAAAACATCTTGTGACTATTACAGATATTTTTTCTCCAAGCATCAAAAACTCTCATACTGTTGGTTATAAACATATGGGAAATTTTTTAAAATCATAAAACAAATACTTAGTAAGTTGTAATTTTAAAAATTAGTAACATTAAGAATTCAATATCTTCTTTTACTTTTTAAGGATTTATTTATTAGAGAGAGAGAGAGAAAGGGCACTTAGGGAAAGAGAGAGAGAGAATCTCCAGCAGACTCCCTGCTGAGCATGGAACCTGAGGCAGGACTTAATCTCATGAGGCATCTGTGTGGCTTGGTAGGTTGAGCATCCAACTTGGTTTTAGTTCAGGTCATCACCTCAGGGTTGTGGGTTTGAACCCCATGGGGCTCTGTGCTCAGCAAGGAGTAAGCTGGAGATTCTCTTCCTCTCCCTCTGCCCCTTCCCCTACTAAAATAAATAAATCTTTCAAAAAATAAAGAAATGAAATGCCAAGGATGATTTGAATAGTGTTTGCCTTCTTGTTACACAGTTACAGTACAGAACAAACATCTTTTCTATGACTTGGTAAATTATCATGTTCTTTTCTAAGTTGGGATCAACTTCTAACACTTTATCCTTTGTGTATTCAACATTGTAAGATATCTCTGTAAGATCTTTTATGTAAAGTGTTTTCCAGTGTTCTTTCTACTAGGATATTTTCATCATTATCATAACTATGTTCTTCATTTGTGTGGTTAAGTCTGCCTTCACTAATTTCCTTCAGGTACCTATAGAATAGGAGTAGTAGGAACATTTTCACAGCCAGCATTTCTTCTCCAAATCCACTTATGTTTTATTTGAGTTTCACTTTTGGTGTTACTTTTCATTTCTTGGTTGCATCCCCATCGTTGTTGGCCAGTACCCTTTCTCAGTTACCCATTTTTGTAAAAATTATATTTGAGTTTGTCACTGGAAGACACAGAGGCAACTCAACTATGCATTTTGTTGGGTATATAATCTGAATAACAAGCAAATGGACAGTAAATAATTATTGACAGATGTGGAAGGAAGTGATGTGATTAGCCACTGATCATGATATATGTCTGTCATTCACATAATAATTTATGGACTTTAAGAGCCAACAGTGAAGTTTGTACTTTTTGTAATGACTAATAGTTAATATATATTGGTAATCGAAATTTGGAATGTACTGTTAAGAGAGTGGTATTATTTCACTAAACTGTGGTAACTGAAATTCATGCATATTAAAACATGCAAAGCAAGGATTTTCTATGTATTTTTATATATCAATATGCATGTATTTATGTATGCAAGTTTCTTTAAATATGACAACACTTGTTTTAAAATAATGCAAGGCAGATGGTCCTAAAAATTAGTTTTGATCTTTAAGATTCCTTATCCATTCCCCCTTGAAAATTGCCATAACAGGTGTGGTGAGACAGTAATCTGAAATGTCAGAGCATATGACAGGAACCACCTTTCCTGGCCAACTGCTCCTTGGCCACTATTAACATCAAATAAAGATGTTCTTCATGAGCTTTCACCCTGTGAAAGTATCTTTTTTTCTGTAAATAAATAGATGTCATCAGCCTATAAATCTGCAAAATTCCATTTGACTTACTAAATTTACTTCATATAAAAATAGTGTTAAGGGCCATCCATGCACATACCACATCTGTCATTAAAATAATTAGATGTTACTATATAGCATGGAAACTCGTGCTCTTGCCACAGTAAAATATAACAAGATGATTGCTTGCTATTCAGCAGCAACTTTACAGGTCTCTCTAATTAATCATCAGATCAACTGCAGAGTATTAAGGAATACTCAGAGATAGGCTCTGAGATACCCCTTGCTCAGAGGTCAGGGGGTCATCATATGCAATTTTTCAACAACACTGAAAAATGTTTCTACTTGTTCATTGTCTTTTCATTCTTGTTCTCTTCCCCTTTGATGTCAGTAAAGCATCCCTGAATCACGAAGCAATTATCTATTAGCTAAGCTATGTCAACAATAGATGCTGATGAAAAGATCATCTGTGTCAGATAGTGGTAACGCTGGCCACTTTTAGGAAAGGTAGCTTGAGCTAGGAGTTGGGAAGAATTGAAATGTTATAAACAGGTCTGATTCCTCTGGGAATTGGAGTAAGAGAATAATAGAAGGATATTGCTACTATAAGTTCAGTTTTTAGAGTCTGAGGCTAGAAAATAATAGAGCTTCTGAGGTCAGTGAAATTGGTCTAACAGAGAAAGCAAATGCTAGTTTTAACAGATTAATTAATAATTGTACTTCATCAATGATAGACTCAAAATGGAAGATGAGTTTAGCACTGGTAATATCCAGCACAGGGATCCAGACACAACCCTCAAAGAATCCAACAGAAAAGTACCTGAGGAATGGAGAGAGCGGTAAGGTTACTTCAGAACCTGCCACTAAAATAGGGTATGCTTGAGAACAACTGACACATAGTTCTCTAATTCTTAATGTTATAGATTAGCCTTAGATTTGAACATGAAGAGAAATCCACCAAAAATAATTGGCTACATCTGGAATGGGCATTAGGAGCAAATAGTAATAGTTGTCTAGTTTGCTGTAATGAAAATAGTAAAATGGCTTTGTGCCCACTTGAGTGGAAAATTGAACTGTGGTAGATTTAGACAGAAATTGCACTCTAATTGGGAATACTTATTGTACGCACGAGAAACATGAGTGTCCCCACCTATAGACTATCCTTTCCAACCTTGGGCTCACTCTGTAGTGGGGAATGGAGGAAAGACTTCACTCTCAAAGTCAGCCAGTTAGAGGGTAGAAGACAGACAAGCTTTTATAATTAATCTTACTCAAAGATCTCACTCCCTGGCAATTCTTTCTTTGGACTTTCTGTTCCAGCAGGGGATTATAACTACTTTAATTATAAGTAGAAGACTTCAGAAATGCTATGTCTGGGTAAGTTGGAAGCCATTCCTAGGGTCTACCAAGATTACCAAAACAAACAAACAAACAAACACCAGCACTTGAATATAAGAAAATCCTATTTGCTTTTCTCTTTAGACTTAGAATAACTGGGTGCCAGTGCCTTAGGTGTGTTTAATTATTTATATCATAGTTATTAGTGTGTGGTTAGTGAGTCCTTATTGAAAGTTATACATGCCAGCAACCTGCAGTGAAGCTTTGTAAGACAGCGTTCTTGCTAAATTATTAAGATACAAAATGAATAATGAAGGGCATTTTTGTGGAAACTTACCTGAAAAAAATAGCAGTTGAAGGTAGGGAAAGAAAAGTGAGAGAGGAGGGGTAATGAGTCATTCTGCCCCTTATGGGAAGGTAAAGCAATCTTTCTCATAAATTAGTGGATGATGGATATATCCATAGTTGATGACACACATACAAAAAGCAATATTTGGGCTATGTGCTCCTTCCAAACTTCTATCTTGGGCTTTTGCTTGTCTTCCCTACCCCTAAACCTTACTTTATTCAGGTATATCTACTGCCTTTGTCTTGTCTTATCAATGGTAAGGAAAAATATAGACAGTTCTTTCCACAAATAAGAGGACAGATAATTTTTTATTGACTTTTCCTTGCTGACCTACTGTCTAGGCCTTACTCTACCTGGGTTCCTATCTTATTACCTCCATACAAATATGTGATTTCCAACCTTTATTATCTGTGTCTCCATGCCTGGGTCTCTGGCTCATGTTACACCATCCCTATTCTATAAGTTTCCAATTGTTGCAGTAATAAATTACCACAAAAAGTCGTGAAGCAATGTTTGACAAATGTTTGATCTTTCTGTTCTAGAGATCAGAGGTCTAAAATAGTTTGGCAGAACTGCATTCTTTCTAGAGTTGCTAGGAAGGAATCTGTTTACTTGCCCTGTTTAGCTTCCAGAGGCTCCACATATTTCTTGGCTTGTGGCACTCCATCATTCTGACCCTTGCCTCTCTATACATATTTTACCCTCCCTCTCCTTCCTTGCATAGTCAGATCATCTCCTCTGACTTTGATCATCCACCTCTTTCTTTAAGACTCTTGTGATTATCCAAAATAATCCAGGATAATCTCCCCTTCACAAAATCCTTAATTTAAGTCACATCTTTAATGTGCCTTTTACCAGAAAAGATAATTTACTGACAGATTCTGGGGATTAGGATTTGAATATCTTTGAAGACCATTTTTCAGACTCATGCACCTATACACCTTATAGATACTATCATTTAATATATCCTGGCCCATGTCTGGAATCTTGTTATTCCAAGTAACACTTATGCCTAGATTTCTCTCACTTGGTATCTCATGTTAACCACAGTTGATTTTGGTTTAGCAGTTTGGATCTTCTTCACCTGCACTGTTTAGCTTGAAGTCCTTAAATCTCTTGACTGGAAACAATATTGTTTTCCTTTTTTATGTGTTCAACTTTGAGCCTTGGAGCCAACCAGTCTTACAACCAAACATCCTTCTCAGAAGGAAATGTAGAAATTCTTTTTTGTTTTTAAAGATTTTATTTATTTATTCATGAGAGATATACAGAGAGAGGCAGAGGCAGAGACATAGGCAGAGGGAGAATGAGTCTCCCTGCAGGGAGCTTAATGAGGGACTCAATGGCAGGACCCAGGGATCACAACCTGAGCCAAAGGCAGACACTCAACCACTGAGCCACCCAGGTGCCCCTGAAATGTAGAAAATTTTTATCAGTTCAGTTTCTGAGCTATTGTCCTCCCTTCCACCATCCTCCCCATTTGTGATCTTCCACATTCCTATAGAAAGAACATATCCTTGTACTGTCATGATAACTCAATCTAAGCCTTGAGTCTGTATCTGTTGTATGGTGATCCCAGCATTTATAGCCTGGACATGGCTCATGGCTGAAAGCTTATTTGAGACACTTTGAGTTGACATTGTGGACATGTGGATTTTCTCAGATGCTTCTGTTGCCATGGGAATCAGTCAGACTATCAAAAAAGTAGAGGTGGAAAGGGAAGGAAAAAGAAAAATGTCTGCCTTATTTGATCTGTTTTTGTTGTTGTTGTTGTTTCTTTTTGTTTTTTTGTTTTTGTTTTCTTACTTGTTTTGTGTCTGTACCTGTAATATAACAGGCACATAGAAGTGCTCTGTAAATGTTTTATTTGCTATTTGTCCCTGTTGCTTTCATATGATTTCATATAAGCTATGGACTATTGACTACTTGGCTACTGATGTGGCTTCCAGTTCACCCAAAGTTTGTAAAATCCCCCTACAGAACTGATGTTCTGATTTACAACACCTGGGTGTTACCATTTCAAATATCTGTCCCAAATGCCCACAAGGGGATTTCTAAATTGTAGTTTCATCGGCCCACAGGTGGAAAAGAAATTTTTTGCTCATTTGTTGTAAAATTTGGTGAAGTGCTTCTTTCTTGAGGAAGGACATCCTGACCCCTTGAATGACACACCAAATTGAGGAAAAGGTTAGAAGAAAGTCTTAGATAGGTAGAAAATGTACATTCAACATTAAAAATTAGGTTTATAATTGTTTTCATTACACCACACAAAATGTATTCTGAAATGTTAACATTAAAGAAAGTCTTATACTCTTATTTTTTTAAGGGTTATGTGAACTAGAGAGGTTGAGGCGCACTGTTTCATGTAGAACTTTGCCCCCCTTGATGTAAACTCAAATGAAACTTTTCCCTCTTTTTTTTGGATGGATTTCTTAATTATGTTTTTCTCTTTAGTCCCAATTATATTCAGTCTTAATTATATTTTCTATTTAGTCTCAATCTTTTGTCATTTCCGTGTTAGGGGGTATTGATGGAGAAAGGAAGGAATGAAAAAGGAAGAAAGTGAAAATTATAGAGAAAGTATGGAAATAAAGTGGAAATCTGGAGTAGATAACAAATGTGAGGAAGTTATAACAATCATTGGAGGGGAGAAGGGCATTCGGTATACTCAAAGAAGAGAACTGCTTGAAAAGTGCAGAAAACTTTAAGAGTGAGTAGTTATTGGGTGTTCAATCTAATATTTCTCAAATCCCTATGCTTCTGTTCTTCTCTACCACCAGACTTTCTGGACATTATGTGATTCAAAATATTCAGGTAAAGATTAAACAATGGAGAACTTTCAAATACCATTTGTCTAAAATGTGTTAAAGGCAAAAAAAAAAAAAAAAAAAAAAAAGAACACCTCTGTGACTTAGTTTTATTCTCTAAATTGCTATCTTTTTTTAAGAATGTAGCAAATGAAATTGAGGAGATAAAAATTGGTTGGTTAGTGTTTGTTTTTCTACAAACAAATAGAAATAGATATATAACTATTCTAGGAATAGTTCATATTCCTAGAATTTGTCCACTTTCCAGAGCTTAGATAGATGTATTATTTAAACACCTAAAATTATGAGTATTTAGATTTTCATTTTGAAAAATCTTTCCATGAGTAATCAGGGCATTTCTGACATTCTTAAATAGTACACTAATAAGAAAATCATGAAAAATGACTTTTTCCCCTGGACTTTTTATCCAAAATGTTAGAGGTGAAATTGTTCTGGTTTCTTCTGTCTCAGCAATGGGGTTCCTCTGCTCCAGAACAGATAGTCATCTAGATCCCAATCATCTTCTCCATGGGAGCCAGCACTTTCCCACTCATCCATAGGCCTTTTCAACTCTTTTCTAAAAGTTATACCTCTTGACAAGAGATTACAGACCTGCAACTTTACAGAGGGGGGATCTGAAATAATTAGCCTTTCCTTAGAAGAATCCTCTTGGAAATTGTCCACATGTGTTAACAGAAGTTATAGACACTTTAGATTACTAACCCCTTGGCATTTGTCTCTTTTCTCACTATAATTTCATTAATTTTCCACATGTGCCTAGAGTCTGATATCACATCAGTCAATAGCTTTTGATAACAGTTTGCATTTAAATATTTGCTTATTAAATTGCTTTCTATAATTAAAAAGAACTTTGGTCATAAAACAGGACACAGTGAAACCACAGCTAAAGATTATTCCAAGAGTGGGTTTGGTTTAAGGTGAGATTCCAAAAGTGTCAGAGTTAAAGAAAACTTAATTTACTATAACTCACTGATCCAAGACATCAATCAGCAAGTATTTCTCTAGCACTTATTTTTAGGTCTGACACTTCATATTCACTTGTATTTTGTTTTGTGCAGTCAATATTATCTCTTTCTTCTTTAAAAATACATAGTATTTGATCCAAATTTAGATATTATCTCTTTCTGATCAACTCCTTACTTATTGAATGTCATGCCGCTAACCAATTATAATGATCCCAGTACCCTTGGTATGATTGAGCTGTTATTGTTATGTCAAAGTAGTCCTATCACCTTGAAATAGTCAAAGCCACTATTCCACAGAATATTGAGCCTTAGATAATGACATCTTCCTGTAGGAGTTAATTTGGATATTCATACTGTATTCTTTCACTTGTTGATTCAGCAAATATATAAAAAGTACCAAATATTTGCCAGATATTCTAGGCTTTAATCTGCATGCGTACGGGGGATTAGGATGAATTTTAGGATGTCCTTTCCGAATCTATGAATGATTAGTTTTGGATATGGAGTCTCATTTGCATAAAACATTATTAGTTATTTAAACATTTTTCCCCAAAATTAATAAAATAAGGACCTGTACAATGTAGTGGCTCTAAGTCCTGTGGTCAAAGTTCAAATCCTACCACTACTCCTTACCACTTGGGTGACCTTGGGCAAATTACTTAATGCTTCACTGCATTAGTTTTCTTATTGATAAAATATTTTAAAATTGAGTTGTTATTAAAGAAGTTAACACTTCCAAAACATTTATCATAAGTATTGGCACATGGTATATATGTTAAATATGTAAAAAGATAGTGATATTATGCAATAAATCCTTGATGGGGTAATTTTTTTGTAATATATGATTGAGTTGACATTGATATTACTCACAAGTTTATTTTTTTAGTGTTTAAACACATTTTTAATAAGCATATTCAAATGTCAGTTCATCACTAGCATTTTTTCCAAAGCCAAGGTTTGAATATATTCTTTGGTTGGTAACTTTTTTTCAGCAAGAAAGATATTACTTACACTTGATGGGCTTATAAATATATGAAAAATCCTGAAATGTTTTAAGAGTGCCACAGAGCACAAAGCTGTTTATCTGTGTTATGGAGAAAATATTGTGGTATTGTTTTTAAAATCTATAACATGTTTCACTTTTATTCTAATTAAATATTCACTTTCTTATGTAATTTGCTCTTATAATTTTTTTCACAATTCTTAAGAGAACTGCACCAATTTTTTTTCTTTTTTTAAAATTTAATTTCAATTTGCCAACATATAGTATAGCACCCAGTGCTCATCAGAACTCTTAACTCTGGAAACAAACTGAGGGTTGCTGAAGGGGAGGTGGATAGGGGATGGGGGTAACTGGATGACAGGCATTTAGAAGGACAAATGACGTGGTATTACTCACAGTATATAATTCACTTAGCCTTTGCTGGTATTATTCTCAAATATTATAGAATATATATATAACTGGTAATTCAAATATCAAATATCTTTGCTGGAAAAACTGATTATTTCATCTTAGATTATAAGTTTCTCTGTTCCACTACCTTTCATATAAATAAATGACTATATATGTTTCTATTTTTCTTAATTATAATGTATTTTTAATGATAGGTCAGTTTATCTGTCAGTTTAACATGAGTCCATTCTCATGTAACAGCACTATTCTGACTTATGATGCTTCCTTTAACATAGTTGGCTCCCCATAGACTAGATGTGTTCCTGCATTACTTATATCTTGTTGAGTCTATACTTGTTTTTCACTTGGAAAAAGTGAAAATTTGGAAAACTTTCACTTGGAAAAAATGAAAAGCTCAATTTGCTATTGAGCAAATAAGCCAACAAAGAGAAATTACTTATGTCTATCATGTTTATGCTAGAAATAAATGTGGCTAGAAGTCATCCTCTGGCCTAAAATGAGTCTATATCTTCTGGCCTGGGGAGAAAAATTTGTATTGCCTCTAAAATATGGTTTACCCACACCTATTCTTTTGAAGCTAGTACCAATAGTCTATCAGAATGACAAAAAAACCCCATCAAATACAGGGACACCTGGGTGGCTCAGTGGTTGAGCGCCTGCCTTCAGCCCAGGGTGTGATCCTGGAGTCCCGGGATAGAATCCCACATCAGGTTCCGTGCATGGAGCCTGCTTCTCTCTCTGCCTATGTCTCTGCCTCTCTTTCTCTCTGTGTCTCTCATGAATAAATAAATAAAATGTTTTTAAAAATGTCAAATACAAATCACAATTATATCTTGTATCCTTTTCTTACTTTTCCTGTGCCAGTTTTATTTACATGATTTTGGCTTGCAACCATTTAACGTGCAACCAAAAACATGGAATACAATCTGTGGGTAGCAACAAACGTTGATACCAGACTAACCAGTCTAAATATTAAAAATGATTAAGTGTTCAGATTTGCTGAAGTCTATTGTGAATGCATTGCTGAAATTTCTTTTTTTTTAAGTGACCTTCATTCCAAATGGCTTACATTATTTCCCATATAGTAGATAGGCAATTATCTCTTTGCTAATTTTATTTCCTTCAAGAGGACTTTTCTCCATTTCACCTTCTTGCCTTTCCTCACCTTATATTGATGGGTAAGTATATTTCCATTACCTTTGCAGTCTTTTTTTACTCTTCTTAAAATTGAATTGAATTTGGTCTGCTGTTCTAGACATGAGGTGTTGGGCTGAGTTATTTAAGCTCAGTAAAGTACAGAACTTTTATGACACCGATTTAAGCGCTATATGTGAAAAGTTTGTCAAAGATGGAAACCCAAGATTAGTTTTTTTAAAAAAGAAATGATTCTTTTGTGTTTGTGACTTCGGATAATGCATATGGTAGAACTGATAATCACTTTTACCACTGACTCCTGTGGTCTCCCAGACTATCTAGCAGCCAATTATCAATTAATCTTGGTATATCAGCTACATAAGAAATTTACCATTTAAATTTCCTTCATCTTAACCTTACATTAAGTGTTTTCCGCAATGTAAATATTGAAGCTATTTAAAAACAGTCTATTAAAATTTACATGGTAAATAAATTATTTTTGCACAGACAGTACAGTTTTTACCTCCATATCTGTTACTAAGATGATTCATTATTTCAAAACCTGGCAGGCAAAATGGTTGGTAGTTTATACTTTGGGTGGATGTTAATTGTAATATTCTTAGGTTTAGCTCTCCTATTGAGGAAATTCAGAGAAGAATCAGCAACAACTGAAAATTTGATTGGCATTGTCTATAAATGGACTAAAGTAGAATATATTGAGGTACGTATTTGTCAAAAAAGAGAAGTCAGTGGTTATTACATGTGATAAGCATTTTGGCTATCATTTTTATATAAGATTTTATAAGTTTTAGTGTTTTTTTTTAAATAAATTGTACTCAATTAAAACACAAAGGAAATGAGCAGTTTTCATTCCAGAAGACAGAAAGGAGGAATTGTTGATAGATTTATAGATCTAAACGATTTCATTTATTTTTATATGATTTATTTAAATTTTAAGTAAAATTTATTTTCCTAGTGCAGTTGTTATATATATCCATAATTTTAAAAATATTAAATATTTAAAAGAATAAAAAGAGCCAAAAGGCATGAGAGAACTCAGATAAGCCCAATTAAATACTTCATATGCTTAACACTAGACCCCTTTTGTATAGTTTGCTTAATTTAACACACTTATAGCATAAATATAATTCAGATTCCTAAATGTTTTACTTAATAGAGTAAAAGCATTCCTCATAACATAAGCTTAGAGAAAAAGATTATTTTGGCTGTATAAGTGCCCTAATCATTGCCTACTATTTACTGCATTGTTTTATGATCATTTAGTATACTTTACGTCATAACATAATTTTAACATCAGTTGCATAAACCTATTTCTTTTAATATGCTTCAGGTATTTTCCTTGAGACACCCCCTAGAAGTGGAATTACCTTTTCAATGAGTAGGACCAGTCCTTCCTGCCAGCAATTATTCTGAATTTGAAGTGTACTTATTTGCAATTAATATTTTAGAACATTCTATCACATTTATTTATCATCATAAGACACTTTATGTTAATGTTCCTTTAACAGTACACTATTTTGCATTATAAATTGGATATGTGTTATACACACTCCTTGGTCTAAGAAATCCTTGAAAGTTGCAATTCAGAATACTAGAATCTTATTAGTAATCCAGTGTTCATGAGAAAAAGGAAATATAAGTTGATGTCCTTAGGAGAAAAATATACTTAAAGATCAAACACTTGGGTATTTAACTTATTTCATATTATGTTTGCATATCTTCTTTTCTTATGCCCCACACTGAATAAAAATGTAAAATTTCCTTAGTACAACATTCATGTCTTTTACCTTTGGTGTTTTATCTGATTCTCAACACATATATTCATGGTAAATATTTATTGAATTAAATTGAGTAAAAACAAAGTGATATCCATATACATACTTGGACATCAGTGCTTGTTTCTAGGGACTTAACATTGGATTTTTAAATGACCAAAATAATTAGTGAATTAATACAACATGCACATATGCACTTTGCTATTTCCACAGGGAGTTTGTAAAACACCAGTAATGATTGTAAATACACAGTTATAATTGCTCCTTCCCAAAAAAGTAATATTAGATGGAATTATAGCTGTATTTATAAGCTGTAAAATGTGAGAGAAAAAAATAAAGAAGATGCCCAGAGTATCTCTTAGAAAAGTGAGAACTGGCTGTTTATCTTCCTAATGATGCTCTATGCAGCTTATTTTTTTAACTCCTTGGTTGAAGAAGCAGGAAATATATTCTCTCCTAGAGAGTTTTATCCCTGTGTATGTTCATAACTGCATTCCCTTGAGAGCTAAGCACTATCTTGAGGTATTTGAATGAATGCCTTCTGACAACACACAACTCAGCACAAGTTTTCCAAGAAATCATATCATTTTAAATATCTAGTTATTCAGAGAATCCACAAACTACCTATTTTTAAAGAATATTATTATTCCTATGAGAACTAGTTCTCATTTTTTTAGACCACTTGGAAATAGGCAATAACAGAAATGTGAAGGGGTAATAAAAGGTAATACCTTTTACAAGTAAAAGAAAATAGAAGTTGTTTCTCTATATTTTTTTCAACTTATCTTTATTTAGCAAATACAGATTTACCACCCAATATTTACTGGACTGAATAATAAATATAAAATTAAATCAATTTTAATTTGTTTAAAAATAATAGATTCTGAGTGCTGTTGTGTAAGAATAGTATGCATGGAGCACCTGGATGGCTCAGTAGGTTGAATGTTAGACTCTTGATTTTGGCTTAGGTCATGATCTCAGCATTGGAGTTCTGTGCAGAGTCTGCTTGTCCCTCTCCCACTGCTCCTACCTCAGTTGGCATGTTCTCTCTCTCTCTCTCAAATAAATAAATAAAATCTTAAAAAAATATTGTTACATGGATTGCACAGAGCAAGAGATAGTGACTCTTGACTGGACCTTAAGATTTTTGAAGGCTGTGTTCAGCTCAATTTTTCATAAGAGATGAAAGAAGAAAAAGACATGGAAAAGAGAAACACATTTCAGACAGAAGGAGAATCTCTTGCATATTTTACCAACATAAAACATGAGAAAGAAGTTGGAGTTGTGGGTAGGTCCAGACCTTGGAGGGACTTGTGTGGGAGGAAATCCTAAAGGTGTTTTGGGAAGCTTTGAATGAGAATGACAGGATCTAATACGCAGCAGTGTGGAGAATGGGCAATGTCTCTGCTTGTGGGTCAGGAGGGTGAGGATACAATTAGTACCAGGCAGCAGTACAGGAGGCTCTTCCCTTATGTCTATGTGAAATTCCAGGAGTCTGCACTGAGTGGCAGAGGAAATGTATAACACACAAAAGATTAAAGCAATGGAAGCTGGTTGTAGATTGTAGAATCAACAGTATTTGATGGACTTAGCAGGGGGATAGTAGAGTACAGTGCTGTTAAGGAAACAAAGACAAATTTGCCTTAGGTGACTACATTTAGTAAGGATTTCATTTAAAAAACTGAACATGAGGGCAGCCCTGGTGGCCCAGCAGTTTAGGGCCACTGGGCGTGATCCTGGAGACCTGGGATCGAGTCCCACGTCGGGCTCCCTGAATGGAGCCTGTTTCTCCTTCTGCCTGTGTCTCAGCCTCTCTCTCTTTCTCTCTCTCTGTGTCTTTCATGAATAAATAAATAAAATCTTAAAAAAATAAAAAAAATAAAATAAAAAAACTGAACGTGAAAGGCTAGACTTGTTATTTTGTCTGTTTGATTTGTTTCCATTTTGATCATGAGACATGAAGGTGGACATATCTGGCAGGCTGCTACAATATAGATCTGGATGACAGAAAAGCTAGGTCTACTGTTGATTAACAAACATGTACTTGAAGTGAGAATAGGATTTTTAGGACGAATTGTGGATTCTGAAGAGGGGGAGAAAGGCAGAGAAACTTAAGAATATCTAGAAAAAGATAAGAAAGAAAATAGAGTTGCCATAAACCCAGGGGAGGAAGAAATATAATGTCTGGTGAAAAGGAAATGAATGGGTTAAAGATTGAGGTAACAGGACTGCCAAATTGTCAGATGTGTGATAACTTAACCTGTTTGAGGGAGTGGGCTTGGATTGGGGTCACTTAGAAGGGCCAGATATTACACATACCTGGATAATGGTTTCAATCATTATAGGTGGAAACCAGAACTGAATGTATTATATAACAGTGTTTTAGATATATATTCATTCAAGCCTATACATATATAGGCTAGCAGAAACTCCAGAATTTCTAGAGAAAGCTTATAGATATCATCCCATTCAAAACACAAGGAAAAGAAAAGAAACATTTCTTGAGGTTGTATTGCCACAACAATTGTTTTTTACTAGGAGATTATTTTTTTTAGATTATTTTTTTAGGGGTGACTGTGTGGAGGGTTGGCTGGTAGTGTTTGTGGTGGTAGGTTTATAGTACCTGATTGCTATGAGCCACCTCTTGCTACCACATTAAATATGTAGAATCATATGTAGGTAATAGTTCAGGTTTTCTTTTGGTTAATCTGAAGCGGGTTTTAATGAGGATGGCAAGATTTTCCCTTCTAGGAATGTTTGTTCATTCCAGGTATGATAACCCGTTTAGACGAAGTCCTGCCTAGAAAACAAATGGTAGATATGATACTCTTTTGAAATATTTTCCAATGCCATTAATCGGTAATTTCTATAATCAAAGCTCTGATGTAATTATGACCTTTTAAAAATGGAAAACAGTGGAGAAAGATGAAGAAATGTGTTACAACGTTTTGAAATAATACATTTGGATCTCTGGAGATTTAGAGCACCTTGCATCTGCCAACAGAAAAGTATTGCTCAAGCTTAAGAAGAAGTTAGAACTGAAGCCAAGCATATGCATTTAAAAAGTTTATTCTAGTCCTACTCCAGACTCTTCAATAAAAAGAATGTTATTTATTCTACTCCATTCTCATATCTTAACATAGTTGACAATGTTGAGGTATTTCAAAGTTGACATTGCTGGTATAACTTCTGTGAAATTTTTTTAAAGATTATTTATTTATTCAGAGAGAGAGAGAGGCAGAGACATAGGCAGAAAGAGAAGCAGGCTCCATGCAGGGAGCCCGACGTGGGACTTGATCCCTGGTCTCCAGGATCACGCCCTGGGCTGCAGGCGACGCTAAACCGCTGCACCACTGGGGCTGCCCAATTTCTGTGAAAGTTTCAATGTTTAATTGAAACATGAGGATCTTTAGAAACAGAAAGCCATTCCTCCTTATCTTTAAAAAAAGTGTTTATATCTGCAAATGACCTCTCAAAGGAAGCCTTCTCAAATGTTATCTTTTTATGAGTAAAGAGAGTAAAATCACTTCATCCAAGTGTAAGTAATATGAATAAGAAAATTCTCATTATAAAAATTTGCTACAGCACTTTTATTTAGCTCAATAGCACTCAAATGGCTATAGTGATAAACTTCAAAGTTGGCTGTAGTGGAATATTCTTCCATTTAACATCAAGCCAATGCTAAAGAAAATTGCTGCCATATTTTCTAAGTTATTAACCTTTACAATGAGATATATTTCCTATGCATAGATAAAAATTTTCTCCTCTATGTTAATGTGAACTTAAGTTAGAGAGACTAATCAAATAAATAAATTGAAATTAAGCCATACAGTGCTGCTTTATGTTATCCTTTCTTACATTTGCCTCCAAGTTATTTATTGGAAAAATAATTGTAGAAAATGCTTGAATCTTTTATTGATCACAAGAATGGCATTTTATTACATAAGTAAAAGTGAATATATGAGTAAGTATATGCCTTTTTCTTAAAAGTATGTTATAAGATCCCATTGTTTTTAATACTCCTCAAAAATCTTCATCTATGCCTGAATTCCTTCATCCAAACTCCCTATTCCTTCATAGTAGTTCCAGCCAATTTCCTGACAAAAGTAATCAAAAACTGCTTTATCCATTTATTTTACTTCTGCCTTACAGCACTTGCCATAGTACTGCATGCTTAAATTGCCCAAATTCCCTCTTTTGATCTTCTCATGACTTAGTCTTCCATAAATGGTTCCATAATTTAACTTCCCCCAAAAAGCATTTCTCAGTTATCAGGGTATGCTTGAGTACTTCTTACCCTCTCTAGATACAGCACTTTTTTTCAGCTACTCTCTGAGCTCACTCTGTATATATTCTTGTCCTGCCTAAAACCATTTGCAAATAATTTAGTTCAGACTTTATTTTGATAGTTCTTTATCCTGTTCACATTTACTGCAATAGTTGAACACATAAATTTAGAGTGAAACATCTAGGAAATAAAAGTTTTGTTACTAACTTTTCCTGAGCATATGACTTGTTTCTCTGCAGCTCAGTCTTTGCATCTGTATTATAGGAACAATAAATTATAAATTGTTGTAAATATTAAATTACCTAAATATAATATACTTAGCTAAATGCCTAAAACATTGAAAGAACTTAATATGTATTAACCATTATCGTCCTATGTGCTTTTTAAATACATTTTTGGGTAATGTATAATAAAGTGAGACTCAATGAAATAAAATAGGATTTGAAATGAAACAGATCTATGTTAATAATGTCATTTACACCTTAGTAACTGTGTGTCTTTAAGTGCCTTCCCCTTCTTAAGTCTTATAGTGATTATTCAGCAACATCTGTATATCGCAGCAGACGTAAAATTTGTTCCATTAAACACCTGTTTAATAAGTAAATGAGATACATTTGTGTATGTATATTGCAGTGTTGGTGTTAATAGTTTTAAAAATACCTTCATTAAATCACTCAGCAGAAAGATTTATTTATCACATATGGAAAGTATACTGTGGTAGGCATTGGAAATAATTTTAAAAAGACCTGGTGTTAGGATCATTATTGATTTGTGTGGTACATAATATAATGCTGCTTAACATTAATCTGGTTAATAATTCTATCTCTGCTCAATCCTAAACTATAATTTATATACACCTGGTGTGTCTGGAAAGCTGATGAAGCAGGCCTTCCCAAATCAATTTCCATAGCTTTCTTTTCCCTCAAGATTCTAGCAAGTCACCTGAGACAATAATAGATATGGCCTTAAGAACAATATAGTCTAGAGTAAACTATCAGGAGAAAGCATTCAGGGTCAGCAGTAAGAATGCATGCAAGCTGGACTTTGAAATAAGGCCCAAGGGAAAAGTGGCTTTGGCAGTAAGTGGGTTGGCTGGAAAGTATCCATGGCTCCAGACTGAGCACTAGAGAACAGGCACTGGACAAAGCTGTTCAGCCTTAGCTGGAAAATAACAAATCTGGATTACATAAGAAATGATGATTGAGAAAAACCCAGTCATATAATCTAGAAATTTTTCTTCCATGGGAAATGTTAGTAAAAAGAAATAATTATTTAGGTTTTATATATTAGTCACTCAACAACAGTGAAAACAGTTAATAGTTTATTTTTAATGTTTACCAAATCAAGTGTGCATTTCTAAAATCAAGTTCCCATTAATTATTGACTTCTCCAGGGATAGTATTTAAATGAATTCTGTAAAGTCAATAGAATATGTATTATAACCATATAAACACTAATGGCATTAATAAATTTGTGTGTGTCTTTAGATATATGAACCCTTCAATAGTTTTTACTATTTTTACAAAACCATGTAGTGATAAAATGACCCATAAACAAAAAGTAAGGCAACACATTTGATTGTATAAGGTACTACCTTGAAACTGGCTTATAAAAGTTAATGGCCAATAAAACTTTTTTCAGTTCATAAAATAGTGTTTATTTAACTTGCTCTTTGAAGTATCTGACAATTAGAAGCATGCTATTATTATATTGGAGTAAAACCCAATTAAATTACAAAGCCATCTCTTCATCCAGAAATCCTCAGAGAAACAAGAAACAGCTCTTGAATAGAGGTCATATCTAGATTTTAAAGAACATACTTGCAGTAGAATCATGGTGAGAATATAATAATGGGGAAGAATTAATTGGAAAAATAGTTGGAACACTGTAGTGTTATTTTCAAAAACAGATACGATGATTGACACGTGCCCATGAACTTTCTGAACTAAAGTAAATGGAAATCTCTTGCCATTTGACATTAAAATTCCAATAGCAAATGCTTCTGGCTGTATCCCAAGCTGAGTAATTATATTTGGTTCATAGCATAAGCATTTGATGATTTTATGCTTATCAGTCAGTATGTCCTGCTTTTACAATTTCACCAAGGATTACATTTAAAAAAAAAAAAAAAAACCACTAACATTAAATGGTAAAATCAGTGGATGTCAGGAAAAAAAACGCAACCAACTAAAACTGATTCAAGACTAGATTTAGCTAAGAAAGACAGAGAGGGAAACAGATATCATAATACATAAGCACCTAAGCCTTGACCTTGAATGATCTTTGAATTCTATATAAAGGTCTATTCCTATTGGAGAGAAAAAAAAAATATTTGAGTGTGGGCTTTGAGTCAACAATTTCTATCCTTTGTATGCTCACATTAGTGAAAAGGGGAGGGGAAAAAATCTGCTATAATGTTAAGTGATGAGTGGGCCAATGGCCAGTGTTATCTTCTGTCTTTTCACAAAACCTTTGTCTAACTTGATGGAACAACAACATATCTGGGTTTAGGTTTTCTTGGAATCTCTTTAGTTCCATAAGATTAATGGTGTCTGCTAGGGATGAAGCTTAATGATTCTTGAAGTCTATTTAGATAACTTAGTAATTCAGCATCAAAAAGAAAATATGGCCACATTGTTTTTACTCATTTAATCAAGTTTGGCATGCTAGTTTAATGTACGATGCTGAAAAATGGTGAGGAGACCTGGGGGCTGAGAGTAAGGAATGTGATTCAGAAAAATGAACCTCAAAATGAATATACCAGAAAAACTGAAAAAGTCATCCATGAGCTTCAGGCCTTGAACACATACTTAATTAAAAGGGAAGTGGCCAGAAGATGCTATTTGGCATAAACTGCTACCAATGGTACAGCTTGCTCTAGGGAAACCAGTGCTGGGATCCCAGCTACATTGGGTTAGGTTGTAGGATGCATATAAACTGGAAGTCACAATCTGCAAGCTGGACACAGATTGCTACAGAGCACATTTTGCCTAATGGCTACACAGAGGGACTTCCCATCAATACTCTCTGTGGAATGCTCAGTGAGCAAGGAATGTAGGCCACTGAGTCTCATTGCATTATTACTAGTGCATTGCATGTTCTCAAATAACTGGGGGTGAAAGAATGATGTAATGTGTAATATAACTCCCCTTTGCCCTCATTCTTCTGGGTCCTTGCACTAAACCACTATTGGAGAAGATAATCTTTGTAACCCTAGATACAGTAAAGCATTTGATCTCTTATAGGAGACCAGTATAGAAATGTAAGCCCCTAGATTCCAAAACTCTTGTACTGTGAAAGGCTATGGCATAAAAACGGTTAGTAGAATTTGGGGGTGAATTTAATGCAGTTTTTAAATATAAAAATTAAGTTTCTGGGGATCCCTGGGTGGCGCAGCGGTTTGGCGCCTGCCTTTGGCCTAGGGCGTGATCCTGGAGACCCAGGATCGAATCCCACATCGGGCTCCCAGTGCATAGAGCCTGCTTCTCCCTCTGCCTGTGTCTCTGACTCTCTCTCTCTCTCTCTGTGACTATCATAAATAAATAAAAATTAAAAAAAAAATTAAGTTTCTGTAACACTGTACTTTGGTTTTGAAAATAAGTTTATTGTACTGAACACTGTACACAGATGTTACTTCATTTGATCCTCAAAATAGGCTCAGTGAAAGGATAGGTGTTTTGTTTCATTGGCAGTAAAGAATTTAAGATTTTTTAAATATGCTTTACTAGAAGGTGATCAGCAGAGTTAGGACTGGCACACTGGCATTCTGAGTCTAATCCCAGTTATGTGTATGCATGTGTGCACACACATGGGCATACTATACACTCTGCTTTGAAATGGGTCTCCTCAAGTGATGCCATCTACTTCAATGTCTACTTTAAATGATTCACCATGACAATGGACATTACTACATAATTGATAGAAGATAGAAGTCTTGTTAAAGCCATGTACAGCATAAAGTGATTTTTCATTTTAATTTTTAAATCAAATCTTGCAAGGCTATTATGGGATGACTGAAATTCCATCTGACTTGCAGAGTTCTGATTTAAAACAAGAACTAGACGATTTTGTCATGCAAAATGAACCGATATATTTGATGCAATAGAACCACTCCCATACACTAATTGATTTTAATCCTCTGGCTCTTCTTTTGCTATAAGAGCATGGAAAAGAATAGAAGTGAGTAACGCCAAAGGAGTGCTAATGGTACCAGGCTTTGTCCTAAGTGCTCTGTGTACACGAACTTTAAATCCCATGTGAACCTGATCTAGAAGGAGCAATTATTATCCCTTTTCATAGATGATGAGACTAGACTGGAGTAGAATAATTTCTTAAAGGCTGTATAGTGGCTGAGCAACAGAGCTCAGTTTAGCCTCTGCAGACTGACTCCAAAATGCATTCATTTATTTTTTTAAAAATATTTTATTTATTTATTCATGAGAGGCAGAGAATGAGAGAGAGAGAGAGAGAGAGAGAGAGAGAGGCAGAGACACAGGCAGAGGGAGAAGCAGGCTCCATGCAGAGAGCCTGATGTGGGACTCAAACCCGGGACTGTAGGATCAGGCCTTGGGCTGAAGGTGGTGCTAAACCGCTGAGCCCCCCAGGCTGCTCAAAATGCATTCATTTAAAGAAGAAATTGGATTGCTTCTCATAAAAGTAGGATTACTTAATGGAGGGGAACCAACAATAGGTTTTGGTTTCCACAGAATGAGTTGGATTTGTGGCTCCACCATGGCCTAGCCACTTGTGTTTCTCTCAACAAGATGTTTCTTCATCTCTGCTACAATTGATTGATCTATAAAATGGAGATACCTACAACATCCTTTTCCTAAGACCATTAGGAGGTTCAAGCAAGATGGTACAAGTAAAGCCTGCTTGCTTGCCTATTAGGTAGTGACTAAAGGGTAATTGTAGAAGACATGCAGAAATTAGACTTTTAAAATAACTTAAAGCCATTAAGTTTAAAAAAAAAGGGAAAGAAAAAAAAAGAATCTGTGGGGGGCGTGGGGGGCTCAGTCATTTAAACATCTACCTTTGGCTTGGGTCGTGATCCCCCAGGTCCTGGGATTGAGCCCTATGTCAGGCTCCTGCTCCGTGGGGAGTCTGCTTCTCCCTCTCTCTCTGTCCTCTCCATGCTCTCTCTCTCTCTCCTTTTCCCCTCTCACATATGTTAATAAAATCCTTAAAAAAAAAAAAAAAAGAATCTGAAGCCCAAAAGAATGAGATGACTAGTTTTCTATAATGCAAAATCAGGAATAGGAGCCAAGCCTCTCAACTATGCTCAGAATTCTTTGAACCACAAAAGAGTAAATAAAGGACTTTACCTCATGTATAAGGTTTTTTTTTTTTTTTCAATTTAAGAGCTTAACAATTCTAGTATCTTCAATTCTTTCCATCTGTTTAAAGACATGTCTACTGAAAGTGGCTATTACCAGACTATCTTCTCAATCTTTGGTATATGTCACAATTATAAATACACATAACTATAAAAATGTTTTCTTTCTCTCAGATACTGACAGTAAATGGATCATCTTGGACAAAGAAAAAAAAAGTAGAAAGTAGTAGCAAGCATAGTCCTGTCTGTGCTCTCAAACCAATTGAATCAGAGGAATCATTTGTCTTGCTTCTTAGAGCTAGAATGTCTGCTTATTTATGTATTTGACAACAGCTGTAGATTAAAGTAAGAGGTCAGGGGAACCACAAAATATTATGAAAAATAAAATTAAACCCAAGCAAATGCAAAGCAAACTTTGAAAGCAAACGAACCTTCAACCTAGCTCAGTTGTCCATCAGCAGCATCCCTGAGCCAATCACTTGCTTCATTTTATCAAGACAATGAGAACACAATCTGTCAAGCCAATCATGCTGATCTTAATTAAGGGTTTTCAAGGAAAGCAGCCCTTGGTACCTGGACTGGTCCTGGCAGAGCATGGACTGAAATGAGCCTTGTTATATTTTATTGTTTTTGTATAGCCAAGATGGGCACTCAACGAGAATGCAAGTTATTTAAAGGCAGAGGTCTTAAAAATCTTTTCAGAGTATCTAGCATATGACTGAACACAGAATTATAAAATGAGAAAAAGAAAAGACTCATAGCTGAATTGAACTGAAACATGGCTCCTAAGACTATTAACAACAAGAGTAAAGGGATTTTAAAATACTTTGTTATCATTATTTCATTTTTTATTTGAATAATAGATGTTACCTAAAAATAAGCCTTAACTATTTAATCTTTTTTTCCTTATTAATAGAGTATATTTATTTGTCTTCCCTCTGTCATATCCTGAGCCAATCACTTTCCCCAGGCTGCCTGGGGAGGTAGAAGAAAAGGAACATACAGGGCGATTGAGATACAGGACAAAGACCTATGGGAGGTAGAGACAGCTCCTTCACGTGGCAGAGGATGAGAATCGCCACCATCAGGCAAAAGATCTCATGGCCTCCAAGAAGGCAAATACCCAGAATGGTATAGGAGAAGAACCATTGCTTCAGAAAAGGGTTCCTGGCATAATCAATGATGAGGCTAGCAAACAATCGCAGTTCCAGCCCAAGAGCCAGCCACCCTTACCATGGCAACCCCAGCCACAATGAACTTGGCTGCTATATCCCTTGAAATGGTGCTGGTTTGGAAGCAGCAGCTGGGAATACGTGAAGTCAGGGGATGTGGGGCTGCCAAGATGCTGAGGCTCTCATCTGTCAGTGTCTCCAGTGGTTTTAGCACCACTGCAGATAGTGTTCAGCTCAACAGTTGAGAGGTGCTCCTGACCAAGAAGTGGGTAGAGATGAATCTTGCACAGGCATACATTGTCAGGGGATGAGGGGCTCTTGCAGGAGACTTTCTCCCAGTTCAGAGAAGACAGAGCTATACTTAATATTTTTCAAGCTGACTCAGCTCTGAAGTTATAACAACAAAAACTCCGAACATTTTCCTGGAAAGAAAGGAAATAATATTTCGCAGTCTGAGATACCAACACTGTTTTGGTGTAGTTTTCTTTAATAATGTAGTATATGAGATTCATGATAGTATAAACAAGTTGGCAAATGGCAGAAATCTAGACATTTTTTTTTAATGTAACAAGACTGTTTAATGAACACTAAAGGGAAAGGCTACAGGAGCTCAAAGGAAGGTGGCAGCAAGGGCTACCCCAAAGCAGAGGAGGATAGCCCTTCTCAGAACTTCTTATCTTGCTAAGGACTCGCACTGTCCCATTGTACTCTTCAGAGCCTCTCAGAGGAGATTCTTTAGATTTTATTTGGATAAATATAAAATAGGTAAAATTCTAAGAATGGAATATGGATATTCCCTTTACTTTCCTTATTATCTAACTATACACCAAGCTGAATAAAAGACATAGTTAATAGTGACACAGGGGAGCTTGGTTCTTGTCTCATGGAGTCGAAGAATGAATCTTATGGACAACAGACAGTGAGTTCTATTAGGTGGAGATACAGAGAAAGCTCTCAAAAGTGAGAGCGGTCCCGACAGGTTGCCACTGAGGGGTTTCATGGTCTGTCTTTTATAGGAAACTGTCTAGGGAACTTGGTAAATTTCTTGTCAATATCAGGGTGGATATTTAGAACAAACATGGTGGACTTATAACTATCAGAAAAACAAACAAGATGATTTTATAAATATCATGAGCCCAAACAAGGTGTTCCCTTCTTTCTGGTTAATATCTCCTCCCTAACATTTCTCTATATCTGGGATTTCTGTAAGCCTAGTCAGGTAGCCCATGGCCTTGAGAGTCTTGTGCTGTCTTAGTTTGAGCAGGGACTATTGATAACACTTTAATGACATATTTCTGTGATTACTTAGTAGCCATTAAAGGAGGATACTCCATAACATTTTGGAACTAGGGAGCCAGATTTATTTTTTTCTGTTTTTTCTGTCTTATATCTGTTTTCTCTGGATGGGTAGGAGCCTGACTCTGGAGCCTTTCCCTTATCTTTCCCTGTCTATTCCCATCTGCCCCTAACTCATTCCTACATCAACGAGACCTGCAAAAGAAGACAAAGACTGATGAAAGAAGTGCAAATAACTTATAAATACACATAGGCTTCATAGGCTTCTAATTTCTACCTCTACTTTTCTTCTCTTTTGCCTGTGTCTTGCTATATTTTCATTTATCTTCTTAGATCCAGCTTTAATACTTTCTAGAATGTGGCATAATATAAATTTAAAATAAGAAAACCACATATAATCAAAGACCACCCTATTGAAAAAAATACTGTTATATGTGTTAGTGTTTCTCAAGCTTAATTTAACTCATAGAACTTCTTTAATATACATTTGTAGTATCTTTATTGATATCCATTTGTAGAGCCTTTATTAATGAAAGTGCATATGCAGATAAGTGCACCTATTATAAATGCACAGCTCAATGAATTTTTACAAAATAAACATTTCTGTAACAGCACCAACATCATGAAAAAAGAAATTTAGTAATCTCTTTTACTAACAAATTACTAAGAAATTAGCACCCTGAGAAGTGCTCCTGTTCTGTCTTCCAGTTTCTGCCCCAACAAAGGTACCCACTGTCCTAACATTTATCACCATAGTACAAGATGGTCTTTTAAAATACATTATAAAAATGGAATCATATCATATTTTTCTGTGACTTCTTTTGTCCAAAATTATGTTTATATAATTGTATTTACGTTATTCATCATATAAATATAAAGTCATAAATTCTCTGAATAAATGATCATTCAGGTTATTTGCAATTTTTATTTGGGCTATTTGTCTTTTTTGTTGTTGAATTGTAAGAGTTCTTTATATATTCTAGATATAAGTTCTTTATCACCCAATCTTCGGTGTGTCTTTTAGCTTTCATTTCTTTTTATTCCAATATGATTAACATAGAGCTTTATGTTAGTTTCAAGTGTACAATATAGTGATTCAAGAGTTGTATGCATTAGCTAGGGCTCATCACAATAAGTGTACTCTTAAATTCTCTTCAGCTATTTCATCCATCCCCCTACCACCTCCCATGTGGTAACCACTGGTTTGTGTCTTTTAGCTTTCTTTTTTTTAAGATTTATTTATTTATTCATGAGAGATATACAGAGAGAGGCAGAGACACAGGCAAAGGGAGAACCAGGCTCCCCAGAGGGAGCCCCACATGGGACTCTATGCTGGATCCCAGGATCACACCCCAAGTTAAAGGCAGATGCTCAACCACTGAGCCACCCAGGTGTCCCTGTCTTTTAACTTTCTTGATGATGTCCTTTGTAGTACAATTTGTTTTTAATTTTGATGCTCAATTTAAGTATTTTTAGGTTACTTTTTTTATTTTGTTACTTAAGCTTTAATATTATATCTAAGGACTGTTTGCTAAATCCAAGTTTATAAAGACTTATCCTTATGATTTCTTCTAAGAGTTTTGTAGTTTTAGTTTTTACATTTAGGTCTTTTATCCATTTTGAGTTAATTTTTGCATTTGGTGTGAGATAAATGTCCAATTTCATACCTTTACATGTGGCTATCTGGTTATCTCACTAGCATTTGTTGAAAACACTATTCTTTGGGGCACCTGCGTGGCTCAGTTGTTAAGCATCTGACTCTTGATATCAGCTCAGATCATGATCTCAAGTTCCTGAGATTGAGCTTCACTTTCCACTCTGCACTCAGCAGAGAGTCTGCTTCTCTGTGTCTCTCTCTCCCTCTGCCCCTCCCTCCCCTTGTTGGTGCATGTTCTCTCTCTCTCTCTCTCTCTCTCTCTCTCTCTAAAATGAATAAATCTTTTTTTTAAAAAAAATAAAATACTATTCTCTTCCTATTAATGGTTTTGTCACTGTTGTAAAAAATCAGTTGACCACAGATATATGGATTTATATATGGACTCTCAATTTTATTCCATTGATTTATATGTCTTCCTGAGCAAGTACTGCAATGTCTTAATTACTGTTGCTGTAAAGTAACTTTTGAAATCAGGTAGTTTGAGTCATCCTACTTTGTTCTTTTTTAGGATTGTTTTGGCTCTTCTGGGTCCCTTATAACCTATACAAATTTTAGAATCATCTATTAATTTATACAAAGAGGTCAGCTGAAATTCTCATAGAAATCTCAGTGAATCTGTAGATCAATTTGGGTAGTTTTACCATGTACAATGTTAAGTCTTTTAATCCATGAACATAGCATGTTTTTACATTTATTTAGATCTTTATAAATTTATTTAGCAATGTTTTGTAGTTTCCAGAGTGTAAGATCTGCACTTTTTTGTGAAATTTATATATTTCTTTCTTTTTAATGCTATAAATGGTATTGTTTTCTAAATTCAATTTTTTATTTCAAGTATATAAAATACAACTGGTTTTTGTATAATAATCTTATATCCTGGACCTTTGCCATAATCATTATTAGTTTTAACAGTTATTTATTGGATTACTTTCTATGTATAAAAAATCATGTCATCTGGAAATGGAGATTTTATTTTACACTTTGTAAAATTTAAATTCAATTTGCCAACGTATACTATAACACCCAGCGCTCATCCCATCAAGCGCCCTCCTCAGTATTTTTTTCTTCCTCTCCATCTGGAGACTTTTTATTTCTTTTTCTTGCCTAGTTGCCCTAGCTAGAATCTCATATACAATTTGAATAGAAGTGGCAAGAGTGCACACTCTTGTCTTGTTCCTAATTTTAGTCTTTAATCATTAAGTATGATGTTAGCTGTGGAATTTTAGTAGGTACACTTTATAAGGTTGGGGAAGTACCCTGTATTTTTTTTTTAGTGTGTTTTATCATGAACGAATATTGGATGTTATCAAATGTTTTTTCTTTGTCTATTGAGATGATCACATGAGGTTGTTTTTATTTTGTTTTATTTTGTTTTTTGTTTTTTTTTTTTTTTGCCTATATGTATTACAGCATAATACATGATGTATTATTACATCAATTGATTTTTGGGGGGTGTTAAAATAACCTTGTTTTCCTGGGATATGTACCACTTGGTCATGGCATGCAGTTATTTTTGTTTGTTTCTGGATTTGGTTTGCTAGTATTTTCTTGAGAATTTTTACATCTCTAGAGATAGTAGTACATAATTTTATCTCATGGTGTCCTTGTCTACATTTGATACCAAGGTGGTACTAGCACCATAAAAATAAATTGGGAAGTGTTCCTCCCCTTATATGTTTTGGAAGAGTTTGTGAAGAACCAGTATTAAATGGTAATTAAGAGAGAATCATTTACAAGATAGAGGTTAGGAAGTACTGTTTTTGATAAGCTAGTTTCTAGACAGGATAACATACCCACAATCTTCTTTTATTCTTGAGACTCCTTTTGATTTTTTTTAAATAGTTTTAGAAAAGTGGTTTTGCAGATAGTAGAAGAATTAATTTTTTGTTTTCAGTTGCAATTTCCTGATGCCTAGTGAGATGGAATATTGAAGTACACTAGAAACAATTTTCTCAACACTGACTGAGACTTAATATCCAGGTATTAGTTCTAAAGTTAATTACATACTTTGATAGGTTTTCATTGTTTCTGTTATGCTGTTGTTGTTTCTCTGTTTGGAGAGGGAGTTGTTTTGTTTTTCTTTTTTGTTTTTTACGGATATAAGACAAGGTTACAGTATCCTCCAGAAAAAGATTTGCAGGAACACAGTTCTAAAACAACTTGGGTTTATTATGCAGTACAGGGATGGAGAATGCACACAATGTGGAAATATGGAGCATCTCATTAAGAGGACATTAGAAAGAATTTATTACAAGATTTGGGCTGTGAGTAGGTGTTTTTAGGAGAGGGTTCAAACAAGTGAGGCTTTAGTCTGAATTGGATGCTTTCAGGAACTGTGGCTAGTTTGATGATTGAGTAAAAAATCTTACTAAGAAAGGGAGAAAGGTGAAGAGTAAATCTAAAGCTGAGGTAGGTGGATATTTGATCTTTTAGGGTTTGCACAGTGATGTTGTTTTTCTTAGTCCACTTCATGAATTGTTCTTGTTTTTGTCTAACTTCATTATAGTCACAGAATAACCTTGTCTGAACTTGATACTCTGTAACATCATTTATGTCCAGCAGGAGAACACAGTGGCCTAGCTGTAGGTCAGTTCAACTCCTAAAAGCGTCAAGGCCTAGCTGTCTTAGTCAAGCAAGTCCTGAATTTTTAGGGGTTAATTTTCCTTTCCTCACAGATAAACTATATAATAAATGGCACATTTATTAAAAAGTCTTCTGGGTCATTGAAATAAAATCAAAGGACCATGGTGATATAATTAAATTTGCAACATTATATTTTATACATTAAAACAAAGTAACTACTCTATGCTACTCTTTCTTTTCCTCATTGTTGTGCTATTGTCCTCAATAAAGAAATATGTAAAGCACTGCATGATCTAGCGGGGAAGGCTGAGGGAAAAAAATACTAAGATTGTGACTAGATTTGATGTTTGAACAATCAATATAATCCAAAATGTGGTCTAATGATTATAACCCCTCATGAAAAACAATTTGTCATTGAAAAGCAATAGCTTTCTAATATTGTGACAAATATTATTTCTAAACCTCAAAAGTCAGCAATAAAGTTTGAGATCCTCTATTTATATTCTAATCTTTCACTAGCTTCTACACTATCAATTTACTAAGTTTCATGTTAACCTTGGAGATTTAAAGGATACTCTTTGGAGTAAATCAGCTGTTTGTCCTTCAGAACAGTGAATTCCACTTAGATACAGACTCATGGGAAGATCTGCTTTTAAAACACAGCCAGTGTATCATAATTTGCATATTCCTTTATTTCTTTTTTAAAGAAATTTGCTTATTTCTATTCATATTATATTATGAAAGTAACCTGGTATCAGCATTACTGATGAATTTTTATCACTGGTGAAAAAAATATATATGCTGATGTAAGCTTAGAGTTTGGGTTCACTTCAAAAAGGCATGCTACATCCAAGTTACAGATCAATGTGTGTAATGAAGCAAATCCATACATTTGAAATGATGTCAGATAGCCTGAGCATTTTTTTCCCCTGGTTAAAGTTGCACTAGATAACACATATTTTTTGCACACCAAATAATTCTTTTTTAAAATTAAATTTATTTATTTATTCATGAAAGACACACACAGAGAGAGAAAGAGGCACAGAGACATGGGCAGAGAGAGAAGCAGGCTCCATGCAGGGAGCCAGATGTGGGACTCCATCTCAGGTCACCAGGATCACGCCCCGGACCAAAGGTGGCGATAAACCGCGGAGCGACCCGGGCTGCCCACACCAAATAATTCTAAAAGGCTACTACTTAATGGTACTGGTTTGCATTGTCAAAATAATTCTAAATAATACATAAAATTAATTTAAAAATCCACTGACATTTTTTAAAAATATAAGTACATGCTCTTGAGCCAAAGTTATTGGGCCAATATCCCATCATATGTATAATTATGTTTTATAATATTAATTCTGTTTGGGCAAATGACTCTGCTTTGCTCTTACTTATGTAAGATTGAACTAGCTATTCATAAATTACTCTTCTATATAAGTTGTAGATAGTTTGTTAACTTTATCTACATTTCAAATTGGAACTGTCTGTTAGAGGACAATGAGTCACTCAAAATAATTGACCCATTTCTAAACATAGTCAATTTGTTTCTTCATAAACAGGTAATACCTCTTGAAAAATTAAGACCCTTTATATACTTAATTATTTCTATAGTTTTTTCCCCACATTACACTCAAGATGAAGTAAATTACTATGTAAATTGAAGTTTTTATTGTTAGTGATTGTGTCCTATTTTGAATTCTTTAGTTGGTGCCAAGAACTGTGAAGGGTCTAAGATTTTTACCCAATTTGCAAGCTAACAAATTGGCCTACCACATATTCATGGATGCTGGCAGAAGAAACATGACTCTTGGTTCAGAGACAAAGGGTAATTTATTACTCACAACAATAACAGTAGCCAGAATATCCATTTTTTGCATTGGTTCTCTGAACTCCAATTACCATGGAAAATGAGATGATGGCCAGAGGATGACTACACATGCAGTGAGGGGTGTTGCAAGGGAGGAACTCTGAAGAAAGGGAACCCACATGTTTTGTAATGGAAAATAAATATTTCCGACATATTCTAAATACAGATATCCTTTAAAAGATAGCCTTGAACAAAGACAGTCAGGACCTTTGCCCACAAGACATACAACAGAGCCATAGAGAACTGTGTATCTTTAGTTGGTTATTTCTTGTGCACAAATGGTATTGCCTCATAGGCTGAATGTGTGTCCAGGCAACTTACAAGACTCATTTTTTTTCTTATAATTTGTATGCTATTCTATTGTTTCCTTTCCCTTAGGTGGATGATTAAATATCTGCATATAATGACAATTGTATATTTTCTTTTCTAATCCTTAAATTCTTAATTCTCTTTCTTTTTAATATGAGGCACAACTTCCAGTGCTATATTCAATGTGGCTTTGTTCCTGATCTTAAAAGATCTATATATATCTAAAATTTCTCTGTCAAAGTATAATGTTTACTATTGGTTTTCATGTACAGTTGTTACAAGTTAAGGATGTTTTCATCTAGTCTTCATTTATTGATTTTTTTAATTAATAGAGATAGCCAAAAGATTGTTTTTTTTTAATAGGCTGAATATTATTGATAGATTTTTCTGATACTGAACCATCATTATATACATACTTGATCATAAGTAAAACTGTAGGATTCAATAAGCTTATGCATTTTTTTTAAGATTTTATTTATTTATTCATGAGAGACAGAGAGAGAGAGAGAGAGGCAGAGACACAGGCAGAGGGAGAAGCAGGCTCCATGCAGGGAGCCCAATGTGGGACTCAATCCTGGGTCTCCAGGTTCACACCCTGAGCTGAAGGCAGCGCTAAACTGCTGAGCCACCCAGGGATCCCTGAGCTTACGCATTATTTTGAAATATATATTCTCAAGTTAAAAGGATATGCACTTATTTTGTCGTTACCTTTATGGTTATCAAGAGTACACTAGCTTCATAAAATGAACCTGGCATCTTTACCTCGTTTTCTATTTTGTGAAACAACTTGTATAACATAGGAGTTTAATATTACTTGAAAGTTTATATGAACTCACTTCAAAACCTTTTGGTCTTGGCTTTTGTCTTGTTTTGTTTATGTCTAAAGGGGAAACCTTGGCTACTATTTAATTTTGCTTAAAATTTATTGTTAAGTTTTGGAACAAGACATTTTGACACTATATGTTTTTCCAGAATTGATATATCTTTTCTAAGTTTTAAAATTTGTTAGTATGTATGGGAGCTTACATATGACAATGAAAGTATTAAAAGTAGTAGGAATAGGACAAATAATTTAGTAGGAGGGGTTAAATAAACTATTTCAAGGAGAAAAATAAAAATGGATGCCTACTTAACAGTACATCCAAAAGTGGCTAAATGGATTAATTATCTAAATGTGGAAGATAACTATCAGATAGTAGAAAAAACAAAATTGGAGATCTTTATGATCTATAGACAGTAGAGTACTTTAAAAACAAAACTTCAAAGTCAGAAATCATAGGACAAAACATTTATGATTGTCATTACATCAAATGTAAGGATAGTTCTTCAATGCAGGACACAGTGGGGCTTCTCCCTGTGTAAGGTGTGTAAAGGAAAGAGAGATTCAATATATTAAAAAATAAGACATGGAATCTTGTTATTTGCAATAATGTGGATGGAGCTAGAGTGTATTATGCTAGATGAAATAAGTCAGTCAGAGAAAGACAAATACCATATGATACCACTCATATGTGGAATTTAAGAAAGAAAACAGGTGAACATGAGAAATGGGGGTGAAAGGGAGGTGGGAAATAAACCATAAGGGACTCTTACAATAGAGAACTGAGGGTTAATAGAGGGAGGAGTGTAGGGAATGGACTAGATAGCTGATGAGTATTAAAGAGGGCACTTGTAATGAGCACTGGGTGTTCTATGTTAAGTGATGAATCACTGAATTCTACTCCAAAAACCAATATTGCACTGTATATTAACTAAAATTTATATTTAAAAAGATAAAGGATATCTATCTTTATATCTTTTATTGATATTTATCTTTTTATTGATATTTATCAATAAAAAACAAACAGATAAATAAGAAGACATGTATGTTAACATAAAGAGAAGCCAAGAGACATTTTCCAAAACCCACAGTAAATATAATGTTTACTGGAAAATGTTAGTAGTATTCTTTTTAAAATGAGAATTAAGCAATGATGCCCAGGAGTTTTATTTGGGATTACAGGCATACAACTTTGAATACAACAAACTAAAATCCCAGTCCTCATGGGGCTTTTGACAGATTGGACCTTGTGTCTTGAACCTGTATCTAATGGGGAGATGTTAGTCAAAGGGTACAAACTTTCAGTTATAAAATGATTAAGTTTTGGGGATCTAATGTACGGCATGGTGATTATAGGTAACAATACTACCTTGTTTACTTGAAATTTGCTAAGAGAGTAGATCGTAAATGTTTTCACCACAGGAAAAAGGTAATTACAAAAGGTGATGAATTAATTAACTTGATTATGGCAAACATGACATAACGTATATGTATATTAAACCATAATATTGTATACTTTGAATAAACCATCACATTGTACAACCTAAATACATTTTTATTTGTTCATTATACCTCAATAAAGCTTAAGGGAAAAATGAAAAGTATATATATTTTTAAAAATTTGTTTAAATAGTACTAGAAAACCTGAATTTTATTGTTTATATCTAGCAAGATATGCAGAGACTTTTTTCAAAAACTTACCATTATTTTGATAAACTGGTATACAAGGAAATGATTAAATAAGCACACATGATGGAACAATGGGTAAATAATCCACTGACTAATTTAGACTGAGTATCGAGTACATGTTGACTTAAAGTAGTATTCTTTTACAGAATCTATTATAATGTAGGGGTTTTTTTTCCCCTTGAATGTTCATTCTACCTTTTCTGACTATAGCCTGATTAAGTCTTACCATATGATTCTAAGAAGCTGATTTTCAGAAAGGATATAAATCAAGTAAACAATTTTTAAAAATAAATTAACTAATTTAAATTCCATAAGATTCAGTGAATCAGAAAATGTTAATGGATCTTTTTGTTAAAATATAGCTCAGCTATACATTGGGTCATCGAGTAATAAAACCTGTATTAAAGTAGTTCTATGAGTATTAAACATCCAGATTCTTCTGTCTGAGATTATATCATATCTAGAAAGAAGGGTAACACTTTGTTCTTTTAAATAAGCTTAAATAATATTGCCTGATGAGTAATGAACAGAGGAGATACAGTAATTATAGTTTTTAATCTTTTTACCATTGAATTAAACTTATCTTGTTAATTTTGACTTTTAGGCATAACGTAGAAAATAAAGCTAATGTTTAAAAAAACATAAGATAAATGAGTCACCAAAAATTAGATTTCATTGACTAATGTGGTTTGTCACTGTTAGTATAACAAACTAAGGAAAATTTGTTCTACTATTAGGGAAACATTTTTGTTTGGGACATTGTTTGTTTCTACTTATTTTGAACATCAAAAAGTGACACTGACTGTTTGGCTGAATTAACTGAATAATTGCTATCAGATGATGTTCACGTTACCTATGATTGGGAAGAAAAGAATGTACTGATTTTTTTTAATCCAATAGATTTCTGTTTTAATTGCTCTGATGTTTTAGGATAAGCCTATTGGAGATATTTAAAATCTATACTGAATTGTGAGACCTCAAGTCTAATTAGTGATAAATCTCAGTATCTTAAAATAAATGAACAGCTTTAATTCAGTGTTTCCAATGTACACGCTAGTTTTTTTGTTTTGTTTTGTTTTTTGTTTGTTTTTTTTTTACTTGGTACAGAGCTCATTTGCCTATATTTTAGTGAAAGCTTTCTGATACATTTTGTCTTTAACATTTCCCACATATGTATTTCTTTATAGTTCATTGGAATGGTTGACTATGATTTCTCCTATCATGGTTACAAAAGAATGGGAAAAATTAGATGCACAGAGATTATATGAAGACAAACAAAAAGCTACAATATATCACAGTGTCAGTTAAAAATCAATTGTAAAATGAGATCCAGAGAAACAGAGTGCATAGAATTAATACCAGAAAGCCATTATATCAGTAGTTAAGAACTAGTTTGGATGCCTTATAAGATCTGTAATTTAATATACAGCAGAGAAACTGTAATGATTAAGAATTCAGATACCATTTTCTTGACTCAACAAGGGACTTTAACAAAAAAGGTCAAGTTGAGGTGCCATAAAAATGTACTTTCCTGGCAGTCCAAAGTAAACTAATTTACTGTTACATATGGATATGGAAAATTCTAATTTGGAGGAGTGGGTATGAAAGTACGACAATATATGAGACATGACAAACTGCAAAAAGGCGATTTGCTCACCTCCTCCATTGTCCTAACATCTTCTCCTTCCTCCCTTGCAGCTATATTGTTCACATAAGAGGTGTCACATTTTTATGTAATCAAGTTACTTTAGCCAAAATTAATGGACCCAATGAATGGCATCTGATCCAACCTTAATCTTAAAATAATAATTCTTTTCTCTAGGATTTGTGGACTTGGAATTTTAAAAGATTCAAAGCAATCTCTTAGGTAACGGAAGCTAGAAAGATATAAGATCTGTTAAGTGTAAAGTTCTTAGATTCCATGTGGAGAAAGTAGGTATGTGTTGACAGCAAAAGGAATAACGCCAACATGCTTAGTGGAAAAGACTTTACTCCCCAGGAGCAGTTCTCTTGGCCAAGGATGCTTATCTAAGCTTCTGCTTTCAGAGTATTGAAACCACATCATTCCTCTACTGGTATCCAAAATTATCAGTGAAAAGTTTTAATGATTGTATCCTTTCCCAGTAAACCAGCAGGGGTACATCTGAATGTGTTTCTAGTTTAATAAAAGTAAAAACTCTATCTCTTGGTTTCGCCTCCATCAAAGGCCTGTGAACCAAAGGATGATCTAATGTATAAGAATAAATGTAGAAGGTCTCAGGTGGTCCTTCTTGTTCTTTAAAGCCATATTGCTATCATTGAAATTAGAATCAGCAGGGAGCTAGTGCTGATATGGGGTTAAAAGCATCACCCCATACTGGGTAATCAATGGGTATTAGGTCAAGTTATGGTCTTGCAGTGTTTTGCTGGCTGAAAGTACTGTAGGTGAAAGAAACACAGGACAGCTTACTTACAAATTGCACTTTATATAATACATAGACAAAGAAAATCCTTACAAAGAGACTTTAGAGTTGCCTGGCTTTTCCTAATTTAGTACTGAAGGCATTTAGAGGTCATATCGACCATTGAAAAGATGGACTAGGAAGGAATCTAATGCTTGGTTGCAGTCTTATATTGAATTTTATTAAATCTAGAGAGTATTTCAGTTAAGTCAGTATGAAAATATAAAAAATAGTTCAGATGACTTTCTGTGAATGGAACTCTGGGGGAAAAAAAAACAAACAGTTTTCTGATAGGAAGAAAAACAACTTCTTTCCAGGCAATTTCACCACCATAAATGGAATTGCATTTAGCATTTCCTTCTTCAAATCCTGTAGTCTTTGAGGAAGGAAAAGTTTCCAGGAAATGAAACAAAGGTATTTCTTGGCATAAAATTTCTTTCTCTCTTTAATGTAGGTTTTCATAATTCATATAGATCATAATTGTTCCAAATCAATTTAACCTACAAAAATGTTCAACTAAAACTCTGTTATATAGTTATGAAAATATTTATTTCCATGGATATCAAAATAATAAAATCAAATTTGTATGTGGAGAAAATACTCAAAAGGTATAAATTCTTGGCAGACTAAATGTTTAAAGTAGTAATAGCTCTATGTACCAAAAAGAAAACCAAAATCTTGTTGTATGGTTGAATATTTTTAATACAAATAATCAGACCTGTGATTGATTGGGGAAAGTTGCCATGTGTCAGCTGCTTTGTCTAGTTCATTTCATGCACATTGTCTAATTTAATTCCCAAAAGCTTAAAAAGTACCATTATTCCCACTTTATAGATTAGGAAAGAGAATATGAGGTTAAAGAAATAACACTTGCTTTACAGCCCGCCTTTTCAATAAGCATTATTTGAGTACTTGTTCTATATACACTATATGATGTGTGCAATGGAATAAATAATAGTCAATAACAGTCCTTTCCAGTAAAGAATATGTTCCAGAAGTTGCACAGCATCTATCACTGGCAAGAATTGAACCTGGTAGTATGGGACCCAATATCCTTGATCTTTGTGCAATGCTATACCATCTCCCTCCCACTTTCTCCCTGCCCCATCCACAAGAAAATTAAAACACAAAGTGTTAAATGAAATAATTGAAATCAGACCTAACTCTAAAGGAAATTTCCCCATATTGCTGCACTGGTATGTGGGATCTTTTGGTTTTAAGAGAATAAAAGGTCAGCACTAAGGCCAATGAATCAAAAATCTTCTGTCAGGTTAGACAAGCAGTGTGCAATGGGACCTCTGATAGATGGGAACAGAGAGAAGGCATTAGATCATTTGCTCCCTGAGCAATTTCCAAAATATCTTTTTCCTAAGTTCTTAACCTGGGTTTGCAATTCAAAAGGCATCATGATCTTGTAGACCTTTTCCAATTACAGATTTCATTTTTAGTCCCTGAATCATAAAAAAAAAAAACCTCCCTTTTTATTTCCTGACCAATTCTCATCCATATCTAAACTCTCTATAAGGTACCATGTTATCTAAAAGGTTATATTCTTTCTGAAGTAAATTTTCTTTGAGGTCTCTTGTTAATTTTCTTTCCTAGCCTAAATCCCATTTATTAAAAGTGTTCCAACAGTGGAATAGCTCTTCTAAAAGATCCTGAAGAGGATAATTTTCATATAGATAAAATGGCTAAAGGAAAGAAATATAGAACCCTAGTTCTGTTGCCTCTTCAATTAGATTGGCATGGTCTACTTAGTTGTAATCTATTTAACTGCTTGCAAAGCTGTTATAAACCCAAACACCACAAAATGAAAACTAAAATTTGCAGAATTTGTGACTTAAACTGTGCACTGCATCTAAAATATCTTCAGTGTTTTATACCATAAGTGTCAAAGCAAAGGAATTTTTAAAAATGCGTTAGCTTTCATTTATTGGAAGTTTAGTATGTGTCTGGCAATGTTCTATTTTGTATATCAATTTAACCTTTGAAAATTCCTAGGAGATAGAGCTTATTATTCCTATTTTATTGTGTTTACTTTTTATTATCTCTATTTTAAAGTAAAGAAAATGAGGTGAAAGAGAAAGGGATAGCTTGCCAGATTCCCATAGTTAAAAAGTTATACAATTAATATTTAGTCTATAGGCATATTCATCATGTGATGATAATGTTTCAAAAAAAAGATAATGTGGTAATTTCTGTGACCCTGCATAAGACCATGAAAAACTAAAGTCTGTTGAGGCCATGTCTAGTTGCCCATCTGCTTTCACTGTTTTGGCTGAAATAACTGCCAATCCTTAATATATTAGCACACCAAGCTATCTGGTTTGCCAGTTTAGAAAATGCACTAATTATAATTAACCTACTATTTCAGCCACTTATTTCTTAATTTATTCAGGCTATAAATATGATTTATTATACAATTTTAGTATTTAGAAAGCACTGCCTTGAATTATTAAATTAAATTTAATATTACTTAATCTGTCTCTTGCACTTTATGACTTTTAATTAATTGCCCATTATTTTTTAAAATTTTATTTCATCAAAAATAAAATCTTTCCTTCCAAACATATAAAAATCAGCCCAGTGCCTGTTACCTCTGCACACAAGTGCTTTTAATTTATAACCTTAGTAACCTAAAGTTCTGGATCCAGATCACTTAATAAATTCCATTTCTAAACTTAATCATGCTTTTAGTAATACTGTGACATATAGGAATTCCTAGCAAATTTTGTTCTTTAAATTTAGAAACTATTGTAGCAGCTGCATCACTTGCCATCAGGGAAATACAAATCAAAACCACAATGAGATACCACCTCACACCAGTGAGAATGGGGAAAATTAACAAGGCAGGAAACAACAAATGTTGGAGAGGATGCAGAGAAAAGGGAACCCTCTTGCACTGTTGGTGGGAATGTGAACTGGTGCAGCCACGCTGGAAAACTGTGTGGAGGTTCCTCAAAGAGTTAAAAATAGACCTGCCCCACGACCCAGCAATTGCACTGTTGGGGATTTACCCCAAAGATACAGATGCAATGAAACGCCGGGACACCTGCACCCCTATGTTTCTAGCAGCAATGTCCACAATAGCCAAACTGTGGAAGGAGCCTCGGTGTCCATCGAAAGATGAATGGATAAAGAAGATGTGGTCTATGTATACAATGGAATATTCCTCAGCCATTAGAAACGACGAATAACAACAACAACAACAACAAAAAGAAAGAAGAAAGAAAGAAAGAAAGAAAGAAAGAAAGAAAGAAAGAAAGAAAGAAAAGAAAGAAAGAAACGACGAATACCCACCATTTGCTTCAACGTGGATGGAACTGGAGGGTATTATGCTGAGTGAAGTAAGTCAATAGGAGAAGGACAAACGTTACATGGTCTCGTTCATTTGGGGAATATAAGAAGTGGTGAAAGGGAATAAAGGGGAAAGGAGAAAAAATGAGTGGGAAATATCAGAAAGGGAGACAGAACACGAGAGACTCCTAACTCTGGGAAACGAACTAGGGGTGGTGGAAGGGGAGGTGGACGGGGGGTGGGGGTGACTGGGGTGGCGGGCACTGAAGGAGGCACTTGACGGGATGAGCACTGGGTGTTCTGTATGTTGGCAAATTGAACACCAATAAAAAAATAAATTTATTATTAAAAAAGAAAGAAACTATTGTAGCATCTCTCTTCAAAATGTTACCCTTATAAAGAGAGATAAGATTTTTATCCCTAGCTTTTCTCTTTCTAGAGACTGTGGCTTTTAGAATGATATGCAAGTTTACACTAGTGATTGCCTTAGTCAAAAGGCACATTATTGACACGGTGTATTTTTCAGGGGAGCCATTCGATTCATTTTTGGTTTAAAAAAAAATTAAAAGAAATCACTAATCACTATATCGATCCATTCTGTTTTTTAAATAGCTGCATTGTGATTTGGAACAGTTCTGTGTGACGATAATAAAAAGTTCCCACCCCTTTCTATCCATACCCATATACCAACCCCCATACGCATACATACATAAACACAAATGTGTACAAACATGTACAAATGCAACTTTTATATTCAATGATAATTCATTCCCACTTTATGTATGTGTGTACATTGTATATATGTAAAGAAAACTAAATTATTTTATTATTTTTTAAATAGTGATTGATTTAGAATACAAGTAAGGAGAGAGGCAGAAGGAGAGGAAGAGAGAGAATCTCCAAATTCCCTGTAGAGCACAACATGGAGCTCAATCCCAGGACCCTGAGATCATGACCTGAGCTGAAATAAAAAGTCGGATGCTTAACCAGTTAAGTCACCCAGGCACCCCAGAAAACTAAATTTAACAGAGCCATAAATACACATTAAGTGGTATTCAATAGGCTAAAGAATGCTGCATATTAAATACTATAAACCACATCCAATCATATATTTAAAGGCAGATAATGTCCAATGGCCTCCCCTCTTCCCTTTCTCCTGATCTACAGAGCCTTTGGTGCTAGTCTTACACTACCTCTGAAACCCTTGTTTGTAAAGCCACATTTCAACTCTGTAAGCACATGGAATGAGAGAAAAAGTAGAGCCTGCAAAACTGCAGTGATTATAATTTTATAATGTTGGCTTCTCTGAGCCTGTCTCCAAGAACCATAATTAATGCAATACATTCGTTAGCTTCTCTCAGGGGTAAAAAGAAGGATCTAATTGAAACCTTGTAAAGCAGCTTCACAAGTGAAATGGAAAGAATATTGGCATTTATCTTCCAGTCCCACCTTTCTGCAGTCACAGATTATTAATGTTTCATAAAAATGTTGTAAACCTTCATGCTAATATCATTACAACTGATTAATTTAGGTCAATAATGACAATTGAATCTTTAATTGGTAATGTTTAATAGAATTTCTTTTCTGGAATGAGAAGCTATGGATTCTGAAAATGACTTTACAATTAGTAATAGTCATTTTATGATTCTGAAGAACTTCTAGACCAGCATATATAAACTTAAGACAGAAGGAATATTCCATATTCTAATGAGTAATAAGTTGATTTATATAAAACCTAGATAAAATAAGCTAACTCATTCTTCCCCCAGACTTGGCTGTGTTTGGCATCACTCTGTGAACCCTGTAAGCAATGCAGGTGGGAGTCTCAGTTTTAATTATGAAAAATAGTACCTGTTTTTTCAACTGCCCTCCTCTAGTCTTTCTCTTCCTCCTCCTCCAATTCCTTTACCTCATACTGCAAAATAGGAAACCTGTATTCTGAGCTCTACTTACAGTGTTTTTTTTTTCCCAGAATATTTAACTGTTATTGAGGGTTTTTTTGCACAGATTTAAATCTCTCATACCCAGCGGTATTATCATCAAAGGAGTTACATTAGGTTACTGTAGGAAGTATTTGCTGAACATCTACTATATGCTTGACGATCAGGCTTCAGTGTATAGACAGACCTAAGCTTTCTCTTCATGAAGCTTATCTTCATAATCATTCAGTTTATTGTCTAATATCCAATGACTTCCTCATTGACCTATGGGTTGTTTTGGAGTGTATTTCCAAATACATGCGAATTTTCTAGCCATTTTTTTTGTTATTGATTTCTAGCTTAATTTTATTGTGGTAAGAAGATCTATCCGTTCTGATTTTAATGTTTTGAAGACTGATGAGATATACTCAAAATATGGTCAATTTTGTTAAATAACCCATGTGAACTTGAATGTTTATTATAATTGTATTGAGCAGTGTTTTATGTATTTCTATTAGGTCAAGTTTATGAACACTGTTTTCCAAGTTTTCTGTATTTTTTATTTTTGTATTTTTCTACTTGTTTGATCAGTTGCTGAGAGAGGCATATTAACTCTCCTACCCTAATTATTGTCCATTTCTTGTAATTTTTTTCCTTTATTTGAGACTCTATTATTAGGTATATACAAATTTAGAATTATAACCCCTAGTGAATCCAATATTTTGTTGTTATAAAACATCTCTCCTTATTAATACTAATTTCTTTGGAATAAAGTCTACTTTACTCGCTATAAATCTATTGATGGAGCTAAACCAGCTTTCTCTTGGTTAATGGTACATATTAACGTTTTGTGTTAAATAACTTTTCTGTATCTTTCTATTTTAAGTATATCTCTTATATGCATAATATAGTTAATGTTTAAATTTAAATCCCTCTTTAAAAAATAAATAAATAAATAAATCCCTCTTTAATTGATTAGCTTATTTACATTTAGTGCAACTACCACTGTTTTGGGTTTAAGTCTACCATTTTATAATTTACTCTCTTATCTAAACTACATTGCTTTTTCTTTCTTTTCTTCTTTTATGTTGATTAAATTTCATTACCCCATTTTTCCTTTTTTTGCTTGACAGTTACTCATTCTCTTTATTGTTATTTTATGGTTATTCTAGATATTACATTATAAACTTTGACTTAGTGAGTTCCTATATAAATATATGCTTTAATTGGTGATTATGATGTAATTTTAAAAAGCATTTCACATCCTAATACAATAGTTTTTTACTTATATATATGCATTTCAATGTTTTAGCTATATTTAGTGTAAAATTTTTTAGTGTTAGGAATAGATTATTTAAGCATAAAATATTTGTATGTGAGAGTAAAACAACAGTACACAAATTGTTGTGAAAGTCAGGATTAGATCTAACTTCTTGTCACAGAGAAGGATACTGTAAGCCTTGTTTATTATCTGTCAAAAATCCAAACTATGATCTTAATTTTCATTTTTATAGGAATATTCAGTATCCTGTCCACAGTTTCAAAGTAAATAAGAAAATCCCAGGATATTTAAAATTAAATAATTACAACTTTAAAGATTATAATAATAAATATTCTTATCTGGTAATAAAGAATAATTTTTAGAAAGTTTTTGATTAAAGAAAAAAAAACCTTTGGTATGAATTTGATTATTAACCTATAGCTTTCTACTAGGCTGATAATAGGAATCTCCCAGAAATATTACCATGTATTCTAGTGTACAGTTGAGGGTACAGTTTTTTAACTTTTCCCTAAAGGATTTTCTTAATATAATATTATTTGTGGAGAAAGGCAAAAGAATAGTATAGCAGATGCTCCTGTTGCTCAGTCTGTGTCCTCTCTACCTCATCATTTGGTGGATTACTGCATAGTAATAGTGCCTAGCATCTGAATCTCTTTGTCTCAAGATAAGTCTCTGTGGAAGTTTAAATAGTTGAACTATAGCCTTGTGGCTGAACTGTAGTCGTAGTGAGGTAATGGCTCATAAAATAGCTCTCTACCAAAAATTGATCTGAGTTGGTATATAAATACCCCAACTCCCTCATCCATTAAGGACAATGACTCTGAGATTTCCTCATGTAGTTTAAGTCCCAGTTGGCTATGATGATCATTTGTTTGGTAGTATATCTTTTATTCACTCATTCCCCTCCCTATCTCAATGTCTACTTTGTTATTTGTTTCCTGAAATATCTCACAAATAAGCTATGATACTCGCATCATCTAGGTATAAAATTCTGGAGGAACCCAAATTAAGACAATTGGTACTATAAATGGCTTAAGATGCAGATCTTCAAGATAAAATTTTGAAATTGCATCACTCAGTGGGCAGATGCTTCTAAGACCCCATTGCTAGTAGTAAGTAGGGTAATGAAAATCCTAGAAATGTTGTAGCATTGCAATAACCAAGACACTTACCTGTAGTGAATTATGATACAAATGAAATAAAATGCACTGGCTTATGTAATATCTCTAGAGATAGTGTACAATAATTATTATGGGAGTGGCAGAAATTTTCGGTCACTAAGTAATTAAAAAAAAAAACTGAAGGTCATGTCATCTGGTATGACAATGCAGGCCACCATTAAAGAGAGTCTCCCATCCTGCAACTAGTATGCACACTGAACTGAAAATCAGGCCCCCAAATAAAGATATAGAGAAAGCTAAATTCACATCCTGACAAGTCTTCTATACTCAAATCAGAGCTCTGGTAAGGAAAGAAAGGGACTTCAAGAACTTAGAATGAGATATCTACATAGAATGTTTGAGAACCTTGAACCCTGAGATTTCCAATAACCCCCTGAGCTGGCAGAAATGGAACATTCTCCTTGTCAGACAAGAACAACATCCCTTCTTCTGGAGACCATGCAAAGACTTCACCTGAGGCAGATATCTTGTACAGTCATTGTTTTTTCTCTTCCAGAGCTGCTCCTAATTTCCCTCATTGCTTCTATATCAATAATCATGATTAAGACTCAGCCTGGTCCAGCTGATAGTCCAACAGCCTTATCCTTGTCATATCAGTCAACTATTGCTGCATAACAAATTACAAACTAGTGGCTTAAAATAACAGACATGCTACAGTTTCTATGAGTCATTCTAGATATAACTTAGCTGGATCATCTTTAGTTTCCCACATAGCTACTATCAAAGTGTCAGGCTTCAGTGTATAGACAGACCTAACCTTTCTCTTCATGAGAGAAGAGACTCAACAGGAGACTAACTGTGGAAGCAAATTCTTCCAAGCTCATGTAGTTCTGGGCAGCACTCAGATCCTGTAGGCTACTGGACTGTAATTTCGTAAGGATATTGCCTGTCTTGTACAATAAAAACAACAATACACACATGCAACACAAAAACCTTAAAAACATGTGGTCAAAAGGCTGATGTCAGCTACCACAATGCAAAATCATATCCATTGATCAATTTCAAGAGAGTTTATTCCAGAAGAGGCTGCATCCTCTTGAGGAATACTCTATAAAACAAAACAACTATACATAATAGCAAATTTCATAATCTGCCCTCAGAGGATCCTAAAGAAGTATATCAGGACCCACTTTTATCATTTGAAGCCTGTTACAAAGTCTGGGCTAACAGTATATTGAGGAACCCACAGTTTCATCATAGACCTCTAGTTAGGGTGCACAATAGATGGAATACTGACCATTAGTCATCTTGTCGTGGATCTGGTGATTCCAAAGAGCCCTTACCTCTGACATTTCTCAGTCCATGAATGCATAATCAGGATACATATATTGGTTGACAAGGCTCCAATAAGTGAAACCCAACCTGCATAAGACTGCAATAATGGTAGGAAAGTTCAAGTGGAAGCCTCTGAAACTGCTCGTTTCCAAGAAGGTTAGAAAATTAAAAGCAATGCTGTAGCCCAGGTAGGAGAGCAGAATGGCAATGGCAGAAGCCTGAAGGATATAATGCTGGTGGTTTTTATTTTCACCCTATATAATTGATGAGTTTACATAACTTCTTCCTTTAAAAAAATGGATCATGGCAAATTATAGCAAGTAGCATACACTTAACCAGGTGTTATTTCCAATTACAGCTGCTGTGCCAGATGTGTAACTTTACTAGAACAGATCGATACAGCCTTGAACATTTGATATACAGTTATTGATCTGGCAAATGTGCTTTTTACCTCCAATACTAATCAGGAAAGAGGATTAGAAGGAGTTTATATTTACCTGGAATAGATGGAACTATACATATTTAGTCTTGCCCCAAAACAGCATTAACTCTACTAATTTTAACCAAATATCATCAGAAGAAATTCAGATCACTTAACCACTATACACAATATATATAGCTGGCTCTCTATATTAATTTTATTTTATAGAATTTACAATGATGTTTTCTAAAGTAATTGAGAAAAGGGATGTCAGGGCCCATGGTCAAGAAGAATCCTGTCAAAAGTCTAGTCAAACTGAGGGGAATGTTAAACTTGTCTTTGTCAGGGCTCACAGAGTGAGTGATCTATTGTCCGTCCATCCCATATAACATAACCTAGGATCAAGGAACCCATTTTACAGCAAATGAAGTGAACAACGAACATATGAGTATGCAGTTCTCTATTCCCAGACATACTTCATCATTTAGAGGCTGCTAGCCTAATCAAATGTTAGTATGGCCTCTTGAAATGCAGAACTGAGACACCAGATTGCAGATGGTGCCATTCAGAGTTGATTGCTGCCCTCCAAGGTGTGGGATATAGTTGAACCAATGAATCATATGGTCTTATAACTCTGATAGAATGAATAAATCAAGAAACAGAAGATAGAAATAGTGGCTCTTTTCCCCATACTTCCAGGTACTCACATTAGGATTTGTACTTCCTATGCTTATAATTTAAGCTCTGCTGGACCAGAGTTTCTGGTTCTGGTTCCCAGGGAGGACTCTTATAATAGGTGACATGGTAAAAGTTTCAGAAAACCTAAATGCAAAACTGCTACTTGATCGTTTTGGGTTTCTCCTGACTGACATGTCCAGAAAGCAAAACAAACAAAATGCTACTTTTCTAGCAGGAATAATAGAATAGATTATCATGAGGAGTTAGGACTGCTGCTACATAATGGAGGTAGGGAGAGTTATGACTAGAATTCAAGATATTCCCTGGGCAGTCATCATCTGGTGCTTCTATGATGAGTGATATTCATTAATGGGTAATTACAAGTATGACTTACAAGGGCTTATTATCCAGTGACACAGATCCCTAAAGGACCAAGGTGTATGTTGACTTATTGGGAAAGACCAGTGAAAAGGCTGCCTGAGAGTGAAGAGAATATAGAATCACAGTTTGGTGAGGGAGAGGAAATGTGTTAGTTTCTTTCCCTTCTTCTTTCATTATATTTTTTCAATGAAACTGTGACTGGCCACCACATGAAAAATAGTGATGATTTTGAGTGACTTTAACATGGGATGTGGGAGGATATGTCCAAGGAAAGTAAATGTTGCAGAAGCTCTTGGTCTCCACCCATGTCCCTTTAAGGTCTTATTATTTAAGTACATACTAATTGATTCCCAAATGCAATCTTATCTCTTGGCTCAAAGGCTTTTTTTTTTAATGATTTCATGTATTTATTCATTCATGAGAGACACACACAGAGAGAGAGAGAGAGAGAGAGAGAGAGGCAGAGACACAGGCGGAGGGAGAAGTAGTCTCCATGCAGCAAGCCTGATGTGGGACTGGATCCCGGGACTCCAGGACCATGCACTGAGCTAAAGGCAGACACTTTAACTGCTGAACTACCCAGGGGTGCCAGCCCAAAGGTTTATCTGGAACCTTTTCTGCCCTTGTCACAGCAGGCAGCATGTGACAGAAAAATAACACTTCTAGGATCAGTCTTGTACTGCCAACTCCAAGAGCTGATTTAAAAACACCCCAGCTCCCATGGTCCCAAAGGGAAACTTCACTAAGCCCTATAATCTGCAATGGTTCCCAGACTTCTAGTTGTCCACAGTGGCAACTTCCTTGATTAAATCTTTGTCTCAAGGTTTGCCCTTCAGAAAATTTAAATTAAAACAGACAGGCTTTGAGATCAAACTGACTGGGGTTCTAAACTTCATTTGGAGGGACACCTGGGTGGCTAAGCAGTTGAGCGTCTATCTGCCTTTGGCTCAGGTCATGATCTCAGGTCTGGTGATCCAGTACCGTATCAGGCTCCCTGTAGGGAGCCTGCTTCTCCTTTTGCCTGTGTCTCTGCCTCTCTGTCTCTGTCTCTCATGAATAAATCAATAAAATCTTTTTTAAAAAATGCATTTGGAAACATCTCTTTGCTATATATTTCCCTTCTTTTTTCTTCTTCCCATTTCTCCCTTCCTTCATTTTGCAAACAAAATTTATGTTAGAACATAATTCATTTTTGCAACTTAATATTGATAAATTCGTAATAACATTAGCTGGTAATTGTATAGAAATATTCACTTTAAAGAATATTTACCAAGTATAACTTGATAAGGTATCTATTTTTATATCTGACATATACTAGACTCTCTTTAAAGAGTCTGCTTTTGGACAGCCCCGGTGGCTCAGCGGTTTAACGTCGCCTTTGGCCCAGGGCATGATCCTGGAGACCGAGGATTGAGTCCCACATCCAGCTCCCTGCATGGAGTCTGCTTCTCCCTCTGTCTCTCATAAATAAATAAAATATTTTTTTAAAAAAAGAGTCTGCTTTTAAAAGTACCTTGCTTTAAAATAGAAGGTTAAAAAAGTCATTTTGTACTTATACCTGAATAATAGATATAATTAACATTAATTGTATAATTTTACATGATAATTTACATAGCACCTGCTGAGAGTAGTTGGTGTTAGAATATATTCACTAAAAGGCATGTATTTCAATGCTCACAGTGGTGTTACTTGTAATAGTACCAAACCGAAACTACCCAAATTGTCATTAAAACTAGAGTGATTAAAAAATGTAGGATAATTATCCTAAAAATTGTAGGATAATAGAATACTATGTGGCAATAAAATTAACAATATACAACTATTAGCAAAAAAAATTATTCTCACACACATAAGGTTGGAACCTCATATAAAATGTAGTCAAGAAGCTAGATGGAGGACTTCTCATGCCCTATTACTCATTTTTAGTTGCAGATCCAAACAGCAAAAGACATACTTTGCATTCCCAATAACAGAAGTCTACTTTACTGCTCCAATAGGATGCAGGAAGAATTTCTCCTTGCCCAGCAACCAGCTCAGCCAATAACAAAAATACCACAACTCAGCCAATGAGAAACCATCACCATCCTGAACTCTCACTTTTCTCCAATGGATTTTCATTCAAAGCAGTCCCTCCCAACCTAATTTTTTTCTTTATAAAGTAACAGGCCTCTCCTGGATCTCCAGACCTGCTTACAGTTTGCCATAGCTTGCATGTTCCAAATTGCAATCATATTGCTATTTCTGAATAAATCCATTTTGCTGATAAAATAACTGGCCATTTTACTCTTCGAGGCAATTGTGTTGAGCAAAAGAAGGCAGTCGCACACACAAAAAATACATATACCTTTTTTGTTCCAAATAATCTATACTGTCAGCAGTCAAGGTATTAATTACTTTGGGAGGCAGGCAAAGATAGGAAGAGGGCATAATGAGGGCTTTTGTTGAGTTGACAATATTCTGTGTTTTTGATATGGTCATTGGTTTTACAGGGGTGTTCGGTTTGTGAAAATATAATGAACTTTATATTTATGTATTCGTGTGTGTGTGTGTGTGTGTGTGTGTATGTGTGCACATACTAGTAAGTTAAGAAAAAGTAGAGTTAAAATTAAAGATACTGTTCTAAAGGTTATCTGGCACAACTAGGTTTTACAAACAGTAGAGTTCATTATTTAAATACATCAAAATATTTCCTTTGACATTTATCAAATGATTTCAACTGAAGTACTTTATTACTGCCAGGTAATTGATTTCTATTGTATCACCATCTCATGGGTAGATTTGTGGTATTTGAAACTCCAACATCCATACAATATGCATCAGAGTACTTTTTTTACTCAGTTAAAATTCATGGCAGGCTTGACAGATTCTGATTCAAAACATTAAATGTATCCTTCAAATTAATTTCTCTGATATTACTTTGAAATGCTTTAAAATTGGCTTTCAACTTTTTAATTTCATTACATAAATCATAACAGACAGACAATATTTCCTGGATACTTACAATCTCATTATATTCTCTTTCCCACCCTCTTTCTTCTTTTGACTTTTTTCTTATAGTTCAGGAAAAATTTTCTTATCATTATACCTTAACATCAGATATTAAACTTTACAATATTTAATATTCTGCCTTGATAGAGATTTGATGGTTGTAACAATGGGGAAAAGGTGACAATAGTAGACAAGAAAAGATGACTTTCTCCACATTAATAATTAAAGTCATGTAAACTTGGTTTACCAAAGTTTATGTTTACCAAGAACATAAAATATATTTAATCAAAAGTCTATTTTAATCAATCTGCTCATTCAACATTTATAAAGAAACTATTACAACTGACTATTTTGATACTGCTCTGAAAAAGAGTTCATTGTCTAATGGTATATGTAGCAAAAATGTCTCAACTTTTCTACTAGAAGTGCTAACTAGAGTTTGAGGTTCTAGGCAAGTACTGTTAAGCCTTTCAAGGTTAGTGAGTTATCAGAATTTATTTAGATGGCCAAATTAGTGATTACAGTGATTTTTCAACTGTCATTCATTCATTCATTCATTCACTTTTAGCTCCAGGTTTTCTTTTCCACCCAAAGTCAGCTCCTAAAGCATTTTGTTTCCATCTGCAAAAGGCCAGAGGTGTTTTCTTCACCTGATAAAGCTGCCAACACAAAATCCAAAATTTATTTTCTCCATTAGTTCACCAAAAACTCAATGTCTGAAATTTTAAGTGACATGGTAGGCTCTGAACAAAGATCAAGGAGAAGCAAACAAGAAAACGCTTTCCAAACAAAATGATAGGAGTGAAAAGTGAGCTACATTCAGAAGCTCTTGAAGAGATGAATAGGTGCTGAATGGCAGAGTAGAGAGGAGGGTGGTGTTGGGAAAAGAGATCTGGGAAATTTTCATTGCAATGATAAATTCCTTGCAACCAGGCTTCTTCCCTAAGTGATAATGATCTCTCTGAGAATAGTCAATGCAACACAGAGACACATAAAGTGAGCTTTAGATGTCACTTGACCCTGTATGCCCAAAGGAATACACTTTGCTTTGCATCAGAGGCTGCTGATAATCCTTTATATCCCATTGCATCAATTTGTCACCCTGAGAACACAGTCATCGTGTTGTTAGGAAGCAGAGACCACATAGAGTCCAGTGATAGATATTCTGGTCAACAGTTTCAGCTAAGGGCTCACCTAACAGCTATTATCATCCATGAGATAAGTGGATGAGTAAGTCTTCAGAGGATTTCAGAGCCCACATATCTAGCTGCTCTAGCTGATACCTAGTAGAACAAGAATGACCTATCCCTATTGCACCCTACTCAAACTACAGACCAGTAAGTATAATAAATCTTTTGGGTGGTTTTTTTAAATCTGGCTATAGTAACTAGAATGGTCACTATGGGAGACAAGGTATCTAAAATGAAACTCTGAAATATCTCCTGATAGAGCTTGCAGATTAATAAAGCAATATAAGATAAGCACAAGAATTTCTGGAGTATAAGACAATATTATTTTCAAAACATGTAACCATAAAGACACAATGGTCATGATGGTTGTTATCCTGAGAGAGGAAATGTACAAATTTTGGAGTCGGGAAATACTTCATGGAAAAGGTGGCATTTGAGATGCGTTATGTAGTATTTATTTCCAGGAAAAATTTTTTCATTCATACACAAAATCTGTACTTTCTTGGTAATTTAATATTTTTGGCACTGTAGTGTAAGTCTGACAAATGTAGTTTAAAAATGTTTACCCATTCTCCATACTCTGTTCATATATGCAGACTAAAAAGTGTGGCATGAGGGTGTCTCTATGTGGGTCCTGTGGTAAAATCTGTAGAGTCTATGCAAAGAAATGAATAAGGTGCATTGCTTCACATATTTACTTAAGAGACATTTGACCTTAGGAAACCTTTGGGGCACCTGAAAGTGCATATACAGTTGAACTGGAGTCATATTAGAACAACAAGCTGCCCAATTGTGTGCTTATATCAAATACCAAGATCATTTGAATAGCACTACAAGTATAACTTGAGAATTTAACCCACCTGTATGAAACATCCCTGCTAGAGCATTAGTGAGCTAAGTAGTTAAGGAATGGTAGAAACAAAGTTGCTCACAATTAAAAATACAGATGTTACTCATCTCTTTTCAATCTTCCAGTTAAGTTTTTCTCAATTGCTGGTGAATGTTCCAGTGTGAACACCTCTAGGAGAATTACCCTCTGCCTACCAAACCAGAGTCATTATTGAGAATAACCTCACATTGCTAAGATGTTTTATCTCACATACAGAATTTTCTATGTAGTGGAGTGGCCTCCAAGCTAGCTGGAACACAAACTGCAGGAGTTTCAGAATCTGGCTATTTCTCAAAAATATCACAATCCTAAATATGAGACTTATACAGACTGTGTAATCTTTTTTTTTAGGCAAAATTTATCCTATAGAATTTTTGTATGACTGAAATACATCAGATAATTGTTCATTTTTCAATATTGAATAAAAACAAATTGGAATATCTAAAGAATAATCTTAAATACTCTAATATTAAGATATAACTATGGCATGTGACTCTTAAGTTTATTATTTAGCATGCTTGTCCCTCACCCACCCATTCTAATAGGAAAACACTAAGAAATCCACTGACCCAATTTGTACTATCATAATTTGACACTTCAGCACTTAAAAAGGCTAAGTAAGCCACAATAAAAACATATTAGTTTCTCCTTCATTATGAAAGTTAAAACCAACAAATTAGCCCACAAAGTCTCGTTCACTAGAGACTTGCCTCAAGTCCCATATCGATTAATAGCTGTATAAACATATAAACAATTCTGCCCTCTGGATGGTGAATTGCTGCAAAGAGGGATGTGATATTTCATCAAGAGTTTAGAGCATACATGTTAATATTTGCGATTAAAGTAAACTATAATGCCCAGCGGTTTTCAACTGAAGCAATTTGTCTTCCCCCAAGATTACATTTTGCAGTATGTAGAGACAATTGAGGTTGTCCCAGTTGGGTGGCACCTAGTAGGTAGAGGCCAGGACTCCTGCTAAATATCCTACAATATAAGAACAGCCCCCACCACCCCTATCCACCCCCCGCAACAAAGAATCATCTGTTCAAAATCTCAATGCCAAGGTTGAAAAACAGTTGCATAGCTCTTATTAAAAAAAAAAAAAAGTTTTAAACTTAGATTATAAATGTTCAGATGATATATTTTCTCCTCAGACTTTCAATTTTTAGATGAAATTTTATTTTTATCTAAGAAAATCTAGAGTATTAATGAGTATGAATAATGTTTCTTAAAAACTACTGATTCACCTAAGTTCAAAAAGCCATTTTTTTTTTCAGGTGAATAGAGATGAGTGCTATCTAGGAAAGATGAATTTCTAGACATAAAACTAACTGGAGGGATATTGGAAAGATTAATCTGACATACTTGTAAAATGATACAAGCTTAACTCCTCTTAGGTGTGTGGGGGAGTTCACCCCAAAAAAATGAAGAATGAAGGTGATGGTTTTAGCAGCTTTTTTGAGGCATCACTAATACCTGGAGGCATAGATTCTTAACTTAGGTGAAAGCCTGTACTTGGCTTCCACTCCTATCATTTTAGCCAGTACATTAAGAATTCACTGGAAGAAACAATCTAGAGATGATAAAACTGGTAAAAAAAAAAAAAAAAAAAAAAGAAAGAGAAAAAGAAAAAGAAAAAGAAGAGTAAAAAAATAATTTTATACATGCTAATATTTTTTTAAAATTTTTATTTATTTATGATAGTCACAGAGAGAGAGAGAGAGAGGCAGAGACATAGGCAGAGGGAGAAGCAGGCTCCATGCACCGGGAGCCTGATGTGGGATTCGATCCCGGGTCTCCAGGATCGCGCCCTGGGCCAAAGGCAAGCGCCAAACCACTGCGCCACCCAGGGATCCCACATGCTAATATTTAAAATAGTCTCATCTGGAGATACACCTTTCTAAGTGATGGTATCTAAGAATCTAAGAAATCCACATTATGGCCATGATATTCTTTTGTATTCTGCTCTTGGTATTTCTCTCCTCTATGACTTAAATGAACTAACCTTGAAGACTGATGACCCTTGTATAAAAGACTGGAAACTGAATAGAAAGAGAAAGTTGTAAATAAATTCCTAATTTAAAAAAGACTGTTACCTTTCCATGATAATGCAAAATGGTTCTTTTTGACTTCTGAAGATTTGAGTTCTGAGAAAGCCCATTTTATAATTTAAAGTGTACAATATAGCTTTATATTTTAAATGTAATTTTAATAGAATTGATAAATCCTGCATAATTATTCCATTAACCTCTGTAAACATTCTCATTTTCTCCTGCAACTCAGTAGCTGAATGAAAACAGACCCCTAGGACCTCATTTACTTGTTATACCTGTCTCATTTACAAGCCAATTAATTTACATTTTCAGCATTTCAATTATACAGCTCTATTAATGCCCCAAATAATCTATGGTGAGTAGCTTTCTAAATTCAAACTATTCTGAAACTCTAAAATTCTAAGTTTTCTGTCATGTGATATAAGCCAAAAAGTACATGTTAATAAGGTATATGACATAAGACCAAATATGTACTATTACATATTTCATAATCCAAATGGAGCAGTTTATTATCCTTAAACATCATTCAGTTAATATTCTTTTCTCAAAAAACACAATATTCAAATATATATGTGTCAGCAACTAAAATAGTGCCTTGTGTATGTAGAAGTTCAACATGCATGTGCTATTATCATAGGGAAGACTACAACCTGTTCTCAAAGCTCTGTTCCTCCTCCTCGTGGGCACATAGCTGGACAGGTGAGTGTAGCCATGTCGTGGAGATGTAGCTAATGGAACATGAGCAAAAGAGAACTGTGCATTTCCTGGCCTGGCCCATGAAAACCTGCCGGGCACAATCTTCCCTGTTTATTTTCCTTACAGTAGCTTAGAGTGGAGATGATCCCAGGGTTACCTGGATCTTTACATTTCTGGCGGAAGGAGAAACGGCTGGCTAAGAGCACCTGCTTTGGTCTATTACATGAGTGAGAAGTGAACTTGTAGAGAATAAGTCATGAATTGTGAGGGTTTATTTGCTTTTATCTGTGAGGAAAAAAAACTAAGTAAATTTTCTCTGACCTATGGAATCACAAAAATAAGCTGTTTGGGAAATGTATGTGTGTCCTCTTCATACACACACATACACACATCAGAACCTAAATATACATGTTTTGATAACTTTCAACAAACTTTCTTTTTATGGAATTTATTACTGTTCATGGTAAGAAGTTTAAAAATCTAGATTCAACAAGCTAAGGATTAAAAGCCTCTATCTATCATCTTGTTGCTCGCCTTTCCACCATGAATACTCAAATATCCTTATTCAAATAAATCTTGGACTACCATGGGTGGCAAAGCTTCCTGTTTTGTTTTTTCCTTCATTCCTAATGACTCAACTTCTTGCAACTCCACTTGGTTTCACTTTTTATTCCAAATTTATCTTTCCTTTCCTGACCTTGACTTTTCCACCATTACTATTCAGATATCATAAAACTTTTACCTCAAAAGTACCAAGCATTTGACTTATTCTAAATATTACATAAACTTGGACTATATTCATTTTGAATGGTCTTTTTTGATTAGATCAATGGCAATATTTCAGAGATTTCTCACTGATATTCACTTTTATAGAGAACCTTTGTTTTTTTTTTTCATTTTGAGCAGTTGAGCCGAACAAAATCATTGTGTCTTTCTTTTTTTTTTTTTTTTTTTTTTTTTTTTTTTTTTTTTTGTGTGTGTGTCTTTCTTTTATTGTCTCAGAACTGTTAACCCAAGTAGCGTATATAAAAAATATAGGTAAGAATTTCAAAATTATATGCATCGGTGACATTTCTCTTCATGATGTGAGCATTGCTGCATGTTCTTTTCCACTAGGATAGCTTTTACAAGGTACACCGTGTCATTGGCCTTTTATTTCACGAAGAGGCTTGCCATGTTCACAAAAGGCTGACAGCTCTACTCCAACTAGTGAGATTTTAGAGGAGATGGTGACAGTGTGGCTAAGCCAGGCTTCACAGTGGGTTGTCTTTGCAGTGTTAACATGAAAAGCTAGAGAGCAAAAGGAAGATTGAATAGAGCCCTAGATGAAAAGGAAATAAAGACCTAGGGACCTGTCACATAACACTTATTTTCCAGAGTAAAAGTAACTGAGATGGAATAAAGAACAATGACTTTGAAGTCAGGAAGACCTAGATTCACATATTTTAACCTCTCTTAGTTTCAGTGTCTTTATCTTTTACAAAAGGAGACAAAAGAATCTACATATTAAGATTATTATGAAGATTAAGTGAAAATGTGTAAAACAAAAAGGCCAGCTCTGCATCTGCCACTCAGAAGTACTTTTAAAAAATATATTTATTGAAGACTCTTAGGTGCCAAGCACTGTCCTAGGCGCATAGGCAAAAATCCTTGCCCCATGGGGCATACTTTGTGTGGGAGAAACTGAAAATTAAGAAGACAAATGAAGTGTGTATTACATTAAGTAGTGAGAAGGAAGGAGAAAAATAATGTAAAGAAGAGGGATGGGAAGGGGTCCATATAGAATAATAAAATGACCTGATGAGAGGGGATAGTCTAACAAAAAGCAACACTGTAGTAAAGCAAGAGAGTGAGCCATGTGGATACTTGAAGACCATCAATTCCAAAACAATAAAGCAAAACAAAACTAAGGCAAAATCATGCCTGACCTCTTCCTAGAAATGCAAGGAAATAGATGGAGCAAGGGTGGAAGTAGTGAGGAACAAAGGTCAGAAATACCATGTATGGCTTGTAGGTCTTTGTTAGGACTTTGGCTTTTACTCCAAAGGAGATGGCATGCCTGAAGCATACTAAGCAGAGAATTGACATGATCTGACTACCTTTTAATAGGATCACTCTGGCTGCTCTTTTGAGAATAGAGAGAGAGGAGACAGGTAGAAAAGCAAGCAGACCAGTTTAAAAGCTTTTATTAATCCTGGTAAAAGATAAAGGTCGCTTAGTCCAGGGTGGCAGCAATAGAGATAATAAGAAGTAGTTAAACTTTGTATGTAATTTGAAGGCTGAATAGGCAGGACTGTGAGGGACTGGATATGGAATATGAGAGGCAGAAAGGGGTCAAGGATAACTCCAAGGTTTTTACATGAACAACTAAAAGAATGTTTAATTCTTTTCTCTTTCCTTTTTTTCTTTTTGATTTTCTAATATTTGGGGGCTTGTCAGTCGACAATACTTAACTATATATCTTCTAAAAACTGGATTCCTAACAATTTTATGAATGAAGCCTGCTAATCAGTAACTGACATAATCAGGCCACATAAGACACTGTGGGAATTGGAGGGAAGATGACCTCAATTATGTTTCAAGAGCAATATTTAAGAAATATTCATAAATATATTGAGGTATTATAGAATTTGAATAAGACAGAGCTAACAAAAGGGATTCATCCTTGATCAGCTCAAAAATCCATTTTACAGTCCTCTGTAGTGCGTAAGGTATTATTTTTTTGTAGAATAGTGCCTTACTATGTATTTTATAAACTGTTACCTCATTTGTTGATGTATTTGTTCCCATATTGGGTTAAAATAGATCCTGGGAATAAATAATAAAACAGTTTTAGTGCAACAAGTTTATTTCTTGCTTATGAAAAGTCAAGTGGGGGTCAGGCCATTTCCTTACCAGGCAGTGGCTAAGAGTTTCAAGGTCCAAACATCTTAGAAATAACTTTCAAGGACACTAAAGAAGAAGAGAGAGATGCAAAGGGAGTTTATGCTCTCGAAAATATGGCCCTAGAAATAGCATACTCACTTCCATTCACATTTCTTTGGCTGCAACAATGAAATCAATTTACTATAAGGAATCTGAGAAGTAAAGGAAAATATATGGAATGTTTGAAAAACACTGTTTTGCCTGCCACTGGTAACTTATCCAGAACTTTTATCTTCTCACCTTATGTATACAGCCTCTAGGTGGGTTATGCTTTTTATCTGTTCTTCTAGTCTTTGTCTTTTGATTGTAGTGTTTAGTTCACTTACTTTATCCTTTCTAATAAGGGGTATTTATGTATCTCAAATTGATCTTTACATCTTTTTGCCTTTATTTTAAATTTCCTTATTCCTCCATTATTACTTTCTTTTTAAGTAGTTATTTTTTAGTATACTATTGGTTGGCTTCCTTGGTATTTTCTTAACTTTCTATTTTGGGATTATTTCCTAGTGGTTACCCTATGAATTATATTTGCATCTTCAAACAAGCTTGTTCATATTAAAGCCAATTTAACTTCCATAGTAGACAATTTTTTCTTTCTTTCTAGTTCTCTACCATTCTTCCTTCCATTGTACTTAATGCAATACAAATTGCATATTTATACATTTTAAGCCCATCCCTAATTAAAATCTATGTAAGAAGTTATTTACAGTAAAGTGGATTTCAGGAAATATTTTGACCAGTAAGGCCATGAAGAATACGATGAAGTCTCAGATACTAATTTCATTTTGTTCTAATCTGTTTCAGAGAAGACAACAGATTTTAGTTTGATTTAATATACACTAAGAATTAACATTCAACCTAAAAGTAGAGTTTAGTATCAAGCTCACATAAGTTATCATCAAAGGTCCAGAAAATTCCATGGAAGGTTAGGAGAAGGGAATATTAAACTGAAGCTGTGTACTACAGTTTACAAACCTTTTCTTCCACATGCAGAGGAAATAAGGCACTTTGAGATAACCACAGATGGTCAGAAGTTTGTCTATACTGTTCCTTTCATGCTCAGATTCTGCATTTGAATGTTCAAAGACCTCACTAGGGTTCAGTGATTTGCTAGAAGGACTTACAGAGCTCCAGAAAGCAATTATCTCATAACTAAGGTTTATTACAGCAAAAGGGAAAAGGTTCATAGGGCAGGTTCCAGGAGACATCAGAAGTAAGCTTCCAATTTCTTTCTCATAGTGGAGTCACATGTATAACACCTCTTTCTCCCAGCAGCAATAGATGCTGATACAGAGCACTGCTAAACAGAAAAGTTTATCTGAGCCTTGGTGTCCAGCCTTGGTGTGGTCCATCATGTTGGCATGGCTGATCACCCATGTGGCTAACCTTGGCCTCCAGCCCCCGAGGGCCACAGCATAAACCACAATGTTAGCATAAACCAGTGTGGCCCAGGGCACACATTTCAAACATTCTTATCAGGGAGGGTATCTCAAAGGCTTAGACATTATTTCTGAGGAGCAGAGCAAAGGCTAAACCTTTCTGTGGAGTGCACAGAGTGTGGACAATCCAGCTGTGCTGAGTTAATCCTTTACTGCATAGGATCTCAGCTTGAGAAGTCATGGGACAGATCTGACCCTCGTGTAAATGACCCACACTTGTTGGCAGAGCCTGGTCTTGTATAGGCCCCCCAAAATATTCATCATCTCTCTAAAACAGAAATGTCCCACAAAGAAAAAAATTTCTTTCTCTGGGCAATTATCTCCCTGCAACTAAACAGCCCTATGGTAAACACCATAAGCCCTTTTATATAATACATGTTTACTATGTATCTTCTCATTATATACTTGGAAATAAAAATTAACATGGTATCCTTCCTCAAGAAGTCACAGCCAAGCATAGAGTAGTAAGGCAAGAAAAAGTGTTTAAGTATGGTAAAGTAGGTGCTGTGGAAAGGATAAGTGTAGCACATAATGATGCACAATGATGGGTCCCCTAACTCAGCTATAGCAGGCAGGGATCACTGCTAATAGGAAGTGACCCTAAATCTGAGTTTTAGGAAAATACAAGGAGAAGAAGCAGAAAAGCAAATTATTGCCACAATTCAGCCCCTCCACATTCATGGAGTTATGAGATAAAATGCAGTGTGTGGAGAAACTTTGAGAGGGTTAGTTTGGATGAGCAGGAGTGCTGAGGCCACATAAAGCATGATGGAAATGTGTAGAAGAGTCAGGACTACCCAATAATATTCAAGGCTGATCCACTCTCTGACATACTAATCTTTTTAGTGTTTTTTTTTCCCTCAACAGGAAGTGAGAATTTGAATAAATACCCATGCTGAAGTTTTAACTGAATAATAATTGAATGTTTTAATGTTATTTAAACAGTCTTGTACCTTTCTCTTAATATAGTCCAGGATTTTTATTCTGGAGTAGCATTTTATGTTTGTATACATATAAATATAAGAAAGCCTCAGTAGGCATTAGTTGAATTTATTAAACTAGTGATACAATTTCAATGAAATACGGAAGTTAAAGCTCAGGGGAATAAAGCAATACTTAATAAAGCCATACCAAACTATTAGAGAGATCTGTGAAAAACAATGTCAGATGGAAAATCTCACTTCATAGCCCTTTCCTGCTATTATTACACCCTCATTATGAGTAAGATGAGTCTTTTTGTAGCACTTTGCAAACCCTGCATCCAATAGGAGCACAGAAATGTAGAAATAACTGAATTTCATTTGAATACCTATGAATGCATTTTCAGCTGTTTGCATCTTAGAAATGGCCAAATATGCCTCCTGGTGGCAAACTGCAGGTACATTTCAATTGGAGCTTCCACTTCACAGATATCACAAGGGTGAAGTCAATTTCAAAATTGCCCCTGAGGTATCAACTCTTCAAAGACTTTCCCATAACACTGTGAAAGGAAGGTTAGAACTCAAAGAAGGTGTTAGGCTAGGCATGAGGTAAATCACATGCCACTACCATGAGTGATGATCATTCTTGCAAATAAACCACAAACGCATTAAAAAGCACCTACCAATAATATTTTTAAAATACTATAAAATTATGATGGGATTCTTAAAAGGGCTTTGTAGATACTCAGTAGTTACAAAATTTAAGATACCATGCTTTTGGTTTAATATTTTTTTTCTCTTTTAAGACGCTCAAAAATTATGCTATAAAATAGATTCTTTTAAATTTGCACAATAATTGGAGAGATGCTGACAACATTGTTGTCATAATTAAAAGGGGACAGAGCAAGGGAAGCATTTTCCAGAAGGTAGTGCCCAGAAGCACTCCTCTCTCATGTTCTCAAGTTCTACTTTTTGAAATCTGTTTCCCATTTCTGTCTTTACCACATGTATTTGAGCCCATCACGGTCCAAATCCCAATTTAAACACAAAGTAGGTAAAGAGACATCTCCAAATCTGGTCCCAAAAAACACTGAAGGGTTTCAAATTTATTTCCTTAGCAGAAAAGTTAAATAACATCTGTCACAAGATTATGTGCTTCCCAAAATGAAGCTGAAATGATTTCCAAAATGTATTTCAGAATTTTTCTCAATGCCTCAACTTTGGATAACAATTAGAACAAGTTAATTGGTCTTGAATACTCCAATCCAACTCCAGCAATAGTTCCAGAAAGATTTAAACATATGACGAATATGTTTTAACTAATATGGATAATTCTCCTTATTAGTCTTTAAATGAATATGTGCTGTCAGCTGGATTCAGTGGCTGTTTGCCATTTGTGAACACCAGAGATTAATAATAGCCTGCTTGAAAGAATAGATTTATTCTCTGGCCTTACTGGCGGAATAAAAAATGTTAAAGGCTGAATATTGAATTCATTGCTAACAATTAATTCTCCTGGATAATGCATGTGTTATGGGCATGTTGTGAGTGCAAGTGGTCAACATTCATATTAGTCTGAAATATCAGCCCCGTAAGTGATGTTAGAGCTTGACTCCAAACATCCACAATGTACACAGGTGACTGAATAGGAGACAGAGCTGGTTAATGGAGATGGGAACAATTCTTTGAAAGTAGTCACCCAGCTGTAATTCACAGGGAAAGTGAATGGATCAAATGACTCTGATTACCTGTCAAAAATTATTTCCTATCAGTCCTGTAAAGTACCTAATCCTTATAATAATCAACAACAGATGATCTTTATAGTAAAGTAATGAATAACACAAGATTTAATATGAAAAATAACATAAATCAAGCTTCAATGGAAACTTCTCAAGGCTGGTTTGCAGCAACATGTGCTAAGTTATTTTGGATTTATGTGACTCTAAAATAATAGTTATTGTGAATAAAGTTGATAGAAGGGTCATCACTGCATTCCTCCCACACAAACAAGTATCCATATTCTTTGTCAATAATATAGCTATGAGATGCTGTTACACCAGAGGACAGGAATAGGATGGAACAGGTATAACTGTCTGTAGTCTCTGTCAGATTTTAAAATTTTAAGTGAAGAAATTACTGTCTAGAACAGGCTTTGGCAAACTGGGGCTCACTGATCAGATCTGTCCCAGTGTCTGCTTTTTAAATAGCTTCATTAGAACAAAGCCACACTTGTTCATTTTGTGTTTTATCTATGGCAATTTTCATACTACAAAGCAACAGAGACTGAAAGGTCCCCAAAACCTAAAATATTTGCCATTTGGCCCTTTTCAGAGGAACTCTGTTGTCCTTGGGCTAGAACTTCTAGATCGCATTGAAATGTACCCACACATTAACCCAGCACCCACTGACAGTTTCAGACCCAGTGACATTGAGGTCCTAAATTTTGGTGAAACCCTCTAGACTAGAGTTCTCCACGGGGGTCTCTAAGATGAGATCATGCCATCTCTGGCATTATTAATTGCCTAGTATGGTTCTGACATCAGACAGAGTGCCTGAGCTAGAAGAGATCCACAGTCCTTCTGTCCTGGACTTACATGCTTGTGGAAAAACATATATTCCACACATGATTATGCAAATGATTGTTTACTCATTTTAAAAATGGCATTTTAAGGGGTGCCTGGGTGGCTCAGTGTCTTAAGCATCCAACTCTTGATTATGGCTCAGGTCATGATCTCAGGGTCATGAGATCAAGCCCAGTACCTGGCTCTGCACTGGGTGTGGAGCTTGCTTGAGATTCTCTCCCTCCCTCTCCTCACGTCCCCCTACCTCTCCCCAGTTCATGAACATATTCTCTCTCCAAAAAAAAAAATAAATAAATAAAGTAAATTAAAATAAAGTAAAATAAAAATGGCATTTTAAAATGGATCAATGCACAATAAGAGTTTAGCTTGTCTGAGTTGAGGACAGTGACGGGAATGAGGATGATGTCTGAAGGGTGAGGAGGAGGTCCAGTGAGCAGTGTGCTAGATGGAGGAGTTCCCTGTGAGAGACAGGGACTTGAGACAGGACTTTAATAACTTCAAAGAAGAAAGGCCACATAAGAAAGGCCACAGTCAAAAAAAAAAAAAAAAGAGAGCTGTATTAGAAAGCATCGAGGTACATCTAAACAACTCTCTCTAAAAGTGTACCCATTTGGTGTGGGCTCCAGATTTTAGCCTCTAAGTCTTCACAGTAAAGCCTCACTATGCATTCTGGTTCAGACTAGGAGAGGGCTCAACAAACTGAAAAACTGTGTGCCAGGAAGGGGAGAAATCAAAAAGTGATGACTGCTTGCTTCTGAAGATGCACTTGCCAGCATCTTTAAGGGAATTTGTATGGAGGTGTTGAAACAAAGGAAATGAGCACTGAAGGACTGCTGACCTTTCTCTGTGCTCTTGTTGGTAATTCCTAGCAGAGGTCTCTTTACTGATTTCATGTGAACAGAAGCCCTCTGGAGTCTTCACAGAAGAGAAGTGGGCTTAAAATTCCCTGTGGCCATCTCAGTAAACACTGGAGACTAACTGTACAGAGAGGAATCTTCCTGCTTCGTTCAGTTTCTAACCTTTAAGGAATATTCAGAAACAAAATGGGTGGTACCTTGAATCAATTGTCCTTTTAGCACCACCATGTTTCCTCTTTGTCTCCTCCACAGATTAGCTGCCAGGAATAGCTCCTTGCAACTGTTCAACAAGTGAGTTCCTAAATACACTCGGAGGATCCTGTGAGGAACAGGGCAAAAACAACTAGAGTAAGTCATTCAAACAATGTGTCTTTAACTGGTCTTAACTTTCCTTTACCTGTAGCGGAAGCTTCCAAAAGGATTATTTGGGCAATGACTCCCCGGATCTAGTTAGAGAAATTATATTCTTTCATCATTCCCCTGGCACTAGAGCCCTCCATGCCTAGAATAAGGATTTGGCCCAGGTTGTCTCCTTCAGGTGGGCAGAGTAGGCCCGCAGAAGCTAAGGCTTGATGATAGGATGGTATCACTCTCCCTCACCTGACTGGATGATCTAAAACGAGAGAGAATCAAGCAAAATGAACACAAATGAAATAGAAATCATCAATTCATTCTGTTTGGCTGAATCAGATCAGAGTCTATTTTTCCTGTGTTGAAATGTGTCTTCTTGTGGCACCTGGATGGCTCAGTCGGTTAAGCATTTGCCTTCGGCTCCTGATCCTAGAGTGCTGAGACTGAGCCTGGTGTCAGGATCCTTCCTCGGTGAGGAGCCTGCTTCTCTCTCTCCCTCTGCCTGCCACTCTGCTTATGTGTTCTCTCTCTCTCTCTCTGTCAAATAAATGAATAAAAAAGAATAAATGAATACAATCTTTAAAAAGAAAATAAAAGAAATGTGTCTTCTCCCTAGCTTTGGTACCCATCAAACTGCCAGAGGTTCTCAGCAAATTATCAGTCAACCTTACTACCAAACATCTGATTTCTCACATGCATCTCTTCCTTCCTCAAGCTCTGCATCTCCTTTGACCCTTCCTACTTCTCAACCCATCTCGTTTTTCTATTCTCTTTTAAAAATTATAGATCCTATTGTTTTTGTCCATTTATCCCATTTTTGGTGTATATTGAAATGCAAAAACAGTTAACAGTGGCTCACATATTTTTGATGACCTATCACATGGTCTTTGAAAAGGGCACCATGTTTTTTAGCTTAGAAATGTGTCATCTTTTTATCACCTCAATTTTGAGATTGAGTTAGATCATTGCCTAAATTTTCTGGTGGCAGAGTTCCATTCCATCTTCCTCTGATGTTGCTGCAGAATTGTCAAGCCAATCTTGATTTCCAGACTAGGCCAAGAAGTGGACTGGAGAAGTTGTTGGCATTATGTGATGTTGTTGTATGTGATATGCTATCTCTAAGCCACTGCTCCCATACTGTGTCTGTATCTGGGGCACTTGTACAGATTTTAGAGGCTGATATTCAAGATGTTCCTCGAGGCCGATTACTTATTGGTCCAAGTTCTAACCATAAAGAAGTAAAGCAAGCTATTGCTTGAGCTCTTAACAAAGAAAATATGGGATTTTCAGCTACCATTTGTAAAATTGGCTGCCTTCACAAGTGGGCCTAAGGAGCAGAGGATTAAGAATAACAACTATATATTATAGCACATGTAGAGACCAAAAATACTTGCTCTCTATATTTTTCTATTATTATCAGGTAAGTTTATATTTATTTTATTTATTTGGGAGAGAGAGAGAGAAAGAAAGAAAGAAAGAAAGCAGGGGAGGGACAGAAGGAGAGGGAGAAGCAGACTCCCCACTGAGCAAGGAGTCTGGTATGGAGCTCCTTCCCAGGACCCTGGGATCATGACTCGAGTGGAAGGCACATGCTTAACCCACTGAACCACCCAGGTACCCCATAATACATTTATATTTAGACTAAAAACCAGAACTGGGCCCTTTTTTATATGCTGCTCCCTAGGATCATAGCAGCAGATGTTAATAGTATATGTATGTATATATGGGGATCTCTATGTCAGTATGTATGTACTTAAATGTGCTAAATGTAGCAGAGCTTACTGACTACTATCTTACCTTTCCTCTTTCACTCAAACAGGAAACCCAGTTTTAGAAGCTGTGAGTGGTTATCACTTCACACGGAAGCACAGACATAAAACATACCCTTCAAGTCCCTTCCTATCTATAATTCTTGGCTCTTTCATGCCTTTAGAAATCATTTCATGGAAACCACCATATAATATTTTTTTAAAGCTACTGGTGACTCTCAAGAGTTCCTGGAATGCATGAATTTGAAATTTCCTGACACTACTTTTCATATACCTGGAATAGCATCCCAAGAATGAGTCTATTTCTGACCACGTTTTCTTACACTTATAAGCAAAGAGAACCTAACAGAATTTAGCTGTCCCTTCTCAACTGCTTTATCCCATAGAACAAGCAAAAAGTAAAAAGATATTAAATATTTTCACACGTTCCTATCCTCACTTCTGAATTACAGTGCTATTTAAGAAAGTGGGGGCAAAGCAGAAGGACAAGAAAAAGAGAACAAAGGAAGTAAAAACTGAAAGGGATCATGAAAAAATAGTCAAATAACATCAGATTGGAAGTAGGTTCAATAAGAAACCAAAACTTGAGAATTAGAAGGATAAAACTTGATTTTGAATATTTCTCTCTTTCAAATAAATATGAAGAGAAGATATGATCAAGATTTGATACATTTAAGAAAGTTGCAAAGAGAATACAGACTGACTTAGTCATTACATCCTAAGATATCACAAATGGGTATTAAGGCTTGAGTGTTCTAAGATGTGTATTTAGGGAAGATAAAAGTATGCCAGAACTGATCTACTTATATATTTTCTAAAGATTTTATTTATTTATTTATTTATTTATTTATTTATTCATTCATTCATTCATTCATTCATTCATTCATTCACAACACAAAGTGAGAGGCAGAGACATAGGCAAAAGGAGCCCAATGTGGGACTCAATCCCAGGACCCCAGGATCACAACCTGAGCCAAAGGCAGATGCTCAATCACTGAGCCACCCAGGTGCCCCTGATCTACTCATATTTAATAAATAGTGAGTGACAAAAAAAACCCATAGATATTGTAACTACTTAGAAAATATAATAATTTATAGTGTCATGGTTTAGAAGGTATCCTATACCACATGATGAATCATTTTTTTCTTTCAGAATCATATCTTCTTGTTGAGATAAGTGAATTTAAGCATTTTAAGTATCTCCTTATTAAAATAACTGAAATTAGTCTTGTTACTTTAATTTCTGGCGAGCCCATAGAGAGAATTTGCAAATTCCCATAGTTGGAGCAAACGTCTAAAATGCAAGGCTTTTCCAATTGTACCTCTTTTGTTAGTAGAATGAAAACTTATCAGAGGAGAAAAAAAAGTGCTAATATGGTTAAAATAAATCAATGTTATAGAAATCATATAAGCAGGCAGACATGACTTAATGAGAGATGATGAATAAGAGACTTTAATTTGATAGATTCTAAAAGGCATAAGCCTCTTCCTTGAGAAGATGAGCCTAAACAATGAACAATGAAGCCCTATTTCACGCTTCAGAGATTATAGGATGATCTGTGTATTCACAGGTAAAAGCAGGAATGCTGTCATGGCCACAGAAGAAAATTTATAATAATGTTTGAGGAATCTCTTGTAAACACTCTAGAAGTAGATATATGCAGGTGCAATATACCTGTTGAAATTCTTTCTAGAGAAAGATACTTTATAAATCAATAAATATCATATTGGTGAGTGTGCAATCTTCTTAGAAGAATAAGTCAAAATCTTCTAACCTGTTAAAACATATTCACACTACCAATTTTTCTTGTAGGAAAAATTAACAGGAGTGTTAAAAATTCAAATTCCTTTTTTTCAGTGCCTACTCTGTATTAAACACACTGAGGGAATTTGGAGGCCACAAATAAAAGTCACTGCATTTGCTCCTAAGAACATCACAATGTACCAAGGGGACTTGACATTTAGATAAAGCAAGACCAGTAAACATTTTACTTGTTGGAATGGAGTCAAGGACAAAAAGGAATGAGAGCATAGTCAATGGAGCTCCTAGATAGATCTGGTCAAGAGTTAGGTAGGGAATACTTCCCAAATGAGTGAAGTAAAACCACAGTGTGGGTGCTTTTGAGAAGAAATGAACAGAAATTCGCAAGTGGTATTATTATACAAGTACATATCTAGCCACATAAGTAGAGGAAGGACATGGATGATGATTTTCTAGAACAAGTTGAAAATTGATTATGAAGTTTGACATCAAATTTTGTTTAAAAGTGCTATATTCCAAAAATGAATGAAATAGACAAAATTCAAGCAAAATTGCTCAAAGAAACTTATCTCCCTTTCCAAGATATATGCATGCATGTATTATATATGTAGTATGTCTATACACATATGTATTACTATAGCATATATGTGTACTTGTATGTGAATATGTGTGTATATATTTTGTGTATATAAGATACTAAGAGAGAGTAGTAGTTAATCTTGAAAATCATGAATCCAAGAAATGATTTAATACCTATAAATTATAAAATGTGTATGTAGCAGAAATTGTGTGTGTGTGTGGTAGAAATTTTTAAAAAATAAATAAGCACATGACCAACTTATTTTAAGATTTTGGAAACCTGGGAAACCTATGTGTATCAGTGATTGAGCATTTGCCTTCAGCTCAAGGTGTGATCCGCTGGTCCTGGAATTGAGTCCCACATCGGACTCCCCGCAGGGAGCCTGCTTCCTCTTCTGCCTATATCTCTGCTTCTCTCTCTGCTCTCATGAATAAATAAATAAAATATTTTTTAAAAAAGATTTTGGAAACCTGAAAGGATCAGTGGACATTAAATAAATGTGAGAAGTATTCAGAATCTCCTTCCTTTCTCCACTCTCCAATGATACCAAGTCTAGACACTGTCGCAGACAGGCTTAGGAAACCTTCCCAAATGGTTTATCTCTGACTTTCACAAACTTTCCCGGAGAATATAATAGAGTGGAAGTTATCCAATTCATTTTATGAGATTTATATAACTAAAATTTCAAAACTAGACAAGGACAGGACACAAAAGAAATAAAAGTCAACCTTATGGACTCAAAAGCTTAGAAACATTGAATTGCATTGGTAAATTAACTTCAATGATGTATAAAAATTTACATATCATGAATGCAAGGCAGAAAATCCTAAATATGCAATTAATGCTAGCAATTATAGAACTATAGAAAGTGCCCACTACAATGGACAGAATCTCAGATTTTCAAAATCTTTGTAAGATGGAAAGAGAAACACAAAATTACAAATGAGTACTAAAATGTGGTGTGATTCAGAGGGAATTAGTTCAGGAAAAGTATGCCAGAATGAGCTGAAGTCTCAAGAAAAGCGTTAACAAATATATATGTTCCACGATGTGAAAGAGAAATAGAAAGTCGTAATCCCAATGCTTAAAGAAAATGATAAAATGCTAGCAGCTGAAGAAAGAAGGCACTCCTACTCAAATCCAATTTTAGTTCAGTCGTCTAGAATCAAGAAAATAATGTTTATAATAGAAATGTATTGGAGATCCTAAATAAGTGATAAAATAATCTAAGATTTCTACTTAGCAAATGAAGAATTAGCACATAACTGGATACTAAAGAGACTACAAATGTGGTGTCATAGTCTGAACAACGATGAAAATGGGGGAGAGAGCACATTCAGAAAATGGAGGATTAAACAAATGTTCTAAGTCTTAAAAAGGAGAAAAAGATAAATTATTTGAGAAAATACAATAGGAGAGCTTAGAAACTAATCTAACAAAATTTTTAATCAGAGTCTGAATGGATTTTTGTTGTTGTTGTTTAGTATATGATAATGCCTGTGATTCAGCTGGACTCCACAACAATACATAACAAGAGTGCCTTTTTTTTCTTTAGAGATATATTTATTTATTGACAGAGAGAGAGAGTGTGTGCCTGCATGCAGGCAGGGGCTGAGAGAGAGGAAGAGAGAGAGAATCTCAGGCAGACTCCACACTGAGCACAGAGCCCGTCGTGGGGCTTGATCCCACAGCCCCAAGATCATGGCCTGCATTGAAACCAAGAGTCAGATGCTTAAATGACCGTGCCACACAGGCACCCCAATAACAAGACTATCTAACTCACATTTTAGATGAAATTGATAGGAGGCTCTCAGCTAGTGGCAGATCCACTGTTAACCTCAAGATATACAGATATGATAGGTACTTTTTTGGTAAAAAACAAAATGGGTGATCTTAAGAAGATCATTTAATGGTGAGTAAGCTTTGTTGAAACCTGGGGAAGTTGCTGGTGGAATACCATGTGGGTCTATTTTAGGTTTTATAATGGTGTTTTGGGTTTTGTTTTGTTGCTTTGTAGACTTTTTCCAATTTAAAAATATTGAAGAGTTACCAAATTTTCATAATTGAAGTATAGTTGACACACAATATAACATTAGTTTCAGGTGTACAACATAGTAATTCGGCAAGTCTATACATGGTTTTGTGCACACCACAAATGTGGCTACCATCTGTCACCATAGAACGATATTACAGTTCCATCGACTATATTCCCTATGCCATATCTTTTAACCCCATAACTTATTCATTCGATAACTGGAAGCCTATATTTCCCACTCTCCTCCCATTTTACCCATTTTCTCATTTTCTTCACCTATGGCAACTATTAGTTTGTTCCTGTATTTATTGGTCTGTTTCTGCTTTTTTGTTTGTTTTTTAGATTCCACATATAAGTGAAATCCTATGGCCTTTTTCTTTGTCTGAATTGTTTCGTTTAGAATAACACAAATTATACTAAATATAATTTAGTATAATTACACCTCCATCCTGGAGGACCTAAGTTGTCACAAATGGCAAGATCTCATTCTTTTGCTCAATACTAAAGAGAAAATTAGAAAAGATCAGGAAAGTCTTCTCTTAGATCTCCAAGCACATACTAGTGGAGGACACCTTGCCCTATGCCTCACTGATCAAAATACAGGTTCGGCACAAGCCAACAAAATAATGATGCTGCTGGCACTAACTCTAATGCAAGATAATATGTGTGAAATGTCCTAATCACAAGGAACAAACTCTTGCTGCAAAGGCAGAGCATATCTGATGGAACAGGTTTAAACTGGTGGTTCACACTAATAGGAACACTGAAGAGCTAGAGCAGTCATAGGGTAAAAAGGAGATATTGATATTTTTTATCATATATGGATGTCCTCACACATAATATTTAAGGCATTTGAGTTGGTTATGTAATCTAAAAAGGAGAAGGCCAAGAGAATTTTTAAACATTAAAAAATGTCATGTGAACTAGGGAAAATAAGTCATTAGGATTTGTAGAAAATGTCTGTGTTTCCCTTTCATAATTTACCATTATTCACAGTCCTTTTCAAAGAGCTAGTCCTCTGAAACCTTATCCAACAGTTCCAGCAGGATACCTCTCTGAATAGGTTCTGTGGGTTTCTCCATTGTGTCTTGTTCACATGTATATTGGTTTTATGTATTTACGCCTGTATTCCTCTGCAGTGTGGAGAGCAGAGACTCTATTTTATTCAGATTTACAGTAAATCAAATTTCAGTTTAACTCAAGCCAGAACTTTGAAGCAATTACAGTTCTTCAATGGAATGGAATGTGGTATTTTAAGATGTAGTGCTCATTTGTAAATGTTTCTAAAGAGAAAATTCATCTTTCCAGTAGCTCTTGAGAGGGCTTTCCATCAGACTGGACTCCGAGAAGGAGAGATTGACAAGTTTATCATAATGTTTTCTTTCAACACCAATACTCAGTGGCTTCCTTTCCAGTATCTTGCCCTTCTTTTCTGCAGTATTTGTGATATCCTGTTCCCTTCCCACCACCTAAACAATTGCTCTGAGCCTGGAGACAGCAGAGAAAAAGCCCTCACTGGTAGCTCAAAGATTACTCCATTTACTTCAATAAAACCACTTTTATGGGAGCAGAACTTCTAATTAGAGGCTCAATGATTTCTAACAAGTGGAGCAAACAGGTGAAAGTGGCACAGATTTACAAGACCTGTGTTTGATACTTACCTCAACTTGCTATATGACCTTTGGTAACACGTATAGCTTCTACGAATCTGCTACTGAACTGTAGTAAACTTCGGTTAGGATCCTGATAGTGAGAGAATCTGTGTCATATAAGTAGCATTATTGGTATTATTTTCAGGGTTACTCTACTTTCTTTGGCCTCAGTGTATGTGTACTGGGGCCTTTCTGTGTAGACAGGATGTGTTGAGGATATAATGGCTACATTAAATGCCAGCTTCTCCTCTTGCATCTAAGAAGTTATTTCCCTCTCCTAGTAGAACATAAGACAAAGTTTACATTATTTAATATGCAAACTCTAAAGGTCCACACTCTTTGTATCACAGACAACTGTACGCTTCTATTAAAGGTCACTCTCACCACTGTACATTCAGCGAGAGGAACTGGTATCACATCACTCTGAAGAAGACTGGTTCTGTATATCATCTCTTGTCAAAATAGGTGAAGGTATCCGAGTGCTAGAGACCTTGTTGTCTTTGAAGATCATCCAGAACCTTTACAACTATGCTTTACTATACCTTTACTATGCTTCTTATCACGTGCCAGGACTAGCCACATCGTTTGTGGGACCCAGTGCAAAATGAAAACACAGGGTCCCATGTTCAACAATTACTAAGAATCTCCAAATGTTGGCAATAAAGAATTAAACCAAGCATACGACTTTTCTAAGTACAAGGCCTGTGCAACTGCTCAGGTCACACACCCATAACGCCATCCCTGCCATGTGTCAATGCAGTTATGAAGGTCAACAAGTTGCAAACCACCGTCGAAGGCAAGTGAGCATTTTTTACTAATCATGTAAATATTTGAATTAATAAAATTAAACATTTGAATGCAAAGAGAAGTTTCTGAATAGTCTTTAAAGAACTTCACACACAAATCAAAATGTATTTAGAGTGAAGAGAAATTCTGCTTGCACTCTCATTTAAGGCAAAATTGAGCAGCTTCATTCTCCCGGTCAGTTGCAGATCCAAACACCAGAAAAGGTATTACTGTGGTAAGAAGTTTTGATGTGAATAGATTAAGTGGAAACTAAATTAGGCAAAGTAATAATAATAATAATAATAATAATAATGATAATGATAATAATAATAATGTCTTTCCCCCTTCATTTAGAGCAAATAAAATTTACTTTATCCTAATATCATAATCTCTGCCACATTCAAATGGGCTGAAAGTCTTAACAGAAATATTTTGAAACATCACAATTAGTTGAAGCCTGTCACCATATTAACTTGCATAAGAAATCTATCAGATGAATTTTAACCAGTTTACAGAGCATCACGGTAATAATTCTTTAAATTTTAAGAAATATGTTCATTCTCATCTAGTTGCAGTGCAGATTTACTTATTTGTCTGTTTATAGATCAATTCCCACCACCACCAAAACATTCAGCCAACTAGTGGATAAGTCATATCTCTTCAAATACTAGGAAATGATTAATGACATCCATTGTTGATAACTGGAGACATCTGTGAACTTTAGATAAATTTCTACTTCCCTTCTAACACTTTATGTTCAAAAGTAACAGCTGTTGTCTCTGCAGCTTCTCACTTTCACTTCTGAAATAAAACATAAGACTTTTAAGCTAAAATAACTTCTGCTAACCAATTTCAAACTGTCTTTACAGACTGTGCTCTAAAATATTTTTGGAATCGGATTTATTGTTTGTGTGTTCAGAAATTAATTAATGTAGCTAGCATTCAGTTTTTGATTCTGGGCTCTGTTTGTACCCAGCCCTTCAGACGTTTGAAAATGCAGGATATGACTTCACAGAAGTCTTCACAAGTCTGGCTTCATTATCTAGAACCAGAACACTTAGTATCTGTATATCCATGGTGATGGGACAAATGTCAAGATTCTAAATAATACCTCAGACAGCCAGGCTTCAGAGAAAGAAAAAGCTTTTGAAATATCTAAAATCTGTCTGTGATGGGGCTTTTCACTCAGCAAAGCTAGTGAGTCAACAAAACGTTCTGTTATCAGTAAGCCCTCCCTTTCCCATTCATTTTTCCCTCTCTCCTGCACCAGACTTCAAAAATCTTGAGGTTCTAGTACCTTCCCAGCCCCCTTTATGGTTCCCTTAATGTAACGACCTGTTTTCTAGAGAACTTCTCTCGTAGACTCCTGCACCCCCAACAGTGTCTGTGCAAACTCCCTTGCCTTAGAGCCCAGTTATTTACCTACACTAATAACCAGATGAATTATTTTAAGTCTAGAACTTAAGCCTTCTGCAAGTTTGTGTTCTGTTCCACCCATGATTCAGATGTTGAAGTCCTAATCCCCAAAATACTGGTATTTGGAGATGGGGATTTGGGGAGATAATTATTAAGGTTAGATAGATGAGATCGTGAAGGCGGCAGATTAATGCACTTATAAAAAGAAGCTTCAATTATATAGTATCAACTATATTGTAAATGAAGCTTCTAAAAATGACATGGTATGGGACATCAATGATAGGACATTAGGCAATGGAGGCATTGGGCAAAAGGTGCTTTTGCAAACTACTTCAATTAAAGGCAGAGAACAGCAAAAGCTTATTTTCTTCTTGCTCTACATTTTTTTAAATGCTATTATTGCTTTTAAAAAAATCCTCAAAAATACTAAAAAGTTTTTTATATGCGCATATACATACATATATATAATACACACATACATGTATATATAAATATATAAGATATATGTTTTCTAAATACTATATATATTTTATATACTATATATAGATAGTAGATACCTAGCTTTCTCAAACCATCTCATCAGTGTTTCTTCATTCAGTGTTTCAGTCTACCTAATACAGATTTTTGTTAGGAGCTAATTTTTCTTCTCTTGGACTTTTCCTTAACTTGGAAACAAATTTTCTCTTTATGTGATATGATTTTTTTAAGTTTTCCTCATATTTCATTAAAATATGAAAAAAAAATCATATTCCCACCTCCTTGATAAGAATGCATCTGAATTAAATTTTTATTATTATTTTTAAAAGGTGATTTTGTGTTTTCTGAAGCAGTAGACAGCTATAGCCATCAAGGTGAGTCATGTCCCAGCCTGAAGAGAAGGCACAGCTGCCTGGAAGGGCCCCTGTAGCAAAGGAGGCTAAACTGGGCATTTGATTTCACCTGTCTATCTTTTTTGGCAAATGTTAGGAAATACTGAATCATAATTTTTCTCATTTTATGTCTCATTCTGCTAATGACAGTTTCTTTACCTGTGGCACATCTTGCCATGGATAGTTTAGATAAATTTCCTAAAATTTCCTGGCCACACAAATGAGACAGTCATACTATGGTAAGGCCATTGTCCCTGGGCTTCCTCCCTTCCTCCTCCCTTCCTTCTGTTCTGGGACTCCATAATGAGTGGAAAATCCATTTAGGCATGAGAGTCACTGCTACCTAGCCCAAACCCATCTGAGCTATGGAGGTTCCAGCCTGCTCATACCCCATTAGAAAGGAATTTCTCATCTTGGCAGAGACTGGGATATAGTTTCTTGCCATGAAATACCACATTCTTTTGTTTTAAAAATTCATTGAGCAGCTACCACAGGGATATGATGAATACAGAGATTCAGATAATATATTATTATTGCTTCAAAAAGCTCAGCATTTCATTTCTTGTGAACAGGTCTCTACTTGCCCACTCTTGAATATCAGTTTCATGGTAGATTGCAATGACAACTGATGTGCACTAAAGACTTTGCCAAACTTCATCTGTGTTTTCTCCCACCAAATCTACCAGTAAAGTTCCAAAGTTAGGGACACCTGGCTCAGTTGGTAAAGCACGCAACTCTGGATCTTAAGGTCATGAGTTTGAATCCCACTTACAAAAAAAAAAAAAGTTCCAAGGTTAGAGTTTTACTTAGTGAACCTTCACATGCTGCTTTTAAAAGAAAGGTCTAAATAATCTATAAACTATTAGAAGTTGAGGTGAACATAATGGAAAAAAAAAAATAAACCGACTGCTGAATGATTGAGAAATAATTGTAGATCTTTTAAATATGTTTATAATGCTTGATTAGCAAAAATGTCCTGCTAAAGCACAAATCTGCAGGATCCCTTACCAATTCATTCACTGAAGAAGAAAAATAAGTAGATCAGCTTGTAACTCTGTAGTCAACTGAGACTAACTAGAAACACTGGTGTACTTTAAAACAGTGGTTGATTCCCGAAAAACATTGCCGAGGAAGGTAATGAAAATGAATCAGATTCTCCTAATTTTCTTCTTCTTTCTACTGAGGTAGGAAAAAAATGAGATGATCACAAATTGTTGAGCTGTTCCTAAAAGCTTCTCAATGATAGCATCTAATGGTGGGAGCCTTTTGTTTTTGAAACAGTATTGCCTTGAAGTCACCTTGTATTTGCTATTCTCACATCACAGTGGGCCTAACACGGAGGCCTAGCTGATATATTTTATGATGGACCAAGAAAACTTCAGCCTGAAAATACTTCATTTTGCTAATGCTTCAAATTGTTCAGTTAGTAATTTCTTCACCTTGCTTTAGTTCATTGCCCTTTCTCAACTCATTTTCAATGAAAAATCAAACAGGATTTTCAAATGTTGTCCAATTTTTATTTTTAAGATTTTATTTATTCATGAGAGACATAGAAAGAGAGGCAGAGACAGGCAGAGGGAGAAGCAGGCTTCCGAGTCTCCAGGATCACACCCTGGGTAGAAGACGGCACTAAACCGCTGAGCCACCCAGGCTGCCCAAATGTCATCCAATTGAATAACAGTTTGAATGGAATCTACACAGGCTCCTGGTAACAGCATTTTAAGTTCTTTTTCATTATTCTTTTGAACTCACAGTAACACACCTGGGGAAACCAGGGCCCAAGAGCAAGATCTGACTTTCTCTGATTTTACTCAATTGCACATATAACTTTTTAGTGAAAGGGGGCCTTCTATGTCTTTAAAAGAAAGTTTTCTCAGAGTCGAAAAGATGGAACTATTTCATGAAAGTCTTTATCTATTTGGTACATGTTCATTTATCTTTGTGTATTTACCTTTTACTATCCTTGAGATGAATGAACTATACTCACTTTTCTTTTTCTATATCTCTTATTTTTTAGCATCCCCTTTTTTCTTTTGTGTTTTTACATGTCCTAGAGTAATACAAAAAAATAAGTATGTTTTATTTATTGAAGAGAATCTTATCTGTCTTTATTCTTATTGCAAACATCATATTTTGGATCATATATGCCTCTTAAACCTACATTGCTTTTTACTTACCATGCCCCTCATTTTTTTTGAGGTATTGTATAACTACTGATAAAGAATAGCGTTCCTTTCTAACTTCTTACCTACAAGCATTGTGTCAAGACTGCATCCACGGGAATCTTCTTATCTCTTCTACATTAAAAAGTTCAAAAACTATGCAATTTCCAAACAGACATTCTACATCACCTGCCTTATTTAAGGACTTGACAATATTTCATAAATTATGTTTTTACAGACTTATTAAGATATGATTAACATACAATTAATGACTCAGTACATATTCAATGTATAATTTGATAAAGTTTGGTCTTTATGCAAATATTTGTGAAACCATCACTGCAGTCAACATACTAACTTGCCCATTACTGCCCAAATTTTGCTTGTGGCCCTTTTTAATCCTTTCTTTTTATCCACTCCATTCCCTGCTCCCAGTAGATCACTGATCAACTTTTTCTGTAGTTACATATTTGTCTTTTTCTAGAATGTTATCAAATAGAATCATGCAGTACATACTCTTCTTTGGTGATGACAAGGTCTGGCTTCTTTCTCTCAGAAAAATAATTGAGATTCATGCTTGTCAATTTTTTTCATTGCTGAGAAATATTCCACTATATTAGAATACCACGATCTATGTATTCACTCATCTGTTGATGGAGATTTGGGTTTTTTCTCCATATCATTTTAAAATTAAGTAAATATGCATTGATCTACCAAGTACAAGTCATTATTTCAGATGCATAAACTTCTTCAAATCATCTTGGTCAGGTAAAAGTTTCTCCTTTCCTTGTTGTCTAAATAAAAGCTTTACAAAAATTGTGTGGAGAAAAAAAAATAGGTGTCCAGCACAATTTCATACTTCAAAATATGGAGGATGTCTATAAATATGATTTCAAAACAAACCTATATGTTTTATGAAATTATCAAAGGAATAGTATAAGACTACTATCTATATCATTAGCTTCTTTAAAACATGAGTTGGGTGGGACTGAGTCAGGTGATGTTCTAGAGAAAGGAGGTGTATATAATCTAGCAAAACTGATAAACCACTATAGCTTCAACAGAGAGGACGCCCTCCCTTTTAAGTCCTATTAGGTATTATGATTCTAAAGACAATCACTGTAGGAATCCAACATTTATGTCAATAGCCTGATTTGTTTCATTTGGAGAGCCTTATTCTTAAGAGGATCAGCAGAGCAAAGCCCTGTGATGGTGGCTAGGCAGAGCATAAAAGATCCCATCTGACAATAGTCTGAATCTGATGCATCCTGCTTCTGCTTCCTCTGTCCTCCCCGCTCCCCGCCCCCCCCCCCCATCTTGATGTGCCAGGTCAAGCAAAGCAAAGGTCAGGGGAAAGAATTTAGCAACAAAAATGGCAAATCTCTTGACTCTGGGTCTGTAGAAATTGCAGCAGATGTGCCTATTTATCAGAAGTGTAACCTGTCACCCACACTTTCCATGGAATCAAACAGCATTTGCTCTAAGGCAGCTATGTATGTGTTTTCTTTGTTTTTTTTTTTTTTCTTTCTTTCTTTACAAGAATCACATAGAAGAAACCAACAACTGTCTGCCTGAAGAGCTGTAGGGTAACCTACAGGAGTTACATTCTAGTGAGATATAACACAGAGCCCTGCTCTTCTCTAAAATCTGGTCTGATAGCAGAAGAGAGTTATTCTTTTCAAAGCTAGAAGGGCTTTTGAAACATACTCTCCCTTACTTTTCTGTAACAACTTTCTTTTATGTAGTTGCAGAAATGGTGCTTTGGATAAACAATGAGTAATTATATTTTATCCCTTTTTATGCCTTTTTAACCAATATACTCTAATAAGTATGCATACTGATTTAATAATGAGACAGTGTAACTTTTTTTGGTCCTCTTTAACTTCCAACCTTTACTCTGATCATGCACATTTAGTTTTATTTTCATAGTAACTTACATAGCATGGTTACCTGCTTACAACTTAAGAAAAAAGTAAGAGAGTATTGACAGACATATAACAGAACACCCATACAACGTTCCCCAAGAGATCAGCAGTTCAAATGGTAGTTTCTGACAAGCTTTTTGACTTAAAAAAAATAGACTATCTTTTCCGTTTCACTGAGGAAATACCTACTATTTGCCCAACAATCCCTGTGTGCAGTGGATGCACACACCTAAGTAGTTAGGTATTAATTACTAAATCCCAGGTAATGGAACAGCACTGCCCTACCTGCCCTTGACTCCATCAGATGGCATCAGGAAGACCTTGTTACTTTTTAGTGAGACTTATTCTTTGTTTCTTTTCTTGCTCTGCATCTTGTCAAATTGAAGAAACACAGCGTTTCCTTGATTGGATCTGCACTGTGGGGATGCCCTGATCCACAGTCAAGGGAATAGTTAAAGATACAAAGAAATCTAGACACAAAATACTGCTACTTTCACAGAAAATATCCTGCAGAGAAATGGCATTGATTATTCCTGGGGACATTTTAAGAAGGCTTAATTATGGGTTTTGGAACATCTTTCTTTTTCATTTTGTGTCGTACATGAATAGAAGTGAAAGATGCTTTCACACAGCAAACCCAATGTGAGAAACAGAAAGGACTGAACTGAATAAATCTGGTTCAGTTAAGATCGTTGATTATATTACTATATGGCAAAAGATACTTATTAATCACCTACTATGTGCAAGATCCTTAATAAAATATAACCACCATATGATTTATGATAACCTGAATTTTAAACTCAACTAGAGAGGCAGGAATATACTTATACAAGCATAATAAAGAGCAAACTTATGAAAGACACTATAATAGAATCAAAACCACCCTGGTTTTAAATGCTGGATGCACAAATACCTGCCAAAAGAGCATTCACCAAAACAATCTATTGATAAGACAAAGTTGAGTTGGCACAGGTGAGAGCAAATACTTTCTCCACAGAGCTTGGGTCCTCTCTAAGGGGAAGGTAAAATTGGAATTTTCTGAGAATTAAAAGTTTGGTTTAAAGGAAACTTTCAATGGGAGTGAGAGAGGACAAGAGGGGATGGGAGCTTGATTAGGATTGGGTAAAGATCATAATATAATCATTTAGGACTAGTACAAAAAGCAAGGTTAGGAATTTTGAGACAATGGATTTGTAGTATCTGGGGGTAAAAATTGGGGATTCCCACTGAAGAATTGTTGGTTCTTTTGGAAAGTCCTTTCCTGAAATAGTAAAGTCATGCTAATGAAGACAATAGTATAGTCAAGTTTTGTTTTGTTTTGTTTTGTTTTGTTTTGTTTTGTTTTGTTTTATGATAGTCACACAGAGAGAGAGAGAGAGGCAGAGACATAGGCAGAGGGAGAAGCAGGCTCCATGCACCGGGAGCCCGACGTGGGATTTGATCCCGGGTCTCTAGGATCGCGCCCTGGGCCAAAGGCAGGCGCCAAACTGCTGCATCACCCAGGGATCCCTATAGTCAAGTTCTGTTAATATAGACCAGAGATCTATGAACTACCTAGGTACAAGATTCACCCCTGTGAGCAAAGATGAGAACTTGCTTTACATTTTTTAAAGGTTATAAGGAAAAAAGTGACAAGGATCTTTTACGCTGCCTGCAAATCCTACGATATATACCAACCAGCCCTTCCCAGAAAAAGTTTGCCAACCCCTAATGCTGAAAGTCAGTTGGGTGATGGGAAGGCAGTTTCAGTCTCTAAGCATTATATGGGGTAGGCAGTTTGGGTTCTCAATACTCAAGCCTACTATGGAGAAGAAGATCATTCCTACAGATTATGGGTGGTGAGAGATTTGGGTACTTTGACATGGAAATTGGGAGATGAAGTAAGGAATGGTATATTTTAAAAAGCAAAGGGAACAACTTGTGAAAAGGCAAACATGGGGAATATGGAAATTTTTTTTCTCTCTCTCTCTCTTTTCTTCCCATAATCACCACCTCAAGAAGCACTGATTCAGATCCTGATTTTTAACAAGTGGCATAATAAGCAAGCCAATCAGCTTCATCCTTGCTCTGTGTGAACCAGTCATGAAGGACAACAGAGTGACAAGAACTTAACGATTAAGGAAATAGATCCTCAGGGATACCAATTTATACATATGCCTCAGTTAGCAATGTCTATCTATCTTTTTTTTTTTTTTTTTTTTTGGTTTTTATTGTTTAAACACTGAATTCCAAACAAGTCTTTTCCTTTAGGAAATCTTTTTATTATACTTTCCTCTCATGAATAAGTATAAAACTAACTAGAATTGAATAACCTAATGGCCCATTTGGAATCTATTAGAAGAGTTAAGCCTACTTGATACACTGTAAATTGCTAATTAATGAAGTGATGCAAATTAATCCTTAGCAATATAAGTAACATTTATTTTTAGTTTGAGTAGTAGATAATACATGATTTTTTCATATGGTCCAGAAAAAAAATATATATTATTTTATTCCACAAATCTTCACCTACAGTTTATCTTCAAGCTGTATCAATCTCACACTGACCCTAGGTCTTTCAATTAATCTGTTAGGAATATCCAATAGAAATATATGAACAGGGCAGCCCAGGTGGCTCAGCGGTTTAGCGCCACCTTCGGCCCAGGGCCTGATTCTGGAGACCTGGGATCAAGTCCCACATCTGGCTCCCTGCATGGAGCCTGCTTCTCCCTCTGCCTGTGTCTCTGCCTCTCTCTCTCTCTCTGTCTCTCATGAATAAATAAATAAAATATTTTTTTTAAAAAAAGAGATATATGAACATTCTAAACAAGTAAAGCTAATATTCAGATAAATCTGGAAATCAGTGTTTAACAATCAATCATAAAATTAGTATCTCCATATTTTTGAAGTAAAGTTAAAACAAAAGAAAGGTAGAGTTTTCCAACAGTGTTGAAAAAATCAAAGTGAGGAAGAGGGAGAGAGAGAAAAGAGAGAGAGAAAAAGCCTTCAGTCATACAGAATGAAGAGATTTAACCAAAACCCTGGAACTAGAATATTTAGTATTTATCAAAATGAAAATTCAAAGCTCAAAATTTTCATTTAAATAATTCTCTTGAACCTTTAGGAAAATAGAAGGGGCATAGAGCACACCATCTCATTTGTTTCTATAAAAGACATGAATACATTTTTTCAGGAAAATATTAGAGGAGAAACAGACATTTGCGTGATGACTAAGTCCATCTGTTATAAATCATTAAGAATTTGATCTGTTTTGTGTTATTTGAAATGTAGCACAGCACCAGAATTTTATCCCACTGATCAAATAAAGGGAAACTAACAAAATAAATGTCTTCATATGATTGAAGTCTATTGATTATAGACATCAGACAAACTAGGTCATTTGTAGATCACTTGCTTAACTAAGCAAATTATGTCTTTGGGATTAATTCTCTGTCAGTGATAATTGCAAAAAGGAGGGAAAAGAGGAGGGTAATAAAGGATAACCCTAATACATGTTAGGTAGTGCTTTATATTGACATATGGAATGATCTGTTAAAAGCTCATTTTACACTCCCCCAAGTTTTGTAAAATGGTTCAAGAAATAGATGATACTATAGATAGTTCATTTGTTTTAGAGAGAGATGAAAATGAGTCTCAGAAAGGTCAAGTGTGTTTTTCAGATTTCCATACTAGTTCTCCTGGGCCCCCATTTCTCTGCTTTCTACCAAATCCTAGACATGGTAAATGGCATTCCTCCTGCCATGTATTTCTATCACATCACATTACAGTAGTCTGTTCAATAATTTCAAGAGGAGATTTAGAACATCGGAGTGTTCACGTCGGCCAGGCATGGCTGGAAGGCACCTTACATGCAAATAGGAAAGGACGTGGTTATTATTCTAAGGACCCTTCCCACTGTTAGCACTCTGCTGTATCCTGTTTACTGATCCTTAAAGAAGCATACGGGACCTTAGTCCTGTTTTTCTTAGTCTTTGTATCATACTTTACTATTGTCATAAGTTGATTCTGGATTCCATATTAATTACCTGATTTACGTCTTCATCAGTCCTTTGAATCCCAATCAATGCTCTGCATTTCTGTCAAATGATTTGGGTCGACTCTCAAACTAGTTTGATAATATGTTTTCAGCTGCTTCAAAATGGATGTTAAATGTCTCTGGAGAGAAGAGTATTATCTTCTGATTGGGTGACAGCTCAGTGCTAGAAAGGCCCTCAAGCTTCTAGACAATCACTTAATGTATCTTTGGTGAGTTTTCTCTTATGGCCCTCAGTGACTGTCCAAATACTGACATCTTGCCTCATGCTTTCACACAACACACTTCCTACTATCCCATCTTCAATATCAAATCCCACCACCCAAAATATCAAATTGTGGCACTGTATTACAACTCAATCCTGCTGGTCTGTCTCCACCATTTCATTGTAAATTGTTTAGGAAGTGGCCATTTCTTAACTAACTTTTATCTCCAGTAGCAAGTACACGAACAATCTAGCCTAAGGAAATAGATGGATATTGATGCATTCCTCTGTTTCTTGGTTCATATTCTTCTTGTTGGAGTTTCTTCTACCTTTTCTCTCACTTGCTTCCCACCATCCTTCCAATTTGTTGCTGAAATACTTCTAAACATATTTCATATTGTACTTCTTGTGTATCTCCATTTATAAGACTTAGTTGAATATTCCTAGTCCAGACTACCTACCCTGACTCTGTGCTCATAGGACACCAGTTCAAAACTCCATTATGGTTACTGTTTTATGTCCACTAGTTAAATTATATACATGGTACAAAAAAAAATCAAATGGCACAGAAATACAGCAAGTTAAAAAATACCCTCTCTCCACTTCCCTGAAGAACAATGTCAGAGCTAAATAACTTATCTTTTCTCAAACTACACCAATTACTTCAAATCATGAATCAGTTTAATTTGCTTTAAATTTCTATTGTGGTCCTTAAGAACTTTTTGTCTTCCTGGAGATTTCAATAGCTTTCCTTTTGCTTATCCATAGAAGAAGCATATGCCTTAGCCTGATTCCAAGTTAGTTACTCTCTATTTATACAGCATATCTCTCATCCTGGTATTTGAATTATGTGCATTTAAATATCCTGTGCATTTTTCCTCCTTGGTCTTTATTTCATTTTTTCTTCAGTTTACCTAATAAATCTGAAAAAAAAAATAACCATTTTGTCCTAACACATTGTGGATAGTTTGGCAAGAGTGTACAATTTTCTCTTACAGCATTCAGTTTTCTTTTTATTTATTTATTTTTTATTGGTGTTCAATTTGCCAACATATAGAATAACACCCGGTGCTCATCTCATCAAGTGCCCCCCTCAGTGCCTGTCACCCAGTCACCCCCAACACCAACCCACCTCCCTTTCTACCACCCCTTGTTTGTATCCAGAGTTAGGAGTCTCCCATGTTCTGTCTCCCTTTCTGATATTTCCCACTCATTTTTTTCTCCTTTCCCCTTTATTCCCTTTCACTATTTTCTATATTTCCCAAATGAATGAGACCATATGATGTTTGTCCTTCTCCGATTGACTTATTTCACTCAGCATAATACCCTCCAGTTCCATCCACGTTGAAGCAAATGGTGGGTATTTGTCGTTTCTAATGGCTGAGTAATATTCCATTGTATACATAGACCACATCTTCTTTATCCATTCATCTTTCGATGGACACCGAGGCTCCTTCCACAGTTTGGCTATTGTGGACATTGCTGCTAGAAACATCGGGGTGCGGGTGTCCTGGCGTTTCACTGCATCTGTATCTTTGGGGTAAATCCCCAGCAGTGCAATGACTGGGTTGTAGGGCAGATCTATTTTTAACTCTTTGAGGAACCTCCACACAATTTTCCAGGGTGGCTGTACCAGTTCACATTCCACAAAGGTGCAAGAGGGTTCCAGTTTCTCCACATCCTCTCCAACATTTGTTGTTTCCTGCCTGGTTAATTTTCCCCATTCTCACTGGTGTGAGGTGGTATCTAATTGTGGTTGTGATTTGTATTTCCCTAATGGCCAGTGATGTGGAGCATTTTCTCATGTGCTTGTTGGCCTTGTCTATGTCTTCCTCTGTGAGATTTCTGTTCATGTCTTTTGCCCATTTCATGATTGGATTGTTTGTTTATTTGCTGTTGAGTTTAATAAGTTCTTTATACATCGTGGATACTAGTCCTCTATCTGATACGTTTGCAAGTATCTTCTCCCATTCTATTGGTTGTCCTTTAGTTTTGTTGACTGTATCCTTTTCTGTGCAAAGGCTTCTTATCTCGATGAAGTCCAAGTAGTACATTTTTGCTTTTGTTTCTCTTGCCTTCATGGATGTATCCTGCAAGAAGTTACTGTGGCCAAGTTCAAAAAGGGTGTTGCCTGTGTTCTCTAGGATTTTGATGGAATCTTGTCTCACATTAAGATCTTTCATCCATTATGAGTTAATCTTTGTGTATGGTGCAAGAGAGTGGTCTAGTTTCATTCTTCTGCATGTGGATGTCCAATTTTCCCAGCACCATTTATTGAAGAGACTGTCTTTTTTTCCAGTGGATAGTCTTTCCTCCTTTATCGAATATTAGTTGACCATAAAGTTGAGGGTCCACTTCTGGATTCTCTATTCTGTTCCATTGATCTATGTGTCTGTTTTTGTGTCAGTACCACACTGTCTTGATGATCACAGCTTTGCAGTACAACTTGAAATCTGGCATTGTGATGCCCCCAGCTCTGATTTTCTTTTTTCAATATTTCCCTGGCTGTTTGAGGTCTTTTCTGATTCCACATAAATCTTAAGATGATTTGTTCCAACTCTCTAAAGAAAGTCCATGGTATTTTGATAGGGATTGCATTAAATGTGTAAATTGCCCTGGGTAACAGTGGCATTTTCACAATATTAATTCTTCCAATCCATGAGCATGGAATATTTTCCCATCTTTTTGTGTCTTCCTCAATTTCTTTCAGAAGTGTTCTGTAGTCTTTTGGGTATAGATCCTTTACCTCTAAAAAAAAAAAATCCTTTACCTCTTTGGTTAGGTTTATTCCTAGGTATCTTATGCTTCTGGGTGCAATTGTAAATTGGATTGACTCCTTAATTTCTCTTTCTTTAGTCTCATTGTTAGTGTATAGAAATGCCACTGACTTCTGGGTATTGATTTTGTATCCTGCCATACTGCTGAAGTGCTGTATGAGTTCTAGCAATCTTGGGGTGGAGTCTTTTGTGTTTTCCATGTAGAGTATTATGTCATCTGTGAAGAGGGAGAGTTTGACTTCTTCTTTGCCAATTTGAATGCCTTTTATTTCTTTTTGTTGTCTGAATGCTGTGGCTAGGACTTCTAGTACTATGTTGAATAGCAGTGGTGAGAGTGGACATCTGTCTTGTTCCTGATCTTAGGGTAAAGGCTCCCAGTGTTTCCCCATTGAGAATGATATTTGCCGTGGGATTTTCGTAGATGGCTTTTCAGATGCTGAGGAATGATCCCTCTATCCCTACACACTGAAGAGTTTTGATCAGGAATGGATGCTGTATTTTGTCAAAAGCTTTCTCTGTGTCTATTGAAAGGATCATATGGTTCTTGTTTTTTCTCTTGCTGATATGATCAATTACATTGATTGTTTTATGAGTGTTGAACCAGCCTTGTATCCCGGGAATAAATCCCACTTGGTCATGGTGAATAATCTTCTTAATGTATTGTTGGATCCTATTGGCTAGTATCTTGTTGAGAATTTTTGCATCCATATTCATCAGGGATATTGGTCTATAATTCTCCTTTTTGGTGGGGTCTTTGTCTGGTTTTGGAATTAAGGTGATGCTGGCCTCATAGAACGAATTGGGAAGTACTCCATCTCTTTCTATCTTTCCAAACAGCTTTAGTAGAATAGGTATGGTTTCTTCTTTAAATGTTTGATAGAATTCCCCAGGCAAGCCATCTGGCCCTGGACTTTTGTGTTTTGGGAGGCTTTTGATGACTGCTTCAATTTCCTCCCTAGTTATTGGCCTGTTCAGGTTTTCTATTTCTTCCTGTTGCAGTTGTGGTAGGTTGTGGTTTTCCAGAAATGCATCCATTTCTTCTAGATTGACTAATTTATTGGCATATAGCTGCTCATAATATGTTTTTAAAATCGTTTTATTTCCTTGGTGTTGGTAATTCTTTCAAAGAAACAACTCCTGGTTTTGTTGATCTGTTCCACAGTTCTTCTGGTCTCTATTTCATTGAATTCTGCTCGAATCTTTATTAACTCTCTTCTTCTGCTGGGTGTAGGATCTATTTGTTGTTTTTTCTCCAGCTCCTTTAGGTGTAAGTTTAGCTTTTGTATTAGAGTTCTTACCAGTTTTGGATGGATGCTTGTATTGTGATGTATTTCCCCCTTAGGACCCCTTTTGCTGTATCCCAAAGATTTTGAACGGTTGTATCTTCATTCTCATTCGTTTCCATGAATCTGTTTAATTCTTCTCTAATTTCCTGGTTGACCCTTTCATCTTTTAGCAGGATGGTCCTTAACCTCCACGTATTTGAAATCCTTCCAAACTTCTTCTTGTGATTTAGTTCTAATTTCAAAGAATTATGGTCTGAAAATATGCAGGGGACAATCCCAATCTTTTGGTATCGGTTAAGACCTGATTTGTGACCCAGTATGTGGTCTATTCTGGAGAAAGTTCCATGTTCACTTGAGAAGAATGTGTATTCAGTTGCGTTTGGATGTAAAGTTCTGTAAATATCTGTGAAATCCATCTGGTCCAGTGTATCATTTAAAGCTCTTGCTTCTTTGGAGATGTTGTGCTTACAAGACCTGTCGATTGTAGAAAGTGCCACGTTCAAGTCACCAAGTATAAGTGTATTATTATCTAAGTATGCCTTAACTTTGGTTATTAATTGATTGATATACTTGGCAGCTCCTACATTCGGGGCATATATATTGATGATTGTTAGGTCCTCTTGTTGGATAGATCATTTAAGTATGATATAGTGTCTTTCTTCATCTCTCACTACAGTCTTTGGGATAAACTTTAGTTTATCTGATATAAGGATGGCTACCCCTGCTTTCTTTTGAGGACCATTTGAATGGTACCTGGTTCTCCAACCTTTTATTTTCAGGCTGTAGGAGTTCTTATGTCTAAAATGAATCTCTTGTAGACAGCAAATAGATGGGTCTTGCTTTTTTATCCAGTCTGAAACCCTGCGCCTTTTGATGGGGTCATTAAGCCCATTCACGTTCAGAGTTACTATTGACAGATATGAATTTAGTGTCATCATGGTACCTATTCAGTACCTGTTTTTCTGGATTGTTCCCTTGGACTTCCTCTTTCTTTTACAGAGTCCCCCTTAATATTTATTGGAGAACTGGTTTGGTGGTCACATATTCTTTCAGTTTCTGCCTATCTTGGAAGCTCTTTATCTCTCTTTCTATTCTGAATGAGAGCCTTGTTGGATAAAGTATTCTTGGCTGCATGTTCTTCTCATTTAGGACCCTGAATATATCCTGCCAGCCCTTCTGGCCTGCCAGGTCTCTGTGGAGAGGTCTGCTGTTAATCTAATATTTCTCCCCATAAAAGTTAGAGATTTCTTGTCTATTGCTGCTTTAAGGATCTTCTCTTTATCTTTGAAATTTGCAAGCTTCAGTATTAAATACTGGTGTTGAGTGGTTTTTATTGATTTTACAGGCCTATCTCTCTATTTCCTGTATTGGAATGTCTGTTTCCCTTCCCAGATTAGGAAAGTTTTCAGCTATGATTTGTTAAATACATATTTTGGACTTCTGTCCCTTTTGGCACCCTCGGGAACCCCAATTAAATGTAGAAATTTCTTACTGAGGCTGTCATTTATTTCCCTGAATCTATCCTCATGATCTTTTAATAGTTTTTCTCTTTTTTCCTCAGTTTCGCTCTTTGCCATCACCTTTTCTTCTATGCCACTCACTTGTTCTTCTACCTCATTAACCCTCGTCGTTAAGACCTCTAGTTTGCTTTGCATCTCATTTAATTGATTTTTAATTTCTGCCTGATTAGATCTAAATTCTGCAGTCATGAAGTCTCTTGAGTCCTTATGCTTTATTTTTAAAAGCCACCAGTAGCTTTATATTTGTGCTCCTGAATTGGCTTTGTGACATTGAATTGTAATCCAAATTTCGTAACTCTGTGGGAGAGAGGAGTGTTTCTGATTCTTTCTTTTGTGGTTAGTTTTTCCTTCTAGTCATTTTTCTCAGTGCAGAATGGCCAAAAACAAGTTGCATTGGGAAAAGGAGAAAAAGAGAGAAGAAAAAGAAGAAAAGAAAGAAAAGAAAAGAAAAGAAAAGAAAAGAAAGAAAGAAAGAAAGAAAAGAAGAAAAGAAAAGAAAAAAGAAAGAAAAGAAAAGAAGAAAAGAAAAGAAAAGAAAAAAAAGAAAAGAAAAAAAGAAAAGAAAAGAAAAGAAAAGAAAAGAAAAGAAAAGAAAAGAAAAGAAAAGAAAAGAAAAAAAGGGGGGTAAGCAAACAGAAAACAAAAAACAAAGGGGAGCATCCTCTGATTCTATATACTGTAAATCCCTCCACTTCCCCTGGAACTTTCCAGTGATGCTTGGTCAATAATTTGTTTTTCCCTTGTCTTTCTAGCTGGTCTTCTCGGGGAGGGCCCTGCTGTGCTGATTCTCAGGTGTGAGCACCTGGGGGAGCTGCTCAGCCCCGCACCTAGTGCAGGTCTCAGTGAAAGTTGTTTAACCAGTTTATCCTGTGAGGTCACTGTGAGGCTCAGTGGGGGTTGTTTATCCTGTGAGGCCCCAGGAGGAACAACAAGAGTGGCAGCGGCCAGGTCTCCAGCCCTGGAGTCAGCTCCCGCAGTAACTACCGCAGCTCCCAGCCCGCAGGGGCTTGGATGCTCCGGGGGCGGGGGGCTGATCTGCACAGCTCAGGGCGTCAGGCAGCAGGAGTGTCCTTGCTGTCCTGTGCCCTCCCAGCCTCTTCCTGCCCCGGGTGGAGCGCCCGATCTTGGGCTGTGTCCCCTGGCACCCTGGGCTCTGGGGCCTGCGCTGCTGGAATCGCGCTTCCAGGGCCCTGCAGCCCCCTCCGCGGAGCCTCCACCCGAGCCCCTCCAAGCTGCTCCGGGTCCAGCCGGGCGCGCTGCAGCCCTTTAGAATGTCTTTTTTTTTTTTTTTCTTTTTTATGATAGTCACAGAGAGAGAGAGAGAGAGAGAGAGAGAGAGAGAGAGAGAGAGGCAGAGACACAGGCAGAGGGAGAAGCAGGCTCCATGCACCGGAAGCCCGACGTGGGATTCAATCCCGAGTCTCCAGGATCGTGCCCTGGGCCAAAGGCAGGTGCCAAACTTCTGCGCCACCCAGGGATCCCCGCTGTAGCCCTTTAGGGAGCTCGGCCTGGGGTGTGGCGCACTCTCCCCGGGGCACAGGTGTCTGTTAGTGCCCCTGGGGGCCTGAGGGCATCCCCGCCCTCCTGGGATGCTGCCCGAGCTCCCTGCAAGGCCTTTCCGTCTGGGAAGATTGGTGAAGCCCCTGCTTTTCCGGGATGGGGCTCTCCTGTCCTGGGAGCACTCGCCCCGCGGCCCTAGCCCGGCTCCTCCCGGGGGCCTCCCCCTTGGATGCCTTTTGTTTCTTTATTCCCCCCACCCACCCATCTTCCTACCTTGATAGAAGCGCGAACTCTTCTCACTGTAGCATTCCAGCTGTTCTCTTTAAATCTCAAGCCGAATTCATAGATTTTCAGGATGATTTGAAAGTTATCTAGGTAATTTCGTGGGGACAGGTGACTTGGGGACCCTACTCTTCCACCATCTTGCCCCGCCTCTCAGCATTTGTTTTTCTAATGTAAATCTGATTTCTGTTCATTTGCCTATAAATGGCATGTTTCCACAATCACTTTCAAAACCATCTCATCATCTTCAGTATTCTGAAATTTCTTGAAATGTATCTTAGTGGTAGGACTTTATCCATTTACCATCTCAGCCCATCCATGGGTCTTTCTCTCTCTCTCTCTTTCTCTCTCTCTCTCTCTCTCTCCTCTCTCTCTCTCTCTTTTAAGATTTTATTTATTTATTCATGAGAGACACAGAGAGAGGCAGAAACATAGGCAGAAGGAGGAGCAGACTTCCAATGGGGAGCCTTATACGGCAGTCGATTCCAGGGCTCTGGGATCATGACCTGAGCCAAAGGCAGACACTCAACCACTGAGACACCCAGGTTCCCCCATGGGTCTTCTCAATCTGATATTTGGTTTTAAATACTGTGAAATAGTCAGTTAGTACTGTGACTAGTGTCTTTCCTCCTTTTTTGTGTGTGTTCTCTCTTTCTAAAATCTTTCCTACTTGGATGATGAAATTTGAGTCTCCACATCTCTGATGTTTCCCTCATAATTTCCTCCTTCTTAAACTTTTCTGTCTTTTAGATTTGCAACTCAGTTTTATCTTTTAAGTTTTTAAATGATTTTCCTTTCCAGGACTACTTCCTTATCCTCTGAGAAGTTGTTTTTTTTCCCCCCTGGTTTTTGGTTTGTCTTGTTTTTCTTTTTAGTAGAAGCTTGATCATATTTTATCGAATGTAGAATCTCCTGGAATTTCAGGATTTCACTATATATTTTAAAAGGCATTTTTCTGATCCTTGAATTGTTTTTCTTTTGGCATAATTTTTCCTATCTGTTCATCATGATACGTCTCTCATTTTGCTCTTGGCTCCCTGAAAATTTCTAGTCACATTTTGTTCTCAATTCATATCTATGAATTAAGGAATATGTGTTGATATTAGCTATTGACTCTAATTTCCTATAGCATTTTGTGGATCTCTGTTCCCCTATGTAGAAGAAATGACTAGGAGTTCTATCTCATGGATGAAGACACGTCAACCAATGCACTTCAGTTTGCCCTGAATGAGCATGTAGGCATCCTATGACTATCAAACAACCTGCATTATGCCAAAATAACATGTTTAAGTTCTTGCCCCCTATAAATACATTTCTTAATTTCTTTAGAAAGCAGAACTTCAGTCTTATATCTTGAGGCTAATCTTTCCAAATATGCACTGTGGAAAGATGTGATCATTTGCCTTTGACATAAATGCCTAACTCTGGTCTATGTCTACTCTTGTTCTATATGTTTGAAGGCTCCCTAAGGTTCTGCTGGAGAGTGTTTTCTCTTTCTGCCACAGTCTCCTCTTACTCATGTTTCTAGATTGTTACTAGGTTTCTCCACTATTCTTTTTCCTCCACTATTTGTTATAGTCCAGATATCTATACATGTTTCAATCTCTAATCCAATGGTGAAACCCCTCTCACTATAAAAAGTTATGAATTTGTTTCCTGACATGCAACTTCACTGACTTTTCATGAAATTTGAGGTGAAAGTAGGATAAATGTATGCCCTTAGCCTTTTTATGCTGTACACAACCAACACACTTCCTTAGTAATATCCATTTCCAAGCGTGCAATATGAGTTAGCACTTCCATGATGCATGGATAACAAACTTTCTAATTTCCTGCCTACAATCCACTCACCTTTTGTCAACAATAAATATAATCTGTGGCATTGGTAGTATCTATCCATGCACATATTTTTGTATATATCTCACTGCACTCAAGATTTTAATTCAGAGACATATAGATTACGTCTTCTTAGTCTTTAATTTGATAGCAATTGTTTCTCAAATGTTCAATCCTGTAGCGAGTCAGTGTGCATATTTACCAGGCTGAAAAGCCATTTGGTAATCAAAACTTATTCTCTGGTGTCCAAAGAGATGAAACCCTTCCACAATGAACACAATCTGTAATGAACACAATAATATATGTTCACCAAAGTTTTTGCTTGCTTTAAACATGGTTTCTTTTATTATTATTTTAATTTATCCAATGCTGGTTCTAATTTGCCAGGCCAGAGAGGATAAACTTGAAGTATAACAATTATGAGTAAAGCCATATTAATTATAAGCAAAAATGATTATAATTTCTTGTTCAACAGCATTTCTACTCTCATTACAAAGGAATTCAAAGCAGTTGAGAACCATTATAAACTGCATGTCTGATCTTTGGTTTTATAGATCTCCTTATTCATTCTTCCATATTTATATTAGCTTTGTATAATAATGACACAAATTTCTAAGACTAAAATGCAGGGAACTGTCTGGCATTAATAAGAATAATACTAATGTTTGTACAATGTCTCTTCTGTAGTAGTGTTAGTGTGCATGAATTAATACCTACAGGGTGCTAGCAGAAAGAGCGAATAAATGTTTGGGATTGCTATTAAAAAATGAAATTTTAAAAAATATTTTATTCTCTCCTTAGTATTACTTTAAAGAAAACAAATGTTTATGTTTGCTCATTCAACCTCAGTCGAAGTGGGGAGCAGTGGGTTGGGGTGAATCAGAGAGTTAAAGACTTGTGTGTGCTCTGTTTTAAAATTCATTGTGAAACACTACATATATACTAGAGGGAGTAAACAATACTAAAGTAAAAACTTATGTATCCAGCTTTGGTTTATTTACTTTTTAAAAAAATACTTTATTTATTCATGAGACACACAGAGAGAGAGAGAGAAAAGAGAGAGAGAGAGAGAGAGAAAGGCAGAGACACAGGCAGAGGGAGAAGCAGGCTCCATGCAGGGAGCCTGATGTGGGACTCGATCCTGGAACTCAGGATCACACCCTGGACCGAAAGCAGGCACTAAACCACTGAGCCACCCAGGGATGCCCCCAGCTTTGGTTTTAGAAGTAAAACATTACACATGCTTTTGGAGAATCCTGAGTATCCAAACTTCCCTTTAATCCACATATTCCTCCTTACCCACTGACTCCTGGATACTTACTAATTTCTTGCATTACTGTATTTATTACATAATTATATATCTTTAATAATATATAGTTCATATTTTTAAATTTATACACATGGGGTCATATTGGATGTATCTTATTTTGCCAACTCTTTGGCAATTATTTGAAAATTTTGAGACTTTCTTTGTAGCCTAATATATAGTTAGTTTTCCCAAATGCTCCATGTTTATATTTAAAGATTGTGTACCCTTCAACTACTAGATATAAGTTTTTTTCATTTGTTTTTATTGAAGTTCAATTTTCTGACATATCGTTTAACATCCACTGCTCATTCCATCAAGTGCCCTCCTCAGTGCCCATCACCTAGTTACCACATCCCCACACACACCTCCCCTCCCGCAACCCTTTGTTTGTTTCCTAGAGTTGTTAGTCCCTCATGGTTTGTCCTTCTCTCTAATTTTTCCCACTCAGTTCCCATCCTTTCCCTTATAATACCTTTCACTACTTCTTATATTCCACGTATGAGTGAAACCATATGATGATTGTCCTCCTCCAACTGACTTACTTCATTCAGCCTAATACCCTCCAGTTCCATCCACATCGAAGCAAATGGTGGGTATTCGTTATTTCTAATGGCCGAATAATATATATATATGTGAGATATATATATATACATATATCACATCTTCTTTATCCACTCATCTGTCGAAGGCCATCGTGGCTCTTCCCACAGTTTGGCTATTATAGACATTGCTGCTATGAACATTGGGGTGCAGGTGTCCCGGTGTTTCACTACATCTGTATCTTTGGGGTAAATACCCAGTAGTACAATTGCTGGGTCATAGGGTAGCTCTATTTTTAACTCTTTATGGAACCTCCACACTGTTTTCTAAGTGGCTGTACCAGTTCACATTCTCACCAACAGTGCAAGAGGGTTCCCCCTTCTCCACATCCTCTCCAACATTTGTTGTTTCCTATCTTGTTAATTTTCACCATTCTCACTGGTGTCAGGTGGTATCTCTTTGTGGTTTTGATTTGTATTTCCCTGATGACAAGTGATGCGGAGCATTTTCTCATGTGCTTGTTGGCCATGTCTATGTCTTCTTTGGTGAAATTTCTGTTCATGTCTTCTACTCATTTCATGATTGGATTTTTTATGTTGAATTTGATAAGTTCTTTATAGATCTTGGATAAAAGCCCTTTATCTATGTCATTTGCAAATATCTTCTCCCATTCTGTAAGTCGCCTTTTACTTTTGTTACTGTTTCTTTTGCTGTGCAGAAGCTTTTTATCCTGATTAAGTCCCAATAGTTCACTTTTGCTTTTGTTTCCTTTCCCTTCATAGATACAGGTTTTAAATGACTTTTTTTTTAATTTAAAGATTTTTATTTATGAGAGACAGACAGAGAGAGAGAAAGAGAGAGAGAGGCAGACACACATAAAGAGGGAGAAGCAGACTCCATGCAGGGAGCCCGATGTGGGACTCGATCCGGGGACTCCAGGATCATGCCCTGAACTGAAGGCAGGCGCTTAACCACTGAGCTACTCAGGCATCCCCTAAGTGACTTTCTAATCAGACTTATTAGTTGGGTTATTAAAATATTCTCTTTCCTCATTTTTATCTGCTTATTTACAAAAACAGGCATGCTAAAATCTCCTCCTCTGGCAGGGGATTTGTAAAACTTTCTTGTTTGAGATTTTGATCAAATTCTCTTTAAGTATGTTAAATTTAGGAACATAAAATTAAAAATTTTAGCATAACATAGTATCTGGTGAACTATATTAATTTTTATGTGATTACTACAGAATTTATGTTAATATAGGTCCAGCAGCTTTCTTTTGGTTAATATCTGGAATAATTTTTGCATCATTTAATTTTCAATATTTTAAGCTCTTAAGTGTTAGATATGTATCTTATATGGCCTATGTCTACATTTTTATGACCATTCTAACATTGGCCATTAATCTCACATTTTTTAACCAATGTACATACAATTATTTTGATTTATGATATATTTTAACTTCAGATACTGTTCTTCCTTTTATTCATTGGTCAGTCTATTTTGCCCTTGTTTCCTGTCTTCTTTTGAAGTAGTTATTTTTCATACCATTTACATATATATTTTTTCTATGTCTGTAGAAATTCTGAATTGTCTTCCTCCTTCCCTTAGTTATGTCCTTTCATATTTCTCTATTTCCTTCCGTCTTCCCTTCTTCCCATTCCTTAAATAAAGGGGCACCTGTTGTAGTATTCCAAATTATTGCCATCTGGATATCTGTTGTTGTAGTCTCTTGCCTCGTTTATATTTTCTTAACTTTTAATTTAAAATCATTACAGAATTTTAAAAAAGTTGCAAAAACATACAAAAAGTTCCTATACCCTTTTTACCCAACCTCCCCCAATAGTAACCTCTTGCATTACTATCATACACCATCAAAACCAGGCAACCAACATTGGTATAATCCACAGAGCTTACTAAGATTTTATCAGTTTTATAAGCTCTTATTTGAGTGTGGCTATAGTTTTATATAACTTTATCATATGTGTAGCTTTGTGTAACCACCACCACATGCAAGATGAAAAAATGTTCCATTACCATGGAGCTCCCTTGAACTGTCCCTTTATTTTTCTTTATATATTTTTAATAAGCCATTTATATATGTGACTGAATTTTATATAAAATATTCTATTTTTCCAATGTTCAAAAATAAGTCAAAATGTTTAGGCTACAATCTCATCCAACACTGTGCAGGCCTAGAAAAATATGTCTATTGCCTAAAATCAACCTAGAGCTGTCTGTTTGCCATCTGGTATACATTACAATTCAGCTAAATATAATTGTGTATCTGATGATATATTATATGTCTTCATCTAGTGTTTGGTATTTGTTTATCTGGTGATGTAGACATTTGCATTCTATACTCCTTATTATTTAAACATTTTGTAGAAATGGTTGAGATTGTTTATTTCTAAGACTGTTGATAATTTACTATGTAGAATATTTAGAGTAAAACACAGTAAGTCAGAGGTCATTCTTTTCCTTCTAGCAATCAGAACATGCCATCCATAAATCTCTTCTCTTAGGCTCCTGACTCTTGTCAATATGTCAATGTATATGAATTTCAACTGTGATTTCCCCACGAAGGATACTCAATATTTATCATTCCCACTATAGTCAGCACAACCTCAGGCCTAAACGTCTACCTTGAGTCTGTTGAGCAAGTTCAAAACCTATGTGTGTTTATTAACTTATAATCCAATGTTAAATGTGTTTCCTGGGGAAACAATGCTGTGTTTACTTTCCTGATTCACAGTCTCTGAAGAATGACCATAATCCTTTGTGCAGGGATTTCACTTCATATTTCTAAGATAATAATAACAAAAATTATCTAAAATGTGTTCTGGGCCCTTCCCATATGTGTGGAACTCTGCAATGCACTTAACAGGTATTGCACATTCTAGCCTAACAGCAACCCTGTGGGATAGGTAATATTTTTTTATTGATATAAAAATTGAGGCTTTGGGAGATTAGTGTGCCTGGTAAAGGTCATGCAGAAGGAATAAGCTCAATTTTAAGTGAGATATGAATGTAAATAGTCTCGTACTTTGTTATGCTCTGGTGAACTAGTTTTTAGACCTTGTATGCTCAAAATGGGGAGAAAATGATAGAATATATGATAAAAGAGCAAGATTCAGTCCATATTGAGTCTGAGAGATGAGTACCACACATTCTTTCTAATCAAGTTCATATATAGTGTTTTTCAATTAAAAAATAATAAAAAGGCACAGGCCAAGTAGTCTTTGAAGTGTTACTGTTTAGAAAAATGAGCCACATGCAAAATATGCCTCCTTTGTGAAATCTTAGTATAGATACTGGTCAGTGTATCCCATTGTTGTTAAACGCAGGGGCATAGGAAGGTTAGGATCACTACAACTACACATCACTGGACTGGACAAAAGTTGACAGAGATAAAGATCAGAGTCCTTTAAAAGAATAACTCAGAGCAATGTAGCTGATTTATTTTTATCAGTGATTAAAGAAAGCAAACTTCATATTATATCCAACAAAGGTGTGAAGAAGGAACAGTTAATGAACAACCTTATGGTTGGCTAATAGATTATTTCATGAGATCACAGATGAGGGCAGGCTCATTATGAGGTGTCTGTTTAGAGTCCACTTTTAAAGATATGGGAGTTGGCAGGCGGTTTTCTTGCTGGAAGCATTCATTGCTATTCCTGGTCACGTAGGAAGAATGGAGTGTCTGACAATGATGGACCGTGCAGCAGCAGCCTTGCTGCTTGGAAATTAATTTGAAGTCCTCTTCTAAAGAACTGCTATCTTCTGTTACTACACAGAAACTTGATTGTAGTAATAATGTGTGCCCAACTCCATAAGAGGCATAGTGCAAGGCAGAAGCCTAGGATTTCCAAAGAAAAGCAAAAACACTGCAGAAAATAATTAAAGAGGAATTTTTTAGGGAAATGTCTGAATTCTTATTATCAGGGTATTTAAGTGTATACTCTGTGGTTGTACTTCAAATAGCCAGGTTTAAGTCACATACAATATGCAGTATAAGAACTTATATCAGAAAAAGGTCCATGTGTTCTTGATTTAATACTACAATTAAGACTAATACTAATACTAACAGGTCAAATATTTATTGATCTATTGGTCTAGTAATAACACATGAATAATGATAATGAGAAAATAAATGTATAATTATGAATTCTTAGTATGTGCTAAGTATTATGTCAGATGATTTATAGGTTTTGTATCACTTAATTTTTGTCATGACCTTAAAAATAGTATTTTCTCAAGTTTACAGGTGTGGTAGAAAAGTCTTAAAGGTTAAATAAATTGCCCAAGGCGATATTACTTCAGAGTTTATACATTCAGTCACTATGCAATATGTTCCCTATCTCTCCCATTTGTATCACAAGCTCATTGACAGTAAGGGATAGTGAACTAATAATACTAGCAGATATTTGGTCCTCAACTGTCTATGTGCAAGGCATCCTTTAAGATATATATGTATCTTGAACATATAATATCATTTATATAAATATATATGTATGTATGTATTCATGTGATTTTTTACAACCACCCTCTGAGGAATTTGATGATGATAATGATGATGATGATGATGTATTACATTTTGCAGGTGAGAGAACTAAAGCACTGAAAGATTGGATCACTTGGTCAACTTGGCCCAACGGCTTCTCCTGTACAGACCAGTTGGGTGCTGTACTCCTACCCACAATGCTCTACTATCTATGCTAGTGATAAGAACATAAAAACAGAAGGGAAAGGAGGGAAACTGAGTGGAGAAAAATTAGAGAGGAAGACAAACCATGAGAGACTCCTAACTCTAGGAAACAAAGGATTGCAGAAGGGGAGGTGGGTGGGGGTTAGGGTGATTGGGTGACAGGAACTAAGGAAGGGGATGGGATGACCATTGGTGTTATATGTTGGTAAATTGAAGTTAAATAAACAAACAAACAAACAAACAGAATGAGAATAAGTACAAGGCAGCAATGTTTTGTGAACATTTTTTTTTTAAATCAGGGCCATTTGCTGCCTCAGCCTTTGACAGTGAGAACACTCCCTTCTCCACATTTTCATGAGGAAATCAGTTATCAAGTGCTATGTTCTGAATACCTTCATCCTTGCAAAGTTTATATGTTGGAACCCTAATGCCCAGTATTATGTTATTAGGAAGGGAAGGCCTTTGGGAGGTACTTAGGTCATGAGGGTTTCGCCCATATGAATGGAATTAATACCTCTTTGAAACTGACCCCAGAAAGCTCTCCTGTCCCTTTCACTATGTGAGAATACAGCGAGAAGGCACATACTACAAATGGGAGAATAGATTCTCAGGAACACAAAGATGGTGGTACCTTAATCTTAGACTTCCAGCCTCCAGAATTGTGAAAAATAAATTTCCATTGTTTATAAACCACCCAATCTGTTGTATTTTGTTATGAAAGCCAGAAAAGACTAGGAACTAGTGTTAACAACAACAACAACAACAAAAGCCCACGTGACTGACATATAATCAAGGCTCATCCAAGATCAATGAAAGAAAGTAAGGCACATTTAGAGAGAAAGCAAGGAGGAGTGCCTTCTTTTTTTTTTTTTAAAGATTTATTTATTTGTTTTTATTTATGATAGACAGAGAGAGAGAAAGAGGCAGAGACACAGGAAGAGGGAGAAGCAGGCTCCATGCCGAGAGCCCGATGTGGGACTCGATCCCGGGACTCCAGGATCATGCCCTGGGCCAAAGGCAGGCGCCAAACCGCTGAGCCACCCAGGGATCCCCGGAGGAGTGCCTTCTAAGTGAAGAGGACTGCCATCACAACCTTAGATCACTGACTTGATATTTTAGGCTACGTATGCTTTTTGAAGAGATAATACAAAATGATTTTGAGTATACATATATCTATAGAATGTATATGTTTTATACATATAGATGGAGTTTGTGTTGTTTGTGTTTTTGTATGTGTATATGTAGTACATCCATTCCTATCATAAAAATATTTAAATTTGGGGAGAAAAAAAAAACACTCCAGGTTTTGTAGAAAAAGAAAAGGGTCTAGGATTCTTCTTTTTAAAAAATATCACATTCCTTGGAATTTTGGCAATCAATTTTATCCCAATTTATATTTTGTTTTAGAAAAACTATGATAGATTCAGGAGCTTAGGAAATGTACCTGTTTGAAATATTCAGAAGATTATCAATTTACAAATAATATCAATTCTAGAATAATATCAGTACTCAGCTTCTCCATGCTGTCTAAGTTAGTGTAACCAAAGTAGTGCCGGGGATCAAAACAGAATACCTAATGAGAAAGTACTGTATTTTACTAACATCATGCTATGAACTTTGCTGGGATCCACATAGATTAAAAGAAAAAAAATTGGGGAGGAAGGCGGACTATTTTATTGTTGTATCTGGTAGTAGTTGCTGATAGAAGTTTAATGATTAAGATAATAATTAAGATAGCAAGCTTCCTTGCTATTCTGACTCCACCATGTATCTGCTTTGTGAATTTATATATACTTATCTGTGACTCAGCTTACTTGCCTGAGAGATGGAAGTATAGTTTCCACATCACAAAGTTGTCATAAGGATTAAATCAATTAAAATCTGTGAAGCTCTCAAAATATCCATGACACGTAATAGGTTAAATATATGCCCCACACACACACCCAAAACAAATTACTGGAAAACTCTAGCCCTTCATTGGCATTTAAAAACATAAAGAATATTAGCAACTTTTCTTAGCAGATTAAAGGCTTAATCAGGGATATTTCTCTTCTAGAACTGATGAGGGGTAATGCAGGAATCTATAGACCTCCATATGCAGAGTCATAGGGAATTTTAGTCTGGTTTTCCCAGGAATGATGAGAATTGGAACAGATGTGATATACTATATCACAAACAGCCTGTTCTTACAAACTTTAATAAAATATACTGAAGCAAAGCTTCCATAGTAAATTGACAAGCTAGGTACATTTTGTCTTCACAATGCATGAGCCACCAAAATCTGCATCCTCTCCTTTCTTGATTACCCCATCTTCCTGATGCTGACAACTGCCCAGGGCTGCCCAACACTACACTCCAAACCCCTTCACCTGAATCTGCTCTCCTGAGTGCATGACAAATATATCCCTTCATCTTAAACTCCATCAAAGTATATTTTACCTTTGAGCCCTGTTTTAGCTGGCCAAGGAAAAACCTGATCTGTTTGTATGGTAAAGACTGCCAACAACTCAATATATACTAAGTATTTAAATTTCCCAAAATATATTTTTTCCCAAAGGGTAAGTGTTTAATGCTTATTCTAGGAGCAAGGGGATTAACTTCAATGCAGTATAGAAGTGGGAGGTGAGCAAGTGGTTTCCATTATATCATACCAGCTCCTTTGATTTGATGGCTGCTACAATCTTGTTTTCTGATAAGTAGTGGAGTATAATAATTAAACAATGGTTACTACTGCTTATGTTCTAGGCACCGTACTAACTGCATACCTTTTTTGCATTCTCAGAACGTAGTCCACAAAATAGAAGTAGGAGTAATTATTAAGTTTATTGCTGAGGAAACTGTTTACAGAAACTAGGGATTTCATGAAAGGCAAATAACTTATAAATTGAGGAGCCCAGAATCTAATCCAAATTATTTGATTCAAAAGCCCTTTGTATCAGAACAGCACTGGTTCTGTTACTTCCTTGTTGGGAACGTAAGTGCCTTCAAAAAACACCTAATTCTTTTTTTTTTTTAATTTTATTTATTTATTCATGAGAGACATAGAGAAAGAGGTAGAGACACAGGCAGAGGAAGAAGCAAGCTCCCTTAGGGGAGCCCAATGTGACTCAATCCCAGGACTCCGGGATCATGACATGAGCAAAAGGTAGAGCCACCCAGAAACACCTAATTCTATTATTCAAAACATGTCCTTTACATACAGAAGACTAACATAGTGGATGGCACAGATCACTACCGTGGATCACAATAGCTTCAGACCTTTCTGGGAAAGAGGTGGTTTTTCTATCAAGCCAAATTATGATTATTTAAATGCCAAATATGATTATGATTATTTAAATGCCAAAAGAGTCATATTTATATATAGTCACATTTATTTTCTATGTGTTTAAATTCCAAAGTGAAGAAATAGTATTATGCCTGAGGGACTCACTGTCCCTGTGTTCTGCTCCTAGGTTTCCAATCTCTCCCAACTGCACTCGCAGACTCTCCCCTGTATTTGCATGTGTCCTCTGTCTCTTTTTGTTCAACACCTACCTGTTCTCCAAATCTTCTTCCACGTAGACTTTTCCACTTCCTGCACTGAGAAACAAACAGAAATCTCTCTTTTTTCTCTGATCTCCAAAAGTCAGATAACTATTCTTCTTTGATATCAGGTATAGTAGTCAGCAAGGGCTGCCAAAACAAAATATCACAGACTGGGTGGCTCAAACAATTGAAATTTGTTTTCTCATAGTTCTGGGAGCTGGAAGTTCAAGATCAAGGAGTTGGCGGGATTGGTTTCTTCTGAGGCCCTTCCCAAAAAGCTGTCTTCTCCCCATTTCCTTCCATGGCCTTTCCTGTGTGTGTATATGCTTATGGTGCCTCCTTTTCTTCTAAGAACACCAGTCCTATTAGATTAAGGTTCCATCCTGATGATCTCATTTAACCTTAATTATCTTCTTAAAAGCCTCGTTTCCAAATACAGTTACATTGGGGGTTAGTCCTTCAAAATATGAATTTGGAGGACACACAATTCAGTGGATAGTTTTAGATTTAACTTGATGTAAAGAATTAGAGTTGTTGCAGTAAGAAGTTAACTCACTACTAGCCTGAGAGCATCTTAGAGAGAAAGTCAGTCTATCCAATTCATCTCTTTAATTCCTGCAATATTTGGTACAGTGCTCTACAACTAATCTTAGTAAGTTTCCCTCACTGAACATAGCGTATTTACACTCTTAGGCATTTCATATACATATCATTCAAGACCAGCAACGATATTTTGTGGTAAATAATACTCTCTCCAAATTAGAGATGACAAAATTGAAATCTGTATATAGATCAGGCATCTTGGTAAAGTTCTCATGATTGGCAAAGGGCAGAACTAAAACAAACCTAGATCTATTTTAGAACAAAGCTCAGGCTCCTTTTCTGTCAAATCTACTCTTGTGATATTTGTTGAAACAAATCAATGTAATTAAGGTAGGGCCACTAAATGGTGGTGCCATTTTCTTTTTCCCATTCCCTATGAGCAGGGGAATTGAAAAGACTTTTCTCTGATCACTTTTGTTTAGGCAGACAGAAGAAAGGATAAAAAGTTTGGAAATTTAAATATAGCAGAAACAAAAGGAACACATTCCTTTCCAGACTTTTACAGAAAGCAATATTGAAGAGATTAATAAAGGCAAAAGAGGTGAGAAAGGACAAAGAAGGTGCCTGACTTAATAATGACAGTATATTTCAACCCAGAGTAAAATAGGAAAACATAAACCATGGGTTGGATTGAACAGGCTTCCAGGTTTATGCATGGCATCACAGGGGGTGTGTTTTATAGGCAATAAAAGATCCACCTGCTCCACAATTGCCCCTCATTATCCATCCACAGTGCCTGAAATTACCATACTATTGTAACTCCAGTGGTTTAAGATTTTAGAAGACACCAGTCCCAGTTGCAGTGTAATCTCCATTAAAATGTGAAGATCAGTACTGTAGGAAAATGAGTTAACCCATTAATGTACTAACATCAACATAGAATGCAAGCTACAAGGTAAACATCTGGGTTTTTTAAAACATGGCAGTGAATTGTGTGTCATGACAAAGCAAGCATATATTGTAATTCTCAGACCTAGATGTCCAGGTAAAACAAGAAATCTTGGGAGGCTAGGGAAGAGCATATACCATGGGATGCTTGGAAATGGGTGGGGCAAGAGATGATGGGAGAGGAATCTTGAGGAATGACACAAAGGAAGGCAACTAAAGTGAGGTTGTGATGTTAATAAAAGCCACCTGTTGATTCCCTACAAGAATAGACTCCTAAAACACTGTGGTTGAGAGTTTCGTGGATCTTGGCATTCTTAGAGGTAAAGCAGAGGGTGGGAGTTGAACGGGACAAAAAGTTTGAGTGGTAGACTTGAATCGAGCCGGATAAATGAGTGACATTTAGTTACTTTCTAGCTCTTTGCCATTTATACTCAGGGACATCATTTGTACAGCTTTCTGCAAAGCAGCAGCCAAACTGTGATGAGAATTGGTGCTTTCCATTTTTCATGCATTAATTTTCTATTTGGCTGATATGTCCAGAAAACCTTACCTGTCTTTCCCTAAATGGTCTGGATAATTGCTTCACTTCTTGGCTTTGCTTTGACTGTGAGAACCTAGCCCATTTAAGGCATCTTTCTTTCAACTCGCACTCACGGGGCTTAAAAAGGTACTGCTAGTGGAGCAAGGAGGTCAAAATGGGCAGTTAGACCTGACAATTCACATTGCCCAAGCTCCTGACTCAGTTAGTTGAGGTTTGTAAGAGGGAGACAAAAAAATGGCTTCTAAGCTACTTTAAAGTGTAAATAATTAACTACATGTCAAAGTCAGCTACAACTGGCTCCCTCTTTCTGCCCACCCTTTCCTTTCCAATGAATTGTCTCCTGACAAATCTGTAGGTGGGAAGATGGTCTGTAGATGGCACATCTTCTAATACTGTCATTGCTAATCCTCTCCACAGCTGTGCAGTGGCTGAGTACAGATACTCTATTATCTTTCCAAATTCAGGATGGTTATTTCAGAGAATGAATTAAGATTATACAGTAGATTAGAGGACCAGGATGGAGGCTTAAGGCAGAATCTTGTACATGGGCACCTGTCATTGGCTTCAGACTTATTTGGAGTCTTTGCTCCTCACACCCAAGAAAGTCTTAGAAAAGATTGTGACTTGCATGAAACAAATGGGGAAATTATAAAGCTTTGCCTCACCTGCTTTCTTCAACAATTGAAGAAAATCTTATTTTTTTTTTTTTTAATTTTTTTTTTTTTTTTTTTTTTTATTTATGATAGTCACAGAGAGAGAGAGAGAGGCAGAGACACAGGCAGAGGGAGAAGCAGGCTCCATGCACCGGGAGCCCGACGTGGGATTCGATCCCGGGTCTCCAGGATCGCGCCCTGGGCCAAAGGCAGGCGCCAAACCGCTGCGCCACCCAGGGATCCCGAAAATCTTATTTTTATTGGTAAAAATACAATGATTAAATTTCAATATCTTTGCATATGAATTACATTTTTAAAGCTAGAAACTTTATCACACTACTAAGAATATAATGTTTAAAAATAAGGTTTAAAGTATTAAAGTCTGCTTATTGCTAAGAAAATTTCTGGATTCAGAAATTTTAAATCAAAAAGTATTTTAAATCAAAAAGTGTAAGTATTCTCACATACAAATTTGTTATTGAGCTAGAAGATCTTTAGTAATATATTAATTGTGTAAAACTCATGAAAGATCCATAAAGAAATATAAAAATTATCTCAGAGAATTAGAGAAAAATTCTAATTAAAAAAAAAATTTGGAGATTGAAGCATGGGAAGCATCTTAGCTTCTGAAGATGTTCAATAGAAACTTCAAGTCTGAGACCAACGAATGAGAAAAATGTCCAGATATAGAAAAAAATACAGCCACATCTGCCATTTTGGTTGCAGCATCTTGGAGTACCAATGGGTCTTGAGCTTATTAGTAAGGTGGACGACAGTCCAATCTTGATGGGCATCAGATGGCAAAGTATTTAGAGCTGTAGCTTCCTTCATCTCTGTTAAAATGCTATCACAATCCTTGATAGGCATACTATCTTGTTATTGTTTTTCTCTGGATTTATAAAAATTCTAATACGGTACTATGGTCTAAATGTTTGTATACTCTCAGAATTGATGTTTAAATCCTAACCCTTATGGTAATGGTATTAGGAGGTGAGACCTTTGGAGATGGTTAGGTCATGAAGGCAGAGCCTTCATATATAGGATTAGTACAATTATAAAAGAAGCTTCAGAGAGATCCTTTCTCTCTTCTACCATGTTAGGACACAGTGAAAAGACAGCTGTCTATGAATGAGGAAGTCCTCACCAAACATTGAATTTGCCAGTGCCTTGATCACAGACCTCCCACCTTCCTGAACTGTGAGAAACAAATGTTTGTTGTTTGTAAGCCACCCAGTCTATATATTTTGTAATAGCAGCCTGAACAAACTAAGTCACATGGGGTCTAGAAGCGTTCTGTAATTTAGCAAAGGCTTTAATTGATAATCCAATCCGAGACTACACTTATTAGACCCCCAAAAATTAGCATTTCAAAATTTAGAGGAAAATTCATAGCAGTTTAAATAAATGAAAGTACATCCATAAAATAAATAATTATCTATTTAAATAGAAGGAAACATTTAACATGAGTCAAAGACACTCATACATTTTTCGTAAGTAAAATAGATGCATTAAAAATCAGATGGTGTAGTATAATTCCTTGGTTTAAAAAATATATGTATAACACAAACATGCAAAAGACTAAAAAAATATAAATAATGTAAACCAAAATGTTATCAATAATTTTCTAGACAGCCTACTGGATTTATTTTACTTTAAAAATATGCATTTAAACTTGTTTTACAGAAAATATAATAAATATGAACTTATTTTTAATAAAACATAATATAAAAATCTCAGACTGATTGCAGTGGTCATGTAGGTTAAGTCTGTGAACATATGTCACTCTTCACTCCAAGACTCATCATCAAAGTCCTTTATTATTATTATTTTTGAGTGTGTGAGTGGACTTGCTTGTCTTTTTTTTTTTTACATTTTTTAAAATTTAAATTCAATTTGCCAGCATATAGTATAACACCCAGTGCTCGTCCTATCAAGTGCCCTCCTCAGTGCCTGTCATCCAGTTACCCCATCCTCCCATCCACCTCCCTTTCCGCAACCCCTTGTTTGTTTCCCACAGTTAGGAGTCTCTCATGTCCCTTAAAGTGAAAACAACAAAACAAAACAAAACAAAACAAAAAAACGCTAGGCATTCAGAGATTTTTAGCAATTGGAAGCTATGTCTGTTTCCTCATCTCTGAAAAGAGGGACTAACAAAAAACTTTCCTTGTTTTCTGAAGGTTAAAGATGCCTTATCTTTATATTATCTACTGTAATTAAATCATGTTAAAAATCTATTATTCATTCAAAATCATGCATTGGGCATCTGCGAGCAAACATTGTTAGATGAGAGTTTCACAGGTAAATGCCAAAATTAAACTATTCGATTTGTTTTTTTGAGAATAGTTTTTTGAATTTGAAAATGAGAACACATTATTTATATAGATACACCTCAATTTGTGTATAAAATATCCTTGCCTAGAATGAAAAATAAGACTGCACCACAAATACAAGAAAAGAATAATTACAATCTATATACATACTTATAAATCTGAATATAATAATTACTAAGGTTTAAAAAAAGTATATTTGGAACCAATTTGGACTTTGATTTAAAAGGTTTATTTTTTTATAACAATGTGGTTTTATTTTTTATGAAAATAATACATGTACATTATAATAAGTTCAAATTATAGTGAAAACTGAAAAAAGCAGTTATAATCCTTTAACATAGACTCATGGAATACTTTTCCATACATTTATGTATGCATATATAATTACTTGTAATATGTATAAGTACGTAAAAAAGTATAATGGAGCTACACTAAACTCTTTTTTTAACTGCTTTTTAATACTGAGAGATAATAAGCATCTTTTCATGTTCTTAAATACAAATTTATATAATAATTATAATGATTTATAGTATTCAATAACATTATAAAAATCATAAGGTGATAGGAAAAATGAAAAGTGAATAAAGGATACAATTTATATTCTCAATGTGGGGGTTCTTCTATTTGTCACTATATAAATTTGGGGGATATAGTAATATGAGCTAAAACAAGAAATTTTTATTTCTATGTTTGTGTAAACTCTGCAGATAGCAATTCAAGTTCTTTGCGAGTATAGATTGCTCTTATACATATACATCATGGGAAGATACTTAAAATGTGTCTTAGTTTGCTAACCTACAAGATCTGGAGTGTTTTAGAAAAAGTGAAGTTCAAAGGAAGTAGTAGTGCTAGGGTATGGGGATTGGGTGAGCCTTGAAGTTCTGAAAAAGAAGGTGTTGTCTTATTCTGAGCCCTAAAATCAAGGACTATTAGATCAGAAGTCATCTTAGAAAACTGTGCATTCAACCCAATATTATGAGGCAGGAAATTGAGAGCCATGAAGGTTAGGTAGCTTGTTTATATTCATACAGACAAGAGGAGGAACATGGAGGATCACAAGCAGAATCTTCTGACTTGAAATACAAGAATCTTTTAAGTACACCACACCACATATTATCTTTAAGCTTCCTTTTTCCAGTGCTCTTTATTTTGTCCTTGATACTTGAAACATAAATTAAAAATAAGATTATTAAAAGATGATGACTATTTGCCCTTGACCTAAGAATGTTTATTTGGACAAGGGCATTTATAAAAAGTAACATATCAATCTCTGTGCAAGACATTTATGGACATTTTTAGCACATCTTTTTTTTTTTTTTTTTGTAATGCTCCTCTAACATCCCCAGCTCATCAGATTGAAAGCTTTCTTTCTATCAGGAGTCAGTGAATGCTGCTACCTGAATCTGTCTGCTTTGATTGAGGAAGTGATTTGTGTAACCATGGAGTAAGACACTGTGGTTTTCTGCAGCCTGCAGTAAGTCTCATCAGAAAGCAAAATTGCCTGTGTTACTAGGACAGATCTGGGGGGAGGTAGAAATGGTTCTGTGGTACTTGGTGACAAGCTATGCTGGCAATAGTGATGTAAGATGTCACTTAAGGTAATGAAAACCTCTAGTACTAGCATGGTTAAAATGCTTGCCACTGCTTATAACAAGCATGCCAAGCTCCAAGAAAGCTTTTTATGATATTGTTCTTGTCACAGGGGAAATGAATCCATAGCTCACTACTGCCTTCCACAAGGATCGGCTGCTATGATTGCAAGAACTGAGAAAAGCCTTTAGTTGGCAGAGCAACTGGTCCTGCTCTTAGAGGAGATGCTGAACAGCATAGTGACAAGAAAACCCTGATAGCTGCATGTGGCTTCTCTATGATGAAGCTCATATTTATTGGAACTTTGAGATCACCTAGTTATACCTCTCAAATCATCTAGTTGTGTAGTCTCAGAGAGACTGAGAACCAGAGAATTAAAGAGTATTAAGGGACTAGTCCAGCCCTATACTTAAACCTAAAAACAATGTCTTCTCTCAAAACCAATATTCTCCCCACCATGCTCTGAGACCCTAAAATTAATCTGAAATAAGAAATTTCCACATATATGAAAATAACCATCACTTCATAAGTAGGAATTTGAAAGGCTGTTTCCTCCAAATCACTGGGCCTATAATTCGGAGAAATGGCTACTAGGTTTTAGCAGTGCCAGAGAAATAGCTTAAGTAGCCTTGTTGTTTATCCACCTATGATAATAGTTATCTTAACAGTGTACTTTTAGCATTATCTCTTTGTGAAATATAATGTTTAAAATATTTTAACCAAAAAAACCCACAAAATTTTCTAATCAATGTGTTTTGTTAAATGTAATAGACAATTTGGGGGAACTGGGAGACTCAGTCGGTTAAGCATCTGCCTTTGGCTCAGGTCATGATCTCAGGGTCCTGGGCTCGAGCCCCGAGTTGAACTCCCTGCTCAGCAGGGTATCTGCTTCTCTCTCTACCCCTGCAGCATCCCCTGTTTGTGTGAGCTCTCTCTCTGTCAAATAAATACATTAAATCTGTAAAAAATATATATATGTATGTGTATATATACTTGTATATATGATAGTTTGATAATCTAGAAAACCCAAGTGATTCCATGAAATTAGATAAATTAGGTTAATTGTTTATCTCAATATAACATTGATTTCCTCTGCACTCTTGGTTAGAAAATAGGATGATTTATGTATACAATGGAATATTACTCAGCAATTAGAAACGACAAATACCCACCATTTGCTTCAACGTGGATGGAACTGGAGGGTATTATGCTGAGTGAAATAAGTCAATCGGAGAAGGACAAACAGTGTATGTTCTCATTCATTTGGGGAATATAAATAATAGTGAAAGGGAATATAAAGGAAGGGAGAAGAAATGTTGGGAAATATCAGGAAGGGAGACAGAACATAAAGACTCCTAACTCGGGGAAACGAACTAGGGGTGGTGGAAGGGGGGGAGGAGGGCGGGTGTTGGAGGGGAATGGGTGACGGGCACTGAGGTGGACACTTGACAGGATGAGCACTGGGTGTTTTTCTGTATGTTGGTAAATTGAACACCAATAAAAATTAATTAAAAAAGAAACATAAAAAAAAATAAACTTTATCACCATTTAAAAAAAAAAAAAGAAAATAGGATGATTTAGCCTGAGGCTGTCCAAGGTGCTGAAATTTCTTCTAGGGTGAGAATCATTACAATATTACAGCAGAATCCTCTTCAAGTAATTTTTTCCAGGTTAATTGAGATATTATTGGCATCTTACATATGTAAATTTCAGATGTACAATGTGATGATTTGATACACGTTCATATTATAAAATATTACCACAAAAAGATTAATTAACGCTGTCCTCATATAATTACCTTTTGTGTGTGTGTGTGTGTGATGATAACATTTAAATTGACTCTTAATAAGTTTCAATTTGGGGATACCTGGGTAGCTCAGCTGTTGAGTATCTGTCTTTGGCTCAGGGCGTGATCCCAGAGTTACAGGACAGAGTCCCACATCAGGCTAGATTCTTTGGCCTTATTCATCTTATAACTGGAAGTGCCCTTTGATTAACATCTCCCTAATTTTCCTACCCTAGCCCCTGGCAACACTATTGCACTTTCTATTTCTGTGAGTTAGGATTTTTTTAGATTCCACAAATAGATGAGAATGTACATTGTCTGTCTGACTTATTTCACTTAGCATAATATCCTCAAGGTCCATCTATATTCTCACAAGTGGCAGAACTTCCTTCTTTCTCATGACTGAATAATATAAATGAAAGTGTTATAACATTTATGTAAGATGACTCTATTTATCATCTAAACTGGCACAATTTTGTGAATAAACTGGAATGTTAAAAATTAAGCTTTGAGGGACTCCTGGGTGGCTCAGCGGTTTAGCGCCACCTTCAGCCCAGGACATGATCCTGGAGACCCAGGATCGAGCCCCACATCAGGCTCCCTGAATGAAACCTGCTTCTCTCTCTGCCTGTGTCTCAGCTTCTCTCTCTCTCTCTCTCTCTCTCTCTCTCTCTCTCTCTCTCTCTCTGTGTGTGTGTGTCTCCTGAATAAATAATATTTTTTTTAAAAAATTAAGCTTTGACCATAGATGTAAACTGGGAATAGCCCAGGTAAGTGGGAATATAAGGTTACTTACTGTTGTAAATAAAATATGTGTTCCCTGCAAAACTCATATATTGAAGCCCTAACTACACAATGTATCTCTGTATTTGAAGATAAGGCCAATGAGGAAGTGAAAGACTAAATGAGATCATAAGGGTAGGGCCCTAGTCTGATAGGGCTGGTACCTTTATAAGAAGAAAAAAGCACAGAAGAATGTGCCCCTTGAGGAAAAGTTGACCTCAGCAGAAAGTACCTTGAAGTACCACTGGATGCAAAAAAAAAAAAAAAAAAAAGTGAAGAAATGGGAAAAAGTAGAGATTTGGGCCAGCCTAATGAGGATCCACTAATATAGGAAGTTATAGTTAAAGGATCCTAACAGAGGGATCTCTGAGGAACACATAAAGAATCTGCCATAACCCAAAGGTTCTATGTCTAGATTAAAATTTACCAATGAAATATGACCTTTTCTACACTTTATCCCTCTAGTTATCTCCTTCTACTGAACCCCCCACTCTAGCAGCTCCCAAATTGCTGTTACCTACTTGGGGAGCAAGGAAGAGAGAAGAAATCTATAATATCTCTATTGTTCTTTGTAGGCCTCTGAGGATAATAAGGCCTGAGATGGGGGGAGAATATTTAAATGGTATGATTTAAAAAAAAAATTTTGGCAGACAAGACTGGAGTTTTTATTACCTAAACAAAGGTTAAGTATTCATGTAGTATGACTAAAAATACTCTGAATCCTGCAAGAGTTTACAACCACCATTAGGGAAAAATATCAAGAGAGTGGTTTTGAAAGGAAATTTTGAAGAAAAAAATAATTTTAATGTTTGTACAATACAAATATCTGGCTTTTTACATATTTATAAATTGACTTTTTTGTCATTATTTGATTATTTTTCTCTCCTCCTTGATTACAAAGTCTGAAAAGAGAAGTATCTGATTTGCCTATAACACTGTCCCTGGAATGTAACAAGTATATACATAAATATTTTAAATGATTGTATGGGAAGGCTCAAACTGTCCTTCCTTGTAACTCATTACTAAATTGCTTTTGGTGAACTAAGCATTATAGTCTTCCCATTGCCTGGGTTAAAATGAAATTATATGCCATTTAAAAAATTGGGTGGGTTTTTTTTTCCCACATAAATTTTTTTATTGTGGCAAAGTACACATAACATACATTTGGTGGTATTAAGTACATTTACAGTATATGCAATAATCAATTCATTCATCAATGCATACTTGGATTACCTCCACCTTTTGACTACTGCTAAGAACTTGGATGTACAAATGTCTGTCTGTGGTCCTGGTTTCCTGTCTTTTGAGTAACACAAGTGGAATTGCTTGATCATGTGATAATTCTGTGTCTACATTTTTGAGAAATTGTCATAGTATTTCCCATAACAGCTTCACCATTTTCTATTCCCATCAGCAATGCACAAATATCCCAATTTATCCACTTCCTCATCAATACTTGTTATTTTCTTTCTTTCTTTTTTTTCCCCCACTATGGCCATCCTAATGGGCATGAAGTAGTATCTCTTTGTGACTTCAATTTGCATTTCTACAATGATTAGTAATGTTGAACATCTTTTCATGTCCTTATTGGCATTTTGCATACCTTCTTTAGAAAAATGCCTATTCAAAACTTCTACTTATTTTTTTTAATTGGGCTATTTGCTTTTTGTCATTGAGTTGTACAAATTCTTTCTATTTTGGATACTAATCCCTTATCAGAATATAATCTGCAAATATTCTCTCCCTTTTTGTGAGTTGACTTTTTACTTTCTAGAGAGTATCCTTTGGTGCAAAAACCTGTTTTTAACTTCGATGAAGTTCCAAGTTATTTATTTTTTCCTTTCCTTTTATTTCCTCTGTTTTTTTTTTTTTTTCCTGCCCTACCGGGAGAGAAATTCTTGCCAAATCCGATATCATAAAGCTCTTCCCCTATGTTTTCTTCTATGGGTTTTAGTTCCAGCTCTTAAATATTGATCTTTGATCCATATTGAGGTAACTTTTATACATGGTGTAAAGTAAGTGACCAATTTCATTTGTTTGTATGTTGATATCCAGTTTTATCAATACCATTTTTTGAAAACAACATCTTTCCTCACTGATGATCTTAGCGTGTCATTTTACCATATATATGGGGGATTGTTCCTGGGATCTCTATTTTATTTTACCAAAATTTGTATTTTTTTAAAGATTTATTTATTTATTTATTCATGATAGAGAGAGAGAGAGAATGAGGCAGAGACACACAGGCAGAGGGAGAAGCAGGCTCCACGCCGGGAGCCCGACACGGGACTTGATCCTGGGACTCCAGGATCACACCCTGGGCCAAAGGCAGGAGCCAAACTGCTGAGCCACCTAGGGATCCCCCCAAATTTGTATATTTTAAAGTTAGAGTATATCTTCCCTTAAGCAAAATAATTATCAAGACTAAAGTGAAGGTGTTTCTTTCTCTTTTCCCTGGGACAAGAGAGATGAGGAAGGCACCAGTGAGATCCAGTTCCTGAGGAATGAGGGAGAAAAATTGTTAAAAATTTAAAAAGACAGAGAAAGGAAGGGGAACTGCTGGGGTGGGCATCCTTCATCCACAACTTGACCTGAGAAAGCAAAATTTCTTTACATTCCTGGATTCTCTCTACTACAAATTCTTTTTCTTCTTTCTGCTTTATTATTGACGTGTCAGTGCTGAAGTTGGAACCAAGACATCTCCAAGCTAGCTAATAACGTGGATCAATTAGGTCTTTGTGCTTCCCCATTTCTCATTTTAGATCCAATCTCTCATTGTCTCCTTTCACTTCAAACTCCTATACATACATTCATATGTGTGTAAACTAAAGAGCAAATAACCTGGCACCCATTCTTTGAAGGGAAAGTAAAAGTTTGTAAGATGACATAATGAGCTTTGTAGGAGTCATTCAGTGATATTTGTGTTGTTTTACGTGAATATAAACTGCTGTGAAATCAGCTGAAAGCTAGGTACCTGCAGTTTGTGTAGGACTATGCTTCCTCCTCGGTCTAGTTGTGCTACTCAAGGTATCACTTATGCTCTTGGTCACAACAATGAGAGTTGGTAGAGAATAACAATACAAAAATAGTTGGCAGCTGAACTGACTGAGGTTGGAACATGTCCCTCATGATGACAATGATAGAGTTCCAGCTGTCAGCAGGGAATCACCACCCCCAGCAGGGGTATAGAGGGAAGCACGTGAGGCAGATGACTGAGGGAACAGCAGGGAAGTATCTTGGGAAAAATGAGAGACACAAGTTCAGAAAATAGAGCCTGAATAATTTCCATGAGTCCTTTTTCCTTTGGTGATGTGAATGACCATTAGAAGCTCTATAGCTTAGGTCAATTTTAAGGAATCAGAAATTAGATATGAGTAGCTTTGAAAAAAAAAAGAGGGTCTAGCTGAGTCCTGACTAAGTATATAATGGCATGATTGAGAAAAACACAGGAACAATTAGAGCTCAAACAGTTGAAATTTTAAGATATTTTAATTAAATACATAAATAAATATCCTCTTTTATAATTTTTCCCAGTAAGAACATAAGTAAACCCACTTGACCTTAAGAAGTAATATAGTGACAGCTTTAAACAATATGTGGTAGATATTTTTTTCAGAGAGTGGGTTACATGCATGCATTTGTCTGCCCCCTCTCTACAACATATGCTACAATGATGCTAAAGGGATGTAAATGTTGTAAATCCTTATTAAAAAGGAGTAAGACAGTTCATTCACATCTGCATATTGGGAATATAAAAAATAGTGAAAGGGATTATAGGGGAAAAGAGTGAGTGGGAAAAATCAGAGAGGGTGGCAAAACATGAGAGACTCCTAACTCTGGGAAATGAACAAGGGGTAGTGGAAGGGGAGGTGGGGGTGAGTGGGGTGACTGGGTGACGGGCACTGAGGGGGTACTTGATGGGATAAGCACTGGGTATTATACTGTATGTTGGCAAATCGAACTCCAATCTAAAAATATACAAAAAAAGAAAAGAAAAATAGTAGAACAGAGTAGACTGCAGCCTAAAAAATGTGGAAAGCTGGCAGGAAATAAGCACAACGGAGCTCCTGAACTGTTTGAGCCCTGAGAGCATGCAGAGGACAGAGGACCAGGAGAGGGTCAAATGAGGCTGGCAGTAAACAATCCATCAAAGTCTGCTTTCCAGTCTCACTATGAGAAAGAAAGGAATGCTGTCAACAGATCCAGAACAAACAAAACCTGTCAGAGAAATTGTGGTTTCAATATATTATATTAATTAAGACTTGATTTCAAGAAACTATTGGGAGATAAGAGAGAACTGTAAACAGAGCTCCTTTCCTTTCATAACAAAAGATCACAAAAATAAGAATTCCAGAGAGATTAAAGAATTAAAGCCATGAAGGTAATAGGAAAAAGGAGTCGATTTTGAGACAAGAAAAGCAATTCCAAAAATGATACACAAAGCAAATGCCGGGAGCACATGGGTGACTGAGTTGATTAAGCGTCTGCCTCTTGGTTTCGGCTCAGGTCATGATCTCAGGGTCATGAGATCAAGCTCCATGACGCTTTGCATTGAGCATAGAGTCTCCTTGAGTATCCTGCCTCTCCCATTGCACTCTCCCTCCTTGTGTGTGTGTGTGTGTGTGTGTGTACTCTTTCTCTCTTTAAAATAAATAAATCTTAAAAAAAAAAAGCAAATGCCAAAATTTATCAAACTAGAATTGAGATAAGATTTTGAAAGGAGAAAGAATATAGAAAATTTAGACAGTAAGTGGGAACTTAGCTGAAAATATTTGCAACATTCATGACTCAAAGTGTTAATATCCAAAATATATTCAAGCTCCTAAAAATCAATAAAATAATGCAAATAGCCAAGTAAACTTAGAGAAAATGGTATAAACAGGCAACTTTTTATGGGTATTGAAGTTGTTTGCAATATTCCCTAATATAAGTAACACTGCAGTAGATAGCATTATACACTTCACTTTCACATGTGAAGGTGCTTGCAGGTAGTGGAAGGTTGGTAGCAAAGTGTTTAGAAGTTTTGTTTTAGTAGATTGTGCCAAATTGCCCTCCCAAGAGGCTGTGCTAATTTACACTTCTTCCAATACTGCATGTCTCCAGTTCCCTGCATCCTAATATTATTATAAGTTTTTCTTTTTACTAGCCTAATGGCTGAAAACGGGATATTACTAGTAGATTTTGTAGTTCTTGCATTATCAGTTATGAGTAGAATAGTTTCTGCATTCAGTGGACAACTGTATTTCCTCTTCTAAGAGTTATTTTTATTGGGTTATTTGCTACATGGATTTATCTTATTCTTCTTTTACAATATTCTATAACTTAGTCTTCTAAAAAACTTCTTTGAGAAGGAATTGCTGTCTATTGCTTACAATCCATCAAGAGAGTGTAGCAGGGATCCCTGGGTCGCTCAGCGGTTTGGCGCCTGCCTTTGGCCCAGAGCGGGATCCTGGAGTCCTGGGATCGAGTCCCGCCTCAGGCTCCCGGCATGGAGCCTGCTTCTCCCTCTGCCTGTGTCTCTGCCCCGCCCCCCCATAAATAAATAAATAAATAAATAAATAAATAAATAAATAAATCTTTAAAAAGAGAGAGAGAGAGAGTGTGTGTAGCATATGCATATTATATAGAGAAGTGGGGTTAACCAGAATAACAAAAAAGAAATGATTACAGGGATGCCTGGGTGGTGCAGTCAGTTAAGTGACTGACTCTTGGTTTCAGCTCCAGTGGGGATCTAAGAGTTGTGAGCCTGAGCCTCATGTCAGGCTCTGTGCCCAGTGAGGAGTCTGCTTAAGACTTTCTCTCCCTCTGCCCCCCATCCCCCCTACTCACAGTCTCTCTGAGACTCTCAAATCCTCTCAGAGTCTCTCTCTCTCTCACATCCTTAAAAAAATGATTACAGGTGGCTGCCCCTCTGGAATAATGTTTAGAGTAGAATACTTACTGCTCATTTTTATGATGAAGCCCATTGGATTATTTGATTTTTTAAAAATTTCATTTATTTATTCATGAGAGACACACACAGACACACACACACGCAGAGACAGACAGAGGAAGAAGCAGGCTCCATGCGGGGATCCTGATGTGGGACTTGATCCCAGGTCTCCAGGACCACGACCTGGGCCAAAGGCAGTGCTAAACCGCTGAGCCACCCCGGCTTCCCAGATTATTTGATTTTTTAAAAACCATATATACTCATTACTAGATTTATTAAGTTGTCAATTAATAAAAAAAAGCAGTCTTTAATATATAACATCTCCTGGATCTTTTCTTCCTTTAAGAAATTAACGCCATCTGAGCATCAATCTCTTCATGTGTAAAATAATGCCTATCTCATAGCTCTGTTCTGAGGATTAATATTTTATAAATGTCTAGTGATTCTTGAATGGTTTTTCTTCCCTCCTCTTGTTAGTAACTTTATCCTTTTTTTAATAGTCTGTTTGATTGCCATTAAACTTTATTAAATCAAGGTTGAATCAACACATTTATTACCTACTAGTTATAAGCTAGTAATTTTAAATGCTATGGGTAATTTCCTATCAAGGATATTACAATGAGGTTGGAAATAAATGATATAATTGCATTAGAATAAATCCAGCACTTTGATCTGAGAGTAAGAAAAATGGAATACGGAGGTGGGGCAAGACGAGGGAGGAGTGGGGTCCTCAACTCACCCGGCCCCACCAGCTCACCTAGATCACTTTCAAACCATCTAACCTAGGAATTCGATCTGAGATTTAAAGAGAAAACAGCCGGAACGCTACAGAGAGAAGGGTTTTCACCTCTAACAAGGTAGGAAGGTGAAAACAAATAAAATAAAAATGAATCAAGTGGGAGAGGGGCCCCGTGAGGAGCCGGGCTAAGGGGGTCTGTGAGAGCCTCCGAGGCAGGAGAGCCCTGCCCCGGAGAAGCAGGAACTTTAAAAATCCGCACCGGATTCTTCCCGGATGGAAAGGTGCTGGCAGGGAACTGGGGCAGGATCCCAGGAGGGGCAGTGGAGCCCCCAGGTGCCTCGGGTCACTAACTGAGGAAGTGCGCACCACACACAGCGGGCTGAGATGGGGAAAGGGCTGGAGCGCCCCGCGGGGCCCCGGGAGCAGCCGGTGGGTCAGGCGGGGGCTCCGGGGAGGGGGCTGCACCTGCTGCCTTTGGGAGCCCACCCCGGGAGCGCGATTCCAGCGGCGCAGGCCCCAGAGCCCAGGGCGCCGGGGGACACAGCCCAGGATCCTGTGCTCTCCCCTGGACAGGCGGAGGCGGGGAGGGCACAGGACAGCGAGGACGCTCCTGCTGCCGGACGGGCGTCCCCGAGCTGTGCAGGTCAGCGGCCCCCCGCCCCGGAGCATCCAGGCCCCTGCGGACTGGGAGACTGCGGGGGTTACTGTGGGTGGTTACTGCGGGAGCTGACTCTAGAGCTGGAGACCTGGACGCCGCCAGTGTGGTTGTTCCTCCTGGTGTCACCCTGTGCCTGGGAGGGGGGCCACCAGGGGACAGGGGCCTCACCGGTTAAGCAGCTCCCACTGAGCCCGGCACCTGGCAGGAGGGCGGGGCAGCTCCCAGGTGCACACACCTGAGAGTCAGCACAGCAGGCCCCTCTCCTAGAAGACCAGCTGGAAGGACAGCGGAAGAGCAAGTTCTTGACCAAGCAGCACTGGAAGGCTCCAGGGGAAGTTGAGGGATTTACAGTATATAGAACCAGACGGTACCCCTTAATTTTCTCCCTTTGTACAATACAAATCATTTTTATAGCAGACTAAAACTTTCCAATATTTTTTCTCTTTTCCCACCTTAACTACATTTTACCAGCTCTTCATTTTTAAGTTTTTTTCCTTTTTGACTTTCATATTTCTACAATTACATGTCTTAGATATATTTTCCACTTCTAGATCCCCTTCAACATACTCAATTTAATTTTGGGAGATATACGAGGTATGTGTTTTTGTTTTGTGTTTTCTGTTTTCTCTTGTTCTACAATGGTGGAAGTTAATACCTTCTAAAACATGTCTAGCATGCACCGAGAACCGAGTGGGACACCGTGCTGGTTCATTCTGTGAGATGATATTCTCTCTTCATTCCCATTATACCCCTCACTTTCTTGTTTATGTTTTGGTGGTCAATGTTGGAGCCCTCTACAGGTATTGCTGGTTTATATAAATTTGGAACTAAGCATCTTTTAAAATACAGAATTTAATAAACTCAGAAACAAGAGGATCACCCACTAGGACACCTCAGGTAGACTACATTCTCACTCCACTACAACTTCACTACCATCATCTCCCAGTCCTCCCCTCTTTCTGGTTTTTTTTTTTCTGTTTTCTTTTTTCCTCTTTACTTTTCCTTTTATTCTTCTCTTTTTTTCTTTTTTCTTTCTTTTTTTTCTTCTTGGGATTTTTGGCCTTTTATTTCTTACTACTTTGTTTTTAAATTTGTTTTTTACTTTAGTGGTCCTTTTATTTTGGTCAGATTGTTGTTTTCATTTTCTGGTCTCTGACCTCCTCAGAATTGTCTAGGGTGAAATTTACTGAGATCGTGGTTGATTTTCTCGACTCAGCCCACTCATACAACCAGTCTGCACTAAGCAAAATGACTAGAAGGAAGAACTTCCCACAAAAGAAAGAATCAGAAAAAGTTCTCTCTGACACAGAGCTACAGAATATGAATTACAATTTGATGTCAAAAGCCAATTCAGAAGCACAATTATAAAGCTACTGGTGGTCCTGGAAAAAGGCATAAAGGATTCAAGAGACTTCATAACTGCATAATTTACATATAATCAGGCCAACATTAAAAATCAATTAAATGAGATGCAATCCAAATTGGATGTCCTAATGACAAGGGTTAATGAGGTGGAAGAAAGAGTGAGTGACGTAGAAGACAAGTTGATGGCAGGGAAGAAAACTGAGGAAAAAAAAGAAAAACAAAGACCAAGAGAAAAGGTTAAGGGAAATAAATGATAGCCTCCAAAGGAAGAATCTACATATAATTGAGGTTCCAGAGAATGCTGAGAGGAACAGAGGGTGAGAAAGCATATTTGAACAAATCAAAACTGAAAACTTCCCTAATTTGGGGAGGGAAACAGCATTCGGATCCAGGAGATAGAGAGGTCCCCCCTTAAAATCAATAAAAACCATTCAACATCCCAACATTTCATATTGAAATTCACAAATTCCAAAGATAAGGAGAAAATCCTTAAAGCAGTGAGAGAAAAGAGATTCTAAAGTTATATGGGGAGAAATATTAGATTAACAGCAGACCTCTCTACAGAGACCTGGCAGGCCAGAAAGGGCTCGCAGGATATATTCAGGGTCCTAAATGAGAAGAACCTGCAGCCAAGAATACTTTATCCAGCAAGGCTCTCATTCAGGATAGAAGCAGAGATAAAGAGCTTCCAAGATAGGCAGAAACTGAAAGCATATGTGACTACCAAACCAGCTCTGCAAGAACTATTAAGGGGGACTCTGTAAAAGATAGAGGAAGCCCAAAGAAATAAGCCACAAAACAGGGACTGAATAGGTATTATGATGACACTAAATTCATATCTTTCAATAGTAACTCTGAATGTGAGAGGGCTTAATGATCCCATGAAAATGCGCAGGGTTTGAGACTGGATAAAAAGCAAGACCCATCTATTTGCTGTCTACAAGAGACTCATTTTAGACCTAAGGACACCTACAGCCTGAACATGAAAGGTTGGAGAACCATTTAACATTCATATGGTCCTCAAGAGAAAGTTGGAGTAGCAATCCTTATATCAGATAAATTAAAGTTTATCCCAAAGACTGTAGTAAAAGATGAAGAAGAACACTATATCATATTTAAAGGGCCTATCCAACAAGAAGACCATGAATATTTATGCCCTTAATGGGGGAGCTGCCAAATATATCAGTCAATTAATAACCAAAGCAAAGACATATGTAGATAATAATACACTAATAGTAGGAGACTTCAACACGGCACTTTCTGCAAATGACAGATATTCTAAGCACAACATCAACAAAGAAACAAGGGCTTTAAATGATACACTGGACCAAATGGATTCCACAGATATATACAGAACTCTCCACCTGAACGTAACTGAAAACACGTTCTTCTCAAGTGCACATGGAATTTTATCCACAATAGACCACATGCTAGGTCACAAATTAAGTCTCAACTGATACCAAAAGATTGGGATTGTCGCCTGCATATTTTCAGACTACAATGCTGTGAAACCAGAACTGAATCACAAGAAGAAATTGAAGGAAATTCAAACACAGGGAGGTTAAAGACCATCCTGCTAAAAGATGAAAGGGCTAACCAGGAAATTAGAGGAGAATTAAAAACATTCACGGAAAAAAAATAAAAATAAAAATAAAAACATTCATGGAAATTAATGAGAATGAAAATACAACCGTACAAAATCTTTGGGATACAGCAAAAGCAGTCCTGAGGGGGAAATACATCACAATATAAGCATCCATCAAAAAACTGGAAAAAACTCAGATACAAAAGCTAACCTTGTACCTAAAGGAACTGGAGAAAAAAAAACAGAAAATAAAACCTACACCCAGCAGAAGAAGAGAGTTAATAAAGATTCGAGCAGAACTCAATGAAATAGAGACTAGAAGAACTGTAGAACAGACCAACAAAACCATGAATTGGTTAATTGAAAGAATTAATAAGATAGAAAAACCATTAGCCATCCTTATTAAAAAGAAAAAAAAGACTATATTAATAAAATCATGAATGAAAGAGGAGAGAAAACAACCAATACCAAGGAAATACAAACGATTTTAAAAACGTATTATGAGCAGCTATACGACAATAAATTAGGCAACTAGAAAATGGATGCATTTCTAGAAAAGCACAAATTACCAAAACTGGAACAGGAAGAAGTAGAAAACCTGAACAGGACAATAACTAGGGAGGAAATTGAAGCAGTCATCAAAAACCTCCCAAGACACCAAAGTCCAGGACCAGATGGCTTCCCAGGGGAATTCTATAAAACGTTTAAAGTAGAAGCAAACCTACTCTCCTAAGGCTGTTCTGAAGGATAGAAAGGGACAGAATACTTCCAAACTCTTTTAATGAGGCCAGCATCACCTTAATCCCAAAACTAGACAAAGACCCCACCAAAGAGGAGAATTATAGACCTATATCCCTGATGAATACAGATGCAAAAATTCTCAACAAGATACTAGCCAATAGGATCCAATAGTACCTTAAGAAGATTATTCATCATGACCAAGTGGGATTTATCTCCAGAATGCAAGGTTGGTTTAACACTCATAAAACAATCAACGTGATAGATGACATCACCAAGAGAAAAAACATATGATCCTCTCAATAGATGCAGAGAAAGCATTTGACAAAACACAGCATCCAATCCTGATCAAAACTCTACAGAGTGTAGAGATAGAGGGAACATTCCTCAATATCATAAAAGCCATCTATGAAAAGCCCACAGCAAATATCATTCTCAATGGGGAAACACTGAGAGTCTTTCCCCTAAGATCAGGAACATGACATGGATGTCCACTCTCACCACTGCTATTCAACATAGTACTAGTAGTCCTAGCCTCAGCAATCAGACAACAAAAAGAAATAAAAGGCATTCAAACTGGCAAAGAAGAAATCAAACTCTCCCTCTTCACAGATGACAGGATACTGTACATAGAAAACCCAAAAGACTCCACCCCAAGATTGCTAGAACTCATACAGCAATTTGGCAGTGTGACAGGATACAAAATCAATGTCCAGAAATCAATGACATTTCTATACACTACGAATGAGGCTGAAGAAAGAGAAATTAAGGAGTCAATCCCATTTACAATCGTACCCAAAAGCATAAGATACCTAGGAACAAACCCAACCAAAGAGGTAAAGGATCTATACCAAAAGACCACAGAACACTTCTGAAATAAATTGAGGAAGACAAAAAGAGATGGAAAAACATTCCATGCTCATGGATTGGAAGAATTAATATTGTGAAAATGTCTATGCTACCCAGGGCAATTTACACATTTAATGCAATCTCTATCAAAATACCATGGGCTTTCTTCAGAGTTGGAACAAATCATCTTAAGATTTATGTGGAATCAGAAAAGACCTCAAACAGCCAGGGAAATATTGAAAAAAGAAAATCAGAGCTGGGGGCATCACAATGCCAGATTTCAAGTTGTACTGCAAAGTTGTGATCATCAAGACAGTGTGGTACTGACACAAAAACAGACACATAGATCAATGGAACAGAATAGAGAATCCAGAATAGAGAACCCTCAACTTTATGGTCAACTAATATTTTATAAAGGAGGAAAGACTATCCACTGGAAGGAAGATAATCTCTTCAATAAATGGTACTGGGAAAATTGGACATCCACATGCAGAAGAATGAAACTAGACCACTCTCTTTCACCATACACAAAGATAAACTAAAAATGGATGAAAGACCTAAATGTGAGACAAGATTCCATCAAAATCCTAGAGGAGAACACAGGCAACACCCTTTTTGAACTCAGCCACAGTAACTTCTTGCAAGATACATCCACGAAGGCAAAAGAAGCAAAAGCAAAAATGAACTATTGGGACTTCATCAAGATATAAAGCTTCTTCACAGCAAAAGAAACGGTCAACAAAATTAAAGACAACCTATGGAATGGGAGAAGATATTTGAAAATGACGTATCAGATAAAGGGCTAGTATCCAAGATCTATAACGAACTTTTTAAACTCAACAGCAAAGAAACAATCCCATCATGAAATGGGTGAAAGACATGAACAGAAATCTCACGGAGGAAGACATAGAGATAGCCAATAAGCACATGAGAAAATGCTCCACATCACTGGCCATCAGGGAAATACAAATCACAACCACAATGAGATACCACCTCACACCAGTGAGAATGGGGAAAATTAACAAGGCAGGAAACAACAAATGATGGAGAGGATGTGGAGAAAGGGGAACCCTCTTGCACTGTTGGTGGGAATGTGAACTGGTACTGCACTATGGCAAACTGTGTAGAGGTTCCTCAAAGAGTTAAAAATACAACTGTCCTATGACCCAGCAATTGCACTACTGGGGATTTTCCCCAGTGATATAGAAGTAGTGAAAATCCTAGACCCCTGCATCCAAATATTTATAGTAGCAATGTCCACAATCGCCAAACTTTGGAAGAAGCTTCAGTGTCCATCAAAAGATGAAATGATAAAGAAGATGTAGTATATATACAATAGAATATTACTCAGCCATTAGAAATAACTAATACCCACCATTTGCTTTGACATGGATGGAACTGGAGGGTATTATGCTGAGTAAAGTGAGTAAGTCAGAGGACAATCATTATATGGTTTCACTCATATGGGGAATATAAAAAATAGTAAAAGGGACTATAGAGTAAAGGAGAGAAAATGAGTGGGAAAAATCAGAGGGTGACAAAACATGAGAGACTCCTAACTTTGGGAAATGAACAAAGGGTAGTGGAAGGGGAGGTGGGCAGGACAATGGGGTGACTGGGTGATGGGCACTGGGGCACTCGATGGGATGAGTACTGGGTGTTATATGTTGGCAAATTGAATTCCAATAAAAAATATGCATAATAAAAAATTAAATAAAAAATCAATACAAAGAAATAATCATGCCTATATTTATTAATCAGTGCAATCTATAGGAACTCATGTGAAACATTAGAGGAGATGCTGAGATGAATAAGACATGATGCATACCATCTAAGCACTTATATTTCAGTTAAAAAAAGTACAAGGCAGACTTTGAATAATACTGTCAAAAATGAGCAAAAGGAGATGCTAAGGAAAAAGAAAAAGAAGGGAAAATTATTTGTTGTTTGAGATCTTGAAATGGTCATGACAAAGTATCATTTGATCAGGGCTTATAAGGATAGAAAGGCTTTTGTTAAAGACATGGGAGAAGCAAATATTCCAGAAAATAGAGGCCTGAAAAGCTAATAGCATGTATCAAGAATGGTGAGAATTTTGGGGTTGTGTGACTTGGCAGAGGCAGTTGGTAATTTTACTGAAAAAACCTTTGCTCAATTGGAGCTAATATATGCATATTATTAATATATGCATTAATACATGCCCTGCATATGGACATTTGTCTTTATACCTGTGGATGCCTATGCTCCCTTCCTTAGGCAATAACAAAGTACTTGCCTAAGTGCTACCTTGTAGTCCAGTTAGGATTATCAGTATTATCAATATTACCTTTCATCCTCCCCCATCCCCCACCAAAAGTTAGACCTGTAACCCAATATAGGTCAATCCATCTTATCACTTGGGAATTTGAGTCTTGATCAAGGAGGCATATGAAGATGAGTCAGTTGCTTAGAGCACCTTCACACAAAGATTCATGAGTCTCACCATTAATCCACCCACTCTATTATACCCCGCAAGGCCCAGCTCTTCAGTATCCTGCTAATAAACTTCCTGTGTGTGTAGTGTTTACAAAGTTTTGTTTTCATTTTGTTTTGCCTAACAATCAGAAACAGTTTCTACTGAGTACAAGCAAAGAACTCTAACTGAATAAACTGTCAAAGTAGTCTGTACATAATTTGCAAATAATGGGGAAATTTTATTGAAGAGTCATATGATAAAGATGTCATTTAGGAAATTTGAAGCAATGAGAAAGTAAAGAATCAGAGTGCAAGCTAGAGGAAATGCCATGTTGTGTGGATTTAAGAGTATAGAGGAGGAGAAAAGGGATGTGAGACGTTATGGAAATAAAAGTGACATAGGTGGAATGAACACTAGACATTATTATTTTTTACAATAAAAAAAAACTGGGTTTGAACCCCACGTCCATCCCAGCCTCTGACTTATTTAGGTAGGTTACTTACACGCACTGAACCCTTATTTCCAAATTTTTATAATGCAGACAACAATACCTCTTAACTGTCATGTTTGAGGATTTAAATCACAATATATGCAAAGTGCTCAAATTAATCTCTGTCATATAGTAGGTGCCAAATAAATGTTCTATATGACTATAATTTCAATAGAACTTGCAAGTTATTGAATCTGACACATAAGCTAAATGGCAAAGTCAACACTGACCTCAAGTTTTGACTTGGGGAGATGTAGTACATGATGGCAATAGACAAGGAAGATAAATTTTTAGAAGTAGGTGGATGAGAAAACCACACAACATTGAAAAGAAATTTAATTTTTAGCATGTAGATTTTTGAGATAAAGAGGAAATAAATAATTTTCTCAAGATTTAAAAGAATACTGAAGCATGAAGAAAAAATTTTAGACTCATCCTCATAACTGTGGGAAATTAAAAGATGAAATATCCACGTGGACAACTACACGGGAAATATTGATGATAAATTCTAGCAAATGTTTCATAGAAAGGATGAGTGAGTAAGGAGAGTCATGAAGCATATAGAAGGGAACATAACAGCATAGAAGCTAAAAGAAAAGACATCCAGACACAGGGTTTTCTTACTTCATTGCCTCAAATGTCTCATAGGCTTCAGAAAGGACACAAAAGATGGGGATTAAAAAGAATCGATTTAATTGTCTCATTAGTGAGACTTCTCAGATATTTGCTTCAGCGAAGTCATACAAGTGGAACTAGATGTAAGAGACTTTGAGAATAATGCCTCATTATGTTTAAGGATAGCTTTTATTTGTTTTAGAAGTTGTTTTGGGAGTGGCAGAGAGTATAATAAAAAAAAGGAAAGTAAAGGAAAATTTTATACTAATAATCACTACTGGAATAATTAGAACGGATTTGAGAGTATAATAGCAATTATACAGTTTAATGTAGTCATCCAAATTAATGTGTGAACAAATCCTTTTACAAAAAGAAAGGGCATTTTAGAAGCCACATACTCCAAGTGCCAACATGGTGATTCTATTATGTTTCTGCCAATGGTCACAATGTTGCAAATGTTTATAATATTTTTTACAATAAAAACATTTCATCTTAATAACAAATTCAAAATCAATCACAGAATCATAGTCTTTATTACTGGCATTTTCTGATTTTAATAAACACTGAAATTTAAAGATCTATTTTGACAGAATTTTCAATTTATTTCTCATGCCAGCTTTCTCTAGAAATAAATTCCTTTCTCTTTCCAAAGAACCCATCAGTATTTTTTTTTTCATCATGCTAGCTCACTTTTTCTGAATATGTACTTTTAGTTTTCTGCTTGCAATCATGATATATTTAATAATGAGAGTCATTTCCTAAAACTCTTATTAGATAAGATAAGGGATGCCTGGGTTGCTCAGTGGTTAAGTATCTGCCTTTGGCTCAGGGTGTGGTCCTGGAGTCCCCAGATCAAGTCCCACATCAGGCTCCCTGCAAGGAGCCTGCTTCTTCCTCTGCCTACCTCTCTGCCTCTTTCTCGGTGTGTCTCTCATGAATGAATGAATGAATGAATGAATGAATGAATGAATGAATGAATAACTAAATAAAGCACTTTATATTTAGATCATTATAAACTTTCAAATAAGCTGAAATGTAAAGGCAGACACATTAGCAATCATCTCTTTTTGAACCCTGGGCAAACTGTAGCCACAATAACTCTCAATAACTCAATGAATAAGAATTCATTGGCATTCTTGCTGGGAAAGCTTGAACCAAACCCTGGAACTAGAGAAGAAAGTCTTAGATTGACTTGTATGTCTCTCCATGGATAACCATGGACTGAATCCACAATTTATATTATATTATCTATATATCATCATTTTCCCATAAATATTCAAAAAAGACAGACACAGAGAAAACTATCCAACCTTATTTATCATCATACTCATATCTAGGTATTTGCATTAGCAGTTACTAATTTTTTTTCTGAAACAAAAGATGTGTTGGATTTTTGGAGATGTTCCACAATTTCCTAGAGAGGAGGATTATTTTAAATGAAGATCTAAGTTAAAGATTTTCTGTTTGTTTGCTTTCTTCCTTCACTTTCCTTCTTTCTTGTGGCTAAATCTCAAGACTCTTGGTGAGCCGAAATCTAAGGTATTGACAAGGAATGTGAAAGTTGAGCTCTAAGGTCAAGTTTATACTAACAAAGCACATAATTATTAGCTCGTTCAAATATAAACAAAAGCTTCTGATTCTATCTCTGGGTATTTAGGGCTAAAATAAAATGTTTGTATTGGTGATACTCAAGAAAATCAAATTAACAGGAAACCTACCTGATTGGATTAATTTTATTTTCTTGATGACATCTTTCCTCTTTCATTTATCTAACCTGTTCACTGATGTAGCAAACACTTATTTTGCATTTAAGATATTCTAGGTAACTTGAAAGGTACAGGGAAACATGGCTCTACCCACAGGAGCATATTGTTAGGAATCATTTCACAGAGAAGGGCCTAGTGAAACTAGGTCTTTTTTTTTTTTTTAAGATTTTATTTATTTATTCATGAGAGACACAGAGAGAGAGAGGCAGAGACAGAGGCAGAGGGAGAAGCAGGTTCTATGCAGGGAGCCTGACGTGGGACTTGATTCCGGGACCCGAGGATCACGCCCTGGGCAGAAGGCGGTGCTAAGCCGCTGAGCCACCTGGACTGCCTGAAACTAGGTCTTGAAGACATAAAATAATTGCAAATCCTCTTCCTAGCCAGTGAGGCTATCTCCTTAATTCTGATGGAAAAAAAAATTAACAAACAAAACAGTTAATTCTTCCTGAATACTTATAATACATGCCAACGTGTGGCTTGGTCTCTCTGGGATAAGGCACTAATGTTTTGTGGTAAAAACTTATAAGCAACATTTTGAACAAATAACTTTGGTGGAGAGTCTAACTGTGCTTCTGCCAACTTGTGGTGACACCACACTTTTTGATTCATCAGGCATTTGGATTCCACAAAGAAACTATAATTATATGTGTGTTTAACCTCAGGCCCAGAAAATTGTCTTTTATCATTGAAAGGCTTTTAAAAGTTGGAATGTGAAATGAAGAGTTCCAGTTATCCCTGGAGCTTCCTCTTGTCTGCTTACCTACCTCCCCATTTCTGCTTTACTTTTGGGACAATGAAAAAAAAAAAAAAGAGTTTAAACCAGGTAAAAATAAAAAGAGATGAAAAGGAAGGAGAAAAGGGGGTTGGAGGGTACCGGTGTCCAGCCTGAGGGCATGGTATTGTACAACCAAAGAAATGATTTTCAGAGGTACATGGCTCTCAGCTCTGTCAACGTCCTTCCCCACAGCAGCTTTGTCAAAGTGAGGTGCATGTAGGGACAGGCTCTCTGCACAACATGTGTGCTCTGTGAGTGGGCCCTGCTTACCACTTCCCATTGTCTATGCAGTCTGAAGATGGTAGGCATTGACTCTAGATTTCCAGAATCAGAGTTCTGGGCTCCTCTGGCTTACCAATGTGTCCTCGTTGTTTCAGATTTTAGAAACACATTTGTTTTCAGTTCTCCTTCAGGGAGAACAAAAGCTGTTGCTGGTGGAGATACAGCGTTGAAGAAGTTGTAGGTAAACCTTAGACTTCCATCCTTCTGATATATCAGTGGAAATTCACAGTATGGACTTTTAATATAATCTTCTTTCTAAGCAACTGGGAATAGATGTACTTTTCATTTAATTCTTTAGTTTGCCTTAATTTTATATGGCTTTTGTTTCCTTAATCCTAGTATACATAAAAATGTATGTTCTTTAAAAAAATGAGAAGAAGAAACAAAGTTCACTGATTGAAATGTTTTCAACTTTGGAAATTCCAGATGAGAAACATCTCCTTAGTATGAAGGCTCATGAGCTGTTTAAGGAGTACAGGAATGAGTGGTGTGTATGAAAGAGACAGTCCTTTCCTCTCCTTTTCCTGTGTGTTTCAGGATCCTTTCCTGACATGGAAGTAGATCAAAAAGTAGAAAAGGCATTAAAAATATATAACTCCATGAGATGGAATTACTTATTTCAAGCACATGAAGTACGTTTTGAAAGCAAACCTCATTTCATCTCCAGGTGTATGCAAAGGACAAAGAAAAATATTTTCCATAGGATACTGGAGAAAATAAAATAACCTATAATATTACAGAAAATTGTATGTTTAGATATCTAGCCAATAACACCCAAGCTATGATTTTGCAAAATATAGAATAATGCTCATATCACTTGTGCTTTAAAAAAAAATACTAATTCCTGGTAATCTGTTCAAATTCTCAGAAAAACAAGAATGGTGGCATGCTACCATTTAATCATCAGTTACCGTTAAGATCAAGGCAATAGGTAGGAAATTATCACTTCTCCTCTCTCATTTAATGTACTGAGTTCTTTAATAATTTCAAAAAAAATGTGGATGTAATGAACGAGTAATTTCATTTGGATTGTAAGTGCAAGAGTGCTCTCATGTAAAAACATATCACAAGATCTTTTCTCCAAAACTCCCTACTTTACTGTTTTTCAAACTATAGTTTGCAACTCAGTAGTAGATTTAGATATGAATCTAGTGAGGTAGAACACGTTTTTCTTTTTATGAAATAGACAAATTAGAATAGAAAGTAGAAGGGTGCATTACATGTAGAAAGATATAGTTTCCAGGATCTTCTGTTCTGACATTATATGCCTATGTGTGTGAATTGGACCTTAATGTAAAATACATGTCTCACTGTGAATCTCAAATTGCTTTGAAAGCTACTGCTTTCTACCACATATTAGCCCTTTAGGCAAGTAGCTAATTATGACTTTCATCTTAATATGAGGAAACTGAACCTCTTGAAGAAGAGGTGCATTGTTAAAGATCTTCCAGGCACATGGAAGAACAGAAATTCTGTTTTTATTGTTAAAATAAAGAATAATTGCCCTTTTTTCAACATAGACTTATCAGGTCCGTCTCAGTTACACGAATCGAGGAATGTATTTGTGTATGTGTTTCTCTAACTAAAAAGAAACTCAGAATAAACCCTAAGCATTACTACCATAATTAGCTCCTAATTAATATTCTGATTCCTGATATTGATGTAAACTTACATGTCCATTGTTTTTCATTGATTTTATTTTACATTGCTGGCAGTCTAGTGACTCTTCAGAGAATCTCATCAATTATATTCACAAAGTTCTTAGTATCAATTGCTCTACAATTAAGAAACCCTGTGAAGATCATCAAGCCTCACTTTTAACAGTTCAGCTTTGGACCTTTTAGGAACTTAGCAAACCACTGTGATAAGTACGGCTCAAGTTGGTTATTCATATAAAACCCATGTTCCCATTTTGTTCTTGTTGAATGACTTAAACTGTTTTTGTATTCTTGCTTACCCGTTCTAAGCTTCTCGTCTCTGAAGCCTTTCACTCAATCACTTGAGTTTCCAAAAACTTCTAGTAAGCATTCCTTCCAGAAAGGCATTGGGATCATCTGATCATACTGATACAAATAACTAAGACCTATTTTTGTAGAGCTCTTTGTCTAATGGTCAGAATATTCAGTTTCTGACAATGAAAACAAAGATCTGCAAATAAAAGTTCTGTGATCATTTTTTTTCTATTTTAGAAAAGTCATTGATGACATGTATGCCTTGCAAGAATGGCCAGTATGCACCAATAAAAAATTAATTTATTAAAAAAAAAGAATAGCTAGTATGTGCCCCATCATTCTTTTCTTCCTTTGAATGATAGGACAATCTCCAAAAAGTAACAACAATTAAAATTGTTGAATCCTTATTAAGAATCTTCCAAACATAATAGAAAATATATTGCAAGAGGAAAATAATAAAGACATAACTAGAATAAAATCAAGGACCCTTTTCTAGGAAACATATATATCATTATTAATTTGTAGGAATATTGTATTTCCATGACAGATCCACAGTGGATGGATGACAAAAAGATTCATGCTATTTTATTATCACTTAATCTTTGGAAAACTGAAAGCCATTTATTTATTTAAGTCATCCCATGGCTTCATCCTCTCCTTCCACATGTGCAGTCTCCTAAAACCAAGAAAGAACTGAGCTGGTTGCTAAGTAACAACTAAGGTATTATGAATGGGTGCAGAGATGCAGCTCTTGAATCAAGTGTTAATCAACAGGTTTTAAAAACAAAGAAGTATGATAGTAAAATCACCCATTAAGTCATATGTTTGAGGAAAGGGTCAAAGCTAAATTCTAGTTTAGATAGGGATGATTTTGTAGTAGAAGGATTTTTTTCTTTAAAATATTAGATTTTTTAAAAATAAATTCAACTTAATGAACCATTAGGGAAACACTAATGCTTTGTAAGTGACTTGTAAACAGAAAGCATTTGAAGTAGATTTTTAATCCAGCCAAAGAGACATAAGAAGAACAAAGAAAAAAATTCAATGAAGAATTAAATTGAAAATTGTGTGTGAAAGTTAAAGAAATTGGGAATGCATATTACAATTTTTTTGGTATCTCCAAGGGAGCATATTCTTGATTTTTGAGACTTGGAAGATTCCAGATAGCATATCTGAATAAACAATAAACTTATCCATCAAACTCATATTCAAAATTATGGGCAGATTGGACCTACTTTCCCATTTTAACGCTTGTGCCTCATACATTCTAGGTTTATAGGATTAAAATTAAAAATGCCCCAAATGGAAACACATGATTTGGTTGCCATCTGATATATCAGTGGCATCAGGATACAGCAGGAAAAGACTGAGAAGCTGGTTGGAACCCTCAGTCGAGGGTGTCTATGACTGACTCCAGAGAAATTGCTGTGGCGATAGGAAAAGGAAAGAATGGGGAGGCCTGGGTGGCTCAGTGACTGAGCTTCTGTCTTTGGCTCACCACATGATCCCAGGGTCCTAGGATCCAGTACCACATCAGGCTCCGCACAGGGAGCTTGCTTTTCACTCTGCCTATGTCTCTGCCTCTCTCTGTGTGTCTCTTGTGAATAAATAAATAAAATCTTTTTTAAAAGGACAAAGGAGAGAATGGGTGAGATTATGAAGTTTCTCACACATTTTTGTGTAGGAGTGCCAGTCCATCAATGGAGATCACATACTGGCTAAGAGGTCACTGGGTTTGGGGATCAGAGAAATCTGGATTCAAACCCTGGCTCTTTACTCTCTAGTTTTGTACATTTGTGTATTAGTTAAGCTCTCCTTAAAATTTAGCTATGTTTGGTGTGTTTATTATTATTTTGCAATTTTTAAGCTTTTTATCAATTGAAGTGTAGGTGACACACAATGTTACTTTAATTTTAGGTGTGCAACATAGTGATCGGACAATTCTACCTTATGCTATGCTTACCCTCAAATGTAGCTACCTCCTGGCACCATACAACACTATTAAAACACCACTGACTGTGCTCAGTATTTTATTCCTTTCATTTCTCCTGACTTACTCATTCCATAACTGAAAGCCTGTACCTTCCACTTCCCTCACCCATTCTGCCAATCTCCCTACCTCCATTCTCCTCTGGCACCCACCAGTTTGTTCGCCACATTTATGGGCTTGTTTCTGCTTTGTTTATTCTTTTTTTTTTTTTTAATTCCACATATAAGTGAAATTGTATGGTATTTTCCTTTCTCTTTCTGAATTATTTCACTCAGCATAATACTTTCTAGGTCCATCCCTGTTGTCCCAAATGGTAAGATTTCATTTTTTTATGGCTTGTAATATCCGTTGTGTATGTATGCCACAGCTTCTTTATCCATTCATCAGTTGATGGACACTTGAATTGTTTCCATGTCTTAGCTATTGTAAATAATGCTGCAATAAACCTAGGGGTACATGTACCTTTTCAAATGAGTGGTTTTATTTTTGTCAGGTAAGTACCTACAGTGGAATTACTGGCTCATACAGTAATTCTGTTTTTAATTTTTTGAGAAACCTTCATATTGTTTTCCATAGAGATCACACCAACTTATATTCCTACTAATAGTGTACAAGGGTTCCTTTTACTCCACATCCTTGCCAAAGCTTGGTATTTCTCGTTTTTTGTGTTTTTTTTTTTTTTATTCTAACCATTCTGATATCTCACTGTGGTTTTAATTTGCATTTCCCTGATGATTGCATTTAATGTTGAGCATCTTTTCATGTCTCTGTTTGCCACCTGTATTCTGTATGTCTTCTTTGAAAAATCTATTCAGGTCTTCTGCACATTTTTTCATCAAGTTACTTTGGCTTTTGTGGTGTTGAGTTGTATAAGTTCTTTATGTATTTTGGATACTAACCTTTTATTGGATACATCTTTTACTAATATCTTCTCCCATTCAGTAGTCACCTTTTTTGTTTTTTTTTTTCCTTTTTCTTTTGATATAGTCTCAATTGTTTACTTTTGCTTTTGTTTTGTTTGTCTAAGGAGACATATCTAGAAAAAATGTTGCTAAAACCAATGTTTAAGAGATCACTATGTTTTCTTCTAGGATTTATATAGTTTAGATCTCACATTTAGGTCTTTAATTCATTTTAAGGTTTTTTTTCCTCTTTACTTTTTGCATATGGTGTACAAGAGTAGTACAGTTTCATTTTTTTTGCATGTAATTGTCTGGTTTTCCCAGCACCATTTACAGAGGAGACTATTTTTCTCCTATTGTATATTCCTGCCTTCTTTACCATAGACTAATTGACTATATAAGTGTAGGTTTATTATGGAATTCTCTATTCTGTTCTATTGATTTATGTGTCTATTTTTCTGCCAGCACCATACTATTTTGACAAAACTTTGTGGCTTATCTAGAAATCTTGGGTTGTGATACCTCCAGCTTTGTTTTTTATCAAGATCACTTTGGCTATTTGGAGTTTTTTGTGGTTTCATACCAATATTAATATTTGTTCTACCTCTGTGAGAAATTATGTCCATATTTTGATAAAGATTGCATTGAATCTGTAGATTGTTTTAGGTAGTATGGAAATTTAACAATATTCTTCCAATTCATGAGCATGATAGGTCTCTCCATTTGTGGCATCATTTTTTAAAAGATTTTATTTATTTATGAGAGACAGAGAGAGAGAGAGAGAGAGAGACAGAGACACAGCCAGAGGGAGAAGCAGGCTCCATGCACGGAGCCTGACATGGGACTTGATCCTGGGTCTCTAAGATCACACCCTGGGCTGAAGGCGGTGCTAAACCGCTGAGCCACCCGGGCTGCCCATTTGTGGCATCTTTAATTCCTTTTATTCATGTTCTATAGTTTCAGAGTACATGTCTTACACCTCATTAGTTAAGTTTATTTCTAGGTATTTTATTCGTTGTGGTAAAATTATAAATGAAATTGTTTTCTTAATTTTTCTTTACGCTACTTCATTATTAGTGTATAGAAACCCAAGTGATTTCTGTATATTTTGCATCCTACAACTTTACTGAGCTTATTTATTTTAATAGATTTTTGGTGAAGTTTTAGTGTTTTCTATGTATAGTATCATGTCATCTGCAAATAGTGGTGTTTTTACTTCTTTTTTGACAATGTGGTTGCATTTTATTTCTTTTTCTTAGCTGATGCTAGTGAGAGTGGACACCCTTGTCCTTTTCTTATTCATAGAGGAAAAGCGCTCAGCTTTTCACCCATGTTAGCTGTGGGTTTTCATATATGGCCTTTATTATGTTGAGGTATGTTCCCACTAACGTCACTTTGTTGAGAGTTTTTATCATGAATGGATGTTAAATTCTGCCAAATAGTTTTTTTGCATCTTTTGAAATGATACAATTTTTACCCTTATTTTGCTAATGTGGTGTATCAGATCGACAATTTGTGAATATTAACCCATCATACATGTCCAGAATAAATCCTACTTGATCATGGTGAATGATCCTTTTAGTGAATTTTGAAATGTGGTTTGCTAGTATTTTGTTGGTAAATTTTGCATCTATGTTCATCAAGGTTATTAACCTGTAGTTTTCTTTTGTGGTATCTTTATCTGGTTTGAGGATTAGGGTAATGCTGGAATTGTTGGATTTGTAGAATGATCTTGGAAGTATCCCCTTTTTTTTTTAATAACAAATTTATTTTTTATTCCTAACCTTTCTTTCTTTCTTTCTTTCTTTCTTTCTTTCTTTCTTTCTTTCTTTCTTTCTTTCTTTCTTTCTTTCTTTCTTTCTTTCTTTCTTTTCTTTCTTTCTTTCTTCTTTTCTTTTTCTTTCTTTCTTTCTGTCTTTCTTTCTTCTTTTCTTTCTTTTTTTCTTTTTTTTTGAAAAATTTGAAGAGAACAGGTATTTACTCTTCTTTAAATGTTTGATAGAATTCACCTGTGAAGCCATCTGGTCCTAAACTTTTTTGCATGTGGAGTTTTTTCATTACTCTTTCAATTTCATCGCAGTAGTTGGTCTATTCAAATTTTCTATTTCTTCCTACTTCAGTTCTGGTAGGTTATATGTTTCCAGAATTTATCCATTTCTTATAGATTGTCTATTTTGTTAACATATAACTTTTCATAATATTTTGTATTTCTGTTGTGTGAGTAGTTATTTCTCTTTCATTTCTGATTTTATTTGAGCCCACTCTTTTTTTTTAATGAGTCTGGCTAGAGGTTTATCAATTTTGTCAACCTTTCAAAGAATCAGCTCTTGGTTTTATTGATCTATTCCATTGTCTTTTTTTGTTTGTTTTAAGTTTCTATGTCATTTATTTCTCTCTAACCTTCATTATTCCCTTATATTGGCTTTAAGCTTCATTTATTGCTCTTTTTCTAGCATTAGGTATGTTAATTTGTTTGAGATTTTTTTTTTTTTGCTTCTTGAGGTAGACCTATATTGCTATAAACTTCTTAGAACCATCTCAAAGATTTTGAACTGTTATGTTTTCATTTTCATTTCTAGCCATGTAATTTTTTAAAAAAATATTTATTTGAGAAAGAGTACATAAGCGGGAGGAATAGCAGAGGGAAAGAGGCAAGCAGGCTCCTTGCTGAGCACAAAGCCCTACATGGGGCTCAATTTCACAACCCTGAGATCATGACCTGAGCTGGAATTAAGAGTCAGATGTTTACCTGCCTGAGCTACCCGAATGCCTCTCTCTGTGTAATTTTTTTTATTTCTTTGATATCTTGGCTGATCCATTCATTTTTTTTTTTTTTTTTTTTTTTTTACTATCCTCCATGTATTTATGCTCTTTCAAGATTTTTTCTTGTGGTTGATTTCTAGTTTCATAGTGTTAGGATCAGAAAAGATGCATGCTATGACTTCAATCTTCGTAAATTTGTTGAGACTTATTTTGTGGAGTAAGATGTGATCTACTCTGGAGAATGTTCCGTGTGCTCTTGAAAAGAATGTGTATTCTACTATTTTAGGATGGAATGTTCTGAATATACTCACTAAATCTGTCTAGTCCAGTGTGTCATTCAAAGACACTATTTCCAGTTGATTTTCTGTTTGGATGATCTGTCCACTGATGGAAGTGGGTTGTTAAAGCTTCCTGCTATTATTGCATTACTATCAATTAGTTCCTTTATGTTTGTTATTGTTTTATGCATTTGGGTGCTTTCATGTTGGGTGCATACTTACAATTGTTATATCTTCTTGTTGGATTGTCATTTTTGTTATTCTATATTGCCCTTCTTTGTCTCGTGTTACAGTCTTTTTTTTTAAAGCCTACTTGTCTGATGTATAGGTATTGCTACCCAGGCTTTCTTTTCACATCCATTTGCATAATAAGTGTTTCTCAAACCCCTCACTTTCAATCTGCATGTGTCTTTGGGTCTCAAATGAGCCTCTTGTAGGCAGCAAACAAATAGGTCTTGTTTTTTAATCCACTCTGTCACTCTATGTGTCTTTTAATTGGAGCATTTACTCCATTTGCTTCAAAGTGATTATTGATAGGTATGCATTTGCCATTTTTTTAAAACTTGTTTTATAGTTGTATATGTTGTTCTCCTCTCTTACTTTCTTCCCTTGCTCACTTCTCTCATAAGTTGGCATTCTTTAGTGATATACTGAGGTTCCTTTCTCTTTATTTTTTGTGTATCTATTACTGATTTTTGATTTGTGATTACCACTAGGTTTGTACATAACATCTTGTGCTTTGTTAAAAGCATATTCCTCTGTACTCATTTTGCTTGACTTTCTGTGTTTGTTTCTATGAATTAGGCAGAACAGCTGCTTCTATACTTGAAGAAATATTTTGTTGACTGTTTCTTTTGCTATGCAGAAGTTTTTATCTTAATTAAGTTCCAATAGTTCATTTTTGCTTTTGTTTCCCTCGCCTTCATGGATGTATCTTGCAAGAAATTGCTGTAGCCAAGTTCAAAAAGGGTGTTGCCTGTGTTCTCCTCAAGGAGTTTGATGGATTCTTGTCTCATATTTAGATCTTTCATCCATTTTGAGTTTATCTTTGTGTATGGTGTAAGAGAGTGGTCCAGTTTCATTCTTCTGCACGTGACTGTCCAATTTTCCCAGCACCATTTATTGAAGAGGCTGTCCTTTTTCCAGTGGATAGTCTTTCCTGCTTTGTCAAATATTAGTTGACCATAGAGTTGAGGGCCCATTTCTGGGTTCTCTATTCTGTTCCATTGATCTATGTGTCTGTTTTTGCGCCAGTACCACACTGTCTTGATGATCACAGCTTTGCAGTACAACTTGAAATCTGGCATTGTGATGCCCCCAGCTCTGATTTTTTTTCAATATTCCTCTAGCTATTTGGGGTCTTTTCTGATTCAGCATAAATCTTAAGATGATTTGTTCCAACTCTCTGAAGAAAGCCCATGGTATTTTGATAGGGATTGCTTTAAATGTGTAAATTGCCCTGGGTAGCATAGACATTTTCACAATATTAATTCTTCCAATCCATGAGCATGAAATATTTTTCCATCTCTTTGTGTCTTCTTCAATTTCTTTCAGAAGTGTTCTGTAGTCTTTTGGGTATAGATCCTTTACCTCTTTGGTTGGGTTTATTCCTAGGTATCTTATGCTTTTGGGTGCAATTGTAAATGGGATTGACTCCTTAATTTCTCTTTCTTCAGGCTCATTGTTAGTGTATAGAAATTCCACTGATTTCTGGGCATTGATTTTGTATCCTGCCACACTGTTGAATTGCTGTATGAGTTCTAGCAATCTTGGGGTGGAGTCTTTTGTGTTTTCTATGTATAGTACCGTGTCATCTGCGAAGAGGGAGAGTTTGATTTCTTCTTTGCCAGTTTGAATGCCTTTTATTTCTTTTTGTTGTCTGATTTCTGAGGCTAGAACTTCTAGTACTATGTTGAATAGCAGTGGTGAGAGTGGACATCCCTGTCGTGTTTCTGATCTTAGGGGAAAGACTCTCAGTATTTCCCCATTGACAATGATATTTGCTGTGGGCTTTTTGTAGATGGCTTTTAAAGATGCTGGGGAATGTTCCCTCTATCTCCACACTCAGAAGAGTTTTGATCAGGAACGGATGCTGTATTTTGTCAAATGCTTTCTCTGCATCTATTGAGAAGATCATATGGTTCTTGTTTTTTCTCTTGTTGATATGATCTATCATGTTGATTGTTTTACGAGTGTTGAACCAGCCTTGCATCCCAGGGATAATTCCCACTTGGTCATGGTGAATAATCTTCTTAAGGTACTGTTGGATCCTATTTGCTAGTATCTTGTTGAGAATTTTCGCATCTGTGTTCATCAGGGATATTGGTCTATAATTCTCTGTCTGGTTTTGGAATTAAAGTGATGCTGGCTTCATAGAACGAGTTTGAAAGTATTCTGTCCTTTTCTATCTTTCGGAACAGCTTCAGTAGAATAGGTATGTTTTCTTCTTTAAACGTTTGATAGAATTCCCCAGGGAAGCAATCTGGCCCTGAACTTTTGTGTCTTGGGAGGTTTTTGATGACTGCTTCAATTTGCTCCCTGGTTATTGGCCTGTTCAGGTTTTCTATTTCTTCCTGTTCCAGTTTTGGTAGTTTGTGGTTTTCCAGAAATGCGTTTTTTTTTTCACACTCTTATGATTAATTTATTGAAATTTTATAAAAACTCAGCCAATAGAAGAAAAAGGTAAACCCAAGAGTACAATTCTCTTCAGTGCTTTTATTCTCCTTGCCCCTGTGGCACTGATGTTGACAGTCCCTCGCTCTCCACTAACCAGGCAGCATGAAAATATTCTTAAAGTGAGTTCATATGGATTTCAAGCTGGGGCCAGATCTCGCATTTCCTGAGGCTTTTCAGGCAGGCAGTTATTAACTACCGAATACCTCTCTGTCAGAGGTAAAAGCTCAGTTTATTCAATCTCTAGAAAAGTTGCAATCTTCCCCTGGTCGGACACATTTCTTCTAGATTGCCTAATTTATTGGCGTATAGCTGCTCATAATATTGTTTTAAAACCATTTGTATTTCCTTGGTATTGGTTGTGATCTCTCTTTTTCATTTGTGATTTACTAAAAGACAACCTACAGAATGGAAGAAGATATTTGCAAATGACATATCAGAGGGTATTATGCTGAGTTAAGTAAGTCAATCAGAGAAAGACAAACATATGGTTTCATTCATTCAGGGAATATAAAAAATAGTGAAAGGGATTATAGGGGAAAGGAGAGAAAATGAGTGGGAAAAATCAGAGAGGGAGACAGAACATGAGAGACTCCTAACTCTGGGAAATGAACAAGGGGTAGTGGAAGGGGAGGTGGGTGGGGGGGTTGGGGTGACTGGGTGACGGGTACTGAGAGGGGCACTTGATGGGATGAGCACTGGGTGTTATGCTATGTTTGCAAATTGAACTCCAGTAAAAAAATATAAATAAATAAATAAATAAATAAATAAATAAATAAATAATAAACTTGAAGAAATGTATTTGTCTATGGTCATTCCCTGTTAGATTGTGTGTACCTGGTGACTTTGGCTGGCTGGATCTGTGGCTGGAGTGGACTGAGGGTCCCAGGGCTCTCTGTGCAGATAGCACCCTGGTAGAGTAGCTGGAAATGAGGCTGATGTGCTCCAATTGGGGGGGAAGGGGGTACTCTGACAGGGCTGCCAGAACCAAAACAGGAATGAGCCAGAAGGTCCCAGAGCAGTATGTGCTGGAGTTGTCCTAACATGCTGTCTGGAGTCCAAGTGGCATGGGCCAGAGTGTTGCTTTGTACTTATGTCACCTTGGCACAATGCCTGGAGTTCTGGTGAGCACTGACTGGGGGTGTACCAGTGTGCACTGCTCTGGGGCTGCTTTAGTGGAAAGGCTTGGGCTGGTGTGAACTAAGGGCCTGGAATTCAGGTAAGTGGTAGGCCAGCTAGGATGCCTGGATCCTGCTCCCATTCATGCTATTAAGGTAAAGTAGAAACAAATTGTGGTATTCACCAGCAACTCTGACCCAGAGAAAGTTACAACAGCTCCCTTAACATTAGCAGGGTTCTAGGGCTGACTCCTTTATAGTCTAGTTGCTCTTATAAATTGGCTTTTTCTTCCTGTGCCCCAGGGCATCCTAGGCTAGTGTGAGCTAGAGGCCCAGGACTCATGGAGGCAGCAGGCCAGCTATGGCATTCAGACCTTGCTCCTGCCAGTTCTATCAAGGTGGAAGGAGGAAACTGTGGTATTTGCCAGCCAGCTCCTCTGATATGGAGAGAGTGCCAGCAACTCCTTTGCTGCTTGTCAGAGTTCTAGGCCTGGTTCCTTTACATTCTAGTTGCCCTTCTAAACCATGACTTTCTTTCTGTGCCTCAAAGCAGACAAATCTGCTCTCAACCTCTCAGTACTATTGTTTCCCTCTGTGATGTTGGATGTGGGGATTCCCCGAGTTACTGTGTCTCTGTCTCTTTTGCTTTTCTCTATGTGGTCTCTTTATCATTTGTTGTGCAGAAGCTGGTCAGTCTGTCCCTGGTTCTTCTTCAGAAGGAATTGTTCTAAGAATAGGTATAGATTTGGTATATTCATGGAGGAGGGGAGTTCTTGGGCCAAAACTGGATCATGTCCTGTTTCTCCACTTCACGTGGCTCTTGGGAAAGTCATCACACATACTGAGTTTACTCATGTATAAAATATAGATAATGTTTCCCATTCTAATCTATTTTGAGAAATTTTGTGGGTTTTTTAATTGTGTTTTACAGTTCAAGTTTGTAGATTTTAATAAGCAACAATTTTTAAAGATGTGGTAATGTTCCAGTTAATATTTATCTGTCTTTCATGGCCCCACACACTGCATCTGCATCTTTAAATCCATAAATAAGTTTAAATAAGTTTCCTTAAGTATCATACTTTCCTGGTCTTTCAAGCTTAATGATAAGGGGGAAGCACAAGAAAAATTTCAGTAGAATACAGCTTTTATTTTGTAAACACTAATGTATTAAGTTTGCTATACATTGAAGCCAATAATATATATTTTTATTTGAATTGTATATATGAATTGGATGTTATAACTAGTTGATTTTTTTCATTGTGTTAGAGGTATTTTACTGAACAAGGCCAATTGGTTACTTCAGTATTATAGCCAATATAGTCCAAGGGACCATTTCTCCCCAAGTCTGTGTTGTACTTTATTATGTGAAGTCTGCGTTTCTGTGACTCTTAAATCTGTTGATGAGGTGGGACGAGTGCACTTGCTTCCTGTGGCAATAAAGATTTTCTGTGCCTCACAAAAAAAAAAAAAAAAAAAAAAGATAATGTTTCCCACTTCTTAAAGCTGTTGTGAGAAAATATATGTAAATCCCTTAATAAAATACCAACACATGGTAATTGCTCAATAAATGTTAAGGATTTTTGCTTATTACTATTATTATTATTATTATTATTATTATTATTCCCTGAGAAACTTGGATTGTAACTCATAGAAGTGGGCGGGTTACTATTCATACTATTAATTAAATAAAATGTCATAATCCTGCCATAATTTCAATGTACAGGAAGCCTATTCAAGGAGAGGGGTTGATTGAGCCACTGAAGTAGAATTCCAACAGAATTTTACTTGTCTACAATGTAGTTTGAAAGAAATCTTGACTCAAATTCTGCAGTGCAGAGGGAGGATGACAAAGGATTATAAAGATGTCCTGATGGTGCTTATGAATTCTATACATTATCTACTTCTTACTTACCTCTCAAAAGCCTCTTTGCTAAAGATAAGTGTCATTATGTATGCAAATTAGAGAAACTGCCATGAAAAATAATTCTTATTCTGCTCATAGTCATAAGTGCTTTTAATAAATGAATCATTTGAAGTATTCACAAAGGCCTACTTAAAAGAAAAAATATGAAAACAATATAAAGAGAAAAAGTTACATACCTAGTAATTAAAGTCTTACTTTCTTAATACTCCCTTTGACTGAAATCAAAGCATTACTCAAAATGATAAAGAGGTATTACTGTGAGCTAAATTTTTGAAATGCAAAACTGTATTTTCTGTTCATTTTTTCATCTTGTTTTGTGTAAAAGATAATACTATTGAATGAATGCATTGCTTGTGTCCAAATACACGTCTGAAACAAGGCCTTTTCTTGGTTTATATCCCATTGAGAGAATTGCAGCCTCATTTTCTCTTTCACATTATTTAATATTTGGCTGCAGCCACTCTTTGGCAGTAGGTAGGGTATTTGATAATCCTTCTGTGTTGCATAAACATTTTTACTTCAAAGAGATTGCCTGTCCGTATCCCACTGGAATTATTTCAAGCCAGATGTCTAATTCTGTCCAACATCTTTAATGTTTTCAAAATCATCTTGGGTGTTGTTAATGGAGTATCATTAGGTACAATTTGAAACTTTTTAATGGGCAGTACATGCATTCAGACATTTGTGCAACATGTGCTCTTGCTTCTTAAATCTTTGGGGTATTTTCTTTTATATACCATTCTTCTTAACATCTTATTTTCTCTGCCAGTTGACTTAATTATGTAGTCATGGTAAATATTATCTTTTAATTTGACAAATATTTATTAAAACTACAATAGGATCCAAATATTGTACAAATCACTGGGATGAGATGGGAAGCCTGCATCACAGAAGCTATGGTCCATTTAGGAGGGAAAGAGAAATAGAGAAATTTAGAAACAAATTTTAGTGTGCCATGAAAGCCCAGATCTGGGACCTCTTAATATTGTTTGATGAGAGAAGGAGCATTTTGATCAAGGCCTCAACTTCCCAGAAGCATGAGGAAAATAACCTCCCAAAAGAGGCATACTTAAGTAAAGATGCATGTGGATATGGTTTGTTCCAAAAACAAAGTAATTCTACACTAACCAAAGGAAGTTTGGGAGAGAACAACGTGTGCAATGATAATAGAGCTGGCTTTCTCCTACAAAACAAGGAAACTATTAAAATAATAAAACTGGGTAGAGCATGGTCAGATTTATATTTAAGAAAAATCTGAAGATCACGTGTTGGACAGATTATATGGGAGATAAACTTAAGTAGCCATGGCATTTAGGAAGTTCTTGAGTCACTACCCATAAAGGATTGAACTAATACTAGAAATGGAGACAAGAAAAATAATTCAAGCATGTAATAATCAGAAGCATTGCAGTTTGAAATCTAACACCTCAGAAGGGCTCAATGAATGCCTTTTAAATGAAAGAACAAAAAATTAATGCATTAAAATTGATTTCACATATAAAATTCAGAACACTGAAAATGATGGGATCATTTCACACTTGTATATATATTTTTTTCACTTTTTTCTCTGTATTGAAAGCAGGGATATTTCAAACCACACACAAAGGATTCCTATTTGTATATTTGTGACAGATTGGTGCATTTTCTGTTTTAGAATGTCCCTATTTAAGAAAATGTCTCTCCAGATACCTCAGGATCATGTTATTTGGCTGGATTAGTAGTGGGCACAGGGTTTAAGCCTTCCCTTTCACTGCTGACCCCAAATATTCCAATTCAGTGAAGTTCTAAGAACATGTTTATATTCCAGGTTCAGGTCATAATATATGAATAGCATTCCATAGATTCCTCATTACCAAATAAAAACATATCAAGAAACTGCATTAAACCAGAATCTCTAGAAATTCTTATCATATGTCTTCAAGAATGAGGACTGCCTCACTCTACTACCAAATCACCTCAACACTGCTCTTCTTTTAGTGTTCTTCACAGCTCTTCTTACCTTCAGAGATAGAATATCACTTATTTTTCAATTTCAGGTAATTTAATTTCAATATAATACTAATATCTAACCTACAGACCATTTCTTAGTTACCTCAATAATATCCTTTGTTTTCCAGTTCAAGATAGATCCAGGAACCCATATTGCATTATTTAATATATTTTAGTCTTCTTTAATCTGGAAATTATTCTTAGTCTTTATTTTTCATAATGTTGATATATTTCAAGAATAAGGACAGTATTTTAGTGTGTCTCCCTCAATTAGAATTGGTCTTTAAGGTGTCACATTCCAAATACATGATATACATTGATACTTCATAAAGGGATTATCTAGTTTCTGCACAGTATAGTTTATATGCATTAATATAATTTAACTGTAGAAATTTTTATTAATTCTAAGACTGTTTCAATATCCTGCCCTCATCAAACCTGATCATCCTCCAGGATGCTAACTTTAATGAATAATTATTCCTGCATCAGTTTTTACTATGATAATTGTAAAACTGTAATTTTCTACATTATTTCTTTCATATTAGTTGACATTTCATCATAAGAAAGCTTTCCCTCACCTCATCTGTCTGCCTGACTATCATTTATCATAATATCTATCAATCTAAATATCTCTCAGTGTGGATTCATGGATTCTTATTATGCCTTAATATGGATATTCAAATTTGTTAACTCTTCCTTGTAAATCACGACTTTAAGCAATAAAAAGCATTCTTTGTCTCACTGAGTGTTTTCCTTTTTTTTTTTTTTTCTTTTTGGCTTACTTTTCTTTAGTCTATCTGGTTGCTTACTTTCAGTTTCCCAGCATACTTTTAATGATCTCTTAATTTTGTAGCCTTTTGACTCAGTTGGCTTTAGACATGCCATATACATGGTTAGGTTTTTCTAACAGTTTGGAAATCCTTTTCTTTAGTCAGTTAAGCTCATTCATAATTACTGCTATGTCTGATATGCTTTGTCTCAAATCTCTTGCTTTATATCACACTTACTCTGCATATTATATTTACTTTGTTTCTCCTCACTGTTATGTGTTTGCTTGGGTATTTAGGAAAGTTTGTACATTTTATTTAATTTTTTAAAGACTTATTTATTTATTGGAGAGAGAGATGGGAGGGAGAGGGCAGAGGGAGTGAGAAAGAGAATCTCCAGCAGAAATCCCTGCTGAGCCTGGAGCCAAAAATAGGGCTTGGCACATGACCCTGAAATCATGATTTGAGCCAAAATCAAGAGTCAGAGGATGGGGTGCCTGGGTGGCTGTCAGGTTAAGTTAAGGCACATGAATCATGTGCCTTTGACCACAGTCAAAGGGTTCTGGGATCAAGCCTCATGTCAGGATCCCTCCCACCTTTGTGCTCTCTGTCAGATAAGTAAGTGAATTCTTTTTTTAAAGAGTCAGATGCTTAACTGACTAAGACACTCAGGTGCCTCTGAAAATTTGCACACTTTAAAATAGTAATTACTTTTGGGGTTTTTTAAAGATTTTATTTGTTTATTTGACAGAGATGGAGCACAAGCAGAGGGAGTGACAGGCAGAGGGAGAGGGAGAAGCAAGCTCCATTGAGCAGGGAGCCAGACCCCAGGATCCTGAGATCATGAACTGAGCAGAAGGCGGCAGACACGTAACTGAGCCACTCAGGGGCCTTAAAATAGGAAAAATTTTTTGTAGTCATAGCTTTTATAGTGCCCTTAATACCCATTTTAAGTGTGATTTTTTTTTCTATATGCATTGCCAGTTTTAAATGGCATTATTTGGATCAAGCCCCGCTTCTGGCTTCGAACTCAGAGGGGAATCTACTTGAGATTCTTTCTTCCTCTATCTCTCCCCCTCCCATCTTTCTCTTGCTCTCAAAATAAGTAAATACATAAATAAATGGCATTCTTTGATATTCAACCCTTACTTAAAAATTAATAAAAGTAGAAACAATCATATTTCTACTTCACCCTTTTACTCCTGCTTCTTAGTTGCATTCTTCCTACCTTTCAGAAATATATGTTTATATATTTTTCATCCACCATGTCCTTGATCCTTTTTTAGTCTTACATCTAAAATTAAAACTGTTACATACTTAACACTTGTTGAGATTTTCCAGGTGGAGCTCATCCTTAAACAGACTTCTTCAGAAGATTTCATACTTTTGATACTTGAGGAACAGGTTGGCTAGAGTAACATCATTGACTCACTCTATATTTGCTTGAGTTTTTTGAAACTTTGTCTACCGTCAACCTTGCTAGAGTTGATGTGCCCTTGAAATTTTTGGTGCCCATCTTGCTTTCTTATTCCTACAAATAATTTACTCATTTTTCTGGTAGGCACAAAAAATATTTGTCTTTAAAGCCTGTAATTTTACCTTAGTATATCATGGAGTGCTTGCTTTGATCTAAGTTTTTCCAGGGGACATAGAGTCCTTTCAATATATTGATTTGGGCATTCGGTTTTTGTTTGAAAAATTTTAAACTATTGTTCTATTAGTTCCATTGTTTTTTTATTCTTCTTAATGGATTTCAGTTATATTTTCTTTGTATGCCTTCTATTTTAACCACATTTTTCCTAGCTTTTTTTTTGTTATGTTTATATTCCTTGTTATTTTCCTGCTTTCTTTTTAATGTCCCTCTAAAAGTTATCCTATTTCTAATACTTATTATTTTTTTCTTTAATTTCTTTCCTGAATTCTATCAACTCTCATTGAACTTCACCTTGTTTGGCATTTGTATATTGTTATTCTTAATTCCTGAATTCAGAGTCTATATTTTTTAAGGTACCTAATTGTGTAAGACTACTTAATTTATTTGAGACTGTTTTGTTCTCCTTTTGACCGGATACATAGGAAACTTTCTAACAGATGAACCATCTTCTGTTTTCTTTGTTGAGTGGTTTAATATGGAAGTGCTCTGATTTTGCTTTTGTATTTTGAGGCATTTGCGGACAGGGCATTTACAGTGTTCTCTTATGCCAGTATAGTGATGTGTAGTTTCACTACCGGTTGGTATTGATGATGGAGAAGGAGGGTAGACTGGCTTATTTCATGGCTCTATGATGTTTTTGCAGGACCTATAGTTTCTTCTCTTACTTTTTTTTTCATCCCCCATTACTACCAAGTAGAGTCAGGTTACCCCTTCTTTCCCAATCTTTCACAATGATCTGGCCAGTGTAAGGAACTATACAAGTCCCCAATTTGTGTTTAGTGTTTTGGCACCTAGTGTTGGATTTTTCTTTCTGGGATTGATTTTTATTTTTTTCCTGAACTTTGCCTTTTTCTCTTCACCACCTGTGCTCCATTCAGATTCTTCCCTCTTTGCATTAATCTCTGCATTTATAAACTTACAGTCTTGCATTAATCTCTGCATTTATAAACTTGCAGTCTTGAAGTCCATCACTTACTGTTGGAATTTTGTGTTTATTTCCCTACTCACAAGTAACCTGAAATTCATAGCATTCTCCAACTCCTATTAATAGTGACGACATTATTATTTTATTTGTGATTGTCTTCCCAGTCATATATTTACTTTTATTTTTAAATATTTGAAACCGTAATGCATATTGAATTTTTATCAATTATATCAATTATAAATATCAATTATATCAATTATCCCATGTTTTCATAGGCTTTATATTGCCTTTTTTAGTTTTAAACTTTTTATATAATTTTCTAATTACATAGTTTTCTACTTATGTAATTTTCTATTTATGTAAGTAATGCTGATTTAGAAGTCTTAGAAAGTACAAAAAATAACAATGAAACAGGAAAAGTAATTCCGTATCCCAGAGGCAAATGTGGATAATATTAAAATTTTTCCCTTCCAGGATGTTTTTCTACACCTATTGACAGAGATACCGTACCTATAATTTGGTATCCCGTTTTTTTTTTACTTAACTGTGTTTCATAATCATTTTTCTATGTAATTTAAATTATTCATAAACATAATTTTCTTTTTTTTAATTATTTTTTTAAATTTTTATTTATTTATGATAGTCATACAAACATAATTTTCAATGTCTTCCTAGTGTCCCACCATATGGACATTCTCCTAACGTCGATTATAATTTTGATTATTAACAAAAAATCTAGGATGAACATTTTTGTGCATAAATTTGCGTCCATATTTCAATTTATTTTCTTAGGATATATTTCTAGTAGGGGAGTCTAAAACTACAGCATCATCTTTACAGAATACTAAATTTTTATTCATTTTCAGTGGGGGTATAATACTTTTATCTTTTGTACATGTCTGGAATTGCTTATTCTTGCCTTCATTTGGATCATAATCTGGCATGTTATCAGTTATTGATCCTCAATGTTTTTATTTCCATACTCTTACAGATATCACTCTGTTAGATTCTGTTACTTAATAATGCAGATTCTTACAGTGTTTTACTCGATGGTAGATTGTGTATTTTTCCCGACTGAATTTTTATCTATTAAACTCACAAATCTATATTTCTGGTCTAGAGGGCTCCAACACTTATGGCTTACATGTAATAGTTAATTGACTCTTTCCACTCTGATATCTCACAGGCATCTCAGTTTTAGCTTGGATCCCAAACGTCACCAGCCTCATAAACAGCACCCTTGGTCTCCTTTCCCACTGCAAAAAAAACACTCAAACCTGCTAGACTCCAGCACTCATACTTGATCATCCATCTAGCAGCTTAGGACAAAAATATGGAACCTCAGTTTCTTATCTTTCCTTATATCCCACATCCGGTATATCAACATATGTTTGAATTGTCCCTTCAAAGCACAAACTAAATATGTTTACTTTTCTCTGTCTTCACTGCCAACACACTGGTATATTATATCTTACCTACAATGCTTCAGTAACTTCATTAAAAATCTCATAGGTATTCCCCCTATGTTCCGTTCTTCCACAGAAGCTTAACTGATCTTTTGCTAAAAATATAGTCTTATTTTTGTCAATCCTGATATTTAAAAATCTTTCAGTAGTAATGACAAAAGTACTGGCAGTTAAATCCCAAGTCCTCATCCTGGCTAACAGAGTCCTAGATGATCTGCTTCTGCTTTCTCTTGCTTAGTGTAGTCAAAATATAGGGTCTTCTTTCAGTTCCTAGAATATACCAGCTTTTCAAGTCTTAGTATCTTTTCAACAGCTATTGTTTCTTTCCAGAATGTTCCTCACTATTCCTGTCTCTGACCTTTTTTTTCTTATTGCTTTTGCCTTCGTTTAAAGGCTGTCTTCTCAGAGGGGCCTTCCCTGCCCTCTCAACTTTAAGTGACATCTGGTCACTTTGTCCTGTATCACATCACTTGTATTGTCCTCATCATAGCACTTATTAATATTGATGATTTTCTTTTTTAAAAAATCATTCATTTATTTTCTGTCCCTCTTATCATAAAAGAAAACATATCCATATTCTTTACCACTGTATCCCTGGAATCCAGAACACTACTCTATAAATAAATTTAAATACAGGAATGCATACTCTCTTTATATTGCAACGTTATTTATGTTGACAAAATTTATCTACATATATTCCCTGACTTCCACATTTCTTAGCTGCTCCATCGATATTTCATCTCCTTGACTTTTTTGCCTTCCTTCTCAGGGACAGTTTTGTCTTCTGAAATGTCCCTGTCTGTAACGTCACTTTTAATCTTTCCTACTTCTTATACAGATAAGGATTTTGCAATTCCATTTTCAGGCTCCCTTCATCCTAACACTTCCTGTTCTCATTCCTCTCCTTTTCCTCTTATTTAGTTTAATTTCACCTTGCTCACTCAATATTTATTTCTATCCCTGTTTAATCCAAATTATTATATTTTTCATCTGACTACCAAAAGAACATTTTTTTTAGTCTTTGGAATAAGCTTGTTTTACAATATTTTTATAAGTCCTCATGATGATTATGATTGTTTACTCATTCCCAAATTAGGGAGAGATTTAGTTAATTCTTTGCTATCTGTGAGTTTATTAGTTTACTAGCAGATTAGCATGTGAAACTCCTTGCCCAATTCTCGCTCACAAGCTTCCTCTAGTATAGATGAACTGAGGTCTAAAATGATGAAGATGGAAATCTTAATTTCCCAGTATATACAGATTTGCTTCCACAGCTCTTTCTCTTTCCATTTTCATCTTCAATACCTGATTGTGAGGATTACTCCTCCCAACATGCACAGTATCACTGACCCTATACCCTTTCTCCACTATCTGCCCACTCATTAGTCTTCTGTATATTAAAATGTAATTATACAAAGTTAGAAGCTTGTATTCCGGCTATTTCAAAGTGTAACATATGTTACCAGTATGTTGGCTGGTCATATTTCTTGTATGTGAAGACATTTACTTATTCTAGGGGGAAAAAAAAACAAGATAGAGGGTAGAGGAATAATAAAAATTGTCCTTAATATTGTCACATGAGGCAATCAGATGTGGGCTACTGGTAATGCACTTCAGTCTGTTCTTCCCTCAGCCCTATAGTTAGGGAGAAATCCTTCCAATTTTAGAAATGGGTTGCCTCTTTGTCCTAATGTTCAGTGCTGTCAGTTTGAATATTTTGTTTGTTCTCACATGTATTTTTTTTTAAATCTATCCTTCCTCCCTCCTCTCCTCTGGCAACCACCAGTTTGTTCTCTTTATTTAAGAGTCTTGTTTTTGTATTTTTTCTTGGTCTATTTGTTTTGTTTCTTGTATTCTACATATGAGTAAAATCATGTGGTATTTGTCTTTCCCTGACTGACTTATTTCACTTAGCATTATACACTGTAGGTCTATGCATGTTGTTACAAATGGCAAGATCTTATTCCTTTTTTATGGCTGAGTAATATTCTATAGGATATATATATATATATATATATATATATATATATATATACCATATCCTCTTTATCCATTCATCCATCAATGGATACTTGGGCTGCTTCCATATCTTGGCTATTGTAGATAATGTTGCAATAAACATAGGGGTACATATAGCTTTTCAAATTACTGTTTTCATTTTCTTTGGGTAAATATCTAGTAGTGAATTACTGGATCATATGGCATTTCTATTTTTAAATTTTTGAAAACCTCCATACCATTTTCCACAGTGGTTATACCAATTGACATTGCCACCAATAGTTCACTGAGAGTTCTTTTTTTACCACATCATCACCAACTCTTGTTATTTCTTGTGTTTTTTTATTTTAGCCATTCTGACAGGTATTAAGTGATATCTCATTGTCATTTTGATTTGCATTTCCCTGATAGTGATGTTAAGCATATTTTCATGTGTCTGTTTGTCTTCTTTGGAAACAATGTCTATTTAGGTCCTCTGCCCATTTTTTTATTATTTTTTGGTGTTGAGTTGTATAAATTTTTTATACATTTTAGATATTAACCCCTTATCAGATGTATCATTTGTGAATACCTTCTCCCATTCAATGGCCTGCCTTTACATTATTTTGATGGTTTCCTTCACTGTGCAGAAGTTTTTTTTATTTTGGGGTAGTCCCAATAGTTTAATTTTGCCTTAATTTCCCTTGCCAATGGAGATATATCTAGGAAAATGTTTCTACGGCTGATGTCCTAGAAGGAAATATAGGTAGGAATCTCTTGGAGTTTAATGGTCTTAGATCTTATATTTAGGTCTTTAAACTGTCTTGAGATTATTTTTATGTATGGTTTAGGAAAGTGATCCAATTTTTCCAAAACCATTTATTGAAGATACTATTTTCCATTGTATATTCTTGCCTCCTCTGTGGATTAATTGAACATGGAAGTGTGGGTTTATTTCTCAGCTCTTATTCTGTTTCATTGATCTATGAGTTTATTTTTTGCCAGTACCATATTGTTTGATGGCTGCAGCTTTGTAGTATATTATGAAATCTGGGATTGTGATACCTCCAGCTTTGTCTTTCAAGATTGCTTTGGCTAATTCACAGTCTTCTATGGTTACATATACATTTTAGGATTATTATAGTTCTGTGAAAAATGTTGGCATTAAATCTTTAGATTGTTCTGGATAGTAGGGATGTATTTTCACATGTATTTTAATAGAAAATTGAAAGAAGCTCCCATGGGGTCCACCAGCCTGAGGAAGTTTTAAAGATGAAGCCCTCTAGCTATTTCTTAGACAAAACAACATTGCTGTTGTTTGCATTCGGATAGTGCTTTACTATGATATATGCTGTACATTTTCATCAAGAAGAAAGATCTTCTTTAGGAAAGAAATGGGACAAAGAAAGGGAGTTGCAAATTGGCAAAACTAAAATAAATCCAGTGTAGTCAATAATAAATAATACCAATAACACCAATAACAAATTAATTTTGAATTTTTCAATTTCCCAAAACATTTTAGAGATTTGCTTTTGAGTATCTTGTATTGCTCATATTTAAGACACAAGTAGTTCCTAGAAGAAAAAAATACATATTTGAGGAGTTTCACCCCAAGCACAAGTCATATATGTAATTTTTCACATCTGACCATAGGCAACTAATTACAAGGTTTTGCCTGGCAGGCATCATGGGGAAACATTGCCCTTCCCACATTAGACACATTGCATGGCTAAGGCATTACAGTTTTCTTGAGGAGTTTCAATGAAGGAGTCATGTTCTCTTTAGACTAGCCATGCTCATTCATATACCTGCATTCTTAACTCAGGCAGCTCCATTCAAAGGCTTCCTTACTGGGCCCTCAGTTGAAATACTTCCAATACCTCCACCAAGACTACTTTATTGGGGTGCCTTGGCTGTGGCACTTTTCCCCACTCTCAACTCATTACTGTTCCACTCCCAGCCCTTCCATCTCTCCCTCTCTCAGCACCCTGGCTCAATAAAAAGGCAGGTGCCTTTTTTCAGAGCTCCTCTCCAATGAGATGATTCCCCAGTCTATGGTGAATGTCATATGACCCCTTTCTTGTGCCATTCTTTGGGAAAATAAATGGAACACTAAGAACAATGCCTTTCTCTTTTGCCTTTTCTACGTACTGGTGTAGTAAGTAAACAAAGACTTGACTGTTACACTTGCTTTACTTGTCGTTCTTAACCATCCCAACCCAGCAACTGACAGTTTAACAGTAATTAATGGTGATGCTTTTGTAAGAGCATAAACACACAGCACAACTATTTGGTAACAGTCTTTGGAACTGGTCAGGTTGACTCACTTTTACAGAAAATAATATGCTGTACTACCCCATAGGTGACCACTAGCCACGTATGACTATATAAATTTAAATAATTAAAATTAAATAAAATTAAAAATTCAGTTCCTCAAATTAGCCATATTTCAAGTGCTTGCTTACTTACCAGAAGTAGTTAGTAACTGCTATACAGGACAATGCAGTTACGGAACATTTCTATCATTACAGAAAGTGTTGTTAACACTACTCCAGAATAAAAAAATATATAGTTTCTAGGTTTCTGTGAAATGTAAAATCTGTAAGCCTTATCTAATTTTAATTTTTAAGCACACTTAATATGCCATTTCAATCAGAGGTTTGGAATTTCCTGGGATTATGTGTGGTAGATACCTTTGAAATAATTCTGTTTCTTGAAGAGATTAGAAAGGTGAATTTTTCTGTCTTACTTCTCCTTGGTGAACATCACCAGATTTTTCGATCATTCATGAAAATATTTGGTTTCTAAGTGTAACCAAGTCATACTATGTTGAACACAAATCAGTACTCCAGAAATATGCTGTTCAGTGCAAAGTCATAGCTAACTCAATAAATCTGACACTAAGACAAAGATACTGTAAACTTAGTAATGCAGCATCATATTAATTTAGCTGATTATAAGGGAAAAACTGAAATCTAGTACAAGTTTTATTGATTGCTGGATGTCCTGTGAAGGTGAATTTAAGAGTAGGCCTGAAAGTGACCTGAGCTATTTCAATGAAATATGAAATGTAGCTGCATAGCACTGACTCTTGATCAAGGCTTAAAACAGACTAATAGTGTTGTTTGGTAATCATGGATCCAAGAAGTTTCAGGGGGGGTTTGTATCAGCTTGTCAGCATTGTTTTTTGGTTATAGTGAGATTGATGTCTTACACCCCATCTCAGTGAGACCCCTGAAAAGTTCTGCCCTTGGAACAGGTTCTATAGCAAGAAATTTACCCTGCTGTTCATGTAGGCCTAAGACACCACCACTGAAACTTTATATTTATCATTCTAGTTCTAAGGTATTCCTGTGCACACATTTCTGATCCAAATAAAAGATTTATTCCAGTAGAGTCTTTAGAAGGAAGAAAACTGAAGTCTGTCATTGCTTTCCCTAGACAGCCTGCTGGAGGCTACCTTTGTCACATCCTTACCTTTTGATGTTGTTGGTGTTGTTGCTTATGGTTGTAGTTTATTCATTTTTGTTGCTAAATAATATTTCCTATTATAATCACACCACTGTTTATCCATTTCATAATTGAAGGATATTTGGGTTGTTTTTAGTTTTTAGCTATTGTGCATCATGTTGCTACAAACATTCTTTAACTTTTACTACACAGAAATACACATTTCTGTTGGGAATATACCCAGGAATGAAATGATGAATCTTAGCTTTAGGTTAGTACTGTCTAATAGAAATATAGTTAAGTAAAGTCACATAGGTAATTTAAAATTTTCTAGTAGCCACATTAAAAACGTATTTAAAAAGGTGAAAATAATAATTGATCATGCATTTTACTAATCCAGTATATCCAAAATATTATCATTTTAGCATGTCATCAATAGGAAAATTATTGATAAGATATTTTACATTCTTGTTTACATATTAAGTCTTCAAATTCAATGTGCATTTTATATTCACAGCAATTTGGACTAAGCATATTCCAAGTATTCAATAATCAAATATGATCACTAACTACTATTGGGCAGTGCAGCATTAAGGAATAATACCAGTTTTCCAAAGTAGCTATGCCAATTTACATTCCTGAGGGTAGTGTCTGAGCATTACAGTAATCCCACATCTTCATCAAAATTGGGTACATATCCTTACTTTCATGTGTTGATGTATTTATTGTATCTTTATCCTGCTATAAACCATAACTTCATAACCATTGTTACTTTAGATGCTATAAGTCTTCTTTAGCAATCAAGCCCTGTCTGTCACCATAATTACACTAGCTGTGTAACCTTGGCAAGTTATACAGTCCCTTCATGTATAAATGGCCATGATAACAATATTTATAAAGTTGCTGTGAAGAATATCAGTACCTGGAAAAATGAATTACTCAATAAACAAATACTTTTTTGTAGGGGTTCTGCTGACCATGATGCCCCTCAATTTTTAAAATCTAATTGATTATTACATTTTATCAGTCCAAACTTGTACATCTGATTTTTAATTTTTTAATTTCCTGTAGGTATGGAAATCTATACTTTTTGAGAAGCTCAGGGATTTCTAATCACATTCACCATTTTTTCTTCTACACTTGGTAGTCAATCCCATTCCTGGAATTCTCAAAATCATATACAGTATAAGTAGCATGTTTTCTTTCTATCATTGACAGCCATTTTTTCACTGTCTATGATACTCTGAGATTCTAAAGAATCTCTACACACTACAGCACAATTGATACTCTGAAAATTAAGGTCATTCCTCAATTCAGAACCTCCTCAAATTTTCTACCTCCCTTAATGCTATGTTTCTGTGCTTCTATGTGCTCTCATCCAAAGACTTTTTTGTATGCCTGTGTCTGTTTTGAAAGCTGCTTGTAAGAGGACCACATTTGACATGCTGTCCTGCACCTCTCACACTCCAGCTCAGTTTGCTAAGATGCAGGTTATAAACCCGTTTGTGCATGTTGAAGCCCCCAGTGGTGTGTTTACACCACCATTTATGCTGTACAACAAAATACAATAGGATAGATTAAAATAGAAACTATCACAGCAGATCATAATTAGTAAATATTGTTTGGAGAATCATTTAGGCTATGCTGTTTATGTAAGTGCATACATGTGTGCCCACACAGGTATGTGTATGTGCCTTTATGTATGTATTCCTTTTAATGAAGTCAAATAACTTTTTTTTTTGTTTGAGATAATTTTCTTAATGTAGGTCATAGTTATCAAATTTGAAAATAGTGCTCTAGGGACCATGTATGCAAGGAGGTGAAGGAAGCATTAATCTAGGTGTCATTTGCCATTTTTATCCTACTTCATTCACCTCCTAAGCAAAATCCCTTCATTTGTTAAAACCCATATGGTTTCCTACTGATGTACCAATACTTTACCCATATCCATGAAGGACTTTAGTACTATCTCTGTCCATACTCCAACTCCAGCTCTCATTTTGGGGAACATCTAACAAATTTTTCCTTAGAATATTTAACTTACATGATTTTAGCCTCTAGTATTGCTTATCTGACCATTTCCAGGATCCTTCTTTTTGTCCATTCTTGAGTTCTTTAGCTCTGTTTCATTCTCTAACAGTCTTTTATTTTTGAGTTCCTCACTCTCTTGTTCTCATTGAACATAGTCTATTCTCCAGTGCTTCAATTTCCTAAGTGTATAATTGTCCTCCAAACTTCTTGTCCTTATTTAGCCAGCCCAGACTCCACTATCATCACTTCCATTTATCACTTGTCAATATCATCAACATTCTCACCTCTCTGGCCGTTTGCCTCATCTTTTTGCAAAACCTACACACTTTCCCATTCCCTTGTGCCCAAACTGGTGAGTGCTGCTAAAGCAAGTTAAAAACAACAACAACAAAAATAAATAAAATAAAATAAAATAAAATAAAATAAATAATAAAATAAAACTGTAACTTTACTAGCTGAAATCACTGAAGTGTAAGTGTATTCCATCTAAGCAGTGACCGCCAAATCAAATGTTATTCCTATAACCCATCAGTAGTCAGCTCCTTCACTTTTCCACAGGATGATATAGAGACCTCTATTCTTACCACAGTTCTGGCTGACTGGTGGTGGCCACCTGGATGGACTAAGGGTAGACAAAGACTTCAAAGATGAAGTTGAGCTCAGTTGAGAAAGTGCTGACTGAACAATGATGTCTATCATGTGGAAAGGGAGATAGTGATGGCCTTTTGTCAGATTTTTCCTTTTTCTATTATATTAACGCTGATTCCAAAGTTGCATTTCAAGCCAATAATCCTACCCCTACACTAATTCTCCTAAGGGAAAGCCTTTGGTTTCTATCAAAAAATGAACTTGAATGCTGCCAATTTCCTACTTAGTGATGCAATGTGCTCAAAACCCAATGCATGTATTTCTTACTTGATGAGGCAAAAAGATACTTTGCCCCTTCCTAAAAATTTTATCTGCATCCCTACCCTCTGTCCCATCTCCTCTGCCTAAGAAAAATTTCCATTTGCAGTAACCCTTAGTTTACCGTATATGTCTTTCTGCATCATATAACTATGTTCAAGTTTACCACATCTTTAAAAATTAAAAAAAAAAAAAACATAATACATCTTTTCCTTTAAAGTCTAAGCTGGTTTCAACACTCAACTGATATATCCCTCATTTAGATCATTAAATAATTTCAAATTTGTCATGCCCAGGAAACTTTTCGGTTATCATCCTTGATGATAACAGCTCAGAAATCTGACAAAGGGAGCCTTACATCTTCTTGAGACTGGCTACTACCTCCCAGATTTCTCTAACTCCATGGTTTTCCATGTTTTCCTTCCATACCTATAGACACTCACTTTCAGTGTATTTTCAGGATTCCTTTTTATATATATCTAAGGATTGAAATAATTCAGTATTCCAATAGGTTTTATTTTCAGGCTTTATTTCTACATCAAAATGGTAACTACGGATTTTTTTCTATCATATTCCTGGAGTCCATAATTTATATTCCCAGCCCAGACATCTCTCCTGAGCTTCAGAATCATGAGTAGAGGAAATTAATTTGAATAATATGGAATTTCTGTTGATTCTTTTAAGTTAAACATGGCAATCTAACTTGGTTCTCTCCAAAACCTAGGTGTTATATAGGTACCTCAATTTTAACAACTATAAAAAATATTTATAATCTTTCTTTCTTCAAATATCTGTCTTTATATTGTGAACATATATTTATTTCCCAAGCCAAAACCCAATAATGTACTTTATTTTTTTTTAAGATTTATTTATTTATTCATGAGAGACAGAGAGAGAGAGAGGCAGAGACACAGGCAGAGGGAGAAGCAGGTTCCTTGCAGGGAGCCTGATGTGGGACTCGATCTAGATCCCTGGATCACACCCTAAGCCAAAGGCAGATGCCCAACCATTGAGCTACCCAGGCATCCCTCCAATAATGTACTTTAAAATACTTCCTCTACTGACAATACACAATTAATTACCAAATTCTGATTATTTTCCTCCTATATGATTCTTATTTATATTCTCCCTTCTCCATTTCCAAGAAACTTTCTTAGTTCAGGCTCTCAGTATCTCGAGACAAAGGTCTCATTTCTCACCAAGATCTACTTTTGGTCATGTTCAGGGTTTACCAAAGTGTTTTGGTAATTTTTCTTGTATTATGCAAAAATTATCCGGAATTCTTCCTTTGTTTGGCATATAATGATCTTCACATTTGATCCCTGCAAAGCCTCCAAACTTATTACTTCTCTTGATACAAAAAAAGGGAACTACTTTTTCTATTTCATATATACCATGCTCAATAATGACATTATACCTTTATATATATATTCTGTTCCCTCTCCCTGGAATACATGCCTTAGATTGCAAAAGGATAACTCCTGCTTCAAGTATCTTCTTAAAGCCTACCTCTTTGAAAGTCATTTTTTTGACCTTTACCATCAGATTTGGGCTGCCTTTATTATATTCTCTTCTTGGAGTTTTTACATCACTCTACTGTAGCAATTTTATTGCAGTACCTGAAATCTCTCTTGGCATATAATGGATACTTAGTTGACTATAGGTTAAAAGAACAAATGAATGATTCTCAAGTATAACACAGATAGAAATCAACTGGGCTAGAGTAGTCTTTATTTTCTGTCATCTCTTACTATTATATCATGTGCCTAAGTTTTCTAGGTTCTAGCTGTGAGTATATATTTTAAAGTATGCTTAAAGTATTTTATAGTATTTTATAAAGGTATTTTATAGTATTTTATAAAGGTTTATGTTTTTTTAACTGGGAAAGGAGGAATCACATTTACTGAGTTATTTAGTATCCAGTTTTGGCAGAGGAATGGACAAAAATATATAAAACAATACTTATGAGCACTTGGAAATGAACAAGAACACTTCTGTGAAATAACTTCTTAAGATAGTTAAAAGCAAAAGGTAAAATAATCATTTAATACATGTATACAAGTTATATAATGCATGTTAACAATGATAATCATTCATAAAAGTGGAAAGCTATTATAGCATGGAAAGATATTTGGGTAAGTGATTTTTTTTAATGGACATTTTTCAAGCTAAATGTAGTCAGAAGAGCAAAACAGTGATTAGTTCACTGGATTTAAAGGCAGCTGTCTGGTTCAAGGGAGGATGGCCTCAGGACTCAGCTTTTCCTTAAAGAAGGCAGCCAGTTGGAAATGCCTGGATATTACAAAGTTTTGGCTGAAAGCAAAAATGACGGTTTCCAAATAAACAATGTAGTTTGCTAGTATGTACCAGAGAAACATGATGTTATTACTTGTACTTCCACAGCAATTTGTTTCCCAGTGCAAGAGAGATCTCTTCCCTCATGCTTACCAAAAAGAGATAAGAGAAATAAAGATGGCTTCTGCTTTCTACACAGAGTATTGATTGTAGAACAAACCAGTAAGGACGAGTAAGTACTAAATGGAAATCATAATAACACTATGATGATCTCTGTGGACAAAAATCAATAGAAAGGGAATGGTTTTCTAAGAGATATACAATGTTATTATTTTAATATCTCAGGTCATAAAGCTGAGGCATTTGAGTGTGACATGACATAATAGCTGAACTGACTGGGAAACTATAGTGACCAAAATAATCTCAGCCATCTCTGAGTTGTGCATATCTCATGCCTCCTCACCCACATACACACAGCAATGAGCTCTAGCTACACTTCCTTTCAATTCCTGAAATTCCTTTTCCCCTCAGGGCCTTTAACCTTGCTCTTTCTTCTGCCTGAAACATTCTTCAACCAGATCTATTGGTGACTGGTTCTTTCTCAACCTTCAGGTTTCTCAACCTTCAGGTCTCTGTTCAAAAACACTGCTTATGAGAGGACTTGCCAAACCATCGTATCTAAAGAAACTTATGCTTTACCTCATGCCATTGTCAAGCCCATTACCTTCTTTGCATTTGCAACCTAACTCTACCCCTCTCTGCCATTGTTTCTGTCTTTATTTTTTGTCTTGTTCAGTATTGTCTTTCCCCAGATTCTAAACCATTATTTGGAATATAGTGGGTAAAAAATACATGTTAAATGAATAGATGAATATCTTCTAATAACTGATTTTTCTAGTGTGTATATCTTGTCACTTTTTCACCATGAGATTGCTAATTTCTTGATGGCAGAACTAGGATAATGTTCCCTTTTCTTGCCTATTCTTCCTACAGAAAGCTATACACAGTCTAGTTCATTCCTTTAGATCTTTTCCATTTTTGATTCCTTGAATAAATATTAACACTTTGTGGAGGAAGAGCCTTGCTATTTAAAAGTGTTCATTGTTGGGATCCCTGGGTGGCGCAGCGGTTTAGCACCTGCCTTTGGCCCAGGGCGCGATCCTGGAGACCCGAGATCGAATCCCACGTCAGGCTCCCGGGGCATGGAGCCTGCTTCTCCTCTGCCTGTGTCTCTGCCTCTCTCTCTCTCTCTCTCTCTCTCTCTGACTATCATAAATTTAAAAAAAAAAGTGTTCATTGTTAACATTTCTGTTTGCTTGGCCGCTGGTTGGCCACATTCCTCTATTGGTATAATAATACAGATGTAAGGCATTGTTAAACTATTTCTCTTTCCTATCTGCTGTTCTAGGAATAGTTACCGTGTGAAAGCTATCTGCCTCCCCTCTCCCCCCAACTCCAACAGAAAACACTCTCTTTTCATCTGAACAGAGAAACCAGGAGAAAGGAGAAAAAGTAAGTCAGCATTTTGAAGGTTTTTGAGATGCATGATATTCAATTGACTAACTGATTCTTATACTTTAGTTACTGCCTCATTAGCTATAAAAGAGAAATTATCTTGCATTCAAAGAAAAAGATAAACCATAGCTTTTATCCCATAAGGGAAAATCTAATTATAGCTTAAAGAGTTTATGTGAGTAATATTGATATCAAGTGTAAAAGAGAACTATTAAATTGCTTCACTAAAGTATTAGTAATAGATTTCTTCTAGGTCAGTAAGACTTTGTCCATTTTTCTGGAGAATTGATTATTTATTCATTAGGTTCTATTGGCAACCATGAAATGATACCCTTTAAGCTCAATCTGTATATTTTCTTTCTTTTTTAAAGATTTTTATTTATTTATTTGAGAGAGCATGAGCAGGGGCAGAGGCAGAGGCAGAGAGAGAGGGAGAACTACTGAGCAGGGAGCCTGACATGGGGTTCAATTCCAGGACCCTGGGATGATAACCTGAGCCCAAGGCAGACGCTTTACCAAATGAGCCATCCAGGTGCCCCAATCTGTACATTTTCTATATTTTCTATTCCTATCTCATTTTAGAACATTTTTCTGAAAAAAAAAAATGCCATCTAGTACTTGAGTGTATTTGTGGGTTCAAGATTAAAATTTGGATGCTACATACATACACCTGAGAACCCAACATCTAAATTATGGCTTGAAAGAAAACTTATTAGCATTTTAAACAATTTTCCCAAGTGTAAATTCAGAGAAAAATCAATTTACTTTCTCTTTTTTTAATCTCAGGCTTAGGTTGTAATTTTGTAGTACCCAATGTCTCTCTGAAGCACAAGGTATATATTCTCCTTCTTTTCTAACTATGCATTTCATACCTATCCTTTCGAGTTGATCTTGAAAGAAAATTAATGGGCTTCTTATTCAGTATTGCAGTGTTTCAGGTAGCAAATGCATGACAGGTACTTAACCAATTCCTGAGTAGCCAACCAGTGAGTGTGGCATTAATGATTTTGGAGAAAGTTAACTAAGTACATCTATCACTTTGTCATGTGTGGTAAAAGACCGCATCAATCAGAGCATAAGAGGGAACTGTCTTTGCTTCTGTCTGTGGGTACTACTGAAATCTGCTACAGAAATCAATAGAATAGGTATGGTAAGCTGCATTTATGTTGATTAAATAAAACAAATGGAAAAATAGAAGTTAGGAGACGGGTAATATAGCTCCTGGAACAAAGCAGAGGTCAGTTTCCTGAGATAGGAGCCATCTTTATGAATTTGACATTCCTGAGAAGATTTTTTCCAACAACAGTGTCTTATAAACATGATATAATTGGTTGAACTATTAATTTTTTTCCAAAGTCTGATTTAACCTGATACATAGAAGAAACAAACTGTTAGTCCAGCCATGGGTGTTTTACTCCATCATATAATTCTAGTCTGTATAGAATTCATTTGGGAGATTCTCAGTGCACTTGCACCCTAACACTAAGCCTAATGGCTATCTTTACAGCAGAGTCCCTCTTACATCTTTTCACTATTGGACTTTCTCCATCTCAGTACATCATCCTGCCATCTGAAATTTTATTAGCAAAAGGAGATGAGGAGAAAAGGGCCTAATAAGTGAGAAAGAAAATAAGCATTTGCTGAATGAATAACATAGATAAAGGAATTGAGGTAGCAGATAAGAAGTCCAAGATGACAGTGTTTAAGGCACACATGGAAATTATATGAGCAAGGAAACAATATAATTTTGAAATAAAGCTGGGAATTATTAAAATCTAATAATAAAGAAAGGAATAAGTTACCTTCTTCACAGAAAGATTAAAAATGAGTGAATCGGTTATGAGAATGAGAATTGAGAACTACCTTCAAATAATTTACACATATATACAAAATTTCCCCCCTAAAAAAATTATGGCATACTTTCATGAATATCTAATAAAGTAAAAACTAACACAATATTCTTAGGAAAACAAATAGTAATATTTGCAAATAGCTTTAAAGTTGTTAATATCCTTGGACTCAGCAATTCCCATTCAACAACAATATCTGAAGTAAATATTCTGAAATTAAGGAACCATACATGAAACACAATAATGGTGTTATTTATAATAGTCAAAATATCAAGCCAACTCAAAATATTTCTCTATTGTTGAAATGTGACATAGTCATTCAAATATTTTGAAGAATAAGACCTAAAAGATGATTCATTATAAAATATTAGGTTAATAAAATAAAAACTGCACATAATCCCCTATATATAATTACTACCATTTTTTATAAGTAAACATAAATAGACATATACTTATTTTCATGAGATAGAAGTTTTTATTTCTATCTCACTTCTATCTCATTTCTGTTACAGAAATCTTAAAAATAACTTCATTAAGAAACCATAGTGTAAAAACAAAAAAAGAAACCATAGTATATTATGAAAAGATCTTTGAAATTTTAATAACCTGAATTCAACTTATTCCATTGCATGGTAAAAACATTTAGTGCTTATTGAAGTTTCCATAGGTCCAACCTCCCTTTGGTCTAGTTTGGAGTTTAGAAGTAGTTCTAGCTGCCTGATCAAAGGCCTATGAAGTGCATTGCTTCCCTGTCAAGAAGTTAAGCACCTATGTACCTCTACCATCTTTCTCTTCCTTTGCCATGTTGTCCTTCCAGACTATAGGGTCCAGATAGTAGATAGTGTAGCCATAAGATGGAGGAGGACAGTCCAAGTTGGAAAGAGTGAGAAATAGTTTTCCTGTTTTAAGCCAGTGAGATTTCAGGGTTCGTCTGTTCCTGCAACAGAACCTAACCTATCCCAACTAATACATGTAACTTAATAGCTCCCATGAACTCAAGATATGGACTCAGAAGGATTTATTAACTATTTCCTCATTTGTAGATCTAGGATTAAGTATACTGAAACATATCTCATGGGGCTGCTTTAAGGATACAAAATTTTACTCATGCAAGATGAGGAAGTTCTAGAGATCTACCATACAGTATGGTGTCTAGAGTTGATACTGTATTATATATGTAAAAAATTGAAGTTCAGGGAAGATGACAGAGTAGGAGGATCCTGAGCTCACCTCATCCCATGGAAATACTGAGATAGTAGCTATACATATGCAACTGATTCTGAAAACTACCTGAAGAGTGGCATAACAGACTTTCAACAATTAATTATAGACAGGAAGCTATACTGATAATGGTAAGATGGACAGTGATGTGGTTGGGAAACAACTCCTCGTAAGATTAACCACAAAAGGGAGGGACACCACAAGTAAGGAGAAGCAAAACCCCAGCACTGGGATCTGCACTGGGAAGACAAATTACCATAACATCTGAACATAACATTTGAAAATCAGCGGGCCTTAACTCCAGCAGAGCCAGAATGTGATAGGAAACTGAGACCCTACCCTTAAAAAGTCATCATAATAATTAACTCAGCCTGAGACACAGGAGAAAAGCAGCAGTTAAAAAATGCCTGGAGTAAACATGAAGATTTCTCCAAGAATAAAAGTACTGGCAGATATTCTTTCCTTCCCCAAGCCAATATAGCTGGATGCTTCTGGAAGCTAGTGCTAACACTCCAAGGCTCCCCTGCAGACCCACCTGCCTAATCAAGTATTTCTCCAAAGCAGCTCTGGCCCTGCCACATACCATAGGAAGCCTCAGAAGGGACAAGTACCATTACAGATTCTTGCCCCGGGAAAGGGGAAGACAATACCAGTATGTCCACAATTTCAGCAACCCAGCCATTTAGCTGGCCAGACAGGGAGAAAGCTTTGCCATTTGGTGAGCCCACAACTATAGCAAAGAGACTAATTTCATACAACTAGCCTGACTGCAGGCTTTTAGCCCATACAGCCCCCCCCCCGCCCCCCGCAAGGAGCCTCCAGTGGCCTCATACAGGCCTCTCAACAGCATAGGGAACAAACCCTGCCCAGCACACTCACAATAGGCAAAGCAAATCCCTGCAGCTGGCTGGGCTGAAGGTAAATAGAGCTCAGCCATAAAAGTAGGGTACACTTGGCCCACAACAGATGTGCCCTTGGAGGACCTGGATCTCATCACCAGAGAGTATTGCACTATAGGACACTACAGGACCTCTTCTACACAAGGCCTCTACTTTCAAGACCAGGAGATATAGCTGACCTCCCTAATACATGAAAACAAACATGGAGAGTTAGACAAAATGAGGAGACAAAGGAATATATTCCAAATGAAAGAACAAGCCAAAATCACAGTCAAAAACCTAAATGAAATGGAGATAAATAATATGCCTGATAATTCAAAGTCATAGTCATAAATATAAAAACTTAGAAATGTACAAAGAACCAGTCAGGTGAAAAATTCAATAACTGAAATACAAAATACACCAGAGGGAATCAACAGCAGAGGGATGGATCAGTGATCTGGAAGACAGGGAAATGGAAAGCAACTAAGTTGCAAAGAAAAAAGAAAAAAGAGAAACATAAATGAGAATAGGCTAAGGGAACTTGGCAACATTATCTAGTGCAATACTTGAACTACAAAACAACCAAAAAGAAATGAATAAAATGGCGAAAAGAACATACCTATCAGTAATTACTTTATTTTTTTTTAAGATTTTATTTTTATTTGTTCATGAGAAACACAGAGATGAGAGAGAGGCAGAGACACAGGCAGAGGGAGAAGCAGGCTTCATGCAGGGAGCCAGACGTGGGACTTGATCCCGGGTCCTCAGGATCACGCCCCAGGCTGAAGGCAGCACCAAACCGCTAAGCCACCCAGGCTGCCCTACTTTATTTCTTTAAGATTTTATTTATTTATTTATTCATGAAAGACTCCATCCCAGGACCACAAGGTCATGACCTGAGGCAAAAGCAGAAGCTTAACCACTAAGCCACCCAGGTGCCCCCAGTAATTACTTTAAATTGACTAAATGCTCCCATCAAAAGACATAGGTTGAGTGAATGGGTAAAGAAACAAGATCCATCTATATGCTGCCTGCAAGAGACTTACTTCAGAACCAAGACACATACAAAGAGAAATGTATGGCAAAACATACACCATGCAAATGGAAGAGAGAGAAAAAAAAAGCCAGAGTAGCATATTTAAATCAAAAATTATAGTAAGGAGATCCCTGGGTGGCGCAGCGGTTTGGCGCCTGCCTTTGGCCCAGGGCGCGATCCTGGGACCCGGGATCGAATCCCATATCGGGCTCCCGGTGCATGGAGCCTGCTTCTCCCTCTGCCTGTGTCTCTGCCTCTCTCTCTCTCTCTCTGTGACTATCATAAATAAATAAAAATTTAAAAAAATTATAGTAGGAAACAAAGAGGGCACTACATAATGATTAAAGGAATCAGTCCAACAAGAGGATATAACAATTGTAAATATCTATGTTCTCAATATAGAAGCACCTCAAATACAGAAATCAAGTATTAACAGACATAAAAGGAGAAATTGACAGTAATACAATAATAGTATGGGACTTTTAACATCTCACTCACATCAATTGAAAGATCATCCAGACAGAAAATCAACGAAGAAATAGTAGCTTCCAACAACACATTACACCAGATTGGCTTAATGGATATATACAAAACATCCCACCGATACACAACAGAATACACATTCTTTTCAAGTGCATTTGGAAGAGTCTCTGGAATAGATCATGTTAGACTACAAGCAGTTCTCAATAAATTTAAGAAGATTGAAATTATATCAAGCATCTTTTCTCTCTACAAAAGTTTGAAACTAAAAATCAATTATAAGAAAACACTGGAAAAAACACAAATATATGGAGGCTAAATAGCATACTACTAAACAGTGAATGGGATAACCAAGAAATCAGAGGAAATTAAAAATATATGGAAAGAAATAAAAACACAATGGTCCAAAGTCTCAGAAACACAGCACAAACAGTTCTAGGAGGGAATTTTATAGCTATACAGGCCTACCTCAAGAAAGAAGAATAATCTCAAATAAACAACTTAACCTTACATCTAAAGGAGCTAGAAGAAGAATAAACAAAACCCAAAGCTAGTAGCTGGAAGAAAATAATAAAGCTACATGCAAAAGAATGAAAGAGCTACATGCAGGAGCTATATGCAAAAGAATGAAACTGGATTACTTTCTTAACACCATGCACAAAAATAAACTCAAAATGGATGAAAGACCTAAATGTGTGACTTAAAGCCATATACTTTCTAGAAGGAAACATATGCAAAAATCTCTTGGACATTAGCTGTAGAAACATTTTTCTAGATATGCCTCCTCTGGCAAGGGAAGCTAAAGGAAAATTAAACTATTGGGACTACAACAAAGTAAAAAGCTTTTGCACAGCAAAGGAAACCATCAACAAAACAAAAGGACAGTCTACTGAATGGGAGAAGATATGAATCACAAAGTGATCCATCTGATAAGGGGCTAATATCCAAAATATACATTGAATTTATATAACTCAATGTCAAAAGCAATCTGATTTTAAAATGGGCAGAGAACCTGAATAGACATTTTTCAAAGGATACATGCAAATGGACAGCAGGCATGTGAAAAGATGCTCAACAACACTAATCATCAGGGAAATGTAATTCAACACCACAATGAGATATCATCTAACACCTGTACTATTTTAGAATGGCTAAAATCAAAAGAACAAGAAAGAAGTGTTGGTGACCATGTGAAGAAAAAGAAACCCTCATGCACTGTTGGTGGGAATGTAAATAGGTGCAGTCACTATTGAAAACAGTTTAGAAATTCCTCAAAAAATTAAAAACAGAAATACCATATGATCCAGTAATTCCACTAATGTGTATTTACCCAACAACAGGGAAAACACTAACTCAAAAAAGATATATGCATACTTAGGTTTATTGCAGCATCATTTACAATATCTACAATATGGAAGCAACCCAGGTGTTCACTGACAGATGAGTAGATAAAGAAGATGTGGTATATATGCACAATGGATAACTCAGCCATATAAAAGAATGACCATACAATTTCACTTACATGTGGAATCTAAAAAACAAAACAAAATCAGACTCTTAAATACAGAGAACAAATAGGTGGTTGCCACCAGGGAGGGGTATGGTGGGGGAAAGGCAAAAAAAAAAAGGAATTAAATGGTACAAACTTTCTGTTAAAATAAGTCACAGAGATGAAAATAAGGTATAAGGAACATAGTCAAAATATTGTAATAACATTGTATGGTGACAGATGGTGACTTCACTTATTGTGGTAAACATTTAGTATAGAATTTTGAAGTCAATATTTTGCATACCTGAAACTAACATTGTATATTAATTACACCTCCAAAAATTTGCTAAGAGGTTAAATCTTATGTAAAATATTCTTTCTCTCATATACACATACTCAATACTAAGCAGGGCAAGAGGCAACATTTATCACATAGATTGTGGTGATAGTTTCATGGATATATACTTATCTCCAGTTGCATATAACAAATATGGATAGCTTTTTGTATGTCAATCATACTTTGATAAAGTATTTTTTAATAAAAAGTTTAGTGAAAAATACATTAAAAATTATTATACAATAATTTTGTCTGTGTTTGAATTTCATTCAGGCAAAATTATTAAATCTCATATTTTAACTGTTTTTTTACTGTATTTTATTCCCCTGTACACATGATCCTTTACAATAGATAGCAATCATTATATGTTCAAGGATTTGTTAAGGAATTCTTCAGAATATAGAAAAAGCATAGAATAAGGAATGTCTCAGACTCAGGATTAGACTAAGATGAGGAAAGGGGACAGAAAGAGATAAGGATAGAAGAAAAAGTTATGTGACCTCTGAAAGCAGAATTTATTTTCATATTAACACAAAAAATGAAATCTCACATTGTTTCAAAGTTCATCTAAAAATAATGATTGTATACTTAAAATGGAGCTAGAAACATGACTTCTTGTATGTCAAACTTATTAAATGAATCAACTCACAAATTATACATTGAAAAAAACAATGCTTTTTGTTTTCTAAGAAAAAATTTTCTTGTGTGGTAGCAGTGTGAATTAGCAAACCTAACTTAAAGAAAGCAAGGAAAAGATAAAGAATTGTATGATTTAGAGAGAAGAAAAACAACCACCACCATAGCCACAGAACTCATTACAGCACTCATGAAAGCTTGCCTAAACTGTTTTAATAGTATGTTTTTCTCTAGGGTTATAAGCTCCATTAACAGAAACTATGATATAACTTTCAAACTATCTATTTTAGGTCCCCAAACTGAACTGCATAAAGCAACGAACCCCTGGTTGGTTAAGTAAGCACTAAAATTTTGGAAATGTAATAAATGCATCTGTAAGATTTCCAAGATTCCAACAATAATCCCAAAGGGAAAATATACTGATCCAATCACTTCGGTACTGCATCACAAGGCACTGAATAGAAAAGTCAATAAAGGCATCCAAGCACAGAGAGGCAAGCTGTAGTCAATATATGATTTTGAAGGGAACTGTCAGATAAAAAAATCGTTTAGATTTACCAAAATTTACTTCCGAGTATTTGGAGTTTGGGCTGCATGGAATTCAAAGCATACATCCGATCTTATTTTAGTCCCTTTTCCTTTATCCTCTCCTCAAGCTCTTCCATTCACAATAAGCATGCATGTACTTGTGCTTCCCCATCCTTCCCCCTTCTCTCCTCTTCCAAAAAAAAGTTTGCCAGTCTTGAGTTTTCTCTGGCCACTTCATAACATATCAAAAATTTGTAGAAGAAAATTATCACCAAATCCATCCATTAACATTTGTCAGGCTTAAACAAAAATATTTTATAGAAAAAAAGTAAGAGTAAGCAGAAATTATTTATTGTTTTTGCCATTAATTTTATATTCCTAACTATAATTCTTACCTGAAAAGTCTAATGCTTCCCAATATCTATCCAAAAAACTAGACTAATTAACCCCACCATGGATGTACAGCTGATCTTATCTAAACCAGAAACCCCAGCCCTTCAATCATGGTAAGATTGTGGTTGGCCATGGCCTTTGAATCAGGTGGAGCTTTAGACTGAGGCTTTACTGAGTTCCTGTAAGCAAGTCCCTTTACTACTATTCATGATATAGACATGATTATTCTGAAACATGGCTCTTGAGACACAGTTAATACAAATAACTTAGAATAATTGTTATTATCAAAAAAATGTATAGTTCTTTCTCTCAGTTATCTCCCTCTAGATATAGAATGCCACTTCTACAGAGGTTAGCTCATATCTTCACTGTATATCATAGGTCATTTAAGAAAAGACATGGATCTTTTTATTCCTTTAGATAGTCTTATATTTACTGGTCTTATATTTACTGAAAGATCATTTCTTGAAAGCATAATATTGTGGATGTGTAAATATGCAAAAATATTTATAGTAACTCTCCTGCACAAATATATACACGGAGTTTACATGAGATGACAAGCCAAAGACAAATTCCTGTGCCATATTATTTGAGCTAACCCTAAGCTTCTAATTGCTTCATACTAAACACTAAATATCAAAGCAGAAATTAAATGTGGATGCTATAAAGCACACTTTTCTAAAATATAAGAACTATCAGAAATATTTAATGGGAATAATGAGAAAGAAAATGTTGACCATGGTGAGATGCTTAGAGGAAAAAAAAAAGCTGAGAAGAAAAATAGGAAAGGAAAAATAACCAGAAAAATATGTTCACAAAAAAATGAGCCATAAATAGATGACATATAACAAAAGTCAAAGGAAAAAATGCAAAAACAATAATAGCTTAAGAAGTAGTTTAACATTCTAATCCTTGAAGTGAAAAATCAACATATTCCTTAAAATTAGCATTTGTGAATCTACATCACTAAAACCTCTAAGTGCTCTATGGAAATAGGTTACCATAGACTTACAGGTTTGGGAATGCATGCTTTCTTAACTGTAGCACCTCTCAGAACCCTTAGCTAATATCCACTTGTAAATATCTGAATATTGGGATAGTATAAAGAGTTTCCAGTGGTTATTTGGCCACAGAATTATCTTCTACCCCAAAGAAAATATTTAGAAACATCTTGAGGAACAACAGTGTTCTTTGGAACATGTTTTAGGAAATACACCACTTAACACATGAGCAGTCAAAGCCTATCAATAGAGCAAATTTATGCTGTTTAAAGTAGCAGAAAAGCGTTCTTCATTTGCATATTGAAGATCACATAACTGAATTGTTATATATCCAGATAATTTTCTTTAAATGTGTTTTCCATGAAGAATACAACTAAACTTCTCCTAAACCCCTATCCACTTTTGCAGCTTCTGTGTAACATAGTGTATTCAGTAACACTGCAACAAGCACACTTTGCTTTTTTTTTTAAGATTTTATTTATATATTCATGAGAGACACAGAGCGCGAGCACGAGAGAGACAGAGACATAGGCAAAGGGAGAAGTAGGCTCCATGCAGGGAGCACGAAGTGGGACTTGATCCCGGGTCTCCAGGATCACAATCTCCGCTGAAGGCAGTGCTAAACTGCTGAGCCACCCAGGCTGCCCAACAAGCACACTTTGAATAAGTACTGACCAACCCCTGATGATGTGATTGCACTCATAATATTAAATTGATGTGTTTGCAGAAGGGATGAAAAGCACAGGTAGGGTTATAGAATTTGAGAGACAACAATCACCTTAGTGATCATCCAGTCAAACTCTCATTTTACAAATGAATAAACTTAAGACAAGAGGTAAAATGACTTTTCCAGAGTCTGACAGTCAATTGGTGGAAAACTTTCCTTCATCCAGTCTAATCGATGCCTTGAGCAAGAGAAAATCAAAATGACTCTTTAGAAGAACAAAGAAGACAATACTGAATCTGTTTTGAATTTATTTTTTAAACTGGTTTTTAATAAACCTAAAAAGGAGAAATGAATGCACTGAGTGTGATTAATTCCATTTTTCTCACCTCCTATCCCCAAACCATACCAACATCTAGCAAATTCCTATATGTCCAATAGCTTTCTCATGAAATGTCTCTTAATTAAATGGCTGTGAACATCTGAACTCAGAGACTACAAATGAATAAAGTAGTTCTTTATAAAATGACTCTACCCACAACAGGACTTGCACCCTGAATGTCTTATCTTCACCTTGCCTAATGCACTGAAAGCTAATCACTGGGGCCACAGCTGGACCAGGGCAGCACTTCCCCTAACTACTGCATAAAAACCTCTAGGCAGGACTTAACTACAAACCCCCACCACTGGATGAGTAGAAGTAATTTGCACTTGAGCCTAAAAGAGAGAATGCAATTGATGAGAAACATTTACTGGTGGTAAGCAATTTTTAGATTGCAGGAACTCTTAAAAAATAAGTTAGAAGAGGACTAGATTTTGAGCATATACAAAAAGTATATGAGCTTGACAGATAGGTTTTGTTTGGCTTGTTTTTTTATTTTTTTTAGCTGCTAAATTTAGTATTGTAAGACTGTCTTTAACGTTTGAAAGCTGAAGATTGAATATATGTCATGTGAACATTGTTCAACACTTACAACTTTTTGTGCTAAAACTGAAAATGCCTTTTTCCACTTGGGTACATTTTTCTAAATGGATTTTCTGTTCAAATGTTCTAGAAATATTCATCCACATATTGAAAGATCTGCCATAACTTCACATCAAGACAAAAAGCTCAAGGAAATGACAAGACAATGAAATGGAAATCGGCTTGTTAATTTGAATTTAACATGTTTTGGGTATAATGTGATTAAATCAGTTCTTTCAATGCCATAGTTATTAAAAGACTGGCCTCAACAAAATTGGAAACTCCTGGAAATTCAACAAATATTTATCGAACAACTTTTCTGCTATGTTCTGCATATACTATTTTGCTGGAAACTATGGTGTAATACAAGTGTCGGATGTGTTTTCTGGCCCTAAAAACAATTATTTTCAGCACATACACATGTAAATTATGTAATATGAAGTGATATAAAAGTGATACAAAAATGAATGAGATGAAATAGAAGTCATCAATCATATGAATAATACAAACTATTATGTGGTAGAGATTCTTGAAAGAGGGCAAATTAAAGATATGGCTGGAAAGGTGGATAAAATTTAATTTGATGAAGTGAATGAAGTAGCAAGAACTAGAGTTAGGAACAGTCCAATAAGAAATTGAGAGCAATCAAAATTGTTTTTACATGCAAAAATCAACTCATATCATGCACTATTGTTAAAAGAACAAAAATCATGCACTATTGTTAAAAGAACAAAAATCACATTATCACATTATCATTTCAATGATGCAGAAAAAGTTTTTGAAAAAAAAATCTAAAAATATTTCATGCTAAAAGTACTCAACAAAGGAGGAGTAAAGAAAACCACCTCATTCGGTAAAAGATCTGCTTCTGCCACTTCTATTCTATAGTGTACTTGAGATTCTAGCCAGAGTGATTTGCAGAAAAAAACAAGAAAGAAAGAAACAAGAGGCATCTAGGTTGGAAAGGAAGAAGTCTATTTGCAAATAACACAATCTAGTATGTAAAAAATTCCAAAATATCTTCCAAAAAAATTAGAACAAATGGTTATTAGAATAAACAAGTTCAATATGGTTGCAAGATACAAGATCAATATACAAAAATATATTTCTATACACTGCCAATGAAAAGAATTCTGTTTACAATGGCATCAAAAAAGGATACAATATACTTGGGAATAGATTTGTTTTTAAAAAGTGCAAAAGTTGTACATTGAAAAATTTAAAATATCATTGAAAGAAATTTAAAAAGATAGTTAACTTGTAAAAAAATAAAAGATCATTAACTTGTGATCACAGGTGTTGTAATAATGATATTAAATTGGCCTGTTAAGGTGTTAATATTCTGCATATTAAACACAATTCATATCACACACCAGCTGGCTTTTTTTTTTCAGTTTTTGCAGATACTGACCAGCTAATCCTAAAATCCATAAGAAAATGCAAAGGATCCAGAATAGCAAAATAATATAGAGCAAATGCACTCACATTTACTGTTTTCAAAACCCACACAAGGCACAGCAATCAACACAGTGTATTGCTGATGTAAGAAAAGACACAGACTCATGGAATAGAATTAAAAAGGAACAAAATAATTCAATGGGGTAAAGAATAGTCTTTTCAACAAAGGGTACTGGTACAATTGGGTATTCACATGTAAAAAAAAATAAAATAAAATAAAAAATAAAATAAATTAAAATAAAAACAAAGAAGGAAGAATAAGTTGGACCCCTTCCTTGACCCAGGCATAGAAATTAACTCAAAACATATCAGAGTTAAATGGAAGAACTAAAACTAGAAAATCCTTACCAAAAAACCCATAGAAGTAAATCTTTGTAACATTAGATTAGGTTAGGTAATGATATCTTAGCAGAAGTAATCAAGGAGAAGACTGATATGTTGTATTTCATCAAAATGAAAAATAATATGTATTTTAAAGGACACCATCAAGAAAGTAAAAAAACAACCCACAGACTGGGAGAAAATATATGCAAATCATATATCAGATAAGGAACTTGCATTGAGAATTTACAAAAAACTCTTAAAACTCAACAGCAAAAGTATAAATAGCACAATTTTAAAATGATGAAAGGATTTATATAGACATTTTCCAAAAATTATATATAAATGGTTAATAACTGCATTAAAATATGCTCAACATTATTATCTATTTGGGAAACGTAATTGAAGACCACAAGTGAGACTACTTCACATTTGCAAAAATGTCTAAAATTAAAAATAAAAAGTGATAATAAGTGCCAGTAAACTTGTAATGAAATTGGAATCCTCATCTATTGCTGAAATTGGGATCCTCATCTATTGTAATGAAATTGGAATCCTCATCTATTGCTGATGTAAGGTGGCATAGTCATTTTAGAAAAGTTTGTTCCTCAAAATGTTAAATATAGAATTACCACATCGTTGAGCAGTTCCACTCCTACTTAGCCAAGAGAAATGAAAATATATGTCCACAAAAAAATGCACACAAATGTTCATAGCAGTACTATTCATAATAGCTAAAAAGTGGAAACAATTAAAATGCTGATCAACTGATAAATGGACAAACAGAATATAATACATCTATACAGTGGAATATAATTGGGCCACTTAAAAGAATCAAGTGCTGATATGTGGCACAACGTGGAAAAACCTAAAAACACTATGGTGGTAATCAAAGTAGTAAAAGAAACCAGTGTCAAAATTACATATTGTATGATATTGCCTATATAAAATGTCCAGAATAGGCAAATTCATAGAGACAGAAACTGAATTAGTGTTGGTCTGTGACTGAGAATTAAGGGAACAGAGGAAGAGATGAAGAATAATTATTAAAAGGTACAAGGTTTGAGGGGGTTTTGCATTTGATAAAATGTTCTAAAATTAGAATATAATGATGGATGCACAGTTCTGTAAATACACTAAAAACTAATTATGCACTTTAAGTGGATGAGCTTTATAGTATGTAAATTACACTTTAGTAGAGGGTTAAAGAAAAGTAGAGGTTAAATTTAAATCTCACTTTCACCAGTCACTAGTATGTGACTGTAAGTCATATCCTCTCTGATCTACAATTCCCTTATGTGATAAATTGGGATAGAAATACCTATATTACAGATCTACTGAGAAGACTGAAATAAAAAGCATAAAATCTTTAAAAACTTTAAGAAATGTAAAGGTTGGAAAGTGGGGCAGTTTCCTCTGGGTAATCCACTGTAGCTGGAAGGTAGATGATTAAAGACACAATACCAAATTTGATTGATCCTCTATTATGTGCTAGGGCTCTGTTAATGCTGGGCAAAAGCTAATGGTCAGAAAAGAAGGTACAGTTGCTGTATTCTTACAGCTTATAATTTAGTAGAAGAAACAGACATTTTCCAAATAATGGTAAAAACAGAGAATTTCATATCAATGCTTCTGAATTAGCTCAGAAAAACTTTACCCTAAATGTGTGACTTTGGCATGTGGACTATTCCTTTTTAAGGATTTATTTATTTTGAGAAAGAGAGAAATAGACCATGACAGCACAAGTGGTGGTGGGGGGGGGGGGGGGGCAGGGCAGAGAGAGAGAAACTCAAGCAGACTCTTGGCAGAGGACAGAGCCTGAAGCAGGGCTCATCACAGGGCTTGATCCCACAACCCATGAGATCATAACCTGAGCTGAAACCAAGAGTCAGATGCTTAACCAACTGAGCCACCCAGGAACCCCCAGCATGTGGACTGTTTTGAGCTGAAGGCTGTCAAGACCCAGTAGATTCAAGAAAAACTTTGATCTACTCCCCCCTTAAATTATATAAAAGAATTTAGATAGCAGGTCTGGCCCAGAGAGCTATTATGAGATAACTTAGAAAAAAAAATCTGTATGACAGGACAAATATCTAATTACCAAACACTTGCTTTTCTTATCATCCTGTAAATCACCCATCTGACCTCTGAAGCCCCAGATCCCTATCCTGCTCCTTAGCTTAAAATGGCATATAAGCCTCAATTGCCCAACTTGTCTTTTGGTCTTTTTTAATGATAATTTGATTACTGGACCAGACAAAGAACCATGAGGTGTCTAAGAAAAGTTTTTTTTCCCCCCTCTCCACACTTCAGTTGAGATCTGAAGCATAAATAAAAGCTATCCAGGTAAAGGAAGAGGAGGCTTTTCCAGGAAGAACTGTTTATTCAAAGCCCTGAGATGGAAGAAAGCATGGAGCAAAGACCTGAATAAAATTAGGGTGGTGAGGATAGACACAATAAACTAGTAAAAAACAATGAAAAGGAATAGTTAGAGGAGAAACAAATTGCCAAGAGAATTTGATATCATGGAAATGAGAAATAGTGTTCAGTAATATGAATGGTTTCAATATTTATTTCTTTTAGGAGTTCTATTAGGTGGGAGCCTGAAAAAATACCCAAACAGATTTAACAATATAGAAAACATACTTGATTCTACCCATTTCTATTTCTATGAATTTTCTGGGTCAGAAATCAGAATGAATAGATTGAAGACATAAGAAATGAGCTTAGTTTATACAGTATTGATTACTCAGGTTGTGATGGAAGAGAGATAAAAAAGTTAGCTGAGGGAGCCCCAGTGGCCCGCAGTTTAGCACCGCCTTGGGCCCAGGGCCTGATCCTTCCATCCCAGGATCGAATCCCACATCAGACTCCCTGCATGCAGCCTGCTTCTTCCTCTGCCTGTGTCTCTGCCTGTGTCTTTGCCTCTCTCTCTCTCTCTCTGTCTCCATAAGTAAATTTAAAAAAAAAAAAAAGTTAGCTCAAAGAAATTTTGTAATACTAAAGATAGAAGACCCATGAGAATATATAAATGATAATGGAAAAGATCCAATAGAGAGGTAGAGATTGAAGATACACAATAGTGTGGGTTCCTGAAATGTGGAGAAACAAGCAGGAGATAAGAGAATCAGAGCAGATGAAAACATATATGTGGTTTGGCATCAGGAATTTTGGTAACTCCTTGTTTAAAGGCTTCTATTTAATTTGGCTAAAAAAGAGTAACATCCCATATCAAGAATGAGGTAGAAGTAATAGGTTAGAAATTTGAGAGGGATCAAATAGAATAAAAATAATAATTGTAGGAAAACATGGTAAGAATTCTGTGCAGGGGATCCCTGGGTGGCTCAGCGGTTTAGTGCCTGCCTTCTTCCCAGGGTGTGATCCTGGAGTTCCCGGATCGAGTCCCGCATCGGGCTCCCTGCATGGAGCCTGCTTCTCCCTCTGCCTGTGTCTCTGCCTCTCTCTCTCTCTCTCTGTCTCTCATGAACAAATAAAAAAAAATTCTATGCAATGTTGAGTTCCCATTAGAGTTCTAAATTCATAGTGCTGGCTTTCCTGATAGTTGTGAGGGAGGAAAAATTATTTGCCTTCTGACTTTCTAGATGCTTGGCTGAGACAACCCTGTAATAAGAGACAGATAAACAAAAGAAAAATATACAGAAGTTTAATAACAGGTATATCTCCTATACATATGGGAAGTATCAGGAAAACTGAGTAATTCCTCAAAATGGCCCAAGCCACCACCTTAACCAACATCTTCAACTAAAGACAAAAGATGTTTGGGGGCAATGGGAAGACCCTTATGGGATTTTACCAGGGAAGTACATAAACAAAGGTACTGTTGTTATGCAGATTTAAATTGCCACCTTCTCCACAGACAAAAGTTTCTAGAGATTTAGAATCACTCTTTTCTTCCTAGAACAAAGAAAATGACATTCTAACAAATGGACATTTCCCTTATAAATGTAAATTTTCTTAAAAAAGGGTAACATCCTCAGGTCTTCAGTTTTCCTAGGTCTGGTGTTTCTTAAAAATGCTCAGCTTAAAATCATCCTCATGGCAGAGACATATTTTGGTATAGTATATTCTGCTCCCCTTCATAGTACATTTCTTCAGCACTGTTCACCTGCTGCAGTGATGCAGGCAAAGTAAACTGATATACTTGGTATATTATAAGATGGAAGTGTTAAAAATATTGAGTAACGGGAATTTAGATTTCTAAGAGAGATATAAAAATGATGAGCCATAGATTCAAATCTGCAAGGTGAGCACAGTGGAAAGGGGAATATAGAGAAAGAAAGTAGATGGTCATGATGATGTAGAAGAGTTACCAGAATAGGTAACCAGCACATTGTAGAAGATGGTGATCACAGTATGAGACAACCAACCATAATCACAAAAAGAAAATTTAGGATTGCTTTACAATCATAAGATCCCACCCCACCCCTACACATCCCATTTTTAACCATGTTTTTTTTTTTCCCCCTCCTTATTCTCTTTATCCTTTCTTCTGGCTCTAAAGATTAGCTCTGTTACTCAGTTACTTCTGCTGCTAATTGAAATATCCAAAGATTGCTAAAGGGTAACATGGAAGGAGGAAATATAACTGCAACCAGAGACAGAAGCCTCATCTGGAGCAACCTGTAAGAAGATGGGCTGTAAGGCTTCATTTGTGCCTTTGTATTCCTTAGCTAGTAGTAAATGCTGCAAATTAATTTAAAGCTTAGCAGGCTGAGTCTTATAGGCTCAATGATAAAGAGAAAATCAAGTCACCATTCACTGTAGATTGCCAGTAATGTCAACAACAATAACAGTAGTGATGGCAGCTACCATTTATTGAGAGTCTTGCATCTAATCATTTTCACAATTTTATGTAATTCATCTAGTTTATTACAATATTTCTAAAAGGCAGATGTTATTCATATTTTACACTAAGAAAGCCAAAGGCCAAAAAAAGTTAAATTTGTCCAGGTTGCATAACTACTGACAAACTAGTTTTTAAACACAAGTCCATTAGAATCCAAAGTCTGTCTTCTTTATACTGTAAATTGTTAGTTTTCACATAGAAAATTGTAGAACTTACACATCTTTATACTTGTGAATATATGCTCATGTGAATCTTCCCCACACAATAAACATTACAGATAAGAAAACTACTAGTTATTTATTCTTCTGATTTATGAAGAGACAAGGCCACAAAGATGTTGAAGCAATATTAATTGATATTTCATTAGAACTCTCTCCAAAAAAGAGAGTTGAATTAAAAATTTTTATTACATACAATGAATGACTTTATTCTAAAATTATATGACTAAAATCTCAGTATAGTAATCTACCATTACAGATGGAAAGAAGAGAAGTAAGCTGAATGCAAAGATTTGGCCAGAGATGTGCAGTCCTAGAATACAAAATATCACTGCAAAACCCACTGAATAAATTTCACACATAAGAAAATGAGTGTATGAATAGTCTTTGCTTTAGATTTGTAATTATGCCAAGCCATACGTTTTCTTAAACCCTCTTCAGATTTGTTTAATTTTTAAATGTGTTCTTCCAAGAATTGCTTCAGGGAGAAATAGCTAATAAAGGCATTAAAAAGAGATTCCTCATGACATTGCAATTTATATTGCATGTTTTACAAAGTCAGCTATAAAATTTGAAGATGCCACCAGAAAACCTGAAAACTGTAGGCCTCACACTAGCTACTGGGAGATCAAGTATTGGTTTTCCAGGCAGAGACAGATAAGATCTTCCTTATGTGAGGTCACAAAAATAAATGTCTATGTCCTGACTCCCCAAAGGTAGATTCCGGGCAATATCAGTATCGCTACATTGACTAATCTCTGTTATTTTGAAATTCAATTGGGAGTAATAATTTCTAACATAGTGACAATTGCAAACACTTAGAGGTTTCATTTTTCTATTTTTTTCACTTAGAGGTTTTAAAGCAATGTCAGTACTTTAAATTATATTCAAGAACAAGGTAATGGCCAATGAAATCTGGCTTGCTATGTATTATGGGATGCAATTATTCACGTAAATCTTTTATCAAACACTGAAGAACAGAAAACCAATGAATAATTCTTTCAAAGAAGTATAAGTGCAATGAGACAACTGAGGTATATCAGCTTTAAACACTTAGAGAACTATAATTTTTAAAAATTATTAGTCAACGAAGCATTAATTTAAAAATAGTGCAATTATTTAATTAATCAACATTTCAGGCTATAATATGTACACACATTCTCTAGCAAATTCAAGTGTTTTGGAAGAATGTAGGACATGTATTATAAATCAATTAGTTTTAAAATGTTTCTGTATTCCATTTACCTTATTAACCAGTCCTCATATAAGAATAGAACCCTAACAAAGCAATTTTATGATATGGTCTTTATAGAGAATATTATGTCCAATGGCCATCCAATCTGCAGACATTATACAAACACATTTCATAGAGTAGTTGTGATATCTGGTCCCACTAGTTTTGAATAAAAACAATATCACTCAATATTGACACCTTAAAGACCATATTCTAATGTTCACTATACAATTTAACAATAAACTCAGCGACTTCCCTACACTCCCACTATGCCCTCCTTCCTGAGTATATAATCCTGGCTAAAATTATTCTTTTCAGTGCAAGAGGAAGCCTAGAATGCCACTTAATGAAAGAAATTCTCAGGAAACTAGGATTAGGAGGGAAATTACTTTATCTAAAAACCTGTTTCAAAATAAAATACACTTTTAGCCCACATACTTAATTGTGAAAGACTGGATATATTTCTTTTGAAGCTAAGAACAAAAGAAGGATATTCATTCTCAATATATCAATTCAATATTGTACTGGAAGTACAAGCCAGTGTAATAAGGGAAGAAAAACAAAGGGAATACAGATTGGAAAGCATGAAATGGCACTGTTCATATCCATAGTCCTGACTGTCTCTGTAACAAATCCCAAGGAATCTTGAAAAATATGCTAGAATAAGTGAGTTGACCATGTTTGCAGGATATATCAGTATGTATTTGCACCAAAAATAAGGGAATACATGTGATTATAACAAAACATGCAACATCTATTTGCTAAAAATACTAATAAAAAATGGGAACCTAAATAAAGGGAAAGATATACCATGTTCTCTGAATTGGAAGACACACATAGTTAACATGTTAATTCTGCCCAAATCGATCTATAGATTTAATATAATTCTAAACAAAATCCTTAGAGTGTTTTTTGTACATTTTTTCAATTTGATTCTGAGGTTTTTATGTAAAATCAATGAAAGTAAAATATTAAAATGATTTTGCAAACAATAAAATTGGAAGATTAATACCACCTGGTTTTATTATAAAGCTTTAATAGTCAACACAATGGCACTGGAGAAGAGAGGCCCATAAATCAATGGAACAGAATAAAGAGTCCAGAAATAGACCCACACAAATATGATTGATTGCTCTTTGGCAAGATTCAAAGGTAATTCAATACAAGGAGGGTGTAGTTTTTTTCCCCTCCAACAGATAGAATAATTGGTCATATATATGACAAATCAATCAACAATCAATCTCAACCCAAACTTCACATTTCAAAGAAAAATTAATTCAAAATAGATCTCAGGTAGATATATAAAGATAAAACTATAGAATGAAGTCATAGGATAAAATCTGTATGATCTAAGCTTTTGTAAAAGCTCTTACATATGACACAAAACAACATGTTCTATAAAGAAAAATTTGATAAATTAGACTTCAAAATGAAAACAAACAAATGGGGCACCTGGCTGGCTCAGTTGGGAGAGTATGTAACTCTCAATCCCATGGTCATGAGTTCAAGCCCCACATTGGGCATGGTACCTACTTAAATAAAAAAAAAAAAGTTTGCTATATGACAGTTTCATAGAGAATGAAAATGCAAGCTACAGAGGAGAGAAAAAGTATGGGCAAGTCACATCATCATAAAAGGCTTTTATATAGTGTATATGAAAAATTCTCATAACTCAACAGTAAATAAGCAGCCCAATTAAAAATGAACAAAAGATTGAATAGATACTTTACACACAATAAATGAACACATTAAAAGATGCTCAGCATCATCAGCCATTAGAAACATGCAAATTGGGGTGCCTGGGTGGCTCAGCGGTTGAGCAGTCTGCCTTCAGTTCAGGAAGTGATCCTGTAGTCCTGGGATCGAGTCCCATGTCAGGCTCCCTGCATGGAGCCTACTTCTTCCTCTGCCTCTGTCTCTGCCTCTCTCTCTCTCTCTCTGTCTCTCATGAATGAATAAATAAAATCTTAAAAAAAAAAGAAACATGCAAATTAAAACTATAATAAGATTCTCCTACATACTTATTTAGAAAGGGACAGGAAGAAAAACAAAAATAAACAACTGTTGACAGTTCCCAGGGCTGACACCAACACAGGACAACTGGAACACTCACATAAAAATGCAGACTGGTGCAATTCTTATAAAGATACATAGTTGATCAATCCCTGAACAACACAAGTTTGAACTGTGTAGGTCCACTTATAATGTGGATTTTTTACAGTATAGTACTGTAAATGTATTTTCTATTCCCTATGGTTTTCTTAATAACATTTTCTCTAGCTTTATTGTAAGAATCTGGTATATAATACATATACAAAATATGTGCTAGTCAACTATGTTTTTGGTAGGCTTCAGGTCAACAAGGGACAAGTAGTAATTATGTTGTGGAGGAGTCAAAAGTTATATGCAGATTTCCCACTATGTGGAAGGTGTGTCAGTGCTCCTAATCCTCATATTGTTCAAGGGCCAACTGTATATCTTAACAGATAAGTTTTATAAGAAATGTGTACATTATATGTAATTTAAAGTCATATGTGTAAATTATATAATACATTATATGCATATTATATATTATATAATAATATAATTATACATATGTAAAAATATATAATTATTTTAATTTATAAATACCTAAATTTTGTACAAAGTTAAATACATGACATCGGGCAGCCTGGGTGGCTTAGCGGTTTAGCGCTGCCTTCTGCCCAGGGCATGATCCTGGAGTCCCAGGATCGAGTTCCAGGATCGAGTCCCAGGATAGAGTCCCACATCAGGCTCCCTGCATGAAGCCTGCTTCTCCCTCTGCCTGTGTTTCTGCCCTCCCCCCCCCCCCCGTTTCTCATGAATAAATAAATAAAATCTTAAAAAAAAAAAAAGACATGACATGACCCAGCAATTTTACTGCTAAATATCTTCCCTAGAAAATGGAAACTTAAATTTACACAAACCCTCCCATACAAATGTTTACTATACCTACTCACAGTAGTCCCAAATAAGAAATAACACAAATGACATTTAATGGCTGAGTGAATAAACAAAATACGCTATATTCATACAATGGAATAATGCCCAGCAATAAAAAGAAAGGAAATATGGACACACACAATAACATGGATACATCTCAAAAGCATTAAGCTGAATGAAAGAGGCCAGTCTCAAAAGATTATATATAAACTGGTTTCATTTATTCAACTTTCTGGAGAAACAAAACTATATGGGTAGAAAACAGCATAGATTAAGAGTGGGGGAAGAATTTGACCACAAAGGGCAAATTGAAGGAGTTTTGGAGACCACAGAACTGTTCAGCATCCTAATTGTGGTAACCAGTTAACAAAGTCTCTGTAGGTCTTAAACTCACCGTACTGTGTACTAATAAAAATAATAAGAATATTAATGATAATAATAAACAACTTGTAAAAAAAGGAAAAGAAAAGAAATACTATACCAATACATGCTTGCTTCTTAAAGAGCCAAGAAATTATTTCTTTGTTTCACTCTCTTAGGTTCACCAAATGGTTTTTAAGACCATTAGAAAAATAAGTTTTCAAGCGAAGAAAAGAAGAAAAATGCCCTTTAGGTGCTTCATGGCAGACGCCTAGCATTCTGGTGGCCCAGGAACAAAGAAGTTTTGGCCCAAAAGTAGTGTTGCCCTAGAGTGAAACAGCCTTTGCTCTGGCCATCATGCCTTCTAAGTTCTCTAAACACAACTTTGAGAATATTATCTTTACTGAATGCAGACCTGAGATTCAGTGCTGGAATCCTAGCATCCCAAGGTCCAGGTCATTGTCAGCATCCCCTAGTTGAGTCATCCCTGCAGCCACTAACACCCCTGACACTACTATATTATAATTACTGTTCCCAACAAAGTGTTTCCCAGCATCTGAGTGGCTCAGTTGGTTAAGCATCTGCCTTTGGCTTGGGTCGTGCTCCCAGGAGTAGTGGGACCTAGTCCTGCCTTCCGGTCCCTGTTCCACAGGGAGTCTGCTTCACCCTCTCCCTCTGCCTCTCCTCCCTGCTCCTGCTTTCACTCACTTACTCACTGTCTCTAAAATAAATTTTAAAGTCTTAAAAACAAAAAAAGAACAAAGTATTTCCTCGAAGTCAAATATAGAATCTCCCATCCTCAGAAAAAGTTTACTCAGGTAGGTGCACATTAAATTAGCCATATTCGCAGTGTCTGAAGTCCTGGTTTCACTTAGACAAGACAATTCTACCATGAAGGCTAGGAGGGACAGAAACTAATCTTAAAGACATTTAAGAATTGAAACAAATGTTCCTTTCCTCTGCCAGTCTTGGTGCAGAGAACAAGCTCTATGATAAATTCTCTTTCAGGTTTCCCTCTTCTCTTGGACACCTGGCCATGGCCAAAATTATATGTTCGTGTGTAAACAGGGAAAAAGGCTTTGCCCAAACACTCCTCACAGTATCCAAAAATAATAGATATATCAATTGGGGAATGGCTACATACCATATGACTAAAACTCTGAATGCAAGTCTTGGATCTGTCAATCCATATTGTTACACCAGTAGCATGGACTTATTAGTTGGGAAGAACATTAGACATCATTTAACTATCAAACAGAATATTCCAGAAAGAGGATCATCTATGTTCTGTTTAAATACTTGTGTTCCTACATTACAAGGCTAATTCACTCCGAGTTAGCTTTGTTAGAAAGCATTCAACATGATTTGTTTTTCAGAATTAAACCCAGAGTTTTTTTTATCTGTGTAAATTACTGTTGGTTTTGCCACATTCTTCTGGCTTATTGACATTATATGGGACCTTAGTTCCATTATATATATTAGCCAATCATTCAAATTTGTCCCATATCATGAGAATAAGTCTTTTTATTCAATTCAGTTATAACAATTTTTGGGACAGCAGTCTAGCCTTGGATATTCTCTTTCCAAAAGTATTTTCCCATTTCTTTCTTCCTATGATAAAGTTTCCATTGAAACTCACTTAGAGGATTCCTTTTTGTTTAATCATTATTTAGTTATCCACTGTCTTTTAATTCCAAAGAAATACTATTAGTAAATTAGTAGTAGATGATTTCCTTTCCCTAGAACAGTAGATGCAAGTTGAAATTTACATAGACACACACTGTCCATTCAGGAGTGACAAATACAATGCTTATTTTTTCAAAGGCTAGAATATTTTCAGATGCTAAGACATTTTTCCTGCATCATGACCATTGAGAGTGTCAGAATGCATATCATTGCTCCTTTAAATGGAGAAAAACTATAGAGCCTATAGAGCATGTGATTAGAAGAATGATTAATTTAAGTAAATGATAGTGTTTAGAATGTTGTATTACTAACCATGTCTTCTTCTTTTTTTTTTTTTTAATTTAAGGGTTTTCATTTATTCCCTTTGGAAATTTCTTTGAAATTTCTTCCAAATGAAGCCAATTAAAGTGGCTTTTAAATGACTCTCAGGAATACAGTGTAAATATACTGGCTGTAGGGTCAGAGATTCTAGATTCAGATTTTAATTCTACCATCTACCTGAGGTGTAAACTTGGGCTTAGTTTGTCCTCTGCAAAATGGGAATAACAATACACTAAACTTCACAAAGTTCCAGTGAAGATTACATTAGTTACATGTAATGTGCTTACTGAGAGCTCCCCAGAAGAGCAAAGCTGTTTATAAGCCAAAGCTGTTTGTAAGGCAAAGCTGAGTTTATGGCTTAACTGGGAGAACAAAACCCCTACACTGTCTGATTAACATGCTGGAGTTCAATTTTTTGAAATTTTTGTCTATGTAAAGCAGGTTTTTCAATGCACATCTTAATGAGGATTAGGTAAAGACCCTGGTAATTTGGGATTGGTGGAAATAGCAAGGCGAGTATTTTGAGGTAAAAGAGTCAAGGAGTCTTAGGTAGTATACTGCTGTTGCTTTCTACTGAGGAAGTAATGGGTCTTGGGAATTCCTGTAATGAGCAATGCAGTTATTTGCAAATTTTATCTTCCTGGGCAAGAGTGTTTTGTAATAGGAAAATTATGCTAATGAAGATTATGGAACAGTAAAATCATGCTAAGATTGTTACAGTTTTTAGTGTCCAAGTGATGTGGAGGTATCTTAAAAGAGTACCTGGTACATAATAAACACATTTGTTGTTTTTATGTTTGTTGATATCTACTAATATTAAAATAGATTGTCAAATTTTCTATAAGCCCTTTCAAACTACTAACATGGCACATACTCCACTCCCCCCACTCTAGGTTCTGATGTGTATTTGTTTCTAGATAAGCTTCCATTCTTTTGTGTTCACTTGCTGTCCACAAGAATTTTCCCTCATCCAGTTTTACCTGTGGTGAACAACTGTCACTCTGTACCAAAGATGCCACAAAGTGATGAGATACACTCTACTGAGGGAGAAAGACACACCTAGCCATGAAAATTTATAATATAATAAATCAAGTGTCCTAAAAGAGGTATGATTAAAGGATATAAAAATCACAAAGGACAATGAGGTCTACTGTGCATGAGGGAGAGCACTTCACAAAATGAATAGCTACAAGAGGAGACCACATCTTCAGTGAACTAAAAATTTATAGGTGACAGTTTCACTAAGTTTGGTTTCTCAGAGAGCACTCAAGGTATTCTTAGGAATTTTTGCACCAGCTCTATCTTGGAATACCTTGTACCCCAGCTTTGAATTTAACTGCTACAATGCACTTCTTAGAGAGAGACCTTTTTCTTAAAACAGTTATACTACATACTGGCAAGAGAACTTATAGTTGTGTTCAAAATCTAACTTAGAGACACGTGATGAGAATCTCCCAGACCATTCTTATCTTGTCCTTTATGTCTTATTGTGACAGAATAGTCTTGGTTTATGCCTACAGTCCAGGGTATCTATGCATAGTGTCTCATTTCTCTCTTTAAATGGTCCAGATTTATCAATTAATTATAAGGCTACCCTGTTTTGCTACTATTCCAGTGAAAAATGGACTGGGAACTAGAAAGCAAGTGCCACTTATCTTGGACACATGACATAATCTATCTGAAATCATAATGATAATTAAATATAAGAGAAGTGAAAATATTGAGTACATAAAAAGATCGACAAATTTTTGGCTAATCTAATAATGTTATCTACCATTAACATCATAAGGTTTGGAGGTAGGAAATATTTTAAGATAAATGCAAATGTGTTTTCAGAAATGTTGTCTTCCTGATACAAATAGTTAACATTAATTGAGTTACCAATGCTTACGCTTGTGTGTCAGGATCCATTTGTCCTTCTATCCAATGGGAAATAAAGAACTTTAAGAACCAGAACATCCTGGGATGCCTGGGTGGCTCAGCAGCAAAGGCTTTGCCTTCATCTCAGGGCATGAACCTGGAGTCCCAAGATTGAGTCCCCCATCAGGCTCCTCACAGGGAGCCTGCATTTCCCTCTGCCTTTGTCTCTGCCTATCTCTGTGTCTCTCATGAATAAAAAAAGAAAGAAAAAGAAAGGAAAGAAAAGAAAGAAAGAAAGAAAGAAAGAAAGAAAGAAAGAAAGAAAGAAAGAAGAACCAGACCATCCTGGTCCAGAATTAATTCACTGTGTAATTGGGGATAAATCTTAACTTAGAGGTGCAATGTCCTTATCTCAAATAATACGAGCTAAGGGTTCTCCTCTGAGTGGTGAAACTCTTCTTCCTGAGTGAGAAGTGTGGGGTCACATATTTAGTTTTAATTATTCAGAAACAGAGCCAATCTCATTTAAAACTAACGTCTGGATGTGCAGAATAATGTCATTACATCAAGGTGCTACATTTTTATATTGAATGTTTTGTGAGTTGTGTGGGGAGTTTTACACACAGCCAGAACTCAGTTGTATCCATGTATTAGCCTGTTTTGACCTGTTCCAGTTCTTGGGAGCTAGAAGAAACACAACTTCATGCTGGCTCACTGAGATCTAACAACCCAACTTTTGTCAACACTGGGCTGGTCTAGTTTCCAAGCTTTAAATACCTAAAATATAGATGGAGAGGTCATATATATGAAAAAAATACATATAATTCAAGAGGGCATTAAAATCTGTAATCATTTCCTAGGACTTAAAGCAATAGAAATATATCCTCTCATTAGTTCTAAAGCTCAGAAATCTACAATTAAGTTGTTATGGTGTCATCAAAGCCAAATACTCCTGAAGTCTGTAGATAAGAATACTTCCCATTCTTTGCAGCTTCTGGTGGCCTCAGGTATCACCTGGTTTGTAAAATTATTTCTGAGCTTCAGGCTCAGAAATGGTAGCTCATAGTTATACCATCATTTTGCCTAAATTTGAGTAATTTATATAAAGAGTGGTGCCTGGTGCCTATGAAAATTCAATGTGTTTTAATGATAAGTGAGAAAAAGTTTATTTTTCTATTATGCTCTTGGATTCAAAAAAACAAAACAAGTAATAATGAGGAATAAAACATCTAGAATCTAACAAGTTAAAGAGAAGCCAGGCAATGTGCAAGATGAAATTTTAATGTTGACATCAAATGACTCATGATGAATCGTATAAACAGTAAATGAGTAATTGCATGGTATACTAAATATATTGTTGTGAAATTCTATTACATTTTCTGAATGGTTTCATTTATAACAATGAACTTATTATATTTTATGATCTAATGATGAGAACTTAATGAACTATATTCTGCAGCTTTCTTGTTTCAATATATATCTTTGATCTTCCAATAATGTTTTCTTCTACAAGTAAGAAAGAATCTGAGTATGTACTAGGCTCTAATGAGATTAGCAAGCTTGTTCTTTTTGTAAATGAGCATTGGCAAGTTTTTTGGAAATAATTTTAATGTAATATTATTTTCCATTAATTTTCTCCAGACTTTTGTATGACAAGGTTTTTCTTTCTTATAACTGTACAATGATATGCTACTGATGTTATGAAAAATTTAAGTCCTTTATTAATGAGAAAAATAAATATTGCCTACTGAAAAATTTATTAGTTTTAATTATTGAGAAACAGCCAATCTCATTTAAAACTAAGATCTGAATATGCAGATCAATGCTATTACATTAAGGTAAGCTACATTTTTATATTGAATGAAGGAAAGGCTAATAGATTATACTTTTATTACACTGGGGTGCCTATCCCATCTTCCTCTAATCCATGAGCCTAACCCCTGGATGCATGGCCTTCAAAAATATTAGCCTGGTTCAGTGAGTAAAAGATGTAAACAAATAGTCACTGTGCAAAATGCTAAGTTCTATAGTTAAGGTCTGAGTAGAAGGCATGAATATCTGGCCCAGTGAATGTCATTGGGTCCTACATGCCTACCTCCCTCAACACTTTCCATCAGCTGTTGAAGAATGAATTATACATACACAGCTCTCAGCAAAATCCCTCTCTAGGACTTTCCCAGGCTTTGCCTCATGTCACACCACTTCTGTGACAATCCACATACAGTGACATACTACCATTGAGGTATAAAGGTCCAGCCCCCTTGCCTTCATTCAGGACAACTCTGAAGAATCGTGCCAGCTTGGAATTCCTCCATAACATTGCCAGAGGCCTTCGTTATGTCTGTAACACAGTTCAGCTTCCCTTTCTGGACAATCCTGCTTCCTTCCCACCTTCCTACTCTCAAAGATAATTGCTTCTAAGAATAAACTCCCAACAAACTTCCTACATGCAAATCTCTTAGAGTCTGTTCTCTAGGGAAACAGATCTGATAATATCTAGTCCAGGCAGCTCAGAGAAGACTCATTAGATATAATTTGAGCATTATCCTTCAGTATCAATATGAATTTGTCTAATGGAGAAGATAAGAGTAGTACAGTCCCTGTAAAAGGAAAAAAAAGCAAGAAAAAATAGAGATATAAAAGAATATACCTTATTCAGATAAGTTGTGCTGTCTGAAGAAAATTAAAGAGGCAGTGTAGGGCATAGTAGAGGGAAGTAAGACTCAGACTCTTAAGAGTCTTGGTTGTCCCTCTGAGGAGTTTGTATTTTTCTCTGTAGGGAGTAGGGAATCATTTGTGATTGTATATACAGGATTACATAATGAGACTTCTTGCCAAAAGAAAACCCAAAGTAGTATAGAAGGTAGATTAAAGGAGAATCAAAAGACAAAAGCAGTAGGGAAACGAAAAGGAAATTAGCCCTAATTTTAGAAGCAAAAGTTTTTGCAGGTTAAACTGAAGAGATAGTGAAAGGGGAGGGGATATGGGCAGTGCAGTGAATATAGAAACTACTTTATCAGGTGACAGGATGTCAGAAATAAAGATGAAGGAGGGATAGAGGTTTTTTCTTGGGTTCATGAAACTGGCTGTGGTTGTAAATGGTTGACAACACAATAGGTGCAAGGGTCTCAACATGGTTGAGATTGTGGCATTAGGGGAGAAAGGAGACGAAGAAGAGCCCTTCTTTAGTGGTTGACACTCTGCATTGCGCAAAAAGAAATGGTATTCCCCCCCAAACAGTAATTTAGAAGCTGTTAGCCTATCAAGGGTAGTACTAAGTTTTGTAACAAGGAGAAAAAGGCAACAAGAACTTCATGCAGGAATCAATGTGGCATGACCTAAGATGAGGTCAAAAGTCAGTTGGACCACATACCAGAGGGAAACAACATATAGCATCCAAGTGAAGCAGCAACAGACACCGTAGAAAATGCTTTCTAGCAGGACCATGGAAAAGTTATAACTTGCTTATTTTCTCTGACAGCAGGGATCCTAGAAGCAGTTATCTGCTACAATACTTTTCTTTTGTGGGACATTGAAGCAGACTGCATGCTGTAATTGTGTAGGCATATGCCTTGACAATGGAGCCAACAAGCCTGTCAGACTTGACTAGATGGTGAGGGTGTTAACCCTGGCTTGCTTCCTGCCTATAATAATAAATGATGCTGGTGCTCCGTGAAGCTCAGTTTAACCATTTCATATCAACAAGAATCATACATATTCGTGCAAAATACTGAACATTTTAATTAGTTGTCCAAATGCACAATATTTTTTTCATTCAATTGAATTGCACAGATATAATTACTTAAAGGATAAGTTTGCTTTTTTGAGAGTCCATGATTCACCTCTATCAGATCATAGAGAGTACCTATTAAAAATGCAAAATCCAAGAGTTAAGATGGTGGGGGAGTAGGGGAACCCTAAGTTTGTCTCATCCCTCAAGTACAACTAGATAGTTACCAAATCATTCTGAACACCTGAGAAATCAATCAAAGATCTGAGAAAACAAAGGTTGCAAGTCTACAAGTAGAAAAGTAACCATTGTTTGGAAGGTAGGCATTGTGAAAACTTGAATCTGGTGTGTTATAGCTGAGAATACAGTAGAGGGAAGGGAGACTTCTTAAGGAGGCTACTGCAAAGTATTTTAAGCAGTGGAGTGCAGAACTAGAACTTTTAGAAGTCTACTGCAGTGAGGGATGGGCCTGGCTTAAAGATGCTCAGATGGTGAAGCTCAGCAGAATCCTAGGTGTGACAGCATAGTCTGAGGATCCCTGGGGTTGCAAGGAGAATGGGTGGAAACAGTGCAGCAGAGTGCCAAGCATAGCAGCAAGGAAGCTGGCTGAGAACAGTGAGTCAAGGTGCCTGCTCTCTGCTGCCATAAACTGTTTGTTAACTGTTAGACATCCATGTGACTGCTTTCCTGGGATGGGCCCAGAAAAGGGCAGAAGCATGGAAGAGCCTTCCCAGGAAAAACAGTATGGGTCTGTGCCCCTGGAGTCCCTAAAATTTGGAGTTTTGAAACTCAGTTGAGTACTGAGATAAAAACACAGAGTCACGGCTGGGTGAACACAGAGTTCTAACAGAAACTAGGGAGACAAGAGTGATTGATTGATTGCTTTTCTATGGAGGCTCTTGGAAGAGCAGAAAATGCAAATTTTCAACTCTGGGGCTAGAGAGCAGGGTGCAGCTCTATTCATCCTGCCAATCAGTGCTGAAAGCCTTCAGGAAACAAAACAACGCCACCTGGAGGAATCCCGAGCGACTTACACTGAGACCTTCTTCCCTGTGCACTGGAAGTGCATTTCTACTGGGGCACGTTCACCTGAGAATCAAAGCAAAGGCCCCTCCCCAAGGAGACCAGGACAAACAACACACTTGTACCAAGTTTACCAACCCTATAAGGTTGCAAAGCTTCAGCTCTTGGGGAAAACTGTATATAGCAGTCTTTGTATTTTTATTCTTTACTCTTTTAGTATTATTTTTTTCAGTTATTTCCTCAATTCTTTTTTATTCTTTTAATATATATATATACACTTCACATATATAATATATGCATATATTTTTCTTTTTTATTTTGGGATTTAGTTTCTTTTAACAAGCAGACCAAACACACCCAGGATCTGGGTTTTCATTGTTGTTGCTGCTGTTTTTTTGTTTCTTTTCTGGACAAAATGATGAGACAGAGAAATTCCCCACAAATGAAAGAACAGGAGGTAGTACTCACAGCCAGTGATATAATCAATATGGATATAAGTCAGATCTCTTATCTAGAATTTAAAACAATGACTACAAAGATACTAGCTAGACTGTTAAAAAAAAAAAAAAAACATAGAAGACACTAGAGAATTCCTTACTACAGAGATGAAAGAACTAAAATCTAGTCAGGCTAAAATTTAAAATGCTGTTACCATGATGTAGTCCCAAGTGGGGACCATAAAAACAAGGATGAATGAAGTGGAATGAATCAGTGATACAGAAGATAAAATTATGGGAAAAAAGGAAGATGAAAAGAAAGAGAAAGAAAACTATTAAATCATAAAGGTAGACCTAGGGAACTTAGCAATTCCATAAAGTGAAATAATACTGTATTTTAGGAGTCCCAGAAGTAGAAGAGGGAGAAAGGGGGAAGAAGGTCTATTTGAACAAATCATAGCTGAAAACTTCCCTAATTTGGGGAAGAAAACAGGCATTCAAGTCCAAACAGAAAATCCCCTCAATATCAACAAAAATAGGTCAACAACTTGATTTATTATAGTAAAACTTATAAATTACAAAAATAAAGAGAAAATCCTGAAAGCAGCTTGGGACAAGAGGTTCTTAACCTATAAGGGTAGACACATAAGGCTGGCAGCAGACCCATCCACAGAGATCTGGCAGGCCAGAAAGGACTGGCATGATATTCAATGTGCTAAATGAGAAAAATATGCAGCCAAGAATACTTTATCCAGCAAGGCTGTCATTCAGAATAAAAGGAGAGATAAAGAGTTCCAAGACGAACAAATACTAAAGAAATTTATAGACACTAAGTCAGCCGTATAGGAAATATTAAAGGTGACCCTTTGAGCACAGATAGAGACCAAAAGTAACAAACACCAGAAAGGAACAGACAGTCTACAGGAACAATAACTTTATAGGTAATACAATGGCACTCAATTCATATCTTTCAATAATTACTCAATTCATGGACTGAACACTCCAATCAAAAGACATAGGGTATCAGAGTGGATAAAAAGATAAGACTCATTAGTATGCTGCTTACAAGATACTCATTTTAGATCCAAAGACACCTCCAGATTGAAAGTGAGGGAGTGTAGAACCATTTATCATGCTAATGGGCATGAAAAGAAAGCTGAAATAGCCATCCTTATATCAGACCAACTAGATTTAAAACCAAAGACTGTAATAAGAGATGAAGAACGATACTATATCATAAAAAGGCATCTACCCAACAAGAAGATATAACACATGAAAATATTTATCTCCCTAACGTGGGAGCACCCAAATATAGTATAAATATAAACATAAATATAAGTCAATTAATAACAAAATTAAAGAAACTAATGTGTAGTAATACAAAAATAGTAGAGGACTTTAACACCCCACTCACAGCAATGGACAGATCATCTAAGCAGAAGGTCAACAAGGAAACAATATACCTATTTTTTCAAAACTGTTCCAAGAAATAGAAATGGAAGGAAAACTTCCAAACTCATTTTATGAGGCCCACATTACCTTGATCCCCAAACCAGACAAAACCCAACTGAAAAAGGAGAATTACAGACCAAAATCCCTGGTGAAGATGGATGCCAAATTTCTCACCAAGATACTAGCTAATAGAATCCAACAGTACATTAAAAAGATTACTCACCACAACCAAGCAGGATTTATTCCTAGGATGTACGGGTGGTTCAGTATCTGCAAATCAATCAATGTGATATACCACATTAATAAAAGAAAGGATAAGAACCATATGATCCTCTGAATAGTTGCAGAAAAAGCATGTGCAAAATACAGCATCATTTCTTGATAAAAAACCCCCACCATGTAGGGAACATACCTTAAGAACATAAACATTATATATGAAAAACCCACAATGAATATCATCCTCAATGGGGAAAAATTAAGAGCTTTCCTCCCCATGGTCAGGAACACAACAGGGATGTCCACTCTCACCACTGTTGTTCAACATAGTACTGGAAGTCCTAATCTCAGCAATCAGACAACAAAACTAAATAAAAGACATCCAAACTGGCAAAAAAAAAAAAAATCAAGCTTTCACTCTTCATGGATGACATGATATTCTATGTTGAAAACCCAAAAGATTCCACAAAAGAATTGCTAGAACTGATAAAGGGATTCAGCAAAGTCACAGGATATAAAATCAATGCACAGAAGTCTATTGCATTTCTATAGTTTCACAAAAAAAAGCAGCAAAAAGAGAAATCAAGGAATCAATCCCATTTAAAATTGCACCAAAACCCAAAAATACCAAGGAATAAAGTTAACCAATAGGCAAAAGATCTGTACTCTGAAAACTATAGAACATTTATGAAAGAAATGGAAAAATCTCCCATGCTCATGGATTGAAAGAAAAAATACTGTTAAAATGTCTATACTAACTAAAGCAATCTACACATTTAATGAAATACCTATCAAAATACCATCAGAATATTTCACAGAGCTGGAACAAACAATCCTAAAATTTGTATAGAACCAGAAAAGACCCGAAGAGCCAAAGGAATGTTGAAAAAGAAAAGCAAAGTTGGAGAAGACATTGCAATTCTAGACTTAAAGCTGCATTATAAAGCTGTGATCAGCAGGACAATATGGTAATGGCACAAAAACAGACACATAGATCAATGGAATGAAATAAAGAACCCAGAAGTGGACCTTCATTCTATGGTCAACTAATCTTCAACAAAGCAGGAAAGAATATCTAATGGACAAAAGACAGTCTTTTTAACATATGGTGTTGTGTAAATTGGACAGCCATATGCAAAAGAATGAAACTGGACTACTTTGTTAAACCATACACAAAAATAAACTCAAAATGGATGAAAAACCTACTCTGAACAAGAATCCATTAAAATCCTAGAGGAGAACACTGGTAGCAACCTCTTCAACCTTGGCCACAGCAACTTTTTGCTAGATGCATCTCCAAAGGAAGGGAAACAAAGGCAAGAATGAACTATTGGGGCTTCATCAGGATAAAAAGCTTTTGCACAGCAAATGAAACAATGAAAAAAACTAAACAGCAACCTATAGAATGGGAAAAAGTATTTGCAAATGACATATCTATACTAAAGAGCTAGTATCCAAAATCTATAAAGAACTTATCAAATTAAACACCCCAAAAAACAAATACCCAGTCAAGAAATGGGCAGAAGACATGAGCAGACATTTCTCCAAAGATATACAAATGGCAAAAAGGCACATGAAAAAATGATCCATATCACTTGGCATCAAGAAAATACAAATCAAAACCACAATGAGATACCACCTCACACTAATCAGAATGGCTAAAAATAATAAGTAAGGAAACAATAAATGTTGATGTGGATGCAGAGAAAGGAGAACCCTCATATACTGTTGGTAGGAACACAAGCTGGCACAGCTACATTAGAAAACAGTATGGAGGTTCCTCAAAAAGTTAAAAATAGAACTACCCTACAACCCAGCAATTAGAGTACTAAGTACTTATCCAAAAGGTACACAGTGATTCAAATGGGGCACATGCAACCCTATATTTATAGCAGCAATAGGGATCCCTGGGTGGCGCAGCGGTTTGGCGCCTGCCTTTGGTCCAGGGCGCGATCCTGGAGACCCGGGATCGAATCCCACGTCGGGCTCCCGGTGCATGGAGCCTGCTTCTCCCTCTGCCTGCTTCTCCCTCTGCCTGTGTCTCTGCCTCTCTCTCTCTCTCTCTCTCTGTGACTATCATAAATAAATAAAAAATTTAAAAAAATTAAAAAAAAAAGAACTTTTATTTATAGCAGCAATGTCCACAATAGCCAAATTATGGAAAGGTCCCAGATGTCATTGATGGATGGATAAAGAAGATGTGGTGTGTATATCTATATCTGTATCTCTATATCTATAGATATATACAATGAAATATTACTCAGCTATCAAAAAGAATTAAATCTTGCCATTTGCAATAACATGGATAGACCTAGAGGGTATTACACTAAGTGAAATAAGTCAGAGAAAGAATATACCATATGATCTCACTCATATATGGAATTTAAGAAACAAAACAGATAAACATAGGAAAGGAAGGAAAAATAAAATAAGATAAAAACAGAGAGGGAGCCAAACCATAAGAGACCCTTAACAATAGAAAACAAGCTAAGGGTTGCTGGAGGGGAGATGGGTAGGAGGATGAAGTAATTGTGTGATGGACATTAAGGAGGGTACATGATATAATGAGCACTAGGTGTTATATGTAACTGATAAATCACTAAATTCTACCCCCAAAACTAATAATATGCTGTATGTTAGCTAAATTGAATTTAAATGAAAAATTAATTTTTTAATTAAAAAAAATAAAAGCAAAATCCAGGGTCCAATTTCATCTACTGAATCCAAAGCAGGGTTTCTCAGTTTTGGCCCCATTTATATTTGGAGCTGCAGAACTCCTTGTGGGAGCTATCCTGCATTACAAGGGATATTTAGAAGCATCCTAGCCTCCACTCACTAGATGCCCCCCCACAACATACACACTGTTGTGACAACCAAAAACATCCCTAGATATTGCCAAATGTTTCCTCTGAGGCAAAAATCACTCCTGGTTGAGAACTACCACTCTAGAGAGATGGGGCTGGGGGTGTGCTTTTCTCCTTTATATTTGATGAAGTGTGGAAAAAGTGTAATCTAGGTCATTAGCAGAGACATAATTCTAGCACCCTGAAGAACTCCTTCTTCTGGTCTTTAGCTACTTTCTGTTTAATAAATGTGTGGGAAGAAGGGAAGAAAGTATGTGGGGTTGTATAATATGTGTGGCTGTCTTGTCTATTTTTTATCAGTTTGTATAAGTCCTAAATGACAGCTGTATGACCTGGAATATAAACGATTGACTAAATATGTGGATAAGGAGAGGGCAAGGTACAATACTCTTCTGCACTGAGAAAAAGAATAAATGAATTAATATTGCACCCAAATTACATAAGAAAAGCTAATAAGCATTGGAGATTCAGAATTGAATAATACCTATCTCTTGGTCTCCACAGTTTACAGACAAATGGAGAAAGACAAATCATTAACATACAGTGTAGAACCTTGCTTGTGACTATAAGAATCTGATTAAAAGATACTGAATACAGTATATACATAATGTAATGCCTGGCCCTTCACCCACAGGCCACTGCTGCTCAATTCTCACTTAAGGTGGGCTTCCTACTTTTGTCATTTTTTTGTCCTTCAGTAAATTTACCTTCTTTAGACATAATCAGTTAGGAAAAGCCTTAATAATTATCCCACTTAGAAGAAAGAGAAGGAATGAATATAGCTTAGAGAAGGCTGTGCCTGGAATTAAAAGACCAGACACTGGAACAATGTTGTTTATGTTTGTCGGTCATCTGTTTTAGGCTTTGATCTACTGCCAAATTAACTGAACCTGATTAATGGACTTTTATTTGTTTTTAGTTTATTGAGTGCCTAAAATAGTTACAAACCATTGATGAAGAATTATCACCATGCATAATCTTGTTAATGATCTTTAAAAGCAAGTATATATAGCTTATCAATATGAATAATTTGCATTATGAATTTACTTTGTTTATATGCAACTAATCACTGTTTATTGAGTACCTAATATGGTCTGAATTAGATATTGTGGCAGCTGCAAGAAGAGATAAGGCATAATCCCTGATAATAAGCACTTTATAAATTAGTTGGGAAGATGGGAAATACATTGGCATGAATATAAAGGACAATAAAGGTTTTAAGGCATTACATGCAAAATGCTAAATGATATACTATAGAAAAACAGAGGAAGTTAGATTTTCATTCTGGATGGTCAGTGCTGACTTATACAAAATATAGGCAATATAACGAACTGAAGGATTCATGGAGTTCCTATTATATGGTAGGAAGGAGATGAGAACTCATGCATTGGGAAAAAAGCATGGATAAAGCCATAAAAGCAAAATGGGCAAAATGTCTAGCTAGGAGAAAATATAACACTTGAACTAGGATATAAGTTGAAGTGAGTAAGTGCCAGAAACGGACATTGTTGGCAAACTTGCCTGTCAGGCTTTTGACACCCTGGGAGATATTGACAGATTTTGATCATGGTTGCAATTGATAATAGCCAGGTTGTAGAAAGTAAATCTGACAGTAGTGAAAATAGAGTACCTGATGGTGGCATTGTTAAATGAAAATGTGCAAATAAAAGTAAATGTGATTTAAAGATGAAATAGGCAGGTCTTAGAAGCTGATTAGATATATTTTCAAAAGGGAAGGGAGATTAATATATGTTGAAACTTGAGTTTTACAACTGATAGATCAAGCGTGTTGCCAGCAGAAATGTACAGAGACCATCCCACTGAGTGGAAGAAATTTAAGAGTGAAATGAGATATTCAGTTTTTAAAAATACCAAAATATCAGTTATAGGATATAAGATAATTTTATCTAGCAGTTATTTTGGTAAATTGGGTTAAAGAAAATTCAAAACTGTGTAATTTAGTAAGTCACTCCTATTGGATGGCTGATAAAATCATGAAAATAGATATACTATCAGAAGATGAGATCTTTCAGAAAAGGCATAAGGATAGAACTTCAAGGTATTGCTGTATTTGAAAGCATGAAGAGAAAATAGAGAACCAGAGAGATTAAGATAATTAGACAATGCAGGGTTAAGAATTTGAGGCAAGAGAGAACTTCAAGAGACAGGAAGTGGTCAAGAGTGTCAAATGCTGCACACAGGTTAAGAAAATATTATGGAACGCTCTAGCCCCTCCTCCTCTAAACTACTGTGGAAATGCTTCATATGTTTACTAATCTCCAGCAAGACCAGAGAAGAAAAAAAGGCTATGAATTACATGTGAATAAATTTATTAGTTAAAATAATTAGGTATCAAGTTTTTAAATGGAAGAAACAAGTTGATACTAATGATGAAGAGGTAATTCTGACTTCCCTATGCCTTTGTACTAAGCATGAGAGACCAGACAAAATTGTAGCATGAACCAGAAGGAGCAAAAAGATTACTGTTTCTTTTGTGAAATGGTTTTATTCTACTGGTGTCTCTTTAAAAATAAAAATCAACAAATAAATGTCCATTTAAATTGATCTCCTGTTGGAATATGCTATTGGTCTGACATATAAATTAGTGTTTCTTAGATTAAACTATCCCTCTGGGATAAGACTGAGAAACAACAATAATATTTTATGGATAGTGTGACATAGCTTGCCTTTACAACAATTCTTTTCTCCATTATTTATTTATTTATATCTGTAAGATGGACAATGGAGAGGTCCATAATCAGAAAGATAGTGATACTAATTTTGAGCTCTGATAAAGTATATTAATGTCTTTAGTCACATGTTGTTATTGGAATTTAAAGACTACTATTTTTCTTTCATAGAGCAATTTTAAATGAAAATTCCTCCTACTCATTGCCCTAAATCTGTTCCTTATTAGCTGTGGCCTTGTGAAGCTCACTTAACCTCTTTAAGCCATTTTCCTTCTCTGTGAAATGGGAATGTTAATACTCGCCCTTGTTACTCCCAGAGTGCTAAGGGGATCAAATGAGATGATAAAAGTGAAAGTGTTTGGTTAACTATGAAATACCACAAATGTTATTATAAATTCTTTCTGGATGGTGTCACCATGTTGTTCCTCTAGTGCCTGACATGAAGTAAAAAATCAATAAATAAGTTCCTGGGAAGTATAATAATGGAAATAGTTGTATATAAAAGTACCTATAAAACATATAACTGAACCACCAAACAGAAAATTGTCATGAAAACAAAGGTGGGCTTAGCACTCATAAGAATAATAATCTATTCCTTGAAACATGACATGGTGTGAACCAGCCTCCAACTGTCCTGTAACTGAAAGCTTTCTAGGGAAAAAGATGGCACACTTTTCAATGTGCTTTTTATTTCATGTCTAACAGCCTTCCTATCCATATCCCAAACTAGAAATTATTTATTAGTAAACCTGGAAAACACAGCCAAAGGAATAGATAACACCAATAGACAAGAGTTCATAAAAATTCAACAACAGGTGGGGAATGAGGGACAGAAAACTGACCAAATATAAAAACAGGAAGACAATACCCAACCAATGTGGAAGCAAAGAACTGTAAAATAAAACATTGCATAGAAATATCTATTTTCACTGAATATACCAGAAGTAAATGCCAATAGGTTTGACTTCATAATAACAAGGAATACTCTACAGTATTAATTATTTCATTGAAGCTCTTAGCACAGTAACATTTACAAATGGGGGCAGGGAATGTACATGACCAGCGGTGAAAGGGAGAAGAGAGCCTAGCTAGTCAAGGGAAAGTGTAAAACACAGCCACTTAATGAAGATCTGCTCCCTCCCCACCCCAAACTTCCTCAAACCTGTTAGCATGGCCATTTTCAGGGTATATATTTCAATATTGTTTTCAACTATCAAATAATGCCTTCTTTAACATTAATACTTTATTACTGATAATAGATTTTTATTTGACTCTCACTTCCACATTTCTAACAGAAATGGTGGCATGATAGATAGCTGAACTAATTGGGAAGAGGGTACAGCTCAAGAACTGGTCGGATGCCTCCTATCCAACATAATTCTTTGCTAGGCCTATTATCACCTCTCATATCAGCCAATGTTCTCTTAGAAAGACATCAAAGGATGCCTTATAGTATCATTCACACCATCCAAGTACAAGGGTCCAGTGGTATGTGGACCCAAACTGAATATGGGTCAATCCAAGTGTGTCAGGTCACTAAAGCCAACCCTAAAATAGGCTGAGATGGGCAACAAGTCAACAGAAGAGTTTTGATAGAAGTCATCAAGATATGGTCATTTCAGCATCCCTGCTGAAGACCAGAAAACCTTCCCCCAGCGCATCATTTCCTGTGCATGATGAGAGCCAATCACATTAACAGTTTGGCACTTTGTCTAAAACATCTTTATGGGAAGACTGCATTAGACACAAAAGACTTAGAGAGCTGTTCTCATGGTTGCTAAAACTCTGCCAACTCTGTGGACCAATGATAGTCAGATATTCCTACCTCTGCATGCAGCAACTCTCAGCTGAGTTGGACAGGGACAGCATGCCCGCAGGAAAACTAGCTCCATTTTAAGTCCAAAGAGAGTTGTTTATCTACTTCTCCCAGAGGGGTAGGGGGATTGAACTGAGAAGCCTCTGGGATCTTATCCATGCTGTTTTCCTTAGGCCAAGAAACTGATTGCTCTCAAAAAAAGGTAGACAAAATCAAAGGTAAATGACTGTCCACACAACTGTATTACATGCATCATCAGTTCCTTCCTCTTAGTCACACAAATGATAGACATGAAAGAGAAGAGATTATTTTTTGTTTCCCTAAAAGCACTTGGGATTATAAATAATATAATAAAAGATCATGTCTTATTGCTTCTCCAATTTCATGTGAGTTTAAAGCATATGGCTTTTATTTTTCTGGGAGTGAGGAAGACCAGAATAGTGAGTTGAAGTGATGATTCCTGGGAGCTATAAAATATTTTATTAAGTAAGAATACAATGTTATTACATGCACCAGAGACCAGTGTAACATTAAACACAAGTTTTAAATGAGGGTTGGAGTGAGGTAGGGGAGGCATTGTTACACCTAAATAAATTCACAGGTTAGAGATCACAAAACATGGTGTAAAACGCTCTGTCACCTACAGCCAGCATTAGCATTCAGTCCTGGAATGCAAGGGAAGATGTTTCTTGTAGTTTGTGTGAAATTCATTTTCTACTCTTGGTTTCACTACGAGCATTTTGGATAACAAAACAACATATATATAAAATACATATTCTTTCCAGCAGTTCTTTTTCTCACAGATATATCTCTGTTTTATTGATTTGTGGCATTTTAAATTATCTTTCAATCCCAGGAAAATTACTCACAAATTTTTTTCTCACAAATTTCCCCTTTCCTCTCTCTTTATTATTCATAAGCCTCCCCCTGCAACCTGCTTCAAGAAATTGAATTTATAATAAGAAGTGTTGCACGGCTGCCTTTCTTCTCATAATATGGGAGCACTGAGAAAAAACAGTATTTTTGTCCACTTCTGAAATTGGGCAGGAGGAGAGAAAAAGAGAAAAATGAAAGAGAACATTCTCAACAAATATTCCCACCCACTAACTGTTGTCCTGTCATGAGATGCACATCAAACACAGCTAGACCAAGATAGAAAAGCAACCTCAAGAAAGATATGAATTCTTCCGGAAATGCATACTAATGTTTCACTGTCTGATACTTATGACTCTTCTCACAAAATTGGGCTTAAATCATTGACCTGGTATGGGGCTGTAGGGCAGAACCCTGTCTTTTAGAAAGGCAATGCATTAATGATGTCAAATATGTTGCAGCTTTAAGAAGTTTCAGAGGAAGGAAGGAAGGAAGGAAGGAAGGAAGGAAGGAAGGAAAGAAAGAAGAAAGAAAGAAGAAAGAAGAAAGAAAGAAAGAAAGAAAGAAAGAAAGAAAAAAAAAAGAAAGAAAGAAAGAAAAAAGAAAGAAAGAAAGAAAGAAAGAAAGAAAGAAAGAAAGAGAAAGAAAGAAAGGATTTTAGTAAAAACTAAACAAATAAAGAAGTTTTAGTAATATGCTCAAAAGTCTAAAACTGCTGCCTTATCTGAATACTGTGCCAAGATGTGGGGAAAAAAAAAGCCAATATGCTTCAAATTATCCAGGCAACATGCAAACACATATCCATTTACAAAACTCCTGGTCTTGTCCCACCATTAAAACATGGTAGGTTATTCTTGAATCAATTTTAAGAAACTATGGCAAATTTTCTACTTTTTGCACTAGATGTGGTTAAACCAAATATTAATGGAAATAAAGCACTAGACATGATTCAGTGGAATGACTGAGTGAGGAGTCACATGATGGTGGAAAAGAAGACAGAACAGAGTGAGAGGAAATGTACTAACTGAAACAGGTGTCATTGATTTAATATTAATTTTTCTCACTAGTACTTTTAGACAATTGAACTAGCATGCCTTCAGAAGAATATCTAGGAAACTGCTTCTGAGTTTAGTAATTTAAAAATAATTAGAAATTTATGGCAGGGGGTGGGGGTGGGGGGCTATGCCAAAGACTAAGGAATAGAATTTAATTCTGAAGTTTAAAAAATGTTACAATCTATCTTCTGTAACACTGTTAATTGAATTCAAAGTGTACTTATTGATTTTGTTCATGTACTTGATATGATGAGTAGTACAAAGATGATTAAATCCGATTTCCTTCCCTGTGAAACTTGCCAACATAATATAATTCAAGTGATATCAAATAAATGTCTTAAGTGAAGTCCAATAAACTCTTAAGTAATTCCAAAGAATGAGACATTACATCAAATCAATATATCAAAAAAAAGTTTTCCCAGGGAAAATAGTGATTGACATAAATTTTGTAAATGGATAAAATTTACTGAAACTGAACTAGAAAACTCGAATAACCCATGCCAAAGAAATTAAAATTGTGATTAAAGGCCTTCCTACAAAGAAAATTTCAGTCCCGAAAAGGCTCACTGGTGAATTTAATTCAAAATTTAAGGAAATAATTAAAAGTAATCACATTGAAGCTCTTGCAAAAAGAGAGAATTGAGCAATGAGATCAGCTTTGGTGACTGGTTTGAGTGATTAATGAGGCAGCACAAGACTGAGGAAAATAAAGCACTATAAATGGTTACATTGAACAGTATTGATGGAAATAAAGCACTAGAAATGCTTAAGTAGAGATGATTAAGTACAATGGTTGGTTTTGGAGTTAGGGGAGAACAAATAGACTCAATATAACATGAGGGATAGAAGGTAGACAGGTCATGGTGAGGATAAAGGAAAATGATGGAGTGTAAAGTGAAATCATGGTGATCAGAAAGAATGATCTCAAATTTTAAGCTCTTAAAACAATTCTCAATGATAATAGAGTCCACATCTTGGTTTCTTGTGATGTCTGTGAATGTTGGGGTAATTTTGAAGTTATCTAAAATAATGATGGATCAAAGAGAAAAGAAGAATTAGTGGGTTGGTGCCAAAGTTAGCATAGAAAAGGCTGTCCCCAGGTTTGTCCAAAGACAACAACAAAGATGGGAAGAGCATTGTTTCTAGGCCATGTCTGTCATTTGCCAAGTAATTATTATATGTCAGCCATTGTTTTCATCACACATCTTCATTATGACATTTTATCCTCACTATGGAGTTAAGTAGGTAGTCATAACTTTATAGATGATCACACTGAGACACCAAGCTTAATATAGTATCCAAGATCTTTCCTCTACACAGTGGTGGGGGCACAACATGAACATAGTTGTCTGGGCCTTCAAAGCTCACATCATTTCTACAAAATTGTCAGTTCCAACACACACACACAAAATCCCAAACACAATAAGATGATGAGGGAAGTATGGTAACATTTATTGAGTTCTTACTATATGCCATAGGCAGTGCTAACGATTTTATGTATATCACTTAATATTGGCTCTTTTGGGTTTCTGTGAATGTTAAGTATTTCCATTTCAGGGGATAAAGGAATTTATACTTAAAGAAGTTTTTCAAATTTTCAAGGTCACCAAGTTAGTGAGGTAAGATTTGTAATAAGGTTTGTCTAACTCCAAAGCTGATTTGCTTACGCTTCTTCTGGGTTCCTGAGTTTTAATAAACAATGTGTTATTGAGCCAAAGTGATAATCTACTCATTTGGAGATAGAAGTAGAAATTAAGAATAATGTTTTTACCTTTTCGAAATGATATATAAAGAGATCCAGGTATTAATTAAAGAGATAAAGGAAAAGGCGGGTGTAAGAAATAAGGAAACAAATGGAACATAGAAATATTGTTATTTGTAGAATGGATTGAGAAAAACAGCATTACAGGGTTGCTCGGAAAGCCTTATCAGGCAATTGCATTTAGATAGAAGCTGAACACTTGCCTAAGAGTTGGATAAGACTTTAGGAAAAAGAATGTCCTACAAGATTGCCAGCTGCCCTGAATGCCTTGAGACAATTGAAAATATGTCACTATTCCTAGCATACAGCCTTCTACTGAAAGTCAAGGAATATTCTGATATTCACCCAAGGCATTCTTGCCATTTTTTGTATCTATTGCAAGCAGCAGGGCATATATTAATGGAGGCTGTAGCAAAGTAATTTCAGAAGCAGTTGCTCCACTGACTACAGTGATGTGACTGAATGGAAATACTCTTAACAGAGAAGAAAGGAATAAAAGGTAAGAAAGGAGGGAGGAAGAGAGGGAGGGAGAGAAGGAAAAAGGAAAGAAGGGAGGGAAGGAAGGGCAACCCACTAAAGCAATCATTTTGTTCCTGCAGACATGGGATGTGTCAAACTGAACTTCAATTTGTTACAGAAATAGATCTATTTGTTTCTATTGAAGAAGAAGTTCATAAAATCAACTTTGAGATCCAACTGTAAAATTCTAGCATAAACATTTATTTCTATTGCTTTAGGTTAAGAGTAATTTTTTATCTATCAATCCATAAACCTAACATGTACAGCTCCATAGTCCATGCTGATTGTGGCTCCCCTAAACCAATATTTTAGGCACTATAGAAATCATTACCATTGCGCACTCATGTTAAACTGATAAAATGATATGATGCATAAAAAATATTAAACTATCTGATTTAGCTAGAAAAGTTTATTTTTATATAATTATTTTATAGTATTCAAACTATGTACAGATAAAGGATTCCTAAGATGATCCATAGCAATGGAACATATAATGTTGACAAACATGATAATAATACTAGTGAACATGACTCTTTATTTTCCACTGAATAGCCACCGATTTATTAGGTTATTTTACTTTAGTCACTACAGAATGGTAGAAGGATATATATAAGCTAATTAATCACCCAAATAATGTGAGCTAGAATTTTGAGTAATTTCATTAAAAGTATTTTAATAAACGCTATTTTATTTGGGCCAACGAAGGCACATCTCCTTCAGGAAGAGCTATATCTTGGAGATAATGTTCCTCCAGTTTGCCATTCTAGCCACACAAGCAATTAACAGGACTAAGCTGAAAGATGTTTTCCCAGGCTTATGGGCTTAAGGCCAGCATGTAAAAGGCTCTGGATCTCACTACCCAGTATCACTTAGTTCAGGTTAGAAGTTACAGACTGGGGTCAGCAGACACCTGCATGCCCCTGTTCCCTGGACATGCTTTAAAGAGGCCTGTTGTAGCCATAGCACACCTGGGTCTAAACTCCAGAAGGGGCACTTAGCCCCTGCTAGTCTCCATTTTTATAGGTCAAAAGTGAGAACAGACTTTTAAGTGGAAGATAAACAATCTGAACTTCCCTTCCTAAAAGGTTCCTACTATTTAGGGAAATGCTGAAAATGCACTTTTTTTTTTTCCTGCCCAGAGGCTGTAGGTAGCAAAGAAAAGGAAAGAGAAATTCAACCTAGCTTTTGAAGATCTCGCCCTAACTGACCTCCTCATAAGTTCGTGCTTTTTTTTTTTTTTTTTTTTTTCATTTTCCTTTCAGATGCCTTCAGACCAGCTCTCCTTGATCCCCACAGAGTTGCCTCAGCACACCTTTGCATACAGGCTACTGCTTCCTCACCATCTCTTCTGCAATATCCTTCTGACCCTCTCTGGAATGTCTTCATTTCCTCTTTCTTAATCCATGACCCTGCCCCTTCTTAAAACCCTTCCTTAAAACTTCAGATCAAATTAACACTTGTTCCTCTAAATTGTAAAGTGTGGACTTTGAAAGGGTCTTTGAAGTATAAATGTCATCTGGTTAGTCCTCATCCTGAAAGTGGCATTTTGTATGAATCTCCAGGGAAGGCAAAGACATTCCTTCTGGGTGATAGGAGAAGGAAACTGAAAGAGATTTTGAGTTGATAAATGGCGCACATCATTGTTATTCTTTGCAAAGTCTGCAGAACTCAGAGTTTAAAATTATTCATAGAGAAAAACAAATTGCAAATGTTTTATTTTCCAAGTATTACATCAAGTTAAAAATTTTTGTGAGGAGTGCGGTCAACATATGATGCTGTCACTGTTACTATCTCTCAAAGATGGCAGCTCTATAACTCACTTTTGTATGAAGTGGATGAATTCATTTCTTGTGCATTCTGTGAGCATTCATTCTGTTTTCAGCCCAGGAAAATCCCAGAATGTGAGAAAGAGCTGGAAGGGACCTCAGGAATCATCTCACACCCCTGCTCCTATTACTCTCATGTAAAAATCAGACAAATCACTTGTGTCACAAGTAAAATAGTTGTGCACCTTCTCATTCACTGCCATGTAACAGGTGAAAAAATAAACATGTTGATACTTATATTGAGCCTACACCATAGCGCACAGGCATGTTAAAACTGTGGGAATCATTTGGAGTTGAGAATTTTTTAAAAGTCAATAAAAGATCCCAAACACATTCCTCTTCCTAACCCAGTTCATTATTCTCAGGAAAAATTGTAGCAGATTATGAGGCAGAAGGCCTGACCATACCTGGTCACACCTGGCTATGTGGGGGAACTTGGCAGTTAATTACCTGTTACTGCACTCTGGTTTTTCTAGCGGTCAATTAGAGAAAATGGTACTTGTCCCCATAGAGCTAAGAGATCAAAAGGGATACACTTGTAAATTCCAATATGGTTTACAAACACAGTAACATTAGTTAACCGTGCTTGCTCTTTGGTGCAAGTAAAGATAAAGAGGTAAAGACAGCAATAACTGCATTTTTCCATGGATAAGGTGAACATTTTTCAATTCTATGAATAGCACATTTCACCAACGAGGATGAAAATGTTGGTTAATCTTTTCCACTGAGCTTGTATTAAACCCTTGCATATGAAGCTCTGCTACTACCCACTATCCATTCTTTTTTTTTTTTTTTTTTTTTTTTAATGATAGTCATACAGAGAGAAAGAGAGAGGCAGAGACACAGGCAGAGGGAGAAGCAGGCTCCATGCACCGGGAGCCTGATGTGGGATTCGATCCCGGGTCTCCAGGATCGCGCCCTGGGCCAAAGGCAGGCGCCAAACCGCTGCGCCACCCAGGGATCCCCCCACTATCCATTCTTAAACATCTTTCTGCTTGGTAGTATAAGTCAAGGTTGTGATACAGAAAAAGAATATTTCCTAACAGAAACAAGATTAATGTGTTTTTATTAAACTGTTTACTAACAATGGTCATTGTTACCTATATATTATGATATATTCTAAAATTTTGAAAACATCTCTCCTGTTAAAAAAATCTCAAGGAGGGTTTTAAAAAGGTCCATGATTATGACTAAGAGCTGCTGAATTGTGACAGTATTTAATCATTTCTTTCCCTTATTGTATCATTTATGCAGGTTATTTAAATCTTTTGGTAAAGTAAAAAAAAAAGTTTTATATACACTAATATATAAAATGTAATGACTATAACATATAAATGTAAATTTTTTTAAACTCTAAAGGTTATCCAGAAACAAAATCTGGCACTAAAGCATTGCTAAACCATGTTTAAATGGTTCTGTGTACCTTAGGACAAATGAACACCATGAAATGATGACTACTTTATCAAAATATAAGAAGAGAGGTACAGAGCTTGGACATTTCCCCTCATCCAACCCAACTGTAAATTATTTGCAAGTTTATCAATTTTTAAATACAAAATCCTGACTTTTTCTAAATAAATAATTTCTCTTTACTGAACAGATACCTTTATTGGCCCACCTTTACTTAATTATGGATTAATCTTTATTTTATTTATATGATACAAATTTAACTTTGCTTTATTGTTTACAATGTCTAATTGCAAGAATGAACTGAAAAAATATCAGAATACATCCTAGCCCTTATAAATGCCAAGCGGTTGTGATAGTGAAATTGGTGTCACTATTAATAAAGGACAATTTAAATTGCCTTCTGAGAAAATCCTTCTTATTCCCTTATAAAGTCTAGTTTGGTTTTGACAATAGATTGAGGAGACTTTAAGTATGTAGAAAGTAAGATTGAAAAAAATTAATTTTAAACCATTATAATTTTACATTACTCTGTTTGGAAAATTAAATTTCTTTTATTCCTGGGAATGTAACTAATTGACCAGACAGATTAAAAAGACTATGCTGAAACTGATGGCCATGCCTTGAGAAAATTGAAAATGTCTAAGGCAGAAAGCATACAATTTGCTAAATTAGGGAATGAAAAAAGAAATGGTTAAAATGGGATTTTAAAGGAGAAAGCAATAAACAATCTTTTACAAGGGAAGAAACTTGATCAAAAAGGGGACAGCATTTTTTAAATTAATTAAGGAACGATAGCTTTTACTGTCTTTTACCTGAAGGACGCAGTGATTAGCTCTGATTTCTGAATCCGCTGACCATAATCCGCTGATAACATTTTGAAAGAGCCAGCATGATCAATGGTTTCAGTCTTTACCTCCCTGACTACCATTTATAATGCTCAGAAATTAAGAAAAAAAAACTATATCCCCAACTTTTGATCTGTACCTAATTATGTTATATCTCCTGATACGAATTGGGCTTTGAGCACTATAACCTGATTCCAAAGTATCAGACCTACCTAGCTGCCAACAACACAGAGCCTGGACTGAAACAATGGAACTGGAGGCCTTCCCTGGGACTGTCCTATTCAAATACACTACTTAGAACTGCTGATTCCATTTTAAAATGTTTGGGAAATGCGATATTTTGTCAGAAAGTTAGGTTATATTCTAATACAGATGGGGAGGAATGGCTTGGCTTTGTACTAGTTGTTGATCGTAACGAAGTCATTTTCCTTCTCTGGGTTTAGTTTTCTATTCTGTAAACCAGATATGGTGAAAATCATCCAATAGCTTACAAAAATGCCAAATAAAGGCAATGAAAAAAACTCCACAGTACAGCGGAGGAGTATTCAGGACACAGCTAGGAGGAAACCTGATTTGTTTGTTTCGACACCTGATTCCACTGAAGTCTCAAATTCAGCTGTTCTCATTGTATCTCAGATTCTGTGACAGAAAGTAAGTAACACACCTGATTCCTTCCTAAATGCAGGAAAAGTGAAAACTTGGAAATTCGTTGCACATCCTACCTCAGGCTGTTCCTCAGATATAGAGATCAAGTTTTAAACCCAAGGTCTAAGTACTAACCCCATTTGATTCTTGGAGCCAATACAAAGTGGCAGAGAAATGTGAATGTTCTGCTGGTGTGTTTCTGTAGGAAACAAATTCCTGAGTCAGAGTTAAGGGCACTATCCTTTATCATAGCAGTAATCACACTAGAAATATTGTGATCCTCTCTGTATAGAGCTCCTATATCATGAGAGCCCCGAAAGTAGGATAATACTATTAAACAGAAATCTCAAATCTGTTGATGGCTACAGCCTGGTTCATGGCATTTCTAGTGAGGCAAAGGGTTTGACTAGTGGCCTTATGCTCTGTTTCTCCTGTCTCCCCATAAAAATCTCTATTCTCCCCATGTATTTCTCCATTTCTTTCCATATATCTCTCTATTTTTCCAAAGCCTCATAAGTATATAGGTAGTTCCCACCAATGTTCTTAGCTTTGAGGAAGGTGTCTCCTTATCTAGTACACCACAGTTTTCTAAAAGTATTTTTGCTGTTGAACATTCATTGAGCATTTAATTATTTAATTGAATTTCTACATAAGAATTTTATTGGGGACTTCCGCAGTTTGACTAAATATATTCTGTAGAATAACACAGCATCATGGAAAAAACAATTCCTATATTAAAAGTATATTTTGGCCTTTATTCTCAGTCCCTTTAAAACTTTTTTTAAAGCATTTTTTGCTTGAATGGCTCTTTTGTAATTGTCCATTACCTAAAGAGTCAAAAAAAGAAAGACTGCAGTCTTGGGAATATATAAAGAAGGAATTAAATTTGTATAATTAGAAAGCATATTGTAGCTTTCCCATCAGAATAGATCAAAACTCTCATTTTCCTGTCATTTTTGCCCAGCCAGCACACAGTTACTATGCCTACCTATTGTCACCAGACTAAAGCTTGTGCTATTATCTACATCATCAAGGAGAAGTCAAGTGCTGTTGTTGATGAAGCATGCCATTCCTCGCCCTTTTATGCTTTATGCTCACAGTGACATATTTAACTCAGATACCACAGGTATGTTTGCCAAAAAGCCCTCTAGCAACGATAATGTTAGGTTAAGGGAATTGAATAGAAAGACTAGGAGCAGTCAGTCATTTAGCAAACTCTTAGGTACATTTACCTAAAAGAATAGTCAATCCAAAAAGTAGATGCAACAAATATAGCACATTCACATATATGCTAGGACAAATAATAAATAGGAATGCTTGGTGACAACATATGGATCTCTATTATGATACTTTAGAGTTCTATAAAAGTTGTTGGTATGTTACAGTTAAAGTCCACATTGCTCTATTTCTCCAGTGAAGAAATGATAAATGCAAGGTATGATAAAACACTGCATTAAGCAATAAAGGGCAGCTCAAAATGGTTCAAACTTGAAAATAAACCCTGCAAAGAAAGGTGAGCTATCAAGTAGTCTTCATTTTCCTGAAGATTTTGTATAACACAAGTGTTTCAAGAAAACCAACCAACGAAATAAGTAAAAACTCTACCAGTGGAAAACAAGAGGTAGAGAAGAGGCTTAGTTGAGAAAAACAACTGAGATTGGTTGAAAAAGATATGACAAAGTAATAGAATGCATAAAGCCTCCTCATTTGCCTTGTACCCCCATAAACATAGTCATTTCCAAAACACCTCATCGGCATTCCATCCAACATCGACACCTCTGATCAACATGCCTTTCTGGTTTACAGATGCTTTGTTGTCTACTTTTTCTCCTTGAGATCCAACCTTGGAGTATCCAAACTTAAGAGCAGGTACTGAGCCTAATTTTCTTTCAGACAACAAAACCTGACTAAATTATTAAACTTTTCTGGGTCCACATCAAAATATCTCTGAGCTAGAGGAGTCCCTCATCTCTATAGATTCTGATATGAATGCATGTTTAAGCTTTGGTCTAAATTGCTAATGAGAGGGAAAGCACTACTGAAAACAAGGCAATGCCTTTTAAAACCTTCTATTTCCTGTAGTTCAAGCCATATGTCCTTCCAATTAACGGACTTAAGAAAATAAATTCTTTCCCTTGATACCTAATTCACAGGAAAGCCACTTGAACCTCTATATGTATTGTGTACATGAGACGTTTTCTCTAGAATTTATCAGTGCAGAACCAGCTCGCTGTGGCTAGCTCATTCTTCTCTCTATATATAAAGAAGTGTTCAGGAATAATAATAGGAATTATTACAGTTATGATGACCAAACACCTCCATGTTCCAGGTATTGTACTCTGTAATCGTTTTTACCTCAATGGGATTTTCTTATTTTTTCCATGTAAGTCAGTTAGTGATTATACACAATTTCCACTAATCCATCCCTCACAGGTTTTGGCTTCTGATCCTCACACAACTGGATTTCTTTCTCTTCCTATGTATTATTATTCTCCCTTATGAATGAATGACAAAGGTAGTCTATTGCAGGGAAAGATTTTGCTGATGCCTGGTGGTTCCTTTTTTTCACTACATACTCTCACATCTCTTTAATTTTCTAGTGAGTGTCGTCTGATTAACAGTTATTGTTTGTAATTACTCAGCTAGTGTCACAGAGGTGGGCTTTCATCTTTATTTGGGAAGAAACAGGAGGGGGGCAATGTGTTTTGCTACATCAGTTTGTGGGGGGTACTGTGCTTCCAATTCCACACAGAAAACCAACTGGCCTCAGGGGGTAAGCAGACCAATTCCTCTAAACTTCTTCTGGGAAAAAATAGAAAGTTTAGGAGTGCGCACTGCCTTTTCTTGTTTCCTACATTTTTTCACTGCTCCCAGCTGTCCCTAGAAACATTTCTTGGGGTTTGTAAATTAGAAACTCATTTTTCCTTTTCTGTGTAGAGGGAAAAAAAAAGTTCTTCCCTACTATGTCTTTTTTTTCACCTGAGTATCTCCTTTACTACTCACACAGGATACTTCATTTCTGATACTCTCTTTACCTAATGTGTGGAGGTTTTTCTCCACACCAAGTAATTCTCGGACACCTATGAGGTGTCCAAGGACTCAACTCAGTTCTGACACTATCTACCTGGAGATAGCATCAGAACCTCCAGGTAAGGGCTCAGTCCTCCACAAGACTGGACTCCTCACACACACACAAATTTCAGAGGCCAGTCCCACACCCAGTTTATCACTTGTGCTTCTGAACAATCAGCTTAGATTGGAGGTTCCAATGACCGCTCCTGTGTTTGACTAATTTGTTAGAGCAGCTCACAAAACTCAGGGTAACAGTTATTTAAATTTACCAGCTTATTAAAGGATATAACAAAGCATGCAGATGAATAGTCAGACAAAGAGGTAACATAGAGCAAGGTTTGGGAGGGTCTGAAGGTCAGGAACTTCTGGCCCTGTGAAGTCGGGGTGCATTACCCTCTCGGTATGGATGTATTCAACCAGCTTGGGAGCTCTGTGAATCCTGTATTATGGGGATATTATGGAAGCCTCCTTACATAAATGTGATCAATTATTAATTCCTTTCCAGCCTCTCTCCCCGCTCTGAAAGATAGGGAATGAAGATGAAAATTCCAAGCTTCTAATCATGGCTTATACTCTCTAGTGACCAGCACTCATCCAGGAGCCATTCAGAAGCCAACCTAGAGTCATCACATTAGATTAAAAGATATTCCTGGTTCTCTTATCACTTAGGAACTTACAAGGTTTATATGAGCTTTTATCAGGGATAGAGTCAGAAACAAATAGAACAAGAGATGTTCCCTGTGTTTTTATCACTTAGGAAATCACAAGGATTTTATAGGAGCTCTGTGACAGAAACTGAGGTCAGAGACCCATGTATATTTTTTTATTATTTCACAGGGCTATGCAAATGATTTACTAATTTCAAGAGGCAACAGGCAGGTGAAAAAATAGGATTTATAGAACACAGACTTGGGCTTAATTCCTGGGTCAATCCCTACCAGTTTTGTGACATTGACAGCTTATTAACCACATTAAGCACTTGATCTCTCATCTATAAAATGGAGATTTTGATACATACCCTGCAAGGTATTAAAAAATACAATGAAATGACCTAAGTACATAATACAATTCTTGGAACATAAAAGATTTTCAAAAATATGTTTAGTTCCCTATTCCCACTAATCATTTTATACATGATGCTTACAGTTTGTATGCTTCATCATCATGCAGTACAAGAATATCTCAGATACCTTCAGTACTCTCACTGGGCTAAGTTAGATTATTTTGTTCATAATATGCCTGGAATTCTTTTCACATATGTAAAGATTTTAGAGTTGGCTGCTAACATGCTGTTAATGCTAGATCATAACTTTAAACTACTTAAAGAGAGAGTTTATGGACATGAAAGGAAAACTCAACTCATGGCAGGGCAATGGCAGAAGGTACCTGGAGGCTCAAAAACTCTGTGACAGCTTCCCCAACCCCCACCAAGCTGGGCAGCGAAGGCCTAATTCATCCATGCTTTGGGTCAGCTCTGGCACTAAGTATCCATGAAAAGGGACAGATACCAATGAGCAAAACCATCAATTGAATGTGAAGTCTCATGTTTCAGAACACAGACTGTTTTTAAGGCTTTGTTAGAAGGATGCTTCCTTAAATTTATGAAATGGCAAGAGAATTTGCTGCTTCTTAGCTTACTTAGTAAGAGTGTCCAAAATTTCTCTCCCTTAAACAACTATGAAGAATTTGTTGTTCTACTCTGTAGGTAAGAGAATTAGTAGCAAGCTGAGTGATTTAGATTCGAATGTAGAAAATTCAAGATTCAATTGTCAATCATAGTATTTGTTGAAACGCCAGCTGTTGCGAGATGGAAATGCTTAGAACTCTGTCTGTGACAGTGAACGCACTCCTAATATCACCAATGCTTTCTCTATCCTTCTCTTTCCTTCCCATCCTTCTCCTTTCCTTCTTTCCCTCAAACATGAGAGGAAACCATTGAGCAGATTCTGGAACATGGCAATAGTTCATGACCACCACTCCTCTCTTTCCCCTTCAGCAGCATGGCTAGAGTCTTCATTCTCCCCACTTTCTTTTTTGTGCCTTCGTATTTTTTTCTGATACAGAAGGAACATAAATAAGAGTTTGCTTGACCCAGGAGAGAAATGCTCTGATTCTTACCATCCAGGGAGATTCCAAGAGATGTCCAGAAGAGAAGAGCTGCTTGATGCTACTAGATAGATGAGGCCATAGATAGCCTCAGAATTGCCAGAGTATAGTGAAGAGAACTTAGGGAGGTCCTGTGACCCCCATACCTGCTATTTATGCCTTCTGACCCTCTTCCTTTGAGTGAGGCCAGGGAGTATGACTTGCTTCTGGCCATTGATAGAGCAAAGGTGATGGAATGTCACTTTCATAATAACATAAGATTAAAACTAACATCTTGTTAAGAGACTCTTTGCCTTGCTGGCTGTGAAGAAGCAAGGGGCCATGTCTAAAGGCCTACTTTCAGTTGCTACAAGTAGCCTCCAAGATGACAGTCAGTAAAACTGTCCAACAGTCACAAGGACATGAATGCTATTAACAACCAAGTAAGCTTGGAAGTGGCTCCTTTTCTAGCTGAGCCTTGGCTTAGATTACAGCCCTGGCTGACAAATTGTGAGACTGGTAAACCCAAATAATGGGGCAAAACTCCTGATTTATGGAAAAATTGACATAATAAACATGTGTTGTTGTTTTAAGCCACAAATTTGTAGCAACCCTGCAGCAATATAATATAGAGAACACAAATAGGAGGAAGTACTAAGACAGGGAGAAGAGACAAAAACGTCAGCTACAACTGGCTACCGAGAAGTAAGTAGGACCGAAGATATTTTGCAGGCAGTGATCCCTTGCAAGGCTCTGAAATGGAGTTTAGTGTGCAGGAAGTTCATTAGGAAGCACCCTTGGGATCAACACCTGTAGAAGGGAGGCAGAAGAACCAGTTAGTACAGAGGGAGAGATGGATTTGGGACACGGGAATAATCAACCAACCTGAGACACACTGGAACTGGAAAGGCCTTTCAGAGTTACCATTCACTAGATGAGATGTCTGAGGCTTTATATCACCACAGTGAATTGTCACTGAATATGTGCAGCCCTAGGAAGGTCATAACCTTGAGTAATGTGGTATCATGTGAAAGCTATCTTCTGTAATCTCAGCAAGTGAGGCTACATGCCCTTCATTAAAGAGAGATCTGGGGCTGGCATCACCATATCCATTACAGATGTGCAACTGGATAGACTAGACTGATGACCAAAGCATAGGTTACTCCGTACCTTGCCAGAACCACAGAAGCTCCCTGTAAATCTGACACTGCTTTGAGAGTGGAGTGATCTCAAATTGATCGTTAACTGTCACCAAGTTAGAATACAAAAATCAAAATAAAAACCAGATTGAGTTATAGAAAAATTGTCATATTCTCTGTTGTAAGAACTATTATAATTATACCAAGAACATAAGAATAGAGGTATGTTTCAAGTAGAAAAACCAAGGAAGATTTCATATATGAGAAGAAACTGATGGTACTCTAAAAAAAATAGAGATTGAAAAAAAAATCTAATGAACAGACTAGTGCAACTGTACAGGCAGGGTTAGGGGGATAAATAAGGGATGGTGAAGCATTCTGGGGCCAACAAGAGCATGATGTCCCTACCTTTCTTAGATTGTTAGGGTCAAGGTCAGGGAAACGTAACTGTAACTCAAACAAAGGGAGGGAACTTGTGGTTTTAGACAGAGGATCATAGACAATGCCAAAACAAAACTCTTTATCTTTCCCTTAGCAGTCTCAGATCTGCCAATACCTCCCACTGGCTAACCCAGTGGGAAGCCAGAGGGCAGGATCCCTGAGTGGCTCAGTGGTTTGGCGCTTGCCTTCAGCCCAGGGCATGATCCTGGAGACCCGCGATCGAGTCCCACGTCCGGCTCCCTGCGAGGAGCCTGCTTCTCTCTCTTCCTGTGTCTCTGCCTCTCTCTCTCTCTCTCTGTGTGTGTGTATTTTATTCATTTTCATGAATATTCATATTCATGAATAAATGAATAAAATCTTTAAAAAAAAGAAGAAGAAGCAGCCAGAGGGAAAGGAGTCCAGGAGATGCAGCCCAAAGTAGTTAGCCACCCAGCTCATTGAGCAGCAGAAAAGGTAGATCTGGGAGTGCTAGAAAATTCCATCATGGGTGGGAAGTGAAGGTGAAAACCTTAAACTAAGGAAATAGGATGAATAAGGGAGAGAAATGGAAAATTCCAAAACCTGTTTAAACAACACTCAGTAGTCCAATGTGTTCAGAGTATAAGCACCCTGAGATGGTAGTTTGAGATGGAACAGACTTGGTTCAGAAAGGAAGAATGGAGAAGGGATTGAAAGTATTCTGTCCAGAGGTTCTCATCAGGAAATTCAGCAGATCCTGGTTTTCCAGTAGACCCTGGCAAAATAGGAGCATTGATTCTGTGTTATAATCCAACAGTTTTATCCCCTGTATTTACTTTAAGGAGTCAGACTGGAGAATGTGTTTATGGGCTGGTGGTTTTTCTGGCTATGTAATAGTGAGTCATGTTATAACAAGTTTGTATTTATTTTCATCTGGCTACACCCATCAAGGTCTAGTTACTCAGTTGCTTCATTTTTTTCATTAGAGAACAGCCTGCTAAGATCCTTAATCATTGCTCTTGATCACTCTGATTTTCCCTCAGTGTTGAGGGACTGAAGAAGCCCTGTTAAATGGAATATGCCAGGTGCATTCACATCATTGTCACGTGGGAAAAATCTCTTGTGTGGTGTAAAATCACACAGGCATGTGTTGCAGCTAATTAATTGGATGACAACCAATCTCTCAAGTCTTTTCCAACATTATTGCTTTCCCGGCTTTTCACACCCATCATGTCAACACATGTTTCCCCAGTCTGTTAGCTTATCCTTTTGCTAGCAATCTAACACTAATTTACCAACAGATTGTTTAACCTTTCTTCATTCTTTTTGGTTGTTTTGCCTTCTTTGATATTTGTAACATCTCTTGGGGAAATATCTCCTTGGAATTCTATTGACATATAACTTCCTCCATCATCTGGAAGAATTTACCATTGCACAGCAAGTTACATTTTAAAATGGTTATATTTTTCTCCAGAAACATGCCATTTCATTTTTTTATAGTTTCCTCTCTTCAAGTTGGGAAATTACCTATATTGAGCAATTATTTGGTGCCAAGCACTCTACCAAACATAATGCTATGTGATTTCATTTGTTAAATTGCTCCTCATGATGACAGCATCTTATCACTCCTTTTCATGCAACATATGGTTCAAAGTGATCACATAATTTGTACATCACATAACCAAAATGTTTCAGAGCTAGGTTTAGAGACTCAAGTCTCCTTGACACCAGAAACTATAACCTTTCCCTGTGCTCAAAGTACAAAGCCCTCCACCATTCTCCTTTGTTCTCGACAGGTGGCCAATATGGTTATTCTTAGAAAAATATAAAATCATATGAGCCACTAACTTTTCAATGTGGCTGAATTAGTGTTAACTCTTCCAAAAGTATTTACATTTTAGGAGAAGTATTATGAAGAGAATTCCAAGAAATGACTCTAAGAATGGTTTTCAGGATTGCAATTGGCTGTAGCAGTTACTTTTGGATAAAGAAGTCTTTGGCAGCATTCAAAATTTAGTAGGCAGCTCTCTCAATCTCCCCTATAAGGCTAATTTGTTTCATCAGTAAGAGTTGACAAAGACTGATCATTTTGTTTTACACAGCAAGGTAACATTTTTACCTTCCTGAACAGGATATCATTCAGCTCTCAATTTTTCACCATTGTATTGATTGAATGCTGAAATTCAGTGCTGTGACCTACCAGCAGCAGCAGCAGCAGCAGCCACAGTCCCATCTCCTTATACACACAGCAACATTTAACTTGAGAGGTTCTATATTGTAAAAATGCTTGGTTGTCTTCATGGAACCTTCAGAGGCTCAAGATTAAGACTGTGATTATTAGCATCTTTGGCCTGGAAGAAACTCCCATTTACTGTAGAGATTTCTTTTCATATACCTCTAGCCAGGAACATCTCTAAATTGGATAATGGTGCCTCATTGACCCTTTAGGTAATACTGTCCATCTGAAGATGTCTTTGGAGGGGACATATTTATTGGGAATCCCTTAGAAATTTCTTTTTCTTTTGAGCTTCAGAACTTAAGTGATCCACTATGAAAGGGGAAAAAAAAAAGGCTCTCCATAGTGGATTCAAGGGAGAGTAGCTATCCATAATCAATCCATGAGACCAGCAGCCTATTCTATCTTGATCATTGGTTTCAACATCAACAATAGTAGAAAAGTGCTCAGTACATAGAAGGTGATGAAAATATATGAGCTAGATAAATGAATTCTTAACATCTGTTGACTCTACTAGGATATATGAGATACTTTGCTAAAGGTTAAGGATGTGCATATCAAATAAGACAGCCTAACTGTTAAAACAGAGCTCATAGCTTAAAAGGGAAATACATAACTGAGTGAAGTACAAGGTTTATATACATTAAGCATTCTAACAAACTTCATACTCTAAACACAATATGCATATTATAAAGCATATAAGGTCAGACTCTATCCATTAGTTGGCAACTGCTATGTGAAAGCATAGGCTTCATTTTCTATGAAAAAGAAATCAACAACAGAAGAGTGGAAAAAGATGAGGAAGAGAACTTTAGAAAGCACTGAGTAAACTTATTATTTAAAAAAAAAAAAAAAACCTCTGCGTTCTGTTCGGTCTGCTATATTTAAACAAATTTGTTTGGAGTGTAACACACACACATACACACACACACACACACACAAAACAGCAAGGGAAAATTACAATTGTACACTCTATGAATGATCAATCATAAAAAGAACAAAGCCAAGGACGCTTGGGTGGCTCAGGGGTTGAGCATCTGCCTTCCACTCAGGGTGTGATCCCAGAGTCCTGGGATCAAGTCCCACATCAGGCTCCCTGCATGGAGCCTGCTTCCCCCTCTGCCTGTGTCTCTGCCTCTCTCTGTGTGTGTCTCTCATGAATAAATAAATGAAGTCTTAAAAAAAAAATCAAAGAACAAAGCCATGTAACCATCACCCAGGTTAAGAATTAGAATATGACAAGCCCTGCAGAAGCACCCACTAATTCCTCCATCAGTGTACACTCACTCTTTCTCAAAGGTAACAATTACCCTCACTGTGAATTAGTTGTACCTCTTTTTGATCTTTATAGAAAGGACTTATGATCATGTACCCCTTTTTACCTGGCTTATTTTTTCCAACATTTTTTTTTTGGTATATTTGTTCATGTTGTTGCATTTATTGTTTTTGTTCCATACTATTCCAATGCATGAATATCCTATAATTTAGTTTTATTCTTCACTTGAAGAAGCATCTTTTTCCACTATTTTGGTTAATGCTATTATGAACATCCTCATATATATCTTTTGGTGCATGAATGTGTGAAGTTTGTGTGTATATATGAGTGCATATATATGAAATATACTTAATAGTAAAAATGTTGGGTATTTAAATTTGTTTATCTACCTATGATCTTTCCAAATTTAGTAGATAATAGCTAAGTTTTCCAAAATGTTTATAGCAACTGTCACTTTAAATAGCAATGCTTAAAACTTTCTCATTTTTTCTATTGGGTAGAAATTCTCTTTTATGTTACAGAATTATAAATAAAATATAAACTCCTTGTCAGTTATATGTGTAACAAATATATTCTCCATTTTGTGGTTTACATTTATATTATTTTAATGATGTTCTTTGATGAACAAAAGCTACTAATAGGAGTTATTTCAACTTATCTATCTTTTCTTCTATTATTAATGCCATATTGTTATTTATTGCATCATCCTTATGTTTTTGTGTTTAAGATGTGTTTTATACGAAGCACATTGGTATTTTTTCCACCAATATGCTTCATGATATTTCATAAGGATAAAATATAATCATTCTTATTATTATACTATTTAAATGGAGTTCCTAGCTCATTTATGTTAATGCAATTACCTATATAGATACATAGAACTTTCACGTTGTTTACTTCCTTTCTGTCTCATGTATTTTGTTTGTTTTTGTCTATTTTTGCCTCTTTGCTTTTTAAAGTAATTTTGTTGTTTTATTTTTTCCTTCCATTAACTCATTAGTTACACATTTCATTTAGTGCTTACCCTAGAGATTACTACTAATATCTATGACTTATTAACCTCTAATGAAATAATACTATTGACACTCTCTACATTATACGAGGAACTTTGACTCTATTAATTATTATCTTGATTCTATGTTCCTACTGTCAAGTAATTTGTCTTATTATAAGCCTTAAAGAGTTTATTACTACTTTATACAATCAATATTCTTTTATATACTTACCATTTCAATTGTTCTTCATTAACTCATAAATGTCTAAGCATTATTCATCTAAGATTATATTCATTCTATTTGAAAAATATCTTCTCTGTTCTTTAGTGCAGGCAGGACATTTAAAAAATCTTTTTTTTTTTTTCTTTTGATCTAACAAATGTCTTTATCCTAACCTGCATTTTTGGAAGGATAATTTTTCTTGGCATAGAATTTTTTATTCTGCAGTTATTATATTGCCATCTTTTCAAAATATCATTAAAATATAATAATTGTTTTTCCTCTGATTGCCATTGTTTCTGCTGAAAAGTCATCTGTCAACCTTATTGTTGTTTCTTTGAAGAAAATGTGTTGTTTTTTTCCCCAACTGTTTTTGAAATTTTATTTTAGCAGTTTTACTGTAATTATATTTAGGATTGTTGTTGCTGTTCCGCAATCTTTTTTTTTTTTTTTTAAGATTTTATTTATTTATTCAGGAGAGACACACCCACAGAGAGAGAGGGAGGGAGGGAGGGAGAAAAAGAGAGAGAGAGAGGCAGAGACACAGGCAGAGGGAGAAGCAGGCTCCATGCAGGGAGCCTGACATGGGACTTGATCCTGGGTCTCCAGGATCAGGCCCTGAGCTGAAGGCTGCGCTAAACCCCTGAGCCACCCGGGCTGCCTGCTGTTTCGCAATATTGCTGTTTTGAAATTTGTTGGTAACTATCTCTTCACTTCAACTCTACTCTCTCTTACTTTTTCATCATATACAAGGTATTTTCACTATAGTCCAAATATTATTTTGGGGGGGGCAGCCCCAGTGGCGCAGCGGTTTAGCGCCGCCTTCAGCCCAGGGCGTGATCCTGGAGACCCTGGATGGAGTCCCCCATTGGGCTCCCTGCATGGAGCCTACTTCTCCCTCTGCCTGTGTCTCTGCCTCTCATTCTCTCTCTGTGTCTCTCTGAATAAATAAATAAAATCTTAAAAATATATATATATTATTTTGGTAACTGTTTACTCTTTTTTTTCTAATCATGTTTTTAGCATTTATATATCTACCCCGTCTTCTGACCCACTAATTATCACCTTAGAAGTATCTAATATGATATCAATCCTATGCATTAGTTATTTGTTTCAGTTATTGTATTATTTAGTTCTTGATTGTTAATTTTTCTATTATCTGGCTTTCTAGGTGTCAGTTTCTATAGTCTTTTTAAAATTTCCAGTTTAGAACCAGGCAGGTGTTCAATTGTATGCTTGATTACTTTTGACTAAGTACTAACTAAGCATTATATATGAAATATTATAGAGCTATGTTAAGGCTCTCTAAGATATTATCTTCTAAGTGAAGAATTTTGTTTTCTCCCTGATATACAACTAAGTTAGAGAAAATCATCTCAATACAGAGACTACTAAGATTCAAAGTTTAGTTTCAGCCCATAAGTGAAATGAGGGTTACTACTCCTACTCTTCCTCAATAGGTCTTAAACCTCACTTTCTATTCTCCTAATCCTGTACATATATAGAAAGTTCTGGTCAGTTCTTCAGGTTCTTAACCATCTTCAGTCATCTCAAGGAAAGGAGTGGTACACTCTCTTCTTTCCCAGATATCTTCCAAACATATTCTCGTGATCTTAGTATCACTATAATTCCCTCCACAATTTATTTACATTCAATCCAGGTTTTCTAGTTGTTCTCAGTAGATCTGGTCTAAAACCCTCTATTCCACCGCTGCCAGAAGTGGAGTTCCATTGCCTTTGTTTTAGATTAATGAGAGGTTTACATTTATTTATTTTTGTTTTATATTTTTTGAGAGGTTTATATTTAAATCACCTTTTTTACTTGTATCATTGTGAATATGTAATTCACCTGTGGTATGGATGGCCTGGTCGAACCTGGGGTGGCTAAAATAGAAAATCTCAACTCTTAGTCACCAGAGCCCAGATTTATGAAGTACAATATGCAGCAAGTAACTACCATCAAAGAAGTTTCTCAGTAAGAGTATGCTATTATAAAATATCTGAATAGTACACAGCCCAAAAGTTATACTTCATTTGATCTATGCCAAAATTATTCATAAACTTATAAAGTTGCAAAAATTTTCCTGGTCAATCTTAGGAATTTCTCAGTATCAGATTCTTTCTAGGTCTTTTCAGAGCATATAGGCACTGGAGAAAGCCATGCCTTCAGTATGCTTGTGTGTTTGTAAAACAGCAAAAGGAAACAAAAACAGACATAGCAGGAAGTTAAATGGATTAAACATTTGCCAACAGAACTCATCTTTGAACAGATAACAAATAGAATTACACTTTCTATACTACTATAAATAAATAATAGCAACAACAAATAGTACAGTAATAACACACATTCACTGAGTGCTTCCTGTAAGCCAGAAACTCTAAGAACTTATGAATAATACCCCACATAATCTTCACAATGAGTTTATGAAAGAGCTGTTATTTATTTTACAAATAAAGGATGATGAAACCCAAATATTCCAAGTCCTTTGCCCAAAGTTATACAGCTCATGAACTGCAGGCCCATAAGACCCTAGAGCTATGTTCCAAACTGCTATGCTCTAGAGTCTATTTTAATAAAGCAACAAGGCCACCAGAAGGTCATGTGGCAAATCATGAGACATTAGACAATGGAGACACAGAGCAGAAGAGTATTTGGATCAAATCCAGATTTTCACGGTCTTAGTGTCTCTTAATTAGAGCCAGACTTCCCAGTAACTGCCTCTTACAGGCATATCACTTCTGTGTATGTGTTTGTGTGTATGTTTACCACTGATAAAGTGTTCATAGGTCATTTACTTGTACAAATTCAGTTACTTTTCAGATAATAATTTTGTAGTTAAATATAGTGCTGTTTGATGCAGACTATTTTTTCTGGTTCTACAGTTTATTAATAGGCAATCTTAGTTGAGTTATTTAACTTTTTCAATAAAAGTTAGTTTCCTCAGCTAAAACTATGAAGAGGAGAATACTATTATTTCATGGATGTGATTATACTAAGATAAATCTTTCTATATCTGGCATATTGCAGGTACTCAATTCATATTCTGGGTATTGTTTTGCTTTTGAAACACATAGTTAAATTAATACCCCCATATAAATTAAGAAAGACATGGACTTTATGGACGCCACCTGTCTGTTTCCATTTCTTAGGTTCAAGACAAGTACCCAAGGCTGGGTACTTATGTAAATGATGGGGGGAGGTAGGACAGGCTGGTTGCTCAACTGAAACAGCAGAGCCATGGGAGGAAGCACTTAAACAGTGTGGGAATCCAAAGTTTTAGCTAAGAAAATAATGTTAAGCACTTAGACCAAAGATCGCATACTGAATTTTGAAATGAGAAAAAAAAAATTAGATCAGAAACTAAAGAACTGATATTAGAATGGGCTGTCAATCATGATAGCAATTGAAGCTGTTAAGAACTTGAAGTATGATCAAAAATATAATGTATATGTTTCTGTTTATTTGGCTCCAGGGAAATGAAATGAGGACAAGGCCTGGGAACCTCTACAAAGCAATTGTAAAGAACTTTATACCGAGACTGGGTAACCAGTGTTAAGCACTACCCCTTCCTGAGAGCTGTGAAATAGTGTCTATTTTTTTTATTAATATACAGGTCATCAGCATTATTCTGTCTTTCCAAATTCCATGGTATTTTCCTTGTGAGATAACAACAATCTACACCCTTTCCTGAATATTGGAAATCATCTATATAGTTCTGTTTGACATAAGTAATCTGAATTTTAAATGTCTTATTTTTAAAATGAGTTAGGAATTTAATTAATACAATGTTCTACTTTAAAACACTCCTAGATATATGCTGAAATGTTTTGGAGATGTTCCCAATGACTTTCTCCCTGTAATACAGAACACACTAAACATCAGGATTCATGCCCTATAACTTCTTCAACAGGATTTCAACACCAGGGAGAGTTGTGTATTTCAGTAACTGTGTTCATGTTACTTTGGCATTTTATTTTTTAGAAGCATGCTTTGGCTAGGAATGTAAACCCAACTGCTAATGTCTTAACCCAATTAGGTTTATTAATAAGGCATGTGACTTAATAACCAGCCATTAATAAAAGGAATCTAAAATAAGCAATATTTCCAATAAGAACAACAAAACTCTAGTGAAGTGTCTAAACATTCTATGTGAGAGCATTTTTCACGGGATGGACCTTTTGGTTTGCCCCTTTGTTTGGCATCTCTCCTTCTCACTAATGCTCTAATGTGCTCCACAGTTGTCTTTAGGAGCCTTAGCTAACATTTTATTTTTAGCTATTTTTTACACTGGATTGTTTTCAGTCAAGCTGGTTTGTTTTCAGTCAAACCAAAATATTCATGGTTTTCTGAAACCTTCTCAGTTCCTCTGCAGATACTTATTATCTATGTAAGCAACTGCTATGCTTCTTATTTGTCCATTTGACTTTTTGTTCCAATTAAGAGAATTTTGAAGTAGATCCGGCTATAGTTTTAACCCTAGTAAATATTCATGGTCTTGGCAAGATGTAGGCAATTTTTGGTATTCCATTCATAGTATAATGGGTCACTTCTTTGGATGCCTTAGCTTTTCTATAATCTGACAGGAAAAAATAATGGCTGTCAGGCAAGAATGATTTCTTATAACCAATACATATAATAAAAAGTGACATAAACCGATATAATGTAATCTATCTTGTATTTATTTTTTTTCTCATTGCTGTAAAGCCTCTATAATGAATGCCTGAACATGTAATATGTGTAATTTCCATTATAATGTATTGGCACCATATTATAGGTGACATTTTTAAAAAATAGTTTCTCTGCTTTTAGTTTGTGTTCAGTTCAAATAGTAAAAAGTCATTCCTTGCTGTTTACTGCCATAGAGAGTTAAAGCAAGCGAAACATGTCATAAAAGATGTATACAATGTAAGCCTAGCTGTATATCATCATTGTGTCATTTGGTTTTCATGTTTAAGCCATTTACATGGATTACCAGGAACAAATTTTAAAATGATGAAAACACTTGGAATATGGTACATGATTCACAATACATCTTTTGTGACCTAAACAAAAATTTTCTAATAGAAAAAAAAGGTTGACTTACAATATTAAGAAATAGTGTATGCTTTTATTTCTAGAATAAACTATTTTGTACTTAAATCTAACATATATTGACTTACTATCATGTGAATGTCAAAGCTGGGGTTCTATTTTTAATTTGCCAGACTATAGGCTTACATTTTGAGATGTTATATGTATTTAATATATTTTAGCTCATGTACATTGCTCCTCTTATTAATAATATTGGAATAACCCCCAGGATGTGGTTTCTGTGAGATGATTGTGCAACACTGGATAACAAGGGTTAGATACGATGCTATTCATGAGTTCTCATCTGGTCTTTAGTCCTTTTCAATGCAAACCTAGCAGCCTTTAGCAAGATTCATTTCTGGCAATTTCCCAGAAGATCTCTCCCTATACCTCTGACTTCACATTATAGACTTGCTGCTCTGGGCTGTCTTCCTAATTCTTATTCTCTCTGGCTTCCAGTTATTCTATTAGGCAGTTGATTTGGGATTTTATAACACTCCTTATCTTTGATACCATCATATTCTTGTATTTCTATATCCTCCCTAGGAAATATTTCCTAAATGTCTACCAAGACTTTTAATGTCAGTCATGTTCTTCCAGTGTCTTACCGCTTAGACTAACTGCTGGCTAGAAAAAAAATGACTTAGCTATTTGACACTTAGAGCCATGCTACACAAAATATATGATTTCATAAGCTACAATCACCTAGGTATCCTTGAACAATGTTTTCATAGTCATTATACAGTGTAGGCTGGCTGTCTATGCCTACCTGTAGGGTCAGAATGTACCCATATGGGTTGCCATGGAGAGGAGAAAGACAACCAGCACAAAGGATATGGTGATTACTAATAAATGAAGGGTCATAACTAATAAATTTATGTCCAGAATTAATGTTCCAGATGGAAAGACCTAAGATTTAGAAATAAGGATTGCTTAGCAGGACCTACTAAAATAGGCTTCAAACCTGGAGGCTTTGAAGCTTAGAATCATGAACAGCAAGTGGGTAAGTATGTCCAATGAGGGAGTGAATCAAGTGTGAAAGGAAGCATGGGGTAAAGAAAGCAGATTCAGCCACATGCCTACAAATGGGGTAGCCCCTTTTGGGAAATTTATTTATAAGGCTCTAAAGGGCATGGGTAAGCTATATTTTTATAGAAGCAAAGATAAATCAAACCTTTGTTAAGCCTTTTCACAAGCTATACATCAGAACAACTAGGTACATGTCTCCTATCAGCTCTTTATCAGTATGCACAGGCCAGTTACTTAACGTCTTTAAGTTTTCATTTCCTCCTGGGTAATTGGAAACAACAAAATTTTTCCTATGTTCCTTGCAATACCATTGTGAGGATCAAATAAAACAACAGAAGTCTAGGGCTTTGGGAGGGATCAAGAGGTTTTGTAAATATAAGCCACTATCATTACTCAAGCAAGATTATGACATCAAGAATTCCTTTTTGAGTTTACCCACCTTTGGAAGATATTGAGAGGCTGATACATGACTCTGCAGAATACAGCAATAACTTCTGAGAAATGTAAAGACCAACCTCAGGAAACAAAATCATTACTGTTCATTTACCTTTGCCAGTGTGGACAGAAAATCAATAAAGCTATGCATATAAAAGCCAAGTATCCTGCTAATACTCCCAAGCAATGAGGAAATTTGGTTGAACAAATGACTATGTATGTCTTTTTCTTGTTCACAGTCCAATAATTAAGTTTTACTTTGATATTATGCAATATAGGTATATATATTATATAATATATATGTAATATAAGTATATATAAGTATGTATATTATATAATATAAGTATATATAATCTATATACAAATTATGTTAAATGCATTTAAATTTATCTTTTTTTAAATGATTTTGTTTATTCATGAGAGACACAGAAGGGGAGAGAGAGAGAGAGAGAGAGAGAGGCAGAGACATAGGCAGAGGGAGAAGCATGCTCCAGGCAGGAAGCCCAATGTGGGACTTGATCTTGGGACTCCAGGATCATGCCCTGGGCCGAAGGCAGGCACCAAACCGCTGAGCCACCCAGGCGTCCCGTAAATTTATCTTTCAAATATTATCTGTCATATTTATATACAAAGTTTGGGTGTTATTTCATAAAACATAGATCTTTTAAAAATATTTTTACTAACATTTATATATATATCAATAGAGTTTGAAAAAATTTTCAAACCCCTTAATATTTTCAAGTGCATTTAAGATCCCAGTGTTGGGAATTCCCTGGGTGGCTCAGTGGTTTGGCATCTGCCTTTGGCCCAGGGCATGACCCTGGAGTCCCGGGATCAAGTCCCACATCAGGCTTCCTGCATGGAGCCTGCTCCTCCTCTCTGTGTCTCTGCCTCTCTCTCTGTGTGTCTCTCATGAATAAATAAATAAAAACTTTAAAAAAATCCAAGTATTATTTTTGGTATAGATGTGCAATATATCTTCAGTTGATATCAGCGTGTGGAGATATGTGTATGTATTAAGAAGTTTTAATTCAAGAGTGCTTCAGCGCTTCATCTCCAGAGAGAAACAAAGTACATCAGCCCTTTCTTAGTTTCTTAATCTAAAAAACAGAGATAATAATTGTTTACCTTTAAAGAATGAAAATCTCCGGTATGTTGTGGGTTAGAATAACTCATATCTTAGAAGACCTGAAACACCTGAGATCATGCCTAAGTCTACCCCTGTTAAGGAACTTCCTGAAAGATAGAGTGGAGGTTTCATTTTTGTCTGTCCTAAGGTCTTGGTCTCAATGAGGAGGGATAAACAAGTTTGGGCCATATCTGAAATATACTTGGGGGAGCAGTGGGGCCCTGATGACAATCTAGGAGAATCAGTTTAGATAGTAGGTATGATTTGGAACCTTGTCTGAACAGGGGAGCAGGTGAAGCCGATTGTGAGTCAATAGGCAGGGCCAAGCGCTGACATGGACAATATGATGTAAGAACTTTTTAGCTTTTCACTTGTGTCTCTCTATGTAGTCAATAGTATTAGTTCCTCTTTCTCACTTGCTAATTTTCCACTTATGTATTACCAAACCTTTGTCTTTAACTATACATTGTTGAAAGATTACTCCTCTACTCTGCGTTAGGAAACTACATTCCCTGTGTCCAGCTGTGTTTGTGAATACTGACTGTCAAGTGCCACTTGGAACTGATGAATACATTTACTGACTTTTCTTTAAACCACTGCTACTTTAATAGTATCTTTGAGGTTTTGCCAGAATGTCTCAAACCATGTGTCTACTTTTTGGACAACAGAAATCTATATAATATTACTTGTCTGACAGCTGATTCTTCGTATACAAAACTGAAAAATGAGCCCTTTAAATATGCCACAAGATGCACTTCATTAATTTTATTTTATTGATTTTTAATCATTTTGTCTTTTTCATCTTTTTTGAAAATTTGGCTCCTCACAGCTAGCAGAGAAATAAAAGTAATAAGCATTCTTACTCACTAAAAACAAAATAATAGGCGTTTTTTAAGCATTAAAACTTGAGACAGTGACAGAAGTAATGATTAAAGGGATGTGTGTGTATGAGTGTGTGTATGTGTGTGTGATATTCCTAGAAATCTAGTTGGAGATTGTTAGAAGATTAGAAATTAAAGGAGGAATCGTTAGCATTATGTTTTACTGCAAATAGCTCTTTTCCAATATAGGTTTTTTTACCAGGCAATTTGGTTAGAGAGACTGTCCTATAGAGGTTAAATGCCCTTTTAAGTGAGAAAGAACTATCAGATAATCAAAATTAGTTGCTTCTCACTAAAATTACCTTGAAATTGCCATGGTTTTTGCCCAAATTGGTTCTTTTTTTCATTCCCAAAATGTCTCATTTTAGGCATGTTATTTAGCCTCTCTGGGTTACATTGTCCTGAAAATAGGATATTAAGATTATCTAAGAGGACTAGATAATTTCTAATAACCTCTGTAGCTCTAAAATGTTACATTCTTTTACTGTTTATTAACCATATTTTTACTGTATTGTTAATGTATGTAATAGATAGTCACATGCACTCACACACACAGTGAGAAGGGATAGTGAGCTTGCCAAGAATCAGTCCAATGAGGTAGGCATCAATGAGACTCACTTCCTGCTGAGCTTCTATTAACTGCTTCTAATTATTTTACTCTTCTGTTAACTTGAACTTGTTTTTCCCTTTATCTTTCTCTAGTGACTATATAAACTTGTATATAATTCTCAGATTTTCAGTTTCATTATTCTTTATCTTTCATTAAAACAGTGAACATGAATAGTGTGAACTATAAAAGACATTCACTTAGGACAGTATCTTTTTCTCAAATATTTAGCATATAAAATAGTGATAGAGTTTATTTTTGTTCAAATTAATTTATTCTAAAATGACATTCCTATGATTTTGTTTGGCAGGATAAAACATTAATTATGATTTTGGACACTCTTACTTCAAATAGGATCTTGAGCCACAGTCTAGGTCAGAGGCAAAAAACAAAAAACAAAAAACAAACAAACAAAAAACCTAGAAAAAAGGAAAAAAAATATAGCACCCTTGCTGTCAGCACTTGATTTTTAGAAACAGTGAGAAAACACAGAGCAGGGGGTAGTTGGGACTGGGAAGGCAATAATCTGTCACTTCCTAGCTGAAAGGTGACCCTTTTAATGACGTATTTGTTAACTTAAGTGACAGAGGCCATGGAGCCAAATCTGGTTGTAATGACATATTAGGCAGACTAATGGTCCACCTGGCTCCTTGCCCCTTGCTCCTTTTAAACCTGGCAGATGTGACTACTAAACCACTCTTTATTCTCAACCTCTACCCCATACATTGAAAAAATCTACTTGGGAAGCAGAGAATATTAAAAGCTTTACTGAAGTATTTATCCAATTTAGCGTCAAGTCAAACTTACTGTATTCTTGGTCTTGTAGTTGTTAGGTTCCTACTTTCTTGCCTCAGCAGCCCATTCTTAGAGCCTACCTCCATTTCTAAGATTTTGACGTTATTAGTGAATTTCATTGATAAGACCTCCTGGTGCCCATTTTTTTTTCCTGTATGTGCCTCTTTCCTGTTTAGATATATGTGCACATACCTCCACTAATTCTTTCCCTTTTGTACACGTTATGCCTGTCAACTCAGAATTTACTACATCCTCAGCCCATGCCCGGATTGACAAGCCTGCATTGACTTTAGCTTATGATACTTCATTCATCCGTGTTCCTCTCTAGTCTCTAAAGAATTTTGGCTGTATTTATATCCCCAGAGTTCCAAATGACCCAACATCTCTGATAGGTCCCTGATTGGCTGATTCTTTCAACACTAAAGGAAGCTAGCTATGTTACCAAAAAGTTGGACACTTGCAAGATATTAAAAAGGGATAAATAAATAAATAAATAAATAAATAAATAAAATGGGTAAAGAAACAGTAATCTCTCTTGAACACTGGAAGTTTCCAAGAGCTGATATTCTCAGGATCTCCCTTATTTTCTCCGTTGTCCCTTTCCTCTTCCATGATCTTTATGAACAGTCATGTCCTGATTTTCTTTGCTGATTTCAATGACTCCAACTCTTCTACTTACTCACTATATGCTTAGACATGTTTCTCAAACTCTCTGTGCTTCATGAGCTATAAAATACAATAAAATTCATTTCTGCCTTGTAAGGTTTCTATGAGAGTTCAATAAATGAATTCAGGTAAAGTGTTTAGAAAGGTGCCTGGAACACGGCAATGCCTGGTGAGTGTTCAGCTGTTAATACAGGAGGGAGGCATACTTGCTTTTGCCATAGTAAAATATTTGGGTTTCAAATTCATTGAAACTCTTGGACAAATTGTCTCTAATCATTAAGACAAGTCCCTCATTTAAATCTATTGTAATGTGGAAGCTCATAAAGACTAGATTTACATAGTTCAGTTTCAGAGTGGTATCACAATTAAAGAAACAGAATGGTTTAACCTCCCAAAGAGGTGGACAAGCCAATAGAGAATACCTAAAACAATGTGTTAAATGCACATTTTAAAATATTTTATGCTAATGCCTAGGCTGGAAGGAACACAAAAGAAAATCTTTGAACTCTAGAAATGACTAGAAAGTCTGAATTCAGAGAGGTAAGTAGGCCTTGAGTGCCATATTTGTCCATTTGTATTTGCTGATCCCCAGTGTTTCAAAGCTTGGGTCTTGATAGGTGTCACAGGAGATAGGAATAAAGCCAGTGTCCTTGAAAGGTGGGAATCACAAAAAGGGATATAAATGTATAACTTATAAAAAAAATTCCTCACTGGCAGTCTAACCCTGCTACTAATTTTCATGAAAAATACAAAATACAAAAGAATACTAATTACTATAAAGCTATTTATTTAAAGTAACTAAGCTCAATTTTGTAGGGATACGTAAATATGCAGTAAAACTGTAAAGTAAACAAGGCAAAGATTAATCATTCAGGGTGGTGGTTTCCTGCAAAGTATATGTATGTGGAATGTGAAACAGGCAGGGCATATACTGAGTCTCAGTAGAATAGATAAGTCAAATGTTCTAGTTCTTAAACTGAGTAATCAGTACACAGGTATTTGTTTCAATATCAGTGTTAACAATTTTTATTTTCACATGTTATACTTGTTCTCTTTATAAAATGATAATAAAAGAGCAAAATAAAGACCTATGTCCTAACAACATAAAAAAATGTCAATATTGCTCAAATCCTTTCAATGGTTTTCAAAAGTCCTAAAAGTAATAGTCCACAGCCACATGAACCCCACCTGCATGCCTGCATGAAATCACATTAATAATGGAGAAAAAGCAGAAGAGAGATCAAAGATGTAGGGAGGTCCATTGGAAGCTGACCCAAACCTTACATCTATATTGTACTGCTCACTCTCCCATCTCTGATACTTAGATTCTCCCTGAACACCTATTTTGAAGTAGATTATTTAAACTGATTTCAGAAAAAAAAAAGCAAAAACAACAACAACAACAACAACAAAAAACAGAACAATACTCTTGCTCTTTCCAAGGTGGAAGGTGGAGAGAGAATTGTCCTTGCAAATATAGGATTTATCATTTTAGCTTATGGGGGCTGTGATAAGACCATGAACATTCCCAGATAAATGACCATTTCATTCATCCAATATGGTCATTCATTCATGTATTTAATAAATGTTTACTAACCACCTGCCACATGTCAGATACTGTTTTATATGCTAGAGATGGATTGGTAAACAAGACACAGTGCTGTCTATACATATTTTATAATCTAGTGGCTAAGATGGGTGAAAAGTAACAAGGGAAAACAAATCTATGAATACATATGTGTTTTTGGATGAAAAATAACCAGAGTAAGGGGATGCACACCAAAGGGAAGAGCTATTGTAGATTTGCTGGCAAGGAAATTTTTTTTTCCCTAAGGAAGAGATTTTTAGACTGAAGCTTGAATTAAATGAGGAGACAATTTATATGTTCTAGACTGAATGAATACAAGTTATACATACCCTAGGAGAGGAACTTGTTTAGCCTGTTCAAAAAGTAGTAAGAAAGCCAGTATTTCTGTAGGTGTATGGGCCAAGGGCAGAAAACCAGGCATAAGAAGTCATCATGGTCCTAGGGGCCAGATCCTGCAGGGCATTTTAGCATAAGGAAAGAATCCTAAAGTTTATTACATGTGTGATGAGAAGCCACTCAATAATTCTGAACAAGGAAGTTACAGATCATGTTCTCTATTTCGGAGGCTAATGTGTGGGGACTAACCTGAAGTTGTCTTGGTGAAGCAGCGGGGAGACTACTTTAGCAGCTACAGCAGAAGTCTAGGCAAGAAAGAACATACCTTGGGCAATGATGTGGCAATGGACTTGTCAGACTTATTCTTGTTTGAGATCTATTTTGCAGGTGGCACATATAATGTGTTGCTATGGTATACAAGAAAAAGAGAGGAGGCAAGGACAATGGTGAGGTTCTGTCATGAGTATCAGGGTTAGTACTGGTGCAATTTGCTGAGAAAAGGAACACTCAAGGAGAAACAGGCTGAGCAGCAGTGTCGGGAGACCAGTTGTGACATGCAAATTCTGAGCTAGTGGAGCTATCACTACACAAGCCTGAAGTTCAGGGTAGAATCTGGGCTAGAGAGAGAATTGGGTGCATCCTGACAACTGAATTGTCCCACGAACCAGATCAGACCTGAGTGAGATCATCTAAAGAGGGAATATGAACACATAAGGGCACTGCTACATGAACAGGCCAGGAGAATGAGAGTGATACCACAGGAGAGACTAGAAATGAGTAGATGTAGGTCAGACAAAAGCCAAGAGGGGGTAGGAAGCTGAAGCCAAGTGAAGAAGTCTCCAGATAATTCCATCATGTGAAAAACATCTTAACACTTAAGGGAGGTAAAGGCTGAGAATTGACCCCCAACTGTGACAAAGATAAAATCACTGGTGACCTGACAAATGGGTTTATGTTTCATACGTGGACAAACACCTGAGTGGAACGAGATAGAGAAAAAGTGAGTTGGGAAAGTGAAGGCTGTGCTCTCTCAGTGAGCTCAGTGCAGCTGCTGCTGCTGCTGCTGCTGCTGCTGCTGCTGCTGCTGACCTGTGAGTGACTTGGGGCTAATGATGCATAGAAGGAAGAACTGCAGGAGCAACAGCTTGAATTAAGAAAAAGGGGCTGGGTACCAGGCACACGTGGAAGGGCTGGCCTTATACAGGAGTAGAAGTGTTCATCCACTGTGGAAGAAGGAATTTAGAGTCTTTGGGTACAGACATGGGCAGAGGTGTGACAGAGTGATGCAGAAATGTCTGATTGCTGCTATATTCTCAAATGAAAGAAAAATCACCTGGAAGAGAGACTAGATCAATGGGATGATGGGATTTGAAAGGAGAGGATAATATATAAAATATATAGAGGGAGAAACACTAAATAGGGAAATACAGTACAATGGCTGGACTGTCTAAAAGTTCCACTTATGAATCATGGGCATACATTTAGAGTGAGATCAGTCAGCATGGCTCTGTGTTGTTCTCTTTGTCAGAGCTCTTAAGGGGCCAACTAAAGAACTGAAACCGAACTTAACTAGAACCAGTATTTGCCAGGCAAGTGTGATGGAGAAAGAAAGGCAAGAGAGTTGAGTGACAACACAAAGAAAGGATTCCAGTGATGGAAAATGGGGCTTAATCTGGGAAAGGAAAGAAGTAAGGATGCTAAAGGAGCAACAGATACTCAAAGGAAAGCTAAAAACCAGAGTGCCCACTTCCTGCTAACTCATATTTGCAATTTTGATTTTGCACCTTTTGGAAATTTTTCACTCACATAAGTGTCTTTTCTTCGAAAAAGAAAAAAAAATGCCTTTAATTACTTCCCTTCATGTTTCCATATTCATTACATGTGTCTTCCCCCAAACTGGAAAGTAGCATAGTTTAAGCTTGTCAAGGAGTTTAGTGAAATAAGCCATGGCATTTGGGATAATATAAAGATTAAAATGGGATATTTGTGTAGGGTACATGTGAAACTAAATGAGATTCTGACAATCCCAAATATGCATGAAAAACTGATGGTTAAGGTCATCCAAAAGGTAATTTTCATGAAGCTTTGAGGACCTGCTGGGAAATGATTTTTCTCAGGGAATAAGAAGCCAAGCAATGATAATTTGACTTACCTCCTGGAGTGCACAAAAAAATAAACTCTATGGCATGGCGTCTATATTTACTTATTTGGATTTGTCACTCAATTCATCCCTTTTGGACTGTTATCTGACAGTGAGGCATTGTAGACAAATATAAGACCAAGAAATAAACAAAAGGGAAAATATCTGATAGAGCAGAACTACTTGTATATCACTGATACACTACCAACGGTGTATTACAACAGAGCCACAATGAACACCAGGGAATAAACAACACCTAGAAAGTGAGCACATACAAGATTTCCCTATAGGACTGCTAGAAATAATTGTTGGGTGTTGACTTTAAGGGAGCCTGAGGTAGGGGCATGAACTGGTACACCTGGGAAGAATTCAGATCTGCTGAAGAAAGCCTAATCAAGCTAGAGTGATGGTATGGGTGAAAGAGTGCTAGTTTGCTGAAAAACAGGTATATCCATTCATTTGTATGTCATATGCTTTTTTGACCTGATAAAATGATTTACAAAGGAATAATCAGGGAAAGGAGGCCCTTAAGAGGTAGTAAGAGACTGCTAATCTGTGAGATGGGCATCTATGCAAACATCCTCAGTAAGTGCCTCTGGTTTATAGATTCCATTCTAGAAAATGTCTGGTGAACTAAAAAGCCTTTTAAAAAAAGACTGAAGTGAATTACAGAATTAGAATAAACTTCTAAGTGCACACTGTATCAATCTCATTTTTAAACAATTGTGGCTGATAAATATTCTTTTAATAATTTCTTTGGTGGGATTTCCTTTTTACAGGGCAGTCGGGTTATAGCAAAAGGAGACTTCTAAGGGAAGAAAGCACTGTTCTTTATGGTCTCCATGAACTATAAAGAGTTAATATAAGCAAAACGTGTTCTGGAGCTCACTTTTAGTACACGGACACATCACACATACACGCATTCTTCAAGCAAAACACATTGATTAAATAGGTGAACACAAATTTCATATTGCAATACCCAAAAATGACTCAGAAATAGTGTTCTTTACTATCATGTTCATGATGAGCATCTACAGGACCTCTCCCAACTCAGTAATTGCTCCAAACCATAGCTCCTTGAAGGCCAGTGAAACTACTCTCCATGTGTCAGCATACAATCCTTCCCAGGTTACATAAGATCCCATAACAATGTATGGGAGGGTTGCCAGGCATATACAGAATGCCCAATTATATTCAAAGTTCACATAAATAATTTTTAGTACAAGTGTGTCCTGCACAATATTTGGGATATAATTATATTTTTAAAAATCTGATTCAAATGTAGCTGTGCAGGCTTTATTTTTATTTGCTACATCTGTCAACTCTACCAAGAAGAGTTCGGGCAAATCCATACCTAAGAACCAACCAACCAAATGAGGGACATAAAGGAGGAAAACCCAAGACTTAGCCCACACTTAGGTCCATTCTCTACCAGCTACAAGTGGAAGTGGAACTTAAAGCTAAGCTTTTGCTAAGTACGTGTGGTTTGGTAGAACATCTTTCTCATGTGCATTTACTATTTTTTTGGCAAATTGGAGGGAGAAAAGAGTTGAATTGTCCACTGGAGTTTCATCTTTCCCAAGGCAGAAATCTTCAAAACAGATCAAGGATTGTCACCAATCAATATTGGTGAAAAATTTGGAGAGAGATTTGCAATATTGCTAAATATCTGATAATTTTATGATTAATAAAAAGGATGATGGAGGTTTTATGGAATTTGTATTTGTGTCCTCAGAATTCAACCAAATTACTGGTAGGCACTAAGAAATACCTGAATAATATAGGTATATTAATATCAATATCTCTTTAAGTTTTTAAACATTTAAATTTGTGTTTTATTTTTAACATTTTGCTATGACTTCTAGCATCATTTAGGAGGTGAAAAAATAGCAAGAAGAAAACAATTTTCCCCCTTAGGAGTTCTTGATTTTTATGATTTTTTTTTATTATGATAGGAACAGAAAGAAAAGAACATGATTTTAACAAGCCAACCCAGTAACATACAAATGAGTGTCATTTCCTTCAAATAAAGGAAAAATGTAATGCATTTTAATAGTGTTCTCATTATTCAAAGCATTTTAGAACTCATGTAGAATCACCATAGGACCCCATCTGAAGTTCTTTTGATTAGTCTCAGCATTTTCTCCATTTAAGATTATAGTTCATTTAAGGAATGACTAGGTCATTTAGAATTATGTCTAGAAAATGGAGTGTTTAATCTAGCTTTGTTTGGTAAAAATAGTTAAAAAGAAATTATATTGACTAGGAATCTGACTTGAAGCAGCAATGTCAAGATACAGGTATATGATATCATAATTTTAAATGTGATACTAGTCAATGACCAACTTGAAGAAATGTGCATATATGATTTTCAAGGTGTTTCATACATAAATTAGTCTATAACTGTAAAAACAGATTTTGGCTGTCACTGAAGCAAGCACTTAAGTCAGAAATCACCTGGGAATCTTGAAAATCATCAGTGGAGGGCCACAGTGAGAGGGAGGCAATAAGATAGTTGACATGATACTTGTGTAGAAGTAGCTCTTTATAAAAGAAATGTCACCTTCTCCCTGGCCTAGTGTCCCTGGTCTTTGGAGGTAAATGGTACTGGATGCCATGGTAACATCTAGAAGTGCCAACTGCTTATGATAGGCATAACAAATGTTTGCAATGTTTTCACAATAGAGCTACAGGGTCTGACGAGGAGAAACCTAACTACAGTTTTGCAAATCTAAAGAATTCATTAGTTGGGAGGAAAATCCCAAAGTGACAGATAGTGATTTATTAGCCAAACTCTGCAGAGTATTATTCTTAATCTGATGAGAAATATTGGACTAAACTATGAAGCTCAGTAGAGTTTCTGTTCTTGTTAAAAAAAAAAAAAGGAAAAGGAAAGTTAGGAGATCTGTTTAAGAACAGTTTATGTGTTGAGGAGCCTGTAACCAAAGACTTTCCAATTCGAATAAAAATATTTCTATGAACTACTATTATTCTGACCTGATTTATTTGGAGGAGAGAGCTTTTTCCCTAATAGACTATATTTTAAAGCAGTTTTGGTTTGCAGAAAAATCGCACAGGAAAAACACATACGGTTTCTCCATCATTAACATCTTGCATTAGTATATTTGTTACAACTGATGAATCCATAGTGATACATTATTACTAACTAACGTCCATAGTTTGCTCTAAGGTTTACTTTCTGTGTTGTGTAATTCTATGGGTTTTGACAAACCCGTAATGCCATGTATCAATCATCACAGTATACAGAATAGTTTCACTGTCCCCAAAATATACTGTGCTCCCTCTGTTCTCTCTCCCTCTCCCTCTGAACCCCTGGCAACCAGTGATCTTTTTACTGTCTCCATCCTTTTACCTTTTGCAGCATGTCATGTAGTTGGAATCATATAGTCTATGGACTTCACAAACTGGCTTCTTTCACTTAGCAGTATGCATTTAAGTCTCCTTTGCATCTTTTCATAGGCTTCCAGTTCACTCTCTTTTATTGCTGAGTAATATGCCATTCTCTGGATGTACTACAGTTTATCAATTTACCAATTGAAGGACATCATGGTTGCTCAAGAGGATGAACTACAAAATCATAATGATCTCTTTAGAACCATCATCTCAATAAATTATCTCTTGTTCTCTAACTTTTAATGTATTTCTTTCCTTGGATATCATCTTTTTTGTTAAGATTTTCATTTATTTATTCATGAAAGACAGAGAGAGAGAGGCAGAGACATAGGCAGAGGGAGAAGCAGGCTCCCTATGGGGAGCCTGATGCGGAACTCGATCCCAGGACCCCAGGATCACAACCTGAGCCAAAGGCAGACCCTCAAGCACTAAGCCATCCAGGCATCCCTCTTGGATATCATCTTTGTCTGGCTATACTTTGTAAGGAACTTTAATGGTCCAGAATATAAGTCTGAAACTTATTATAGTGTTGAGAAATTTTATTACATTCAGTTTCTGCCACACTCCCAGCATCTACCAAACTCAAAAACATAGTCGGCAAAGAAATGTTTCCCTGTTTCCTTCTTTATTTCTTAAATCAGCCTGACTTCCTCATCCTTGCCATTTCTCAGTTTGATTATCACTGATGTATTCTAATTGGTGTTCTCACTCTGGCTTTGCTTTCTCCAAGCTATTCACCACACCTCTACTAGGACCTACCTAACATGATAATTATGACACTTCCTGGTGTAAAATTCTACAGAGATTTCCACTGCCTTCAGGATAAAATCTCAAGTTATAAACACAACATCATAGTCCTTTCTGACAGGGCCAGTGACTCTTCACCATCTTATTATCCTTTGCTTCTGTAATTCCAAACTATATTTGGTTCTTCAGCTAAGCTTCTGGTTTCTTTCACTTACTACTTCTGTTCTCTGAATATTTTCCCTCTCCCTTATCTCTTTACTTTCCAGCACTTATTATGAACACATATGTCTCCTCCACGAAGCACTCCTTGAAGCTCTCAGTGTTTTACAGTACTGTAAAATTGTCTTTAACTTAGCTGTCATAGATCTAATTCCTTGAGAGAAGAATCTGTAAAATGTTTATACTTCCAGTGCCTGTCTATAAATTTGATCCCCATGTACAATCTTTCAAATACATTTTCATGCTCCTGAAATTCTGTGTGGGAGCATAAGAGTTCATCAAAGCAACAAAGACAATAATTAGATACCTAATCAATGCAAACTATTTTACAGTTACAATACATTATAACTCAATGGAATTTATCCCAGAAACATTAACAGTCATGCACAGTTCACATTTATTTTTTCATTCAATTCTCACACCACCAGTCAAGTATGCATTGGCTGCCTGTCTAAAAAACCTGCCCATAGCATCTTAAGTAAATTTTTACCTTTTGTCCCATAACAAGAAGCCCAAATGTCAGTTGTTTTTCAATACCATAGTGACTTAAGCTATTAACAATACTATTGCTAAAATTTTTGGAACAGTAGAATTTACTCTACAGTCAATTCAGTATCCCCTTCGACTCAGAAAAATCTTTCTCAACTTGTTTTTCAACTTAATACACTGATCTCAGGATATATAATGAAAAGAGCTGAAATGCCTCGAAGTTAATGAAGAATACAGTAAGCATACTGTGGAATGAACATTTTTATGACTCATGCACAAAGCACTTGAGGCTAATTATTTTCAGACCAGCCAGTGAATGAAAAGTTGTCCTGAGAGAATACTTAGTTCTATGACCTATGGTGATCCCTCCTTATTCAGAATCTGTGGAGCTACCTCAGAGCTAGTTCTCTTAGGCTTTTCAACCATTGTGGCTCAGAGAGGAATCTAATGAATTAATTTTAAGTTTTCACTGAACCGTGTCCTTTCACTACCTGATCTTACAACATCCAAGGCCAGGACAGGGATGATATGAAAGTTAATTTTCTAGAACTGCCTGGTATGGTTTTTCACAGAGCTAAGGGCAGTCCCAGACCTGAACACTTTGGACCAATCAAAGAAAGCTAAGGGATTTCAAGTTCAGCTTCAGTCTAAAATCTCTGATGTGGGGCCAACAGAAGACAAGAGAGTTAAGTGATTGACTTAATATCTTCTACAAGTGATGCTTGACTTCCCCTAACACACTCACATCCCTATATAAAGCTTTGTCTTTTTTTCTCCCTCAAAACTTGTTTATGCACTGGCTGGCATTTTCTGTAAAGAGATAGCAAATTTGCAGGGCTAGCCTTTTCTTGACGTTTAATCACATTAATTTTCCAAGGAAAAAATAAATGTGAGTTTGAGATTATAGCCTTATGTAATGATGGTACAAATTCATTTGTATCTTAATTTAATAGAGGTCATTAGTGTTAAAAACACCCATTTTCCTTCTGTGTGGCAATTTTGTTGGTAAAAACTGCCTCAGATATTTTAAGTTTTGATTCTTGGTTTTAGAATACAGATAGGATCTGATGACAATGTTCATTAGCCATTACTGGGCAACTAATTTGTCTGATTACAATCCCTTCACCTCTATGAGCCCACTGAGGACATGTTTTGTTCTTTTTTCTGTCTACAGAAATCAATATGCTTGGCCTACAGTAGAATAATCACATTAAATGTCATCAAAAAATGCCGCTAGAATTCAATTTCTGTGAAAGAGTATATATGAAAGTGGAGAGTAGTGGCATCATAGTTAGACAAATGTTTGTTCCAACTCTTGGTGTGACTCAATCAGGAATTTAATCACTCTGAGCCTGAGATCCTTATCTGTGGAATGGGACTAATAATAGCTCACAGGGCTATTATGAATATTAAAGAACCTAATGTCCATACCCTCACCACTCAGTAACTCACAGGAGTTTTACGTGTAAAGTTTCATTATAATGTTTATTTTTATGTTTTATGATTATTATTTACTATTCAGTAAATCAAATTCTGTGTGCATGTGAAAATTTATTTAATGAAAGATTTTCCCTACAAAATACATAAATCAAAGTAAATAAATAAATACATTTATTTATTTAGTGGTTTTCCCTACAAAATAAATAAATCAAAGTAAATAAATAAATACAGTATTTATGCAATGAAGGGTTTTCCCCACAATAAAATAAATCAAGTACAGTAATAATCTACATGTTGCAATAATCCAACTAGACATTTTATTGGACATTGATCAAATTACCCTCTTGAAAAAATTATCCTCTTTATATCTTAAAGGCTTACCTGGATCTTGTATGACTTTTTTGTCCCATGAGAAAAACTGAGTTTAATAAAAATAGTCCCAAATCTATATATACTTTTTGAAGAAATAAATGTCACATATTAGCACAAATAGAATTTAATGCTTACAGAACTTTGTCATGATAACTCTATAGTTGTGCCTCCTGGATATTAATACTGTTATTAAGAGTTTAAGAGGCATCTGATTATTAACCTTCTTCAAACAAGGCTCTTCAATAAGAAACTTATCATTGGAGGTCAGCCCTACCCATCATTTCTACCACAAGAGATCTTTAAAAAGACTGTAACATCTCTCTCTTTAAAGCTTATGCCAAATCATAGGTACAACATTTACTCTGTCCTAACTTCAATATGGTATCCACCCCAGCTCTTCTTAATCAATTGAATAAAAGAAAAACACAGACACACATAGACAAAGATACAGACACACAAACACAGTTATAAGAACAAAGTTGTAATACACAGGTTTGGTAATACTGCCTCGAGAAGGGGATAAAACAGCAATTAAAAAAATGCTTTTGAAACATGTCAAAATTTGTGTTGTCTTACTTGGAGAAGTAAACAGGAGGAAATTTAAGGTATCAAATGCTTATGTTAGAAAAAAAGGAAAGGTCTCAGTGACTTTAGTATCTAGTTAAGAAACTTGAGAGAGAAGAGCTAATAAAATTCAAAGTGGAAGAAAGGAAATAATGCACAAAGAATATAAATTGATGAGAGAAAAAACTAGAAAATCCAAAAATATATAATATGAATAATACATTATAACTCAATGGAATTTATCACAGAAACATAAATTTTTAGAAATCAATCACTGTCAGGGTCCCTGGGGTGGCACAGTCAGTTGAGTGGCTGACTCTTCAGCTCAGTTTGTGATCTTGGGGTCCTATAATCGAGGCCCGTGTCAGGCTCCACACTCATTGGAGAGTCTACTTGAGGATTTTTCTACCTCTCTCTCTGCCCCTCCCCACCCTCTCTCAAATAAATAAATCAATCTTTAAAAAAAATCAATCATTGTCATTTACCATAAAAACAAATGAAAATTATAAAAACTATACAAACACCTCAATCAATGCATAAAAGGCATTTCAAAAAAGTCCAACATCTTTGTTTGAAAAAAAGTCTATCCATATTCTATCCTATCAAAAAATAACCTATATTTATAGAATTTGGATAGACAAGGGAAAAATGCAGCAAAAGTGAGGGTGTTCTAAGGAAAGATATTCAAAGGAGCTAGGGAAGAGAATGTGCTAAGTGGAATATAGCTTATGTAAAAAAGAAAGATGTTTGGGTAAGCTAAACCTGGAATGTGGCATATCTAGCTACTTAAGCAGAGGGCTTTCAATATAAGAGGCATCTCTTGGGGATCCCTGGGTGGCTCAGAGGTTTAGCACCTGCCTTTGGCCCAGGGTGTGATCTTGGAGTCCCAGGATCGAGTCCCACATCAGGCTCCCTGCATAGAGCCTGCTTCTCCCTCGGCCTGTGTCTCTGCCTCTCTCTCTCTCTCTCTCTCTCTCTCTGTGTGTGTGTGTGTGTCATGAATAATTAAATAAAATCTTTAAAAAAAAAAAAAAGAGGCATCTCTTGAAGCGTCTAAGCTCTAGTTGAATGATGAAAATACTGGATCAAAAGGCCCAGCCAGGAGATTGCTATTACAATGCAGTCATGTGGAGATGAGGAAGCAGAGCCTTCAAACTCTTTTCTTTAGACCTAAGACTCACTCTTTTCTGGATTAGTTAATGCTTTTATAATGTTTCATATTATCTCTATCCCTCCCAGCCAGACACAACCTAAAAGAAACTGGCTTCCTATGGGAAGAAGCAGATTTTGCTCAACAGAATCTCTAAAGCCATCCAGCTCACCTTCTCACCTAACTTTCCCTCAGACTTCGGGTTTTAGGCAATCTTTCAGTAAGATGCAAGCTCACATCTCTCTTTTTTCTTTTTTGATAAACAGTCCTGGCCAATTCCAGTCATCTAGTGGTTACAATAATACAATGATAAAATAATAACAACCCAGTCGATCAGACACTCTAGTTTGCCCAGGGTAGTCCTACTTTATCTTTCCTGGTCTAGCATTTGGTGGAGTCAAGCTTTTGTCCTGGATTTTTGTGTTGTTTAATTAAGTATTACTGTCAATGGCTTTAAAATAAGCCAGGACAGGTTTGGGGTGGTGTCAGCTAGAGGTGTTTGAGGTAGAATTTTTATTTTAATGTGGTCAAATTTGAAATACAAATAGCAATGATTTGTCACTTTCACTGATCCCTTCAGATGAAATGTAACTTAGACTCCTTTCAAATGGTGCATGCAGAGAAATGACTGATAAAACTGAGTGCCCTGGGACAGAAGAGCTGTGGACAGTTAGCTCCTTCAATCTCAGTGGAGGTAGGAGAGACAATCACCTCTGCTACATCTGCTAGCTCCTCAGTTCACTAGCTAGAGATGCCATGGGCCATGCTACAGCTTGTGAAGTGCACAAAGCTGATTGGCCACAGATAGGCAAGATCAGGAGGCAACATGGGGAACAGGAGGTTAGAAGTATGTAAAATATGTGTAGAAAGTAGAGAGCAGTTTTAGTAGAGCTCAGACAATAGCCTAAATGTTCTTGTTACTATATGAGACTATGTTTCATAATCTACAACATTAATTTTATTGTTTTGGAGATGCTTTTTATTTTGCAACAAATCCTTTCAGCAACGAAAAATATATACTTAGTAAAAATTTAGGTACTGAATTCCCTTTCTGATGAAAACTGATCATCATGTAATATGCACAAGGCATTTCTAGACCTCTATGTTCAGTGGAACGTATAGATCTGTATAGAGATTGTAGCAATATTACCGACCACATAAAAATCAGAAAATATTAATCTGCTTCAGAACCATCAGCACCTATTTCAAAAGTTAGTGGATAATTTTAGAGGACTATATCCAAAGTTGACTTCTAAACACATGTGGCTACAGAAAGTGTGTTTATATAACAGTCTGTGAAGTATGAATATACCAAATAATTGCTCTTCCAAATTAACGTTGTTCTTCAAGTTATTCTGTGGACATGCAAAACATCATAGTTTTCAATATGTTGGTTCTATTAGCAAAAAACAATTTCACAGTTAAATTATGCCAGTTTTGTATCATTATCATCAGATACATGATAGAAAATTTATTAAAATATTTTATTCAATATATGAAGTTAAAATTTTCTAAATTCATCCTCTTGAAGGTAAGACATCTGTAAATATGGTGGATGCTATAATTCAGTTTGAAAGCTCAACATTACAGATAAATCAATTTTGTTATAGTACCACATATAAATATTTTGGTGAATCAGAATATCATGGTGAAACAATGTTTTTACTATATTAAGAAATCCTTAACGCAGAAATTTATTTGGAACTTATTATGGTGCACACAATTATTATCATGTCCACACAATTTGTATTATTCTAATCAGTCAAGAAAGAATCTGAGGTTGTAAAGATATATATATATATATCCGCCTTTAAAGTCATGAAACTGCAAGTTTTTTTGGACAAAGCAGATATTGAATAAGAAAATCTGCATCAGAGAATATGCACTTTGTCTCTTTGCTTCCTGTCATCCACAGAACTTTAGGATATGAGAAAAACTGAGCATTTGAAGAACTATTTTGCAAATTAACACAACTATCTTATACTATTATGGGATGTTTTCTGACAAGAGAGTTCTGTATTTTAACTGAAAGTTAATTTGAAATATTTAATGAAAGTACTCATGACTAGAGCACCAAAAATCTTCAGTGTTTTAGTTAATTGCAGTTATTGAATTTTAAAAAGCTTGTAAACAGGGCAACATTGATATCTTTTGTTATAATATCAGGGAGGAACTAGCTCAAATTGCATATAAGATATAATTTTGAAAGTCTATAGTTTTCCACTGTAATATTTTGACTTTTAGAGCATCTATTTTAAACTGAAAAAACTTATATTCTGTGGTGAAAATGAATAAAATTAACTTGACCATGATTTAGGAACATTTAATTTTGACATTCAAAAGAATTATAAATACAGATAATTCATTCAACAAGTTTTGTTTTGTTGAAATATTACAAAAAAAGAATGAATAGAGGCAAAAGAGAGTAAACTATGAAAATAATTGTGCTGAAATACTTATACATTGCAATATAAAAATTAGAATTGAAACTATGTTCCACTTAGCAAACTTTGCTCTGCCCTTACTGGAATCTCAGTATCACTAATGAAATCATTCTCAAAAGTTATGGAATACCAAAGAAATTAATTAAAATTATAAACAATTTAAATGTATTAAACATAAAATGCAACTTTGAAAAAGACTTCAATTTTACAAAAAAATCATATTGCAAAAAATTTCCTTCAGAGAAATATGACATAGTATTAAAAAAATATAAAGCTAAGGAACTAATTAAACATATGACTATGAACCAAGAATAATATTTTACTTATATAAATTTTTTGAAATGTTGCTTTAATGTTCATGTCTTTGTATGTGTGTGTGTGTATATATATATATATATATGCATACATATATGTTTATATTCTGGAAGCAATTTTAATTTTGAAATCTGTTTTTGAATAGGTCCACTTAGATCTATGAATTAATTGGCCTATGAATTAATATTTCAAAACTTTTATATTTTACATTATTTTAGCACTTCCTTTATTCTCAAAGATATCTCAATTTAGTTGATAGGATCACCTCATAATCACAGATAATATTAGCTGCTCTACATCTTTAACATACATCCCCATAATCATCAACTTGCTATCTCTGTGCGGAGCATATTATCTTTACTGTTTTATAATGAGCATCCTGGGGAGGAGGGAGGTTAGGACCTGAGATCACACATCTAGTTAGTGGTTCAGTCTATCTGATTTCAAAGCTTTGTCTTTTAGACATTTGTTAAAAATAGAATTCTCACCATCTTACTAAAAGATCATCTTTCAAAGACCCTTTGGTATTGTAATAATGAATTGGTATTCAAAATTAAAATACTTTAGTAAACAATTTCAACTTAAATGTATTATGATCCATTAAAAATGTTTCTAAAGCTTCCATTAATCGACTTACAAAATAGTAAGTCATTAATGATAATAATTACATTAAGAGATAAGATAAGCAACTGTTGACAAAATTAAAGTTAAAATATTGTAGTTGTACAGTTTTATTAAAGAACAAACCCCAGAATGTGTAAGATCTCCCAAAATGCTATTTTGCTGTATTCATTTCTAATCGATAGTTTTTATTTTGTTTAGCCATTGTGCTGTTTTAATTAGACATGTAAATACTGTAGAAGAAATCTTCAACACTTGTCTGACCATATTCAAGTAAATATTTTAACACAGTTTGATATTTTCCCTGAGAAAGTTAAAGCAATTTAAGAGTTTAATACTATCCATGAAGAAATATGTGTCTAACAAAAATGTCTGGATATTTATGAGTTTGGGTCTGAGATCAAAATAGAAAAATAAGGAGGTGCTTAGGTGGTTCAGTTGGCTAAATATCTGCCTTGGGCTCCCATCATTATGTCAGGGTCCTGGGACTCAACTCCACATTAGACTCTGTGTTCATTATGGAGTCTGCTTCTCCCTCTCCCTCTGTGATTTCTCACTCTCAAATAAATAAATAAAACCTTTTTTAAAAATGGTAAAATAAGAATGGTCCAGGAACTCACAATATTTTCCAATTCAAAGTATATAATATACTCCTAAAACTTCTTTAAAATGAGGATATTAAGGCTACTAAACCTATAAAATGTTGAACACAGGATACAGTATTAATGTAAGAAACTGTGTTTTATGTTGTATGCTTTTTTAACTTTTTAAGTTATCCTCTTTTTTTCTTTAAAGATATATAGAACTACACTCAAACCTCTGCTCCATCATTTGCTAGTTATATGCATAAGAATGTTTTACTCACCTTAGTATTCCAATGAATAGAATAATACCAACTCTGCAGGGTCATTGTAAAGATTAATACTCAGCATTTGGCACTTGCACACCACTCACGAAAGAGCTGTTGTTACTCTCATAATTGTACCTGCAGGATTTTATAATGACACTTGCTTAATAGGATAGAATTGTAGAGGTCCCCCAGATCAATCTTTAGACCAATGTAGAAATTTTTCCCACAGCATGTTTCTTTTTAAACATTATTTATTTATTTATTTTTATCCATGATAGACACAGAAGAGAGAGAGAGAGGCAGAGACACAGACAGAGGGAGAAGCAGGCTCCATGCCCGGAGCCCGATGTGGGACTCGATTCTGGGACTCCAGGACCGCGCCCTGGGCCAAAGGCAGGCGCTAAACCGCTGAGCCACCCAGGGATGCCCTCCCACAGCATGCTTCTAAGCAAAAAAATATATGTATTTTAAGAGAAGTTGTCACATGGAAGGAGAAGGTTCTGTGTTGCTTGAGAGAGCAGAACTAGAAAGTTCTAGGAAAAGTTTCACCAAATATGATCCTATCTCAGCCAAATGAAAAATAATCTGACAACCAGAGCTTGCTAAAAGTGAATGGTGTTTTTTGGAAAATAGTGAGTTCCCTATCACAGTATGTATTCAAGTAGAAGCCATCTGGAATTTAGGGGAGGACTGTAGAGGGGATTTATAGTTCTGTCATTAAAAGTGATACAACAAAGATGTTAGCGTATTTCATTTTGGTTTTCTTTTCCTTCCTGAAACACATGGGCAAACTCACTAAATTGAATCTCCTGATTTAATTTCTGATGCATGAAGTCCAAAGAGCTTCATAAGATAATGTAGCCCTTGCTTCTCCTTCTCCACACTTCTATCCTTTGGGTTTTTTTTGGGGGGGGGGGGGGAGGGGAGTGGGTTTTTTTTTTTTTCACTTTTATCCCTTGAATATCATTCCTTGAACATCCCACTCCTCTCATATGGAACTTTTAAAAATTCTCCAAGTAAATCAGACTTTTTGACACCTGTGTGTGTTTACTGGGGTTTCTCTACCTATATCCCCTTTTCCCTTCCTTTCCTGTTTACCCAGCAATATCCACTACTGCAACTCCACTGAAAGTTCAACTTAAATATGAAGACTTTCCTCACTCCTGACCAAAAAGAAATAAGTTTTGAGCAAAGGGACAGAAATTGAAGAAAACAAACAGTTCAGGGAAGGTAGTCAGAAGCACCATCTGGAGAAATAGCCCAAGTTGGACAATGCAGGAATAGTAACTTGACCCATAGAGTCTAAGGGTTTGGGTGACCTATTTATTTAGTACCTGCAGTATCCAGCACAGTGCTTGACACATTAATTAAAAATAAATCACTTTCAAGCTATCTCACCTTTCAAACAGGGGTGAGAAACTTCACAAGTTGTTTTTATTTTTATTATTTGTTTGTTGTGGAGATTAATTTTAATTAGTGTGAGTAAAGGAGAGACCTGAAGAAATGTAGTATTAGTGGTTGGGGTCCCTTTTGTCTCAGAAATAAATGTTTTGTTCTCGTAAACGTGAATTTGCCATTTAGTACAGGCATATTTCCTAAGAAATATTATTTTTTACTTTATCATATGTCTACCTGAATATATACACCAAGCTTTATCGAGGCAATTATTGGCCTGGACCAAAGGATCAGGCTTCCTTAAGTGTCCAAGCCCCTGTTTCAAGAACACTGTGACTGTCAAGTCCAGTGAGAAGAGGGTTCTTTTAAGAAGTCACTTAGGCACAGAATCCAGGCTCCTTGACTTCAGTCAAGTGTGTTTTGTACCAGGCATGGGTGTGTGCTTATAGAGCCTACTGGAATGGGGGAGCTATCTCAGGGCAAAAGCCAATATTAGAGGGAAAAATAATTTTCCCTCTACACTTCTAGATTATTGGCTAAGACCTCCAGTAAGAGCAAACAAACAAACAAAAACGAAACCATGAGATGAACAGAAGTTTAACAACATGTGTACTTCCTAGATTCATGAAAGATATCCAAAAAAAAAAAAGTAAGTAACTTCAGAAATGGCCCAAGCCATCACCTTTAATACGTTCTCCAGCTAAAAGCAAAAAGAAGATGTTGGGCAAGAGGAAGTCAATAATGGAATGTTATAAAAACAAAACAAAACAAAACAAATTAAAAAGGGATATGGTTGTTCAGATTTAAGTCTGTTGCCTTTTCCATTGATAAGTTTCTAGAAACTTATTCATCCTCCTCTTCCTTATTCATCCTCCTCTTCCAGCTATCGAGGATACACCCATAGCAAATGATTTCTCCTTGTAAATGTAAATGTCATTTTCAAAAGGGTACTTCTATCTAGTTTATAGAGCTTTCCCTACATCCGCTCTTTCTTAAATAATCAGCATGCAATAATCCTTCTGCCAAAGAGACATATTTTGGGAGAAAATCCTGTTCCCCTTCAGAATGCTTTACTCTATTTACAATTCCTGACTTGAGTTACACTGGCCATATGGGAGAATTATTTATTTTTTAAGTTAATATATAATTTTATTTTCTTTATAGATTAATTGATTTGCAAGGGAAAAAGAATTAAAACATTATTTTGAGGGAAGAACAGAGTTATTAGTATTTTACTCACTTCCTCATTCATTCATACAAATACTGAATGCCTTCCATAGACCAGGCCCTGGGTGAGTCATTGGAAAAAAAAAAAAAAACAGTGGAGAAGAAAACAGGACTCTTCCCTCCTGAGGTGCCCAACATAACAAGAGGGAGACATGTTCATCAACTTTGTTCACTTCATTCTTCTATTTATTCAAAAAAGAATTCACTGAGTGACTGCTAGTACTTTCTTTATACTAAACTCTATGGCCTACTCTTACTATTCTTGGGTTATGCTAGTAGAGAACTGAGAGACGCTGTCTGCCTAAATGAGCAGAATGGTTTCCTCTCATTTATTTAATGTTCTGTCATTGACGCATGTGTGTTGATTTTATTTTCTAGGATGCAAAGGGGAAGGAACAAAAGCAGAGAAAGATTATGTTTTTATTTTACAGAATCAGCAGTTCCAGTGATGGAAATGCCCAGCTAGGTATTTCACGTGATAACCCCTTACATGAGCCAGTCTGAACCAGAATGGAGCTGAAGACCTGCGCAGAAGCTCCCAAGGTATCCTAAGGTTGTCTTTAGCTCATTGTAATACTAAGATCTCCTTCTATCAGTGGAGTTTTCTGCCATTTTTTGAACATTCAGCATATGCACTAGCTCTTGACATGTTGGGCATGCACAGCTGAATCAAAATGCCTAAGTAATGGAATATGCATAAGTTCCTTAATATATATGCAAGTTCTCTGTCCCCTAATATCTAGAATAAAAGCTTTTCATATTAACCCCATGGGGAGACAATGCTTCAGGAGCTCTTTCTATCTCCTTGAAAGAGGATGTTAACTTTCTCTATTTTGATCTTACTCTGTACTTTTTAATTAAGATCTTTCCAGTTTATCTTTTAATTCAGGCAAAAGACCCTGTGGGCAAAGTATCCTATGATGGGAACCAAAACTACCCCCTCACAAAATAACAATTGTCCTGAGCCACCAAGACCCCACACAATTGATACCAGTGCAATGATCAACCTGACCTTTACTGCCAGCTGCATGTACTTACCCACGTTTGTCCCACATTTTCCTTATATAAACCTAGAAGTATTTTCAGCACTTTGGAGATAGCCTTTGGGACACTAATCCACTGCCTTCCAGTGTTGGCTTCATTGAAAAGCAATTTCTTTCCTATTTCACCACCACTTGTCTCTCTGCCTTTGGATTTTGTCAACGGTAAGTGGCTTTACCTCATCTGTCTGGTACCCCAGGAACCAGGTGTTCTTATACTCTTGGGCCCCAGTTATATCCTTACTTATCACAGGTAAAAAAAGTTTTTTGTTTCCAACATTTTCTTGAGCTATGTTTAATTTAATGAACCTGATGGAGGCTGGAAGATGGTGGAATAGGAAGACTCTCATAGAAGGATGCAACTAGGTAACATAACAAGGTATGTGATGCAGAAATGATTCTAAGACTGGAAGAACAAACTCCACAACTAAAGGTAGTGAAGAGACCACATCAAAGCAGGTAGGAAGGATGAAGATATGGTTTAGAAGTGAAACAATTAATGGCCTTCCAGTTGGGGAGGGAGCCAGTGGTGCAGAGAAAGGCAAAAAATAGACCATCACACAGGGGAGTCCATACAAGGAAGATGAATCCACATATAACATTTGGCAAGAGGGACCAAATTTCCTAAGTGCTTAGAAACCTGCTGATTCGCAGGACTTAAAGCCTGAGATTTTAAAAATCAGTGGACTCAGCTCTGAGAGAGCTCAGTGTATTAGGAAGTGGAGTCCCTGCCCTTAAAGCTATAGCATAGCAAATAGCCTGTGGAGATACAGCACAGAAACAGTAGTTTGAAAGATGCCTGAGGCACAGAGGAGGGAAAATGATTTACTCATCACAGAGTGAAGAGGCAGGGATCACAGAAAGACCCCTCCAGGAACAAAGGATCTGGTAGGTGCTATTTTCTTCTCCCACCCCTCAGCATTAGCAGACAGGCCACTTGTGAACATTAGCACAGCACAGACGCTGGCTACTTGACTTGCTCACACCAAGCTCTAGCCCACCTATCTGCAGATCCACCCTTTCCAGTCATTCACACCTTCTGGTGCTGCAGGGCCCCTCCCCAAAAGACAGTGCGAACCTCACTAACAGGGCATCTCCTCACCCTCACCCTTTTTTTTGAGGCCTTTGTTCCCATGGTGGCTGAGGGTAGGCCACATTTCACAAGCAGACCAACACCACCTTGTTAAAATGCACTTCACTGGGCCAGGGACCACACCCTGTCCACAACAAGCATACAGAGCTTCTATGGACAACTGAACTAAAGGAAAGAGAGGCCAACACTCAACCGCAGGGAACAGGGCATCACACATGGGAGACATTCCCTAAAGCACCAGGTCCTGGGAATCTGGGGACACTGCACTACAGGGTACTGCAGGACCTCTTCTTTGAAAGGCCATTATCTTCAAGAGTGAGAGACATGGCTAATTTTACTAACACACAGAAACAGACACAGAGAGTCAGACAAAATGAGGAGACAGATGAATATATCCCCCAAAAAATAACAGGTTGAAACCACAGCAAGAGACCTAAGTGAAACAGATATAAGAAATATGCCTTGATAGAGAATTTAAAGTAATGATCATAAATTTATTTAATTTAATGTACCTCAAGAAGTGATCCCTTGAATTCATAACAGTATTACACAAGCCTGGATTTTAATTCTACTCATGCTGCTTTAGGTTTGCTCCTTCCTTACCCAAACCTTTATACTCCACCAACCTTCTTTTCATACCGTTCTCCTCACAATACTTTTGTCACACAGCTAACCATGTTTCAGTTCCTGATGAAGCCTTCAACACTCAGGAGCCGTGGGATTCTTCCCCTGTGTACTGTGCTGCTGAAATAAGCATCCTTCAACAAACAAAAATAATTTAAAAATAGCTTAAGAGTTTTTTCAATTGGGGTACCTGGGTGGCTCAGTGGATGAGCATCTGCCTTTGGCTTAGGTCATGACTGCAGGGTCCTGGGGTCAAGTCCTGCATCAAACTCCCTGCAGGGAGCCTGCTTCTCCCTCTGCCTATGTCTCTGCCTCTCTCTCTGTGTCTCTCATGAATAAATAAATAAAATCTTAAAAATAAAAGTTTATTGAATTTACAAGAACAGCAGAGGATTGATCCCTTGATAATTCATGGCAAAACTTAGAATCATTTTCTCCATCCCTTCATATACATATGAGCACTTGAACCCACAAACCCCAGGGATATTTGTCTGCAAATTTCTCTTTTCTGTCAACCACAACTTTGTTCCATGTCCTCCTCACCCAGCCTATTCATGATGTGTCCTTTTCCCACATACTGACAGATGAATTATTTTGCTCTTTGCTGATGACTTGGCTTTTACAATGAAAAATAAATCGGAAGACTCTGGACTTCATCCCTCATCCATTCACTGTTACTGCCTGATAGTAGCCATGAAACCCAGCTTGAACTGGTGGGGTGAGGTAGGGTGGGGAGGTGGCTGAGTGGAAAAGTACTGGGAGTCATTAGGAGAGGATGGAGTTTGGTGAAGGTCATTTGGCTTTCTGTGTTTGCTAATTGGCACCCATGGAAGTTAGGCTCCTTCCTTCTTCCTTGCCACAGAGACTGGGGAAAGAGGCTTTTTCTTTCTTTCTTTCTTTCTTTCTTTCTTTCTTTCTTTCTTTCTTTCTTTCTTCTTTCTTTCTTTCTTTTTCTTTCTCTTTCTTTCTTTCTTTCTTTCTTCTTTCTTTCTCTTTCTTTCTTTCTTTCTTTCTTTCTTTCTTTCTTTCTTTCTTTTTTTCTTTCGAGGCTTTCTCTTTCTTGATTAGATTTCAAAAGGATGGTTCACAGTGTCTGAACGTAATAGTCAATAAATGTTGAATTCATGAGTGGGTCCATTTCATTAGGGATGGCAATAATACTACCACCTAATATTGCTGAGGTCTATTTGGGCATTGCATCTAAAGAAGTCAGCTTAAGGCCAGATAATTTTGGGACAGCTTCCCTACCACCCCACCAAATATATGCCACTGTGGTATCTGGAATATTTTGAGCTGTAGATACTTGAGACCTTGAGGGCTTAAGAGAAGTTTTTGCTCCTCCTTTAACCACAAACAAGAATCTAAACTGGGGGCCTTTCCCAGACTGCTTATTAGCAGAGATAAATTTTATCTGACTCACCCAACTGTATGATAGGGCAAATATCTAATTACAAAATATGCTCTTTTTATTGCCCTGTGAAGTACATTCCTTTCCTCTAAAATCCAAGACTCTACCCCTTCTTCTTAGTTCAGAATAGCCATATGTACTCCATTTTGCCTGTCTTTGGAATTCCCATGCCTATGTAGATTCCCCAGTATATAGGCTTATTAAACTTGATTTTCTACTGTTAAATCTCTCTCATGTCAATTTGATTCTTAGTCCAGCTAGAAGGACCTTTGAGAGGACAGGATTTCTTGCTCCTCAACAGGCTAAAATACAGAAAGCACTCAGTAAAAGTTACATATATTTTGGCAGCAAAACTATCTTAAAAAAACAGTTGAAAGACTCCACCCACTTTATAACTTGTTCCCTTTCAAACAAGGGATTTAATAAGGACCACATTTTAAATTATCTTGAAAAGATCATTCAATATATTTCATTCAGTGAAAGAAATCAAAAGCCAAAATGTGTTATTATAGCAAATGTTTATTAAAGTGGGTGGTGGATGATGAAAATCTAGATATTTCCAGAGGAAAAACACAACTGTTTCTCAAGAAAAGGCCAAAGAGCTTATTTTTAATTGAATTATAGGATTTGTAGTTAAGATTGAGGGCTGAGCTACAGACATGATTTATCTTCCATTTAGCAAAATGCCTGATTCATTAGCTCATGAAATGTTAATTACTCATTTATTTTAAATTAGTTTAAATATGAGCTCCCCATGGGCTGACAGTTGTCTAAATTCTACAGCAAGTATTAAAATATGCCATGTATACCCTGCAACATTCCCACCACACTGCTTAGTGAAGGCATTTAAAGATTCCTTTTACTAATTACCATTGGTCCTAAAGGAATTCTCCTGATGCAGTAGGAAGTGGTTTGTATGGCTAGAACTTTACTTTTATAAATACAATTAAAGGCACACTTTATATTGATGCTGTTTCCATATCTGGTCTAATTGTCTACCATGGCCTTGTAATGTGGTCAGTGTTAAAGTGGCAGTCAGCATAGTGGTTCTGAGCCCAGGTTCTAATTCCAGTTCTACCCTTCATGAGCAATGGGACATGGAGCAAGTACTAGCCTACATGTGACTCAGTTTCCTTCACCCTAAATAACAGATAATAATAGCACCAACCTCACAGAAGTATTGGAAGGATTAAAAAGATACCTACCATTGTGCCTAGAATATACTGATTTTCCATAAGGTGTTCATTATTTCCTGCTCAAGGAATTCTGGCATGGAGTAGACCTGTTCTCCCACCCTGGAGCACTAAGCAACTGGATATAGGTTTGTTGGTTTAGTAGAGTCTTCCTTTGGGGGGAAGGCAGCTCATTAAAATGTAATGCTCTGATTCTTCTATCAAATGATGGGCTGTTGTGTTTACTTTGTGGTGTTCCTTCATTCCTTCCTAGAAAGTGTTTGATTTCCTTTCCGGAAGACGTGCTTATTATGTAGAGTGCCTTCCATTCATCTACTGTCTAAGCATAGGTCTCAGGAGCCAAGTCCTTGTCCTAATAGCTTCATTGAATTCTCCCCTGATTAACCCATGGTAAATGCTCCCTCCTACAAACTCCGGTTGTGGCCCATTATTTAAAGTGCATGTGTTTCTTAACTATGTCTGGCTAATGCTAGGTTTGTGTTGGTTTATTCTAAAGCTCCAATATTTGAAGTGCACATGCCTTGTCTCTCCAGCTGTACTGTGAGCTCCCTCAAAAATGGGACTGAGTAACACAGTTCTTACTTCATCAATTTATTTACACATAAGGCAATAAATAGATCTACATAAATTCTCATGTGTGATCATGACATACATGTTCTTGTTTGGGGATAGTATTTTTCTTTTTTCTCTTTTCTGTATGTCTTTCCCCTCTCATTTTCCTCTCTCCTTCACATGGATTATAGTAGGATACCTAGATACCTGTTCTTCATTTACAATTCAGTGTGAAATTCAGTGAAATCTTTGCATCAGTGGACTCAATATTTCCTTCAATAGCCCCTCTCACAAATCAATGTAAAGTGAAACTGTTTATAGTTTTAACACGTTTCTTCATTTATTCATTCAACCCTCTAAGAAAGTATACATCAAGTGATATATAATATAAATTAAAATGTCACATCATACATATTTTTCTGCATCTTGAATTTCTCTTAGCTGGTAACTCCTCTAACTTGTTCCATTTAATCTGATATATATTCCTTGGTGAGAGCAGAAGTCAGCCGTTTTCCTGCTGAGAGGCCATTCATTTGATTTCCATCTTTTTTGTCATGCCAACTATATACTGTGGTAAACATTCCTGTCCACCTGACCTCAAATACCAATGTTTTCCCTTTTATGGAAAAGATTTCCATGAATGAGCTTGATGTGTCAAAGAAAATCAATTTTAATAGAGCCTGCCCAATTGTTTTTCCAAATTCTTATAATGCTTTATTTTCCATCAGTAACCTATGTGACATTATTACTCCATGGCCCCCTCATGAATAGATGTTACACTTTTTTTTTTTTAATCAATTTCCTCTTTCTACCATCCTTTGTTATTCTTATGGTCACTCAATTTGTCTAAATGTGAGGATAGGAAAATCTTCCATTGCAATTATATTTCTAGTCAATTTTTGCATTTCTTTGTAATCTTTTGCTATTATGTTTATGAACTGCATATTGACGGCTAACATATTTTCTTAATAAACTGCACTTTTATATTATATTTCATATTTGTTTATCCTGTTTAGTGACTTTAAAACTTAAATTCCTAATAATCTGATACTGATTTTTCACTCTTTCTTTACATTTTCCTGTTTTTAATATTTTGTTTCTCTTTGTCTGGTATCCCTTCAATTGTGTTCTTTAATTATTCATTTTAAATGTGTTTCTTAAAAATAGCTGATAGCTATATTTTGCTTTGTAAATTCACAATATATAAATAAAATCACTGATGTGGATAGGAAAACAAAATGTGTTTAAAATATTGGTACCCACAAGCACATGATTCTAAAGGAGAAAGCTTTTATTATAGCTGTTGTTACTTTCTGGGTCAGCTCAAAAAGTCTTGTTTATTTTGGAAAATATATGTTAATGGGCAAAATGAAAAGGAAAGTAGAAGACTGCAAAAAAGAAAGATTTGGTGATATCACAAGAACTGAACAGCTTTCCTCCAGCTCACAGACCAAACTATCAAATTCCTACATCAACTTTCTGTGTGACCCTACAGACAGCTGTGTACAAGATGTCCTTGGACTCTATGGTAGAGTGGCCAGATCTAGCAAAGAGAAATATGTTAAATTTGAATTTCAGATAAATAATGAATATTATTTTCTTAAGATTTATTTATTTATTTGTGATAGAGAGAGCACATGCAGGGGTGGGAGGGGAGAGTTTCAAGTAGACTCTGTCCTGAGTGTAGAGCCTGCAGTGAGGCTCAATCTCATAACCCTGAGATCATGACATGAACCAAAATCAAGAGATGGGTGCTCAACCAACTGCACTACCCGGGCACTCCAACAATGAATACTTTTTTTTTTTTTTTTTTTTACTGTGTGTTCCATGCAATACTTGGGACGTATTTAAACTAAAATAAAGAAAAAAATATGTATATTGCTTATGTGAAATTGAGATTGAACCGGGTGTTCTGTATTTTTATCAAGCCACCCTATTCTAAGGGAATCTCATTACAGGGCTTTCTTTATGGCTTTATCTAGGAGCCTCCAGTGCACTAGACAGTGAGTAGCACATCCTGGGAAGACCCTGGCACTCAGACACTTGTAGAGAGTACCTCTTAGAGTGGGAAAACAATACCCTTTGGCATTGACCCTGTGTACATTTGGTCCCTGAAGCCCCACATGCCGAGAGGAACTAGCAACTGGACCACATCTTCCATGACTCTGAAAGCTAGAGGAATCAGAACAGGTAGGCTTCCTCCAGGTATTGCAGCTGCAAACTGGCAATATGCCTGACTCCATATCTGAGGCCAGGCCTCAGGGGAGAAGAAGCCAGTTGGAATTCTACAACTGGCATACTGTAACCATACCCTCTGACTATTATGCTTGAGCCCTAAAATGTTAAAAAAAATAGAGACCTAACCACCCTCTTGGCACCTGAGAATGTCAGAACGCACAGAACACATGTAAGGAAAAGCTGAAAATCCACACTTAAAGTAATAATAATGGAACTTAAAAAAAATTAAAGTTCAACACACCAATCCAATTTAACATAACTGTTCATAGTTTAACAAGTCAGTGGATGAACTAAAATTGGAAAGGACAGTGTTGAAAGCTACGTTAATGGCCTAGAAGGTAAAATAGGAGAAAACTACCTCAGAGTGGAGGCAAAGAATAGAGAGAAAGAATAAAGAGGAAAAAAGAATTTAACATTGAATCATGAGAGCTGCTCAAGGAAAAAAAAGATGGAGGAGAGGCATTAACTATATCATAAGAGACAACCATATCCCTAAATTGAAGAAAGTGCTAAGTTCATAGATGCAAAGATTTCACTGAATTGTAGAGGAAAGGTACTTATCTAGGTATAACACTATTACCCATGCAAAAGAGACAGGGGTAACAATGACATTGCGTACTTCATTTGCAGCACTGGAGGCTAGAAGTAGTGGACGGCATTATTACCTGTGGGCTGCTAGGAAAGTCAGACTTGAGCTCTCAGGAGATTACATGAAGATTTCCAACTTATTTGGGTCTTTACCTTCATAAGTTTACAGGCCCAGACACCAGGACTTTGACTTGTGGGAGACCAGAATAAGTCACCCCAAAATACGCTTCTTTGGCATGAATATAATTTTGAACTGATTATTTTGAAAAATGGCAGGCACAGGAGAAGCTCTGAAGATGAACTGAGTGTCCCTGTGTAAGGGAAATTTACATTTTGTAAAGGAAATATCCACTTGTAGGGGTGTTTCTCTCTCTGTACCAGGAAGAGAAGGATGACTCTCCATCACAGAAGATACCACTCAAATCTGCATAGCAACCTTTACTCTTGTTTGCTACACTTTTCTTGGTTTCCTTCTTACACCCTGCCTCCCTGTTCTTAGCTTAAGATATATGTGCCTAAGTTATAAACTTCCCTTTGAGCTACTCATGCCTGAATTACTCCCATGTATCTATGAGACATACAGAGTAATACATTTCTGTTTATTTTACTCTTGTTAACCTGACTTTTGTTATAGAAACCCAGTAGAGAATCTAGAAGGGTCGAATCAAAAACGATTTTTTCTCCTCTACATATTCAACCAGGGACATCCACCTCTGTCTCCCTTAGTGGCTACAGATGAGACACCTGTTTCTCTTAGGGCCTGTTTCTCTTGTCTGGACCATTCTCTGGACTTCCAACTCAAACCAGAGATTTACTCTGTGCCTGCATGGAAGATACTTTATACATGACTTCTGTTTAAAATTTAGGAATGTCTCGTCCTGTGATACCACCTATCCCAGCCAGCCTTAGTTATCCTCCATATCATCACTGCATCCCAATGCTGCCCTATTCATTCTTTCCAATCTCTATGTGTTCCTATTCACCTATTTTCTATTTTCATGATTAACTATTCACAGAATATTCCCTCCCCCTAGCTCTTGTTTGAGGATACTATTTCCCCAGAAGCTCTATTATGCTAAATGCTGCTATTTTCCAAAAATCTCTGGTTTGGGAGAGGATCAAAAGCCTTGCTCCTCAGTGCTTTTCCAGTTCATTACACTTCTGCTTTCCTGTATCCATCCCCACTCCTCTGCCCACAGTCATCTGGCTACACTACCCATTTCTCCCACCTGGTCCCTTTCACATGCTGACCTCCTGGTCATTTCTCCCAAATTAGTTGAAAGCATTAGCATCTAGCTCACATTCCCTTCTAATGACTAAATATTTAAACCTATATGGTCATTTCTGTGAAAATATTTTATTCAATGTTTGTAATTTCTTAAGGTTTTCCAAAAGACATAGAACTATTTTAATTGTTTAGCACTCCATAAACTCAACAAGAGAGCAAAGAAAACACACAGAGCCAATGTTTTAAGCATTATTGGGAGACAAGGAAATGCAACTTTATAATTACCTGTAAGCAGAGAAAAAAAAAAACCCTAATGGCATGCTCACTACCAACTCTGTGCTGCAAATCTGTGGGTAGAGAGAGCAGAAGAAGACCAGTAATTCTCCATGAGTAAGAATAGAAGAGAATGAAAGACTGAGATGAAGCATAAGACAAAATCATTCAGAAAGAAAATGCTCAGCCATAAGTGATAACATATTGAACATATGTCAGAATGGTAGCTCACGGAACTGACTACAGGAAAGGGACTTGAAAGTGCATAGAACCAGGAGGGGCAGCCTCAAAGATGTGTTGCTTCTGAAACAGAATCAGATATATTAAGAAGGTGTAACGTTTAGAGGCAAAACAGTAAGTACAAAAGAGTTTGGCAAAAATAAGGATCTTGTAGAAATGAAAGAGAAATATAATAGTCCACTCAAGGATGGGATTCATCCAACTAAAGATGAGATTCATCCAACTAAAGATGATTGAAAATGTTGACAAGTAAGAAATGGTAACTTCCATGACTATTTCATACTTTCCTTCATGAGTATTTCATATAGTGTAGCAAAGGGTAAAGCCAGGATGAGGTTAGAGGCAGAATCAGAATGTGTGTAGTATATATGTGTATGCACACATGTTATGTGTACATGTTTATACACATCCACGTATTTCCTAGTTCTGTCTGTCAAAAGATACATATATGGGGAAAGAAAGAACACATTATAAAGCAAATGGTAAAAATAGATAAATTAGGTTAAGAGGTACATACATGTTTTCTTTGTGCTAGTCTTATTCATACGGGTCCAGTTTGAAATTATTTCCTAATAAAATTTCATACACATAAAAAGCAGTAACTCTTTTAAGTTTACCAAAGACCTCAACTTCTAGAGGGAAAAGGAGTTAAAATACATTTAAAAGCCTGATGGAGGGGAGCCTGGGGAGATTAGTGGTTGAGCATCTGCCTTTGGCTCGGGTTGTAATCCCGGGGTCCTGGGTTTGAGTCCTGCATCAGGCTCCTCGCATGGAGCCTGCTTCTCCCTCTGCCTATGTTTCTGCCTCTCTCTGTGTGTCTCTCATGAATAAATAATTAAAATCTCTTTAAAAAATAGATATAAAAGCCTGACTGAGACACATGTGCTCCTATATGACCTCTGATACTTGCACTGTAAAATGTTTGTAGGTCAACTTGAAGAAGATGATGGGAAATAACATCAGACATTATATGCTATTTGAGGACTTGGCTGATTGTAAGGTTTGTGTAAATGATTATAAGGAATGCTAAAAATTAAGGTTTTTGAAAACAGCTTCTTAATCAATATCTCTTTTGTCATCTATTTTGTTCAGTGTCAATAGTGACAACCCCAATTCTATGAAAAAGGTGACAGGGATGCAGAGCTAAAATTTCACTACTTTTCTGGCAGACATTAGAAGCTAGGTTTGAAAAAAAAAGTTTTCTTCAATATCTTACTCTGAGAGATGTATACGAAATGTCCTTGTGTCTGAAATCCTTTTTTAAAAAAATCAGATAAATCAGAACTCGATTCGTTTATATGTTGACTGTTACTCTGTCAACTTTCCTTTTAATGATAAACAGTATTTTTTTTTTTCAAAATACTAAATCCGGGATCCCTGGGTGGCGCAGCGGTTTGGCGCCTGCCTTTGGCCCAGGGCGCGATCCTGGAGACCCGGGATCGAATCCCACATCGGGCTCCCGGTGCATGGAGCCTGCTTCTCCCTCTGCCTGTGTCTCTGCCTCTCTCTCTATCTCTCTGTGACTATCATAAATAAATAAAAATTAAAAAAAAAATACTAAATCCTTCAAAGATTCTTGAGGAAATATTTTAAAACCACTCAGAATACTATGTAGTCTCAGGGTAGCTTTTTCAGAGTTTTATATATACAAAAAGTTGTTCATTCTCAGATCTCTATGCCAAAATGTTCCTTACTTCTCAGAGCTGCAAGTGTGCTCTGTCATGTTAAAATAACTGGAATCATGTAATGGCTGAATAAGAGTTTTCCTTTGACAGCAATTTTGCTTTCTGATTTTTTTTTTACTTTTTTTTTTTTTTTTTTTTACTTTCTGAGTAATCAACTTTTTATACTGCAGTGATTATAATTAGAATGGCCAGGTACAGTGTCACATATACACATGGATCAAATATAAAGACTCCTTTTCTAATTCTCCTGAGTTGTTCTTTACAACTGCTTTGATGTCATTTAGTGGTTCCTCTTATCTGATGTGTTTGAACTTCAAGATAACATTGACTTACGTGGTTCAGTACATCTAGTAATAAATCACTTTGGAGACACCATAATTCTAAAGGATCTTGAAGCAATGAAAGATTTCTACAGGGTAAGATTCTTTAGGGTGCTTTTTCTTTCTATTAAAGTGATATCACATGTTGTTAATTCCCTACAATTTAAAAAACAAATCTTGAAGAATACAGAAATTGCTTCCCCACCCAAACCCTCTTGCAACCCTCTCCCAAGCTCCCAGGGTTTAAACTGGTCATGGCTGATTATTCAGCTGTTAGTTCAGATATTTAATAATTAAACAGCTACATGTAATTTCTAAGTAATTTTTTACAAAAAGAAATAACTTCTTGAGACTCAATGGAAATGCTAGGGGCTAGAACATAGTATGTTCAAGGTAACACACAAAGCCTTCTGAGCTATTCAAACTGCTGATAATCTTATAAGAAAAAAAAAAGAAAAAAAGAAAAGCAATTAGATGTCATTGCCAGATGTCATTTTAAAAAGTGACATTTCACTAAGGTATAGGTTTTGAGACTAAGATGTGCTCACTGACTTTCAATAACAAAGTTTATCATTTAGACATGCATTTTAAAAATACTTTAAAACCAGCTTGTATAATCAGAGAGAAGCATGGTACTGCTCACACTTTGTCTTTAGACACATGCATTTCTAAGCCACTTCAGGAAGATAGTTTCCTATCCTAAATATTTCTCAAACTAGGCTTGCTGAAGCACCTATTGTATCAAACAAAAAGTTCAATATAAACTTCCACAAGTAACTATTGAGCATTGTAACACTGGTCAGTAACTGTACGTTTAATTGCCTTAAAGGAGAATCCCAATTTACCTAATACCCTTTTGACTACTGAAGACTCAGAGAATAACTTCTGAAGATAAAGAGAAACCTGTTTAACTCTCCTTAAATAAGGACAAACTAATGTGCTTATGGAAAGGCATCTCTGATGCTAGTTCAATACCACATGATCCCCTGTACTCCTACTTAACACCATATTTGGTTAAATTAACATCTCTCCTACAATTACATGCTTTTCTTTTATTATGCATGTTGATTTTCTTTAGTCCCTCTGCAAATTCTAACAAATCAGCTCAATTTCTCCAGGTTTGGTTACACTCCCTCCCAGCTTCCTGGGGGGAAAGAAACCCTCCAGTGACAAGTCTACACTGAAATAAGATGTTCAGCCTTAATGATCCCCAAGGCTTCAAAGAAAGTCTATTCTAATGTGGAATCACTGAGAATGAAACCATTCCTTACAGTGAATTCCCTCACAATAAAAAAAAAAAAAAACAACACCCCTTCTTGTTTTGACTTCCCTAAGGACAAATATCAGAACAGGGCCCAGACTACAGATACTTTACCTCTGCCTTTGTCAGTTCGGATGACCATAAAGATGGTAGTCATAGACTTCAACAACAACGTGGACTAAAACTGATCAGCTTCTGTGATCTGAAATCCATTAATACATTTTTAGGACTAATTGACATAGATTACCTTGATCCCAGAGACTCAAAGCACCATTATTGCTCACTATAATAATTAGGGCTTAGAAAGACAGGTGGAGTGACTGTCAAACTCTAATTCTCTTCTATTTATGTTCAGAAACTGAGGAAATGACTATTGAGTGGGCCTGTGGAAAAGCAAATGACCCAAGGTGGGAGGAAAAAGATTCCTGGGCAGTGGCCAAGGGCCTGACCATTTGGTTAGGTCATGAAAGGAAAAGAGGTGAAAGGTCAGAGACAAAGATGTCTGGGGTAGAGACATGTGAATTGATATATGTGAATGAGCATCAAATGTCCAGATTTTTAAAACACATATCAATCCACCAGAAAATATCCACTATGGAGACACCCAGGTGGCTCAATGGTTGAATAGGTCTGCCTTCAGCTCAGGACATGATCCCAGAGTCCTGGGATTGAGTCCTGCATCGGGCTTCCCTCAGGGAGCCTGCTTCTCCCTCTGCCTATGTCTTTGCCTCTCATGAATAAATAAAGAAAAAAAAATGTTTTTACTTTAATAAAGAAAATCTTAAAAAAAGAAAAAGAAAAAAAGAAAATATCCTCTACAGAGGAAGCACCAAACAATCAAATGACAGTGGCCATGTATACTAAGGCAGCTTGGATGCTAGGACACCTAGGAGAGACCTCTGACATTGGACTATAGCTTGAGGACAACCTGACAACCTTGCCAAACATTCCTTAGACTGCTCAGCAGTCAACAACGCTCACAATCTTTCTTCCTCTCCTTCCCTCAAGGTCAGACTTGCAGTATGGTCTAAAAGTTCTTCCTACTTTCTCGGGCTACTGTCATGGTTTCTCAAGCAGCTGCTTCAGCTAATAAAATGTTTGCATATTTAATCCTATCTTGGCATCAGCTCTTAGAGGATCTATTTCATCACAGTTACCCTTTTCTTTTGTGCTTCTCATCTCAATAAAAAAAAAAAACCTCTTTAATCTCTCCTACAATTAAATGCTTTTCTTTTATTATGCATGTTGATTTCTTCTGGTCCCTCTGCAAATTCTAACAAATCAGCTCAATTTCTCCAGGTTTGTTTACACTGCCTCCCAGCTTCCTGGGGGGAAAGAAACCCTCCAGTGACAAGTCTACACCAAAGCTGGATATCATTTTCACCCCTTATTGAAAAAAATGACCTAAAACTTTAATAAGATTTCTACTACTGCATGAGATCTTCAAATATTCATTTTTATTCTTTTTCCTCTTCATCCTTTCCATCTCCTTCATATTTTTAACTTGCAAATTCCTGCCTTCATCTTTAAGTGATACCTTCCCAGTGAAAACAGTTGTGTCAGAAACATGAAATCAGAATTTTTGAGCAGCATACTTCATCCTGCTAATTATTTAAAAACAAACCAGCAATGTGGCAAAAAGCAAGATAGGAAGAAAAAATTGTTTTTGTAGTCCTAGCTCCCCGCCCCATACCACCCTATTCCATTCCCTTCACTATCAATCCTTCTCATTGTTTTTTTTTTTTTTTTTTTGCAAACAATGTCACATTTGTTAATGTTAAAACAAAAGGATGCAGCTATGAGGTAGAAAGGCAAATTTTGAAAGAAAAGCTGAATTAAAGTTACTACATTTATTTCTGATATTTAAAGTATTTTGTTATCTCTGAACTTTCCAACGATCCTTAGTGGGGAAAGACAAACCCCAGATAAGCATACTTATTGGTGCAAAGAAAACAATTTCCACTGAAGCTGATAAAAACCACTGTAGTCACCTGTTTTCTTCAAAGTTAGGTACTACAAGGTAGTGAGAGACCTATGGTGGTCTGCTAGAGCATGCACTTTGCTGAGAGGAATTTCAACAGTCAGAGAGTCCTTTGAAAAATCTTCTATTGAGAAAGATGGCAAACTGAAAGCTCCATTCGCTCAGCTTCTCTGTGAAATGTGCTGGACTGAGTTGCTTTCTGCTAATAGTGTGCTTGTTTTCACTAATGATGACAATTAATTATGGGTAACAGATGTTAACTATGAATCTGAAAGGCCATTCAGCATTTAATTTATTAAAAAGAAGCCATTTTCCTAAAAGCTAAATTCCCTACAATGTTCTGACTGTAAAAGAAAAAAGAGTTCAAGAGAACAAAAATGTAATAGAGAAGCAGGTGGAACACGACTAACTATCTTGAAAATAGTAGTCTAATATAATTACACAAGTATACTGCTCGTAGTAGTCTTGTATTACTTTGAAATGATATTTTAGAGACATGTTTAATCTATGATCCAGCTAAGTTTACCTAACAATAACTCTTATTAAGGTAAGCTCCTATCACATTTTGTGTTTTTGGATTTTATTTATTTATTCATGAGGCACACAGAGACAGAGAGGGGCAGAAGCACAAGCAGAGGGAGAAGCAGGCTCCATGCAGGAGCCCGATGTGGGACTCCATCCCAGGACTCCAGGATCACGTCCTGAGCCGAAGGCAGATGCTCAACCACTGAACCATCCAGGCGCCCCTCCTACCACATTTTTAAAACAGCAAGTGATTTGTTTCTATTTACTATTTTCTTAGAGTGCTAAAACAATGTATTTTTTAAATTGGGATAAATTCTTTCAGTGCATCATTAGATACGGCAGGAGTGGCTCTGTTAGAGAAGACCGATATGAAGCTTCCCACTTCCCAAGGAAGCTTTCAGTTGAATGGTGGCTGTATTATATATCTCAGATCATAATAGACCACTATCGTGAGTCAACTATTTCAATAGATGAGGAGGATAAAAAAAATACATGTTTTGTTTGATCATATTATACATACTTAGTTTGTAAGTAAGATAGTAAGTTACAGAATAAGTAACAAACCTATGAAGAGGTTTCAAATGTAAGTTGGAGAAGGCAGGATCTATTTCTATTTATTTTATTCCCTTGAGTCCAAAATACTTTGTAAGGACTTTATAAATATTTAACATGGCCATCATGTCAAGTAATGAAAGAACTCAAGGTAGAGAATATGAAAATTCTCCTTTCAGTTTGTGAAGGAGTCTCAATTTTTCTGGTGTATTGTTAGTGTTTGGCAAGGGGTTTTTATTTTATTGCTTTGTTTTTAATATTTGTTAATAATATTTATTTGTTAATAAAAATTACTTGGTATTCAGTTTGAGGAAAATCATAGAAATCCTGCCCAAAAGCTACCCTGACCAGCAGATTTTCCTCCAAATGTATCTTCTGGATTCTCAAGATGGATGTCATCTCATCCCTCTGTTCCAGGTTTGATAAAACTTTCCCTCAAGTATCAACCTTCCTTTCATCTGGGGAGTCATCCAGGTTGGTAGGCAACTACCACCAATGGTCCTCCTATCTCTCCACATTACCCTGTCCCCTGCACAAACTTTCACCAAAATTTCTTCAGATGACTATCATTCCTCTTTAATAACCAGGACAGATTTAGTGACCTTTATTTATCCTTCCCAAGTCTGGAGTGACATGAATTGAATATGTCAGGGGTTAACCTGATATCTAAGGAGAAAGAGTGTTTTAACATAAGTTTAAAATATATTTTGGCAACTGATATATATTTTTTAGGCTTTTTACAGCCAGCGAATAAGTCTGAATTTTTCCACTTTGTTTTTTCTACCTAAATTTGTTACTTTTAATTCCTCTCATTGGCTTTCACAGAATAAGGAACAACATTTACATCCTTGGGGAAAGAAAATGAGGTAACAGGTACATAGTTTCTGTGAAATTAAGTGTCACAGGATTTTACAATTTTTTTAATTATGAAATAACCTGCTGAATCATTCCTGCCTTTTAAAAAGGAGGGAGAAAAAGCATACTGAAAGGCCAGAATTCATGGCAACACTTTTAAGAATTGAATTATATGTAGTGCTAGGGAATTTTTAAATGTAGTATATAACTGGTGCTGATGCTGGTAAAAATTATTATTTATTATAAGTAATTTAAGTCATAATGATGGATTCCTTCTGGTAGCAGGGAAGTTGTTCTATCAGTGTGCTCTTAGACTAATCCAAGCTACCTGCCAGTTTTATTCTGAGCCCAAACCCACCCTCATCCTGTTTCCCTGGACCTTCCCCATGCTTCTCTAATGATTTTGGAGTAAAAAAGGTCCTAATATGTTCCTTCACACATTTCCCTTAGAAGTATAGGGTTTTCTCTTCCTGTTTAATTATAATCCAACCACTATATTCACCTGGCCAACTCTCTCTTCCTCTATCCCTCTTTTTTTTTTTTCTAGTCCAACTCAAACTTGAAGTCTTTCCCTAGCATTCCAGGTGGAACTACTCCTTCCTTCTATATTTTTCCATGGTTCTCTATTTTAACTTATGTAACATGCTTCAACAGGGTAGAGTAATTGTATGTATGTCTTTTTAAGGAAGGGCAAGCTTCTTGAGGCAAAACTATAGCTATTGCCTTTGCAAATGCCCTAAAGAGTAATATTTTCTTTTTGGAAGAGTTTTAGCCTATCAGAAATCTAGTTTAATCTGCCAGGAATACTCTAAAATGTTTCCCTGATAAATATTTTTTTTTAATTGTATTTATTTATTTGAGAGCAAGAAAGCAGAGTGAGGGTGCACACAAGGGCAGGGGAGGGGCACAGGAAGAGGGAGAAGCAGACTCCCTGCTGAGGGCTCCATCCCAAGACCCCCAGCCAAAGGCAGACACTTAATCAACTGAGCCACCCAGGCACCCTTGATAGATGCTTTCTATTCCTTGGCTTCCTACAGAGGATTCCTGTTAAACGATTTCCTTAACATCTCTTTCACAGACACACATGCTATCCACAATTCAAAAGCCACGTATGACTTCGGAATATTCATTCAGATTCATACATATGTCACTGAATGTTGAGTGACACTTTATAGGAACTGGCTGGTGAGATCCAAAGGCAGGAACAAAGAGGATCTAAGTATCTTCTATTCTAAAAGAAGCTGTAAACATCTTGGGCCAGACATCTCCTCTTGGATCTCCTGAATGTTAGCAGAACCTACTCTGCTAAACCTAGCCAACTCCACTGCACCCTTCTAGTCTCTATAAAGACAACTGGGAAGAGTAAGAGTAAGAATGACAACAATGGGGGATCCCTGGGTGGCTCAGCAGTTTAGCGCCTGCCTTTGGTCCAGGGCGTGATCCTGGAGTCCCGGGATCAAGTCCCACGTTGGGCTCCCTGCATGGAGCCTGCTTCTCCCTCTGCCTGTGTCTCTGCCTCTCTCTCTTTGTCTCTCATGAATAAATAAATAAAATCTTTTTTAAAAAATGACAACAATGCTACGTTTGAGGCTGAGAGGCTTTTGTTTTTCCCTCCCTTAGGAATAATACTTCTCTAAGTGAGAGGAGCTTCCAGAAGACCATCTGAAAGATTGAAACAGTGGCAGTAGGGAAAGACGAGAGAGCTTTGATATTCCTGGTTTGGGGGAGCAGCAAAGCTGTTTATACTTTACTCAACTGTCAGTGTTATGGACTCAATGTTTATGATCCTGAAATTCCTATGTTGAAGACTGATGGAATTTGGAGGTGGGACCTTAGAGTGATAATTAGGTTTTGATGAGGTCATGGTGGGGGTAGGGGGGACACTCATGATGAGATTAGTGTCCTTATAAGAAGAAAAGTCTGAGCTCTCTTCCTCTCTCTTTTCCCCCTTCACTCTCTCCCCTGCTTCACTCTCTGTCATTTCAAGATATAGCAAGAAAGTGGGTGTCTGCAAGCCATGAAGAGAGTCCTCACTAGGGACTGAAGTAGCTAGCATCTTGATTTTGGGGTTCCCAGCCTCTCAAAATCTAAGAAATTTATATCCAGGGCCATGTGGATCTAAGGAACTTAGTTAGGTTTGATTCAACTACCTATAAACTCTCCCAAGAGTCTTACCTGCCAGGCAAAGAGACCTCAAAAAATAATATAGATGATAGATAGATAGATAGATAGATAGATAGATAGATAGATAGATAGATAAAGACTGCATAGTATATAGTCATGAGTTGGAGTTGAAGTTAGGAATTGTGGTTGAAGAGACTGCATGCAAAAGGACAAAGCAGGGGTATCCAGGTTTGGTCCAAAAATAGGTATCACAGATAAATAGACTGGAGAGACAATGTGGCCCCAGAAAAAGAGAAATGGAAAGAATAGTTTCCTTGGTTCTTGACACTGTATTCCCCAGCATTCTTTGGAAAAAAATCAACTAGGTATCCAAAAGTGAATGAGCATTTAGATACCTACCATGTGGCTGTCAAAGAATTACCAGTGAAAGCCTGAGAAAGAGAGAGAAACAACAAAAGAGGATTGAATCAGAGCAAGTTAAGTATGAAACAAAGCCCTTCCTCTATTCAGGTACTACTGATCAGAAAGGAGCTAGTGACAGGGAAGGAGGAGAAGAAAGATTTTGTTACATCATACATTGGTCACTCGCTGAGTTGTGAAATTCTGACATTTTTCACTGTTATTGTGCTGGGGTTCCTAAAACCACCCTCAGGCTTAATTCATTAGGAAGAGTTACATAGGGATGTCTTTAATTTAATTAGTGACAACATGTATAAATTATTGCCAACCAGAGAAACTCACCTGAGCCTTGCGTCTGTCCAGTCATGGCTTTGGGGTCTGTCATGTGGACCTACTACTCTCATGACTGGTTTTAGCTACTCAACCTTCAGCTCCCCAGAGGTCAAACTATATTACAGCAAGGTCCAGGAACTCAGCATAGACGACATTCTTATCAGGCAAGATATTACAAGGCTCAGATGTTTTGTACCATGAATTAATCAAAAGCCAGGCTTTTCTTTGGAATATGCAGAATTTGAACAACCCAAGCCTGCTGAGATAACTCTTTACAGCACATTATAGCAAAATATCACATTTAACATCATCACCTATTGCATTATAAAAATTATTGACTATTAGGAAATTGTCAAGCTCTTACTGATATTTTAACCAGAATTTCAGTTTTTTCCCATGAAAGCTCAAATTTTATCGTTACCAACTAATACTGTTCATTGTTTTCCTTGAAGTGATAGTTTCAATTTCTTTACTTTTTAAAGAGTATCTGTCAAATACCCAAGTCTAGATAATCAAAGTTTTTCTATTAGTTATTCTTCAAGGACAGAACATTGTATTCCATGAAAAAAAAGTGTCTAATTTGCCTGCAAACCAAACAATTCCACAATTACTTTTTCTCTATAGAGCATCATACTTTGGTTTGAATTAGAAGTACTTTATGCATACTTCTCATTTTATCACATAAAATTTTAATAAGATACGTATCCTAGGGTTGAGCTTTAGTAAAATTAATTAGTTTCACTGCCTTATGTTCTTAAGTGAAATTGGCTTTTTTTTTTCCCCTGTAAGTTCACAGCAGTGAAGAACCCAGTAATTACCAGTATAGTTAGTGCCACTGCCTTTACTCATGCTAAGGCACCAGCAGTTTTATCCACCATTGATTTTGCATAATTAGTGCAATGTTAACACAGTAAAAAAGGGTAAAAATATAATATTATTATGAAAATGGTTTTGACCTCCTAGATCTTCTAAAATTATCTAGGGACTCCAGGATTCAATGGATCATATATTAAGAACTACTGTTTAAGACTTAAATAATAACTTATTTTTGTCCTCCTTGATAAATTATCTTACAGCCTTAATCAACTCCTACCTGAAGATATGCTTTCAGTAGAACTTTCTTTAAAGTCCATAGAAGAATGATGTTTACTTTTGATTGTACCAGAAGTTTACTATTTCAAAGCATTGAGCCAACTGGCATGGGAGATTTCTGAAAGTTAAAGCTATAGAATATAAAACAATGGGGAAAAAATCTCTTTTGGATCAAAATAATTTTTATGCACATATGGCACATGCGAGGATGTAAGAAGCTAAGGGAAAGTGTCAGCACTATAATAAATATGAAAAGAATGACTATTTCTAGCATTATCAAATGCTATATTTTCTGGAACTTATATAAACTAGTGTATGCTGTTAAGTCATATAGATGAGTTCCAAAACTATGATCTAGAGTCTGGATTTTCACTTCTCTTTTTTGATTCCTGTTAAACTTTCATTTCTGATTTCTAAGAGTTAAAAATGTTTCTAATATTTTTTTTCTGTTTTTCCCTGCCTGCTTCTTTTTAATGAATCATATTTTGGACAGAAGCCATTTTCCTATTACACACAAATTCCCTTTTCCCAGCAAATGGGATTATATAAAGTTGATTGCATAATGCTGTTGTTTTCATGTGATGTAGAAAACATGACCAGTCTACTCCCATTGTGTTCATGTTGTCAGTTAATCCAAAATAAATTATATAGGGTCACTAATGAAAAGCTAAGAAAAAATATTTATCTCTTTGGAATTTCTTCCACTGTATATTTTTGGTTCTATAATTAAAATCTAGAACATTTTGCTCCAAAAATAGCATTTAGTAACATTATTTAAATTACCATTTTAAAAATAGTCTGTATTTACAATGAGCATTTCTGATTATAAAAAATTAAAATATTTGTAGAGACTACTCTTTTATTTTAGCATGATCTTTCTTAAATGGAAAGAAGCCTGACTATTTTCATTATCATGTCCTATAAATATTGTATCTCACAATAAATCCACTCTGTAAATGTTTAGTTACACATAAAAACTGTCTTATCTTTGTCTTCTTTGAAGACTGATATAAAATGACATGAAGATTCCCTTGTTAGCAAAGACATGTTATATACTCAGTTTAAAATTTTAAAAGGAAACCTTAAATTCTCACCATTACAGGGTGTGGAAATGAAAGTGACTTTACTTGTTGGGATATACTTCATTCCTAGAAAAAGGACTTAGCCGAAAGAGGTTTCAAATTAGTAGAATAACAAGTGCATAAACAACTAGGACAAAATATAACATCCAGGCAAAAAAGAGAGGACAAAAAAGTTTATAGGTGATACGTTCAGATGTGGGTCATCAGGAATGATTCCTCAATGAAAGTAGCATTTGAGTTGGGCCTTAAAGAAGGGGGGAGAAAAAAGCAAGTGGATGGGTGCTTAAAAGTAAAACAAATGAGAAGAATGACCTAACATTAAAAGTGGAAGCAGAAATGTAGTTTAAGAGAGGAATCAACAATAAAATTTGTATAGAGCATAGAATGAGCTAATGTGTAAGAGGATGAGAGAGAAAAAGGAAAAAGGGAATCCCAAGACAACTCTGATCCCGGATAATGAGGAAATATTAGTGCCTTTTACATCAAACAAAACAAACATAAAACTAACAAGAAATAAGCAAACAAACAAGCAAAACAAATTTTAGATTGAAAGTTGTCCTGGTCTGGAAGAAAATTACTTCAGATTTGGATATGTGTTTTTACCAATACTTCTTTTTTAAGATTTTATTTATTTGAGAGACAGAGAGAGCACAAGCAGGGGGACGAATAGAGGGAGAGGGAGAAGCAGACTCTCTGGTGAGCAGGGAACCAAACATGGGACTCAATCCCAGGACCCTGAAATTACTACCTGAGCTGAAGGCAGATGCTTAACTGACTGAGCCACCTAGGCGCCCCCTATCTATGCTTCTTAACAGTTTGCCTATCTATGCTCAACTGTCTTCAGAGTCTAATAATTGATTATATGAACTGAATATTAAAAGATAATACTATTGCTAACTAGATGAGCACAGGCTTTCAAATTAAAAACTGACTGAGTCCCCAGTCTGCTTCTCTTTTCATTAAACACAACTCCTCCCCTTCCTCCCTACCTCTCTGTCTGGGATAGTTCATTGCTCATGAACTACAGACCTAATGTCTCCAGGGTGCCATCATTCTACAGCACCAGGGACTCTTAGGAGCCTTACGATGGGTTACCTTGGATGTAAATGCAGTATCTGAAATTCCATATTGCATTTTTTCGCTTGAGTTTGTACACCCAATTTGAGTTGCTTGGGAGACAGCAAGCTGCATAAACCCATGACAAGTAACCCAGCAAAGACCCCTAGTTGGTTCCAAGACTGAATTCTAGCCACGCAGTCACATATGGAAAGAAGGAATGACAGCCAATGACAACACCACAAAATGTGCCTGTGAATCTTAGACAAATGGACCATGCAGTAAGCAAGCAATGGACTCGCTTCAGGGGGTTTCTCAGCCTGAGGGAAGTAGAGTAAGTCCATCTCAAATAAACTGTTACTAAAAGAGGAGACAAGGTAAAAGGAAAGAAAATATCCTTTGTGACCTCTGGTGGGCTTTTATACAAAACCTAAATGTGAAGGGAAATGATTGAGTTCTGTGCAGGCTGCTTGCTCAAATTGTATGGCTGGTTGCTATTGTAATAAGTTTCCTGAGATACCAACATATTTGATAAAGGGATTTTACATTTCTCTTTGTTAATATTCCTTGACTTTGTTCTGAACTGTTGTGTCACATTTATTGCAAATGGTTTCCACAATATTTTATTTCATTAAATCTTTAGGAAGTACTTTATTTACCCAGTGCTACCATTTCTTAGAGCTAAAAGCATTATCCTCAGTAGTATTGGAACAGATTTTACCTTTGCTTTTAGAACTGAGTCCTAGAAAAGAAAATAAACCAATAGTTTAATTTTATATTTCATGACATTGATTTTTAGGTGGAACAAGTTTGCTTTATTTAAACAACTGATTTGCTGAAAACTAATTAACAAGAGTTTGAGAAACATATAGTATTGTGATATTTAAATAGTTTGGTTATAAAGTAATTTTTACAGATCTGTATTTGAACAGGCAATATAGTACCAACAATTATCTGTAATTATGCAGGTCCAATCGCAGAACAAAAGTTTCAATGTCACTAAGCACAATAAGGATAATTACTCTTCCATTATTCTGATGGGTATGTAATTAGCAACTTAAAAAAACTTTCACAGGGACATAACGCCATGGTTTCAATAAAGACTTACAGTGTAAGCAGCTGGATTAATTGTATTGTATTTAAAACTGATCTTTTTCATTGTAGTTTTAAATCAAATACAAACATTTTTTCAAACAAAGCCTGTTTTTCCTTTCTAAGCACTGGCAAAAGCTCCCATTACTAGAGCATATACAGTATGCCATTGGACCTTATGGTTTGCCTTAGAAATCCTATCTTTGATACACAGCATGACATCTACTTTCCTGTGATTAAAAACCTCATCTTTAATACGTTGAAAGATAAACTGGAAAAAAGAAAAAGAAACATATGCTTTAAAATTTTTAAGTGTATTTAAACAAACATCAGTACCAATCAAGTCCACGGGTAGGAGCTGGGGGCAAGGTTTTTATAGAAAGGACCCAGAGGCAGAACAAGGAAAGTATTTGATTGGCTACAGCTTAATCAGTTGCATTATTTAGGAAAGCCTAGTTGGCTATTTGTGACTGGTTGTTCTTCTTGTGGTATTTGCAGTAATTGACTCTGGTATAGATTTCCACTGGCTTTATATAGTCTACCACAGAATTAAAGACTCCTTGTTTGGTTACGTTAACTTTTTTACAAATACTAAATAATATGACAAGTTTGTGGAAAGTTTGATCTTAAAGAACAATGTCCTTAATCTTTGTACCTGAATATTATTAATTATTTTGTTTCCACCAAAGGCATATATTTGAAGATATTTATAAGAAACAGGTTTAGTGAGCTTCTTTCTCCCTTACTTTCTGAGGCTACTGCACAGTCAGATGTGAGTAAAGTTGGCATACTTTCCCAAATAGAAATACTATAATTTATTTAACTATTCCTTAATTGTTTGGATTGTAGGTTCTTCCTATTTATCCATTTCTATAAATAATTGTATTAAATTTTGGCTTCAAAAATGAACATGCAAAATAACATTAAAGTGTATAAATGAACATGTCACAAATGTGCCATCTTAATCACATGGTTATCAAGATTAAAAAAATACTAAATAACAGAGGTATAGAGATGCATTATAAACATTTTCTAACTAAAAAGGCAAAATTACCTATATATAATTAAATTATCTTATTTTAATCATTGAGGCTCATTTTATCTAGTCTTCTTTCTGAGATATTTGGAACGTTTTGAATATTGCATTTCTTTGTAATCTGAACATTTGAAATTTGAGGTTTCTCATTATCGCATAACATTTACTCAAAAAGTCACAAAGTAACTTTATCAAATTTCCTAAATATTCTCTAACAATTGGATATCAAGTTTTCTTCAATGTTTCATGATACAAATAATGTGTTAAGTATCTTTAAAACATATACAGATAAAACTACATACTGATATTAATATATAGATATTATATAGATGTTAATGCAGGTAAATAAAGTATATATAAGTATAATATAGACATTTACATAGACATTTATACTTAAAATATAAATATATATGAAATATAAACAAATATATTTGTATCCTTTGCCCCAGTAATTCTTTTCTAGGACTATATCTCCAGTGTGTGTGTATGTGTATGTTGTGTGTATATATTTATTTCCCTTTCCCTTTGGAAAATATCTCTAATTAGTTTTCTAAAGAGTTGTACTAGTTAGTGTTATCTGAAGAGTATGAGATTTCCACTTTTATCCTGTCTTAGGCAACAGTGAAGATTTAAAAATAAATTTCCAATTTAGTAGCAGAAAATGGTTCTTTTTTGTGTATTAATATTCACTTGATTCTTAATAGTTACAGACTGGATGTTTTCACATGAATAAGAATTATTTTGTTTAATCATCTTTGTAAGCTTGGGCCTTGGTCTATTTATTTGTGAATTTCTTAATATTCTTGTATAGATTTTCTGAGATATTTATATAAGAAAGACTAACACTGACATATAGTACACATAATCAATTGACTGCCTTCTAAATGATTTGTCTTTTATATCCTGAGTTCTTATATCATGCAGTCAAATCTATTAGTTTTAATTTTGAAACTCTTTATTTTACTTCTAAACTTAGAAATTCATGGTGTCCAAAATTCTGCTAAAAATTTAACTGTTATCCTTTTGTATAATAGATCAAAGTATATGTATTTTTTGCTTATAGTCTCAGTTAAAAATCCAAATTTTTTCAAGTTGCTGACTTGTTTGTCCCAACACCACATGTCAAGGAAATGTAAATTTTAAATAAACACCAGTGCCTTGGTTGAATATTGCTTGTGTGCAAGTAACAAAAACATCTTAAACTTCATTAAGCAAATCCAGCCAACAGTAAACGGCTGAAAGTAGTGATTTAAGGGAAAGGATAAAGAGTAAAAGAGCATCTTTTGGAATTTAGGGTCAGTGAATGTAGTCAGATATCACAGTGATTGGAAAGAGAAATGAAAACACTGTCATGAACCAAAATAACTACCCTTTTCCACTTCTCTTTCTCTGTGGTTACATGTCTTCAACCTGTTCCTCAGAGCAGGTCGGCCTGATTCTTCTGCTCCATCTGTATTGTGCCCAAACCTGGCTACGCATGCCCCATGCTCAGGTTCAGTACCTGCAGTTAAATAACTCAACCTCTCTATTCCCTTGATTTCAGGCATGGTGGAACAACATCCTTTAAAAAGGCCCGAGTTGGGGCTCCTGGGTGGCTCAGTTGGTTGAGCATCTGCCTTCTGCTCAGGTCATGATGTGAGAATCCTGGGATCCAGCCCCATGTCCTCTCTGCTCAGCTGGAAACTTGCTTCTCCGTCTGCCCTTCTCCCTGCTTGTGTTTGCTTTCTCTCTCTCTCTCTCTCTCTCTCTCTCTCTCTCTCTTTCTTTTTTCAAATAAATAAATAAATAAAATCTAAAAAAAGAAAAAAAAAAGGCCCCAGTTAATCCATTTATTTACTTCTGGTCCAATCAAAAATGGTTGAGGCCAGAGCAGCACATGAGTGCAGCTCTTACAGTGGGAGAACCTATCAGAGCAGAATGTAGGAGCAAGGCAGGTACCACACAATGTATCTATTACAACCACTGAGAAGATGATTAAGCCATGGTTTATACTTTTTTTGGGGAAAGTAACTAACAAGTAATGTTTATTATATATTAGGTGAACAAATCTACCATATAAAGCATACATATTTGTGTTCATTATTATTTCTCAGTTTATTATACAGATGTGTTATTTTAACAGGAATGCTAACTTCTATCATCATTTATAATTTATCATATATTTAATTTTTATAAATTAAAGTCCATTTTAAATAAAACCACATGAATATTTAGTAAGTGATCTCTAAGGTAATCTTTTGCTAAAATATTTTTTATTCTACATCTACACTTTGTCATCTTGCTACATGTTAAATTACTTTTTCTGAGGTAAGCAAACCAATACACTATATATTTTTTCTTTACTTCTGATTAGTCAAATATGTCCTATTAATTTTCATTAAAGTATCAAATTTAGTTTCTGTTATTTACATATTTTTCTTTCTTCTTTTTTGAATGATTTGGAAAAAGCTTTTCTATTTCTGCATGAAGAGACAGACCAAAAGTGAAATTTCCCAGTGGGTTTTTGAAAGTATGTATATTGTTTTGTCAATAAATATCAAAAGAACTGCCTGGGATTTATTCTAAGATGTGTAATATCAAACTTCCAAAGAATTTCATTAGAAAGATATAGAAAGACAATTAATTTGTTTTTATAGGATTGAAATATTTTAAGTAAAAAATATTTTAGTCTATAACCTCTTGCTGTTTATTCCATAGTTATTCTCTAATGTAATGTATGGGATTTAAAACTTTTTCTTTTGTCTTTAAAAGTTTTTGCTGTAAATTATTTCTCCCTTCAAACACGCAGCTTTCTCTTAGAATAGGTAGGCACATTTTACCATACTGTACTAAAAACAGATTTGAGAAATGTTATTTCTACAAAAACAATATGTTAGTGACTATAAAAAGAAAATGCTTCAAAAATACAGGTCTGGCCCTTTTGTTTATTAGCAATTTGAATGTTCCAGAAACATATTTCCATAACACACCATCACTGCGCATGGAAAGAAACATTAGTCACCAACATGAACCCTTTCTGAGGGGTATCAAGATGTATTAAAATCCTTACAAAATACAAGAACAGTGGGGGTGATGGCATTATAGATTTTTTTCCCCTAGGTTAATCTAATACTGTTAATACATTTATGTCAATATATTACTTCCAGCCCATAAGCAATAAAGTTTTGAATTATTTATTCTGTTTAAATTTTTAAAACCTTCAATATGTTCACATTTCCTTTTTCTTTTTTTTTTTTTCTTTTCCTGGGACCTGTGCTGATACTAAATAGTTGATGAATTTAGGAAATTAGAACCAGTATCCTCAGCTTTGTTTTTATTGGGCCCATACAAAATGAGTTAACTTGGGGCACCTGGGTGGCACAGTCTGTTAAGCATCCAGCTCTTGGTTTCCCTCAGGTTATCTCAGTCAGGGTCATGAGATCAAGTCCTGCATCTGGCTCCTGGCTGAACATAGAGTCTGCTTAAGGCTCTCTCCCTCTGCCTCTGCCTCTGCCCCTCCCACCCCTTCTCCCTCCCTCTCTCTAATAGATAAATCTGAAAATAAATAAATAAAAAGTTAAAAATATAAAAAGCAAAATGAGTTAACCCCGCCTATATTGGTATTTGATAAAAGAGTATACAATAATCCAGGAGCAAGAAACAGATTCTGGAGTGAAATAAAATTATTTGTTAATTGTAACAATGACAGCACCTACAATTGGCTGAGGGTAGTCCTTTAAGTCAGACTCTCCACAACATTAAGAACAGAATTTAAGAACTTAACTAATTAACTCTGTGTGAGCCAAAGATCTATACAAAGCTATTGGGAAACTCAAAGAGAATATGTGCACATCAGGAAATTCCAAACCACAAACTCCAGTGAGGGATGAACAGAAACAAGTGCATGAAATGAATGAGGCACCAAAGTCAGTATGTGCAAGTGGTCAGAAGTGCTGAAACCCTAGCTGTAAAGTAAATACAAACACACAGCCAAAGAATCTGTGGCAGAACTAATAAGGAGTCATTGAAAATTTGATAAACTCGACTACAGAAAGGCTGACTTTTGAAGTTAAAATTGCACAATAAACAAAATTGAGAATCAGAGACAAACCAAATAAATTACTTGCAACATATTTGTCAAAGTATCATTATTCTTAGTATACAACGTGCTGTTCAAATCAATAAGAAAAAGATGAACACCAAAGTAGTAAAATAGTCAAAGGCATAAAGAGAAAATTCATCCAAAAATGGGAAAAATAAATTTACATGGCAAATCAATACATGAAAACCTTCAATCTTAATACTCAAAGCAATACAGTTTATAAAACAATGAGTTTCAATGCTTTACTTCTCAAGTTTTAGAATGATTTAAAATATCTTAACATCCAATATTGATGGTCTTACAGGGAAACAGTTATATACTACTTTTAAGAGTGTTGATTTCTGAAAAGCTATTTGGTGATATATATCAAAATCCTCAGTGTAATTTACCATTTTTTTTAAAGATTCCATTTATTTATTCATGAAAGACACAGAAAGAGAGGTAGAGACACAAGCAGAGGGAGAAGCAGGCTCCCTACTGGGAGCCTGATGTGGGACTTGATCCCAGGATCCCAGATCACAATCCTGAGCCAAAGGCAGACGTTCAACCACTGAGCTACTCAGGTGTCCCTGTAATTTACCATTTAAGTTCTAGGAATTTACTGGGAAATTTCCACTGAAAAGTGCAAAGATTTAACTGTAAACTTGTTATTCTACCCATTCCTGATAATGGTAAAAAATTAGATATATCCTAAATATTCAACATTAAATTATGACACATACATACAATGAAAAACAATATTAAAAATGATGCCCTAGATTAAGATGGAATGATGTTTCCAAGGAATATATTATTGTGTTTATATCTGTACCCAAAATTCCTTGTGCCTTTGAGCACAAAATTCTGGTGGAATCAGCACTTGTGAAAGTTCAGTGAGACTCAAAGCAAGTACAAGTACATATGTCTATGACTGAATAAAGAGGAGAACTAACTCTCAAAATGTCCATAATTTCCACTCAAACTAGAACACTCTTTAAACACAGAAAGAAGACAATGGTGTTTTAAGAAATACAAACAACCACACATCCCTCTCATATCCCTTCTTACTTATTTTACCCCTTGTATGAGCCAACTATTTATGCTGAAAATGATATGGAAGGAAAGGAAAAGATAGGACAACCCATAGTCCCTTTCCTTTTAGTTCTTCCTTAGATATTAGTAAGCTAAAGGTAGAAAGTGTTGTTGGAATGTATGCATACCAAGAAGTGAAATAGAAGCAATTGAGTTTGGTTTAGGCAGAGTTTCTACTATCGTGCTAACAATGAAATACATATATATGTACTAACTACAAAATAGGAACTGTATAATTTCAATGACTAGGCATAAGAGTTAAATGCTATTATATTTCCTTTAAAACTAGTCTTGCACAATATAAAGATGAATGCTAAAATTCATGCTAATAATTAAAAATTTTAATTTTTCTTTACTCATAAAGGCATTAAATAGAAAGTAAAAACACAATGACAGATCTAAAGACCACTGAAAATAGGAAAATGTTTTATACTTTAATATTTTTAAAAGATTTCTATTTATTTATTCATGAGAGACAGAGAGAGGGAGAGAGAGAGAGTGGGGGTGGAGAAGCAGTCTCCATACAGGGAGCCTGATGTGGGACTTCATCCTGGGACCGGGACTCCAGGATCACACCCTGAGCCAAAGGCAGATGCCCAACCACTGAGCCACCCAAGTGTCCCTATATTTTAATATTTTTGATGGCAATTTTATCTGTTTATTGGACAAAGGGTCCCACATTTTAAAATTTCATTTGGCTCAACACATTATGTAGCATTCCTGACTGGAAGAAGCTTTTGTTTGTTTTTGTTTCTGTTTTTGTTTTTGTGTGTGTGTGTGTTTGTGTATCATCTATCTATCTATCTATCTATCTATCTATCTATCTAGATTTGTGTGTGTGTATGTGTGTGTGTGCACTTTATAGTTTTTGCTCAGTTAGATTATGCTGCCAGGAAGTTTAAGACAGCCCATAAATGGCACTGGCTTCCTTTCACTATAAGAAATTTAAAAAGGAGATCGTACACTATTACAGTTAAAGAACCACCTTTACCCATATAACCCACTTATTTTATAGGTAAAAAGCCTAGAGGAACTAAATGACTTCCAAACAGCAACCCAGTGCCTGAACAGAAATGAATACATAGGAGGTAGAAGGATCCCAGCCCTTTGAAAATGTTTATATTTTGTAATATCCATTTATAGCAGTAAATGTAGAAGTTAAAAATGGAAGAAGGAAAGAAGGAAAGAAGGAAGGAAGGAAGGAAGGAAGGAAGGAAGGAAGGAAGGAAGGAAGGAAGAAAGGAAGAAAGGAAGGATCGGTCTAAAATCAATAATTAAGTTTCCAGCTTAGGAAATTAGAAAAAAAAAAAAGGAGAATATTAAATCCAAAGTAGGGAGGAAAAGGAAATAATTAAAAATTAGAACAGAAATCTATAAAATTGAAAACTAGAAATCAATAGAGAAAATATACCCAAAATCTAGTTCTCTGAAATGATCAATATTAAAAATTGATAAGCCATGACACCTAGGTGGCTCAGCAGTTGAGTGTCCGTCTACTTTCCACCCCAGGGAGTGATCCTGGAGTCCCTGGATCAAGTCTTGCAACAGGCTCCCTGCATGGAGCCTGCTTATCTCTTGCCTGTATCTCTGCCTCTCTCTGTGTGTGTCTCTCATTAATAAATAAAGTATTTTTAAAAAGTTAAAAAATAAAAATAAAAATTGATAAGCCATTAAGGTAACTAGGAAAAAGAGAAAGAAGACACAAATTATTTATCATAAATGAAAGAGGAGAAATTACTACAGATCCCATGGAATTAAAAGGATAATAAAGGATTTCTATGAATAACTGTATGCCACAAATTTGATAACCTACATTAAATGACCAATTCTTTGTAATATACAATCTACCAAAACTCACACATGAAGAAACAGATGATCTGAATAAGGCTAAATCTATTAAAGACCTTGAACCAAAAATTAATAATCTTCAAAAAAGGAAACACCAGGTACACATGGGTTCACAACTGAATTCTATCACACACTTAAGTTAGAAATTATACAAATTCTTACAATCTCCTCCAGAAGATAGAGGCAGAGGGAAAACTTCTTAACTCATTCTGCAAGACCAGTATAACCTTAATATCAAAATGAGACAGACATTATAAGAAAATTACAGACCATTATCTCTCATGAACGTAAATTCAAAAATTCTCAAAAAATATTAGCAAATCAGATCCAATAATAAATAAAAAGAATTCTACACTATGATCAAATGGTATTTTTACCAGGTATGGAAGCTGATTTAATGTTTGAAAGTCAATTGATATACTCCATCATTTCAATAGGCTAAAAATATATATATATATATATATAAAATATATATATATAATATATATTTTATATATTATATATTTAAAATATATATATAAATATATATGTATATATATGTGTGTGTGTGTATATATATATATATATATATATATATATATAGTCATAGCAGTGGGTGCAGGAAAAACATTTTACAAAATATAAGAACAATTCATGATAAAAAACTATTAGCCAACTAGGAATAGGGGGAAACTTCCTTAACTTGATAAAGACTCTACAAGAACCCTACAGCTACATCATACTTAATGGCGAGAAACTTAAAGTTTTCTTACTAAGATCAGTAATGAGGGAAAGATGTCCCTAGTCACCACTGTTTTTCAACACTGTACTAGAAATCTTAGCTAATGCAATAAGACAGAAAAAAATTTAAAAAGTAAAAAGAAAAAAAGGTATTCAGATTGGAAAATAATAAAACTGTCTTTGAAGACTACACAAGTGTCTTTGAGAAAATTCAAAAGAAAAAACAAAACAAAAAAACCTCCTGAAACTAATAAGTGATTATAAAAAGTTTGTAAAATAGAAGGTTAATATATAAAAGTCACTTTCCCAAGCATCAGCAATGAACAAATGGAATTTGAAATTAAAAACACAATAACATTTATATTAGCACCTGCAAAATGGATAATTTTATAGAGGTATGAATACAAAATACATACAAAAGCTATATGGGATAAAGTATAAAACTCTTATGAACAAAATCACTGAAAAAAACTAAATAAATGGAGATACATTCCATGTTAAATGTCAGTTTTCCCCAAGTTGATTTATAGATTCAAAGCAGTCCCAGTAAAAATCCCAGCAAGTTATTTTGTGGATATTGACAAACTGGTTCTAAAGTTTTTGACAGGCAAAAGACCCAGAATAGCTAACACAGTGTCAAAGGAAAAGAAAAAAGTTGGAGTACTGACAATACCTGACTTCAAGACTTACCATAAAGCTACAGTCCATAATCAAGACAGTGTGATATGGGTGAAAAAATAGACAAATAGATCAATGGATCAGGATAGAGGGCCCAGAAAAAGACCCACATAAATCTAGTCAAATCATCTTTGACAAAGGAGAAAAAATATAATGGAACATGATAGTCTTTTCAATGGAATAACTGTGGACATTTACATGCAAAAAAATATAGACAATGACTTCACTCTCTTCACAAACTGAAGCTGAACATAATTAAAATTAAATGTCTTTTTGCTCTGTAAGACATTGTCAAGAGAATGAAAAGGTAAGCCACAGAATGAGAGAAAATTATTTGCATAATACTTATCTGATAAAGGCTGTTCTCCAGAACAAAGAACTCTTAAAACTCAACAATAAGAGACAGCTGGGTAGCTTAGTCAGTTAATCCTCTGACTCTTAGTTTCGGCTCAAGTCATGATCTTAGGGTCTTAGGATCAAGCCCGTGTTGTGTCTGGCTCCCTGATCAGTGAGGAATCTGCTTCCCCCTCTCTCTCTCCCTTTGCCCCTCCTCTGCTTATGCTCTCTCTCTCTCTCAAACAAAAAATTAAATCTTTAACAAACTCAACAATAAGAAAACAGCCCAATTTAAAAAGTGGGATAAAGACCTTAACAGACACCTCACCAAAAAAGATTTACAAATGGCAAATAAGCATACAAAAAGAAGTTTCACATTATATGTCATTAGGAAAATGTAAATCAAAGCAATGGATACCACTAGACACCACCCATTAGAATGGCCAAAATCCAGAACTCTGAGGACATGGAACAATAGGAACTCTCACTTATCAGGAATGTACAACTACTCTGGAAAACAGTTAGTTTCCTACAAAACTAAACATATTTTACCATATGATCCAGCAATCATGTTCTCTGGTTTTTACCCAAATGAGTAGGTAACTTATGTCTACACAAAAACCTGCACAAGGATATTTATAGCTGCTTTATTTATAATTACCCTAAGTTGGAAGCAACCAAAATGTCCTTCCAAGTGAATAGATAAATAAACTAGCATGTTCAGATAATGGAATATGATTCAGTGCTAAAAAAGAAATGAACTAGCAGGCCATAAAAATACATAAAGGAAATGTCAATGCATATTACTAAGTGAAAGATGCCAGTTTAGTTATAAGGTAAGTCTCCATACTGTATAATTCTATAGGGAAGGAAAAATATCTATTCCTTCTACTGTCCTAAATTATCAGCTGGGGTCCCTGTAATAGAAGATAAACAAGAGAAAAGCATATAAATCTATTTAATATAAACATTATATGATATGAGTACTTTCATAGGAAATGAAGACCTGAAGCAGTGGCATACCTGAGCAGTTTTAGGCTAGGTTTGATGAAGAGTAGAAAGTTGTGAGAAATGTTAAAAGACAAAGGTAATGAGCTAATTGTAGTAAACTGGAAGAAAGTAAGGCCCTTCAGATTCCTTTCTGTATTTCTCCATCTTCAGAGGTAAGAATTTTCCTTTCCTTTGAGGCCTCTCACATGAGGGTCTTAAAACCTGCTTCAGGGGAAAGTCAAAAAGTACTTCTTGCGTCTGCCATTTCTCAGCTTGAAATATTCAATATGCTGAGGTGCCATATTTTAGAGTAGTATATCCTGTATCTCATCCATTCTTCTGCTATATGACATTCTAGAAAAGGCAAAACTGTAAAGAGAGTAAAATGAGAGCACCTGGGTGGCTCAGTCAGTTAAGCATCTGACTCTTGGTTTCGGCTCAGGTCACGATATTGGGGTTGGAATATTGAACCTCAAGTCAGGCTCTACTCTGGGCACAGAATCTCCTTCTGATTCTTTCTCCTTCTCTCTACCCCTCCTTCCCTGCATCCCTCTCTTGAAAACAAAACAAAACAAAACAAAACAAAACAAAACAAAACAAAACAAAAAGATAGTAAAATGATCAGTGAAGTGCGAGGAAAAAAGGCAGAAGAAAAATTATTAAATTTCCTTACTACCTATGCCCATTGATGAGTCCTAGAAACAGGCAGAGTGATACTCTTCTAGGGACTTAACTGCCTTGATGTTGACACTTTGCTAAGGGCAAAAGGCAATCTCAGCCCGACCCCCAGGACCCTGTAAGTCTACTTTAACATATAAAAATTCCTGTAGAAATTTCCTTTATCTCTAAACCACACAAGATATGTGTTGGCAGTCATCCCCCAAGCATATGGCCCACTGTTCTATATCTGAAGAGTCTCATAACTAAAGTTTTATTAGACAGTAATAAATGACCTTTTCCCAACAATAGCCAGCCTCCTCAAGGTCCTGGAAACCTTGCTTCCAAACTAAGGGATCTATCCCTAACTCCCTCCCAACTTGAAAGCATATAATGGGCCACTCCTTATGACCCCAGGGCAACTCTTTTTGCCCACAGATCCTTTCCACTGCTTTAATAAAATCACCTTTTTGCACTAAAGATGTCTCAAGAGTTCTTTCTTGGCTATCTGCTTCAAACCTTAATGTCTTTCCTACATCAATCAATAGTTGCTAGGGAATAGTAAGGAAATCATAACAAATGTACCACTCTGGTACAGGATGTTGATAGTGGTGGAGACTGTGCCTGCATGGGGACAGTGGCTATACAGGAACTGTACTTTCTGCTCAGTTTTGCTGTGAACTTAAACTCCTCTTAAAAATAAAGTCTAAAATTAAAAAAAAAAAGACAGTGCACTTAAAGAAAAGAGTTTAAACAGAATACTTAAGCAATGAGAATGCTAAGAATTAGAACAAATGTGCAAAAGCAAAAGCAAGCTTGAGGCTAAGAAGTCAGTAATGTTTCATCAAGACTCACCTTGACCTTGGCTCTTGGAGGTGAGGACTAAATGACTAAAGCCACTGAGTGTGAAGTGAAACAGCTGAATCTTATCTCAACTTTAAGTTAAAACAAAAAAAGAGTTCAATTTTCACCTTTCTATCCATTTTAACAATCTCTGTGCTAGTGAGAATTTATATTACTTTGTACAGCAGGATCAGCGATGCAACAAGGTAGTGGGGCTGGAAGTGGAGTGGAAGGGCTCAGGCTCATTCAGCTCTTGCCACTTCTGGTTCAAACTGTGTCACTCTCATCATGGTTTATCTGCCTCTGCTGTTCTGCAGCCTGCCTTCCACACCAAACCACCTTTGTTCTTCTGCCAGAAATAACTTCCATAAGCGGAGATCACTCTCCTCTGCTCCTTGCCACAGACTGAGCTACCATGAGTGAGAAGCTTCTGGATTGGGACTAAACTGGGCAGCTGCCTGGGAGAGGCTAAGAATCTGTTCACAAACCCAGGATTTGGAAGGAATCTCTCATCTCAATTCAGGAGGGACTTCTGTCTCAGTGAGGTGTACAATCTATCTCAAAGGAGTCAACAATGAGAAACTTCACTCATTTACATTTATACTTATGGCACTAAAGCATTTTCATTCAGCATCATTTGCTCACAGGACAATTTGCAATTGCTTGCCTCCCAGTAGTTACAATTAGATGCTAATACACTGTGATAATGCTTTTCTTTGAGAGAGGTGACTTGTTGGCCCTCCTCCCATCTCTTTGCCTGTCTGTGACTTTCTCTGTTTATGCCTCAGGATTTAGTAACTCCAGTATCTTCAACTTCCTGCCTCTCTGCCAATCCACTAATTCATTTTACATATTTTTGCTATTTCTCTCTTCTGCAGAGATAATATAAAATCCTAAGTTTACTTTTCTCCTTTTTCCTTTATCATTCCCATGGGCTTCACTGTAAAAAATCACTATCTTTCTGATTAGCCTCTCTATTCTATTCCCATCTCTCTTTATCCTTCTTTTTTCGCCTTATTAATTTTTAAAGTGATGAGGTTTTTTTAGCACCAGATAGGAACTTCTTATAGATGCTAAAAGAATATACCACTGTAAGTTCACAAATTCTTGACTCCCATGAGAAACTGTAGCCACAGAGGGATCCCTGTGGTTTTAAGTTAAGTGTCATTTCTTTCAGACATAAGAGAACATCAAACGGAGGGAGAGGCAAGGCAGTAGAAGCAGAGAAACACCTGGAGCCAGTCTTGTTTGAGGAAAACAGAAATTCCAGAGGTGACATAGGAAGTATGAAATTACCTGGAAATCTTAGGCTCAGAATAGATACTGAGGCCTTTGCATGTGAAGCAAAAGATCTGGGGCTTAGACTTTTGGAGATGAGAAACCAGCAATGATTTGTAAGAATACAAATTGTTAAGAGTTTCATTTGTTTGTTTTACAGTTTTGTTTATTTATTTATTTGAGAGAGTGAGAGACCAAGGAAGCACACAAGCAGGAGGAAGGGGTAGAGGGAGAGGGAGGAGCAGAGGGAGAGTGAGAAGCAGGCTCCCCACTGAGCAGGGAGCCCCACTACAATCTAGGACTCAATCCTGGGACCATGAGATCATGACCTGAGCCTAAGGCAGGTATTTAACAGACTGAGCCACCCAGGCACCCCTGTTAAGAGCTTTTGTTTCCTCCTGATCCAGGAATCTCAATCCTTATTTCTTACTAAAGATCTAGTTTCTCAATTATAAATTTTTGTATATGGGTGTTTTTAGTAACATTATCACCATGTTTAGGGAAGGAATTTGAAGGAAATATTTTGATCTATTCTCAACTTCTTGCTCTTTTAAGGGAAAAAATGCTCAATGAACAATTAGAGTTATATTAAAACCTTATTTGTATTCTGACTTGAATAAACCACTGTAAAAAGAATGAAGATGTATTTTCAAAGAAATCTGGGAAATGTGAATGTAGCCTGTACATGAGATGATACCGAGGAATTTTTATTGTTGTGATGTGTGATAATGGCAAAATTGTTATTTAAAAAAAAAATCTCTATATCAGACATCATAATAAAGCTTTTAGATAAGAGGTAAGACACTTGATATCAAAGATATGCTTTAGGGCTCTGTAACTCCCTCCAAAGTTAAAACAGGAGAATCTATGAAGTTGAAAAAAATTAATTATAGATCATTTGTTAGTATGATTGGCAGGGGTGCCTATTTTCTACTTTTATATGTTACATAATTTCAAAATGTAAAGTGAGAAAATAAAACCAAATTCATCTGAAGTAATCAAGGAACTAAATACACAACAAAAATAAATTTTGGCAGCCAGATGAACAAGAAAAACTAGAAATTAAACTTATTTTTAAATGCTTTCTAAAGAGTTAAATAGAGACAGAGTTACAGACAGATGTTCCAAAATCATTTAAAATGAAGCAAAAAAAAAAAAAGAGAGAGAAAGAAAGAAAGAAAGAAAGAAAGAAAGAAAGAAAGAAAGAGAAAGAAAGAAAGAAAAAGAAAAGACAATCTTTAAAGTCTCATAAAATTTATTCAGAATTAAGACCCTTGGCAAACATCAAAATAAGCATGATGTGTAGGAGATAATTAATTTCTAGAAGAATAGTCTTTGCTCTTCCCTCACACATTTTCCAAATCCAATCACATTTGATAAGAACCTTGTACTTATTTGCATAGAATCACTAAATGTTAGGCCAGGAGGGAGACTTAGAAATCACTCTTATCTCACCTGTGTTCTATGGGATATTATTTTGAGCTACCATTACAAATCATCAAGCCCTCAAATTTCAAGGTGAGTAGTTTAACAATATACTCTAATTTCAAATTATGCAGGGGACTGATATTTGTTTTAGAAACCATGCCCTTCTCTGCAAAGCTAATAACCACTAATAATAACCAACAGTGTATACTTGAACACTTCCATCTAAGGAGCTGAAGTAATCACAAACTTCGTTTTGGCCTCAGACATTTCCAAATCATACAAATCTTAGAAATTGCATCACTAATCTACTACCAATCATTCCTATTATTCTACAAATTAATTATGAGTTTGCATATGCTACCTTAATACAAAATGCTTTTGACATATAATTTATTTCTTAGTAAAGGCCAACATCTATGCTGAATATATCTAGTGTCTAATGTGGAACTCTTAAGGAGCTGGCAAACTGCTGCCTGCTGGCCAAATCTGACCGACCATCTGTTTTTGTAGAGAAAGTTTTACTGGAACACAGCCACACGTATTCACTTATCTGTTATCTCTGGCTGCTTTTACACTACAATGACAGAGTTGAGTAGTTAACAGAGACTGCAGGACCACAAGCCTAGTAGGTAGCATTCAACTTTCTCTAGGCAAAGTTTACTAAACCCTGGTTTGAAGCATGATTCTCAAAAGCCAATTAAGCCAATTTCACATACAATTCCTTCCAAAACCACAATACAGAGATACAGATCAATCCTTGTTGAGCTGCATAGATGAGGATAATAATCATACTGATGTGCATTTAAAATGATGACTTTATTAATAAATTTTTCAGGTTTTTAGTTTTACTAAGTAAAATAGCAGCACCAACAAGTTAGCAACAATGATTATTTCTAGGAAAATATTTCTATTTGCCCATGATTTCCAGATTTCTACCACAACATTGGTGATAAGTCTAGAAAGACAAAAATAAGTGAGTTCCATAAATCCTTAAATTCTCAATCTGAAGCCTCTATTGCCATAACTATTGTTTCTGAGTCCGAGAGAAAAAAGGAGAGAATAGGAATAGTTCTAAAGGGTATTGTTTATGTCTAGATGAGCAAAAGAACTTGATTTCTGAGATAAAAGCAGAAGAATCGATCTCTTTAACCCTTTTCTCCTGCCCTTATCACTCTTAATGAGCAATCTTGAACATTATGCTTTGCTCACTGCAGTCCTCTTTAAAATCATATAGGGATACAAGAAAGTCTAAAAACAACTGAAGATATATTTGTCATGGATTTGTTTGCTCAAAGGAAATGGATAAAATCCAGTGATCACAAAATTTATGGTAGACAATTTTCAAATTTCAACCTTAAACTGCCTATGGGGTATGGGATTTCAATAGCATCATGGTGGTTATAAGAAACGTGACCAGGCCATGATACCATTGAGATCCATGAAGGGTATGATTTAATTATAGTAAAGTTGAGTCTGTTTGGGTTTTGGTATTTTTTTTTAGAAGACCTGTTATAAATATCTACTAAACTGGCTCTAAGTTACAAACCAAGATTTCCTCTAGAGATAAAGCATCAGTCAAATCTTGTGAAACAGAGTAAGATTCATGAAAGAAAGGTGTACAAATTCCTGATAAAAAGGTTTAAGGTTTGGGATCCCTGGGTGGCGCAGCGGTTTAGCGCCTGCCTTTGGCCCAGGGCGCAGTCCTGGAGACCCGGGATCGAATCCCACGTCGGGGTCCCTGCATGGAGCCTGCTTGTGTCTCTGCCTCTCTCTCTCTCTCTCTCTCTCTCTCTCTGTATGACTATCATAAATAAATTGAAAAAAAAAAAAAAAAGGTTTGTGGTTTTTTTTTTTTTTACAACTTTAAGGATGAGCCATGATGTCTTAAGCATGTCAACAGAACCTAATTTCAAATAGGACTTGTCTAATCAGTGAGTCAATTAATATTGAAGCCATAGTCAGTCATTAATGTTTCTGTAAATAAAAGAATCACAGAGTTCTGGTCATAGAAGTCTTTGGTGCTAACCAGGAAAGGAACCTATGCATTAATCTCATTCTAAATTTATATAGAGCCTAAGCACAACAATTATAATGATGGTATACCTCCTAAATCTTTTTTTGAAGAGATGTCTCAAAAACTATACATTATGTTTTCCTGTACTCGTGGCGATTTCCTTAAATATTCACTAAATATTCTTTTTACTACTGCAATGACTAGTTAAACTTTATGAAAAAATATACTCTGGATTTTGCCACTTCAATGCTTTTTACAAGGAAATATCAGTAGGCAGTCAACATTTTTTTTTTCCAGCAGAAGTAATGTGGATTTCCCAGATGCCCAGAAGTAATGTGGATTTCCCAGATGCCCAGAAACCTACTTTTATTTTGAAATGTGTTATAAAAATCAGGTTTTTTTGCAAACAAGACATATTGATACATTTTTTAAAGTTTATCTATTGCCTAGTTTATATGGCAAATATATTCTAAATTTGCATAACATATCTAAACAGGGAACTGATGACTATGGTACTAGCCAGAGGCATTTTATCTGTTTTGAAATAGAAAATTTTAATTTGGAGAAGTAATATTGAAATTTTATTAATTTTATTTTTTGAAAACATCTTTTGTTGGGAAAATATGTGTTTTTAATATACTGGAGATGTTGTGGCAATATATGCCTGCTGGATTTATTTCCTTTTAATCTGCATTTTACTACTAATAGTGATTGATGAAAGACTCTCTTAACAGGTGAAAGATGAGACAATAGTCAAGAAAAGAGTTGGAGACAATAAAATCTAGAAACTTATCTTGTGCCCAACTAGCACAGTTTCAACAAGTGATATAATGAGTGCTGGATATCTTTATGTATTTAAAAATTCAGTGGTGACAGTACTAATGGACTGTCAGCTAGCTGGAAATGTAGAGTCAAATCCTGGCAACAGGAATATGATAGAAGTGAAGGGCACAGAGTTAAGCCCATGGAGCCTATCTCATATGTCAGAGATAAGGTTTTATTTACTGTTGTACATTTTAAAAAAATGTTCAGAAACAACTTGGATTTGAGTTACAGATTGCTGAAGTCTACTTTTAAAAACAATTATCCTTGGAGCACCTGGGTGGCTCAGTCAGGCAGCCAATTCCTGATTTGGGCTCTGATCATTATCTCAGGGTTCTCAGATCGAGCCCTGAGTCAGGCTCTGTGCTCAGTGGGAATCTACTTCAGGATTTTCTCTCCTGTACCCTCCTCCTTGCTCACTCACACTCTCTTTCTAAAATAAATAACTAAATCTTAAACACACACACACACACACAATTATCGTGATTAATAAAGCCTGCAGAAGTTTAGTGGGCAGGTAGATGTGTTAAAAGTATAAAGTTTATTTGTGTAATATTGTGAAATGAAAATATTTTTTCTCTTCCATTCTGTAGTTATGTTATATATGAACTATACAAAGACTTAGGCCAGTAATTCTTGAGAACTAACAAACTACAATTTGCTATACAATTAAAAACCATTATTTCAGAAATGAAGCAATCTAAAACTGGAGTGAATTTCATAAAGTCTTCTCTCATGGCAGAAGTATGATGTATATATTCTGCAAGGAGAAAGGAGAAATTTTATCTGAGGTTTGTAAGTGGCTATGGTTTTGCATGTGTTTAATTTTTGTGATTTTTGACCACTATCATATCCCTATTTTGCCGCTTATTACAATCAACAAAACAGTCAAATGACCACAACCTTCTAATAACTAATTGGATTGTTACAAATCATAGAAACCATCAACTAATTTCACTATTAAGCAAAAGAGCAAATAGCAAAACTACCAGATTTTAAAAAATAAAAATATGCATATTTCATGATGGTAGCAGTATATTACTTAACTAATGCTAAGGTGTATCACATGAGTAAACATCAGTGATGCTGACAAGTTGTTATGCATCTACCTGCCAATCACCTGAGAATACTAGAGTGCTGTAGGTAGACCTAACATTTGCCAATACCCTGAAATTTTCATTTTAACCACTTGTGTACAACTTCCCCTTTGCCAAAATATTCACCATCAATGCTAAGGAACTATGAAATTGATTGGATTAACACCTCCTTTTCCTGCCTTTTTGGCGATAGTGTTAGTGGACTGTCAGCCGGCTGGAGATGAATAGTCAAATCCTGGCAGCAGAAATCTGAAGGAGAAGTGAGGATCACAGAGTTAAGCCTATTAAGTTAACTGTGGTTTTTTTGTTTTTGTTTTTTTTTTAATTAATTGAGAAGTGAATGTAATGAGCTTTTGCTTAATTTGGGACATCCTCAATTTTTATCGCCTGGATTGTACGCCTCATATCTGGCACACACAAAAAATATCAGTGGAACAAAAGCAATTATGCTGGCACTTTAACTGTCTAAATATAACCCATTACTCTTACTGTTTACCTGAAAAGGATGTGTTACAGGAAAAAGCCATTGATTAGCTCTAGAAATCTTCATTAAAGTAGTCAACACATTTTCAGTTCTTGTGTCAAAAGTAGAATTTCTTTAAGCTCTAACTACATTCTTTGGCAAAGCTTAGTAGGCAGATGCCAAGTCTACATCTGATTCCTATAACTGGAAAAAAAAAACATGGAAAAATACTGCTTTCATTTATCTTGATCAAATATTACTCATTTTTTACAAAATAAAGTATAATCTCATGCAAAAGGAAAAGTAAAGGACATTGAGAGACTTGTTAGAAACTAGAATTTTAAATAAAAGTAGCTTTAACAACAGGGCACACTAATAAGGAGGATTTAGGACAAGACTCCAAATAACCATCACTGAAGATGTATGGAACGGATTTGATCACATCAAGTAAGTTCTGCTAGTGTAGGCTAATGAATTCACAGAATATTGGATTTGGGATTGCTGAAAGCTGAGTGGCATAGGGGCTCCAAAGTGCAGGCTGTAGAAGAATTGAAGAATGTTTAGACTATAGAATTTAAGAATGGCATCAATTTAATAATAAGAATTCTGTCTGGGTGCAGGGTGACCATGTGATTATCAACAAAATAAAGTGAGTCAGTTTTTTCTGGGCAAAGTCTTACTCTCTCATTTCCAAAGATATATACATATTCATACATATATAATATGTAATATTATATACACACGAAAGATAAATATATATAAAGATAAAATTAATATATAAATATGTATATAAAAGATAAATTTCATTTGGGATTAGTCTGGTATTTGGGGACTCCACTGTCCCATGGGTATGCTGGGTCATAAATTATCTATACAATCCTGATAAAACACAAAAGTAGTCCTCAAATTATAAAGGACTCTACTCTCAGTGATATAGTCAGGTTCCAAGCTGAGAGTGGAGGGCCATTTAGTGGTACTTTTCTAGAGTACTCAAATGAGCTTTTAATTATATCTTATTCTCACAAACATGACAACATCAGAAAAATGAGGCACAGCTTATTTAGTAATCTTGATTGGTTAAAGACATGGTAGTAGATGTTTTGCTACATTATTATTTTTTATATCTGGTACAACCACCTTTACAAGGAGAAGAAAATATGTTCTCCATCTGGGACTAATGCTAGAACCAAAAATTTACTGGGACTCAGACTTCAGCGTGAACTCAATTACAATTATTCCCATATAGAACTATTCTCGTCTTACCTACTTTTCTTTGTTTAGAGCAATTGGTTTTAAACAAATTATCTTTTAAAACATATTTCAATAATATAAAAGGGGTTCTGTCTGGCATTGAGATCCAGCAGTGTTATAGGCAGAATCATGGATTTATAACAGTATAGGCATTTGTTCCTACTCAGAGCCCTGCTTTGGAGATTCTTGAAAGTAGCAGTAACTTCAACATTATTGTCAAAAATATGTTCTCTAAGATCTCTCAAACAAAGAAGGATCAGAGTATTCTACATATCATGAGTAATTTGAAAACAGCAAGTTCAGGAATGGTAAATGTTAAGATCCATCATTAACTATTATCTGGGGGTAGAGAGAGATTATCGATTAGACATGCCTACCCATTAACTTTCAACATTGTATTTCACCCATTTACTTCAACACTGTATTTTTTATTTACCAAACCTACTCCATAATTAGAAGTGTTAATGTATTACACCTCATTGAGTATAAAGAGCATCTACATGATATTTCAAAGTCTTTTTAAAAATATACACTCTTGGGATCCCTGGGTGGCTCAGCGGTTTGGCGCCTGCCTTTGGTGGAGGGTGCGATGCCGGGGTCCTGGGATCGAGTCCCACGTCAGGCTCCCTGCATGGAGCCTGCTTCTCCCTCTGCCTGTGTCTCTGCCTCTCTCTCTCTCTTTCTCTCTCTCTCTCTCTTTCTGTGTCTCTCATGAATAAATAAATAAAATCTTAAAAATAAATAAAAATATACACCCTTACCTCTATCAAGCAATATTGTAGCCAAATACTAGGAGAGCAGCCTATGGATTGGACATTTTCCTTCTGTTCAGATTTACATTTTTAAAGATTAACAGCTTAGTTAAATTTATCATCCCAAGAAAGTCTTTACTAAGTATGAAGAATTGCTTAAAGCATAGAATGCTTAGTTATAAGAATAAAAATCTCTGTAGAACAGAAATTGAATGGAGAGGGTTTCTTTCCAATATCAGACTTCCAGAAAAACTTAATGATTGAAAATGGGGGATTTATATGGAAATCATTAGGATACTTTGAACTCAGGATTATGAAACTTCCAGAAATTTGTTCTTGTAAACTTCTAGCATAAGCCACTGTGATATATGAATTTAAAGGTAAAAATTTTACTAATTTCTTTGACTTTTAACGTTAGAAATTCACAATCATCAAACTGAATTTCTCTTGATTCAAAAATGCTTCCTGTCTTTTTGAAAAAAAAGCATTTTTCCTTCTTGGCCACAGCTAACACTTTCTATTTTGGAGCGTTCTAAGTGATTTAAAGTTGTTCCTCCTGTCGCTCCTAAACTCACCGTCTCTACTCCTGTCCACAGGAGTAATACAAAACTGGTGCTTTATCTCTTCCATATGACAATGTAAATATTTAAGGCAATTCCTTCATTGCTTTCAATGTCATTTTGCATATCACATAAATTATAGAGACTTCCCCTTGTGATCACCATGTGAAGGCCACATACTAGTTGGTCAGTGTCCTTATCTACAAATTCTACATCATATTATTAGCCCAAAATAATCTTATAATTAACAAAGCCACGATCAGTTTTTCATTTAAACTGTTACCATGGCAAGCCTTCGTTACTTTTCATTTGAGAAGCTATTTGAATGTGAACATTTGTATCTGTTACATTTAATTGTCATTACCTACCTTATTCACAGTCTCTGCTGAGCTGACTCTGGACCACATGATTCCAATTCCTGACCACAATCAATTGCACCTACCCAAGAGCAGTCTTCTTATTGAATATTCAAGGACAGGTCTCTGGTGACCTGTATGAAAAAGATGAAAAAAGCTGATTAGTCATTGCCAGAATTAAAACAAAGACAATATATCTCAGAGTATGATATGAATATCAATGGTACCATTCAAAATTAGTTTAGATGAGATATGTGTGTGGGTGTGTGTATATATATATGATTATATATGATTATATATATGATTATATATACATGATTATATATATGATTTAAACAAAGAATGTTAAACATGTTTGCTGATGTATGTATTAGTAAAAACAAGCACATCAAACCCATTATTTTATTCACAGTGATGGCTTGGACCAAGTTAAGAAAAAAAAAGGAATCAATTTAAAGTTGGCTAAAGGAAAAAAATACTAATAAAAGAGCCCTAATAAAAACAATGAATGGAACCTATTTTGAAGCCAATTCCTTTTGAGATCAGCTTTATAACAAAATACATCTAGTCACCCTTCCCAACAATATACACATTCAGATTTTATAATCATGTGTTCCATATCTTTGGGCAATGAGATTTATAGAAAGAAAAAAGGAAACTAACAATTATTGGTGCATATTTTCTTTAGACAAAGTCCCACTCCTTACAGATTAGCTACAGCGAAGCCTCCCCAATCTACCATCTGTTAAACTTCCTAATTTGATGTCTGTGTTACCATGGCTGTTTCTTTTTAATTCCCCTTTTTGGAGATTTAGAATCATGTGTATTTTGTTGACTCTCCAGGAGTCTATGAATATATGTGCATAGTTTCTGCAGTAGAGTGCTATTATTTTTTAATCAAACAAAAGATTGTAGTTGAAATTCTGTTATCACTATACAATTGATTTCTTCATACAAAGGAGATAGGTAAAGGTGAAGATAGAGCAGGAATGCCTAGGTGGCTCAGCGGTTGAGTGTCTGCCTTCAGCTCAGGACACAATCCCAGGGTCCCAGGATCCAGTCCCACATCTGGCTACTCGTGTGGAGCCTGCTTCTCCCTCTGCCTGTGTCTCTGCCTGCCTCTGTCTCTTGTGAATAAATAAATAAAAAGAAAAGAAATAGCAAAAGACCTAGGAAGAAGAATCCTTGGTGAATCATGGACATCACAAAAGACATTAAAAACTCAGTTATGGGGACGCCTGGGTGGCTCAGTGATTGAGCATCTGCCTTCAGCTTAGGGCATGATCCTGGAGACCCGGAATCAAGTCCCACATCGGGGTCCCTGCAGGGAGCCTGCTTCTCCCTCTGCCTATGTCTCTGCCCCTCTCTGTGTCCTCTCGTGAATAAATAAATAAAATCTTAAAAAAAAAAAAAAACCTCAGTCATGGCCTCTTTAAAAAATGAAACTCCATCACCTTTCTGTGATGAAGAAATGTGGAACAAAGTAAAGAAATAGGCTTAGGATAAGGCAGATGTGAAATTCAAATACAGCTCCACCAGTCACTACCTAAATGAACTGAAGTGTATCATTTGCCATTCTAGTCAATGAAATGCAGACCTGCATGTCAAGTGCCAGGGGCAAAGTAAATCCATCCAGTAACTACTATCAACAACACTGTATTATTCTCAATTCAGAAAAACATTGATGTCAGATTTTGAGAATAAATTTTCATGAGTCATAGAAAGCATTATTTTTTACTAGCATTCCTTCTTAATAATCAGAAAGACAAAAACACTATTTAGTGGAATTCACTTTATGATAAAGCTTATGAATGGTCCAAAAGTTAGAGAATTCTAGGATGTTCTATTCCATTGTTTCCATATATAAAAATTTATAATCTGTATTATTAGTTTAATACTGAAGTTATTATTTCTATCTGAAAAAATATTATTTTTTAATCTGAAAAAGAATACTATTTTAAAAAGTCGTTACCCTGGTAAAAAGTTACTTTGATTAAAATGAGATTAATTAAAACTGTCGTAATTCTAATTGATGGGAATTCATAGTTACAAAATTATAAGGTACATATATCTAAGGTAATCTTTCTGAGTATAATATAAAATTGGACCAGTTTTATTTCTCTCCAATTAAATCCAAACCTCTTTAGGGCATTTAGTCTAAGATATCTGAATGAAAGTTGTTTGGCTTTTTATTTTAATAATTTTCACCATTAGTCTCTACCTATATGCAATTTCAGAGTTAATGTCAATGAAATAATTTATACTCAAATGCACTTAAGAAGGGAAAATAATGCAGCAATAAAATTTTAATTTGTGTTCCTTATAGGCTAATACACAAGGAAAATTTGATAAAGAGAATGACAAGGAGTAAAATATGATATCGTTTTAAATATAGGAAGAGAACTGGATTTTTTTTTAAGGTTTCCTTCTAATTAGATATTGTCACTATAGTAGACGAGTTAAGTTTAGAGTGTGTCCCTCTGCAGAGTAGGAGTGTGAAATGGAAGCGCAGTTTCAAGGGAGTGCAATATAATTAGAAAATCCTTGGTGAATCGTTGACATCAGGAAAGACATTAAAAATCCAGTCATGGCCCTTTTAAAAAATCAAACTCCATTAAATGGAAACCCTGAGAAAAATCAGTGAACTCAGTCACACAGGTAAAATAAGGAGATTGAAGTGGTCAATACTTCAGAGCCCTATGTGCTCAGCTATCTATGATTTGTTTTAGGAACAGTGACCCTGGAGATTGAAAGCCGGATACTGCTGCGTATATAGCTCCTTACTGTGTGGTATTTAACAAGGAGCTGCACAACCAGAAGCCATGCTTGAAGATGGATTACTCCTCACACCATGCAGGTGGCTGACACTGCTCCTACAGAGTACACGCAGTATACATAGTACAGAGAATAGACTATCAAGAGTATACAGATTCTAGTGCATAGAGTATCAGTAATTCAACCATGTGAAAGCATAAAATGTTAAGTCATCTCAGATCATCCCACTTTTCTGTTTAAAATTCTTCGATGGTTTTGTATCACTCAAAATAAAAGCTCAAGTTTTTCCGGTGATCTGCAATGCTACAATAGGTCCCTATCAGCTTCTCTGATCTCATCCCCTACCATTCTTCCCTTGATTGTTCTGTGTCAGCCACACTGGCATTATTCTGGAAACTCTAAATAGGAGCTTGTGCCTTAGGACCTTTCCATGTGTTTTCCCTTTCACCTGGAATGTTCCTTTTCCCAAACAGCCATATGGCTTGCTCCCTTACCTCAGGCTCAAGTATAACCCAACCAGCTTGGCCACCTCACTAAAAATTAAGCAGCCCAATGGCCAGGTTCCTCCTTTCTTGCTTCACTTTTCTCCATGGCACTTAATGGCATTTATCACTTCTAACATACTGTATCTTTTACATATTTAATTTGTTCATTGAATGTCCTCCCCTCACCAGAATTAAAGCTCTATCATGGTCTAGATGCCTCAAGGGAAACTGGAATAAGGTAAGCCCTCAATAAATACTTGTCGAAAAGTAACTGAAGAATGAATGAATAAAAATATTCGTTTATCTTTTGGTCACATCTCTTGTTATAGAAAATGCAAAGAATGCTTTTTTTTTTAATGTTCAGGATAACCAAGACATAGATTCTTTCTTCAAGATACTTGTGATCCAGTAGAAGAAACTAATTATCTTTATAAATAACATTAATATAGAGAATGCTAAGTATTTGAAGGCTGATGAGGTCAACAAGACAGAAAAAAAAAAAACATTGTATCCAGCTAAACAAATCAGGCAAGCTTCATGGAAGAGATGACATTTGAAATGGTTTTTCAAAATAAAAAGAATTCAAGTATGCCCATATAAAAGGATGGAGAGAATAGAAGACTATAAACAAAGGTTCAAGTCTATGTGGTCACTGAGCACAAGTAACATTAAACTTTACTGTTTAGCTGCAATATTAGACATATAAAGACAAACACAAAAGAAGACAAAAGGTACAAACTGAACATTCCCATCAAAGATGCATCATTTAATAATATTTATTGCTACAAGCCAGTACTCTGGAAAACAGTGTAGAGGTTCCTCAAGAAGTTAAAAATAAAGCTATACTATGATGCAGCAATTGCTCTACTGGCTATTTAACTCAAAGATACAGATGTAGCGAAATGCCGGGACACCTGCACCCCAATGTTTATAGCAGCAATGTCCACAATAGCCAAACTGTGGAAGGAGCCATTATGTCCTTCGACAGATGAACAGATAAAGAAGATGTGGTATGCATACAATGGAATATTACTCAGCCATCAGAAAGGATGTATACCTACTGTTTGCTTTGGTGTGGATAAAACTGGAGGGTATTATGCTGAGTGAAATAAGTCAGAAGGACAATCATCATATGGTTTCATTCATATGTGGAATATAAATATAGTGAAAGGGACTCCTAACTCTGGGAAACAAAGGGTTGCAGAAGGGGATGTGAGTGGGGGGGATGGGGTGACTGGGTAAATGGGCACTTGATGGGATGAGCACTGGGTGTTATACAATATATTGGCAAATTGAATTTAAATAAAATATTTTAAAAAATGAAAAAACATAATATTTATTGCTACTTAAATATAATTGCTTTGATCCTTGCTTGGACCTTGGACTTTATTTTTATGCTATGTCTTATTTTTGAAGTTTTTCTTCTGGGAAAGATTTTGGCCCACCATAAAAGTAGAAAGTTTTCTGGGGCAGCTAGGGATTCCCCTTCTAGCTCTTCTTTTTTTTTTTTTTTTTAATGTTTTATTTATTTATTCATGAGAGACACACACAGAGAGAGAACTAGACAGTCAGAGACACAGGCAGAGGGAGAAGCAAGCTCCATGCAGGGAGCCGGATGCAGGACTCAATCCCGGGGTCCAGGATCACACCCTGGGTCAAAGGCAGGCGCTAAACCGCTGAGCCTCCGGGGCTGCCCGTGCTTCTCTTTCTTAGATCCTCTTTCTGCCTGGTGGAATCAAGGTGCCTAGTTGTGCCCTTCACACTTAGATGCTCAAAATCCTACCACTATCAGGGTAGTTTGAGACAGATAAAAGTAGCACCAGAGAGATAATTTTGTAGGGAGCTGGTAACCAGAAGAAATTAGACCCAAACTACAAAATTTATGACCAACTCTGTTTGGATCATGCTTTAGGTGGTTTTAATTTTTATTAATTTTTTTTTTAGATCTCCTTTACTTTTCTCTAAAGGGTAAATTATGTATTAATATCAAATTATTAGTATTATTTGTTATATCTTAACTAGTTATAAAAATTAATTATTTAAAGGACTTATCTTTAAAATATTTCTTTTTTAAAGATTTTATTTATTTATTCATGAGATACACACAGAGAGAGGCAGAGACATAGGGAGAGAGAGAAGCAGGCTCCCTGTGGGGACCTGATGCGGAACTAGATCCCAGGATCCAAGGATCATGCCCCAATCTGAAAGCAGATGCTCAACCACTGAGCCACCCAGGTGTCCCAAAATATTTCTATTTTTGCCCCTTACCTTTATTCCATAATCAGAGCTAAATTGGAATTCAACTTTTAAATTTTTCACTCCCCTTAACTCCTCTTCATTTTTCTTTTTGCTGTATCTCATCTGATCTTTTTAAAATCTTGTCAGCCCCAGGCCTTTTCCCTTGCTTTGAATCCTTTCTTAAGCCCTTAATGCATTGAAATGTCTTACTAGGAAACTTTTCATTTTTCCCTCCCCCACCCACCTTTTTACATATGTAACTTTGACCCTGTACATTTTTTCATTTCAGTAGTAATCTTATTTTTGCTACTCTCTTTTCCTCCCTTTATCTTTTAAGGATCTCGTGAAAAAGATTTTTTAATACAGGTTAACAAGAAGTTCAAATGCAAAGATGGAAACATTAATAAAAATCAGAACTGTGCATATATGTGGTAAGAGTCTTTCTTAGGTTTCCCCACACCACATCCCCATCTCTGTCTCATACCTCTACCCATCCTATACAGCAGGGAAGGAGAGTGTCCCCAAACATTCCCCTGGAAAAAATCAGGGAACTCATGATTTAATTTTCACAAGTGTTATAAGCAACCTTCCCTCCCCACCACACACACACATACCCACACACTCAGTGATTAGTTTTCTTGGGCTACATTGCATGCGCATACTATCCCATCCTACCTTTGCATGAAGAAAACCTATCTTCTAGTCAATGGTCTCTGATGCAGATAGCCACTGTGCATATCTAGCAAATCATGTCAACATTTTTAATGCCATATGTTAGGAGGGGATATCACATGTAAGATCATATCAGAGAAAAGACCTTTAGGTGCCTTACTCAGATGCTGGACCCACTGGTGTTACAACTCCTAATGGATATCCAGGGAAGGAGGAACAGGAGAGATTCCACATCCAGATATCTTACACTAATTTTTAACTAGACTGCCTTTAGTATGTTCTTACCCTCCTTTTGTCCTCACAGTGAGGTTTATGGAAAATCCTCTTTAAATAGCAAAATAAACTGTGGTCAGATGTGTCCCTTTCTATGTGGTGTCTTTCCCTTTGTAGGGGCTCCCGTACAGCTCAGACCAGTCCACAGGTTATAGGTGAGCAGAGCTGACCAACTCACTGAGACTCACAGGGCATAGTTCAGGACTATCTTTTAAAGCCATGTTCCTGGGAAAATTCAGGAAATTATTCTGGGGAGACCTGATTTCTTAAAGGTGAGGTAATAAGAATTCAGATGGAAGTCATTTTGTCAATGTTTCTGATTTTATGCCATTTTGACACAGTAGATCTCCTATTCGGTCTCTTTTCCCTGGTTGAGAGGTGTTGGTGGCATGTTCCACAGATGTCTGCACTTTCTTCTCAATTTCAAGATGATCTATCTCCCGCTTCAGCTTTCTGGCTGAGAATCTGATCTTCTTGCTGCTCTCACTCACTGTCCCATTCTTGGTCATCCTTAATTTTTTTTTTTTATTTTCTTACTGATAAGTCTCAGTCTCCACTGACAAATTGGCCTAGAAAGACTTCACATATATACCACACCTGAAGAGAACTGAGCTAATGGTTCAGAAATACCAGTGTGGGAACAAACCTTCATGGCAGTTGAAAAGTCAAATAGTAGGACCTAAATGGCAGCTCTAGACATCTGGTAAGACCTGAAAGTGTTTGACCCATAATGACAGAATGCATATTTAAAAGTAATGTTCCTTATATTTTGATACATCTGAGGGGACTTTTTTTTTTCTTTTTAACCATAGGTCTCTAAGGAAACTCATTTTGAAAAATTTGAGGACAATTGAGAGGGATTTCACATAGTTCTCTCAGCCTCTAACTTTAAGATCAAATGATTGGAAGAAGTATCAAGGAATTTACATAGACCAGACTCTAAGATTCTAAAAGATAGAATAAAGCCTCTTTTCCTCAAAGTGTCTAAAATAAGAGATTTCACGGTTCATTTCAAAAGATAGCTCTGAAGAAAGAGAGGAAGGAAATGGAGGGAGGCAGGAAGGAAAACCTAAAAGTTCTCTGTATTTTATTATGGAAGATTTTTAAGTTCTTTTTTTCCTCACTTTAATTTCTCCATTACAGTTTCTAGAAGAAGCATATGAAATTATCAGGTACTAATATGGTACTAAAATGTATACTTCTTTGTTTTTATGTTAATTTTATATTTTATTCCCTCCCCCATTATTAATCCACTTAATTTCTCCCTTCTCTGCCTTAATTTCCTTCCAAGCCCTATTCTCCTCTTTGAGAAAACCTGCATTTTTCATTCTTGCCTGTCAGAAGGATGAGCACCTCTCACTGTGCAATGTTGTTAACAAATGATCTGTAACATCCCTTCCCCAGTATCGCCTTTCAACATTCTCCCAGTACTTGGTGGTGGAGAAGCGGTTTGACCAGTGTCGCTGACAGACAGGTTATCAGTGTCAGGTTTCAGCAAGACTCCCCAGCCTCTGGCTTTGTCCTGCCCTGAGTGCTGCCCTGATTATTTCAGGCACTGCAGCCCTGCAGTGAAGCCCTACTCACCTCCAGGGTCCAAGTCTCTCTAAAGAGCTCTCTGAAGCCCAATATGGGCCTGTGCCAGGCAGGAGGTGATTTCATAGAAATCAGCCAAGATTTGTTTTGTTTCCTTTCATCACTTGACTTCTGGTTAAGCCTCTGGTGGGAAATTTTTGAGGTTGCCATCCGGTATCCATAGCTCACGGAGGATAACTACACTTTGTAATTGGAAACTTCATCTCAGCTTTAGATTTAAAATTTAACACAAGAGAATGTCTCAAAGTCAGAAGCAAAAAAAAAAAAAAAAAGGGATATGGGGAATCTTTTGTCATTTACATATTCGCTCCCAACATATGGCAGTATCAGTAGATGCCAACTGCAGTCACTCTTAATTAAAAAATTAGATGGTAGATATACAGAAGTATGAAGGCTTTTCTCTAAGCTCTTTTACATTATTCAACTCTGTCCATATGTCCACCAAAGAAAAAAAAATCACTTAAAAAAAAAAAAAAGGAAGAAGAATAAGAGAGGGACACAAAAAGCCCAAAGATTGGAAGATTTTGTTTTCTCTGACTTAATATTATATCAAAACTCTATACAGACAAATTTGTATAAAAGTTTGCAACCTGACAGGACAATGCTGATTTCAACTCACTGCATTAAAGTAAATATATGTAATTTCAAGACCTCTTCATTTTTAATCTGTGATAATTTGTGTATTGCTGGAATTATTTTCCTTTAATTGTCTGTGGAAAAAAACTCCATTCACACACACACAAAAATACATCGTATTAAAAAGAATGTATAACCATTTTATAAAACAAACCACTTTCAATCATTTTTAGATGTATTTTTAAACAATTCATATGTTAATCTTAAGTCTGTTTAAATATATTGATTAAAACAGAACCTCTAACCAGCAAGCACTTTCCCAGGATAGTTTAGATCAACTGTACTAGAAAATGAACACAGTATTTCAAATAAAACTCTACCAATTGAACAAAATTCTCAGTTCTCTGACTTATTCTATTCCTCTCTTGGATTAGGGTCTATGGGTACACTTGAAATTATTGGAGTTTTGTGATTCTGTTACCTGATGCCTTCCAAAAGTTCTGAGAAATTATTATCTTTGCAAATATTTCTTTTGTCTATGTTTCTTCCTTCTTTTCTGGGAATCCAAGTAAGTATATAATAAACTTTATTCCAGCCTGTGTCTCTCACACTTTATTTTGTGCTTCCTACATTTGCTTCTTTAGCTTCATACTGGATGGCTTCTTTTGACTTCTTTTCTTTTCTTTCTTTTTTTTTTTTTAAGATTTCATTTATTTATTCATGAGAGACAGAGAGAGAGAGAGAGGCGCGGAGACACAGGCAGAGGGAGAAGTAGGCTCCATGCAAGGAGCCTGACTCAGGACTCGATTCCGGGTCTCCAGGATCACACCCTGGGCTGCAGGCTGCACTAAACCACTGGGCCACCCGGGCTGCCCCTTATTTTCTGATTCTTGAATTCTCTCTTCCTCTGTTTCTTGCAGATCTTTAAACAAACTTCCTGAACTCTTAATTTTGGCTACTGACTCATCAGGTAAGTGGCCAACTCTTGATTTCTGTTCAGGTTGTGATCTCAAGGTCCTGGGATCTGGCCACATCACACTCTACACTCAGTGGGGAGTCAGTTTGGGGATTCTCTTTCCCTCTCCCTCTCTTCACCCCCCTTCCCCTGCATGTACAGGCTCTCTAATAAGTACATTTTAAAAAAATAAAAATTGTTATGCTACAAAGTTTCCAAATCCTTGATAACATGTTTAGATTCAGCCTCTATTTTCATGAGCACAGTAAACATATTTTTCCCCAATCTGACCATAGTATTTCCACTATGTGACACTTTTATGGTTCTTTGTCATCTGCCTTCTGTAGTGGTTTTCTTTTATGTTGTCTCTTCCCCATGTCCCTTATTATCTTTGTGTGTCAGGCATAGTATTTAAAAATTTGCTAGAAGTAATTTGAGGCTTAAATATTATCTTCCAGAGAGAATTTTCATTTGCTTTCACAGTTGCCTGGAAGCACTAGCTTTCCTGGATCACCTGAATCTAATTCTTTTGGGTCATCTACATGAGTTGACACGGGGCAGCAATCTGATCCAAGGTGGACAGATTCTCTCTCAATCAGCCTCCCTGACTTGGTTCTCAAATTTAAGTCACGGACATTTATCTAGGGACCGCACCTTTAGGGTGCCCTGGACTCTAATTTTTGTCCCTGAAGTCCTGAAACTCTGTCAAAGACTGCTCAGTTCCTCCTCTGGATTAGCAAATGCTCCTGGGCCAAAGCAACTCCAAATTCCGGGCCCATCTCTCTCAATCTCTCTCAATTCCTTCTTCTCTTATGTTGGTTCAATTATTCCTCACTATCTTGTTAACTCTTTGATGCCTATACAGTTGTTTTAGTTCATCTATATTTTTTAATTATAATCAGGAAGAGAATTGGTATGCACATACAACCACATTATTACTTCCACTGGGAATGAAGACAAGGTAGATCCACTGGAAATTTTTGCATCAATCTCAAGTCTGTCCCATCTATCCTGACACATAAATGATCTAATAGCTCTGTGCAATGACTTCCCTATATTTCAAAAAGGATAGAATATTTTGTCTTCTTTAGGAGAGAGAATGAATAAAATTAACTAAAACTGCAAGGTTGTGTATTAGGAACAGAAGAGCACCACAGAGAGAAATGTGATTTTTTTCCAAGTGAGAGAAATATCTTATGTGAAATAAAAGTATAAAATATTTCTCATCTTTTTGGAGTGCAATTTTCTAGCATTCTCTCCTTTTCTCAAATTCAGGTGATGACCTTGTCTCACATCTTGTCGAGAACACAGATGAAATCAGATATGAAGGCCTCCATGTTTCCTCTGTCTTATCACCCACCCTCCTGTATCTGTACCCACACGTCCAACCTTGTCATTTGCTGTTAAGCTGGATGAAGTGTCTCTGGTCCTGTCAAAAATCAACACATCCATTTGTATACTATATTCCCACCTCTCTTCCCTAAGAAGGACTTTTCTCCTAGAATTACTGCTCTCCCTTAATCATTGGTTTCCTTCTCTCCACTAGATCATTTCCACCAAGGCATTAAAATGTGTAACAGGACTAATATGTTCAATATAATTCAGAACTTTTGACTTTCCCCGTTTTTAGTCCATGACTTTCTTCCTATTTGATCTGAGGAATCCTTCAGCCTAGAGAATAAATGAAGAGCTGAATTTCTTTACCTCCCATTTTTGTATAGTCAGAGCATAGAGAATTAAAATTTAAATAAACACAAAGAGGAAAAGAGAGGGGATGGGTACTCAAGTTTGCCTCTTTTTGGCTCCAGAGAGAGGAAGGGTGCTACTTGTGAGTATATGAATAGTCCTCTCTCTGGCTTTGATGCAAAATAGAATACATTCCACATTGAGTAAGTGAGGATACCACCTACAAACAGTGGGAGCTCTGTGTTTATAACTCAAGAAAGAGACTAATTCTCTGAGTGGCTCTCAGAACTCAACCAAGACCTAGTTTTACTAGTGAGGAGGGTACAGTGTTGCCAGGGAAAAGGTGACCTCGATGTTTAAATACTCAAACGTACCCTCAGTATGTGGGTGCATGGATGCTGTGTAGTTCCAAGGGGCCTGCTTTGTCCCATAAAATGTCTTTGTAGCACTGGCTGGTGTCCAGCACTGGACCCGAGGGCAGGATACAGAACACAAGGTTTCTGGAGGAGAGTAGAAACAGAGAGAGCCAGGGAGAATCCTTGGGCTTTGAGTAAGGCAGAGAACCCACAAGAGTGAGCAAGTCATGAGTTACAGCAGCTACAGACACTAGCATGAAATACCTGAAATAAGACATCAATCAGGACAGAAGAGGGGAACTTCATAGGATCTGAGTCTTGCCCTTCAGCACAGGGATGAGAAAGCTATGCCCTTGTCCCACACCCAGGAGAGAGAAGCTGTATTAGAGAAAAGGTGTAGGAGGCAACTTGAAAACCTGAATAGGTTTTCCTTAGAAATCCTTTTTAGGATAATTTAAATAATGAGACTGGATTAAACTTTAACCTGAAAGAATATTTAACTCTCTTTCCCCTCTAGCCAGCAGATGGCGGCTAATGAGAAGGCAGAAGTAGCAACAGACAAAAATTCCTTGTTTTCTACACATCAAATCAGTGAGTGACATTGTAAGATTCTCTTTGTTTACCTAGCTTTAAAAAAATGAATTCCCTTAGCTTAGAACTCCAATTACCTTGTCAGCTACAACCCCCATTCCTTTCATCTCCAAATTTGTTGAACTAATTTTCTTCCTGCTGACACTATTTTCCTCTCCCTCTACTGTCTCTTTACCTCCTCTCTGATTGCTCATCTCTCATCACATCCTGAAAATTCTTATCAACATCACCAACGAGCTGCAAGTTGCCAAAAAAGACCAATGGGCATTCCTCCGCCCTCGCTTTACTGAACCTCTCAGCAGCTTTTGCCACAGGTGACCATTTCCACTGTAATTCTGGGGTTCAGTATTCACTTATCTCTTCTACCCCCACTGGATGCCACTTTTCAATCCCTGTTGCTCGGTATTTAACCCAGTCATTTCACACCCTTCCTGTGTGACCCCCCATCCCCCGCCTAGTAACTAAGTCCCTGGCATTTTACATATGACCTAGATGGTGAAATTTTCCATCTCACTAGATGGTGAGTTCCAGCACCACAGCCAACCTGACATCTTTGCCTCAACATTTATGAAGGATCCTGAAATCCTTTTTTTTTTTTTTTTTTTTTTAGGATTTTATGTATTTATTCATGATAAAGAATAGAGAGAGGCAGAGACATAGGCAGAGGGAGAAGCTGGCTCCCTGTGGGGAGTCTGATGCAGAACTCAATCCCAGGACCCCAGGATCACAACCTGAGCCAAAGGCAGATGCTCAACCACTGAGCCACCCAGGCATCCCAGATTCTGAAATTCTTGATGCCTACTCCCCTAAATCCTTTCCCTCTATTATGTCAGGATACAACACTGCAATTTAAACAAACGTGTTAGGAATCTATAATAGACATTATGTTTAACTGTGTTTTTCCCCTCACACCCTACATCCAACCCACCAGCAAATTCTTTGGTTCTGCTTTTTCAAATCTGTACACTTACTACCATCTCCAAGACCACTTGTTCCCACCCAGACTGACCCATCAAGTACTGAACTGGTCTTTCTTCATATCCACTCTGTCCCATGTATAGGATAGCCACAGTAACTTGATGACATTTTCTTTTTCAAGTATTTATTTACAGGGAAGTAATAACAGCCATAGGAGCATTTGTTTGGTATTGAATAAATGCAACATCTATTACAGAAGGCAGTTTGATTATCTTGGCCTCAGAGAGGAGGCCTCCTGTGCAGTAACCATAGGAAGTTTAACCTGTATGTGAGGATTGCATTTCCCCACAAGCAAATGCCTATGTAGAAAATCAGGCTCACATATGGATTATTTCTTAGAGGAAAGAAATTGAGAATAACTTTAAGCAATGGAATCCTCTGGAAATGGTATAGAGATTTAAAGGAGACACACAGCAGAAGGAGAAAAAAGAAAATGATAAAGTATACCATAAGCACCGTGAATGTTCAACAACTATGTACTGTTATTTATGATGAAAAGGCTTTCCAATGGGATCAATGCAATGCCTGCTACTGGCATTTTTCTCATTTTTCCAGAGTTGACAGAAATAAAGGAGACATTGAAAGAAAAGTTTGCATGGATTCTGTTGAGCTGAAGAGGGTAGATGGACATCTCTTTAGAAAAATGACAACAGCCTAGGTCATCCATCTCACAAATGTGTATCATTAATCCAACAGAGACAGTAAGAAAGAGCATGAATCAAACCAAATCTGAGGTAAAGTAGAAACAGTGCTGGGCTGGGAGTTACAGAATCTGAGTACTCAAGACAAATCTCTTATGAATAGCCAGTGTGACCTTGAGCAAGTCCTTGAGCCTCCAGTTGTTTATAAGGTAACTGTACTAGATCAACTTCAAGTTTCTTCTTGTTTGTATCTTCTAGAATTTATAAATCTAATCTCACTATTGGAAAATCAGTCTACCACTGACCATTGGTAGAATGGTCTTCACAAACAAATCAGGCACAATGCCTTTAGACAGGTGGGGGAGCTATCCAGTGGAGTTGGTCCCTCAGGGAATATTCTGAATCACTTACTGACTGGTTATATACCTTTAAAAATTCCCATTTAGGAGGCATCTGATCCAGGTCATCATAGGTTGAAGGATTGAGCCCTCACTTTGAGCTCCTACATTAGGGAGGAGGCCATGTGAAAGATACTTTCTCTTTGTCCCTTACCCAGTGATCATTCTCTCTGTCTCTGTCTTACAAAATAAATAAATAAAACCTTCAACAAAATTTCTATTTAGTTACATGATTGTATGTTTTGGAACTTATCAGTAGACTTTTGCTTTAGGACAATAACAGGTCAATTCTTCATTGTAGAGCAGTCTGAAATAAGATGTTGAAAAAGGTATTATGAACTATAAAATGTCTTAGGTATGTATGTTAAATATTAAATCTCAGAGTATAGAAATGTCTAATTCAATTTTTAAGTATATATCAAAATAAATAAAGATTGGCAATTTAAAAAGTACGTGGGGTTATGGGATAGAGTTGCTGTGGTTTAAAATAGATTTTTAAAAATCTTCGAGAAATTCACTATATTTAAAAAAACAAACAACTTCAGCAATGTATTTTGATAACATGTTAAACTGACACATATAGCTCTGCTGGGTGATAGAGCTCCCTAAACAACTGAAATGTAGACCCTGGGAAAGTACATATTTCATGGAACACTTTGGAAGAAAGTACCCTGAACTAAATAATTACCCCAGTTAGAGAAACATCACAGTGGCAGGTACATCATAACAAAAAAAAATGGAGTTGTCTAGAAGAAGAAATTACCCTTTACCAAGGGAATCTCTTGAATGACAATATAAATACAAAAACTAAATTATTATTGACTTAGTTCTTCCTACATTTCCCATTTCATCTTCACAGCAAATCTAGAAGTTATAAACATGACTCCCATTTTGCAGTTGAGAAACCTAAAGTTTAGAAAGATGGGATAATTTTCAATACTGACACAGGTGATCGGAAGCAGAACAAACAACACAACTCAGGTCCATCCAAATCCAAAGCTAATGTTGTTTCAGTCACTTTCAGCAATGTAAATGCCTGAAACATCATTATTCTGAGAAGAAAGTGTATAGGGAGAATCAAGTGAAGAATGGCTATGTCACAAAACACAAGTATTCATAAAGAAATACTTGAAGCAAAGTGATTTAGGATGACTTAAGAATGGAAACTCATTGCTTCTGTGGTATTGGAGTACCAGATTTCAACCTTTTTATCTGAATGAAAGAAGGCACTCATGTATAAACTTCAAATTACCAAGTAATCTAAGGAAATGGCTTGGGGTACATCTTGTATTTAATAAAAGCTTGGATGTATTTGATTTGAAATTTCAAACACTATCCACTTTATGAAAATACAGCTTCATACATTCCATAAAAATGCCAAGTACTACTTTAAACAGACTTTTATTTCTAAACCAGAAATTTGTTGAATTTATAATAATGTGTTTGGCTGGTGCACATACACGTTGTCAGTGGAAAAGAAAGACTTTAGGCACTTAATAAGAATTAATAAAATGTGACCAAAATTATCCATTGATAAGGGAAAATTGATTTATCACCATAAAGGAGATAGCTATCTTAACAGACTCTCAGTAGCAGTTTAGAATGGGGACAGAAAAATGGAGATATTTATGAGGTTCAGAGGGGTTGGTTTAGGACACGCTATTTAATTGTAATTGAGTAAGGTCCATGATCTAATAGTTTAGAATGGACAAACACAGCAAGTGAAGGTTTTAAGGAGAATATCAAAGAGAGCCTTCAGAAGCAGTCTTTCCGTGCTAATTGAACACTCTAATGTTTATTTAAATGGGCTTCGAGGAGTTCCTAAAATGAATGATGTTTTTTGCTATGTTTATCTTCCCTAGCAAGATTTTACTGGAATAGTAACATCATATACTAATGTAAAAAGTTGTGTGGTTATAGATGGTTTCAGATCTAGAATCATGAAAATGGAAAACAATCTTTGTTGAGTATTTAATTTGGCCTAAGGAAATGAATTCTGCATTATATTTGGTTTGTTATCAATCTCTGCATAGTTTTAGGAAAACTTTGCAAAGTATTTTTTCATGAAGTATAATTGAGAAATTCCCCTCACAGAGTTTCCCATTAAATTCTGTTCATTAATCTTAATGATTGCTGTTACTGACATTTTATGATATTTAAATACATAAGATTCTTTTGCTCTTCTCTTCTGAAAACATGGTCTCACAACACAGAAACAGGTCTTTCTATGCGCAAATACATAATTCATCTTTTTTTATTGTATCTTTAAGACTAATAAAATTATTTCTTTTAGGGATCCCTGGGTGGCGCAGCGGTTTGGCGCCTGCCTTTGGCCCAGGGCGCGATCCTGGAGACCCGGGATCGAATCCCACATCAGGCTCCCGGTGCACGGAGCCTGCTTTTCCCTCCGCCTGTGTCTCTGCCTCTCTCTCTCTCTCTCTCTGTGACTATCATAAAAAAAAAAAAAAAAAAAATTTAAAAAAATTATTTCTTCTACTACTTAACTAGTAAAAAAATAAAAATAAAAAAGAAAGAAAGAAAAGACCTAATTTAATAAATTATACCAGATGGACTAGATAGACTTGCCTTCAGTTAATTTCCAAACTCAACTGAAAAATTAGCTTAAAAAGTTAACATGGCAAGAACTATAAAAGAGAGATATTCAAACACAGCAGAGATAAAGAAAAATGAACTATTTGTTCTTACAACTGTTGGTTTGCAATTTGGCCCCTTACACAGAAGGCAAGGGAATTTACATACCAGGGTTGGTGTGAGTGGCTGAAAGGTGAATAGATCTCCACACCCATCCACCAGAATCTTCAAAGTTTATATAGAGGCCTAGTAGGGGTTTAGTCACATACACCATGGAAGCTTCTCAACAACATATTCCTCTTTTAGGGCTGTATCCTTGAAAATGGCTCCCACTGTGGAAACAGTGAGCACAACATACATTCCAAGGAGAGGTGAGGGGGTGAGGAGCCTGTAACTGCTTGGTTCCAGCTCAAGAGGAGGTAATGTCTTCTTGATGACCTTCTCCAACAATTACTGATTCCAGTTAAGTGTCAAAAAAAGAAGTAGTATTTGAGCTAATTTTGAAGGAGGTAAAGGCATTCCTAAATGAGAGAATATAAAGGCTAAGGGATATAGGCTAAATTGGGGGCAAATGGAATAAAAAAGTTGAATGGAATGGGAAGTTGACACTGATTAGAAGTTGCTCTCACCTTTCTCTATTCAAACTTAGTTCCTTTTCTTGGTTAGAACAAGAGAATTTTTAAAAGAGCTATTCAGGGATGTCTGGGTGGCTCTGTCAGTTAAGCATCTACCTTCGGCTCAGGAGTCCTGGGATTGAGTCCTACATCAAGCTCCCTGCTGAGCTTCTACCTCTCCCTGTGCCTACCCCCTCACTCATGCTTTCCCTCTCTCTCTCAAAATAAATACTCTTTTAAAAATTTTGTTAAAAAGAGCTATGCATTCCATTCCCCTAAGTTGTTGTAATGGCAATGGAATCCAAGCAAAACCCTAAATGTCTTTTCCCAATAGCATTTAACACAATTATTATTAAATTAAATAATTACATGTGAGTGATGCTTGTCTTCTCAGATGTGGCTCACATCTCCAGGGCCTAGTACAGTGCTAGGCTCATGGTGTGAATAAAATATTAAGTGGCTACATGAAACATATAAAGAGTTAGGTTTGGCCTGCAATGGAGGCTTACATATGTCCTAAGAAAAATACCACTTTGGAAGATGGCCATATATACATATATATATATACACACATATACTTCAGGTATATGTTTATATGTACACATATATACATAAACCTGAAGTATATATATATACACACACACACATATACACCTAAAGTTTATACACATATACACACATACAAACATGTGCATATGCAAACATGCACATATGTGCACGTAGACATGTACATGTATGAATATACATGTGTGTGCATGTATATATCTATATCTGATTTGAAATCTCAGGTTACTTTTCCAAAGCTAAAACCACTCCTGATTATACCAGGCAAAAAAGCCACCCGGAGCCTTATGAAACAATATTTTTTATATATTTGTGTTAGCATAATATACACTTTGAGTTGCTTTTCTAATTTTACTTCCTAGCCCTTTACCTTTGTTGTTACTCTTATGAAATTTTTGTTTGTTTTATGTTTTGTTATTCTCTTTCCTCTGAAACTAAGTGGCTCATATAAAGATGGAAACTAGCCTTTGCTTCAAAAGGCCAGCTCTCTACAAGAAATATACTTATTCCACAAGGGACAAAGAAGTAATTAAGGAGACAGAGAAGATTTTCATAGTAAATGCTAAGTGTCCACTCTTCTTTAATCTGGATGTCCTCTTATTGACTCTACTTGCCAATTATCCATCTGTGACCTTTCTATAGGTAAGAGGAGTTAACTAGAAATTTGACATATCTTCGAATCCTGTATCACTGGTTATCTTTGATTATGGTACTTCATTTCTCACTCATTAATCCAGTAGGAATCATTTCTATGATGCTAGACTGCTCCTTCCTTCCATACCCCTGGTAGCTCTCATCAATGTCTTCTGATGCTCTTCACCATTAGGTCAGGACAGAGGCATCCTCAGAAACTTCAACACAACACTGGCACTGGCTTTTGAAAAAAAATCTCTATGCCACTCTGATATTTTCCTTAGTGTTCTTGCCCTTTCTTGAGTAGAAAGGCAGGTTTGGGTTTATGAGGACATCAACAAATGATAGGGATCTGATGGAATGAAGACCTCACCTCTGAGACCCAATACGGGAAGCCACGGACCAGCAATGCTTACCTAACTAGCAGGGTTTGGTTAACAGGCCCCTTTATGACTTGTTCCAGGGCACTGGTCATCCCTCTCATTTACTCCTTTAAAGATAATAATAAACTGCAGTCTGGGTCCCATCTGTCAAGGAAAAAGCATGGCTGGATATAAAATAGGAAAAATTATAATAACCTAAGCAGATTCAAAATACACATAAAGCCATGTTGTCATACATTTGTTTAATCAGGAGAGTAACAAAAATGCTTTTGGAAGTCTGTAGTGTTCTGCGTTTTATAACATTACTGGAGAGTAGCATTTTTGCATTTGTGAAAATGTCTTGTCCTTCATTTTTATGTATCTCATTCATTAAAACTAAGGGTAAGTGTTATACAAATGCCCCATAAGTATGTCCATTGAATATGTGTTTTTCTTTCACTCTAAGAAGAAGTACCAGCAATCTAGCCAGACAATTGGGCTAGCTGTGTCAGAATCACATAACCAGTCACAATCTAAAAATCAGTCAGATCCAACCATGTTGCTTCAGAAATAGCCTTTGTTTAGAGACAGAATATGGCAATTTGTTCCAGTCCAAAGTCAACTAAGAGAGACAATAAAAAGAACTCCTGCTGCTTTGGGAAAGTTATCTTTTTCAAGCGTTCTGCTGATGAATATGTATTTTTACACAGATTGCCCATGAATAGGGGGAATGGAGTAGACAGGTCAGCTCAGAGGGAGGGGCTTTTACTGTTTTATGTCAGTGAAGCACAGTGCAGGGCACAGTACAAGTTTATGTACCAAGGTCCCTGTCCTCCCTCAAGAAGGGAGGCAGGCTTGAGCCCTTATATTCCTAATTGGGATATTTCTTGAATTCAATGGCATATATTTAGAAAAACATAAAAAAATAACTGGAAATGTGTCAATGAAGTCTCTTACAAATGAGAAGTTTTTTAAAAGATTTATTTGAGAGAGAGAGAGAGTGCATGCATGAGCAGGAGGAGGAGCAGAAGGAGAGGGACAAGCAGATTCCATGCTGAGTTTGGAGCCTAAGGCCGGTCTCGAACTCAGGACCCTGAGATCAAGACCTGAGCCAAAATCAAGAGTCAAATGCTTAACAGACTGAGCCACCCAGGCATCTTACAATGAGAGTTTTAACATTTAAGGGGAAAAAAAACCCAGAAAGTAACATCACTGAATACAACTTAATTGTACAGGCCATCAAAGGAAGATATGATTTCATTACAGATTGAATTCTTCAGTCAATTCCAACTGTGTTATTTACCGTCAGGCTTCATAAGATTAAATTGAGTTTTAGAGATCTTTATAAAGATAATATAGTCAAAGCTTGAATGAAATTGTACTCATTTTTTTGACAGTGTAATTAATATAAAATTGAATTCTAATGATCTGTTAAAGCTATGGTTTCTTTTGACTTCCTAATTGTGATAGAGTTATTTAGCAGAGCAAGACTACTGTCATCTTCTCTGTTATCTTTAAACAACAACAACAACAAAAGTATTCTTTCAATTTATTCATACCAGAGCTAGGCTAGAATACTAGCTAATTATTATTCACTCTATTGAAAAAAAAATCTTATTAGGTGGTTCACATGAAAGAATAAAAAAAAAAACACCTGCTAACCATTTATTTTCTAGAGGTTCATCCCTTGCTAATAACTGATCTTAACCAAAGGAATGCTTCTTTATAAAAGGGTCATAACTTACCATATTATCTCCTTGACTGGCTTGCAGATGTCTCTTTCTGTTGTAGCAACTAAAATTCCTTCTGCTATGAGCCTTCTGATGCTGAATGGAAGCAATGTTTTCATATTGAATAAAATTCGGGCAGCCCCGGTGGTCCAGCGGTTTGGCGCCGCCTTTGGCCCACGGTGTGATCCTGGAGACCTGGGATCGAGTCTCGCGTCAGGCTCCCTGCATGAAGCCTGCTTCCTCCCTCTGCCTGTGTCTCTGCCTCTCTCTCTGTCTGTCATAAATAAATATCTTTTTAAAAAAAAGATGGAATAAAATTCTGGGTGGGATCTTTTAAGCTCTCCTGCCTCATAGAGGTTCAAAGCAAATCTGATTTCCTGAGGTCAGTCCCACTTCTGAATACTCTGCCCCAACTACTTTGTTTTCAGACCTATTCTTATTGCTAGGGACTAGCCTTGCAAAAATGAGCTGCCTTTCAAAATTGGTGTGGGGATCATGAAGGATATACTCTTCATACTATCTTCATAGCTTTTCTATAAATCTAAAATCATTCTAAAATAAAAAGATACTTTTTAAAAAGGCGCTTTGACCTATAAACCAATATATGGAAGTTATTTTGATCCCAGTGCAAACAGACTATAAAAAATAATAATTAATGGTAACTGGGGAAATATGAACATTGGCTAAATATTTGATGATATGAATTAACAATAACACTAATTATTAATAATTTAGGTGTCACAATTTTACCAAGGCTATGTTATTAAAGAATGTCTTTGATGTTTAGGATGCATATTGAAATAATTTAAGATACAATGATGTAATATAATATCTGGTAATTGCTTCAAGAAATCTGTTTGAGGATATGGAGAAGTAAGAAGAAAAAGATTGGCCATGTATTAATTCTTGTTGAAACAAGTGTTATATGCAGGTATTATTAGGAATTTTACACATATCTTGTTCAAGTTCCTAATTCTTCTAACATATAGACATACTAGAGCTGAAAAATCTAAGTGTCATAGTGATTATCTTTTTCTAAAACAAAACCACTTAGTAGTGGAAACAAGATTATACTCCAGCTCTGTGGGTCTTTGAATATGGTGCTTCTTTCTTGAGAAAATAATTTGTAGGGAGAGTACTATTTCAGAACCACAAGCTCCAGGCCATAGATGAGAGATACAAACCTTCCTGGATACTAAGAACTCACTCATAGGTAATACCTCTTTGCCACATCACACACTGCCTAAAACAAGGTGTGTCAGTTTGTGTTACCACTCTGCAATAATGATGGCTTGCATGGCCCCAAACACATCATTATATTATATTTAGTTCCTTTATTACCAAGTTGTTACCCTCAAAATGATAAAGGACTGAGGACAGGGGTACATCATGAAGTCACTTGTTTTGCGCATTCTCTGAAACCAATGTGTGATTAGAATATGGGAAGTGATAATGACAACGATGAGAATTGCTACAGGACCATGTTCTACTGAGCTGACCACCCAGATGGAAGTACGGCAAGGGTCACACTCCCTGCATTGCATCCTCTAGGCAAAGCTAGAATTTATTGGAATTGGGGACAGATAAATCTCATAGTTTTAAGATAAAGCTTCAGAAAATTACCACATGGGAATATGCCAAGGGGGAAGTACTGACTGCATGGCACAAATCCTACGGTAAGTTTTGAAATGATCTTAAATTGATTCTTATGTTAATTATTATCTGGATGTACTTGTAGCTGGCACTGATTCAAGGATTCTACACAACTCACTCTGTTTTGACATTAAATATCAATAGTGTTAGACATTAAATGTCAATAGTGTTAGAGCTAATGAATGCCAAGGTACATATATCAAATAATTTTCATATTATTCTTTAATAATAATATTAAAAAATAGTCGAAAACCCTTATCTAATTCTTTTCCAGACACTGTGACTCAATGTGAGTGCCCTTGGTTTTACTATAACCCCTTAGAAACAAAATTATTGGCCCCATGTTATAAACAAAGACAGTACACAGACGATATAATTTTTTTGTGTAAGGTCAAGAAGGTATATCAGCCAAGATCATGACTTTTCCATGAGTTTTTTTTTTTTTCTTTCCTGGTATTAAGGAACTGCTTCTACAGTTCCTGATATTGCTACTCTAAAAGATGACATTTATTTGGCAGAGATACCTCATCCCTCATCCTGCTCTGCCATCTAAATGGCATAGAGGGCATCATCCAGCACAGCTGCACTCTCTGGGCAATAATGTGACAATCCCAGCACTATACTATAGGTAGATGAGTGGCCCTTAAGAAAATTCACTTGGTCAAGTTTTATTGTCTCCTGCTCTAGGATCAGAAGTCTTATCAGTTGTGGTTATAAGGAGAACTTTTGCCAAAAAGATATTTATGGATGAGAGTAAGGAGAACAGAGAGACAATCTGATATGCCCCTGAACAAGGCAGGTATTTCATTCATTTTTTTATAGGATTGGGCTAGAAATTATTTTAGCTTCTGAAACCAGTCGAGGATTTTATAGGTGGCATACATATATATTTGTGTTCTGTGTGTGTGTGTGTGTGTGTGTGTAGGTGGGGAGATTAGCAGATTAGAGATAGCTGCCAATTCTCTGTCATTTCTCCCACCAAGAAATGGCCCCTATGTCACCTCCCCTTGATGAGTAGGCTCTGTGACTGCTCTGATCAATGTAATACCCCACAAGTGATGCTTTCCTAGTTTCCAAGCTGAGGTCAGTTCTAATTCCTGTTTTCTGAAACAATTGCTCTGGGGGAAGCCCAACCACCATGTAAAAAGTCTAGCTACCTGAGATTGCCATGCTGTGAGAGCCCAAGACACATGAAGAGGCCTGAGAAGATGAGATGGGGAAAAAGACAGAGAAAGAGACCAAGGTGCCAGGCCTATGAGTGATAAAGACCACTCAGCCAAGTCCTTCCAGAATTCCTAGACCCACAACATTGTGAGCAACATAAAATGATTGTTTTAGCAACTAGGTTTTGGGGTAATTTGCTTTGGAACAATAGAGAACTCAATATACTAAAAATCATCAGATCTGTTTCAAAAAGGTAGACTTTTCTATAATAATTATCAAACAAAGCCAATCAAGGAAAAATAGGTTTAAAGGAAAGAGGTGAGCAACCTTTTTCAAAATGGAAACATCTCATTTGTTTTTATTCAGAAGACTAAAGAGTCTATGATGGGCATTTTTCAACATATTAGATTAATAAAGTAAGGAATAAATCTCTCCTATAGGAAAAACAGATTATTTGCTTGAGAGACTTAGAAGAGAATTGGAACATAAGAGAAATTTCAGTTCTGGCAACAATTCAGATATACGAGTGAAAATAATAAATGTTTCAAAGATACAGAAATATGTCCTCCAGGAGGCAAAAAAAAAAAAAAAAAGTAGGACCCAGGGATGCCTGGGTGCCTCAGTGGTTGAGTGTCTGCCGTTGGCTCAGGGCATAATCCTGGGGTGCCAGGATCAAATCCTGCATTGGACTCCCTGCATGGAGCCTGCTTCTCTTCTCCCTCTGCCTATGTCTCTGCCCCTCTCTGTGTGTGTCTCTCATGAATAAATAAATAAAATATTTTTTAAAAAGTAAGACCCAAAAATGTACAGATTTTTTCCACATTCTTTGATATTTACCAAATGCCAATGTTAAGCTCACTTTGGCTAATGGCAGTGCACTGAATGCATGAATTTACTTTTGCTTCCTTTCGACAGCTCTATTAAAAAAAAGAGTACATTTTCCCAAACTTCATAATCCCACAATAAAAGGCAACAAAATAGGAAAGGAGACAAGACCAAAAAAAATTCGAAACCTGGAAAATAGAATCTGAAACAGATTTAGCAGACAGAAAGACAGACACATGATCTACATTGGGGATTCCCCACACAAAAAATTGAAAGCACCATGTTTGCAGCAGTGAATGAAGACAAGGCTGAAAACAAACTCTTCAAGATGTAGTTAGTCCTGTTCCTCTACATAATACCCTCTTTTCTACCATGTTATAAAACTACAAAGTTTATTCTTTACAGAAGTTACTATCTTAGGGCTGGGGGAGAGGTTGAAGGAGGGACACCATACTAACAACGGAGTGATAAGAGAACTTACACATACTTAGTCCTGAGACTCTGATCTAACTCCACTTCTTCACTCAGCTTTCAGATATGGCAGCTAGGTCTCTTCTCTCTAGACAAGAAACTGGAAGGTCCTTCTTCAGGGAATCTGACCAATTCCAGGAGAATAACCTGAAGTTACTGACAGCAGAGACTCCTCAAAGAAACAGCCCTTTCAAATCACACTAAAGCAAACCTCAGAGTGGATACACACACAGATTTCCAATTATTTTCATGGTACCTACTCTTAATTCTGGGCAAACAAACCTAGATTCACCACGTTCAAACTACCTGAAAAATTTCTAATGTAAAAGGTAGAGAACAAATTAAACAAAATAAGCAACTAGAAAAAAAAAAAAAAGAATATGCAGAGAAAACAGAAAAAGTTATCCTGGTATCCTCAGAGAGATAAGAGAAATAATTGCTTTCATGAATCAAGAACAGAAATTCTATTTTTGAGAGAGAAATTAAGCAAAGGCATTCTCTTTAGATGAGATCAGGGAAAAAGAGTGGGGCAGAAAGAACCAGGGAGGCCATGTTAAACTGGGTGATTAGGAATTCCAGAAACTGTAGATTAATGGCTGGGGGTAGCCAGACCCCATCCTCCACACCCTGCTACACCACAGCAGGGCCAATGAAGGAACAGTAGTTGTGTGGTAGGATAGGAAATGAAATGGAATCAAAGATGAAACCCAAAATAGGCAACATATTCCTACAAAGGGAGTAGATACTGCAGAACATGGAAACAATCTAAAAAGGAAGAGGACTCCACAGCCTCTGAGTGGGGGTGAGTGCAAATAATACCTATTGAATCATTAAGAGATTAAAAGGGTTTTGTTAATATAAGGACTTGAGAATCTCAGAAATAACAGCAAATATCTTATAAAAACCCTTCTAGAAGGGAGAGAGCTGAGGGAGAAGTAAAACAGTAGCTAGGAAGGCAAACCAAATTAATGAGAGTGACGTAGAAGACCTAGTATATAAAGGTTTAGATTCTAGGAAGGATTCAAAGAGAGCAGATGGCAAAAACTGCTATAACAAGGTATCAGTACAACTTCTCAAGGTGAGCACATCATTTTTAAAAGCAAAGCCTGATGCCCTCTGGGAAATCCCAAAGGACAGAAAACTGCAGAGCCAGAATTCTCTCTGATTCTGAACTTCACAGAGGGCCATAACTTAACCATAGAGAAGGGAGCCCTGCAGCTTTCTCAGTAAGCACATGAAAGATTGCCTATTCACTCAAGATTGAATTAATCTCTTGACAGTTCAAAAGAAATAGTTCTCAAGAGATGGAAGTCCATTTGGGTAGGGACAATATTGGTGTATGACACATTTACTAACAGATCCCTGACCGGTTGGATTATTAGAAGCTGTGCTAACTTATATCAACATCACAAAGCATTCCTCACACCCATTTCACCATTACAAGTTATTCTTGTTTGATCTTGGGCCTTCTCTCAGTTTCCTCATCTGTAAGATGAGGACAATAGAACACTCATGGATATTCTGTGAAGATAAACATAAAACATTTAGAATAAGTCTGGCACATGGTAAGCATTCCATGTTTGCCCACATTGTCATGATCAATATTCTCCTATTACATAGTGATATAATCTACTTTGGGCCTTTGTCAACCTCAGTGTGTAGAAAGATCAGAGTCATGTAATAAAGGAAAAGTATAAACCTGTAGACCCACAAGAAACCCAGGGGTAGGTTATGAACCTAAAAGAGACTGGGTTTTACCTCTGTTTCTCATTGTCTGAAATAGCATCTGACACTCACATGAGAGTCAGTGAACCCATATTAAATGAGAAACTAAGAATTATCATTACTAGAGAAACAATTCAAACCTCATGTCCAATAATTAATGTTATAATACTGCCAGTTTCCTTATAATTATTACATATGGTAGGGAATAATTTTTGACATTCCTTTTTTATTTTCTGCACAAATAAGCTACAAACACATTTTCCTCATACAAAATTTAATGTGTTGTTTCAGAAAACTCTTAAATGTACGTAATTACAATTTTAAAAATTAAAATTATGTTCTTAATATTAGTATGCAAGATAGTACTTACTCTAAGGCTAAGGAAAATAATCATAGTTTAGGTAATTTAAAAAATGAAGCAATGAAAATTTTACAATTATACTCATATTCTCATTCAATACTATTTTTTTCTTTTGGGAGATAGAAAAAAATGTATCTGCCAACAGCTCTCTTAAGTGAACAATATATGACATGAAAATAGAATGTGCTATTCTTCTGATTAGTGGCCAAACATATTGCAATAGTTCATACTGTATCAAAGAAGATGTAAGTCCACTAATGTCCATTCTCAGAGTAATATTATAAGTAACTGGTTCTGGCTGGATATTGACCAACAAGAAAGCACGTTAACTATCAAATATCTGACCCCCGTTTTTTTACAAATACATGTTTAATACCACCTTAAAGAAAAAGTGTATTTATAAAATGTGCAAGTATATTTGATGTTCTTTTCCTATAGCAAGCAATAAATAAGTCTCCAAGCCTTTCAAAGTTTTGTGAAGAACTGCAAAATATTTAATTGTCCTTCTAGATCACCATCCCACAGAAAACTTAATGGGCTAGAGTGAGTCCTTAATCATTTGGAATAACAAAAAATACAGTGCTAGGATTAGAATGGCATAAAACATATGTTGTGTAGAAATGCAATATGTTCATTATTTCATTGATTTTATTTCCCTCATAGAAAAAAATAAACACTTTCCATAGGTCTCTGTCAGCTAGATTATTAATTTTTGTTTTAAATTCTGGGATAGTTTCCACTAGTCTTAAAAATGCTTGCCTTTGCCTCTGCATATTCCCTGGGAAGAGGGATAAGAATTTTTTTTTCCTTATAGAACTTCCTTGACATTATACTTAGCAGAGGTGATTTTTCCTATCAAGTTCTTTGATGTTCCTTCATCACACGCTTTCTTCAGATACTCTGTGTTTACATTTTTCCTTTTCAATTGTGTGGAGCTCAGTGGTATCACAGAGCTACAGGAAATCTTTCCTTTGCTACCTCATTTTCAATTATTTTTATTTAATCTCAGAGTCAGAAAGTTTTCTCATTGAAAAACACTTCTCATTTTTAGTGGGAGCTGTTACAGACTGGTGAACACATTTAAATGTAGGTAATGCTGAGGAGGATTCCACTTCATTTTCTGTATTTCTTGCAGTAGTAATATATCTCAGGGTTCCTTAGGTCTCCTCTGTTTATGATGTGATAGGAGAATACTTCAGGCTTTTTCTGCAGGCTCCCCCCATCACCACCAATGGATTGGAGAAAAGAATTCAGCAGCAGGGGGCTCTACAGGCAAGGCCTCACATTATACAAGAGGGAACAGGAAATGCATACTGCATCCTATGAAATGCTGTCACCCACTTCCTCTGATTTCTGGTGTGAGAAATGCCAAAAGGTTTGACCTTGACTTTCTCCCATGATCTACATGGCAGAGTCAAGCATGGTTGGGCTGTCAGGGCACAAAGGTGGTAGAAAGATCAGCAGGAGGCTCCAAATGACTTCAAAGGGTCCTCAGTGCTAAAAGCGAGGCTAAGTCTGTGACAAAATATAAGTCTAATTTGTAACCTCATTTAGATCTAGAAAGACCATTATCCATAAAGAGCAGTGCAACTTAAGAAATCGGGATTTTCTCTGTGCTGTTTTTCTGCTCTTTCAATGAAATGAAAGTATTCAATGAATAATTAACCTTGACTGGGCTTAAGCAAAAAGAAATAGGACATGCTGATGCTTCTGTTAACACCAGGTTCCCACTCCTCCTAACCAATAATCAGGGCTATTAACATTCTTTTGTGTGAAGGGTGGTGGTTTTACATTTATTGAGAAATATGAAAACTAGTAACTGAAAAATTAGGTGAAATTAGATGCCTAACCTAAGGACCATTCCAAGAATAGCTAACTGGAAAACAGGAACTACTCTAGATTAGAAAACAATAAAACTATAAGGAGAGAAATATTTTGAGTAAAGCTTGGAAAAGTATTTCAAGCTACAATTATCATAATGGACAGACACAAAGCAAGGGAAATAGATCAGATCCAGTCATCTTTCTAAAAGCCAAGATGGCTAAATTTTTTTTTAAGATTTATTTATTTATTTATTTATTTATTTATTTATTTATTTATGATAGACCTAGAGAGAGAGAGAGAGAGAGAGAGGCAGAGACACAGGAGGAGGAAGAAGCAGGCTCCATGCCGGGAGCCTGACGCAGGACTCAATTCTGGGACTCAAGGATCGCGCCTTGGGCCAAAGTCAGGCGCCAAACCGCTGAGCCACCCAGGGATCCCCGAAGATGGCTAATTTAGTGCTGACATATGAGACACTTAGGAGGAATCAAGTTTCCATTAGACTTAGCTACAAAAACTGGGTTTGTTAGCTCTGCCATTTAGCACCTCTTGGGTCTTAATTTTTCTTTCCAATAAAGTGGAAATAATGGAGATATCGTGCCTGAATTTTTGTGAAGATTTAAAAAATATTTTTAAAGCACCCTATGAATTGCACAAATATACAGAGCCAGGAATACAGTGTTTACTGATGGGATAAATGACAAACACAAACCTTATATCTGTAGTTACTTGTAACCTGATGACAATCACAGGTAGAAGAGCATTAAATTATGTACTATTCATTATTACTTGTAGCCCAATGACAATCACAGGTAGAAAAACACTAAATTATGTACTACTCATATCTGTTTCTGGCTTAATTTCACATGTATAATGATTACCCTTTAGAAAAACCCAAGTTTTTAGATCATTCTTTTTGTTTTGTACTCTTTACTGTACATACTACATCACATACCAAAGCAGTACAAGTTAGCAGAGAGTGTGAATGCAAAACCAGTGTCTTCAAGTTCAACTCTAGATCTACCACCTTATATTTCTGTGATGTCAAGCCAAATAACTTCTTTGAAGTTGAAATTTTTCATCTGAGAAATATAACCATGTATACCTCACAAGGTTGTGAAGTTCTAACTTACGGCTTCTGTAAAGTACCCAGAAGAGTATTTGGCACAGCCATAGGTTCTTTAGTATCTATTTTTAAAATGATTTCCAGATCCCTTCACTGATCTTACACAGAATATTTCCAGGTATGAGTAGTTTGAGATAGAATGGATTTTTTTTTAGATGTTATTTATTTATTCATGATAAACACAGAGAGAGAGAGATTGGCAGAGACACAGGTAGAGGGAAAAGCAGGCTCCATGCAGGGAGCCTGATGTGGGACTTGATCCCAGGTCTCCAGGATCACACCCTGGGCTGAATTCAGGCTGCACTAAACCACTGAGCCACCCGGGCTGCTCTAAGATAGAGTGGATTCTAACCTCAAAGTATCCTCAGGCAAACTATCAGAGCCAACTCATTCCCTCCAAAATTGACTTTCAAGATCTTTCCTTCTTTAACACCTCTTCTGCTTACTTGTGATCAAAGAAATTATTACTCTGTAGCTCACAGTCCAGAGGAGCCAGAAAGAGAACTCCATTTAAAAGTCACATCTGAACCACTGTCCATTCCTCAACACATAGATTGTCTTTCTCAGCTGGATTCCATTCCATTCCTTCTATTAGCCATTGGTGACCATCCTATCACCGAGGAACACTCTCTTCATTATTGTCTCTTCTTAGTTGCACTTTCAGTGCTCCCTTTCCCCTCTACACCTACAGAAAGTATATTGTTGAAGGTTAGAGTCAAGTTCTATCTGTTCCCGTGAAGCTTTCTTGGCTACTTGGCCCCATGTTGACTCTTCTGACACAGAATTCTTAACAGTGCTTATTTCCTGTACCAATAACTTTGTACTTCCCTCACATAATAATTTAACCATAATTATTCAGGGCAGAGTTCTAGATTTTATGCACTTTATCTTCTGAGATGGTCTAAAATTGTGCTGTGGATAGGATCCTCTATTTTCTGAGTCATATAAATGAATCAGACACAAAAACATATTTTATTGAAAACATCCCAAAGCACTGTAAGTTCAACAATGATAATTTTGTTCTCTGTGCCAATGCTCAGATTTCATTATCCCAGGGAGACAAATTAATTACATTTCCTTTTTTTATTATGCATTTTTCCCCACTTAGCCACAAGGTGGTCTTTAGTTGCTTTGCTAGCCACTATGATGGTTATAAAAAACGTCAGCAAGTGCTGGCAGGAATCCACATGCTGAGGAGGCCAAAGGATCAGATATAGCTCCTTGCTGGCAGTTGTACAAATACTCTTACCATCCACAATATTTATTCTGTTTTCTAAAACGAGACTTCTCTCATTCCCAAGACTGTAAATCTAACCATTATTTTCCCTAAAACAAAGTACCACTAAACAAGAAGGAAAAAATGCAGTAATGAGAAGATGAAATGATAAGTGCATGAAATTTTCAGCATCATCTAGGTCAAGATATGGACAAATTCTAGAAGTGACAGAAGGCAGAGTCAGTATGTAATGGGTAAAAAAATGTAGGCTTATACCTGACAATCACTGTCTTTTGGGCAATTTTTGAAAATCATGGGTTCTTCCTAAATGTATGAAACTATCATGAAGATGATTTTGTCAAAATAGATTATTTCCCCCCCATAGGCAAAACCCTTTGTCACCATTGCACTGCCAGATTTCTTGGACTTCATTACCTGTCCATAAAAGGCAGAGCCATTACCTAGTTAGGGTAACTGGAACTACAAGAAGCCACACCAAGTTCTGTGGGTAGAAGTGGCTCTGTCTGTGAAGGTTCTCCCAAGTATCAGACATAGTAGTATCCAGATTATATTACACCAGCAGGGAAAAGAGTTTCTCTAACATAATCATTAAATATTTCTGATCTTTCCCACAACTTCTGCTCAGTCTCCAGTTACAAAAGGAATTACTCAGGCAAGTTTCATAAAAATGATATTGTTATTAAGAAAAGAGTTGAATATTAAAGAAGTGTTAAATGGTAGAAAGATCCTAAGTCATTTCACCAGCATTTTTTGGCGAAGTGGGATGGATCATCCCTAAGAACTTTCTACATGATAGGACACAAAATTTATCAGCTCCATGTTTATATCTTGGAGTTGGGGCGAAGAGGGGAGTCCTTCTGACATTTGCTGAGTACCTGAAGAATGGTCACCCACTGCAATCTTCTAGATAAACATTCTAAAGAAAGAGCCTCCCCACAAAAAACAATTTCCTTAACTTCAAGCTACAGAGGAGTTTTACCTTTAGTTGCCTTATTTCAACTACAGAGAAAACTTGCAGTTTCTAGATTATTCCAGGGCTTCTGACTTGTCTGTCAATTCTCATAGCCAGTATTGCACTTCCACCTCCCACAGTCCAAATCAGGAGTGATAAGTTATTATGAAAGGCAACTTAGTGCTAGGGGGAGATGACAACCAGCTGTCCTCAATGCACAAACAACATGTAGTCCAAAGCCAAGCATTTGAAATTTTAAAATTACAAAATCTCTGGAATAAACAGTAAAGGAAGGCCTCAATTTATGTTCATAAGCTTCATTTCCAATAAGCTCAAAATTCTGAAAAGGTGAACAGATCTATAAAACGGACTTTTGTCATTTTGCTTAAGATACATGAAATATTTTAAATTATTGATTATAGGAACAAGAAAGTTCTTGATATATATCCCCCAAGTAAGCTTGTGAATAAGTGTTCTAAAAGCTATTTTTTTTCCCATGGGCAAAATTGGAGATGTCATTCAGCCAAAGATGTTAAGGGATTTGATGGTAATTCAGCCACAGAACTCCCTTTCACTGAACATATACTCTGAAACTGCATTTCTGAAAAGTGAGCCAGACAAGAAGATATTCTCATCTGGGTATCTGTGATAATGATGACTATGCAGCAAAGAAAGTCTGGGAGATGCTTTGATGTCTGTGAGACAAGAAGAAGATTTGAAATAGATAAGAGGTAGGGGAAAAGCAGCTCAGTAATGATTTAAAATTAAGAGGAAACTGATGGTCATGTGGGAAGTTCTCAGCAGGGCCCAGGGAACAAGAATGTAAAAAATCTGCCCCTAAATCTGCTGCTTAAAACAGTTAATTTGTGGTTGTGATTACTATTAAATTATCATTATCCTGTTACCACTTTTATTATTTTTATTTATTTGAGAGAGAGAGAGAGAGAGCACAGAGGGAGAGTGAGAGAGAGAAGCCAACTCCCCAATGAGCAGAGAGCCAGATGTGGGACTCTATCCCAGGACCCTGAGATTAGGGCCAGAGCCACAGGCAGATGCTTAAGGGACTGAGTAATCCAAGTACCCCCATTACTACTATTTTTGAGGCAGGAATTTATGGTTTCTTTCTAGAAATAAGGTAGGAATTCTATCTGACATGTAGCTCAGGTGATAACTTTGGCACCTGTATGTGTAGTTGGCTAGTCTGGGTGCACTATCTAAGTGCCACGGGAGTATACTAGGAAACACCGGTGTTCCTAGTCCTGATAGATTTCATATTAACTAGAGAAATAGAGCCCTTTCAGATTCTGGGTTTTTTGTTTGTTTTTTGTTTTTTACTTACATGGGAATTTTAACAAACAAGGAAGTAAATGTTAACAGAAGAAATGGTAGGGTAAAAAAATTCATCTGATAATGGGTCTATGAGCATTTCTAATTCCCTATTTGGGATATCAATTAGTCATGTTATTAAATGCCTATTTTTAGTGTGAATAGGTTTTTATACTCAAATATGTAAATTATATAGACAAATACATAACAAACCTAGGCTAAACCTAGGGTTAAATTCAGCTGAGCCTTTCTGGTCACTCTCACCAAAAGTCACTATGAGTTCCCTAGTTGGTGGGGCTTAGGAAGATTTTTAGAGATGCACAAATAAGCATAGTGGAATTTTTCAATTTCACTTGCTCACAGCCAGATAGACACAATCATAAAATAATATGTAAGATACTAAATAGCACTGACAAAAATAGAAGGAAAAATATATACAGATGTTTACTTTAAGAAGTGAACAGTAAAAGAAATAATTCAGGTTTCCAACTAAGTAATCATCAAGAGAAAACTGCCATACCATTGAGATTTTACAAAGGACAACACAAAATGTGTTGAGAGATAATAATAGAAATTAAGCTATACGAAGCAAAGATATTCTTTAGAATGAAGGGAAAATAATGTGCTCCAATGGTCGTTAGGAACAATTCAAATAAAGCCCTGTGATTTGAGAAAAGAATAGAAAGAAAACAAGTAAAAGGCCCTTTATCCCATTTGGACAATATAGTTTGCATCATGGACCATCACAGTATCTATCCCTGTTGAAATAGGAGTGCCTGCAATAAAAAACAAAAACAAAAAAGGAGCATCCTCATCTCTTCATTTGCTAAATTATTTAAAATTATATCAGTTGATAAACTATAATTTCACTTTCTCATTTTTTCAAGAATTTGATATCAAATATATTTGTATTTTAATGACAATCCCATTTGAAATATGCATAATTTAGCCAAGTAAAATTTTAAGTCCAGAATCAAATTTTATTTCTATAAAACAAGGGCTTTATAGAGCTGTTGAAAGAGTCAGAGATAATATATGCTGCCAGACATGTTATACATGTCTGATAATGGTTAGTTCCCACATATTACTCATGTGTGAACATTTTTTATGAGAATTCTAAACATATTGTCCTCAATATTCATCAGGTTCTTTTAAAGGTCTGAGGCAAACACCATCAAAATAGTTTTCAAAATGCTAAGTTACCTACCTTGCTATTCTAGGTCCTTAAAAATAGTTAATAAAAAAAAATAGTTAATAGCTTGGTTTTGAGCACTATTATGTACAAATTTGTTTTGGGAAGCTCACAATATTTCTCACTCCAATCATATCATTTAAGACTAAAAGCATTGAAGATGAAAACAATATTTTTCAGGTAAATGTACAAGTTATAATCAATTTTTCAGGAAAAGGCAATGTTCATACTAGGAGTAAGCACAAGTTAAAGTAATTTTGTAGAGCAAAAAAATAGAAAGTCAACTAATTTCAACAAATATTTACTAAACATCTACTAGGCAAAAAGGCAGCTAGAAGTTAGAAGTGTACATAAAGTGTTCTGCTATATATTTCAAGGAGGGACCCTTTCTTATCTGCTCTTGGGGCCAGTGCTAATCAACATTTGGTCAGCAGATAAGCAGACATTATCATGTTTGTAAAGGTCACAAAACAAAAAAACCTTTGGAGAGTCTACAGAACTAAGAAGAGAAAAGGCAGGCTAAAGATCCAAGGTGAGAAGAAGTGTGTTATAAATTTCTGTGAATATGTGATTTCCTTCCCTGAACACCTGGTAAAATAGCATAGTCCACATACTTACATAGAAACAATCATGACGATTAAATGGAAGACTGAAAATGCCAAGTGTTCTCTAAGACATAGAACAACTGGAAACCTCTTATATTGCTGGTAGGAACACAAATTAATAAAACCTAATAAAACCATTGTGGAAAAAATACTTTATAGTATATATAAAACAACTCTAATCCTGCATATATATACCCAACAGAAATGAGTAGTATAGCCACCAAAAGCATGTATAAGAACATTTATAGTAGCTTTATTTATAAGAGCACAAAATTGAAAGCAGCTCAAATGTTCATTAAAAGTCAGATGGACAAATAATGTGTATTTTTTCATAGAATAGCAATGCAATGAAATGCATTGCAATGAAAAAGAACCAGTGATGGAAGTAGCATGGATATGGATACATAATAGACCAATGCAGTGAAAGAAGACAAGTCTTAAAAAGTATATACCACATGATTCCATTTATATGGGAGTCAAAAACAGACAAAGTGATCTATGGTAACAGAAGTCAAGACAGTATATCCTTAGAATACTCTTGGACAGAGATTGACTGGGAAGGGGAATAAAGTATTTTTCTAGTGATAGAAATGCTGTATATTGATCTGGGTGTTATTTGCAATAATCTATGCATATGTTAAAAATATATACGAAAGCTTTGTGTATGTATGTATACGACTGTGGTAAAAAGGAATGGTAACTAGGAAAATTAGCTAATGAGTGATCAAATGTATATAAAAAAATATCTAAATCCTATTGTGCCAATCAGCGATGACCAATATTTTAGTCCTTACATATTGTCTATTTGTGGTGTCCATTCCTCCCCAGATAGTCTTCTTCTAAAGACATATGACTGAAATGTCATGCTATAACTGCGAGCCTAGCACAAAGCTGGACAGGCACACATAGATGTTCAAATCATGTTCTTAATAATCACAACAATGCCCCCTGTCAATTACTATTCTATACCTAGCAAAATAGTCAATCTTCCAAAACATCAACTCTATGAAGTAGGTGTTCTTTATTCCCAGTCTACATATGAGGAAACTGAGATTCAAAGATCTGTCTCATTCATTTGGGGAATATAAATAATAGTGAAAGGGAATATAAAGGAAGGGAGAAGAAATGTTGGGAAATATCAGGAAGGGAGACAGAACATAAAGACTCCTAACTCGGGGAAATGAACTAGGGGTGGTGGAAGGGGGGAGGAGGGCGGGTGTTGGAGGGGAATGGGTGACGGGCACTGAGGTGGACACTTGACGGGATGAGCACTGGGTGTTTTTCTGTATGTTGGTAAATTGAACACCAATAAAAATTAATTTAAAAAAAATAAATAAATAAAAATAAAAATAAAAAGCAAAAAAAAAAAAGAATGTAAAAAAAAAAAAAAAAAAAAAACAAAGATCTGTCCTGAATAGTAAGTGGAAGATCAGGAACTCAAATGCTATATGCAAATCCCATGTCCTCTGCCACAGACACTTCGTTGTCACAGTACATGGATAATAAAACATTTGCTTAAACTTCCCAGAAGGTCTAGAAAGCTGAGATTTTCATCATCATGGCTCTGTCCTGCATGATTCACTTTGGTGCTTCTGCCAAAATCAGAGGCCATCCATACCAAACAAAATGTCCACAGTTCTATAGGGAACATGTCTTGAGGCCTTACTAAGAGCCAGTGTCTATACCTTTTATAGAGTTGGTCCATAGTTCCACAACCTCCTAAGTGGTCTGCTATCACTTCCCAGGTTACCCTCATACTAAGTCAGTCAACTGAACATGCTCAGGACTCTTCGTTATTCCCTTAGTGTCATGTGTCATCTCCTTTCCAATTATTATTAAATTTATAATGCTAGGGATAGTTTTGACTTATTTAATGCCCCCTTATTCCAAACATTTCTTAATGACCTCTTGCTTTGAACATTTCTTAATCTACTCATAAAAATTCCAAATTTGATTTTTTTAATCACATGTAGAAAGACAATTCAAGGTCTCTTAGATAGCCATTGACTATATTTGGTCTATGACCCAAGTGTATTTGTGCTTTGATGACAATGTGCTACCAATCCATGTCCAGAGAGAGAGAGCCTCTTTGGAAAAAATTCATGGTCTTATTTTACCATCTGTATTGCATAACACTGTCAGCCTACAAGTTTTTGACAGTTCTGTATCCTTTTCTCACCTAATTCTACTTGACAGACAAAAGTAGATGACATTTATAGAACATCAGCACATTTTTAGGTGGCATGGGCAGTTCTTTCCTATGATGATCTGTCAGATTTAATTCACAAATAGGTAGAATGCCCTTTAGTATTGGCAAATTCATATTCATCTTTCACTTTCCGAGGACAGTTTTAAAATGAGGTGTCTCATAGGAGCCTTTATATCCCATAAAGTGTCCTGGATTAAACCCTTCCTAGAAGGCTGAATCCAGCTGTGGATGCCTTTAATTTGAGAAAAGAGAAATTAGCTCCCAATGGAGGTAAAATAAGGAAAGCCTTGAGTAATGCAATGAAAGCTTTTGGAGGAACATGGAAGTCACTACAGATCTACAAGAAAACTTTCTGGGTTTCAAATGGATTCCAAAATGTATTTTACCACCTTAAAACCATAGCTTCAGTTTGCTCATCTGCAAATGTATTCAACTGTGTAGCACAAAGACTGACAGTTATGCAAAATTAGATCTCTTTACCTGAGAGGAGTTTCCTCAACTTAGACCCAACATGTCTTCAATCCTTATGTCCCTGTGTTATTCTCTGCAGACAGAGAAGCCCAGGGGATAACTGATACAGCTTCTGATAGCAGCCATTTGTGAGCTGAACTATACAAACCGTCTTATAAGAAGCTGTTCTGACTGAAATGCCATTTAGGGTCCTTGCTTTGTGTAGTTTATTTTTCTAACACTGGGACTAGACATGAACTACTCTATCGCACAAAACACCACATTTTTCTCCAAACTATGGAATTTAGGTGATTTTGTTTCTCAAAGAGATATTACAGAATCATTTTCCTCTGTAGATAATCTAAGTTCTCACTAAAATCTCAGAAGATTTTTTTTCCCAGTCAGGAAACCTGATGGCAGTTCTAAATTCTCTGGTTTTACTGGTCTCAAATTCCCTAGAAGACGGTTTTCTTACTCTCTATGGTTACTGTCTGTGCCTTAATGAAAAAGGATGAAAGAGCTTACTGCAGATATTTATAAATAATCAAGTAGTAATTTGGGGGTTTGTTTTGTGACACTTTGTATCTAACTATGGAGTCCTAGCACTGTCACTTAGATGTTGTATAACCTTAAAAAGATCAAGAGGCTCCCAATGCCCCATTTCTGTCTTTTGAGAAATGGACAAAACATTAGTAATAATAGTATCTAATAATCCTATAAAATAGATACTATTATTACTAATGTTTTGTCCATTTCTCAAAAGACAGAATGGCTGCCATTTAGCAAGCATTTAATAAATTCCAGCAACACATTTAACAAGAAATGCATTTAAAATACTTAGCAACTGGTTTTATTCATCTTAAGTGTTTAATATAGGGAATATCATGTAGTTTTGTTTTTCTTTACTTTGCTCCCAACACTAATAGACTCTTAACTTCAGAGGTATTGAAGATCTGACATACAGTAGACACCAAATAAGTTTTTAAGTTAATGATGCAAAAAAGTGAAAGGACATTTTATTTCAGCTGTTCAAATGTAAAGGCTTTATGATGTCAATGGTTTAAAAAGACTTCTATACTTAATAGTAATGCACGCAATAGAAAATATCTGCCAGATAGCAAAAGGAACACTTCCCTCTGGATACCTGCTCAGAAAGTAACAGCTAAATAGAAAATTCATGGTTCTCAGCATTTTGTGAGATAGTGCTTAGAAAGTCTTCATTCCAGTAATTTCAGGACTACAAAACCTAGGTATTTTCAAACAAAATATGACAAAGCCTATATATACTTTGTCAGTTCAAAGTTTAAGACAGCACAGCTGAATTAAAGAATGCACGTGAAGACATCCTATTCTGAAATACATTAACCCTATTGCCAACAAAGTGCTGTAGGTGAGCATTTTCATCAAGACTAACCAAAGGTATCATCATATGAAATTGCCTGATTTATATAAAATTGTTGGTAATGATATACCTATCATTTTCTTTTTAAATGACAGATGCTTGCAGTAAATCTCCTTAGAGTAGAAAACTTACTTCATTTTTTTCCACTGAACTTCAGATGAGACCTCAATTAATATTGTTCTATTCAATGGCCATTCTAACAACTAAAGTTGTGTTCAAAAGGTATACTCTGAAGGTCCTGTCCTCTCAATTCTAATTTTCAGTCTGTAGCTTTACTAGATATCAAGCTCTAGTAGTTTTATATAATTAAATCTATACTGATGAATAGAAAACCTAAAACAAAATGGTTTATAATGGGATATATATTTACCTGAATACTATATTACGTAAGAAAAAAGACAGAAAAAAGAAAAGTCCTTCCTTAACTAATGCCTCCCACCATTATTCCCACTGGCATTCATTCCAGTCCAATATCCATTTTACGAGAGATTGATTTCAGTGGTATCATATATATATTATCAATTGTTCTGACAACAGCTTTGTAATCCTATAGTCAACATTAGATCTCTTTCACATACTTACCAAATGCTTTCATGAGAATATTCACTATCTATAATGACAAAGCCTAAGTGATGATTTTGTCTTTGATCTCCTTTTATTGTATTTTTTCCCCTCTAAAGGGATTTGTGGAGCTTTTCTTCTCAAGATTTAATTAGTCCAGCTTTTCCTATTTGAGCTATCAGAATTTCTACTGGAAATAGTATTTCCCTTTCCAAAAGATACAGGTCAGCCTCTTTTAGCATTATTCAGAGTGTACACATTTGTTTCAATTACATGTATGAGCTACGTATGTGACTTCACTGGCATTTGGTCAGACAACGTGCACTACAGAAGCAAGACTTGCTGGTTGCCCTATGATCATATAATCTTTCATCTCCCTTACTACATGGCAAAAATAATTATCCATTTCTTAAAAGAACTTCTCTAAGAGCAATTAATGGTATTTTCTGAGCATTTGCTAGTAGTGACTTTTTGCTAAACTAACTTGCTTTTATCTGCTTACCTTTCTTCCCACTGAATATAAACAAACCTCAAGGACAGTTACTGGCAGGCAAGTCTGTTTATCAGAAAAGGAAAGAAAAAACATTTTTAATCTTAATTCAATTCAATATGTATTTATTAGGCACCCATTTCATGCCATGTGCTGAGCCAGGAATCAAGGAAAGAATTTGTTCCTTTCCTTAGAACATTTAGCAGGTGAGACTAGCATGTAAAAATGAAAACCCTGTAACATAATAAGCATTGAAATATAATTGTAAGAATCATTTTAGTATGAAAAACATGGGTTCTGAAAGGACTCACTCAGAACTCTATTGCCTGGGTTTGGGAATCCCAGCTCTAGTTCTTTTGACCTGTATGCCTTTGAGCAAGTAACTTAAACTCTTTATGCCTCATATTTTTAACCTGTAAAATCAGGATAACACTGGTGTCTATCGTGGTGTCATTATAAGTTAATAATTATACTAAATATAAATTGGTTAATATTTACAAGGTGCTGATTATAGTGTTTTGCACATACTGGAAGCTATCTGAATGCTTGCTGAATAAAATAATAGAGAGTTAACTGATGGTTGAAGGGGTGAGAGAAAAGCTGATCCTAGTAGAAGTTCAGGAAGAATACTTGAGAGACCTGGTATTATTTAATAGATGTCTTTAAGGATGAATCCAGTTTTCCAGAAAGGAAAATAAGGAGAAAGCATAAATAATGTCACATGGGTATGTTAAGTCCTTAGATTTAGTAAAGGGCTAGTATGATCTTACAAATGGAAGAAAAATCTTCATTAAAAAGAGTGACTATGGGTTGCCAGGGTGGCTCATTGGGTTAAGTGTCTGCCTTTAGCTCAGGTCATGATCCCAGGGTCCTGGAATCCAGCCCCACATCCATCTCCCTGCTCAGCAAGGAGTTTGCTTTTCCTTAATAGTGGTGGGAAAAGCAAACTCACCCTGCCTGCACTCACTTGCACTCTCTCTAATAAGTAAATAAAATCTAAAAAAAGAAAAAAAAGTGACTAGGAGGAATCTGGACAGGAGGCATGAAAACAAGTTATGAAGGAGCAAGTTATGCCTAGGCAATGGAGAGTTTCTAAACTTATGAGTCATATGATGAGAATGGCATTTTAGAAAAGTAATTTTGATTACAGAAATTGAATTGAAACAAGAGACTAAAAGTATGATCATTAATTAAGAGGCCATAGTCTGGGAGGGGATGGACCTCCTGTGCCAGAAAAACAGGACTTCTTTAACGGAGGAGGAGGAGCTAAACACGGCCCTCAACTCTTCAGAGACTGAGCCTTTCTCGTAATGAAATGTTCAATCTCCTCCTGGAGATAAATTAGCATACCCTATAAAATGCATAAGTAATTTTCTGTTAAATGCTAATAGTTTGGGATCCCTTCTGGAAAACTACTCATCTAGCTAATGGTCATTCAAGAATGATGACATTGAACCAAGTACTCTTTTTTTCTTGTATCTAGTCTAACTACCAATATCTAGTCATTCTTTTTTCCCTTTAGTTAAGATGTCCAAACTATGGGGATTCTGAACTAATCTTCTTAGGCTTCCTTCCATAGAGGAAGCTTGAAATAAAATTTGGCACATGCTGGTCATCTAATTAGCAGGAAAAAATTAAAGCACAAATTTTGGAGTCAAACTATGCCATTGGTTGGGAAATTCTGAGCTGAAAGAACTTGTAGGATATCCAGGTAGAGGGTAGGAAAATTGGAGTGTGCCCTATGTGGAAGATCTATCCCATGTATTTACTTATCTTCAATCTTAGCACAATCCTGCAATCAATATCATTCTCATTCTACAGATGTAAATACTGAAATACAGTTACAAAACTTGCCCAAAGCTATTTTACTAGTAAGTTGCAGAGAGGACATTCAGATCCAGATCGTATTCCCCTTGATGTCAAGGTCTGTACAAACTCCACTCTGCCAAACTCACTCTGGTGTCCAGTGATTAGGAATCATTATATATTGTCTTAAATGTAGATGTCAACAATTTATGATGAAAATTATTCATGTCACTATTAAATATAATACTAAAAGATTTAGTCCATTTTCAAGTCAAATTTTATAGTCTGAGCATATGGTGGCTATAGATCAAAATGATTAAGAACACAGCTTTAGCCTCAGGCAGACCCAGGCTTAAATCCTCGCCTTTAGAAAGCTTATTGGGCCTTAGTATCCTTATCTATAAAATGAAGAGTAATCTCTCCAAGTAGTAATCTGGAGTAATTTCACAAGAGTACTGTACTTAATCACAGGATATTTGCCAAAAATTTTTCACAGTATATGGCAAATAATAAATCAAGTAGCTCCTACCACTATTAAAATTACTTATAATGACTTGGCTCAGAAATATCTCTACAAGGACATATACACAGGATTACAGTGAAAATCAAAAGCAAATGACTTACAACAAGTTAATTTAACTTCTGAACAGATGCCCAATAAATACCAGGTTAGTTTACATTTTCTCTCATTCCAACCCAAAGTCTAGAGTTAGCCCATGAAACAATCAATTATGTTATACTGTGATGTTACTGAGGATCTACAGGTAAAAGATACACTCTGCCTTCAAGGTATTTATAGTCTAGTGGTACAGAGAACATAACTAAGGACTGTGGTAATGTGATGAGGCAGTTATTTGATTACTATCAGCTCACCTCTGCTGCAGAGTCATTCAGACTGGTCAGGTTAGTTATCAGTAGGTTGATGTAGAAATTCATTTTGAAGCAGGATTAACTTCTGAGTCTGAAACCCAGAATGAAATAGATATGAATCTCAGATTATCCTTCATATTGATCCCAGGGTTAGGTCATTTTACTACGGATGTGGAGCATCTGCTCAGGACATGAATGTTAAGTTCAGTGGACTCTGGGTCAGGTCTAAGGAACAGAATTACCTGACACCAGCTAATTTGAATTGGGAGACCAAATATTGAAAGGCTAAGAGGATGTTTTGAGCCACATCAGTAAACATCTACTGCGCATATTCTTTTCTCAGCCCTGTGCTAGCAATACGTTAGATCAAAAAGGAGAGCAGCCCCCCAATTCCTACCCTCAAATGATTTGTAATCCAGAAGAGAATATACATAAAAAGAAAATGAAGTCCCAATCACAATGTATTCAGTATCTACCATGGCCTGGACATCTTATATTTGTTATCCCCTACAACCCTAATACAAATCATGTGAAGTAGATAGTACTAGTTCCATTTTACAGATGAGAAAAATGTGCACAGAGATTAGGACTTGTGTTTTAGTTCATACCAGCAGGTTTATAAAAGGGGGGAGTAATTCCAGATCTGTTAACTCCTAATATTACACAAGCTGTCTGCTATCTTTTGCTTCTCTCTAGACATCTGTGGAACTCAATTTCTTGTCATCAGAATACAGACGCTGAACTAGACTCAGTGGCTGAGATTTAGAATTACCTGAAGTTTTTATGAAGAAACAGATGCTGGGACCCTACCCTGGAGATTCTATTTCATCAGATGTAAATTAGTAAAATTCCCCAGAACTGGCATTGTACAAGTGGCTCCAGATGATGCCCACACAGCTATTCTAAACAATAAATACTTAGGAATCAGTGAAAAAGTACCACATGCATCCTACAGAACTGTCCAGGGACCAGAAGCATCACCTTCACTTGGAAGTTGATCGGGAATGCAGAAATGCAGATGTACTAAGGCAGACTACATATTTTAATGATGATTCTTTTACAGTTAAGTTGTATAGTCCTCACTCTAAAACCTATAGAGATCCTCAAAAGAAAAAAAGTTAAAAGTGAACAAAAACCTCCTAATTGATAAAAAAAAAAAAAAAAACTAATGGAGAAAGCAGTACTAAGGTTAGATAGGATTTGGATTAGCAGATGGGAAGGGGAAAAGCATGTGGAATTTAGGAGAATAGTAATACTAAAAACACAGAATGGACCTAAACTCAGAGATTCACAGGCGGGTAGATAAATTTGAAAGGAAATTTTTATATTCAACCTCTCCTGCAGAATCCAGCCTAAATGCCTTTGGCAAGTCTCCTGTTCTTCAGATCCTTATCTGTGGAATAAGAATATAAAATAAAATTCCTGATTCTGCTTCCAACACTGCAGGCATGGTTGGAGTCTCCCATTGGTGATCCACTTTCAAGAGAAAGTGGTTCTTTAGAGACCACTTCCTTGCCATGCCCAAGCAGTCTGATATGCTGTGGAATAGCAGAGATGGTTTCAGCAACGCTAAATGAAAACCTAATTTCCCTTTTAATTTTGACACAGAAAGAGCCTCTGCCGACATTGCTGACTGGCTACAAAATGATGGCTGGTGTCAGCTCAACTGATAGGGGCAGGAGGGCAACAGAACACACCATATGAGAAGGCACTAGCCTCTGTTCCTTGGCCTGGATGCAGTAAAGCTAAGACAGGAATCAGCTGAAACACTCTCCTGGTGGGTGGAAGCACAGACGGCAACAAGCCAGCATCTTGGTAAGAGCAGGAGCACCTGCACACAATGAAGTCTAGGTACCACACCCCAGGAAAAGGGTAGCGGACTTGAAGTACCATGATCCTAAGGCCAGAGGGCAGAGGTGCAAACAAAAGGCAAAAAGTTCAATAGGTTCACAAGGAGCCCCCCATCCAAACAGGATGCCCACAGGTGGGGGTGAGGGGTGGGACACATCTAGGCTCTACACTAGGAGGGACAGTAGCTTCCTCTCTGCAGTGGAATCACTAAGGGGGCAGAGCGGCAGGTAGGGCTCAAGCACAGGTAGTGTGGGCTCGCTTCAGTGCCCTCTTCAGGAGGACCTGCAGCTGGAACTTCTCTCCACACACCCAAAACACTGACTGCCTTTTCATGTCGTTCAGTTACTTTTCCACATTCTTTTTGTATAACAAATAAATGGTTTTGTATGTTTTTTAAATCCTTGGGCATAAGTTGACTCATGTCAATTCATCAAATATCACCTGAACTTAATGTGAAAAGAATTCTGTTTGCCAATGGTTACAACTTGTGGGGTCTTTTATAAAGAGAGAGATGCTGAGGTTAAAATCTAGAAGCACCAATCCAATGCTCTTCTAGAGGTGGACACATAGATATTTTGAACACAGCGAAGTGTCATTAAGAAGTTTATTTTAACCACGGCGTACAGAAGCAGTAACGACTGAAGAGTTGTGATGTACAGAGACAAAAGGGGGACAACTGAGGTAGCTTCTATTTTGTCAGTAGCTGTGCACAAAATAATCAGCTCCCAGACTTATATAAATTAGTTCTGCTCTTCCCTTTCTAAACTCCCCAGAGTTGGTAGTATCCCATCGGCTCCTCAGTTTGCTCTTAAATTGTCACTAGAACTTTGGCTCAGAATTACAACCTAATTACAACATAGACATTTGGGGATACTTTTATGTTAAGAATTTGTGCAAATTTAACAAAGGGAAGCAGATGAATTGAAGCAAGGAAAACCACATGAGAAACATAATGTAGATTCAGAGATAAAAAACATTAGGCAATATTCCCGACTTTTTCTCCTTTAGCATGAAGTGTTTATCAAGGCTGCACACTGCAATAATGGTGACTAATGTTGCATGGTATAATGGGAAATGATTGAGTGATATATTAGAGCAGCAGCTACACATCTGAGTGTGTACTTAACAGCTTGGCTGATTTTAATACATGCCGTAATTACAGATACTAAGCTGGCAGGTTTAGCTAAAAATGGTTAAGAAAGTAATCACTGAAATAAAATGCAACATGGTTAAATCTTTTTAATCTCAATACTACATTCCCCTATTAACACCCAAAATGACTCTGCTGCTCTTCAGCAAAATTATTTCCATGCAAAATTTTACTTAGACCACATAACAATTCTATAGGCATTCTTTTCATTAAAGAACAAAACATTAAGTTCCTTTTACTGGTGGAGCAAACACAGCACTCACATTGGCTTTTCCCACTCAATGTCTTGGAGACTTGATATGACTGTCACCATAAACCCTAATCTGTGCAGCAATATAAATGAGGCTTCGCATAGCTTTTATATCCCAGGTCCTATAAAGTAATTGTGTTCTTTTACTGTATAAGGTGAAAGAAAGCCTTTTTCTTCCTTGCAGGGCATCGCTACATTCATTTTAAACCAATCCTCACTCCTTTCTAATCTGTGACAAAGAGGCAGGCATTGGTTTCTTAATTTTAATGCCCTACAAACAATACAGTCTAGTGAAAACAAATTTATTACAGAAAGTAGAACTTACAGTAAATATCTACTAAACTAATTACATTTACTTAACAATTTTCATTATAAAATTGACATGCAGTATTTGGCAAATATTTCAAACCTAAAAGTGGTTTTAAAATGTCTCAAAAATACAATAATGCTTTAAGATAAATATATAAAATTTTCTGAAAATGGTTATTTATAAAAATACAGTGATAGTATTAAAATATTTAAAACAGTACTGTAGGGATCCCTGGGTGGCACAACGGTTTCGCGCCTGCCTTTGGCCCAGGGCGCGATCCTGGAGGCCCGGGATCGAATCCCACGTCGGGCTCGCGGTGCATGGAGCCTGCTTCTCCCTCCGCCTGTGTCTCTGCCTCTCTCTCTCTCTCTCTCTCTCTCTGTGAGTATCATAAATAAATAAAAATTTAAAAAAAAAAGATTTAAAACAGTACTGTATTTCTCTAAAAGTTAAAAGTGTAAATATCAGATACACACATATAAAATAGCTCCAATCTGTGACTGTATACTCATCCTCCCTTCCCTAGCCATCATTTCTCCAGGATTGTAGCAATTGCCTAAAGCTTCAGTAATTTGCTATGATTTTTCACATACTTTGAAGCTGCTTCGATGGCACCAATTCTACTTTTAAGATATATTTTTCCTTTGGCACTCCCTTTTCACTGACCATATTTAAACTTTCCAGATAACTCTCTCTGATAATAATAGTTGAAATTCATAATTTCCTAGTTGAAATAAATGATCAAGTCTATAACATAGTCCAGGAAAATATTTATATGATTAATTAATATGATGCAGACATTTTAATGAATAGACTTTAATATATCTCTTGACTACATTAAAATTACAACTATTAAAAATACACACTAGTTTTAATACACATTTTTGTTTTTAACATCTGAAAGATAGGTATGATTCTATATATCTAAAGGTCAACATATTCAATTCTCATTAAGAACCTATAAGGAACCTACATAAACATTTAATTGTCTACCACCTGGTTAATGCCTTGAAAATATTAGTAGCAAAAATATGAGTAACCTAAATTCATAATAAAATTTTTAATCTAATGTTTTGTTTATAAAGGGTTGGCAAATCAAAGAATATGTAAATTGCAGAAAGTATTTTATCACTTTTGGACTTTGCTGATAATTATCTTCACTTACCTATGACAAAAAGAAGAGAAATGCATCCAGGACCATAGCTAATAGCAGAAGCAGAAATAAGATCAAGATAGAGATAAAATACCTCTGAATTCTGGAAGGAGATGCTACTGTTCAGGGTTAAATAGGTAACAGTTGGCAAGTTACCTAAGCTTGGGACTCTTTTATTTATTAGACTGTAGGAAAAATATTATTCAATGTTAAAGAAGCTAAATAGTGATACCCTGGTATTTGAAACTGATCTCATTAGAAGGAAGAATTAGTCTCTTCAATTAAGTTAATCTAATCTTTTAAATTGATCAAAATGATTCCCAGCAGAGCACATGCTAAATGATTACTTGCTTATTGATAACAAGAACTGTAGCTAGAACCTTAGAGACTATCTTTTCACATTAGCTCCATTTAAGCTTTATTGAGTCCGTCGAAATGCTTGCACAAGATACAAAGGGAGAGAGGTAATTGAGATATTACATATTTTGTAGAAGCTATTTTTAGAACTGAGTCAGTTATAAGAAGTATTATATTACTTCATGAGCATTCGAGGAGAAGCTACTGGTTAGAGCAGTACAGTTTATTAAAATTTTTCCCAATAACATACCTTTAGCAGAAGAAAAAAATAAATCTTTAATTCCAAGGGTGTTCAGTTGAAGTGTGAAACACCTAACCAAAAGTACAGACTGACTTTGAGTTTTGATGTTTGATCTAAAAACCCATTAGCATTCTATAATTCATCTTTGTATTTTAATATAAGTAGACATATTAGTCCAGGTCCTCTGAGAAGCATATGCCAAAACATGATTAAACATGCAAGAGATTTATTAGGAGAAATTCCTGTGAAGGGAAATGGGAAGGGACCTGAGGGAGGCCAGGAGAGCAGTCAGATCACGTGCTCCTCTTGCTCTTGTGAAGGAGAGAGGGAAGGGAGGGAGATTGAGTAAAAGAGTCTTAGAACAGTGCAGTTCATGAAAGCTAGTAGAAGTCCTTAATCCAAATCATCTTTCAGAGAAGTCCTCCACTTCCCAGGAAAGGGCTTATCTCTGCCCTGCATAGTCATTGACTGGGAATAGTCCAAAGGAAATGTGAGATACAGGCTCACTGAAAGACTATGACCTAATCATAAGATTATAGAATGCATCCCCTCCCCCTGGACTTTACCAAGGCTTCTGTATAATAACAGAGGTTTCCATCTGACAGAAGCAGAAGGTATGGATTCTGTTTAAAAAGAAATCTTCAGGGAAACCCAAAGACAACAAGGGAGAAAAAAGAGTGCTTGGGTGGCACAGTTGGTTAAGCATCTGACTCTTGGTTTCAGCTCAGGTCATGATCTCAGAGTTGTGAGATTAAGCCTCAACATCATGGCCCACACTTAGTGCAAGTCTGCTTGAAATTCTCTCTCCCTCTGTCCTTCTGTCTCATGCTTTCTCTCTATCTCTCTCAAAAATAAATAAATCTTAAAAAAAAAGAAAAAGAAATTGAAACCTTCTATATTTACATATTTAACAGACATTAAAGATAGCCAAATTCCTAGCCAGATTAACATAAACCCTCCCACAAAAGGCCTGTTTACCTCAGTTACTATTATTCAATATATCCTGCCTGGCTTTTAACAAAACAGTAGAAGCTATTCTAAAAGTTAAAAAAAAAAAAAAAAAAAACTGCACGTGGGACTCCTGGGTGGCTCGGCAGTTGAGCATCTGCCTTTGGCTCAGGTCATGATTGTGGAGTCCTGGGATAGAGTCCTACATTAGGCTCCCCTTGGCGAGCCTGCTTCTCCTTCTGCCTATATCTCTGCCTCTCTCTCTGTCTCTCATGAATAAGTACATAAAATCCTTAGAGGGAAAAAGAAGGAAGAGAAGAGAGAGAAGAGAGATAAAGAGAAGAGAAGAGAAAAGAGAAGAGAAGAGGAGAAGAGAAAGAAGAGAAGAGAAGAAGAGAAGAGAAGAGAAGAGAAGAGAAGAGAAGAGAAGAGAAGAGAAGAGAAGAGAGAAGAGAAGAGAAAGAAGAGAAGAGAGAGAAGAGAAGAGAAGAGAAGAGAAGAGAAGAGAAGAGAAGAGAAGAGAAGAGAAGAGAGAAGAAGAGGAGGGGAGGGGAGGGGGAAGAAAAGAAGAGGAAAAGAACTATGTGAAGAGACAGAGAAGGAACAAAAAATTCAGATATGATAGAGGTTTTGAAATTTATTAGGCCAGGTATTTAAAATAACCATGATTAATATGCAAGAGCTCTAACAGAAAAAGTGGAGATCATGCAAGAAAAGTTGGGTAATGTAAGCAGAGATTGAAACTCTGAATCAAAAGGAAATTAACAACATTGTAGTGAAATGAAAAATTATTGTGATGGGCTCACCAGTAGACTGGACATAGCCAAGGAAAGAAACAATGAGCTTGAATGTATGTCAATTGAAACTTCCCAAACTGGTTTTAATGCATATTTCCAAACTGTCCCCCAAAGTGGTTATATCAATTCACATTTTTCATTAGCAGAATGTATATGTGCAATTCCTTATACTTTCACTCAAACTGGGTATCCATACTTAAAAAAAATAAATTATTGACCACCTAGGCATTCTGTTCCTGATGGCTTGGTGCCTATAGTACATATGATAAAGGGTTGTCGTTTTATCCAGATTGATGATAAATATTGAATAGGATTGGATTTATTATAGTGCCCTAAAGCAGGATATTTCAAATTTTTTTCTGTGATTTAAAATAAGAAATAGGGGTGCCTGGGTGGCTCAGTAGTTTGGTACCTGCCTTCGGCCCAGGGCCTGATCCTGAAGACCCAGGATCGAGTCCTGCGTCGGGCTCCCTGCATGGAGCCTACTTCTCCCTCTGCTTATGTCTCTGCCTCTCTCTGTGTCTCTCATGAATAAATAAATAAAATCTTTAAAAATAAATAAAATAAAATAAGAAATATATTTTACTATGTGATAGAGAAAGCATACACAGACACACACAAACCTTAAACAAGGGTTATATAAAATAGACTTGCTATGTGTCTTACATTTTGGTGTTTTCTAGTTTAATCTCATCTTCTCATCTAAGCTATTTAAAAAATTATTTTTGAGCCCACCTCAATTAATTATATCACATATTAATTGAGGAAAAATACAAGTGACTTCTCCCCAGTTTTAACTTTTCTGAGCTATCATGTGTACTCAATAAAATAGAATTTTAAGTGTACTGTTTAACAATTAAGTTTTGACAAATGTATGTGCTGAATAACCACCTCCCCCAATCAAGACAGAGAACATCTGTCACCTCTTTGCAATCAATACGCAGACTCATCTCGGTACCAAGCAACCACTGATCTAATTCAATCACCATAAATTAGGTTTGACTGCTTTAGATCTTTGTACAATTGGAACCACAGATATGAACAGTTTTGTATCTAACTTCTTTCACTCAACATGATATCTGTAAGATTTATCCATGAATATCGGCAGTCTATTCATTTTATTTGCTGAATATTATTTCAGTGTATGAAAACAGCACATCTTGCTTATCCATTCACCTGTTGAGACACATTCTCCCCTCCTCAGTCTTTGGTTATTATGAATAAAGGTGCTGTAAAAATTTATGTATCTTTTTGTGGGCGTATGTTTTAATTTATATTGGATAATTACTTAGGAATGATACTGCTAGATTGTAGGGAAGTCTAATTTTTTTCATATTTGATGCCTTGGCATCTTTGTCCCAAATCAACTGACCATAGCATGTGGGTCTATTTCTGTATCCTCTGTTCTATTCCCCTTATCTATTTGAAAAATATTTATTCCTATACCATATTTAAATACTGTAGCTTTTTAATAAGTGATCTCCAACATTGTTTTCCTTTTCCATAGCTGTTTGGCTATTCTAGGATCTTTGTATTTCTATATAGGATGTAAAGTCAGCTTGTCAATTTCTACCAAAAAGTCTGCTGGGATTTTGAATGCAATTGCATTGAAATGTCAAAAGATGATGAGACTACACTCAATATCTGAAATAAAAAGACAATGGTACATTTATTTTAAAAATTTAGAAAAACTATTTTTCTAATCTTCTCAAGTTTATCAAATATTAAACCCCAAGTGTATTAGTTACTAGGGCTGCTGAAAGAAGAAAGAAGAAAGAAAGAAAGAAAGAAAGAAAGAAAGAAAGAAAGAAAGAAAGAAAAAGAAAGAAGAAAAAAAGAAAAGAAAGAAAGAAAAGAAAAGAAAAGAAAAAAGAAAAGAAAAGAAAAAAGAAAGAAAAGAAAAGAAAAGAAAAAGAAAAAAGAAAGAAAAGAAAAGAAAGAAAAGAAAAGAAAAAAAGAAAAGAAAAAAAGAAAAGAAAAGAAAAGAAACATTACCACTATCTGGGATGGTTAAAAGCATAGGAATTTATTCTGTCACAGTTCTCAAAGCTAAAGTCTGAAATCAAGGGATCGGTAAATCCATGCTCCCTTTGCAATTTGCTAGAATCCTTTCTTGCCTCTTCTTAGTTTCTGGAGGCAGCCACCAGCAGTCCTGAGCATTCTCTGGCTTGTAGCTATGTACCTTCAATCTTTCTCCCTCATCACCTGGCATTCATTCCTGTGTGTCTATCTCCATGTCACTGATCCACTGAACTAGTGCAAACCAGTTCTGGCGGCCACTTGTTATCATGGCTGAGGAATAAAGTCTTACTCTAACATTATAGAAACTTTTCTCAGAATTTATAAATTTGGAGAAAATAATTTTAATAATATTGAATATTTATCCAGGAATGTGGATATATAAAATTATTTAAATGTTCTTTAATTTCTCTCAGTAATGTTTTACATACTCTCTGGATTTTATTCCAAGAAATAATTCATCAAGGCCAATTTCTCCCCAATACCCCTTAAGCCATTTAACAAAATCCTAAATCCATTTACACGTGCATGTGTCATTCTATATATTTCTATTTTATCCAGAATAATGTCTTGAGAAACTACAAAAATAATTCGAGAAATCTCATATGAAGTAGAAACTTCAGGGAGTTAAAGGACAGGTATCAGTTATATAGTAAATAGCCAACTATAGATGTTAATTGATGAAAGGGAAGGCAAGGACAGATATTTCAAATGTATCCCATACCTTCAAGCCTATTCCATATCTGTATTTTGTTACTTATTTAGATAATAGCAAAAAGTTTAAATTATTAAGTTGAAATTCATATATTTCTTCCCCAATCCTCATCTGGAAGTAATAATAAATAAAGTAGTAAGTCATCTAACTGCAAGAAATAATAGAAGCCAAGTTTTGCATAACATTCCCAGAATAATACAAATGATACTGAATGCTTCTTTCTCTTCAAAATACCAATTCTGCTTTTATATTTAATTTGAAGCGTTTTAATGCTAGAAAAGGGCATTTGGAATTTTCTACTCAAATATATCTTGTTGAATTTCTTTAGTTAATATAATTTAACAAAATACAGGTCATTCATTTCAGTTGAGGGGAAAGCCTAGGCAGTGATCATTACTCATTCCATACTTATATGATAAACTACTCAATTCTAATTGTGGTAATAATTGACTATTTGCAATGTAAGAATACCTATAAGTGTATGGAGATCTAACTCGAATTTAACTGTAACCAACAAATATGAGCTGAATAATTTTACTGTAATTTTGTTTCCTTTTTTCACTTGGATCACTGTGATGCTCAGAATATAACTCAAAATTGCATACATCTTTCAGAACAATGGTATCCAAACTATTTAAACCCATACTTTGGTTTACAAAAAATACAATCCTTTCATATAAAGCATAGTTAATTATTTAAGCATATATATATAATATATATTTATGTTTTTTAATTTTGTATGTGCATATTTATACACATATGCACATAAATTTTGGACATTATAATACAGACACAAAAATAGAAAATAAACTAGGACAAAATAAGTATGTAAATCACAACTTCAGTATTTTCTTCCCATATTCTAATGGATTGTCTTATATATATCTCATTGTGGACATTATTGCTTGAGAGGATGATTGTTATTAGTGGATAAAAGTCAACACATAGTCAAGACGCTGGTTAACTAAAAAAATTTAGGCTAATGGTTTCAGCAGGCATCAGAATCACCCACAGAACTTGTCAAAACACAGATAGTCTAGCTCTACCCTCAGTACTTCTGATGCTATCATTATGAATTAAATATGTTGTACAAATTTCCTATGGTTGCTGAAACACAACAGCACAAATTAATTATCTTAATACAGTGTAAAGAATTTGTATCTTAAACAACATAGGTTTATTATCTCACAGTTCTGTAACACTGGTTTCACTGATCTAAATAAAATCAGGGTGTCAGCTGGGTTACATTCTTTGTGGACACTCTAGGGAAGAATCCAAACTCTTGCCTTTTTCCAGCATCTAGAGGTTGCCTGCATTCCTTGTTTCATGACCACATTCCTCCATCTTCAAAGCTGGCAACATCTGGCTGAATCATTTTTATGCATTCATTTCTCTGGTTGTTTCTCTGTGGCCTTTCTTTTTCCATTTATACAGATCTTTGTGATTATATTGGGCCCACTTGGATGATCCAGGCTTATCTCTCCATCTCAAGGTCAGCTGGCTAGTAACCTAATTCTACCTGCAACCTTCAGATTATTTCTAAAAGCAGTTTTTCATATCCAATGTTTGGCATGCAATAAAAAATAATGAGATACCCAATGCTGTGAGACAACATGAATGAGAGTCAGGAGAAACAACAGAAAATAGAAACAGACTTCTAGAGGATTGAGATATTGCAGTTATGAAAAAGATTTTAAAATAACTATACCTGGGGCAGCACGGATGGCTCAGCGGTTTAGTGCCACCTTCAGCCCAGGGCCTGATCCTGGAGACCAGGGATTGAGTCCCACATCAGGTTCCCTGAATGGAGCCTGCTTCTCCCTCTGCCTGTGTCTCTGCTGCTCTCTCTCTCTCTCCCTCTTTCTCTCTCTCGTGTGTGTGTGTGTCCCATTAATAAATAAAATCTTTAAAAAAATAAAATAAAATAGCTATACTTGTATATCAAAATAAAATAGCTATACTTGTATATCCAAGGAGAGAAAGAACAAGATAGGAAATTTTAGTAGATCACTGGGAACTATTTTAAAAAGGGAGACAGCATAATTTAAAAAGAAAAAAGGATATTTTGGAACTGAAAAATATATAAAAATTTAGAATTCAATAGATGTGATTAAAAGTAGGCTAACAACAACTGAAGATATTATTAGTGAAATACTATATAGGAAAGAAAAAGACATCCAGAACGAAAAACAGAGACACAAATGAAAATTACAAAAGAAAAGATTGGAGACCAAAAGGATACAGTGACAAATCTTAATTTAGTGTAATTAAGTTTTTATAAGGAAAGAAATGAGAAAATGGAACAGAAGGGATATTTAAATGATAAATTATTTTTTTTCAATTATAAAATATACCAAGCTAGAGATTCAGGAAGACTTGTGAACCCAATCAAAACTAAAACCAATGTATAATATACTATGAGACATGAGGTAAGAATGATAGTGAGTCTCAGAAAAGGTCTTTCAATTGAGGTAATACTGAAGCAGAGATCTAAATAAAGAACAGTGAAGCAGTAGATTAGTAGTTGGGCAGACCTTTCCACATAAGAAAGACTGTAAGAGTATATTTGAGGATCACAAGGCAGGGAAGTGTCTCCAAAACAGTGCAAGAGAAGTAGAAAACACTAGTCGGGCCAGAGCATACTGGTTATCTCTGGTCTTTGGATTTATTTTGTTAGAATGGTGAGGAAGGAGAAGAGTTATTGGAAGATTTTGTGCAGGAGAGTGCCATGAAGCGATTTAAAAGAATATTTTTGGCTGCTGTTAGAATGGACCATAGGAAATACTCAAAGGGGGAAGGAAGAGTTAAAGACTTGCAGGAGTCCTTGTGTGAGATGCTGGTGGTTTGCACTGGAGAACTATTGATATGCATGGTGAGAGGATTGGGTATATACCTCAACTCTGCTAAGGGTTAATATATAGAATATTTTGATGAAATGTTTGTATCACTCCTAAAAGATATATTTAAAACATATAAATGGAATTAAAATGAGAAAGCTTAGGGGCAACTTGAATAAAATCTTATTAAAGTGAACTACAGGAGTTCTAAAAATGTTATTTTACTTGAGTGGCTTCAGATTATTCATTTTGTTTAGTAAAGAACAATAGATCACCTCTTCAGACATGAAACACCAATGTGTTTAATTTGAAATATATTTCAATGGTACATTTCAATATAGCACTTGCTTTGAATTATGATCTATTCTAAATTAGTCAATATGAGAAGTTTCACTGCATTACAAGATTTTTCTCAACAACAACAACATTAAAAAGGTGTTTTGAAGATACTGAGTTTCTCATTCTATGAACTCTAGAAATATTGGTCTAGCTCCAGAATGAATGTGTGTTATTGTTGGTGAACTCTCTTTTAAGCTAGAAAATGAGTCCTGGAAGATGTTTTCATAGAGCTACTCTTTTTAAAGTAATAAAATCACCAGGTGTCTGTCTTTGTGTGATATGACATTTTTTTCTCCAATCACATCATTACTCCAGATACTCTTGGAGTTACATTCCAGTTTAAAATGAACATTGGATGAGTCTACACTCATGTTCCAGGTCTGGCAGGAGAATCACCATCCAGGCTGTAATTAAATTTCAGTGAATTGCTGCAGTGAGAGATTATTGAAGCAAACAAGTGAACAGTAGTTAAGTAGTTTCCTTCAAATGATGAAATTACATACATAACTATTAAAGTACATAATCCTAGGATTAACCTCTAACTTTGAGATTCACTTACTCTTTGTCTCTCACCTCAGTGTCTTACTTCATTTTCAAATACAAGCATTTTAAAAAATGATTTTTAAATGGAACTTTTGAGTTCATTATTAAGTCTAATTTTAATCCTGTAACAAGATTAATTAACTGATGGAGAATTCAGTTCTTAGGATTCAAAAATAAATTATTGGAAGTTGTTTTCAATAAGAAGGATTAAAAGGTGGGATCTATGAATCTAGAGTATGCCTGAATGAGTACAGGAATGGGCTTTTTAAAAAATATGAAATGGAGAAAGTATTGTTAAATAATCATTCCATTGTGGGGAAAGCTTTACAGTTGTAAAGATACACTAAATGGGTTTGTTTGGCTTTGATATTTTTTTATTTTTGATGTTAAATTTTTGTTGCCAATGCTGACTTATTAAAGTATTATCTGGAAATACCAGGTCCATTTCCCTGACCTATATCATCTCCTCTCTGAGATAATCATTGCTAATAGTTTAATACACATTTTTTCACGGTATATATATATATAGTTGGGCGTGTGATATAAATGTGATCTATCCATTGTGTACACAGGACTGGGTTTTGTTTTGTTTTTCATGGTATGTGACCCTTAATCTGACAAGTATGTTCTTTTCCATCTATCTCAGAAAGGAGAATCAAAAACAGTTCTCATTTACATGGAATGGATAATAGTATACATTTACATTTCTGCCGTAGGGCTACGTTAATTCTCCCACCCTTAGTAATAACATAATTGTCAAGAACTGTGAAAAGTCTGAGATTTTACCCTATTTGCAATCTAACAAGTTAGTCTGCAACTTTTATGAATGTTGGCAGGGGACAGGAGACTCCTGATTCAAAGTCAGATGATTTTATTGCTCACAGCATAGCAAGCTGCACATGACTTCTGTTTGCATTGGTTTTCCTTGTTTTCCAAGTACCATGAGTAAGGTGTGGAATGGCCTAGATAGACCTATACATGCAGTGGGTTTATGTCATGGTGGAGGTACTCTGACCTTTTATCAAACAATGTTCCCAAATGTTTCCCCAGAGGGAGACATAATCTTTATTATACTGGAAAGTAAAAAAAGTTGTCTTTAGTTCTAAAGAGAGACACCATCTCTACCTCTATTTCTAAGGTTGTTCACTATACAAACATCCTTGAAAAGAGGACCAGGTTGTTTTTAACAGTGTATCATGAACATTTTTCATGTCAGGGCATGATTTATGCTATTTGTTTGAAGAGTATGTAATACTCCATTGAATCAGTATATTGGGGTGTATGTGGGGGTGTGTGCATGTGTGTTACAAGAAGTTAAGACATTGCCCAAGATCTCAGTATTCAGAATAACTGAGTCCTGATGCCAAAGCTCATATCTTTAAAATTATGCTACAAATCCTCCCACATTTCATTTGTTAGTTAATTTCTCAATTAAAAAGAAAACAAAGAAAAGCTCCATTGAAAATAGACATGTTGTTTTGCATATTTCTAATTCTTTCCTTTGGATAAATCTCTATAAGCAGAGTTGTCAAGGTAAAGGTTGTTTTAATTCCGAGAGTTATTGGAAAAGAAAGACTCCTATCAATGTTATATTTGAGTTCCTATTTCTCCAGACTATTGCTGAGTCTCAGAATTACTGATCTTATTAATTTTGACAACTTGATAGATGCTTAATTAAAAAAATATAAGCTTCTTTTTAAAATTTTAATGCTTTATTTGTGTATCTTTCTTTTTTAAAGAAAGCTATGGATTTGACAATGCTTGTCTTTATTCTTATTAAATTGTAAAACTCCTAAGGAAAAATCATAATACTTTGTCCCATAGATTGCAAATATATTTTTTATTGCAAATATATTTTAAAGATTATTGCTTCTCTTTAAAAATTTTGGTGACATTTTTTTACAGATAGTATTTAAGTATAAGAGAGACATTTACCTGTGACTGTTTAAAAATTTGTCTTCTGACCATGGCATTCTATTTAGAAACTCTGTAGTCCAGAATTGCTGAAATATTCTTCTCCTTATTCATCTTGTCATAATTTTATTTTTGATGTTAAATTTTAGCCCATAAATTATTTTAATGTGTATATAGTGAGTACTCCCCCCACACCAATGAAGAATTAATTGTCCCAAGATTTAATGAAGAATCTATAAATGTAACTTTCATTAGTTTCTAATTCTCACCTATATGCTTTTTTCCCTCTATGTATCATCAATTTTATTTTTGTATTACATATTCGATTTCAAAATTCTTTCTCCAACTGCACTGCACTTCAAATAATTAATCAGCAATTACAGGGACTTAGCCCTAAGTGGATATAATTTCATTTCTAAGCCTTAAGTATAAATCCATAGTCCACATTGTTTCTATAAAATATTTGTCCTTCTTTCTTTGATTCATTATATGATTCACTTCTTATTTGGTTTGATTTAAATCTTAAGCATTTCTTTTCAAGATTCCTGTATTGGTATTATACCTTCTGAGTCCCTAAATGACTGATACGGTTTTTCTTTTCTCTCAAAATGAAGAATAGTTTAAATATGCCAAAATTCCTAAATTGTGCTTCTCTAAATACTACTGTTCAGTGAGATATTAACATGTTTCAGAAGGGAGGGAGACATTATTGTCATATAAATTTGAGAAAAAGAGAGTTAAGAAATTAAAACTAGTTTGTTGATTTTTTTTAATTTGGTATTATTGCAGAATTTCTCAGAGCTCTTAGTAAATGTGCTGTCCACTTAATAGATATAATGTATATTTCTAAAATGTAATCATTCACACATGCCCTTTAATAACAAATACATAACAAGATCTCATGAAAAATAATTGGAATAGTCTGGAAAATACCAGAGTATGGAATTCTAGATACTCTACTCATGAGTATCTAGAATCATAAATTCTTATGGAGAATTTCCTATCAAAATGTCAGGAAAATTAAAATTCTTCGCTTAATCCTACCAATCTGTTAATGAGTTGGGCTCCAATCTTTGTATTGGACCTATCCTTTTCTCTCTGTATCATACTCTTCCATTCATTCATTCATTCATTCATTCACTTATTCATCCATATTTAATTAGTGCCCACTGTGTTTTAGGAACTCTTTTGGACTTTAGAATGAAGTAGTGAACAAATTAGAAAAAACATCTTGTGGAGGTTGGTGAGGGGAAGTGGGGAGACAGAAAATAAATTGATAAAATACAATTTATCATGAAGAAATAATGGCTATACTATAAAACAGAAAAGGGGCACCGTGTGTGTGTGTGTGTGTGTGTGTGTGTGTGTGTGTGTGTGTATGGGGGTGAGTTTTCATTGGGTTCCATTTAAATTTTAAATTCGAAAATATTTTGCTGAGAATGTCATGTTTCATTCAAGGGTATAAATGAGCTGAGGGAGCAAGCCATCTAGTTATCTAGATGAACACTGGCATGAAGAACTTCAGGCAGAAAGACCACAGAATTATTTTTTATTCCTTTATGGGTTTGTAACAGCAAGCTGGCAATTCAAGCAACACATCTTTCAAGAAGATAAGTAATTCTTTTAATCAGAAGGACATTTGTCACAAAAAATATGTACATGTCAGCTATAGGAAGGTTTCAGCTACAGTAAGTGACTCTGCCCTCACTGAGAATTCCTTTTTCTATCAGAGTTGCAAAATTTTTTTTCCAGTTGCAGTGTCTGCCCTTTGAGAAGTATCCAGCAAACAATCTGAATCTGTCGTTGGAGCACTGCTGATCAAGTGACCCACATTCTTTTTCAGACAGGAACCTCTGATTTCTTCATGTGACACATTTTTGTATTTTCTAAGAAATAGAAGCTACTATTCAAAATGTTAACTTACCTGTACTACTGTAAATGGTTAGTAGGACAAATGCTACAATGATCTTTCAATCTCCAGCCAATGGAGAGAGGTGGCTACTGGCAAAACACCAGTCTGTTGGAAAAGTTAGGGTTATATACTCTCTCTGAAACGTGGTTAACATCAAAGTGAAATAAGTCAGTCAGAGAAAGACAAATATGATCTCACTCGTATGTGAAGTTTAAGAAACAAAGTAGATGAACATAGGGGAAGGAAAGGAAAAATAAGATAAAAACAGAGAGGGAGGCAAACCATAAGAGACAGCTGTAGAGAACAAACTGAGGGAGGTGGAGGTGAAGAATGAGATTAGTAGGTGATAGGCATTAAAGAGGGCACCATTGTGATGAACACTGGGTATTATATGTAAGTAATGAATCACTAAATCTACTCCTGAAACTAATACTGCACTATATGTTAACTAACTTGAATTAAAATAAAAAATAACATCATAAGCACCACAGAATCCAGAGATTAGGACTGCATGTTGTTATTCATGAATAGGAAATTCAGAGGAGCAAAAGTCTGTATTCTTCATCATCTTCACATATTTTCATTTGGCTTATCACTTGGCTTATTATTTTGGTTTTAGAACCTAAATTAGTACTATAAAGGGGATAACAGTAGTGTCCTTTGTGTTTGAAATTTAAAATGCTGTTTGTATGTGTGTAATGTCAAAGAGAGAGAAGCATTTGAATACGAATTCTAGAATAAAGAGCTAAGTTCTTTTTTTTTAATTTTATTTATTTATTCATGAGACACAGAGAGAGAGACAAGGACATAGGTAAGGGAGAAGGAAGCTCCCTGCAGGAAGCCCGACACAGAACTAGATTCCAGGACCCTGGGATCATGCCCTGAGCCAAAGGCATTGACACTCAACCACTGAGCCACCCAGACACCCCTAAGTTCTTCTTTCATGATCGTTTTGAAGAAGTACTAATAAATTTGATAATTTAGTGTTGAAGATAATTCTAAAAGGAAACTAGATTATCTTAATGTGATTTTTCGTTCTCCCACTCAAGAAATTATTTTCCTTACCAGTTTTATTAAGGAGTAATATATGCAATAAATTTATTCATTTGGAGTGTATAATTTGGTAAGTCTTGTCAATTGTAGACACCAATGAAACCATCACCACGTGATGGAGCAGAATATCCCCAGTGCCCTCAGAAGATCCCTCATGTCCTTTTGCAGTTGCTTTCCTCCTTCCAGCCCTGACCTCAGGTAACCACTGATCTGCCTTGTGTCAATTTTAGATTAATTTGAATCTTGTATACCTTTAATTACTGAATATTTACTCTGTTTTTCTTTTGTTTCTTTCACTTACCAGAATGTTTTTGCAAGTCATCCAGGATATCAAGAGTTCATTACTTTTCACTGGCAAATAGTATTTTAATTCTCTGTGTATATAACATTCTGTTTATCTGCTGGTAAATGTTTGTATTATTTCTAGTTTTTGGCATTTCAAATAATGCTGCCATGAACATTCATGAGTCATTTCTCCTGAGACCAGATCAATTTGATTCATTTATAGGATTTAAACTTCACAAATTGAACTACCTGCTTATATTGCAGAGCTATTTCTGTTAACACTACAAGTTTAAAAATTTCTCAGCTCCATGTGACAGGAAAAACTTTGCATGTGAAGTTGATGATAAAACTTTGCAATGGAATTTCTTCACTGAGTGAAATTTGAAATTATCAAAGAAGAAAGTAGAACTTCAATGTTTTCACCACATTAATAGAAATAAATTATCTAAGAGACAGCAATGGGCAAAGAGGCTGAATTTCTATCCATCACAGAAAAGAAAAGAGGTATATAATATGCATGGCGCCTGTATTATACAAGTTGTATCAACCCTTCAGGGGAACACAGAGATGCAAACTCTGGAATAGCTAAATATCAGCCACATAGGTCATCTGTCATGCTGATAAGGATTCTAACAACACCTTCTTTATCAATAAAATGAGATGAAGACTACAAGAAGTTTCCTTGTAGAGAGATAATAGGGAAAGGTGTTTTTAGGGAAATGTAGATGAGCAGCCAATGAGGATATTGTTTCATCTATATAACCAGAAGAATTCAAGAATGAGTCAACAGTTGGACAAAATAGTAAGATCAGCTGTCCTAATGAAAAGTCACCAATCACAGTCAGTGCCTCTAGAAGAGGAAACAAGTATCTCCCTTCTGTGAACTAGAAAATGCTGGTCTCTGTAGCAGTGAGTAGGAAAATGGGACAACCTTTGAGGACAAAGCAAAATGATGTTTTGTCTGGATACTCAAGGTAATTAGACACCAGACCCACGATTCCTAAGCAGTTAATGATGAAAGCATCAGCTAGGAGGAGATGTCTCAGTGGTGAATGACTCAAGACATCATCTTATAGAGCAGTGGGAATTCTCAAGCCATACTTCTATCTTGGTTTCTTCTACATTCCCTTTGAATTTTGAGAAATTAGGAATGAACATACGCACAAAGAACTTTCTGCTGAGAATGGAAATTAACAGAGATCGACAGTTGTCTCCTCACATCTCTTCTCCACTTCTTCCTCATAGAAATAGAATTATCTATTTTAGCTATGACATGGCCAACCAGAGCTAAATTCTGGACAATAGGTTGTTAGCAGAAATGAACTGTGGAATTTCTAACTTATGTCCTAAAAGAAAGGGCATACCTTTTTCACACCCTGCTTCCATCCTGTTGCTTGGAACATGAACATGGTCACACTGCCTCCTGAACCATGGTATAAGACAGACATGCAGGAAAGATAAAATAACAGAGCCCTTACATGACTACATGTAACATAGCCTTTATACCAATCTGTTACACAAGAGTATAAAATACTTCTGTTTAGCTTAAATCACTGTTTTAGGTCTGTGTTACATGTAGCTGAAATAACATCCTAAGTATAATAATACATAAACTTTTAAGTTTGGTACATTATCTGCAGTTTCCTGTGTTTTCTATAGTAATTAAATATCTGCCCCAAAGGTTCTTAAGTACAAAAATGAAAGCAAGGTAAGCAGGTAAGACCTTTTCCATATAAAAGATTTTTTCTGAGGAATACTGAAAGGAATGTATAACTATAAATTACTAATGGAAGACCTTGCTGGAAAGATAAAGCTGACAACAGTGGAAATATGGGAACTGTGGAACACAACCATGATTGCTTTGCTTTCTGGTGTTTTACTCTATATTATAGGGTTTGGGTATATATAAAGCCCAGAAAAATGATAGTGGCATGTACCATCACTATGTTGATTAGCATTGAGTTGATCCTAGACAAATTAACAGCTGCAAATCTTTAAAGAGATCTCATTCAGGAGGGACCTCAGGGGGTTCAGTCAGTTAAGCATCTGACTCCTTATTTCAGCTCAGGTCATGATCTCAGGGTTGAGTTGGAGCCCTAAGTCAGGCTCCATGACCAGTGGGAGTCTGCTGGAGGTTTTCTCTCGTCCTCTGCCCACCGCCTGACTCTCTCCCTCTCTCTCTCCTCTCAAATAAATACATTTGTCTCTCTCAAATAAATAAAAGGATCTCATTCAGGTTTATTTTTATGTACACCTTTTTTGGCATACTCATTAAAGACATCTGAACAAAAATGGATACAAAGCAATCATTGTCTCTTGCAATTGCTGAGTTAGAGTCATGAGTTTTTGATACTGACTAGTACATTGTACAGTCAGCTTCTCAAAATAATGAACACTTGACATTAAATAGTGCTAAAAGCTGAGCAGGAAGGGGTTAGACACCGAGTCACAATTTAGAGTTTTCTTTCTAGAAGGTGTCTATATTTGAATGTCTGAGAAATTTTGATTAGAGTTTTCCCAAGTTGCATTTTGACACCAAGAAGGTGTTTATTAAACACCTGATCCCTGACCTGTTTTACTACTAGTACCGTTGCTGTTACTTCTAGCACATAACCTGGGGGTTGACAGGTCAAGAGAGAAAAGGAAAAGGCAGGAGGAAGGAAAGAGGAGAAAATAGGAGAATACAGATTTTCCTTGACTTACGAAGAGGTTACATCTCATAAACCCATTGTAAATTGAAAATAGCTTTTTTTAAAGATTTTATTTATTTATTCATAATAGACATAGAGAGAGAGAGAGAGAGAGAGAAAGCCAGAGACAGGCAGAGGAAGAAGCAGGCTCCATGCCGGGAGCCCGATGTGGGACTCAATCCGGGGACTCCAGGATCACGCCCTGCCAAAGGCAGGCACTAAACCGCTGAACCACCCAGGGATCCCCCATAAATTGAAACTATCTTAAGCCAAAATGCATTTAATACACGTAACCTACCAAGCATTATAGCTGAGCCTAGGCCACCTTAAATGTGCTCAGAACACTGAGCACCTGGCCTCAGTTGGGCAGAATCAACCAACACAAAGTCTATTTTGTAACAAAGCACTGAATAGCTCATGTAATTTATTGAATACTGTACTGGAAGTGAAAAACAGAATAACTAAAAGAGGGCAGAATGGTTGTAAGTACATAGGTTGTTGACCCTTGTGGTCATGTGGCTGACTGGTCAGCATCCCTCTGCCCCTGTACAGCTATGCATATCACTAGTCTGGGAAGGATCAAAATGCATTAGTCAAAGTATAGCTTTTACTGAATGTGTATCACTTTTGCACCATCATAAAGTCAATAAAATATAAATTGGGGACTGTCTGTAGTTGAAGAGAATGAAGGGAGAATAAGTGAAAAAAGAGAGTATTTGGAGCCAAACTGTGAGAGGGAAAACATGAAGTTACAAGTTCAGCTTCAACTAAAATAGGTTCACTTACATAAAAACCTTTGCAGATACATGAACTGTACTGGGGCCAGCATTGTGTGCCTCATATCTCTCAGTGACTAAAAGGCTCACTGTGCTGTAAAAATACAAACTAATATCAACACAAGTTGAGGTCTGAATCTCTGAGCTAAATACTTCTTTCTCTGGAGTATAACCTGTGCTAGAAATTTTGACAAATTTCCTTTGGCCATTTCTGGTATACTTTCCTAGATTTCCTTGATAAATATGATTAAGAGAAAAAAAAATAGATGGTATTCATAATGTTACTGAATCTGATGTTCATTTTTTTCACGATATAGGGTTGTCTTTGATAGATTTTACATGGAATTTATCCAGATAGCCTTGATCTCTTTAGTATAAAATGAAGGACCTTGATTCATTGAAGAAGAAAAGTACCTGGGAGTGTATTTAGAGATAATACTAACTGCATTTGGTTGTCATGGAAACTGAAATGTTAAAATGATGATGAAGTGATCGTCCAAAAAAAGAAAGCCACTTGCATGTGCTTGTGTGGTAACTACTCATTTTGACAAACATTTTTTCCTTCTTTTGTAGATTAGCAGCTTTACAAAATTGCTGCTGTGATACATTTTATATTAAGTGTATCTCATACATACTAAGGTTGAACACGTTAGTTTAGAAGTATCTTACACTTAGATGAATTAACCCAACATATGTGTGTATGCATCCATGTATATGTGTGTTTGTGTTTAAGTGTTAGTTTGTGCACAAAGACATCCCTAGATTGTAAGTGAGTGTTCCAGGCCAGTGGTTTTGGAAGCATCCTCAGTTGGTAGACGACAGGCAGTGATTCAGGGAGGTGACTAGTAGGGAAGAAGGATTATTGTGCTAGCTGGTGATAAAGAGAAATGAATAGAATTAATATCAAGTATTTAAAGTGTTAAGAACTTGACTTTTATATTTGTTTTCTTATTTAGACCTAATAATAACCCTTTAACATTAATAGTGTTCTCATTTTACAAGTAAGGAAACTGAATGTCAGAGATGCTAAATAATTTCCCCAAGGTCATGCATGAATAAGTGTAGAGCCAGGATTTATATCTATATGGGTCTGTCTTAAAACCCATTCTACTCCTTTGAAAAAAATGGCTGACTCTAGGACTTCAGTGGGAAATATGCAAGATGAGCCTGTAGCATCTTGTAGGGCCAGAAAGTAAGAAGGTTTAAAAAAACTAATCATACACACATACATTAATGAGGGTATGCCAAAAGGATAGAGAACACTGGAACCAACTGGAAGACCTCTCAAAGGCTAAAGCTGGAACAATTTGAGGAGCAAATCAAAGTACTATTGGATTAGGTTAGATTAGATATCTCAAAGCATAAAATAAAGGTCCTTTTTTTTTTTAATTTTTATTTATTTATGATAGTCAAAGAGAGAGAGAGGCAGAGACACAGGCAGAGGGAGAAGCAGGCTCCATGCACCGGGAGCCCGACGTGGGATTCGATCCCGGGTCTCCAGGATCGCGCCCTGGGCCAAAGGCAGGCGCCAAACCGCTGCGCCACCCAGGGATCCCTAAAGGTCCTTTCACTATACTTTTATAAATGGTGGGATAAATTAATACATTTGAGAGAAGAAACAAACCTCCCATGAAAAATAATTTCAAATTAATTTATAAGTCCTTCATTTTATACTAAAAAGACTCCTATCTCAAAGAAACTCCCCACTCTTTAAGTGTGAGTTGTGCAAGTGACTCCCTTCCAAAGAATACAACATGGAATGGGAGTAAAGGATAGCTTTACAAGGGAGAAAACTGATTCACTGGTGCAACCAGGTAGACAAAGTTAACATCAATGATAAGTCATGTTGATAGTATGTATTCTTGATCAAATATGATTAGAATGATACTAGTTTTATGGTCTTCCTCCTCAGAGCCCAAACACATGGTCTAATCATTAAAAAAATCAAACAATTAACAATTAAGAGTCACTCTACACAATACTTGAGTGAAAAAAGACATTAGATAGAAGCTAAGGGAAGTTGAATAAAGTACAGATTTTAGTTAATAGTAATGTATTGGTAACAGGTTTCATTAATTGTGACAAATGTACCAACACCCCATGTAAGATGTTATTAATAGGGAAAAGTAGATAGGGGATATGTTAAAATCTTTATACAATATTTGTAATTTATCTATAAACATAAAATTGTAAATATAAAACATTCTACATTCATTATACCACAACGTAGTCCCTCGTTTATAACTGCTTTTCCTCTTGACATTCATTTTATTAGAATATTACCTAGAAAATTATACAGTGAGGAATATGATTTATGATAGGTCTCTAACCAAACTCTGTATCTCCTAGGGATTTTTCTATATTCTGGGCTTAAAAGAAAAGTAGTAGAATGAGGAACAGTGCATAACAACAAAATGTTTCTTATACTCATTTTCACTTTTGCAAATAGACTATGTTTTCTATCTGCTAGTGTATGAATTTTCTTTACCTTGGTATTGATATATGTCAATGTTGCTATCTCTCATTAAAATTATTTGCTGGTAATAAATCCTTTAAAAAAATCTGACTATGTATGCTCCAATCTGAAATGCACAACCTTTAACATTCCTATTTTAATCAAAAGAGTTGAACGTGAAATAATTCTTATAGGTACAATAGGGGGCTGCCAAGTTTTGGGCAAATCTTGATGGCATCCGTCGTACTTTTATTTCTTGAAAACTAGTAATCCTTGATTACCAGTAATCCAGGGAACAACAATGAAAAATATTGTGAGACATGTAATCCACCAGTGGCTTCAAGAGGGTGCCAGGTGTCAAAGGGTCAAGTTTCATTAATGTTTGTTGTAGGATCCTCAGGCCGAAGGCTCATGGACTGTTCAGGATATAAGCCAAATTTTCACTTGTACTTATTTTATAAATTTTTAATATTTTATATGATTCAGAGCCTCTTAAGTATGCTTATGTTTTCTCTCAAATAGAATCTCCCTCGTAACACAACAGAATGCAGTTGTCGAGACATTATGTAAAGGGACACTGGATGTAACTTTCAGATTTTATCACTTAGTAATTAACTGGTTCTCAGTTTCCTTAACTAAAAAATAACTTGCTCTGACTTTCAATATGTTTTTTGGTAGATCAAGTGAAAATAAAACAAACAAAAAATGATGGGATAATTTGAGCAACATGAATGTACCTAGAGGGTATAATGCTAAGTGAAATATGTCAGACTGAGGAAGACAAATACCATATGATTCCATTCATAAGTGAAATCTAAAAAAATAAAAATAAAAACAAATGAATAAATAAAAAGCAGAATCAGACTCATAAATAGGATAAATTGAAAGTTGCAAGAGGGGAGGGGGTAAGGAGTTGGGCAAATTGGATGAAGGAGAGAGAGATATTAGAAGCTCCCAGTTGGAGTAGGTCATGGGAATAAAAGACACAGCATAATGGATGAAGTCAATGATATTGTAATAGTGATGTAACAGGACAGATGATAGCTACACTTTAGCATAATGCAAACTTGCCAAATCACTAGCATAATGTATAAACTTGTCAAATCACTAAGTTGTACACCTGAGTTAATGTAACATTGTATGTCAACTATACCAAAAAAAAAAGAAAAAAGATATCCAGACCAATTCAGAAGACTCAAAAAAAAGTCTGATTATTTATAAACCATATACATTAGAGAATTATTCCTTTTATGTTAATGAAAGAAAATTATGCAGAAAGAAAGTTTGGATTATGGCATGCTTTGCAAAGAATGAATGCAAGCTATACATAAGGACCTGGAAGACCAGTTCTGTCACCTTCTACACATGGCACTGAGATAATCTTTTCTATGGTATATAGATGTATTTTCTATATAACATATTAGTGGATCATACTTGGCCTTGTCTACATATGTCTGGTGCTATTCCAGCTGTGTGGAGTCTGGCTCCATGTGGAGGTCATGGACAGGCAAAGTCTCAGTTGGTTCCTATCATTTGGGGAGAATAACAAGGAACAAAGAACCATAGGGAACAGAACAATGTACACAGAGAATTGTGTAATGCTGCGGGGTACTAGCATTTTATTTTATAGAGTTGGCCTCTTATAAATTCAACTCTTCCTTTGAGCTTCTAGGAAATACTTGGTTTCTCTTCTTGACACAATTCCCAAATAAGTAATCAGCTGTTTCTAATTCTCCTTTAATTCAAATTCCACTCTGAGAAGCCCTCAGTCATGCTGTCTGAGGATGGAAGAATTAAAAACAGACACAATACAGTAGGGAAAAGGTTTCTAGACATCTCTGAGCTCCTGAGACTAGAGATTGTACCAGGGATTTAGGGGTGGATTAGAGTCCATTCTTCTGAGAAATGGAATTGAAAGAGAGAACAGAGGGACCAGGTTCTACACCTGCGGAAATCTCTACCAATCAGAAGTAGGAAGAGGAGCTAGTGAGATAAATCATTGAGACAGGTCAGAGGGGTAGGATAAGATGGGAAATGGAGCAGTGATAGAGCCAGCTCATGGAGGATTGCACATCAGCTAGAAAAGCTTTATTTTATTGGATTTCTTTTTTAAATTGCTTTTGAATAAAAGCTTTTGCAGATTAAAAAATACTTGAAAATCAATGGACTAGAAAACCTTCTAACTCTCAATTCTGATTCAAGCATAATTTCCTCTGAGAAATAAAAAACAAAAATAAAAATATGCATTGGCTATACCACTATATTGCAAAATCTAATTTAAATATCTCTTCTTTCCTTTGACTGAATCATACTGTCTGTTTATAGCCTTTATTGCAAAATACATTGTATTTCAAATTCCTCACTGATGAATTGGGAACTATAATTAAATGCATACTGGGAAAACATATTATTTGGAGAGTGGAAAAAAATAATTCTCACTTAAATAATGTTGGAGCGTAGAAGGTAATTTTATTGGCAACTACTCCCTCCACTCTCAACTACTCAGGAGCTTTGGCAGTTTTTACATCTCATAATATCACAAATTTTAACAAGCATAACAACATAATGTGTTGTGATATTGTTTTGTCTGGGTTTTGTTTTTGTGTTTTGTTTTCCACTTGATGGAATAGATCTTGGCCAGTAGAATACAGGTTAGTGTGTTGGCCCAGGATTAATTTTTAATTTAATATATCTTTAGCTTATCTCTTTAAACCTTGCACATTTTATCATAGATACCAGCATAAGTGAGGAGCTCTAATCCTTTTGACATTATCCACCTTCCGCTCTGGAAGCCCTGTGGAATTTCTGTTTCTTTTCAGAACCAGTGAGGTGAATAGGAATAGGAAATCTTCCAATCTATGAACTGGCATGAGAAGGATAATAACTATTAGGATGCAAATATTTTTGGATTCATGGAGTTCTGTTTCTTCTTGAAATAAAAAATGGGAGCAATTATAATTGTTACGCTGAGTACTTTTCTTTATCTGAATACCTCTGCTTTAATTTCACTCATATTGTGTTTTCAAATTCAGGGCATACTTGGCATCGAGTAGGAAACCTTCAGAGAGTCTAACCTAAACTCACCCCTAGAGTGTCGATGCTTGAAAGTGGTACTCTACTCCATCTTTGAAAAATTGATGCAAGTAGATATTCTAGGATCTTAGTTGTCATACGTGCTGTATATGGTTCATGAACTCCTCTTTTCACACAAGTACAGATAGAAAAGCCAAAGTGGCTCTGGCCAAGTTCCAAGAACATTTCAGTGTTCTTCAAAGCCACTTGGAAATGGACTTCAGTAATGCAAATGTCAGATTATCTGTGACTAGAACTAAGCAAGATAAATACAGCTTTTACACAGCAACTAATCAAATTGGTTCCCTTTTTCTTTCTACTTCATGAAAGGCATATTCTTCAGGGCTGCTTAGCTCCCAGGCACCTTGGTTTTTGTTTTGTGGGCAATTCTCAATTCCTACATGTGCTTTGCAATGATATTAAATGGCTCTCTAAATTTTTGGTGTGCCCGTCTAACCAATTTGTCTTTCTAAAATGGAAGCCCCTAAAAAGTAAGGACCGTGTATCATTATTGTTGTTGTTTTGTATTTCCAGAACCTAGAACAGTGCCCCATATCAAAGTCTCGTTAAACAACTGAGTGGTGGTTTGATTGATAAGTGGGCCTTACTGTCCTGATCTATGGGTATATATTAGAGTCACTCTCACAGATGAATTATTCCCTCTCATGAAAATTCTTTTTCTAAAATCCATCTTTTTTTTTTTTCCAGTCTTGTTCTTCCACTGAGCCTTTCAGTCTGCCAAATCAGGAATCAAATGTCTAATACTCTAAAGAAGGCTCCACGACCCTCTTGATCCTTCTACCCTATTCTTCTAGCCTTCCAGCTCTCACACAATACAGTACTAGCACAGACTGTTACATTACTTTTAAAACTAGTTGTCAATGTCTATCTTCCACAAGTAAACATATATTAAAGTTCATAGAGATCCACAGAGTTTCTGTTATCAGTATATCTACTCCTTTCTTTCTACTCCTCACTAATGCCACAGAAGTCAGAGACAACCTGCTTGCTTTATGACTGAAAAGGGATGTGAAATAGGAGCATTAACTTGCCTTTCTTACTAGTCTCTAGAACATGGAGACAGTAGTTTACTGCTTGGAAAAAGGGTTATTTCTTGAGCTCTGTGTACCATGTGGATGGGAGGAGGGGAGAGTGATCTTGGCAGCTTGAGACACAACTAATTACAATGAGCAGAAAACCAAACAAATATACCTTCAGTATCTAAAAATCAATACTGGTACTGAAGTGCTTTGGACTTGGAAGGAACTTTGAAGACATGGAGAAATATGCACAATATAAGAGAGCTTGCCTGGTTCTTAGTTTTCTCTGCAAAAACGGAATGGCAAATATCCCAGAGTAATTATGGCAAGACAAAATCAAAAGGGAGAACAGAAATAATTAGCAAAGGTTTTGTGATCTACTAATCTTAAATAACAATGATTTCATTCCATTTTATACTAGGTCCCTTAACTCTTTCCAGTATTTATAGATTCACTTCCCTCTCAAATTCTCATATTTACTGCCATGATGATGAGCTAAGAAGAAAAGAGAGCTAACATGCCATACCTTTGCAGTATACATGAGTAAGGCAAAGTTCTAATCACCACTGAACACAGCCACCTCAGGAATGATTGAGAAAATAATAGATTTTATTTTACATAAAAAGTCATTTTAGTGAAAACTCTAACACCCAACTTCTTAATAAAATTAATAGTAAAATTAAGTTTATAGACCAGAAAGAGAGGCCAGGATCATATTCATATTGGATTGAATGAAACAAAAAGAGGTTACTTTTTGGAATTGCAAAATGAGTTTCTGAGTGAATGTTGAAGAGTTTGTTGAGGTATGGCAAAGAAGTCTAACTTCTCCTTTACTTATGTAAAACTGTGATGCCCCCTCCCTTAGAATATTTAAGGAATGCATCCAGATTTTGTCACCTCACTCTAGAATCAAAATAACTCAAGTGGGAGGTAGTCAAAGAATGTAAAACAAAATGAGTAAGAGGAGGTGAAGATTTATACAAAGTAGCTGCTATCAAAGGCAAGACTTAATGATTAGAACTTCACACTTTAGAAAAAGGAAAGTTAAGATGGATTACATGAGGGATAAAGAGGCTCTTAAAATTGAGAGATATATATAGTAATCCAGTCTTTGATGATGATCTGATATTAAGTATCACTCTCTCAGGGTTCAAAAGAAGTTCATTTATACACAACACTAACTAATTTATGTTCTGGGGCACCATGAATTTTAAAATAAATGTTTTCAATGGCCTTAGATACATTTTTAGAAAATGTAATACATAATGAAACTTGTTGAAATGTATGCTATTTGGGAAATAACCCTAAATTTTTCTACTAATTCAAGGAATATATTAGTCTCCTTTACACGTAGCACATATGTTGTTGCTTCTGTCATAGAAAAATCATGAACTTGATGGACCACGGATTTATCCTAGTGGGGTATTTATCTTTTTATTGGCATTTATAACTTAGAAAATGTCTGTAGTGGTGATGCTCAGTATGCTGAGATTTGGAAAATGGAAAGAGCATTATGCTCTCTAGCTGTACAAGTGCTCATTTTTCTTCCTGTTCACAGCTGGCCCCAGGTTGACCATTAGATGGAAAAGGTTTAGGGATAAATACATGCGTGTTAAGTGTAGCTTTCTGGATTCATACCATAGTCACCTTCAGAGGAAAAAGGAAAGGTCTTCATTTCCTTTCTAAAAAGATGGTGACGTTAGCTGTGGTGAACACGGAGTAAAAATTATATACCTGAAACTTAAAATCATATGTTAATTATATTTCAATAAAAGAAAAAGAAAAAAGGAAGAATGAGAGAGGGAGATAAAGAAAGGAAGAAAGAAAGAACGACCTGACACAATCCATTTGTGTGCAAGACCAAAGATTCTGGATGAAGAAAACACTTTTAAAGAGTCATTTACACATCAGATTTTGTTGTATAAACTAAACACAGATGTGAAAAGATCTTTTTGACATCACGTGTTCAAATTTTCTGGAAGATCTGATTTTTCAAAATACATGAAAATTAAAAAGTAATCTTCACATCTGTTTGTTTTGATCTTGTTTGCACATATCTGGTTTTTTAAATGCAGACAGTCATATCACAGTTTAATTCATGTCTCCATAGTGTTGAGTACCTTGTAATGGCAGGCAATGTTCTAAATCCTTTTTTGACATACTTGCCTTCTCTCATGCCACTATTAGAACCTACTGAGAGGGTGCCTGGGTGGCTCAGTCAGTTAAGCATCCAACTCTTGGTTTTGGTTCAGGTCATGATCTCAGGGAGGTAAGATTGAACCCCATGTCAGGCTTCAAGCTTGGCATGGAGTCTGCTTGGGATTCTTTCTCTCTCCTTCTCCTTCTCCCTCCCCCTCTGCCCCTCTCCTTGCTCATGCTAACTCATGTACTCTCTCTCTCAAATAAGTCTTTAAAAAAACCTATTGAGAATTAGCTTAGGAATTTCAAGGGTGATGATCAAAACTTATCAGTGAGACAAAAATGAGCTTTTCCCTGCTCACTGTACTACCCAAGGGTTAGCTAGGGCAGAGAGATCATCCATCACATTGTTGTGAAGGAAAGTAATAAGTACTTATCACATGTTCCTGATATCTAACATGTTAACTGGTTAATCTACAGTAGCAGTTTCATGAAGTTTACAGTTTCTATACAAACATGAGGGATCCAAATTAATGTGAATAATAGGCTCATTGTTAGAGAATTAAGTAGATAAGACTATGTATATATCGTTCACATGCCACGCATTGACAAACTCAGGTTTTTAAGAGTATGATTATGCCAACAATTGGTCCTCTTCCCTATTGCTTCTTTGTTTCATTATATGAATACCTGAATTCAAGAAAATATTTATGGCCATTGTCTAAGATCTCCTTGACTTGAGCAGTGCCTTTTTTCAGTGAAAACCCAGCAGACCTATGAAACCCTGGCTTACTTGCACATACAGAAACTTTGACCTCTCAGGGCACAAGTAGAAAATAGGTTTGTATTAGGCAGTGTAAATGGAGGTTTCATTTTAACTCAGCATTCTTATTTGTTGCACTGGCTCATCATCAGCACTACCAAATGGTGGGACCTGGCAAATCTATGGAGAACTGATGGCCTGAAGAAACATTTCCTGTCTTACTGAGAACAGGTCAGTTTCCTGGTTGTTGAGGCTAAGCTCTGGTCAGATGTCCTTACCTCATACTCAGTACTACCCAGGTTATGAGCTGCTTCATGGCAGGTGAATATTATATTTAATTCTTGATTCTACCATCCAGCACAGCTGGATTAAACTTTACACTTTAATTTTAACTTGGGCAAGAAATGTGTAAGGAACAGTTACCTTTGTGTGATATCTATCCTGCATTGGGTTAGTCACATTGCTAAGCATCTTTAGTTACTGTTGCTTATTTTTGATCCATATCTCCCTGGACACTGACCCCTGAGACTCAGTTATTCCTACATCTTTGGTGTTTGAATCATGCATCTGTTGATCCATTGCTATTCATCTGGGCTCCGAGTCTTTACCTCACTGACTGAATATTTGGATTCAAATCTCTGTCTTCATTCATTCCCCAAAGATATCTTTGACTTATGTAGTGCTATTAAAATCAAAATAGACGTATTAATTTGTTCCTAAAATGGCATCATTCTTCCATTTACTTAGTAAGAGAATTCTTACTATTTGCTCCTACAGCATCCTAAGTCCACATTCATCAAAGAACTTGAAAGCAGAAAAGGCCTTAAAAATAACCCACCTCTGCAAGCACCTCTTTTTTTTTTTTTTTTTTTTTTTTTTTTTTTTTTGAGACAAAGGTTTTGAGGCCTAGAGAGTTTGCAATTTGTGCAGTTTCACACAGTGAGTTAGAAGTATAGCTAAGGATCTTTTTCTCCACACATCATAGACTTCCTCTGTTCCTTCAGCATTGCCATCTGTGTCTCAGGCCTTGCTCCTGTTTCTATTTCTCAGATGTCAAAACTCACTTGATTGCCTCAACTAAGCTGGGACAACAGGCATAAATCAGCACAGTTCAGGCAAACCACAATGAATGATCATCCTATACAGATACCTCAAACTCAGCATGTAACATGGAAGTAATTTTGTTTCAAACCTTGTCTTCATCCTGTATTCTTTATATTATTTCTTAGTACCACCACCATTTAGTCATGTGAGTGAGAACCCTGACAGTAATCTCTGGCTCCTTTTCATCTTTTACCTCCTTATGTTCACCCGATTGCTCTGACCTCACCTTCTGAATATCACTTGAATGCATCTGTTTTTCTAGATATTTACAGTAGACTAACCAATATGGCTTACAAAATATTGAAAAGTAGAAATTCATGTAAATGTAAGATGTTATTTTTTGTCAATTTAATTTTGTTTGAAATCTGTATTTTCAGATGCATTATATTAACTCATGGCCCTCTGAGGGGCATCAGCCTGATTGGGGGAACTCTGGTCTCCTATTGGCTTGGTGCCATCAGCTTTTTAACGATCAGTTGATTGTATCAGCATAACACTTTTTTCTCCCCTACTCCTAACACCATCTAGATAGATAAAGATAATTTCAAAAAGCTATCTTGATGCAGTTTCTTCCAATGGGCTTACTGATATTTTGTTTTTCTGCCTCTCTTGTCTTCCATTTAAGGCCCTCAGGACTCATTACCTAGACTACTCTTTTCAGAATTTAGCTTTCATTATGCAACAGGAACATGCTACAACTCCTATTTCCTCCTATATAAACTCTGTTTTCGTCTTCTCTCTGATTTTCAAGCCCCTCTGAGATTGGTTTCTCACATCCATGTAGTCATATGTTCCAGTATTTCTCAGCACACAATTCGTTATAGGCGAGTAACCCTACATGTTTTCCTGTGCCCATGAAATTCTTATTTCTTCCCTATCAGCTTTGCATGTGCAGCCCCTGCTCCTGCGTATCTAAATGATTTTCTCAACATTTAAAAAAATCTCATTCCTTTCTCAAGAACCAATTCAAGTAACTCTGTCTTTAGAAAGCATGCTGGAGAAGCTGAGGTCAAATTAAAGTCCTCCTCTCTCTGAACTCCCATAAATGTTTACTCAAGCAGTTTGTTGCAGATACAAAAAGCATAAGCCTTGTGTTAGAGATTCCTGGATTTGAATACTGTCCCTGACACTTATTAGCTGTGGCAGATTATTCTGTACATCAAATCCCTCATGCACAGAATAATACGCAACTCTTGGTTATAAAGTAAAATATTTCTTTTTTAAATGAACTCTTTGAGTATAGGAAACTTATGAACTTATGAACTCTTTAAGTATAGGAGACATTTCTGATATTCTAATTCCTTGGTCAGATTCAGTGAGTTCTCAGTGGTTGACTTGTTGATTGATTTCCAACCAGATACCAAATCGATACATTCAAAACCTAAGCCACGTAAAGTGTTTTAGTTGGAGTAATAGTATCTATAGCTAAATTTAATTTCTCTTTATAAATTCTGCTTGTAATTGTTTGCATTAATTATATAATTCCCTATCTCCTATGTTATCCTCTCTCCTAGCTATATATATTTCTGTTACTGTTTTTAACTGTCACAATTGTTTTCTTACCTTAATTCCCTGAATATGGCAAATCTAAATGCAAAATATTTTTGATATATGAATCCTACCAATCATAGGATAGAAAGAGTAAGAGCCATGATTGGGCTGAAATCTTATCATAGCATTGCCGTATGTAGCTATTCCTATATCAAATCACATTTCACAATTTTTAGTTAAACTTCTGTTAGGGCAATCGCTAAACAGGAAAGAAATAACAATAATAGAAAGTGTACCTGATTTGAAGTTACCTTATTTTGGTAGTATTGGAAACTCTGGGCTTTCAGAGTCAGTATTTATGAAGATACTTTTATCCATCACTGTGACAATTCTACATAAAATGGGTGACTCTGGACTAGTGCTTATTGCTAGGAAGCTATGGTCAGGAAAGAGGATTGAGAGCTGCCTGCTGTTGGCATGAATGAGTGTGTGTGTATTTTCCGTGACATGAATCATTGTCTAGGAAATAAGAATCTGCTTCAGAAAAAAAAAAAAAAGAATCTGCTTCAGAAAACAATAAAATCTTGCATCAGTGAAGGAGAGGAAAAAAACAACTAAAATTCTATGGTTACAAAAATAATAACAAAACAAACATCACTGACTCCCTGTTCTAGTTTCTGGGACTTCTCCCAGGAGAGGCAATTATTATTTGTATTGATTTTAGTTTGCAAGCTTGCTCTCTAATGTGCCAATGGATAGCCCCAAACTAGTAAATAATTACACATTATACAAAAATACTGTGTCTTTTTACTGTAAGCTTCAGAGCCCCAGAGCAAATTAATCTTCTCACTGTATGCTCTGTTACCTACAGTAAATACATCACAAAATATAGCATAAAGGGAAAATAAAACCTTTCTGATCACCAGAGGAAAACTGTCAACAAACAAATCTGATTACTTTTAAGTGCTGAGGCTTGTCTATGCTCCCACATTTAGAAAACACACTGTAGAAAGTAGGCTTAAGTTTGCTTTTATGTACATTTTTGTCCCATGAAGAACTTTATTAGCAAATGAAATAATTTTAATAAAGTGACAAAAGTAACAGAGAAACTGCATTATTCCTTCTTTCATATTTTATCAGCAATAATAATTGACCAAAATGGCTTCATTTTCTCAGTGCAAGCTCTCAAACCATGACTTCTATGTGTCCATTTTCTTTGTCTCTCCTTTGAGTATAAAACAAATTTTCTCCTTTTATCCAAGTCTCTCCCCAACCCAACCTTTCCTTTATTCTGTTCTCCATCCTCTCTCATGTCAAGTGTGTTTCCATACTACACCCTCTCTTTGCATCGTTTGTCTCCTTATCCCCACCTACCTGAGTCTTCCTTAGTCTTCTCCATCTTGACCAGTGGCACCAACAGCTACTTAACCATCCAGTCCCATACCCAGGATTTACCCTTAACTCATCACTTTCCATGATCTCCCAGCACCCAAACTATGCTGAGAAATGAAACCATGTTCTTTGGAACGTCACAAAACTGTCCAGTTCCACATCATTTCCCTATCATAACTCTAGACTAAGCCATCGATACCTTTCATCTGAGTTCTCGTTTCCCAAATAGTTAGGTTTTATATTACAGCCAGAGGAATGTTTTAAAAATACATATCTAATCATATTACTTCCATAGTCCAAACTCTTATAAACCTTCTAAAAGGACCCACACTTGTTACCACAGCTCTACCAGAACCTCTTGGTCCTGCATGGTCTGGCCCAGCCACTGCTCATTCTCAGCTCACATCAGACCTTCCCATGTGATTTCTTCTTAGCCATGCTGGTCTTTTTCTTTCCCTGAAACATGCTAGTAATGCTGCAGGGAGCACGTTGTATATCTACTGCATTCAAAGATGTTCCCCAGCTTTTCATAGAGCCAATTTTTCTCATCCTCCAGCTCCATGTCATCTCCTTAGATATTACTGATTATCATTTTCAAAATTAATCCTTCCATAGCCATCCACTGTTACTATCAATTATGCCCCCCAACTTTGTTTCTATTATGGCACTTATTAAAAATTACAGTGATCTGGTATTATTATTTGATTACTCATGTATTGGCTGTCTGCTGCCACTTGAATATAAGCCTCAGAAGAGAAAGGAACTTGTCTTTTTTGTTACTAGTTTGTCTTCAGGGTACAGAACAATACCTAGTATACTCAGAACTCCAAGTTTTAGTATGAATTGCACCCTCAAGAGCTTTTCAACATGGCATGTCTGAGTAAGTGTCTCTTCGGTTGATCTAGTATAATTTTTTGAATGTGCTTTGGGTTTGTACTGAAGCTGAACCTTTTCTTTCCTTTAGTTTTACCAGGTTAATGAGGTTGTCATAATACAGACAAAGCCACGAAGGGTCTGTAGAATTCCCATGGATACCATTTTAAAATCTGAAAAGTCTACACCCTAAGAGAGAGAGCAGATTGGAAAAGAATGACTAATTCCTATGACATTATTAGATCTATACAATTAGAGCCAGAGAAACACAAAATTTGATTCAATAATGTAGCAGCCTAGGTAGAAGGTTGCAAAGTTATATAACAAAAGTTGCAGAATAAGGTAAGGATGTGACTTCAGAATAGGAAAATGGGCTACATTACCACTCTTTTTAATTTAAGGACTCTAAGATAAAGTGCCTAAAAGTGAAAGTCAGCCTGAAGTTGGGATTGTGAAAAAAATCATTCTAGATATTTTTAGCTCCAGACCTCATATTCCTGGCCTACATTACAGGTCCTTATATGACTCTAACTCTTGGAGGATATGCATAGGATAATGTGATCATTTCCTAACCCATAGGAAGATTTAGGATTAAACATACAAGTTTTATAGAATCATAGTAATATTTTTTTGTGCTAAGAAAGATTTTTGTCCAAATTTATTATTTCAGCTAGTTGTAATGTTAAAGAGAATTTGGCTTTTTAGAGTAAGAAATTAATCTTATGATTTTAATTTAAAATGTCATTGAATAAGTGCTTTAGACTTGTAATTTACTAAGATTATATATTGTATCGGAAAACAATAATTTAAGAATCACTGTATTTATAGGTTTTATTTATTCATGAGAGACACACAGAGAGAAAGGCAGAGACACAGGCAGAGGGAGAAGCAGGCTTCATGCAGGGAGCCCAATGCAGGACTCGATCCCTGGACCCCGGGATCATGCAGATGCTCAACCATTGAGCTACCCAGGCATCCCTATATTTATAGTTTTAATTCTGCTGGTTTTATAGAAAGCATTAGCTTTGTTCACTACAGTAGTGTTGTCTCTCCTCAAGTAGACTATAGACGAGTAGAAAATTTCTAGGTTTATCTATAACATCTCTCACAAAAAAACTCATTGTCACAAGCATTCTGTCTCTCTTTCATTCAGAAAACTTACAAGATTGGTATCATTATTCCCATTTTTAAATAATTTGAATAATTAAATGGTTTATCAAGTTATTCAACTAGAAAGTGGCAAAATCAGGATTCAAACTCAAGACTTTATATCTCCAAAGCTCTTGCTTTTTTCACTTTGCCCAGTTTACTAATGAGTTAATGTGTTATTAGGCAGGGTCACTACAAATATGATCAGCCTTTATTGTACAAAAGTGCCTTGACCTTGTTGTGTCAACTATTAGATACTCAGGTAGGTATATGGGTAAGCTTTTCTAGGGTGAAAGAATGAAAAATATAAATGATTCTTATCTTCCCTTAAATTGTACCAGGTGGGCAGATGCTTAAGCAACTTATTTGCTGGATTTGCACTGTTTTTTTTTTAATTTTTTATAAACAAGGGACACAAAAACCATACTCTGACAATGACATGTAAAATTGTGATGGCAATTAATTTAGATGTTCAGAAACTTCTGTAAATCCTGTGATACTGTAGGAGAGAATTTTGGTAATTTTTACTATTTCACAGTAAGGTGTGTGTGTGTGTGTGTACATTTGTGCGTTTTCCAGTCTTCTGTGAAATCTGCATTAGCAAGAAAATGTGAAGTTGGAATTCCACCCCTGTAGATTGGGATGCTGGGCTTTGTTTGGAACAGGGCAGAGTAATTGGCATTTCCAAGGTTTTACTGATGGGTCCTGACCTGTTGAAAAGAGTGAGCTGTATGCCTGATATTTTTCTGGAGATGCAAGAGGAGACTGATCAGATTCTCAGCCTTCCCTTATTCAATTTAAATCATGAATAATGAATAACAGGGGTTTTTGTTAATACAATGACAGACCTCAAAGCCCAGATCATTTGTGTTAGACTTATTGTGGCCCTCAACCAGTACTAAATTGGGAGGACACTTATGTGGATCAGCTTGCCTGTTTTCTGGCCACAACACCTGAAGGGTAATGAAGCTAGCATTCAGATCAACATAAAGGATGGTCAAGTTGAGTAGTCAGACTGAGTCTGCCTGGTAATACTGGTAATAGCCTCTACATGTATTATTTATTCCTTTAGAAGAGCAAAGGAGTCATTTCTCATTTACTCTGGCTTCTGGTTGATATAATATGCAACTCTGGCCTATGTTAGTGACAATATCATATAAAGCTGGGAGACATGAAGAATGACGGAGGTGACAGAAACTTTAAGGAATGGGCTGGATGATACCCACCAATGTTCCAATAGGCCACACCTGGGAAATAGTATACGGTGTAGAGCAGTGGATAAGTGCACAGATTCTATCACCACATTACTTAGATTCAAATCTTAGTCCAGGGCAGCCCCGGTGGCCCAAAGGTTTGGCGCCGCCTTCAGCCCAGGGTGTGATCCTGGAGACCTGGGATCAAGTCCCACGTCAGGCTCCCTGCATGGAGCCTGCTTCTCTCCCTCTCCCTCTGCCTGTGTCTCTTCCTCTCTCTCTCTCTGTCATGAATAAATAAATAAAAAATCTTAAAAAAAAAATCTTAGTCCAGCCACTTATTAGCTATGTGACCTCATATATATATATATATATATATATATATATATAGAGAGAGAGAGAGAGAGAGAGAGAGAGAGAGAGAGAGAGAGAAAGTGGTTGTTTAGTATTTTCATACTTTAATATATAATTATATTCTTATATTAAACCATAAATTTTACATTAAATCATAGAGTAGTAAAGCATGCACTTTAGTCTCTGGGTTATTACTTAAACATATATAGTATAAGCTTTATTCTTGGTCCAAATGAGTAATTATCTGAGCACCAACATCATCCTCACCTAGAAATTTATTAGAGATTCAAAATCTCAGGCCACACTTCAGAGCTAATCACAAAACCTTTGAAAGTCAGAAAAATAAAATAATTTGAGGCCTAGAATTATGGTGTATTTCTCCAAACAGAATTTCTATTTGCTTTTGCCAGATTCCTGGGAATACCTGCAATCTGGGATAATTGTAATTTCCTTTGCAGTGTTAGGTAACTTGGTGTTAGGTTTCATTCCCCGTGAGGGCTATTCTATTTCTAATTCATCATTATTCCTAGGAAGCAGAATTTCAGTGTCCCAAATGAAGTAGTAGAGAGTTTATCAAATCCTTTCCTACTTTTGAGAGACTTGAGACTTCCAACCCTTGTTCTCTGAGACACATAAGACTGTCACGCATTGTGTAGCATCTTGATAACTTATTTTGGAATTGGAAAATGGCCCTAGGGGAAATACATTCATAGAGTCTAGTCTCATTGCCACTCGAGATTTGCTTATTCTCTCTGAATTTGGTGCAGGACTTCTTTACTATCGGCTTTTTAATCCTTCAAGCTAAAGGTTTATTTGTTAATATATTTGTTCAACTTACCTATTTGTGCTAGATATTCAAAATTATTCACAGCCACTGAAAATAAAAGGTGCTGTTTGTAAATGAGGAGGTTAATATAGAAGCCGATGCCAGAGTTCCAGAACAGTGGGGATGTGGTGAGACCAAGGATCCAAGGCAGTGAACATCTCAGTTGATACCAGTTTCATCTAATGATTAGTAAAGACCAGTCCCACAATATTTCCCAAAAATATACCTTGATACCTGTAAATCCTCAAGAGAAAAGAAGTTAGGGAAGAATATCTTCATTATCTGAGAAAAGCCTCTATTGTCTAAGTTTACCTAAATTGATTGACATTATTAGGAAGGAACCACTATATTTAATAAATATATTAAATATATTTAAAGAGCAAATAAAGCCACCTAGGGCACTACGGGACATACTAGGTCCTCATCTGTGCCTATTTAGATCAATAAATAACTAAATTCAGGTATAGACCTCAGAATTAACCTATGGTGTTCAGAAAATATTTAATTCCTATTTGATCATTTTCTTTGGACTTAAGAGACTATAAAATTAGAAGTACATTTTACAAGTGCTAACTTTTTACCAATAATTATAAATCTTAGTTATTGAATCATCTGTTAGTCAAGAACTGTGCTAAGCCTTTTTAGATATATTAGAAAAACAGTGTAAACTACCTGCCTGTTTTCAAATCCTGGGTCTGCCTATTACCAGCTATGTGATCTTCTGAAAGTTATTAACATCTGGAAACCTCCATTTCCTTTCCTGTAAAATTGGGATAACTATAAGCCCTATCTCAAAAGTTAACTAAATGAGTTCATTTATGTAAAGTTTTTTAAATGGAGCCTGGTAGGTAGAAAGTGATCAATAAATGTTAATCACTGTTATCCTAAATGTAAAATAACTCTGCAGGATTGGTGTTATTATTCCCTTTTACAAGAAAGTGGATTCATTGATGGTGAGCAACTTTTTTCAAAAGTCGCAAAATAAGTGGCAAAGCCTACAAATGAACCTGTTTATCAGCGTCCAAAATTTGTAGTATATTCACTCCATGACAATAGCCCTGTTTAATCTCAGCATATGACTTCATTTACTATTTGATATGTTACCATAGAACATATTAACTCCCTTCCAACACCCAAGTCTCTCTATATAATTTTATTCCTTCCCCTTGTCTCTTTATTGCCTTGATAAAATTATATGCCTTATTTTTTCTACTTTTCTTCTCCATTGAATTCTATCCATAAATACACTTGTCTTCTCCATTCTAAAATAATTAAATAAATAAGCAAAATAAAACAAACATAAACTCTTTCACACCTTCATGAAAATTTGTGTTCTTTTACATCCAGCCTTCCCAAAAACTCTTACTCATCACCCCATAGCATCCATCCACCAATAAACCTTTCTAATTTAGTTTTCATTCCTACCATTCAGTGAGAACTACTCTCTTAAGACTGCATTTCTAAACCAGCTGTTGCTCCATCATTTACCTTTGACCTTCCTGCAAAATTTGACGGTTACCATTCCCCTCCTGACCATTCTATTGGTTTGGGGCTTCCGTATTATCTAGGATCCCTACCTATTTCAATTAGTATTTTTTTTTTACTGCTTAACATTTCTGGAAAAAAAAAAAAGTAGGCTCCATGTCCAGCGTGGAGCCCAATTCATGGCTCAAACTCACAACCCTGAGATCAAGACCTGCATTGAGATTGAGTTGGACACTCAACCAACTGAGCCACCAAGGCACCCCACTTTTCTGAAATTTTTTAATATTCCTTCATCCTTTAAATGATGGAGTTTCTCCCAACTCTCTGAACTGAGCATTCTTTTCTATGAATTTATGGTCATATCCACTTTTAAACATTGACTATAAATTATATAGATGTTTCTAAAAACCTTACTTTGAACATGTACTTCTACCCAAATCCAGGCACATTTTCAACTGCTTAGAGAATCCTTCAATTTTGTGTTGCTCCAATCCTCAACCTCAACATAAATCTTTTAGTCTACAAAGTTTCATTAATAGGTAGAATCTAATCTTTCTTTTTCCAAAAACATTCATTCTCATTTGTTCAAACTTCTCTTTTCACACTGTTACTCCGCTGGAACTGAGATACATCCTGCCAGGACTAGTGATAATCCATGTGAGAATGTTTTAAAGACCATAAGGATATTTCATTGCTATTTATGTTTTTAAATTTAAGACATATTTTCTCTTCCTGTTCTGATATCAGCACAGAAGAAAAATAGTTGTTATATTATTCTATATTATGATTTTCCATGATTCATCTGTATCATGTAAGCCTCTATTTTATTTTCTATTCCGACAAGTGGTGTACTGTCAAGTACTTAACAATAAGCTCTCCCAAGGTGGGAGATCTTATATTCATTATATGGAAGGTAAACTTAGAGTGCTGGGAATACCTGTGAAAAAGACAGACAACAGTTATTTTCTTGTTGGAGGAAGAGTTATATTCTTGTTGGGGGAGATAGACAATAATCAAACAACACAATAACAACAAAAACAGTTTCTCATACTAAAATTGGCTGAGTGGTGAGTGAATGAAATTGTTGAATTAGAAAATAATAGTGGTTAATATCTAATAGAATGGCTCTTTTGTCTATTCTCTCAGTCCTAAAGGCCCTATTTAATAAAAGCTCAATGCTGTAACTTACTTTGTACAGTTATGGACAACAGCTCATTTTTACTTGTGCTGTGAAGTTTGATGCCATTTTCAGAACTTTCAGCAACCAAATACAAAATGGTAGAATTTAGTGGCATACAAAGTAAACAGGTGTATTCTTCCTCCCTTCACCCCTTGTACAGTGCCAAAGGGCAGGGGCATTGTCAGAGGCATATAATCACTGACCTTTAATATCAAAAGGAAATGAAAGGTGGTCAGGTGGAGAGACAGCAATTTATTTTATGGTATGAGGGTGACAGAGTTTTTTTGTCTCTCTAAAAAATTATTTGTAAAGATCTTTGCAAAAATATCTATTATGCCACTGAAAAACTTGAATTAATAATAGAACCATAATTTATTATTGAGCAACATTTAGCAATTACATTGAGACAGTTGCCAGTTAGCATCCACATACTATCATCCCAAAGAATTATGTCCTGTAGTTCTTGATCTAACAACTATATACAAATAGCAAAATAGTTACTTATTTAAACAATAAGCATTCATAAATGCGTTGTAAATCACAATCATGCATTATGGTTGTATTCTGTATGCCACAGATATTTTCCATCATGACTTAAAGAGGGGTGTAAAAATATTTATTTCAATAGCTACATTTTGTACAGCTTTCCTTAGACTTTAAGACCTAATTCAGGCAACTGGCTTGGGAATGTCAGTGCATGTATTATTATTTTCATCATCACATTATTCATTTGTATAGCATCTCTCTTCCTCAAGGATCTCAAGGTTATTTACAAACATTAATTGCCAAATACCTGTAGTGTTCCTTTGAGATATATAAACCTGAAGTTGGACTAATTAAAAATTATAATCAAATCCCCCTCATACACACACACACACACACACACACACACACACACACACACACAACTTTTTTACTTATTTACAAAATAATCTCTTCTAAGCTGTGGAAGTGTAATTGCTCAGGAGCGAGTGAAAAGGAACAATGACAGCAAGCTGATGAGACCAGCATAGCAGCAGGACACATGAGGCTCTGGCCCTTCTCTTTGAAGTGATTTGTCTATGTGGGAAACCAAAAATGAAAGGGTATGAAGATAAGTCCATGAAAATTTGATTTTTACCAAGATAAATTATGAGACAGAGAGAGAGAGAGATTGAGAATATAAAGCTAAGTCAGTGAAAAGTTAGATTATACCAACAAAATTCTATCCCCAAGCTTGCACTTCTGGGATGGAAGGAAAATTCTATCTGAGCAATCAAGGAAATTCCTTCTCCATATAGCATTACATTAGAATCTCAAAGACCCAAATGATATTCAAAAAAAGGATTTCTAACAGTCAACCTCTTTGAGTGACTCCTGACATCCTCACGGATGTTAGTTCCTTGCTGACTCTCTGCTTCAGTGCCACATGCCTAGCAAAGTGCTTCCTTGATTGCAGTATGAAGCCATCACCTCCAAGTTCTGGCCACCTTTCTGGGGTACAGCCATAGACAATAGCCACAAAGCCAAAAATTGATTTTCCACAAAAATGATAAATTTGAAGAACTTCCAATGACATTTAGTCAAGGTAAAAAAAAAAAAAGAACAAACCAAATAACCAATATAAAACACAAAAAAGGAAATAACACCATAAATTAGACATTAAATGGTGTAATATAAACAAATCTGTTGATACACAAAATTTTAGATGAACTAAAACAACTCAATTGTTGAGCTGTGGAAAACAAAATTCATAAAGCTCAAAAAGAAAAATCGATATATTCCTTTAACTATTAAAAATAATCTCAATAATTTCAGGAACATAAAGTAAGTGAAGCACCTGGCGCTGTCACGTACTAAGTATGTCACTTTCTCCTGGCCTTATTTTTTCCCTTCTGTAAATAAGGAGGTTGGACTGTATTATCATTCCTTGAAGAAAACTTTAGACAAATAAGGTTTCACCAGCTAATTCTGCCAAATACATAAGAAATAAATAACAATATTATATATACTCTTCTAGAGACTAGAAACAGTGAGTCACTCTTCAACTCTTTGTGAGGCCATCATAACCTTGATATCAAACTACAAAAAGAACAGTACAAGAAAAGAGAAACTTAGGATGCCCAGGTGGCTCAGCAGTTTAGTGCTGCCTTCAGCCCAGGATGTGATCCTGGAGACCTGGGATCGAGTCCCCCCTAACATCAGACTCCCTGCATGGAGCCTGCTTCTCCCTCTGCCTGTGTCTCTGCCTCTTTCTGTGTCTCTCATGAATAAATAAAATCTTAAAAAAGAAAAAAGAAAAACTTAAGCCAACCCCATTCATGAACACAGATGCAGAAAATTCTAAACAAAATATTAATAAAACTATTTCAGTAATACATGCACTATATCATGGTGAATTAGCATTTACTTCAGAAATGCATGTTGATTTAACATTAGAAAAGCCTTGTACTATGCCCCTTGAAGACAGTAAAGAAGAAAAGTCATAAAATCACCCCCATAAATGTAGAAGAAAGTATAATGAGATGTAATATTGATCCACGATTTAAAAAAAAATCAAATCTTAAAAAAATAATCCTGGCAAACTAGGAATGAAAGGAATATTTCATCAACTTCTATAGGATATTTACAAAAGACCTTCAGCAAAAAGCTTATTTAATGAATAGCCATAATTTCTCTTTTGTGATTCAGAATAAATAAGGATGTCTACTGTTACCACTTGAATTCAATACTTTTAAAGATAGACACCAATCACACACACACACCAAAAGTGAGAACAATAGTTGTCTTCAGGAAGATAGAAAGATATCAAGCTAAAAAAAGATGTTTGGTCATGTTTATTCAAAATTATGTCTATATTAATGTACCAGCAGTAAGAATAGCTTGATAACAATTAACACATTATAATGGGTTTAGGGGGAAAAATGGGTTTAGGAGAAAACATCCCAGGAAACCTGAATTTCAGGCAAAAAGGATAGAGACAAGGAAAGGGTGCCACAAAAAATCTTACCTGACTGATAGAAGTCTATGTGATGTGCGTATGAGTGGCCCTTCCACCGATAGGCTGCTCTATGCCTGATGGGAAGCCCACGGTGAGAGAGGCCTTCTTAAGTGATGTCATAATTAATTATCTTCCCTGGTAACTCAAAAAAGACACAAACATGCAACTCAGCTTTATCAGCTCTGATGGGCTCCCTCCCAAATTCTACCCTTCTCTTTCCAGACCCATTAGAAAGTTCTCTGTAAGCCTCAGTTTCCTTGTCTATAAAATGGAGATAAGTTGTTCCCAATGAGGAAAGTTGTTATGAGGGCAACGGTTTACATATGTGAAGCATTTAGAACATTTCTTGGCATAAAGTAAGTGCTCAGTAGGTATTAGCTATTGTAATTTTGATCATTAACACCCACCATAAGGTGGACTTACCCTTTGGCCCCGAAACAACAATTATAGTAGAATATAATCTTTATAATGAATTACTTGTTCTTGTGTAGCAGGATGAGCAGAATATCAGTTGGCCAATCCACATTTAGCTAAATCAAGCGGAGGCTGTCCTTTCTTGCCCACAGATGAACATTAAGGTTGAAAGCCCTTCCTGTTCATCTTCCATTTCATGCCCTCCTATTTCAAGTGCAAAGCTGTTCAAACAAAAGTTCCCCACCTGCCTCTGTTTCTCAATCACGTTCTCACTTGCACAGGCATATGCATCTACACAAGAATTGCAAGGCAAAATTTACAGACACAAGCTGTTTGTATCAAGAAAAAGAAATCTCCCCCACACACTCCAAAAAAAGACTTAGAGCCATAGCCTTCCATAAGATTTACTTTACCCATTTTCATTCAGAATCTCAGGCTACAAAAGCCAATTAAAAAAATAGTTTTTCTTAAGGAAAATTGAGAGGTACTTCTGCATTACAAAATGGTTTCTTAGAGAATACAGTCAGGTGGGGTTTTTATTTCCCAAAACAAAGGGACAGCCTGCTCCAAAAGTGAATTCAAGTGTCAACTGCTTACAAAGCAGAAAATGCTTTCAGCAGAAAAGCTTTATGCTTTTTTTAATTATAAAGGATTATTTTAAAAAATACACATTAGCACTAAGTTTTAGACAAGACCATAAAATGAGAAAACTCAACAATATTCTTCAAAAGTTGTATGATTCCATGTTTCAAATATTTCCACCAAATATTAAAACTTGGAAAATAAACATTAGATTTTGGATGTCTGTTTTAATTTGAGCCTCTGTCCTTAAGATTCTTACTACTTGCAAATCTTTATGGATACAGACAGGAGTAGTTACCTGGAAAGCCCAGTGTGACAGCCACTGGAAGCAGGATCTGGAAGCAAGTCACTTCTGCTGCACTGATGGCCATGGCACTGCTGGTGTTGGTGACATGAGGCATTGTCCGGAGGCTTTGGGAAAGAGAAACAGTTAAAGATGAATTGTTAGATGAAACCACCCCACACAGCAAATGCCCAGGTTGGGTGCAAATGAAGAAAAATGGTGGGTTTATGGTAGTAGTTTTCTCCAGGTAAATTAAGTTATTCACTGAGTGTGCAGTTGTTACCTCTTGTTGCTCACTAACCACTTTAGTATATTCTAGAGAAATGGAGGCAGAATGATCCTATGGGCTCCTTGGCCCTAACATACTTTGCAGAGAATATAATAAGTATAGTTAGAATATGATTACGTGGGTCCTCATGAGAATGCTGTGGTCACGTGCATATGCCTTTCTCATTGTTAGTCCCTACATTTTTTTTTTTTTTTTAGTCCCTACATTTTTTTAAAGGTGAATTTGTTAACCCCAGGAAAAACAAAATAAAATTCATTCTCTCACAAATGGGAGAAAGGATTCTTTTTAACTTCCTTGCTTACACATTTTAGGCCAATGGGGAAAAGGATTATTTTTAACTTCGTTGCTTACACATTTTAGACTGACTCTCAAGGTATATTTACTTCCAAACTGTGTCCTACACATACCCTCTCCCCATCTTTTTGTATCTTACTGTCACAGCATTCTGTATAGATAATTCATGAAACTATAAATACTTTTCCAGGTGCAAGAGTTTTAAAAATTAATTATTCTAATGCCATTGAAGTTTCATAATGAAATTGCTGATAAAAATACTCATATGAATATATTTTATAAATGCTATAAAAAACATAAAAGCATACTATATCTATATAATCTCTCATGCAACACATGATAGCTGATACATATCTTGAAGGCTCTATTTGGTTCAGGTTGGAGACAAAATCAGATCAGGAGAAAAGTGTCCTGGTGGTACTGCCAAGCCTCATTTGGCAACAATAGCCATGTGTGACAGCATTTAATGAAATATCATATCTTTTCAATTAAAATTTTATATACTGGAGGTTTACTTAAATTACACCAAATAATTTTCAAATCTAGAGCTTAGTAAGGCAACAGAGAATGAACAGTATACTATTTTGGAGCATTCATGTGAACACTTCATCATTTCATTTCATCATTTAAAAAAATACTTTCCCCCAAAATAATAAATATTGAAAGAAATGAGCGTCCTATAATACAACATCTATTTTTATTTTAAATGATTTATCCATTTCTGAAGAGCCAAAAGAAAATTAAACTTCATCAAAAAGTCCTATTCAGGCTTTCTAAACCAGAATTAATAGCCTGTCATTTTACGTATGCAGTTCTTTCAATTCTGTGATTATGGAACAGCAGTTTTCTGATTTGTTTCTCCCAGTGTGGGCAGCTGATGGTACACTGTGCTCAGCTGATATCTGTCTGGAAGGAAAGTTATCACCAGGACATTGCAGGATGTTGTGGTCCAGAATCCTTGCCAGTTACGAAGTCTGAGATTCTGAAATGGAGCAAAATATATTCAACACCTCCTTTGTTTAGTCACAGTTATAAAAGCAGCACACATACATTTTATGAGAGATTGATTAAATGCTTCAAACAATCCCCTTAGATGGAACTGGTAGATGCCAGATTGTCAATACGAAACTATTCAGAAAAGGGAAAGGCAGTTTCAGATAAAAGGAATGTGTTTTCATTTATTTTTATTATGTTTATGCCTTTGTATATAAGACAAGCTAATGGCCCTAGGAATTATCAAATTAGTGGATTTTGTGTCTGCTGATTTCTCCATTTCTCAATCTCATAGTTAATTTATTTAACTGCCTCCTCATTAGTAATTTTCAGCAAATAATATTACCATTTAATTGGGTAGGCTTTAAATGCTTTGCAAATCCCTCAACATCTATACTTTATTATTTGATATTCATAACACTTGGTTAAATTGGGCTGATATAATTTTACCCATTAAAAAATACCAGAGAAGGTATGTGACTTACCTCAAGTTCACACTGCTTTTTTAAAAGCTACAAGTATATAGAATATCCTCATTCATAGTAGAATGATCTTTCTCCTCTACCATATGGCCTATAATGATACTTTTTTATGCATTGTGCAATTGGTCCTGAAAACAAAAGTAATGGTAAGAGCAATTATTCATTTTGCATCATTTGATATGGATTATTCTGTGGACCAACAGTTCCAAATAATAGAGTCACCATCAAATACATGGATTATTATAATTTTTGAAGCATTAAAAATAATTAGATGGTTATTGCTAGACATTGGCCAGCTAATGAGCTAGTTGAGATACATTCACAAACAGGATTTAAGGGAAGTCAAGGCTGAAATGCTACTGATGACCCTTCCCTTTGGCTAACATGTCACCCAAATCCTTATTCTTATCTTCCTGACATCCCAACACCCATAATTATTCCAAACATTGAAGAGGTACTTTCTTTCTTTATCACAGAATTTGCTTTGTCCCTACTAAGAAGTAACATGGATCAGTAACAACTTAAACCAGGACACCTTTACTCATGTCATGTATTAACTCATTTGACTCTAACATCTTTGTGCAATAAACAAAGCTTAAAAGCCACATTTGAGAGTGAGAGAGACCACTGGGGCTCAGCAAAGTGAAGTGATATCCTTGGGGTCCCACAACTCATAAGAGGTAGGTCAGGAATAATAATTCATCTTTTGACTCCAAATTCAGCACTTTTGAACTACATCTGTGAGACCAGAGAATGTAGGAACTTACCCTGGAAATATTTTTTTGCTCCTTCTGTCCTCCCACTAGAGGTGATTAGGAGCTCATTGCCCCAGAGATTCTGCATAAAGGGCTTCTTCCCACTCTCAGGTAGGCATAAAGGGGACGCTGAGACCTTTCATCTACTTTCTTTTCCTGTGAACTAAAATGGTGATATGAAGACTCATTTTGTTAGGGAAATGCAAGCACAAAGCTAACTGGTACAGGAAGCAAATTTTCTGCTGCCTGTAACTTATACAATTTTGGTGGCCCCTTTTAAGAAAAATGATACACAGCTTTGTGTGGTGGCAGTATTATAGCCAATGAGGTTTATCTAAAGCATGATTATTGCTAATTGAAAAGAAAAATAATACAAAATTAGAAACAAAAAATTAGGCATTAAAGCAAATGTTTACTTAGAATGAATAAAATCTCAAACCAATCACAGATTTCAAAAAACTGAAAAACTGCAATATGCAGAAAACTAATGCCATTATTTATTAACTAATACAGGTCTAAAATACTATTTTGGTAGATCTTAGATGATAATGATTTTGTCATATAACTTTCAATAAAAATTTAAAACAATGATTGTCATTCTTCTGGTATGTTTTTTTTTTCCTTTCCACTCACAAACTTGGGAGCCAAACCTCATAGGGCACATTCATATTGAAATATGATTCATCTTGGATGAGTAGGCACAATGTGTAGGGAAAGTATTATGGGAAGACATTTCTACCCCAGGAGGGTTTATATAAAGGCTAGTCAGTGTTCCATAGAGAAAGAGCTCAGCAACACCAGCTTAGGAACCCTTCCAGGTAACCATCTAACCTGAACTGTTAGTGCAGAAGACATACACAGACATGTTGGAAAATACCTGTACTATCAAATCATAAGAGAAGCACTATATTATATAGTTCCTGCCTAGCTTGAGAAAAACGTGGCAGAGAGGTCTTTCCTATAGACACAGAGCAAAAAAAGTAGTCTGCTCTTAGGAGTGGTCTTAATAACACTGACTGATTCTCCTTTTTCATTCATTCATTCAACACACACACACACACACACACACACACACACTCTTTAATGTACCAGGCACTATATCAAGCACTGGATATGTGACAGCGAACAAAGAAGCATTCCATCTATGCTACCTGAGAGCTCACCTCCTGCTGGGAAGATTGTCACAGGTAAGGAATTTCTGCTCTAAGGTGTATATAAGCTACTGGGATAGAAAAAGTGAGTTTCCTGGGAAATCCTGAAAAATTGTTCTCTCAGTAATTTTATGGAGTTCTTGACGTCCAACTGTATTTGAGGTAACTGGAACATTACTTAGCTCTGGTCATTACAGGAATTAGTATCATGCAGGCACATTTCACTTGCTGACATTTGGCATCTCAGGTCTTTGTAATCCAAATGAAGTCTCTGTAGCAATAATGGTGATAGGCACATAAAATTACAGAGGCAATTTAAGCCAGGAAAGAAATATCTCCTCATGTGAACTCTCTATGACAGGACTGGGCTGAACTATCTTATTATTTCTAAATCCATACCACAGCATAAAAGTTTTAAAGATGCCAGAAAGCCCCCCAGCAGAATTTAGATAATTACTCACATGACATGTCATGTTTTAGGGCACTTTTTCATCATTACTCATTGTGTTTGTCACAAATACTTGATATTATAAACAAGACCCTCATTTTAAGAACCTCATTTTCTAGCATCTAATTATCCTCCCAAAGTGATAATCCTTCGTGAAATCATAATTTATTCCTATAGAAATATGATTATGACTTCAGGTTAAAGAATAAACAGGAGAAACATGAAACTTTTAAAACTATATTCTTCTATCATGCAAACCTCTCTAGCAATAAAATGAGAATTAAGAAAATAGGAAATGCATGATGAGCTGGTAAGATTGTGGCTAAATATACTGTTTCTAAAATTTTCTCAGCACCAGGTGCTTGAAAGTACACAACTTATTTAGGATGACTGCAAGCGCTGTCTCTTTTTTCCACTTGATTTAAGGGTACTTTCAATATTTCACAAAATTTTTACTTTCCTTAATTCTTAAATTTCACTCTTCCTATAAATATTTTTAACTTTTCTAAAGTTTAATTTCATCCAAATGAGTAACATTTCTAAAGGCCATATTTATGAGGTAACTTTCAGTATGAATTCTATAAAGTGCTTTGTAGGTCACTGACTTTCTAACATAGTATATATCAAACAGCAAAACATGCTAATATGTTAAATGTTAAAATAAATCTTACGTATAATACAATGTTAATATAAGTGTTATATATATTATAAATGTTAGTTTTAAATATTAAAATTAACCTTACATTTAATGACTTATTTACTGATATTGATAGATAAAATGTGATTAACTTATTCAATCATTTCCCCTAGAATCCATTGGTGACATTATCATCATATGCAATCATGTATTTCTTCTAAATCCTTATTGTCGACTCTTTTTACACTATTGATCTACCCAACTTCTTGACTCTTCTCCTCCTCTAGGGTCCCTGACATGCCTCTTTTCTGGTTCTCCTTCTACATCACCCCTTCTTGGTCTCTCTCCTATGCTTCCATGCATCCTTTAGTGCCTAAATCAGATAATTCTATAAGCTTCCAACACTGAACTTCCATATTTATTTTTCTCATTCATGCCCCTGTGTGTACTCCAAATCTGATGGCATGAAATTCTGCTTGTCTGTGTCTTCCAGATCAAACTCCTCCTACCTCACCTTCCAATTGGCCCATAAGATTTCTCCTCATAGATGTCCTCTCTATCATGTCACACTCAATGAGCTAAGGAAAACCTTTTTCTAAAATGTACTCCCCCTTTTTTTTTTCTTTTGGTGGTGTTAGTGGCTGTAACATTCTTTACCTCCGAGACTAGGAAACTTGAAGTCATCTTTAAATTTCCTCTTTGCCGGGATCCCTGGGTGGCACAGCGGTTTAGCGCCTGCCTTTGGCCCAGGGTGCGATCCTGGAGTCCTGGGATCGAATCCCACGTCGGGCTCCCGGTGCATGGAGCCTGCTTCTCCCTCTGCCTATGTCTCTGCCTCTCTCTCTGTGACTGTCATAAATGAATAAAAAAATAAAATAAATTTCCTCTTTGCCTCAACGCTCTGAATCCAGTCTATCAATATATCTCTTTATTTAAAAGACTCCTTTTTCTCCATTCCTACACTCATCCCACAACTGGAGCCTTCATCACCATCAGCTAAACACTTCCCAGCCTGATCTTCTTGCCCCACCATTACTCACCCTGCCAATAAGAATGATCATCGCCAAACAGCCCATTAAGCGTGCTAGTCTCCGTTCCAAGAACATGATGTAGTTCCCTATTTTCCACCTCTTGCTTCCTTTTTCTCCCCACCTCTTTCTCCCAATCTAGATCTTCTCCATCTTATTTATCTAAGCTGATGTGACTAATCCCCATCTTGTGGTTTGTAATACAGTAGTCTCCTCTTCCAAAATATTTTCCTATGATCTTTCTCTTACTATCTTTGTTTGTGCTGCGCCTCTATCCAGTAAAACACAATTCTTATCTCTACCTAGTCCAATTCTACTCCTCCTTCAAATGCCACCAAAATTCCCTGCCTCTGATTAAATCCATACACACTAATCTCTCCCATCTCAAATGTGCTACCACACTGAAGTTCTAAGCCACTTGGCACAATTCTAATAAATGGCTGAGACTCCCCAGATGATGCTTTGGCCAGATCTCACAGGGCTGCTGCATCCTAGTTAATTCACCATCATTCCAGCTCTGATTGCTGACTTTACACTTTCAAGAATTCAAAATCTTCTGATCACTCAAATATCATCAGGCTCTAAAGAGTGAAAGAGAAAGAGAGAGAAAGAGACAGACTGGATCACTCCTAAATCTAGCTCAATAATCTATAACCACATGAACTCAAGAAAATGACTCAAAGTTTCCTAAGTCTTTGATTCCTCATAGTGAAAATTGCAGTATTAATATCAACTTTTTCTAACACACTACATTGCTATGAAAATTAAATAAGATAATTTATGTGGAAGAACATCATAAAGCATTATATAAATGTACAGAATTATAATTAATTCATGATAACAAGATTCATGAGGTACTTAGTTCTAAGCCATAAAGTTTATTTAATAATTTATAAAGAGGAATAAATATTTCTGCTGACTCGAAGATGTGTGTGCTCTTGAGGTAAACCCATATTTGGATTAAAGTATGGAAGGAACTGAGTAAATAATTATCAGATTTGGGGAAAATGAATCCTAAGTGACTTGAAAGATCTTGAGTGATAGTTTGCAGTAATTCTTGGTATTTTAGGGGATGGTAGATAAGTAGTAGAAATAAGAATCATGGACTCTTCTGCAGATAGCCAGATCTACACTGGCATGGAAATTTGTGTTAGCTTTGAAATCAGAAGATGAGGACACCTGGGGGGCTCAGTGGTTGAGCATCTGCCTTCAGCTTGGGTCGTGGTCCCAGGGTCCTAGGATCAAGTCCTAGGATCGAGTCTTCCTCTGCCTATGCCTCTGTCTCTCTCTCTGTGTCTCTCATGAAAAAATAAATAAAGTCTTTAAAACAAACAAACAAAGAAATCAGAAGATGGTTATATTTTCTGAATTTATGAATGCCTCATGCAATGGGAGACCAGTTGTCCCTAATTACTGATAATTAACCCCTCATGATAATATTACGGTTTATGTTTTCAAGTCCCTCAGCATCATATTATCTCTAAGATTAACTTTATTCCTCCTTTGCATTCCATTGTGGCTTTATTTGAAGAATAAGGGAGTCAGGCAGCCTAAGATTATGCCCTAGCTCTGTCACTCACTATCTTGACCAAGTGACTTCACATGACTCTATACCTCAGGTTTCCAAGGTTTCCAATCTGTAAAAGGGGGATAATAATGTACTTACATCATGGGCTGTGTTGAGGATTGAATTAATCCATGGCATATAGTAAGAGCCCAATAAATTTTATATGTTGCTTTAATACCTATTTCATTCTGTTTGTATCATAATCATCTCTGCATATCTGTGTACTCTGCCAGACTGTGAGCATCTTCAGGAGCTGTCTGGTGTATTTCTCTTTGTTAGCTTCTCAGCAATTCCATAGTACTTTGCTCACCAAAACAGTGTTCAGTATATTCGGGGAATAAATTGAGGAGCTTCATATAGGTGTCTTGCCCTGCCAGCTAATATGCGATATCAGAAACTTTGTAAGTCCTCATGCAAGGCTAACATCATGTGTGGTGCTCCTTTTATTTTCCCCCCCAAACAATAGGCACTTAATAAATATTGATGATTGATTGATTTTACATGAAGTACATTCTAAGATCCTCCTGAAACCTGAGTAATGAAACATGTTGTTCCAGGACTTTTATCCCATATTCTCCTTTATCTTCCCTTTGCTGTATGTCCTCAGTTCCTATAGTGAGGAATCAATCACACGTAGCCATAACGACAACAGTGCCCAGTATGTGCAAAGCCAGTTGTCAAGGACTCACCACTCTGATCACAGAAAAAAGCATTTAAGAGATAATAAAATATTAATTGGTACTTTACTAAGATCTGGAAGAAGCTGAGAAACACAGAGAAGAATTAATAACTAGCCAATGTTTTCAATATGACAGAAAACAAAGCCAAGAGAACAAAGCCCTTTAGGCACTGCATGCAGAGACCAAGAATTTGCAGGAATGGAATAAAAATAGGCAAAGAAACAGGAAAATGAGAACCATATTCATATGCAAAAGTAAACAAAAAACAACTGACCCAAGATAATCCAGATGTTGGGTTTAGCTGACACTATCTTCAAAATGTATATATATATATGATATATTTACATATGTATCTCAATGCAGGCCAGGGCATAATAAGGTTATATCTTTATATATTTGAATAATAAACAAAGAAAAATATCATGCAGAATTCTGTATTCAACCAAATATTTTAAATGAATATGAAATAAAAACATATTCAAATGAATAAAAAATTGGAAGAAATTTTCAGTAAAAGAAACACTAAAGGACATTTTTCTAGATGAAGGAAAATGATAATAAGTGGTAAATTAGATCTAGAGAAATGAATTTAATTCCTAGGGCAAAACTTAAACATAAAACTTAAAACTTTGAAGTAATAATTGAAGAAGAAAAAACCTAATATAAGACAGTATAAAAAATTTTTATATTCCCTCTACCCAAATCACACAGGCTCTCATATTATTAACATCTTGCACTAGTGTGATACATTTGTTATAATTAATGTTATTAATTTTGGACAAGTCTCAGCCACTATTGCTTTAAATATTTCTTTTGCTCCTTTCTCTCTTTCTTCTCCTTCTGGGATTCCAATTCCAAAGTGTTACATCTCCTTTAATATCTGTTGTCTTAGATGTCTTATGGGGTGTTTTTGTTTTTCAGTCTTTTTCCTCTTTGCATTTCAATTTGATAGGTTTCTATTGACATATGTTCTTTCTCATTAATGCTTTCCTTGGTTGTATCCAATCTGCTAATAAACCTGTCAAAGGTACCCTTCCTTTACAGTGTTTCGATTTCTAGCATTTCCTTTGGAATTTTACTTGTTTTCCTATCTTTGTTTATATTATGTATCTGTTCTTGCATACCATCTATTGTTTCCATTACAGCTTTTAATATATTAATTATGGTTATTTTAAATTCTCTACTTGATAATTTTTGAGTGTGTCACATCCGAGTCTCATTTTGATGCTTGTTTTGTCTCTTCATATTGGATGTTTTTCATCTTGTAAATTTTTTGTTGATAGATGCATTAATAGGAACTTAGGCTTTTAGTGTGAGGGTTTTATGTTAAATCTGGTTAGAAGCTGAGCTGTGCTTAATGTTTGCTTTTGGTATAGGTGTCAGAGGTCTCAGTTTCCTCTCATCTTCTTATTTGTTGGTTTGTTTTCCCTCTGTTGTTTTGGGGTTTCCCTAAGAACTCCTTTTTAAATAAAATCTGTGTCTTACAGCTCTCTTGGTTGAAATGCAATTTTATTATACTGGAGCCCTGTTGATATGATTTTAGTATTGTGGAAGGGAAGCAATTTGTAATCTTATGATTGAATCTCAGCTTTTTAGTGGGTTTGAGTCCCTGGGCTGTGATCTTCAGAATTCATTAGCCTCTTTCCCCCTTTTCCTATCTGAGACAGGGAGGCTAGAGAAGGCCTTCCTCCATGTCAACTAAGAATCAGAGGAAGTAATTTCCTTTGGAGAGTTATGGAGAACTCTCTGGGTATATTTAAAAAGAACATTTTGAGGATTTATTGACATATAACATTCCTTAAGTGTAAGATACACAGTGTGATAATTTGATATACATATACACTGCAAAATAATTATCCAGGTGTATTTAAAATTGATTAATTGGCCTCTTTCCCTGCCTGAAACAGGAGGAAATTTTTCTCTGATCTTTGTTATGAGAACCTGGTGGAGTTATTGGATATAATATCCATGCATTGTGGGGACCTCCCCAAAACTGGGCCCCCACAAGTTTTAATTCTCAAGTTAGCCCATACTGAGACTCTAGAAATTCCCCCAAAGTTACCATGTAAGTGTTCCTACCTGTTTCTGGCTTTAGAGGTTTCTTCTTTAGTTTAGCTGATCTCAGCTGTAGCTCTATGTATTCAATTTACTGTCTCTTCAATTTTTGGAGTGGTGGTTTGCCCTGTAACCTCAATTCTTTGATAGAGCTAAGAAAACTCATTAATTTTATTTTTAGCTCTTTTTTTTTAATTGTAAGGACAAGAGTGATCATTTCCAAGCTCTTTACATGTCAAAGCTTAAACCAGAGTCATTACTTTTTTTCTATTCTCTTAGCATATTTCCAGTGTTCAATACAATATTTGTAAGTGTGGTTATCATGCCTATACAGCTGGTCTCCAGACTTATTCACCCTATAAAACTGTAACTTTAAACCCTTTGATCAACATCTCCCCATTTCCCCCTACCTACCTATCCCCTGGTAACCACTACTCTACTTTCTCCTCCTATGAGTTCAGCTTTTTTTTTTTTTTTTTGAGATTCCATATTTTCATGAAATCATATAGTATTTTGAAAAAAGTGCCAAGTCAATCCACTAGGTGTGCTTGTAATTTGGAGAAACAGCTAAATATCCACAGAAAGAAGAGTGAATGTCAAACAGGACATCCTAACATACAGAAAATTAAACTATTCAAATGGACCAGGACTAAAACAGAAAAGCTAAAATGTGAAAACATTTAGAAGAAATACAAAATAAAAACCTCATAATATGGAGTAGGCAATGATTTATTAGAAAGACACAAAAAGGGATGCCTGAGTGGAGCAGAGGTTGAGCATCTGCCTTTGGCTCAGGGCGTGATCCTGGAGTCCTGGGATCGAGTCCCACATTAGGCTCCCTGCATGGAGCCTGCTTCTCCCTCTGCCTGTGTCTCTGCCTCTCTCTGTGTGTCTCTCATGAATAAATAAATAGAAAGACACAAAAAGCTCAAACTGTAAAACATGTATTGAAAAACCAGACTTCCTTAAGTTAAAACTGTCTGCACTTCAGAAGATGCCAATTAATATTTTTTAAACTGCCATTGACTATAAAATGTATACTTGTATATATGTTTGCTTATGGATGTACACACATACATAAAGAACTCCTGAGGCTTTTGAACAAGAAAATTCAACAAAAGTAAGTGAAGCATGCAAAAGACTTGAACAAGCACTCTTTTAAAGAAGATAAAGAAATGGACAATAAGCAAATCAAAAACATGCTCAATATTATTTTTTTAAGATTTTATTTATTTATTCATCAGAGAGAGAGGCAGAGACACAGACAGAGGGAGAGCAGGCTCCATGCAGGGAGCCTGATGCGGGACTTGATCCCAGGACCCCAGGGTCACACCCTGGGCTGAAGGCGGTGCTAAACCACTGCATGCTCAACATTATTCATCACCAAAGCAATGCCTATTAGAACTATAATGAAATGTAACTTCATGCGTGCTATAACAAAATTTTAAAACTAAAAAATATTGACAATACCAAGTATTGGTGAAGATTTTAAGCAACTAGAACTATCACATATTGCTGATGGGAGTGAAAAATATGCTATGATTGGTCAGGAAAATTTCTTACATATTCAAATATACACCTTTCCTGTGATTTGGTAATTCAATTCATTGTTTTAATCAAGAGAAATGTAAACATCCTTCCAGAGAAATATTTGTACACAAATGTTTATAGCAGGCTTTACAATAGCCAAAAACTAAACACAACCCAAACATCCATCAACAGGTGATTTTTTTACACGGGTGATTTTTTTTTTAAACAGGTGATTTTTTAAAGATGTGTGGATATCCATGCAATTAAATACTACCTATCATTAAAAAATGTACAATACACTAAAAATGGAACATAGATTAATCTCACAGACATAATGATGAGCAAAGGAACCTAAATCAAAAGGATCATACGATATGACTTCATTTATTTGAAGTTGTAAAAGAGCATTTTAAACTATGGTGATGGAACAGGAGAGGTATTAGGTAGGGGGTAGACTCCTAAAATGAACAAAGAGACTTTAGTACTTTGGAGATGATGGAAATGTTTAATATATTGAGTATGGTGTAAACTGTGCCATATATGCCACATATGGTGTAAACTGTGCTATTATAGTTCTAATCGGCATTGCTTTGGTTGATGAATAATGTTGTATAAACATTGAATCTCACTAAATTCTTCGCATAAAAGCTGTGTATTTTATTAAATGCAAATTAACTTCATTAAAATTGATTTAAAAATTTTCCACACTCTGCCCTGTGTCTAGAGGAATGCCTAAAACATAATAGGCTCTTGATAAACATGTGTTAAATAAACAAGTCAATTAATTAACTCAATTAACAAATGTACAAATGTATGAATAATTAAATAAATGAATATAAAACAATGTATAATTTAGGTCTGGGATGAACTGGGCAGACAATAATTACTGTAGAAGGTCACAGAATAGAGAGCTTGGTGAGAGTTTGGCTAGGAAGAGAAGGTTATTTCAACTGGACCTGGAAAGATACATCAATCTTAAGTAAGAAATAGCTCTGTCTTTGAGAAAAGGAGACCAGTATTTTAGAAAAGGCACGAAGATTATATGTATTATATGATCATAAATAATTCTGAGAATAATGAAGAAAGGAATCTTCATCTGAAAACTCTTTAGAATGATAATAAATTAATTTTAATCAGTAAATAGCTATGTAATAAATAATTTGAACCAGGTATAGCAGATAGATTAAATTTATGAATGAAGAAAATCAGAAAAACCTTTTGTAAACATCCATGGCAATATAATAACAATTTGTGATATAATAATCTAAGAGCCAAGAGATGACAGCCTAGATTTATGATACTAACATGTGACATAGTAAGAAATATATATATCTGTCCTCTGCCCCTGACTCCTGACACAGAGCTCCTAAAAACCCAGCAATTTCCTAAGAAAGAGCCTGCTCAAACCTTCCAGTGTCATCTCATCACTCTAATAAATTAAATACAAAATTTCTACTCTAGCAACAAGGCCCTTCACAATCTACCTAACTAACTCTCTAGATTCATCTCCTAGTGCTCTGCCTGTACCCATACTGCTCAGGCCAGTCTCAGGGGACTATGCCACCACTTTCTACCCTAAGGATCTTTACCTAGAATACTTTTCCCTAAAACATTCATAAAGTTTGATTCATCACTCCAGCCAAAGTTCAGGTCAAATGTCATTGCCCTAGGGAAGACTTATTTTATCACTCTATCAAAAATAGGATCACAAAAATTATCCTTTCATATCAGGAAGGGAGACAGAACATAAAGACTCCTACCTCGGGGAAACGAACTAGGGGTGGTGGAAGGGGAGGAGGGCGGGTGTTGGAGAGGAATGGGTGACGGGCACTGAGGTGGACACTTGACGGGATGAGCACTGGGTGTTTTTCTGTATGTTGGTAAATTGAACACCAATAAAAATTAATTTAAAAAAAATTATCCTTTCATTCTCTATCCCTTTACCCTATTGTATTTATCATCATAGATTTCATATCACCTCAAAGGCATGTTGCTTAGTATTTATTTGCTAGTTGAACATCTGAATCTTTCTCTACCTCTAGAATACAAGCTCCATGAGGACAAGGCTCTTATTTATTAGTGATTCTCCAAAGTCCTTTTTGAATGAATGAATGGATCAGGAAAGCCCAGCTCTAACACTTACTACCTATATGACCTCAGAGAAATTACTTAAATTTTCTAATTCAGAATCATCTTTCCTTCGAAGGAGATAAAAATAAGACTACTGCTATTCAGGATTTTATGGGGATTAAATTGGAGAATAGATTTAAAGGACCCACCGTAACGCTAGCCCTGAGTAAGCAATAAATAAATGGTAGTCCCCACTAACTGGATGGAGCAAATGTATTATAGCATCTTAAAAACATGATAAATTATAAAGTTTTTCTATTTATAATATGGGGTGGGGGGTATTCCCCATAATGCTAAAAAGGCTTTTCTTCTCAGAGTCTTCATTTGCAGAGCCTCTTAAGGCTCTGGGAAAGCCCACATTGAAAACCATTAGTAAAGTTCTAGGGCATAAAGTTCCATGCTCTGATTTGTTCAATTTTAAAAACAGACACAGTACATATACTCTATCTGTACAATAGCCATTTATAGAGTTCACTGATATTGTGATTCCTTGAGGCAAATGGACTATAAACTTGTTTAAGTGAAAAAGAAAATCTCACCTTTCATTTCAGTTCAAGTTATTGGAGTTTTGATTCCAACATGATTCCAAGTATATAAAAATTCAATCTGGAGTAAAGACATTTACAACACGGTTGGTAGGGATGAAACATCACATGACCAGGTGCACAGTTACAACTTCACAGACTAGGTCATGCAAGGGAGTAAACATGTACAATACCCACTGCAAAAGAAATGTATGTTTCCAGAATCATATCACTAGACAGTGACATACAAAATCTTTGTTCACTCTGTATTGTAAAAACACTCTTAAACTTCAGGAAACAGCTTAAAAGACTGAGGAGAAAACCCCATTCTCTTGAAACTTCATTATTTGAAAAAATTCTATCTCAGGGCGCTTGGGTGGCTCAGTTGGTTAAACATCAGACTCTTGGTTTCAGTTCCTGTCACAATCTCAGGGTCCTGGAATCGAGCCCTGCATAAGGCTTTGCTCTCAGTCTGGAGTCTGCCTGAGAATTCCCTCCCTTTCCTTTTGCCTCTCCCTCTACTCATGCTCTCTCTCTCTCTCTCTCTCTCTCAAATAAATAAAATATTTGAAATTTTTATCTCAACACCATGGAAGTCATCTTTGGTCTCTGAAAATAGATTTTGTGTGGCCACAAATCCTTCAGAGGAATTTTGTGCAGAAGTCCAGGTAGTTTCCCAGCTAGCTTCACCAGCTCTTTTCTGAATGCATCACATACATTCCTAGTAGATGAATGTGCCACAAATGCACTATTGCTCCTGACAGTCCTTTCCATATGCACTTATTGGATTCTCCATCATTTATGGTTTGAAGCTCAAATTCTTAAGGTTCAAAGTTCTAAACGTTTGGCTCTTATCATCCCTAATCTTGTCTTCTACTACTCCTTTCAATATGCTCTTACTTCTTAATATAATTTTATAGTTGGTGCTTTTCTAATCTTGGTCCTTTTTTCACCTCATTTTCCCTTTTAGATGAATCATTAGGCAACTCTCTTTTTGTCCAAATCCTTGTGATACTCTCATCTACCTGAAAAATCCTTTGGTTTTATTTTTGTTTTTTATGCCTAATCTTCATAATACTTCATGTTGTAGGACTCTTTTTGTGCCTGTGGCATAAGTCCAGCTCATCTATTTTATTTATTCTATAGATTCTTATTAGGCTCCAGATACCTTGCTAGACACTGGAACTTTGTTGTTGAACAAAAACAGACTTGATTCCTGATTTATGGCATTTTAGCTAGTGAGCCTTCAGAAACTAACTAAATAGTGACAGAAAAAAATGCAGTATTACAATCATAATAATGAATAAATGGTACAAATACTATGAGATCCTAAAATAGTGAATTTTTAAAATATTTATTTATTTATTTTATATATAGAGAGAGTACAAGTGGGAGTGGCAGAGGGACAAGGAGAGGGAATCACAAGCAGACTTCATACCGAGCATGGAGCCTGATACAGGGCTCAGTCTCACAACCTTGAGATCATAATCTGGGCTGAAATCAAGAGTTGGACATTTAACTGACTGTGTCACCCAGGGGCCTCTAAAACAGTAAATTTAACTCAGTCAGGAAGATTTAGAGAAGGCCTACCTACAGAAAGTACATTTTAGAGGATGAAATCTGAGGAATGTCTTCAAGTTTATTGGATAAAGAGGATGGGAAGAAGAGTTTCCAGTAAAGTGCCTGTATTGAAAGGGAAAGAGGCAAGAAATAGGAACTGGAAGGAGTTAAGGTTGATGGAGCAGAAAAAAGAGCAGTGTGGTGAGAAGAAAGATGGATTTGGAAGTTAGAGAGTGGCCAGGCCAGGTCTTCTAGGACAGTGGTTCTCAAGTGGATCAGTCTCTAGAATCTTTTATACTTTTTTTTTTACATTTTTATTTAAATTCAATTAATTGATATATATTGTATTACTGGTTTCAGAGGTAGAGGTCACTGATTCATCAGTCTTATATAATACCCAGTGCCCATTACATTACATGCCCTCCTTAATTACATCACCCAGTTACTCTCTCCCCCAAACCTCCTGCCCATCCAGCGATCAACCCTTTATACTCTTTAAAGTTACCCAAAACATCATAGAGCTTTTGCTTATTTGTGCATTATATCTATCAACAGCTACTATTCTATAAATTAAACCCAAGAAAATTTTAAAACCTTTATTAATTTCTCTAAAATAACAAAAACAGGGCACTGGGTGGCTCAGCCAGTTAAGTGTCTGCCTTTGGTTTAGGTCATGATCCCAGGATCCTGGATCAAGTCCCACATTGGGCTCCCTGTGCAGTGGGGAGTTTGTTTCTCCCTGTACCCTTCCCCTCTGCTCATGCTCTCTCTGTCTCACATCCATTCTCTCTCTCTCTCTCTTTCTCAAATAAATAATTTTTTTAAATCTTAAAAATAACAAAAATAAATGTATTACACATTAACGTGAATAACATGATTTTTATTTTTAAAAAACTATATATCTAAAAACAAAAATGAATTAGAGAGAGGGGAGTGATAGTTTTATGTTTTTCTAAGTCCCTCTAGTATTTGCCCCAATAGAAGATCCAGATTCGGGCAGCCCAGGTGACTCAGTGGTTTAGCACCTGCCTTCAGCCCAGGGCCTGATCCTGGAGACCCAGGATTGAGTCACACATCAGGTTCTTTGCGTGGAGCCTGCTTCTCCCTCTGCCTGTGTCTCTGCCTCTCTCTCTCTCTGTGTCTCTCATGAATAAATAAATAAAATCTTTTTTTTTTGAAAAAAAAAAAGAAGATCTAGATTCTCACATTTGTTCTGTTACAATATCACAGGCTAGGTTGCCCTGGAAAACTCCAGTCCGCTGAGAAAGAATGAGGGTGACAAACTGGATTACTATTAAGAAAATAATTTTGACCTTGTGGAACTCCTGAACACATCCCTAAATGACCCTGAGGATATCTGTTCTTCATCATGTTAGTAGATTTATGTCCTATGCCACATGGAGAAAGGCTTACAAGGAAGCAAGAAAAGAGGTAGGTGGGTAAATGCAGTAGCATTTTATAACATTTTAGTGAGGCCAGTAGCTTGGATTAGGTTGTTTCACACTTATAGAGAAAGTAAAAAATTCTAGTTAGGAGATTTAATGGACAAACCTTGGTGATAGATTTGAAAAGGTAAAAAGAAAGAAATAGTTAAAAAGGATAGTTCTAGTTTTCTGGTTTGTACTACTAAGTAGATAATTGAGCTCTTTACTGAAAGACGAAACCAAGAAATAGGAACAGTCTTGGGCAGCACAATCACAAATTTAGTTTGGCCAAGTTGAATTTGAAGTGCTTTTAAGACAGCCCCTACACCCCCACAAATGGCAGATAAGTAGTTGCCTATATATGCCCAGAGCACTGAGTACAGGTTTTTGCCTAAAGATAGACATGTGAGAGCCCTGATTCTATGGTGGCTGGTAAAGCTATTGGTGCATATAAGTTGGATCTCCTAAGTTGGCTTAGGAGAAAATAAAGAGAAACCAGAGTGTAGAAGCAAGCATCAAGGAACTCCTAAATATAATGTTTGAGGTGAGGAAGCCATGTTGGTAATGCAAAAAAGAGGTAGTGGCCATTGAGGTAGAAGGAAAACCAGGAGAATATTCTCTTAGGGAGTAACCATTGGTGTAAGATTCCAACAGAAAGATAGGTTAACATGTTGTTGTTTTACTCCACTATCACTCTGGAAGCAAAAGTACCATGGACCTAAAGATCCAACTATATGACAGTGGAAGTAAATTCAAATATAAATACCTGTGCAGAGGGCAGCCCGGGTGGCTCAGTGGTTTAGCATTGCCTTCGGCCCAGGGCATAATCCTGGAGACCTGGGATCGAGTCCCACATCGGGCTCCCTACATGGAGCCTGCTTCTCCCTCTGCCTGTGTCTCTGCCTCTCTCTCTCTCTCTCTCTCTGACTCTCAAGAATAAATAAAATCTTTAAAATACATACATACATACATACATACATACATACCTGTGCAGAAACTGCCTGGTCAGAAGCTAGCAGTGGGATTTTGACTGGGAAGCAGTTTGCCTGGCCAACAGTACTTGCGTTAACAGCCACAGATAAAATGTCACCTAAGTGCTAGTCATTACATCTGGTTAAATAATGCAGGTAAGAGATATTATGGATGCTATACTCATTTACTAAATCCTTCAAAATGCTTTAGAGAGAAAATCATATGAAGATGTTCTATCTTTGACTAAATATAGAAGATTTTTCAGGGCTTTATAGAATCTGAGTGCCTGACCACTGCATTATTATGAAATTGATATGTGCTAAGGTTTTCTTAATGCATTTAAGGAATGTTTCCATCCTGAAATTCTTTTAGTAAGCAAATTGTCTCGGAAAGCTAATGTATCTGAACCCAGGTAACACACTTCCTAGGGGAATAAATGAATTTAATGTAAATTATAGTACACAATCCTGATAAGGAAGAATAGAAAGCAAGAGAAAGAAAAGTTGGGAAAGCAAATAGCTGAGAGTTTCAGTTCTGTATTGCAAAGGAAAATCACAGGGTAACACACTAGCTGACTTAGAGTAGCAAATATTTTAGCACATCAGCTATGTGCCAAATAACATGACAGATACCTCAGATAAAAAGATGAAAAAGAGAACATTTATACTCTGGGGATAAGTGTGTAAAGGTATGATTCCAAAACAATGTGGCTAGTGCCATATTTTTCTTAGTCTTTTTCTTCCTGTTGATGGAAGTAAAAGGTACAAGGATTTCAAACTCTCTGAGACATAATGAGGTATTAAAAAGGCAATGGGTAAACTTCTCCTGGAATGAGAAGAAATTGAAAGGCCTAGCGCTCATACTAGATAAAGTTACAGTCTGGGTTATTAAGGCCCACCAAAAATGACATCTAAGCTTTAGAGAAACCTAGGCATTTTGACAACAGATTAAGTCAACAGAAATAGAAAAGCTGGAGGAAATGTTTCCCGTAGTTTTGATTTGGGTTAATTGACAACCAAACAAGCGAAACAGACCAAGCAGATTATTGGTGGTAGCTATGATAGAGAAATGAAGGCAGTTATTAAAAGAAGCCAAAGGTCTGTGTCACCAACTTGCTTAGAAAGTCATTTCAGAGAGCTTCTTTGAATAATACTTGGGATAAGTCAGTATTACTGAAGGAAAAAAAATACTTGAGATAAGTTAGCGTTACTGAAGGAAAAAACAAATACTTGGGATAAGTCAGTGTTACTAATCAGCTAGCATCAGATCCCATTTAATTGATGAGATAGAATCTGTACAAATGTATTATTTTAGTCCTAGGTCTTTTTATTTTCCTATTTTTGCCTTACATTACTTGGTTAAGCTCTTTTTAAAAAGGATTCCCTTTTGTTGAAAATATATTTTTGTGATGATTCATGCATTTAAAAAGTGTTGTTGAGTTTTTCTATGTGTGATACAATAAATGAGCTAATAATGATATGGAAAGCAACTCAAACATGCTATAGATTCATTCACCATTTTGAGTTGCTTGTAAGGAATTAATGCAGGCAACCCTTTCTTAGGGCTCCAAAATGTCCTAACACTGATGTATCATCCAGGATATTGTTAATATGCTCAATATCAGAACTTAAGAAGAAATAAAATCAGAGCACATATCAGAGATAGGACTCTTATGCTTACCCTTGGACAACTTCCACAGATCAGGAACAAATGTAACTTTCAGCAAGTCACCAGTCGCACAGACTTACCCCACTCCTATGACATCCTAGCACAGCACATCTCATAGTGCCAGGAATATGGGAGTAGACTACAAATGTGCAGATTTGGTTGCTCAAAAAGAACAAGATTTGTGAATCTTAACACTTACCTGAGAATTTCAGTTCAAATGTGACCCATGACCTAGTCACAATAAAGTCCATCAAGAATTCAACCTGGTAGGCAACCAAAAATGGGAGAAGAGAAATGGAACAGTGGTGACATGTGCAAAGTGTTCCTGGGGCAAACGTAAGAGCTGCAAAGTGACCTAGAAAGAGGGCAATTCAAAAAGTAAATGCTTGAGCTATGTTTTAAACACTGAATAGACATTTGCCAAGAAAAGGAAAATGAACAAAGCACACTAGATAGAAAGACAAAATAATCAAAGGCACAGTCAGATAGAAGAGAATGGGATATTTGTAATCAGACAATCATCTGATACTGATCCAATGAATGTTTGAAATGGCACTAAGAGAACATGAGCCTGACAAAGGCTGGGTAAAAATCACCCAGTGATGAAGGTCCTCAGATGTCACACAAAGGGGGTTTGGCTTTATGCTCTCCACTTGCAAAGGAAAGATTTTAACACTGACCTGTATTTTAAAAATCAGTATCATTTATGAGAATTTAATATATAAAGATGAACACAAGTGAACAAAGAGTAAGGTTCAGAGACCACATTTAGTGCCTCCCCCCAGCCCCAGAGGGGAAAGATAGGAAAGGGGGGCTGGGAGTAAAGCAAAAATCACAACCTATGCAGCAAAATCACAACCACAAAACCTGCAACTGCCTTCCCATGGGAGGGGAGGCGAGGCTTCTATGACTCCCTGGTCTTCCTTCCATTCACCAACATTACCTATCAGTAGTCACCACAAGTGTCTCTTCACCCATCTGTCCTTTACAAGTTGTTTGACAGGAGTCCCACCTTAAACCATAAAGTATGACTCTACATACTTTCTGCAAAATCTCATCCTCTCTTATGGTTTAACAAAGACCCACATGCTGAAGACTCCCCAAAACATATCTCTAATTGTGATATCTCATCTGAGATTCCAGTTGGGCTTTTCTGCTTGGCTGTTCTCATACATCTCCAACCCAGAATGCTAAAATTGTAGCCTTAGAAAGGATGTGCAAAAATCTGCTCTCTTGCATCGAGAAACAGAACCCAGGGATGTTTGCTGCTCTCCCAGGTTGTCTTTCTCCCCAGTGTCTGAAACACTGAACCCAAATGCCCAGAATCATATTTTTTCTCTCCTCCATTATTTAGTCTGGCATGCATTGACTCCAGCGATGGTCTGTGATATGGGCAAAGCACTGAGCTAGCACTTTAGGGAATATAACAATGAGTAAGACACTTCAAGCAGCTCATAATCAAGTTTAGGGAGTGAAAATGTACCATAACACAAGGCATACTATAAGCACTCCTTGAGAGCTATAAAGAAGAGCTACAGTGTTCAAACGAGGGCCAGTTTGTGTCCTTGTTTTGTTTGTATTTTTTAATATGTGATATATATTTGCATGCTTCTTACATGAATTTAGCTATATTCCTAACCATGTTTACATATCAAATATACAGTTGGCATGCACATATTCTCTCTTCAAAGGAAAGCCACAAATTAACTCTGGGATCATAGCTGGAGCTTTGTGTATTTTCTCGCCCAAAACGAGTACAAAGTCATTACCTTCTCCGAGTCTGGGGAAATACTGGGGTGAAGACAGATACAGAGCGGCAGTAAAGCAATTTGAGCCCAAAGCGGTTGGTGTGTTGCAGCAACTGCACAGTGGATCATGAGACAAGCTGTCAGGGCTGCTTCCCACGCTGCGGCAACACCTCAACACAGCCTCAGATTCAGAAAACAACCTGCTTGTTTATTTCAACAGCAGTGGCCATGAGAGAGCTCGGTCTTGGAACTGTGGCATGCACAGCAGCTCTTTCTGTCTTCTCTTCGACTTCTCCAGGTTTGGAACTCATTAGGGAAGCAGAAGAAATGTAGAGCTTAGTAAAAGTGAAATGCATATCACTAGGAACCTTTTCAATTTAAGTATGTAGAGAGAATACCTATTAGGAAAGATGTTACCACATGAGATCCCTGAAGTCCTCTTATGGACTGTGAGCAATGATAATAAGGAACAAGAGTTCAGCATGATCCACTGAGAATCTAAATTTTAATAGGAGTCTGATTGGCATTTTCATAGGTTATACCCTCTGGCTCAGAAAAAGGAGGAAAATTATGACGGTGAAAATGCACCATCCACCCTCTCAGAGTCCTCCACAGCTCTTGTACCTGCAAAACTCAAAGCAGCAGAAAATGATCAGAGATTCATTTTCAGGGCAGTAGGAGAGCTACAGGGGAAAAATGCCTCAAGTCACAACGAAAAGACTGGAAAATAAACCTCCAAAGGGAAACTATCAACAAGAACTCCGAAAAATTATCCCTCACAGCATCCATATGTGCAACATATTTATACAAAGACACCACAACACAAAGGACAAAGAATTCCAAGTGGGAGCATGGTGGAAAGCAGAGTTTCATACCTTAATGAGAATCTGAATCACCTGGAGACCTTGTTAAACTTCAGCCCTGATTCAGTGGATCTGGGTTAGGGCCTGGGATTCTGCATTTTTAACAAGCTTCCAGGTGATAATGCAGGGCCTGTGGACCAATGACCACACTGTGAACGCCAAGGGGAAGTTCATCACCTGAGAAAGACTGGATTGCCCTTTTCTTCCCTTTGTCCCCATTATATACATACAGCCACACTCAAACTTAATCTTGAGCCAGAAACCTCACCTCCCCGGGCCTCCCATTCCTCTAAAATGGGATACCAATCATATGTCTAAAAGAGAATCTCACTGAGCAATAATGTATATGAAACCGTTTTAATTATAAAACAGTATATAAACAAAATGTATTGTTATTTGAGAAAACGGAAATGTGAGATTTCTTACCTTAAAAGAAAAGCCACAGAAGATAATAAAGGTTAAGACACGAAGGTTTCATTTTTTAGAAAACTGAAATCAAATTGCTCTCCATCTCTGAAGTTGTAAGCATTGATAGTAGTGCTTCTCAAACCTTGATGCCTATTGAAATCACCCAAAAATTAAGGAAGGAAGGAAGGAAGGAAGGAAGGAAGGAAGGAAGGAAGGAAGGAAGGAAGGAAGGAAGGAAGGGAGACTGGCAAGCTGGCCAGCCACTGCCTGGGCACTTTCCAAATCTTGCCCTACAATTCTGATGCGACTGGTCTAATGGGGTACCCAAACACAAAGTGATTTTTTTAAGAACTCTGAATAATTTTAATATGTAGTCAGTGTTAAGAACCACCCTGGAGAGGAATGCTCACTGAGCAGAGTCAGCTGATAAAGTCAGGGTAGGTTGACTGGGTGACAGTAAAAAAGAAAAAAATGAATAAAAAGGTCTGGCCAGGCATCTCTGACAGTGTATACTTGCTCATTGAAGGAAAATTGGTTTCTCCACTGAAAAGATATTCACAGAAAATGGGAGAGTGGTGATGGTGATAATAAGGCTTATCTCACTGCTGGTTGTGAGGCTCGAATGAGATAATGTCTGTGAAGGCCCTTGAATGCCTGTTAAGTACCACAAAAATATGTAGCGTGGTTATTACCAGATTCATCAAACAACTCATACCTGGAAGAGAGTGAGATGTAACCATTAAAGAGGGCTCCTTTAAAGGAGTCTCTTTCAGGATTCACTTTCTAACATAATGTGTTGCAACATGATAAAAGTTATGGAGGAATTTGTGTGGTATGAGCTAAATAAAATCTCTGATTATTATCTGCATTTTTGTTGTTGCTCTTGACCTTAAAGATGACTCAGTTCTTTGCTGATGAAGTATTCTTGAAATTTCAGTTTTGAAACAAAAGCAAGTTTCTCTAAGCCTCTTTAAAAAAAAAAAAAAAAGAAAAGAAAAGAAAAGAAAGAAACCTTTAAGTAGCTTGCAAACAAAAATGAAGACAAAAGAGACAGGCAGGTGTATCACATGGACAAATTTACATAACAAGTAGGTATTAAAAATAAAACAAATAGGAGAGAAAACACCTACCCAAAGGCAGGGTATAAGAAGGAAGTAAGGCACCATTTCCTGGTTTCCACCATGGCACAGAAATATCATAGCCCTTTGGGCATGGCTATCTAGGAAAACATGGTAGGCCCTTATCCATGAAATGATCTTAGATGGAAAGTCTCTCAAGGGTGTCAGAGACTCTGAAACATGAAAAATGTAATAGTGTTGGGAAACAAACCAGCTAGGAGCATAAGTCTCAGTGGGGAAAAGGCAAAAATTCAAAAAATAGGGATGCCTGGTGGCTCAGTGGTTGAGCATCTGCCTTCGGCTCAGGGCATGATGCCAGGGTCCTGAGACTTAGTCCTGAATCAGGCTCTCCACCCAGGGACCCTGCTTTTCCCTCTGCCTATGTCTCCGTCTCTTTCTGTGAGTCTCTCATTAATAAATAAGTAAAATCTTTTTTAAAAACCTCAAAAAATATAAAAATATGGCAATTTTATGAAACTCCACTGTGATTGCTTTTTTCTTTGTGGAATTCAAGGATGTATTTTTGGTAGTACAGAATAAACTGAACAGCTAATAGTTTTTAAAACTTTGTAAGATAAATGGAAAATCCACAGCCAGCTGGGATAAAGGGCTATGGCTGAGACATATAATACACAGCCTAAACCCTGGGAGGAAAACCTGAGGACAATTCCTTGGGGAATTGCCCTTTCAAAACCATCCACATATATTCAGCAATTTAGGAAGCCAGGCTCATGCTTGGGGCCAAATACAGGCTCATATAATATCTGCGGAGATCCTAAGCAGTTCTTCAGGTTCAGGGCAAGCAAGAAGTGAAGGCTAGGACAAAGTTGTAAATGGCCTAGCTAAGTGTTAAAGAAGTGCCACAGTGCAGATCCGATCTGCAAAGACTGAGATAGGTGTTTGTTTGAGCTCTTGGATTTCAAGAAAATCTGTGTCACAATACTAGCTAAATAGAGCTTTTAAAGAAAGAGAGATCTCAGTGAGCATGAACAGCAAGGATAGAGTTTTTGCAAAAGTAGTTTGGAAAAGTAAATAGGTGATCACAACCTTTAACAATCAAGGAATAGCAAGTAAGGAAGAAGAAAAATCTTATGTCTAAAGTTATCATATTATAATATTTAATTGTCTAGTTTTCCACCAAGAAAAGTCACAAGGCATATAAAGAAACAGAAAAGTATGGCCCATTCAAAGGATGGATGGATGGATGGATGGATGGATGGATGGATACGTACATACATACATACATACATACATACATAGAAACACTCTCTGAGGAAGCCCAGACATTGGATATACTAGACAAGGACTTTAACTGTCAAAGGAGAACAATGCTTTCACCTATAAAAATAAGTCAATATTTCAGCATTATTTCCAGAAAAGAGCTCCAAATTGTTTGAGCCAGGGACTGAGGTTCTCAAGTTCTGCATCATATTCATGTATAAGTGTTAATCAAGTCCTTAAAAAAAAGTACTTGGGATGATGTTACTAGATGAATTAGCCATATTTAAAGACTGGCTAGCTATATAACTTTTGATAAGCAGAAACTGCCCTGAGCGTCTGCCTTAATAAGTGATGACTGGCTGATGAAATGTTTGCCTATAGCCCCGAATTAATTCAATTGTGAAAGTTGTGCTAAGAAATAATTCTGATTCTTCCTACAAGGATAAATAACTGTATTTTTCAGTACTAGTAGGGTCTCAGCAATGTATTAAATACTCTACATGGATATTTTCATAAGAACTCTCTGAAATAAATATAACTATCATCTTCATTTTACTGATGAGAGAAACCAGTCATAAAGAAGTTGAACAATTAACCAAAAAGCTCAGAGATGGCTAGTGAAAGACTCGAGATTTGAATATCTGTTGCCTTCCTCTAGAGCTTGTCCACATTTATCCACCTGTGGTATCTCCCAGATGCTGTTGACTGGAGCCACCCAGTCAATTTGGAATATTTCTAAAAATTTTATCTATGCTTGTTAAATAGGTGAAACTCAGCTTTTTTATATTTGATTATCCAGTAAAAATATATCAAATCCGTAATTTAGAGCAGTCCTCTGGATTTACCATCTGACATTTAACATAATTAACATCAGACACATTCAGTAATAAAGACTATAAATAGCACCTTGGTCTGGCAACTTAACTATTTTTACCTTACAAATGTGTGATTCTCTTACTACTCAAAGTTTACCATGTACATATGTTCTCCACTTCTAGAATTAAAGAAAACCCCAACTGGCTACTATAGTTAATCCTTTGCCTTCCATTTAAAAAGGAAAAGAACAAACCTTTCAATTTGAAACAAACTTCTAATACTACATGCCTTTCAGATAGGTTGGTTCAGCTGAAAATTTGAATGACCTTTCAGTAATTGACATAATAAAAGTAAAGTAAAAGATATAAAAATATATGGCACATGTATATACCTGATGCAAAGTTATTGAAAAAGTAGAATAGCACAACTAAGTAATAAAAATGAGCAATTGTTACGCCTAAGTGGTTTGGAAAATCTTTGGCAAGGAATTTAGTGGTAATAGACCTATGGTTTTCATTCTGAAATTCATTATTCTTGCTTTTCACCTCGATGATTTCAAAGTCCTAAATGAGAGATTGGATAAGGATATTTGTGGGAAGAACAAGAGAAAGAACTGGGTACAAAGAGAGAAAGACCTAGAAACTGCTGAGATGAACCTTTACTTTTCAAGTGGAAAGCAAGCCCAACACTGAATGAGGGAAACCCCACTGGAGAGAGCAGACATGAAGAACAGAGGTAGTTAATGGATGGAATGACTCACCTGATGTTGGATTTTTCCAGCAAACAGCATTGCTAAATCAGGCAGCTTTTGTTAGAGGAGTGTCAAGAGAATACAAAGACAGTCTGAAGCCAACAAAGGAAATCATTGATTCAAAAAGAACAGATGAAAACCCATTGATAATGAGCTCCAGAACAATTTAACCTCAAAAATATTTAGCAGTATACACTGAATGTGGCTCAGCTCCTTAGGGAATATGACGCCCAAAGATTCATCTCAGGATTTTATTATCAGTAGAAGTTCTCTTTGATTAGGATGAATTTTATTGAATTTTATTTAGTACTGAGGTCACATTTATAAAACTTTAGCCTGGCTGGGAAAAAAAAAAAAAAAAAAAGCCAACATACTGAGGGACTAATCCTAGTATTCAATCACAGCTTTGGAAGGTTTTGCTTACACCTAATAGTCAACTCAGCAACATTCAAACATGTCACACTGCTTTGGTTTTACCTATCCTTGTTACCCAGGGACATCTGAGCAAAGTTATGAATAATCACCTAGTCTCAATCCACTGTGCTATAGGGAAACTAAGGTTTTTATTGTACTGATAAGTTTTCAGGCTAATTTAGGAGGGTTAACAATTTTGATAGTTTCAGCTGAACATTACCTCATATTTTCATCTAGACCTTTAGAATACAATGAAGGTTTTCTCAATTCAGCTGCTCCATGGGCAGTGCAGCTGGCTTTCCTGACAACTTCTCTAAACAGTTGACATTTAACTCAAACTAACCAGTGACCAATAATCTAATCATCTTCTCACTGACAAAATTGTTCTTGTGCCCTATAAGAAGACATAATGAGTAAGGTCCATTCTCCGGAATGCTGACTGAAATAAAAAGATGACTTAGTAGTTCTTGGGTATTCAAACCATGCACATTCCAAAGGAAAGTTTTGGCCTCTGACTAACTTCCTAAGCCCTTAGAATATCCTGCCTGATAAGAGTACCTTTGTTCACCTAGGGCCTTGGGTCAGGCCAGATAGTCTATGCTAACAAGGTGGTTTATGACTGGGACCTTGGGTCATATAGTATCATTTTGATGGAGCCTAGAAACTAAGTAACTAATTTTAGCCCAGGAATGTCCCATGCCTACATGATCAACCCTCAATAAAACTCTGGAGACCAAGGATGAAGTGAGCTTCTCCAGCTGACGGTACTCCATACACATTGCTGAAAGAATTAAACAGTGTCTCTACAACTCCCTAAAAAAAGATGGCTGGGAGTCCATGCTGAATAAGTAAGTAAATTCTGTGTCTTCAATAATGATCCAATATTTTTGTATCATATATATCAAATAGCCTAATCACATAATTTTTAAGACAAAAATTTTAAAGAAAGGACTCCGCTTTTGTCCATTTGGAATGGGACATTTATTTAGTGAACATAAGTATAATAGACAGCAAATCTGCACCTAACAGAATAGAATCTATTTATCTTCTATTGCAGGAATTTTTGATATTTTAAATAAATCCTCCAGAGAAAGTAGGTTTTATTCTGCTAGCTGCAAATAGAACAGTACTTGAAAGATGGTACTCAATAAATATTGGTTAGACACACAAGTAAATTATTGGTTCCTAATGGAACCTTGCCCTCCTGGTTTTGCTGTATGTGTGTGTGTGTGTGCATGTACATGCATGTGCATTTTCTTTCTTCCCTGTATGAAAGCTCAGGTTGAGTATAACTGAGAATCAAAGCTGAGCTGTGGGAAACGAGTAAGTTCTACCTTATGATTCTTTGTGGATAAAGCAAACTGTTATCTCAACTACTCACTACACCAAATAAGCAGTTCCCAGTGGCAGGTACAACCAAAGATAGCCTTTTATGCACTGGTTACCATCTCCCTCTTCACCACCTTGCAGTCACCTTGCATTCTAGACTGACGCCCAAACTTCTGGATCATGGCCCACCATCTGGACTTCTGTCCTCCTCCAAGGGCATTGTTTGCACTGGGCCACTGATCAGTTGTTAATTCATTACACTGACTAGAGCAAAATGTCCTACTCATGATCACTCAAATGTTTTTCCAACAGCAAGAACTGCCAAACATCCTTCATCACAAACACCATCCTGATATTCAGTTTAACAATATGTTGTTATTTGTGCACTAAGAAGAGATTTTGTTAGAGATCTGCCCAGAGAAGTATTCCTTCTGTACATTTTTAGGGATTATAGTTTTTAAAAAGGAGATGTTGAAAGAGCAAACAAAATCACTGAATGGTAAAGGTCTGGACTGGAATGTTCCAGACTTGTCGGCCAGGACCAGCCAGCTGCCTGTGACTTTCCACACATCAGCAAGTTCCTCTCATAAAAGGTTTACAGCTCAAGCCAGGCTGGCTGCAGACAGAGTTAAACCAACACAGTACAAAAAAGTGAGGGGAAAACAGTGTGAGACCAATTAAAACAAATTGGTAATGAAAGCAACAGCTGGATGTCAACATGTTCTGCTCTGTTAATGGCATGTCAACAGGGTGATTTTTAAAGAAACTGGTGCCGTCTGAAGGAAAGGAGAGACCAGCTCCCTAATGGGACAGAGCAGGCCTGTACCTCACCAGAGGCATTCCTGCCCACTCACTTGGGAGGCCACCTGTGCAGATGAAAACCTTGCAAGAAAACTTTTCTCTTTTCTAAGGCCTCCCACCAAACGGCCACCACAGGGAATAACATCCGTGCCACCTACTGCAGGGCCCATTTGACAAACAACGTTAGGACAGAAAAGGAGAGTCAGCGCAGCCTGAGGAACATTGGGAAGTCCAAAGACCTAGGTTCTGAGTCCAGCACTGTCATCTATGATCTCTGTCCCTGCTACAACCCCAAATGCCTCATCTGCAAAGAAAGGAAAATAAGATCTTTATTTTTTTGGCCTGCTTACAGGAGTATCTTGAAGATGACATGAAAAATTATATAAAGACAGTTTAGATACTGCAAACACTGCCCTCATATGAGGAGCTCTTCTTAAATAATTAGCTGGCATGTTCTTAAAAACTAGTTTCATAACTGTTCCAGAGTATGTAAAGGTAAGTCTGGTATTGAACCACCTGCTTCTTCTCATAGCACAAAGCAAATCCAGGACATCATCTCTGAGAAGTCATAGGTGAGATGTAAAATCACATGTTGGCTGAGTGTAGATGTGCTAGATCTTTTAATCATCCCATCTTCATAATAAACCTCTAAATTAGGTATTATCACTCCACTTTACAGACAAATACACTGAGGCTCCAAGAGGTTAAGTCAGTAGCTCACATAGCTATTTAATTAAGGAACCAGGACTTGAATCACAAAGCCTTTGCTTTTAACCTCTGTGCTATATTCCTGCCCTCATTTTCCCCATTCTAATGCAACAGGGTACTGATATGGGAGGAAGTCCCAAAGGCCAACAGCAAAACAACATATGCCAAGATCCTAAATATGAACCATTTAGCAAGGTCTATCCTGGGGTAATTTGAGTTTCTGCCCAAAATGACAGCTTTAGCATAAGTGGCCAATCCAAAGAGATTCCTTATCTTCTCCTAAGAAGTGGCACTTTGGGGGGCAGTGGTGTTTTCTATAAACATCTGAATGCAGCCCATGAGAGGGCATCAGCTGTGGACAACTATCAAGCCCAGAAAGGGCACCATGCCAGTTCAAAAATATATCAGCCAACAGAAATGTTTTCTACCACCTACCATGCCTCCATGCCCTCCTTCTGACCTTGCTGGAGCCAAGGGCTGCCAAGTGAGAAGAAACAGATGAGGAGAAAGACAACACATGTGGGTGAGAGAAAGAGAATAAACATCCCATCTCCCACCACCGCTGGTCCCCACTTGAAGGAAGGGAGATGTGTGGATTCAGAATTAAATAAGGAATTTTTATTATCCCTGGAGTTCACATTTTAATCACTGTTCTTGGGACTGCCTGTGCCCTGAGCTTTTTTTTTTTTTTTTTTTAATGTACTATATGGGGAAACTAGAAAAACTATGGAAACTTCCCACATTTTCATTCAATGTTAGGAAAGAACGAGGCCCCTGAGGGAGTTTGGAGTTAAAAAGAAGAAAAACATTAAGCTGCTTTATGAATTACTCTGCTCTTTAAAAATACTTACTTATACTTTCCTGGTCCTAGGAGTGAAAAATCACTAAGGTTTAAGGAATACTATAGCCCATGCTGACACAGAAGTCTAGTTCAAAACCTAGGTGCTTTAGAAGGAGAATACTTGAGGGAGGAAAAGAATCAGGAAAATCTTCTAGCATATTAACATATCCCCAGGCCAGGCCAAGTCCTTTGACGTGTGTGGAATGCATTTATTGCTCTCAGCCCCCAGCCTGAGGCTCTGATAAAGCAGCCAGCCTGGTGAGCACTCCCTAAAAGCCCAGTGCCCTTCAGATCTCTTTCGGATTCATTCCACTTTCCCCTTCTTCTCCCTGTCCTTTGGAGAAGGGTACTTCCTTCTGAGAGATGTCAAGTGTCAAATGGGCCACGCAATCACTTTCCCAGTCAAGAATATGCTCTTACAGATCCATATAGTCATGCATCAAGGACTGTCACAACTGCAGAAGACAGAATAAAATGATAACTAAGCACAAATAAACATCGTACCAGTTTAGTGGAGGGCGATAGGGTATCTAAGTAGGAGACAGGCCATTTACCAATTCCCTGAATCTTCTGAGAAATGAGAAGAGAAGGCAAAGAAAATTAAAAAAAGGAGAAAGAAAAAAGGAGAAAATTGAATAAAATTCCATTGCAGAAAGTAAAACAATAGGTGTATGTGTATACACATACCGGAGGTGCCCTTAGCCATAAATTATAACAAAAGTCCAAATGTATAATTTATGCACACTATTATTATCTCCCAAATAGACAATTCCTAAAAAATTGGTTTTTACCAAAAATACAATTTTAATAATTTAATAAATCATGAAGATTACAAAACCTAATGAATATCAAGAAACATAATCTTCCTGAACAGTCAACCTGCTTACTATCCTTGGAAACAAGGCTCTGGAGTCAAGTGGCAGAAGCCTTCAACTCTCCTTCAAATTTTCTTCAGAACAGGGCTTTCTATTGATTTACTGTTCTTGTAGCACAGAACCAACAAACCTCTACGGTGAAAATAAAAACTACATTTATTACCATCTGTTATGTACATATATCACCCATTACTTACTTCTCACAGCATCTCTCTGAGATAGTCAATATTATCTCCACTTTGAGGTAAAGGCTTCCAGTTATGGAATGAGTAAGTCACTAGGATAAAAGGAGCAGCACAGGGAATATAGTCAATGGTACTCTACTAGGGCTATATGGTGACATATGGCAGCTGCACTTCTGGTGAGCACAGTGTAACATACCAACTTGTCAAATCAACTAATGCAACACTGTGTGTCAACTACACTTCAATAAAAAATATAGTTGATTCAATTACTTTAATCAATCAATTTTTTAAAATTAAAAAAAAAATATATATATATATCCCCATTTTACAGATGAGAATATTGGCACTCAGGTTGTGTCATGCTCAGTGATATCATAGCTGAAACCAGAGCCCAAGGCTCCTGAATACCACTGTAGAACAATTGCCAGCACCTTACAATGCCTCCCTTCTCAACACAATTAAAATGTCAGAGCCTGCAGGATTCACCTCAGTGAAAGTTCTTTATTGGTATTGTTGGACTATCTATTTCTTCTTAATTTAGTGATAGTAGGTTGTATATCTCCAGGAATACATCTATTTTCTAGTTTATTTACTGGTGTATAACTGTTCAAATTAGTCTCTTATGATCCTCTGTATTTCTGTGTTATCAGTTGTAATGTCTCATCTTGCTTCTATAATTTTTTTTTATGTAAGTCTTCTCTCTTTTTGTCTTTAATCTAGCTAGAGGCTTCTCAAGTTTGTTTATCTTTTCAAAAACTCCAGCTCTTAGCTTCATTATCTTTCCTACTATTTTTCTAACCTCTAATGTATTTCTGCTCTAATCTTTATTATTCCCTTCCTCCTGCTTAATATGGGCTTAGTTTGTTCTTCTTTCTCTAGCTCCTTGAGTTGAAAAGTTACTTACTTGAGACCTTTCTTTCTTTTAGAGTGGGAGGGAGGGGGGCAGGTAGGGGCAGAGGAGAAAAAGAGAATATTAAGCAGGCTACATGCCCAACATGGAGCCCCATGTGGAATTCCATCTCACAATTCTGAGATCATGACCTGAACCCAAATCAAGAGTTGGATGCTTAACCAACTGAGCCACCCAGATGCCCCATGATCTTTTTTTTTTTTTCTTAATGTAGGTATTTATCAATATAAATCTCCCTTTTAAGAACTGGCTTTCCAAGCTGAGTTCTTTTGGTTTTGTTTTTATTTTTGTTTTTGCTTTTGTTTTTTTTTTTTTACTTATTTGAAGAGGCAAATTAATAGGAGATCCTCTCCTGAGTAACCCTATTTCTAGTTACTCTCCCTACCTCCTTCCCCCCTTTGGTAACCCCATGCACATCTGCCTCTTCTCCAGGGAGTTCCTGCCCAAGTTTCCAGCTGGTTCCCCCAGTTGCCATCTGATGCCAAGAGGAGATGAGTTTATCTCTGCTGGGAGGTAAATATTAGGATTGCATACTTTCTCTCAATCCCAAAAAGCCAGGCCAGATGCTGAGGGCCTCTTGGTTTTGTTTTGTTTTGTTTGTTTGATCGTTTGTTTCTCCTGAAGGCAATGCCTGAAGTATTAAAAGGCAAACACCTTCCCCCAAAACAGCAGAGTTGAGCTGACTGCCAGTGTGAACTCACACATAATCTGCAAAGGCTCCCAAGAGCCCTCAGTGATATACACACAGAGCTCTGGTTACCGGGAGGGAGGAACACACAGAAGGCTAGGAGTGCACATGGGTTAGCTGGTAAGGGGGTGGGACAGTCAACAGGTGATTCATCCTGGCAGGTTTGTGAGCAGGCTTCTGGGTGGAGTTTGCCAGATAATTAGTGGAAAACATAGCCTTTGTTGACTTCTGTGCCTTGGTTGGTGTGAGCTCCCACCCCTTTTCCCTGCTGCTAGCAATCTAGACTTTTCAGCCATTCCCATTCCCTCAGTGTTCTGGGCGGGGTAGGAAGGAAGTAGTGAGCCTCTCAGGCAATTCCCTGCATGTCTGGGAAAGCCAGGCACTCACTACACTCTCATTTTGTCCTATGGGAGAAACTATGGGCCAAAGGGGTCTCTCTTGGCACTGTGCTCTACCACCCTAGAGGAAGGGGTGATGCAGATAAAGTAAAACTGTTCTTCTTACTCACTCCAATGTATTTATTCTTGGAATTTTTGCTCTAAGGGTGCACTAGACCTCTCTGTTGGACTCCTAGGTTCCCACAAAGATATTCTTCTCTATGGGTGGTTGTCAAAATCAGTTTCTGGAGGAAGTGAGGGGAGGGAATGAGAACTGCAAACCACTATCCTGCCTTCTTACTGATGTTGCATTCCTCAACATCCATTTTTAATTTTTAAAAACTCCTTAAACAGTATTTAATGTATAGTAATCAGTAGTATTCAATGGATATTTTATAATTACATAAATATATAAAACTGATTTACTTATTTGTAGAGTACCATAAATCTAGTATATATATATAAATGACATGTTTATATATAATCTGATATATTATTTCAATTTATTTATGAAATATGATGAATTTCTATATTATTATTTATATATAAAACTGTTAGATATATTTATATGTATATAATATATAAAACATACATATAATTAAATATACTGATGGAGAAATATTTGATTACACTGGGGAGAAAAGGTACATTTTAATTAAGACTCAAAATCCAGAAGCCATATAAGAAAAGGTTGATAATTTTACATAAAAATGCAAATCTTCAAAATCACACAAAATACTGTAGGGAAAGTCAAAAAATGACAAATAAGAAAAATATCTATAAATCATTTTGTAGGTATAGGACTATATATATAAGCACCTAGAAATTGAAATAAAGTCTAAAGAGGTACTTTACATGAGAGGAAAAAATTGCTCAAATTTATATGATAAAAGAAAAGCAAATTAAAATTATGAGACACCATTATTTACTTATTAGAATAGCAGGAAAACAGTTTTAGCAATAGCAAGACTATAGTGAGACAAACCCTTTTAGACACTATAGGTATGCGTATAAATTCATAAAGCCCCTATAAAAAAGTCAATTCAAAAATGTCAGTCAAACTTACAAATTCATTTACCTTTACCCCAGATATCCCACTACAAGAAAATTATTTATAAATATGCTTGTATCTGTTTGAAAGAGATTAGAGGGGATCCCTGGGTGGCTCAGCAGTTAAGCGCCTGCCTTCAGCCCAGGGTGTGATCCTGGAGACCTGGGATAGAGTCCCACATCAGGCTCCCCGCATGGAGTCTGCTTCTCCCTCTGCCTATGTCTCTGCCTCTCTCTGTGTGTGTCTCTCATGAATAAATGAATAAAATCTTAAAAAAAAGAGAGAGAGAGATTAGTGGTTTTTTCCCCAAAAGCCAAGAATTGTATTCACTCAAGTCATTACATACTGGGAAATATAGAACTCTATAATAGAATACTATAAAACTGAAAAAAATGCAGAAACTCTCTGTTGCAGTTACTACTTCCACATAACAAACTATTCCAAATTTCATGATGTAAAACAACAACCATTTTATTATGCTCATGGATTATCTGGGTCAATAATTCAGAAAGGGCACATTAGGGACAACTTATCTCTTTTCCACCAGGTGTGGGGACCTCAACTGGGAAGGCTTAAGGACTAGGAGCTGACTCCACTGCTGGAGGCGGAAGTACTGGAAAGATCTGCTTATTATAACAATGTTGCTGCCTGCCAGTTTTGGAATCTCAGCTGTAGCTGAAGCTACAATACCTACCCATGGCCTCTCCATGTGATTTCTTAAGCTCCTTACAGCAAGGTTCCAAGAGGAGCCTTCTAAACAGAAAGCCAGAAGGAAGCTGTATTACTTTCTTTGTCCTAGCTTTGTCACACAGTATAATTTCCTTCATGGTCACAAGCCCATTTAGATTCAGCTCATGTCTTGACGGGAGGAGTGTCAAAGTCATATTGGAAAAAGAACAGGTGGGATGGGAAGCTATTGCTGCTGCCATTTTTGGAAAATACAATCTGCTCCACTATTATGGAAAGATAAGATATGGAATTAAGTCAAAAAGCAAGGTAATGAAAGGCATGGGATATGCTACCTTTTATGAAAAAAAAGGGAAGCACTCCGTATGGATAAACAATATGAAAAAATACACAAGAAACTAATAAAAATAGCTAAATGTTGTAAAAGTAGTTTGAGATTGTAAAAAAAAAAAAAAAAAAAAAAAAAAGATAAATGAGGCCAGAGAGAAAACTATTTTTCTTTTCTTGTTTTTTCAAACTTGAGAATGTGCTTCCTTTGAAAAAAATATTAAAAACAGTAACAGATAAACACATGGACACAAACATAGTTACACACACATGCAGATAATTCTCCCTCTAAAATAATTATGTAGGTTTATGATCTTTTTAAGTTTAAAGAAGTACTTACGAATGTAAGCCTGCCCTGGCACCCTTAAGCAAAGAGCATCTTTCCTGATTAAAAAAAAAAAATCACCTTAGAATATTCTGTATGCTTAGAAATAGGAAAACTGACTTTTCTGCATTCATATTTTGTATGGAAGTCAGTGATGCAATATAAGGCTCGGACTCAATTCTTTTTCACCACATTTCACGTCTCAATGAAGTTTAAAAATGTCAGTTGATTTTGAATGTTTGATAATAATTTCTTTCTTCTCTCTTTATCTCCCTCTCTCCTAATAAGCAATATTAATTTAGTGTTACCCTTAACCTGGCTATAGCAAATAGTTACATTTCAAATGTAACATATAATTCAATCTTCACAATAGTGTTATGAGCACGGAATTATTACTTGCCAACTTTACAGATGAGTTTGCAAAATACCAAAATATACACATTGTAGGTAGTGGACACAGTGCCTGTAAAGGTTTGTTCAGCTCCAAAATTTAAATCTCTAAACTCAATTTCAAGACCTCAGATTCTAACACCTGGAGTTAACAGTCATCTAGAAAATCCTTTAACAAACCAAGGGTCATTTAGTTGGAGGTAACTCTGAAGAGTACTTAAACCAACCTCCTCAATTACAGAAAAGGAAATTAAGGTTGGAGAGACAAGTCATCCTGCAAACCCCATGCAGCTTTGTGGAGTAGAATCTAGGTCTTCCGACTCCTAACACAATGTGCTTCTCACTACAGCAAATGTCCTCCTTCAGACAGGATTTCACTTGTCACCTAATAACCCTGCCACAACTGCCTGTGACAGGTTGTGTTCAAATCTAATCCATTTTGAAGTGCACCCACAATAGAGCTGCAATAGCTGAGTGGGAGGCTGATCAGCATCACAAAGGGAGAGAAATGGCCCACTTTCCCTTGGCCATAAAAAGAGTTCTAATTATGCTAATGCATTGAGAAAATATTATTTATGGATATAGGAGGCTGCTAACAAACAATCATGGGATTTGAATGGTCCCCAAACCCAAGAATTCCTGTCAATTTTGCAGATGAAGGACACTCACAGAGGAAGGTATTTTAAGTACAGCCATTGTCCCTGGACTTCAAGCAGAACATCACCAGGACCATTTTGACTTCCTAGCTAACTTTCAATGTCCCTACTGCCCAGTTCATCCTGTGTGTGGAACGAAGAGTATGCACCAGAAGAAGCACAGACATAAAGTATCCATATACTGAGCATCCTCTCTGAACCCAGCATCCTGTCCTGGCCAGGATGTGGTGAGGCAAAGATGATCTGCTCTAGTCATTGACAGCTGCTAACCACCAGCACAGTATGGATCAACTCCCTTGTCTATACCAAATGTTAGCTACTTTATAATCCCTCAATTCTTTAATTAAAAAAAATAGTTGGATATTTTTTCAGTTTTACTGAGACATAATGACAATGATTTTTTTTAACCTCCAGTTGTAAGCCTAATAGTTCACACACATATATTTTTTTCAGGCACTAATCAATGCTATTACTGAACAGCAGACTTTGAAAAGCTAGCTGCACATTATATCCTTAGTATTCCACCTACAATCAAAGTCATGTTTAGGGTTGTAGTGGAAGGCATTTTTTAAAAGCACCACAAAAGAAGTCAATAGGAACTTGAAGCTACTTTAGTGGAAATTAACTTCTGACAAGACAATCTAGTGGTTAAAATTATTTATGTCTTTCTTATTTTATTGTCTCATGTCAGATTTTCACCAAGCCAATGTAAGTCTATGACTTTTCAAAGATAGTTGCCTTAAAAGAAATGTACCCAAAATGCTACTATCTGCTGTTAAAAGATTAACACCTGCCTGAGCTGTGTGGAGAATGAAAGAGCCTGGTATTCTAAGTATATCTAAAAAGTATTGTTTATCATTCCTGATTTCCAAGACTTTAAAATATTACTATGTTTGACCTCTGTTTCCAACAGACAACATAAAGCTCAAGCACAAGGGGGAAAAAAATAGCCCTCCTGCTTAAACCAATACAAGAAAGTATCCAGGGCTATCCTACTGAAGTGTCAGAAATAGACCTTTCTCTGAGCTTGAACTGTTCCTGCATATAACTTGTAGATTTTTTTTCTTTTAATGTCTGCAGTTGTTTTTAGTATGCATTATTCTGATATAACACTTCTTAATATATACATTGCTTCTGCCATGATTTAACATTCTCATATCCTAAAGACGCAGTAACATGTCATGCAAAGATTACTAGAGCATGAGAAAGGAAATGTGAGTACTAAAGCAAGTACTATCACTTCATAAGAAATTGAATAATTAATAAACTCTCTGGACAATACTTTCCAAATCTATAAAATGGTATTAATTGTACTCTGTCCTAATTTTCTAGCCAAAGTTTTATAAACCACAATTGGAGGACACCTGGGTGGCTTAGTTGTTTAGGCATCTGCCTTCAGCTCAGGTCATGATCCCAGGGTCCTGTGATTGAACCCCGTGTAAGGTTCCCTGCCCAGGAGGGATCCTGTTTCTCCTTCTCCTCCTGCCTGCCATTCCCCCTGCTTGTTCTCACTCTCTCTCTCTCTGTCAAATAAATAAATAAATAAAATCTTTAAAAGAAAAAAACCACAAATGGAAAAATTCATGTTAAAGTCCTTTGTTTTTTTTTTTTTTTAATTTTTTTATTTATTTATGATAGTCACAGAGAGAGAGAGAGAGAGAGGCAGAGACACAGGCAGAGGGAGAAGCAGGCTCCATGCACCGGGAGCCCGACGTGGGATTCGATCCCGGGTCTCCAGGATCGCGCCCTGGGCCAAAGGCAGGCGCCAAACCGCTGCGCCACCCAGGGATCCCCTAAAGTCCTTTGAAAATCATAAATCATAATAAATTTGGAAAGCATCATCTAAAATCAAGATTAAAGTTGTCTAAAAGAAATCACTTAAAACAAGCTATCACTTCATTAATATTTCCTACCCGCCCCATAGACAGTATATTGGGGCTCTCCAAAGAAACAGACCAACAGGATGTATATATGTATGCTCATATACTTAAATATGTACATTTATATATGCATACATTTCTATGTGTGTATATATGTGTATACCCACATACACATGCACATACAGAGAGCAATTTCTTTTAAGGAAATGGCTCACGTGATTGTGAAGCCTGGCAAGTCCAAATCTGAAGAATAAACCAGGAAGCTAGAGACCAAATAAAGAGTTGCAGTTCAAGTTCAAAGGCAACTTGCTAACAGAATTCCTTCTTCTTCAGGAAGGTCAACTGTTTCCTATTAAGGTCTTCAAATGACTGGATGAGGCCCACCCACATTATGGGAAGGAAACTGCTTTACTCAAAGCCTGCTAACTTAGATGTTAATCTTTGAAAATAACCTTCACAGGAACATTTGGACCAGTGTTTGGTCATATATCTAGGTATTGTGTCCTAGCGAGGCTGACCCAGAAAAATTACACCACACAAAGTTACCATTCAGGATTATTACAGAGAAAGTTCATTGAAAAATAATGACTTTTCCAACTCCCCCAACCCACATCTGTAGCGCCTTTTCTGAATAAATGCATAAAAAATGTTTGTTGAATAAGTACATGAAAACTAGAATAGGTGCAGGGTAATATGGTTTCATGATATCTTTTCATCTTATTAAGTTAATCTGTAAATAACAAAACTAGGAGGAAAACACCCAAAAGGCAAAAATATGGATATTCAAGGGGTTGCCATAAAAACTAGTCAGGATATGCCATGGAGAACACCTGACTTTCCCTTTCTTTGCCTGTTTCTCAGGCTCTGAAGTTATCATCTAATCCAGTACTGGCCTTCTTTTGTGCCCCCCTTTCACTGATTTTTAAAGTTCAAACAAAATTTCTGTGATTAGGGGAATCCCTTGGTGGCTCAGCAGTATAGCTCCTGCCTTCAGCCCAGGGCGTGATCCTGGAGTCCCGAGATGGAGTCCCACATCAGGCTCCCTGCATGGAGCCTGCTTCTCCCTCTGCCTGTGTCTCTGCCTCTCTCTCTCATTCTCTCTCTCTCTCTCTCTCTCTCTCTCTCTCTGTGTGTGTGTGTGTGTGTGTGTCTCATGAATAAATAAAATATTTTTTTAAAAAAAGAATTTTTCTAATTTATTGGCCACTCCTTGTTTTCAGCACCATATCCATAACTCAAATCAACTACTTATTCTGCAAAAGATAACCTACCTCAGGTTGGAACTTCAAGAAATTACAATCTTTAAAAAGCCTAGCAAATTTTGTTATTTTATAATATTTTTATAAGTACCATTGACTTAGAAAGAAAGAAAATAGAATGTTGTGATATCCAATTCCTCTTTTGCTACATTTTTCTATTTAAAACAACAGCACTGGCTGAGTTGTGTAAATAATTAACCATATCATGTTTTCTAACCCAGCTAGCTTTGGAAAATTGTAATTTAGTAGGCACAATTAATAAACATTTCATGCTAGTTGTAACATGGTTGTAAAACCAAGTATTGCCATATGTTGTTTTGAAGGTACAGAATCTAAAAGGGAATTATTACCTGAAAAATAGTCAGGCATCTATTGCACTTCATGCTCTGCCAGGTAAATTGATAAAGAAGTACTTAGAATTAGCAAGTCTCTCCTTGCAGCTGTGCTAAAATGGCCATCAGAGTTGGTCATCCCCAAGGCAAAGAGAGGTAAATTTGCCCTTTGATAACTTCATGCCCAGGTAGGGAGGAAACAATATCTCCCAAGGAAAAACTAGACTCTTCTTTCCTCACTATGGTTGCTGTGCTGAGGTGAAATAAGAATCACATTTAGACTCATAAAATTTGACTCTAAGTTCCTCTTCAGCCACATAGTAGTTGAGTGACTTGGCCATTACATAAATAAATACTTAAACACTGTTTTGTACCTATGACTAATGGAGATATAAGAAACATCAGTACCTATTGTTTAGGAACATCGTATATTAGATGTTCCCAAGAGAGAATTTCCTATCATAAAGATATATGATTATTAATTATCCTCAGGTACTACAATGGTTCAGAGCTTAACCATTAAAGACCTCACAAGACAAATAAGGTCTCATCACATCATTAAGGAAACTATTTAAACTTTATGAGCCTTTTGACCACTAAAATTTTTTTGAAACTCTAATTTAAAAAAAAAAGTAATTATGAAATAAGTGTACTAATATCAACATTCCATAATAAAACTTTATAGTAACTTGAAATTCATTCTAAACTGTATACATATTATCACTCCAACTTTCCCAGAGAAAAATGGACTTCTAAATTGACAAAGATATATTTTTTTAAGATTTTATTTATTTATTCATGAAAGACACAGAGGGAGAGGCAGAGACATAGGCAGAGGGAGGAGCAGGCTCCATGCTGGGAGCCCCATGCAGGACTTGATCCAGGGACTCTGGGATCATGTGCTGAGCAGAAGGCAGATGCTCAACTGCTGAGCCACCCAGACATCCCTTGACAAAGATATTTGAATCTCACTGACAACCCAAAACTCTTAGGTATAATCACAAAACAAGCCTAATTTCTACCTTACTTAGGTACCTTACTTTACCTCACTTAGAGTCTTTAGTGTTATATCTATCAATACCACAGCTTTGTAAATTGTGTAATACTTTGTGTTTGTTCTTTATACATAAGGCATATGTATAAAGATACACTAGATATATCAAAATACTATTATATATATATATATATATATATCAGTATAAACTAGACAGACTCTTTCATGAAGCTTACTTTCTAGGATGTTAAAACTGCAGAGTACTTTAGAACACATGGTAAAGGTGTATTGAGTGTCTTTTATCTCCATGCCCACAGAAATAAATCAAATTCATCCTTCAAGACCTGGTTTAAATGCTACCTTCTCTATGAATCCTCTCTTGATACCTGGCCTGATTAGAAGTGACTTTTTCCTCCTTTCAAAACCCAGAGCACTTCATTACTCATTTACCCATCTCCTCACTCAACATATATTTGATGAATGTTTACTCTGTGCACATAGTAACCACTCAAAAGATGCTCAGTGAATGAACCAACGAGCACATGGGTGTGAGGCAACACAGTAATATTTATTACACACTCGGTAAAGACCAGGATTGATGCTAAGTGCCCTACATGCACTTTTTTATTCCACAGTATTTCAAAGTGGTACAGATTATTCAAAAGTCTGGGTACAGCAGTGAATAAAACAACGAAATCTCCTTTGAACCTTACTCCAATAAGGAAGTCAGACAAGTTAAATAAAAAATAGATGCATAAAAGTGAAGTGTGCTATCATAACTTAGTATTTAGTGTCATGAGAAGGAGTAAAGTATGAAACTAGGATAGACAGGGATGGGGTGTAATTTTAGACAGAGGATTGAAGTTGAGTGGAAATATAAATGAAGTGAAGGAGAGGAACAAAAGGCATAACTGAAGGAAGAGCGTTCCAGGCAGAGGGGAAAGTACATGAAAAATCCCTGGGGCAAGAACACGTGAATGTAGCGGAGGAGGAGTGAGTGGAAGAAAAAGAGAAAACAAAGTCAGAGAGCAAGCTAAGAAGAAAAGTTGTAGTATTTGGTAGGTCACGTGCAGGAGTTTGGCAGGTAATCAATATGATGTTGTCTGGAAATTAAAAATGTGTTGAAATTTCAAGAAGGCAGATGTAGCATAGCATAATACAGCAGGAAGGACAGTATGCTTGCATCCAAACAAACCCCGAAGAGAAGTAAACACGTGGATTCCTTCGCCAGACTGGGTTATTAAAATTCCCTGAGACTGTTTTCTGTTTTGGAAAATGAAGAGAGTATATTGCCTGAAGGCAGGGTTGAGAACAATACAGTCCTAAAATCTAAGAGTTAAACCTTAAAACTGGCACAAGTTATATGCAATTCCCCTTTATATGAAAAATGCCTTAAGGAAGAAAAAGTATTCCCTATGCTGGAAGCAGAAAGGAGAAGAATCTGGCAGTTATTATATTGTTAAAAAATCACATATCTCAAGAAAGAATAAGTCCATCGGAAAATGAATCAGTCACCAAGGAGCATGATAGAAAGGAAGGCATGAATTATCAGTATGCCTCCAGCACCGAAGAACAAAGTGTCCTAGGAAGATACAATGATGCAAACGTGCCCAATTCTCCTTATTGTCAAGACAGATCTGTCAGACCATCAGTCTGATACCATTAAACATATGAGTTATGCTGTCAACTCTCCTTGTTCTGATTCCATGCTCACAAGCTACCTTCTGATAATCTAGCTTCCCAGGATGATTTTCTACAGGGAGAGAACGTTGTGGTGTGCTGGAAAGTTACATTTCTCTCTACAAATCACAGCATTGGCATTCTGAATTCTATCTTTTATTCTCCTGTGGATTTAGTTGATGTGAATCAGCATGCCCAAGTCCAATAAAGCTCTGAGAAATGGACACTGTCTGTTTTCTGAATCTGTAGGACTGAGGGGTCAGACTCAGGGTTGTGATGAGCTCAGCAGGTGATGCCCCTCCAGGGGCTGTTGGTAAGTAGCCAGCCACACACATTATTTTTTAAGTTTTCCACTGCCTAATTCAAAAAGGTTGTGGGGTAGAGGTGAAATACTGTATTTGAAAGGGTTTAGAAAGAGGTAAAGTTCTTTTGAGGAACACTGAAAAATGCCTAAGAGATGGTGAAAGAAACGAACTGTGTCCTATGGACCTTGCCCATTTGGCTACTTGGGACCATCTGCAGAATAGAAAAACTCCCAAGCTAGGAGTAATGGATCTATCTACCCGATGAAGAATATAAAACTCATGGAAACAGGTTCAGATCCTGATAATATATTCAGTATCACCATCTTTCCCTCTTTGAGTCATTTTCTTCAGGGATTAAAATTCTGGAATTTCCTTTTAGGAATACAGCTTTCCAATAAAAAAATCTAGAATTACTACTAACTCTTTTGTGATATATATAGAGAGAGATAGATACATAGATAGATAATAGATACAAACATACATATAAATATATATTGCTTATGATATACCAGGCAATAGCCCCAGCTACATAATTTGTAAAAACCCATGCAGAATTAAAATGCAGAGACCTCTGTTTAAAAACATCAAGATTAAAATGTGCTGTAAAAGTTATTAAAATATGAAGACCATCTGCAGTTATTAAAATATAAAGACCATTTTTTCCACGGTCTCTCTCCTCACTTGTCATGGTATCTTTCCTTTGTTAATGCCAAATTAATTCTTAAAAATTTAGCTTGAATTTTATTTTCCATCTTTATATCATGCAATTCCAGCTTTAAATGAAAACATAAGAGCACTCATCGTGCTCTTGGCTGGGCCCCCTGCTCAACAGGGAGTCTGATTCTCCCTCTCCCTCAGCTCCTCCCCTAACTCATGCACCTGCCTTCTCTCTCTCTCCCTCTCTTCCTCCCTTAAATAAATAAAGTCTTAAAAAGAAAAAAAGAGCAGTCATTTTGTAGATACAATAACCAAAGTAACCAAAGTTACACAGCCCGTATTTCTTATAGTTTACTGTACATATGTATTTCCTTCTTGCTGGGACACAGGAAACACTGCAAGAAAAATTATTCAGCTATTTTTATATCACATCTTGATACATGCACATTCTGTCAACACTCTATACCCTCAGCTTACTAATGAATAAGGACAAACTGACAGGAGAAAGAACTGCGAGTTATTTCTATTTCCTTCTATGTGATTTTTAGCATAAGTGGTTGGCTAATACAAGGAAGTAACATGAGTAGGAAAAAATATAATAGGATTTTGGGTCATTGTGTTTCTTTGAATGTCATTGCCTTCTTTCTGCCTTTGAGGAAAGTTTCAATTTAAGTAGAATTTGTGGTCTCTTGGAGCTGTCAGCACTCTTACTTCTCCAGTCATACATGTAAGACATTACCTGGTACTTGCTTTGAGCCTCGCTGAACCCTCCCCCACCACACACACATGTGGGTCCACTAGTATTCTACACTCACAGGCATTGCAAATGTTATGTGTGGAGGCCACAGTCACGCATATTATGCATATCTCATCTACTCAGATGCATGCTTAAAATTATTAGGAATAATAAGAAATTAAGAATTTTAAGACAGCAAAAGCAAAACATCAAACCAAGCATGGGATTGCTCTGAGCATGGCAGCTTATGCATCTGTACAGGTCTACAACCATGGAGCCAGCCCTGCCACACATTACTTTAAGAACAGATAATTAACTTTCATAACAACTATGAGGTTGATACTATAATTATCTTTCATTTCAGAATGAGGAAATAGGCTCATTAAGTAGCTCATTCAAGTGCTAATAGGAACTATTAAGTGACCAGTTGGGATTTGAACCCAGGCTTTTTAGCTCACCAACACACAGTGTTTCTTCTCCTAAAGGCATTGGTTTCAAATTCCACCCAAGGTTCTTTGGTTCTTCCTTGCTTTCTTACCTTCTAAAAATCTAAAAGACAATTCATATTACCATAAAGAAACCCACAGATATTGTAGACATTTAATGTAATTGACTACACTTGACATTAGCAGGTATAATGAATAATAGTAGTTATCAGTGAGTGCTTCCTATGGGCCTAGCAATTTGATGAGATAGTTGCAGTTATTACCTGTGCTTACAGATGTGGACATAGAAGTTTAGAGAAATTATGTAACCTTTGTCAGACTAATTAGGTAATAAGTGGAAGAGTCAGGATTTAGCCTCAGACAATTTGACATTAATATGCATGGACTTAAAGACTTTGTCATGGTGCTAATAGTTTTCCCAATGCCCATTTTAATGGTGCCAAGAGTGAATGACTGAGACCAGATTTACATAGATAGAGTTTATGTCTGCCAGATTTCTTTTCAATCTCACAGGCTCAAAATGAGAGGTATAATTCAATTGCAAGAATAAAGTGTTTGACATTCAAATGTGTACTGCAGTGCAAATTTGCTAAACAGTTTCTTCCTCTAAAGAAAGTTCAAATAGATGGAGCCTAGAATGAAATGCCAAAAATACAAAGAAGCCTCAAAAGTTTAGGATGCTGTCCTTGGAGAAACTGTTATCCCTAGCAGATAACCTTTGAGCAAATATAGATAGTAATTGGATGAGTTCTAATTGAATTCAATAGAGAGAGGAAGCTCAACTCCTGGTCTTGCATCTGATGTCGATTAATGCTATATAATTCTTTGAACAACCTTGACATCAAAAGAAATGGGCATAAAACTGGAAATCTCCCAGATCAGTCTCAAAAAGAGTTTTCTATTCAGAAGCTGCTTTCAGAATAGCATAATTGTTACAGTAGATCACATAATTAAATAACAAAAGCATAATCAGAATAGCCATCTCCAAAAATCTTACTAAATTGGGTGACATAAGAAAGAAAAGAAAGCCTAAAGAAGTAATTTTGGCTTAGGACATAAAATTAACTGGGTAGCTAAGGGACTGTTAAAGTCCAGAGCCATGTGTAATGATGGAAGACTTTTAAATTCCTGGCAAATTTTCAAGGCACATAAAGGAAAATTAGGACTGTTCTTCCTAACAGATTTTTAATTATAAGAGCATTTTATTCAAAGTAGCTGAATTCTTTTACCCTCCATTGTATATTCTGCAATTAATTGAAGATCCATCAGAAAACACTTGGTTCTTCTACTGCTGTTCACCTAAGGAAATCAACATATTAGAGGCATTTTGAAAATAACTGGAGATACAAACCAATTTTAAAAAGAAATAAAGGGACAGACTCACACTTTCTAGTGGAAAAAAAAAGTGTTCACTCCATTCTCTATTCCTTTATTGGACCATACAGCTCCAGTTTTCTGTTTTTAAACAGAAGCTGTCTTGAGTTCCTCCAGATAACAGAGTCAGAGACAAAGGATTACATGTAATAATTTAGTGGGAGGTGTCAGGAATGAGGGATAGGGCAACTGAAACAGGAATAAGGGAGAGGAATATGAGAAAGCATGATGGAGTTGGCCACTGCTGCTATGGGGGGAATAGTGTTCTAATTGAAAAGATCAAATGAGAAGTCATATGATATACATCTTTGCTCATGTGTCTGAGCCTAAGACAAAGAAAAGGAGGCATTTATCCTTTGGTCCTTATTCATTGGTCAAAGGATCTCCTTTCAACACCACACACACATACACACACACACACACACACACACACACACTCACACAGCAGTATTCCACATAGTGAGCACTAAGTGGGTTCCTATAAATATCACACATTCTTGTGAAACAGAAGCTGTAGGTGGGGCAGCCAAAGGCATGCACTGGCAAACCTGAGACTGGTGCTGTCAGGGGCTCCTGCACGCAGCTGGGAAGCCAACATGGAACATCTCACTGTGGCTATGGCTGGAACTAAGGGGTACAGTGGAGTGGGGGTGGCTACTAAGAGAGAATACTAATAGAGTCACCATGTTCACCTTGAACCAATTTCCACCCTTGAGCTCTGAGCAGCTGTTTTACATTTTGGTGGCACAGATACATTTTACTATTAAAGTAATAATAATGATGTTTCAAAGGATTCCCAAACATATCTTGAAGTGGATTTAAACTGTCTCCATTCCCGCATCCCACATCATCTTAACTCTTCTCTGCTTCTAACGTAGAGAGAACCCCCACAAGTGTCTACAATAGCTCTCAATGTTTGCTGCCCTAGGTTAGGATTACCTCCCTGAGTTGACAAATCTAGTGGTCTGCTCTCTGCCTGGACATTCTGTCCATTCCATCTCACTGGCATGGTTAGGCAGCCTCTCTATGCAGAGGAATATTCTTTGCTTCTGCAGGAATTTTTCTTCAGCTTATTCTATTTCTTTGCATTGACCTTCAACATTCTCACTAGCCTCACTTAATCTTCCTTCTCTCTAAAAGTGTGATTGCCCCAAGACTGATTTTCATCTGCAAAATTCGCTCAGTGATTTTGTGAATGTCTGTCTCCCAACCACAGAGGGTCCTTTTCCCCACTCCTTACCTTCTATCCGCTCCTTCTGCCATTTCCTCTAAAGCCCCATCATGAAGTGTGGAGAGCAGCATCTCAAATGCAATCTCTTCTAATGAAATTTGTGACCTTCTCTCTGAAGCTCTGTCTCCTTTTGTGTTTCCTATTTCACATTCATTCTTGCACCCTCCTGGGTCCTAAGCCTTGTTTATCAGTGCCCTGCAAACACCGATCCTACATATTTCCCAAGAAGAAATAGGATTCAATTCACCTTCTTTTAAATGATTCAATGGAAAATGCACGCAAACTGTAAATCCCCTGGAGTTCATTTTCCTCTTCATTTTAAGAGTCCCCAACATGGTTGAACTCTTGGTATTAGAAAAGTTTGAAAGGAAAAAAAGCTAATGCCTGAAAGAAATCTATCCACTTAGGACTAGCCAAGCATTTGGCTCAAACTCTGTTTAAAACTTTTTTATATACATAGTCATATAATCCTGACTTTACATACATGAATAAATATGATCATATGCATTCCTTTTAATTAATTCATTTTTAATTTGTAATTTACTTTTTGGCTTCATTCCCCACCCCACTCACAGAACTTCTCTTCTGCCTCCTCCCCACTAGACAACCCAAATCAATAAGTAAAATGTATCCTTTCATATTTTTTCTCCATGCTCCTGTAGTCACCTATAGGTAATATATCCATGTACAAATAAATATACACAAGTATCCACACATAGGCTTTAGCAGTATGTTACAAAAATGAAATGATGCATAATACTTTAGCTGTTGCTTTTTCCAGGCAATTTCACAAAATCTTTCACAGTCCCTGGTATATATAACTTCTCATTCAAGGTTTTAGTGGTTTGAAAGCACAAAAACTTATTTATGGAATTTTCTCCTACTCTGAATAATGATATAAACAATTTTGTAGCTAATCCTTATGGAACTAAAGTTTTCTTTATATAGAATAGATTATCAGGAAAGAGATTACCGGGTATACATGGTTATACACTTTTTTTTTATAGATGTTGGGGGATTGTTTTCATATCTCTTTTAGCATTTTTTAGCATGCTACATTTCCCACCTCGCTGTGGCAGCAGATTTTGTTCATTTTAATACTTGCCAATCTAAAGAGTAAGAAGTGAAACCTATTACTTATCTTTTCCTGACTACTAATATATTTATGTGTTTTTTCATTTATCATTGATCATGTAGATTTTCATTGCTGTAAATATTTTCTTCATATTGACTTCTGTTTTTCTATCATTTATATCCTTATCAATTTTTGAGTCTTGTCTATAGTCTTGTCTACAGATATTAGCTTTTTCGTCCATTTTACAAGTTGTTCTTTTTTTCCAAATTTATTGTTGTTTTTTTTTTTCATTTATGGTATCCTTGTCATCATAAAAAATTTTTAATTATATATACCCAATTGGTTTTTACTTTTCTTTTATAGGTTCCGAGCATTAGAATTAGAACCCTTTGTTTGCCTCTAAAGTATTCATACTCTAAACTTTTCTTACAAGATCCTTTTTCTATTCTTCACATTTAAATATCTAAATGTAGATTTTTTTCATACAAAGTCAGAAAGAAGCCCATTTTTTTATTTTTCTTGGTGGACAGCCAGCTGTGCTCTATTAAATCATACATTACTTTTATTTACTAAATAATGCAGGTATTAAATAATCCATTATTTTCTTCTATATTAAAATATTGTCATTATCATATATTAAATGTTCATATATATCAGGATCTACTTTTGGATTCTCTCAACCTTCCCTGTTTTCCACTTTATCTATTCTTGAAGTTACACCATAATGATTTATGAGCAGAAGCTTTCTGTTTAGTAATACATTCTAAATCTCTAAGGCAAGTCACTTCTCACTATCCCTCTCCTGGGAATTCTTAAAGATTTACTCTCATATATAAACTTAAAGATCATTTTATTAAACAAAAAAACTCTTGAGATGCCAAGTGTATACATATTAAATATATACTAAGTTTGGGAGAATTCATATTTTTATACTATTAAGTTATAAGGCAAGACCAAATCTTGTTTAATATCCTTAGATTTTAAAATGTCCTTCACTCAGGTCTTACGCCATTCTTATTAAATTTATTACTAAATGGTGTGTTGATATTTTGCTATTGAGAGTAGACAACTAAAAATAAATAAATAAATAAATAAATAAATAAATAAATAAATAAAATTTTTAAAAAAGAAAGAAAGTAGACAACTTATCCTTTTTTGACATACAAAGCTCAATTGCTCTATTTTAGACCTGGCTTTCAGGGTACCATGACTCCCAAAACCAAGCTTCTTGTATAGTTACAGGTTGGAAATTGGCCACAAGTGACGTTGCATGAAAATTTGGAGGCAATGAAGCAGCAGTCATTAGGCTATACATATGCAGTTTCCAGTTTGCATTTGCTTTTCCCAGCTCTCTGTCCTGGTCACTGGTCCTACTGACAGACAGTGACCTGCCACCAGCACTCAACTGTGAACTTACAGAGGCAGTGGCCATGAAAAGCCAGCAATCATCCACTGGCATCTTCCCACATGGAATTAATGTTTAGTTCCTATAATAAATTTCCCCTCTTGTAATACTCTTAGTAGTTCTATTTCCCTGAATGAATCATAACTAACACTACAGGGAGAGTATTCTTTTGTATGTTTATATTATACCCAACAACTTTACCAAACAATCTTATCACAATTATTTTCGATTTTGGAAAAATATCCTCTATCTTCTAGTATACAATATTATTATCAAGAAAAAAAGATAGTTTTATTTTTTCAATGTTTATATCAGTCTTTTCTTCCTTTATTTTCTCTTTTTCTTCTCTTTGTTAGAACCTCTAAGTCAATGTCAAATAAGATGAGGAAACCAAAACCTCTGGGCTGATGGTACCAGTAGCATGCAGGCTGCCAGTCCTCTGATACCATCTTAGGAGGAAGTGTCTCTGCTCTTCAATCTCCCCATACTCCCTACACTTCAAGGATGGGAGGCTTCAGCTCTTTGATTTCTTGGGCTACATAGTCTGACACAATCACAAGGCTGATGCTTACACCCTCCTTTCCTTAAAGGACCCCTTTAAGGACCAGGTTCATGAGTGTGTGATCTGTGGAGTTACATAGAGCCCTAAACTTAGAAAATCCTCACAAAAAAATTAAATAAAATAAAAATAAAAAACCTCCTGCTTGGTTTACCATTCTGCTAAAATTCTTAACAATTGTTGAACAAGAGTTCCTGCACTTCTGTTTTACACTGAGTCCCCATATTATGTAGCTGGTCTGGCACCCACATATCATTCAGCTGAGTTCTCACAGGGGCCTCTGAGTTCTAATCATTGTCCCTGAGTTATTAGATATTAGTATTTAGTTTCTGTCTCAATCCCCACCAGCTCTCACTAGCTAGATTCCCACAGCACCCAATGCGTCATATGCATCCAAGAGTGTATTGCCCCAGCAATGGCCCATAAGAGATATATGTCATGCATTGGAAGAGGAAGGGTAAAATAAACATGGACAGGATGCCATTTTCCTAGAATTACTTGCTTAATTTTTAATATGTTGACCTTAGGGTTCAAAATGAGCGTAGTTGTATGTTTGTATCCAAAAAAACAAATAAATGATTCTAATAAAAATGAGGGTAAAATCCATTGACATGATGAAGGAATAAAGTATGTTCAGTGGAAGTGAATGAGCATAAAAAAATGTCAGGACAGATCAAAGAATGAAATGGTTAACAGTAGATAAGATTGAGAAAATTGGTATTTTTCCTGGTAGTACAGTCTACTGGAAAGAACTAAAGTGTAATGGAAAAGTTTAATAGTAAGACTCCACAGTAAAACAAATTTGTTACCTACCTGTCCTTAGTCAAACAAGTATGCTTAATAAATTTTAAATATTCTTTAAAAATTATTTTCAGGTTTCTTTCTTTCTTTTTTTTTTTTTTTTTAGCTCCTTATTCTGAAACTTCAAGGAAGTTCTCTAGAGAGAACTTCAATCTCTGTAGAATACTATAGATGCAGAAGATATACAATGTTGAATTTAGTGTTATAGAACAACAGGACATATCTTGGGAATTGTTATATATATAATATAGAAACTACAACATCCACAAATATTTTGAGGGTTTACAACTTGCCAGGCAATGTGTGCTTTTTAACTCTCAAAATAATTCTGTAAGTTGAGTACTGTTGTTCTTTTTACAAAAATAAGGAAAGCAAACCTCAAAGAAATTGAATGATTAATGTAAGGTTACATAGGAACTAAAATCCAAATCCAAAAAATGCCTAATAATAGTTTACTTTTTAAAGATGTACTACTTACACAAAGCCCCTTTGATCTATCCAGTAGCAATCTAGTTCTTTCCACATGTACTCAATAACTCAGATTATCAAGAAAACTTAGAAATCCAGATGTAGAGACCCTATTGATCCCTGATCTGGAGAAATGTACCATTTTCTTAACTATATTGATGAGGACAATTTACTAGTGTCTGTTTTCCCATGAGGGTATGAGTGTTTGTAGGTTAGTGTGTGTGTATATAAGGGTACTGGTGGGGAGGGGTGGACAGTGGGGTCTGGTAGGGTCTGGTGGGGAGGGGTGGACAGTGTTTTAAGAGTTAAGGACCAGGGAGGCACCTGGGTAGCTCAGTGGTTGAGCGTCTACCTTCAGCCAGGTCATGGTCCTGGGGTCCTAGGATCAAGTCCTGCATTGTACTCCCCCACAGGGAGCCTGCTTCTCCCTCTGCCTATGTCTCTGCCTCTCTCTGTGTGTCTCTCGTGAATGAATGGATAAAATCTTTTTAAAAGAAAAAAAGAGTTAAGGACCAGGACATATGATCCTTAAGTATCTTGTACTGCTACCAAAATAAATATATTTCTGTTAATGGGTAAAGACTGTGGTTTACTAAGGAGCCCTATCTACCAGTCAGCACAGTTGATATATCTGGGATAAATCATAGCCTGTAAATTAGTAGTCTTCATTACAGAACACCCACAATCCTTTAAGAATCCCTCTAGGAAGGCCTGTTCTCAGAAAAAGTGCATGATTTTCTCTAGACAAAGGAATTCTTATTTCCTTGGAAACCATATCTCTGGTCTCTAGTCTCACCAACTCTTATCACTTTATGCTTCACAGTATGTTGCCTTCTGCTCCTAAATGACACAAGATTCTCATGAATAAAGTAGCATATGGGCTTCCCATCTTTCTTATTCTATCTACATAATCATCATATGATTCTGATTCAATACTTAGTAATCAGTCTTTTGCATCTTATTTTTAAGTGGTCACAGATCATAATTATAACTATTAAAAAAATTCTTTTGGTTAATTAACAATTTCCTCTGACAGGGAAACTTAATCCCAAGAGTGGGATAGGATAGGAGGAGGTTTCACATTTGGGTGCACTAGAAAATCTGAAATAGACTTGGAGTTTTGTTTGTTAAGCTCTTTAGCTGCAAAAGTGAGGAGGAGAAGCTAGAAAAAAAAAAGGAGAAAGAAGAGGAGGAGGAGATGGAGGGGGAGGAGGAAAAGGAAAGGAAATAAGAGTAGTGAGGTTTTAATCAGAAAAACAGAAACCATTTCAAGTATTTATATCAGAGGGGATTTAATTCAGGGAATTGGTTACACAGGTGATGGAAAAACTGAGAAGTTAAGGTAATCCTCATAATAGCAACAACAAAAAGCCACTCTGCCACAGAGCTGGTGAGATAAAAGGAAAGAGTGATTCAGTGTTACTGAACCCCAAGGCCAAGGACATCTGACAGAAACTAGAATATCAGGAGGTAGCTGGAGTCATGCAGTGTCCCAGCCTAGTCAGAGATGCCCTTAGACACAGAATGGGAAGAGAGGTTCTTTCTTCCAGATACTAAAATTTGCTACCAAAACTTATTTGGAGTGAAGAGAGTTGGAAGGCTGTTAACCTGGAGCCTGGAATATGTAGCCTATAGGTGTCAGCTTCCCTGTGATACAAAGAAGTGTATGAGGAGAGCAAAAAATTGCATCTGAGGAATATATCTGACTGGCTCAGTCACAGTAGGTAAATCAGAATTCCTATCAGATTTGAGCCAACCACATTATCCTTATGGTTGGGGTACATGATTGACAGCAATGGTCCATTCAGGAAGCTAGAAGGTGGCAAAGGAGCAAATGAGGAGAAAATTCTACTTGTAAATGTACATGCACAAAATAAAGAAGGGAAAAGATTTGGTAGTACCCACTGAGGGGGAGTTATTACAGCAAGAATGAAATGCCAATAAGTAATTGAACACAAGTACCCAGGAAACTGTTAGCACAGGTGGATAATGGAAAGGTTAGTGTTCAAGAGCTAAACTGGTAATGACCCCCGGGAAGTAAAGGGGATAAGGTAAAAACTCATCATTTGGGAAGAATTAGCTGCCTTTTGAGTTGTCTGAATTGTCCTGGGGACAAGAAAAGGCTAAGTTCCCCCAAAGAAGATGAGAAATAAAGGTGTTTTCTGTTTTGTTTTGTTTAGTCTTAAATTCTCAGTGGGCTCTATGATCATGAATATGCCCCATGAGTCTAGTCTGAAAGAGCAATGAGTAAAAGGATCTAACCAGTCATGACCCCTAATGACACCACTAAAGCCTCCCTCCATATTAACCTATAATTGGTTTATACTTAAAGCCAGGTTCTTAAGCTTTCTGTCAGGCTGCAAACACAAAAGGCAATTTATCTTCATACTACTGGTTTCAAACTGTGTGGAACCTTGACAGTATTTAAATCAACATCATCTACGATACTTGTGTTCTTTTTTGGTTTGTTTGTAATGAGAATCTCTGATGGTGACATAAGATTCTTCATTTTTAGCACCTCAATTGATATCAATTTATACTTCAATTTCAGAATGACTATATTTTGGGCTCTCTAGAAGTCCCTTTTGAGCCACCAGAGAAGGAAGAAGCAAGAAATAGGACAATAATAATATAATGCTCTAAATACCTATCCTTCTATTATAACAGTTTACATGTTGGTCTGCCCACTAAAAGTTCACTTGAAGAATTTATTGTATGATGAAAAGAAAAGGAAGAAAAGGAAAAGGAAAAAAAGAGAAAAGTATATATGAAAGGATATGAAAAATCATGGCTCCATAGAAAAATTATCCTTTAATATGGGCTCATTTCAATGGTTCTGCACTTATCTTGTTACTTTCCTAAGGTGCCCTTCTAGGTCAGACTCAATGGTTCATTCCCTGAAGACTCCCAATCCATCCTAACAAGTTGCGAGGGATCTTAAGTAAACTCATTATTTTGTAGTTTTCAGAAGACAAGTTTTCCTTGCTTCCGTGTTCTGGCACTTTCCAGGATTCCTCAGACTGATGACAGTGACTACATTGTTCACTCTATTCACATCAGCGAGCCCCTGCATTGGGCCAGGCGGTAGGCCAGGCACTTTCTAGGCATAGAGACTCGAAAGTAAACCAGTCAGGAATGTGACATTTTGGTTAATACCTGTGATAACCTACGCAAACTTGTAAAGTTGAGCACTTTTCTTCCTTCGTCTTTGGCTTACATTTCCTCAAAGCTATTATGCCAAGTATCTCTGGGGAAGAAATCAAAGAATAGAAATTGAAACCAAATAACTGATCTGTCTCATAATCATTTGTAACATTATATCACTTCTCCACACAGTAGATCTAGACTGTTCTCAGTAATCTTTATATCGCAAAAATGCCTTTAAAATTTTTATACTGCTTTTGATATTATTTTGTATTTTAAACTTTTGAAAACAGTTCTTATGTTCTTTGGTCCTAGCTTTGTTATATGTTACTTATTCTAACTTCTGTGCATGCCCTGTGAATAAATGTATGCATTTGTGTATTAATAAATGATTATTTGTGCCAAATTTGTGCCAGTATGCTACTGTTGGCAATTCCATAATAAAAAGATAGCAACATTCCCCAACTTTCTATAATAAATATAAAATGTTATCAAATATATGTAACTTTTATATATGTTAAGCTAAAAAAGACATCAGAAAATAGGAAGATATTTTTAAAAGATTTTCTGCTCCTTCAAGGAGAGAGAAAAGACTTGGGCTTTAAAAAACAAAAACAAAATAGAGGCTTCCATTTGCAGAAGTGATCCATGTGAGAACATAAATGGAAGAAAAAAACAAAGGATACTGGAACAAAATTAAAGGAAAGCAAAAAACAAAGGAAGGAATCTATATAGATTGTTTTGTAGATAAGGAAAAAAAGAGGAGATAAGCGGCATTTAGGAGGAAAATATTAGAGAATATACTATCTCCTAATTAAAAAGAAAGAATTAAATAATATACATATTTTTAGGCCTATCCTTTTTCTAAAGGATAAGGATGTGAGCTAATGCCAAAATGCCAATCTAAGAATAAAGAGAATTGTGGTGTGGAGTCAGAAGGCCTGGGTTTGATTCAAACTTCACCACTTAGCTATATGGCATTGGGCCAGTTTTTTAACCTTTCCCAAATTAAAAAATCTCATCTTCTACATTTCTAAAGTGGAAATTATACCTGCCTTATGGTTTGTGGTGAGGATTAAGTAAGGGTAATACACATAAGCTGCTTTGTAAACTTTAAAGACTTTTCCCAATATGCAGATCCACAACTCATAAAAATATTTTAAAATCAGAACTTGTAGCACCAAAAGTTAGCATATTGTTCATGAAGTGTAATTCATGAAGCATGATTCAGCCAACATTAATTAAGCACATACTATATATCTGTGAATGTGCTAAGAGCTGGGTGTATGAAAATGAGCCATATGTAGCTATACATTCTGATAAATAAAAAATTTGAGAAAAGAACAAAGAAGCACAAAGTAGGAATAGGCTAGTTTAGGGGGAGAATGGTGCTTAAAACTGTGTTGTTGAAGCCCTCTAAATGGATTTTTATTACTGTTATCAATGGATTTTATAAAAAGCTATTTTTAAAATAACTCAGGTAGAACTAAAGAAGTGTTAACAGTGGTAAAGATTGCTAAAAGTGTAAATAATAATATTTTTAAGTTTAGATATGGAATTTAAACCACTGACATTTCCAAACATGAATTAGTTTTGTTTTTTGTTTGTTTTAATGATGCCTCAAAGCTTGTCCAGAATTACATAAACATATGCATATAGAAAAATGGCTGGTCATATAACCACCTAATGAACTTAATAGAAACCATACACTGACTGAGGGAAAGTAGGTATATATTATTCTTAAAGCACATTTTTATAAAGCAAACCATGGTATTTTCTTTAAAGTTGGATAATATTGAAAGAAAGACAAACATTAAACATGAGAAATGTAAGATCCCATCATGTCAATAATGAAAAGGTTGGGAGTGAAGTTAAGTTGACAAAGGGAATGAATCAAAATTGTTCATATATCCCTTAAGGCATATAATCTATAGAAAATACATAAATGCAGGAGATGCCTCAAGTTAAGATGGAAAAAGATTAGGGATGGGCAAGACAAGCTCAGACATAGTTTACACAATCTATATCACACAGATCTCAATAGAAGAGACCCTAAATACCTCAAGAGCACCTTCAAATAAGCTGAAATCTGAAGTAACCAACCAGAGTCCAAACATCAAAACAAATAGGAAGGACAGAATTGTATATACAATATTAAGATAGAAAGTAAACAAGTGAGAATTGTTACTATACACCTCATAGAGGAAATAGTTGCTCCTGAAAAACAGAAATAAAAAAAGAAGTAAACTCATAGGATGCCTGGGTGGCTCAGTTGGTTAAGCATCTGCCTTTGGCTCAAGTCATGATTTCAGGGTCCTAGGATCAGCCCTGAATTGGGCTTCCTTCTCAGTGGGGAGTCTGTTTCTCCCTTTCCCTCTGCTTCCAGCCTCTGCTCATGCTATCTCTTTCTCTCTCAAATAAATAAATAAAGTCTTAAAAAAGAAGTAAACTTGCATTCATTTTGAAGTTACCCTTCCTAGAATCCTAGTGTTTTGATCTACCAGTGTCAATATCCCATCCAGTAATAGCATGTTGATTTTCCTCAGGTACTCTTCTTTTCCAACTCTGATCCCATAATTGTTTGTATTCCTGCATTCAAGGATATTTTCTTACAGATGTTCCTTCAGAAGCCCAACCTGAGCCATGGATTTGAATGCAAATGATTTATTAAGGAAGTGCCTCTCAGATAAATCAAAAGAAAGTGAGAGAAGCAATAGGAAAGAGAGTAAGTCAGGCAAGCATATGCTTTCGGGTAGAGTTCCAGCATCAATCTGATGCCAAAGAGCGATCTGGAGCACAAATTGTAAATTACAGCTTGTATTGCCTTACTTGGCAAAGTTGCTGAGCTTTGAAATACCATACCAATCTAATCAATGGCTATGGGCTATTTTGAAACTGATATGGACTCCCCCACATCTGGCTTCCCCATGACATGTTTCTCTCCATGCCCAGGGTACCCCAGGGAAATCCTCTAAAGATTGCAGCTTTAAGGTAATAGCAGCAAAGACACAGAGATGAAGGTTGAGCTCAAAGGACCTGTAAAGTAAATCTGAAATCTTTTCAGAGCACTAGAAGTCTCCACTATAGGTGGACATATGAAATAAGTCTAGCCAATAGCATATTCCTTGCCCCTAGACATAATGTATTCTTTTATAATAGAATATGGCCAAAAGTTCTCTAATCAGACCATTGAGAAGCATCTAAAAAATATAGAGGGGTTAAATATAAGTCTGGAGCTTCTGGCAGTCATCTTTTCAACCATAAAGAGAAGATCTGTCTGGAACAGAATAAATTGAGAGAGAATCAGAATAAAGAGATGGTGAGTGCAAGACTGTGTATGCTGACATTATTTGATCACTTTTTCATCTGGAGTGACAAACTAAACTGGAGTTTTTAGAACACTGTTAATAAATTCTTTTTTTACACTTGAGCTGGTTTGGGTTAGGTTACTCTTACCTGCAATGAAAAGTCATAGCTTATCAATTATTAACGAGGTAACACTATTAGATCATTTTCTGAAGCCTAAATCTACATACATTTACTCTATGAAATCTATTAGCCTGACATAAAACATCTACATGTATATCTCTATTGAAAGAAGCTATTATCATAGCCTGGTGAAAAAAAAAAAAGGAGAAATTTAGAAGGTCGACCATGCATCTTTCACAGGTAGGATGACTAGCTATGATCAATACAGAACTATCTTACAATTTAATACTTTTGTTTTACTCTAGGGAGGCTGAAGGAGAAAAATTAATGATGGTCAATCTTTCAATTCTACCTCTCCATACTGAAAAACAGATGGTCAGGAAAAGCTTCATAAAAAACAGAATGAAATTCACACTATGAAGAGAAAGTGCTGAACACCCAAAAGAACAAAGGAAAAAGAATGAAAAGAGAAAAAGGCAAGATAGTTGATATATTTGGAAGGGTCAATCTAGTAGGAGATTTGGCAGTCATACAAGAAGTAAAAGTCCCAAATATATTTTTAAAGTTTTTATTTACTGGTAAAAGCAAATGTAAGCATTTAAAATGTGACTATTTTAGCTACTGTTTGTCATTACCCGGGTGGTTTAAATGAATTTCAATATTAAAGTATAAACTTGAAAAATAAGAAATTCCTGAAAAAGAAAAATATGTCTATTTGTTGTATAGTGAGTCCAACTGTGAATTCAAGCATGCCTTTGGTAATTGTACTTTTATTTTGTAATTGGCTTATTATTTTCACATAACCACATTTCGGAGACAAAAAAAAATTTTAAGTATCTAGAGGAATCAGTATTAGGACCCACTGACTTGTCCTGAAAACATTTGTTTAATTAAGTTTGCCAGTTTTCTGACAAACTTGAAGGAGAAAGAAAATCAAGTGTTTCCTCAAAATCATTCTTCAATTGCTTCATAGAAACAAATCTACAGCTTCCTTATCATAAAGCACCACTACAAACTATACATCTTCTGGGTGATAAATAAAAATACATAACTATATGAATCATTGCAAGAATGGAGAATATGGCTGGATACTGCATAATTATAATATTACCAGAAAAACTTGATTTTAGCCCCAATTAGGGCATCTTCTTATACAAGACCAGTGAGGTCTAGATCTTATACCACAGAAATGTCCACTACTTCTCTAATCCACAGGTATACCTCAAGGATTACTCCAATACAGCATTTCTCCAAACACTAGAAGTTGAGTACCTCTATATTTGACCTTTTATTTCTCCAGGATATTTTACTGGATTTAAGTAGGGAAAGGTTTCCTTTGGGGAAACCTTTCCCTTTGGGGCTTTTCTCTTATAGGTTACTTTTCCCTTTGAGCCTATTTAAATCACTACACAAAAATTTCCAGCTTAATTTTCTTCATGGCATCCAGCCCAGAGTGCACTGGTGTTTTGTATATCATACTAATATACCAGTGTTCTAATATGAGAGGTCAGTATCAAGTTAGTATCTTGGGTATGGGGTATCTTTCTAGCTCCAAGAAAATATAAACCTATGGAATCAGAGACATTGCCTATTTTGTATACTACTATAACTTCAGCACTTAGATTAATGCCTGACAAAGAATAGATGCTTTTACATATATGATAAATTAATAACAATAAATAAGTGAAATCACTCAACATCCCATAGGGATCTTCATTCACAAAAGCAGTATGATTATTCTTGTTGTTCTTCTCTTTAAAAAAAAAAAAATTCACTCCTAAAGCCATTATATGGGGCAGGGCAAGGTAGCTATTAGGGGCTGGGGTGGGGAAGCTATGGTGGTACAAATGATGTCAGAAATTCTGAGCAGAGAAGAAGGTGGCTATACCTGGGTAGTGGATTGTTGTTAGATGTAAGGTGTCAGGACTCAAGCAAGGTGAGGCTAGTGCCCGTGCAGGGGGTGAGCCCACAAAGTGATGAGAGTAGCAGCAGATAGAGACACTCCAGAGAAGTAAAAGTAACATTCCACTACAGAGGTGACCCAGCATGTGGTATTAGAACTCAACCAGGATGAGAAAGGCAGTCTCCAGAGGTGAGGGCAGCCCAGTATGGGGAGCCAGATTCAGAGTAGGTGAGCTGAGTATTTGTGAGATGAGGGAGCCAGTCTGGTGTAGGCTGTTAGAATGCAAGCAGGAAGAGGAGCAGTATAATTGAGGAATCAGAATCCATGTAAAAAGGGAATCCATGCTTGGAGGGTGGCCTGGTACAAGGTATTAGAGAACAAGAAGAGTTAGGAGTAATCCATGTGAGGGTGCATCGTGGAATGGAAAATCAAAGCCCAAGAAAGATGAGGAGGATATCTGTAGGAGAAAGTAATATGACTGAGGTGGTGGACTACTGTGCCCAAGGAGGATGGGGAGGGCAACACATGAGGAGGAAAGTCGGCAGAGACAGTAGATTGGTTAGCATGCAGGTGAATAAATAAAACAGGTAAATATATTATAGGTAATGGATCTAGCTTTCTCACTATCAGAAAAGGAAGTTAGAAGTGCAGAAAGGGGAGAATAAAATAAACCATGTGCTGTTGAATTGGAATCAGAAGTATCCATATAAACTCATGGGTTTTAATATAGACAGAAAAAGAAGTGTTGATGTCAATGTGTCACATATTCCTCAGTCATGTCCATGGCAAGGGCTTGGGAGCATTGGTTCCCCAATAATAGTGAGTATATTTAGCACCCAAAACGTGGCTTCTAAATACCACTGTCCACTCAAAAGGAACTAAGGCTCCTTGAAGAAAGAACTGATTTCAGGTTTATAGCAGGGTACATATAAGCCTAGAACATGTCATTGTGCAAGGAAGAAAGAAAGTGCTCAAAGAAGCTAGGGACATGTCAAAAAGAAATCAGACCAAAGGGGCTCTGTTTAATCAAATTAGGGATAAACAGGCATCAAAATAATGACAATAATAGGTAATAATTCATTGAATAAAATAAATGTTTTTAAAAATGTATCCATACAGATAAAAACAAATAATAAATGATTAGGTTGAAAGTTTAATGAGGAACTGGATATTTATAGAGGTTTAAAGTACCTTCCCACAATATACATATGATCTACTGAGGGGACAGGGAATATGGAAAAGCCTGACAGATGCCTCCAGAAAGTGATCAAAGTTAACACTACACAGTTACGGCAACATTTTTAAAGACATGTTTCCTCAGACAAGGGATACAAAAAGAAAAATAAATTATTGGGACTATACCAAAATAAAAAGCTCTTATACAACAAAGGAAATCATCAACAAAACAAAGAGATAATCTACTGAATGGGAGAAGATATTCACAAATGATATATTCAATAAAGGGTTTATATTAAAATATATATATATGCATAAAGAACTTATGCAACTCAAGACCAAAAAAAAAAAAAAACCCTGATTAAAATATAGGCAGAAGATCTGAATAGACATTTTTCCAAAGAAGACATAGAAATGGCCAACAGACATATGGAAAGATGCTTAGCACCACTTATTATCAGGGCAATGCAAATCAAAACCACAATGAGATTATCACCTAGTACCTGTCAAAACAATTAGAATCAAAAAAGATAAGAAATAACAAGTATTGACAAAAATATAGAGAAAAAGAAACCCTTGTGCACTGCTGATAGGAATGTAAATTGGTGCAGGTATTGTGGAAAACAGTACAGAGGTTCCTCAAAAAAATTAAAAATAGAAATACTGTATCATCCAGTAATTTCATACTGGGTATTTACCCAAGAAAAAAAAAACCACTACTTCAAAAAGATATATGCACCCCTATGTTCATTGCAACATTATTTACAGCCAAATTGTGTAAGCAACTCAAATGTCTATCCATAGATGAAAAGATAAAGAAAATGTGGTATATACGTATAATGGAATATTATTCAGCCATAAAAAGTGAGATCTTGCCATTTGTGACAACATGGATTGACCTAGAGGGTATTATGCTAAGTTAGGCAGAGGAAAACAAATACCCTATGATTTCACTTACATGTGGAATCTAAAAACCAAAACAAAAAACAGAAACAGATCCATAAATACATAGAACAAAATGATAGTTGTCAGAGTGAGGGGGCTGGGGAAGGGCAAAATGGATGAAGGGGGGTGGGAGGGACAGGCTTCAAGTTACAGAATGAATAAGTCACAGGAATAAAATGTACAGCATAGGAAATACAGTCAATGGTATTGTAATAGCATTGTACTGCGACCGATGGTAGCTACACTTGTGGTATACATAGCATAACGTATAGATTTGTTGATTCAGTATCTTGTACTCCTAAAACTAATGTAACATTGTGTATCAACTACACTTCAATAAAAATAAAGTTTAAAAGTTAAAAAAAAAAGTTTAAAAGTTAACATTACTAATTTTGAGCAAATCAAATTGTATACCATTTAATGGGATGCTACAAGAAAAAGATACATTTCCAGGGTATTCTTGCCAAAGATATATATATCTTGAATCTAGTCCTTATGAAAAACTTAAACCAGAAAGCATTCTACTAAAAACAAAACAAACAAACAAAAAAAAAAACAAAAAAACAAAACAAAAAAACACTTATCTTCAAAAGTATCAAGGTCATTAAAGTCAAAGAAACACTGTTTTAGTGGTCAGGAGACTAAAAATACATGGCAATCACATGTAATACATGATCCTGATCTGGCTCATTACACTCTAAAGGACATTATGGGAACAACGGATGAAATTTGAATGAAGTCTAAGGTTTAGATAATGTTGCAGTCATAATGACTATATAACAAAATCATCCACTAAATGCATCATACACTAAACGCACACTAAAATGCTCAGAAGTGATTTGAGAGTCATCAGCTCATTCTTGATTGGTTCAGGGGAAAAAAAAAAGATACTTATACTGTCTGCAAATCTGTAAGTTTTTGATTGTTTCAAAATAAAAAATATATATTTTTAGAAAAGCAATGCAACTTTCTTTAAAACTTTTATGAGAGACAATAAAGATATACAAACTCAATCCATCCTGTTCCTTTCCTCTGTCCTCTGCAGTTCATCAGGCTGATGAACTTCTAATAAAATGCAATTATGACTTATTCAGAAATTCTTTTTCTGCCCTTCCACAGAACTAGTTTTCTGTAGCATACATCTTTATCTTATACCCACTAGTGTTTATAAACAATATAAGCAATATGTATGTTTTCATTAAATAGCTAATTAATTAACCACTAGCATCAATATATGCATTGGGAAATTGAGTTCCTGAATTTGCAGCAATATGAATGCAAAACATAATCCACCAGGACAAAGTTATTTTAAGAAAATAAAAGCCAAATTGTGGAGTAAAGTCTTCAGAGAACCACAAAAAATTGCATTAGACACTTGAGTGCCTTTCTACTTAGGTAAATGTGGCAAAGCAAGTTTGCTGTTCACCAGCCCTTTGCCCTTTCCTCCTGGTCTCATGGGCAGACTTATTTTCCAGAGCACTTGCCAGCCTAGATTTCTCAATGACCACATAGAGCAGAGCCCTCGCCTCCTATCACTACTGCATCTTTAAATGAGAAAAAAATAAGTTTCTAGTTTTTAAGCCACTAAGATTTTTTCCTCCTGCCATAGTAACTGCTTCTATTATCCAAACCAGTGCAATTTACTTACTCTCAGATCTGGTGTGGAGACTACAGCTGATTAAGTCCCTGGCTTCCTTTAGAGTGAAACATTTACAAACCATCCTCTTGCTAATATTAGCTGCCTCTTAACAGTATGAAACTTATCTTCATTGTGCTAATGAAATCATGAAATCATTCATTTTTCTCCATCAAAGGGAAGGAAGGAAGAGGAAAAAAGAACAACCTACTACAGTTTTGTCTCTATCTATCCATCTTTTAATATCTATGTACAAAGTTCCTTATACTACATGCAAAAGGTAGAATCTAGTGCACAAAAAAATTATACACCAAGAATAATTTTATCATTCCAAATATTTCTAGTAACAGGTTGTGACTGTAAAAGCAGAGGACCTAGAATGTTGTGGCAGCAAACTGTAGAAGCCTTAATCTAGTCTAGGAACAAGGAAAAGCTTCTCAAAGAATATGTCAGCACTGATCCCTCAATACCTCTGCACAGGTCAATTCCCTGGATTCAGGCTCTTACAGATGAAACTTTTACCCTGTGTGGGATTCTCCCTACAACCTAACAACAAGCCATTTTGTCCCTACTTTCTATTGTTTTCCTTGGTTCAAACAACCTTCAGTTTTCCCATCTGTAAAATAGCAATAGAAATATCTATTCCACAGGTTAAAGATATAGATATATGAGGAAGAGCAGAGCAGAGCAACTGGCCCATTCTATGCAAAAAATAAACTATAATTTTATATCTCTAGGCCAGATGTCTTCATTGTGATGCTCTAATCTAGCTATCAGACATATGTGTATTTTATTCCTTATCCACTTTGGGAGTTTATGTTGATCTTTTGTCATAAACCTAAAGAAAAATAAACTTTTGAGTATTAAATCTGTGGTTTCTCTGAATCTTACCCTTCTGGTTTCAAGGTGTTTTTAGTTAAACTTGACTATATTTTGATTTCCCATGTTAGTGACAAATACAGATATCTTGGCTCAGATTAAACTCTTGCCAACCTCCCTGTATACTAAGTCATGACATCATCAACTCAGAAAGCCACAGTGAAATCACCATCATAATCCTCATCATATATTAATATTAGAGCTATCTTTTATTAAATTTTTACTATGTATCAGGCATGTTCTAGGTACATAATGTTATTTTCTATCCTCAGAAAATCCTAAAATATTTGCAATATTTACACATTAAAGATGAGTATATTAAAGCTTATAGTAGATGAGTAATTTGCCCAGGATCACATGACTAGGTGGTATCAGAACTGGAATTCAACTTGAGATCCATTTATCCCAAAAATCTATATTTTCCATTATTTATAAAATACCTTTCTGTATGAACTTTCAAATGTTCGCTCATAACTTTCCTCATTCTTACATTTTTTGAACCGTAGTCATGGTGGCATTTAATATACTCATTAAAAATATCAATGGATCACCAAATATATCTGTACATCAAAATGCCATGTACCAGAAACCTGATCTAGAGCCCGGAAAACACTAACATAAAAGTCTAAAATATAGGGCCACCCAGGTGGCTCAGTGGTTGAGCATTTGCTTTTGGCTCAGGATGTGATCCTGGGGTCCTGGGATCAAATACCACATCAGGCTTTCCACAGGGATACTGCTTTTCCTTTTGCCTATATCTCTGCCTCTTGTGTGTGTGTGTGTGTGTTTCTCATAAATAAATAAACAAACAAACAAACAAATAAATAAATTTTTAGAAGTTTAAAATACAGAGATTAAATGGAAGTATATCATTTTGGAAATTGTAATATGATATCATATAACGAAAAAGACTTGTATCTTTGGAAAACAAGCAGTGTAGTAAAAATGTTTCCTGTGTTACTCCAGTACTAACGAGGGTAAGGCATATTTGACTATATCTATTTTCTGATTTGTTTACCAGGTTATAGATCTAAAAAAAAAAAAAAAAGAGTGCATTGTGCTATCATAATTGATCATACTATCCCTTAAAATTAGTTTGTTTCTCATTGCTTTTCTCCTTAGTCTTAACTTCTTGGCAGCTGGATTCTCCTACTGGAAGAGAGCATGTTGGTCAGTTGAATGAGACATCTCAGTCTGCTTAACAGAGACCGGATCTTTTGATGTGTTTGAGTGGGTCATTTACGAAAGGCACTCTAGAGAGCATTCTATATATGGGCAAAAACAATTGACCTTCTTGTTGAAAAACTAGTCTTCTACATTCAGCTTGGTGTTCTCCCATAAACAGCAACCCCAAGGAATAGGTAAGATGTATTTCTAAAGCTGCAAAGCTGAGGACCAGACCATATGTGAAGAAAACTCCATCTGCAAACCATAGCCAGCATCAAGCCAGTCACTATTGCTCTTCTAGAAGAATGCTGAATTAGATGCCCAACTATATTTCACTCAAGGAGGGAAGTTACAAATTTGCTGGGTGACAGGATGTTCCCTAAAGTCTCAATGTCTCTCATAATTGCTTTCTTAATTAATTCTATTATCCAAGAACTTTCCCCCAAAACCTTAGGGTTAACTGTGTATTGGAAAATATTTTTTTTCATTAGTTCTTAAACTATTTCCTTCTAGCCTTATCCCTTGGTTTATTTGGAAGGGAAAATTCACCTCTTTGTTTTGATTTTGGTAGTAGTCTCTACAAACCTTCTAGAACTCTTCATGGCCCTCTTGAGGAAATATTGTGTAACTCTCTTCACAAACTGACTTTATTATTTTGGCCTCTGATAAAATACTTGAGCACACACTACCCTAACTCACCTAACCCTGGGGAATAGAGTAATTGTATGAATTACTACTCTCTGGTTCATTCATGTGGCCAAATTTGCTGTAACCCAGACTCTAGGGTGCCAAGTCTTTTAAAAAATAACTGAAGATAATAATCAGAGTAAAGTAGCAAGTAGGCACAAGGAAATTCATAAAATACTGCTGCATTTCAAAAAAAAAAATCCATTAGGACAGATTATCTAAGAGATTACCCTCAGGCAAAAATACCAAAATTACATGATAAATCTAGTTCTCTGACATTCAAAGAAATAATTACTAGAAATAGAAAAATTCTCTTTTGTCTATATCTTTCCCCATCATCAAACAAGCATATTTCTTTAAATAGTGGACTCAAACTTATTCCTCCTTAAATAATACTTTAAATAAAATATCCATGTATATTTGAAAAGAGACTATCATTGATTCTTATGTCCACTGCTTATACTATTTCCTTATTTTATCGGCCCATCTGTTATTAATATATTATCCTAACATTACATAATAGAGATGAGGCAAGCACAACTAATAAGATGATCACCACTCTAAAGATATTTAATATTTATATTGTCTTTCTTGAAAATGATAAAATCTGGTAGAATCAGAATTTCTATAATCCAAAATATCTAATATTAATGTTGAAAATATTATTAAATATATAGCTTGCAAGGGTTTCTATTTTTCAAAAAATCAAATTTGCTCCCCACAATAAGTATTTGTCATTAAAGTATTATCATTATAATTTGTTCTTTGATGATGCAGAATGTATTCAACAAATATGTATTGAACCTTAACTACATAGAAGACTCAGCAATGGGTGCTAGAAAGCCTACAAAAGTGAATATGCTGTTGCCCTTAAGGGCCTCTTATTTGTTTTAAACATTAGTTTTAACTACATGTACGTATGAGGAATTTCATGGTGTTAGAGATTTCCAACTGACTGAATAACAGATGGCTGGATGTTTATCCTGCTGGCAAAGGTAAAGATCTTATGGGAAATAAAAAATCAGAATATTCTGGATTCTTCCTGAATATATTTTGCCCTCATGACAGACAATTATCTGAAAACATTGTAGGCACTTTTATCGCATCTGCAAATATCTATAGTATGAAGTTCAGGTCTTACTACGGCATACAAAGCCCTCATGATCTGGACATCCCTACATTTGGACTCTTTATATCAATGCAATGGTGATATTAAAAACCAGCAAGACCTAGGCACCAACCAACCAGAAACAAGCAGCAGTGGCCCTGAAGGTCTTCTGCAGTGTGGGATCAATTACCCTGTGAGTTATTAGAGCTGGGAAAGTTTTAGGAAAAAGAGGTAGACTGAGCCAGTCTGTCAGCCAGAGGACCACACATGGGATTTAAAGCAATGGCAATTTGCTAGTCAGATGGAAGTATTTCAGCATCTTAGCCAACAGTAAAACACGTGCCAATAGCCCATTAGCTCTGTTCCAGGTTAGTGAGTACCCTTTACTCTTGTCAACCAGACTAGTTAGTATTCCTGAAATGTTTCATAGCAAACTAGTTCATATCCTCTAAATGCTTCATACCCAAGTAGTTAACATTCCTTAAATGTTTCACACTAATAGTTTACATTCCAGAGATGTTTCATTGCAATGTAGTTCCTTCTGCCTGAAATGTCCTTCCTTCTCACCTTTTACCACCTGTATAAATAAGTTTCAAGACCTTGCTCAGGCTTCAGAGAGGAGGTAATGCTTAAACACTGTGCCCAAAGGCTCCTTTCTGAACCTTTCAGGTTCCCCTCCCTTCCCTCAAACCACAACATTAAAGATGTCCTCTGTATTTCAACCCTAGATTATGTGATGGCATCTTGGCATTTATATGCTTATGTGTCTTTCTCCACTAATAGACTGTTGTTAGTTCCTGGAGTAAAAGATGGTGTCCTATTAAACTTTGTATCCTTGGGGTGCCTGGGTGGCTCAGTCCGTTAAGCATCTAACTCTTGATTTTGGCTCAGGTCATGATTTCAGGGTCCTGGGATTGAGCCCTGCATTGGGCTCCATTCTCAGCAGGGAGTCTGCTTGAGGATTCTTTCTCCCCCTCTCTCCCTCTGTCCCACCCCTGCCCTCTCTCTTTCTCTAAAGTAAATAAATAAATCTTTAAACAAACAAACTTTGTATCCTTGGCTCCTATAAAACCTGCCTAGTAAATGGCAGATCAATAAAATTGGAACTATCTTCTTTAAAATTTTGACCATTTGTTGAATAAAGGTAAATTAGTCCAGATGCAGTTTGTTCAATGTTACTAAATCAGTGATTCTCAAGCCTTATATGCATTGGTAACCTGAACACAGGTTTAGTTTAGTTTAACAAAACATGGATTATGGCTGCTACCCCCAGAGTTTGTCATTCAGTTTGTCTCAAAACAACAATGATTCTCAAACTGTGGTTCCCAGACCAAGAGCATTGTCATTATTAGGAACTTCTCAGAAATGAAAATTCTTAGACTCCACCCAAGAGGAATAGTTTCTACAGATTCTTACCCAACCTTGTCAGTGTAGTTCTTGTTCCTGGCTACTACCACTTTTTACACATGAGACCTTCCTTATCATTATTGTAGATTAAGTAGATTCAACCAATAGGACCATTTTACATGTGGTACAATTAATATTAATCTGATAAGATTGTCTGTTGTTTCTGAGATAGACTGATTCAGTTAATAAGCTGAAGGACTTGAATGATAAAATAGTGACAGGCTCTCAATGAACAACAATGATAATGACCTTAATATCAATAATAGAGCCTTATATAACCACTTATCCGTGAATAAAAATATTGATTATTTCATTCCTACCAAATATAAGCAATAAAAATTTGGGGAAGATAGCTAAAATAATACCTGTTGGCATCTTGCCAGAGCATTGATTAAAACACAGATTTCCCCTGAAGTTCAGCAACAACTCTTCTCATATTAGCTGATAGAACACAGTGATCCTAGATGGCATGTGCCAGGACCAGGAATTCATCTGAAACCTGCCTGTCCACAATCTTTGGTCTCCTTTCTATCTGTATAATATTCCATCAGGAGACTTCAAAAAGGCCACCAGAAAAGGACCTTTGACTTAAGAATGGGACCATTTTCTTTACAACCTAGGATACAGGTAACAAAAGCACCATACCTTATGTAATCAAGATATAGTTTGGTTGATCTCTAAGCCTAAACAAACTAGATAAATTTATATTTAAACGTCTTCTATTCAGTTAAATAATTTATTGATGATCATTTTATAACTGTTCAGTCCAAATTGCTAACTCAGTTGTGATATAAGAAAAGAGTGTATTACAATGATTAAGAGCAGACTTGGTTTCAGACTAGGCCCCAGTTCAAATCCAAAATATCTTTGCTACAGCTGTGCAGAATCAGCGCTTCAATACTTTTAAAACCACTGCTCCTAAATGCTAACTTCTCTAAGACAGTAACACTAATATCCATAACAATGACAATAAGATGGTTATTCTCAGCCCTACATTGAACTTCAATCCTATATCACCAACTGTATTGTGAATATTTTCACTCTCAGTATTCTATTGTTGATTTTTTGGTTGATTAGGTACCATTGTCTAGTTGTTTCTTTGTTTTCTGGATCTATCAGTCTCTACTTGTGAAGCCCCTTGTAGTTATTACGGGAAATACGATGGTTCTGGCTAATGGATACATGAGCAAAAATGCATCATTCTGTACTGAGTTGGTGGGAAAAAAAAAAAAAAACAAACCTGTACCATTTTCCAATCTCTCTGTCTGCTTCTATGATCCAGAGGCAACCTCACCTTACGAACACAGAACCACCAGATCAAAGCAGCCTGGATCACTGAATCACCACATGGAGGGCAGCTGCTGCAGAGAGGCAGTGAGAACAGAGCTGAACAATTTGGACAGAGTACGTTTTTCTCAGCACAAAAACACGGAGATCTGGGGATCACTTATTATGTAGTATAAGCTTAACCTATCTTGATAAATATGGTGTCCCAAAACAAATGTATCTTTTCAACCTTAAACACATGACGTTTTCTAACATCATACTATCTTTCAATCATACTAAAAGGTGAGTTTTAGTCACTTTTTGTCCCTCTTCTCTTTTAGTCCCATGCCCTCCATGTTTTGCTGTATCCCATCATTTGTATCTTAGAAATATTTCTCAGTTTTCATAAACCCCTCAATCTGGGAAAGAAAAAAAAACTGAGTCATATCTTCTGCCTCTGAATGAGAGACACTTTAATCAATTCAAAAAATTAGGAAACTTAAGTCCCTAGGATTTGTTACTTGGCAGCTCATTTTTGACCACAAGAATCACCTTGCCTGACTTTCAAGACACTCAACTTCATCTGTCACTAGGACCCTATAATACTTCCCAGAACCCATACTTATCTTCACCCAGTTTCCTCCTAAACAGCACTCCAGTTATGCCTCACCACCTTTGTTCTGTCTTCTTACCTACACAGCTTTCAAACTGAAATCCAAACTCATTCTTCTCACGAAGCCTCTCCTCATTTTTCCAACCTCGCCAAAGTCCCCTCACTCAGAACTCTCTCTGTGAAGAAACAGTTCCTAATAGTTTAGTGTGTAATACTTCTTTAATTATTACTACTAGCTTCCAAAAGGTTCTAGCCATGCTTTTTACTGCTTCTGAATCTGTGACAATATTTAGCATAATACAAAAACACAAAATAAAGTACAAAAAAATAAGTACTAAATATTTTTTACCTGCTTAAACTCATCAGTAGACTTTCATATGATGATCAGTTTCTTCCAGGGAAATGTGGTAGTTTGTAACACACATCCTTTCTTTTCTCAGACTCCAGAGATTCTACCTAAATGAGAAACCACTGACTTGTTCATGAAAAAAAGGAATTGGCCTTCAATGGTATTTTTTCAAAACCTCACATTCTTAGCAGAGGATTAGTGACCTATAGAATTTCTTAGTATTTGCTCTCATAAGTGAATTTGATTCTTTAATAATTATATATTGCCAGACAAACTTTAAAAGTATTGACAGATTAGTACCATAAATTAAATTTGCTTGTTCAGTTATAGTTCAGATGTGTTATGATGACAATATAGAACAATATGGGTGGCTTTACTTGCACTATTTTACTTTTTCCTAAAGTTATGTGGAATATAACTGGTATTGTTTTGTCCTCAAAAAGGATTATCTTCTGAATCGTATCTTCCAATGATGCTTAGTAATTATTATACCTTAGTTTGTTTGCATTAAACAGTTTCCAATAAAAGTTTCTCAGTAATTAAATTCTACTGACCTAGTTTTCACTTTCCTGGTTTGTAATCCATTTCATCTCCTAGGTTCATAATAAGTAATTACACAGATTAATGATAAAATAGCAAAAGAAGAGAGTGAAAAATCAAAGGGCTCCAATAAATCACATACAGGATCATCAGTCACAGAATATCTAAGGAATAGTTGTAATTCGATCATGAGGGACATGTTTTAAATGCAATTACAACACTACCACAGACCGCCATTTCCTTCTCATTAGCGCACACCAGTCCTTTGTAGAGACGTGCTGTAGTACTTCATACTCAAGGCTTCCCTTTTAAATCTATTCACTAATGAGATTCAGTGGTTGTTGCATTTTTCTAAAATACTTTTCAAAACTTAGTTGTGCTGCTAATGAAGAGTGCTGCTTCAGCTTACGAAAAATAGGCCTGAATCCACTGCTTAAAGCAATCATTCTTGAACACACCCAACTCTCTCTTATTTGTCAAGGGTCTTTACAAAAAATTAGTTTATTCATCAAATATTTACTGAACCCCAAATACTGTGCTAACCAATTAGGATGAAGCAGTAAACAAGACACATCTAATCTTTCTCTGTCTACATGGAGTTCTTGCAAAGCTTTGCTTTCCAACATGGTAGCTACTAGCCACATGGGACTGCTGGGTATGAAATGTGACTTGTCCAAATACAGATGTGCTAGAAGTATAACTACATTGTGAAGTCTTGCCCAAAATATAAACATAAAGTATATCATCTAAAAATAATATTACATATTAAAAATATTTTAAACATGTAAATTGCCCTGGGTAACATTGACATTTTCACAATATTAATTCTGCCAATCCATGAGCATGGAATATTTTTCCATCTCTTTGTGTCTTCCTCAATTTCTTTCAGAAGTGTTCTATAGTTTTTAGGGTATAGATCATTTACCTCTTTGGTTAGGTTTATTCCTAGGTATCTTATGCTTTTGGGTACAATTGTAAATGGGATTGACTCCTTAATTTCTCTTTCTTCAGTCTCATTGTTAGTGTATAGAAATGCCATTGATTTCTGGGCATTGATTTTGTATCCTGCCATGATACCAAATTGCTGTATGGGTTCTAGCAATCTTGGGGTGGAAGCTTTTGGGTTTTCTATGTAGAGTATCATGTCATCGGCGAAGAGGAAGAGTTTGATTTCTTCTTTGCCAATTTGAATGCCTTTAATGTCTTTTTGTTGTCTGATTGCTGAGGCTAGGACTTCCAGTACTATATTGAATAGCAGTGGTGAGAGTGGACATCCCTGTCTTGTTCCTGATCTTAGGGGAAAGGCTCCCAGTGCTTCCCCATTGAGAATGATATTTGCTGTGGGCTTTTCGTAGATGGCTTTTAAGATGTCGAGGAATGTTCCCTCTATCCCTACACTCTGAAGAGTTTTGATCAGGAATGGATGCTGTATTTTATCAAATGCTTTCTCTGCATCTAAGGAGAGGATCATATGGTTCTTGGTTTTTCGCTTGTGATTCTATGATGAATCACATTGATTGTTTTACGAGTGTTGAACCAGCCTTGTGTCCTGGGGATAAATCCTATTTGGTCATGATGAATAATTTTCTTAATGTACTTTTGGATCCGATTGGCTAGTATCTTGTTGAGAATTTTTGCATCCATGTTCATCAGGGATATTGGTCTATAATTCTCCTTTTTGGTGGGGTCTTTGACTGGTTTGGAATTAAGGTGATGCTGGCCTCATAGAATGAATTTGGAAGTACTCCATCTCTTTCTATCTTTCCAAACAGCTTTAGTAGAATAGGTATGGTTTCTTCTTTAAACGTTTGATAGAATTCCCCTGGGAAGCCATCTGGCCCTGGACTTTTGTGTCCTGGGAGGTTTTTGATGACTGCCTCAATTTCCTCCCTGGTTATTGGCCTGTTCAGGTTTTCTATTTTTTCCCCTTCCAGTTTTGTTACTTTGTGGCTTTCCAGGAATGCGTCCATTTCTTCTAGATTGCCTAACTTATTGGCGTACAGCTGTTCATAATATGTTTTTAAAATCGTTTGTATTTCCTTGGTGTTGGTAGTGATCTCTCCTTTCTCATTCATGATTTTATTAAATTAAGTCTTCTCTCTCTTCTTTTTAATAAGGCTGGCTAATGGTTTATCTATCTTATTAATTCTTTCAAAGAACCAACTCCTGGTTCTGTTGATCTGTTCCACAGTTCTTTCGGTCTCGATTTCATTGAGTTCTGCTCGAATCTTAATTAACTCTCTTCTTCTGCTGGGTATAGGATCTATCTGCTGTTTTTTCTCTAGCTCCTTTATGTGTAAGGTTAGCTTTTGTATTTGAGTTCTTTCCAGTTTTTGAATGGATGCTTGTATTGCGATGTATATCCCCCTCAGGACTGCTTTTGCTGCATCCCAAAGATTTTGAATGGTTGTATCTTCATTCTCATTAGTTTCCATGAATCTTTTTAATTCTGCCTTAATTTCCTGGTTGACCCTTTCATATTTTAGCAGGATGGTCCTTAACCTCCACATGTCAATGTTACCCAGGGCAATTTACACATTTAATGCAATCCCTATCAAAATACCATGGACTTTCTTCAGAGAGTTAGAACAAATTATTTTAAGATTTGTGTGGAATCAGAAAAGACCCCGAATAGCCAGGGGAATTTTACAAAAGAAAACCATATCTGGGGGCATCACAATGCCAGATTTCAGGTTGTACTACAAAGCTGTGGTCATCAAGACAGTGTGGCACAAAAACAGACACATAGATCAATGGACCAGAATAGAGAACCCAGAATTGGACCCTGAACTTTATGGCCAACTAATATTCGATAAAGGAGGAAAGACTCTCCACTGGAAGAAAGACAGTCTCTTCAATAGATGGTGCTGGGAAAATTGGACATCCACATGCAGAAGAAGGAAACTAGACCACTCTCTTGCACCATACACAAAGATAAACTCAAAATGGATGAAAGATCTAAATGTGAGACAAGATTCCATCAAAATCCTAGAGGAGAACACAGGCAACACCCTTTTTGAACTCGGCCACAGTAACTTCTTGCAAGATACATCCACGAAGGCTAAAGAAACAATAGCAAAAATGAACTATTAGGACCTCATCAAGATAAGAAGCTTTTGCACAGCAGAGGATACAGTCAACAAAACTAAAAGACAACCTACAGAATGGGAGAAGATATTTGCAAATGACGTATCAGATAAAGGGCTAGTTTCCAAAATCTATAAAGAACTTATTAAACTCAACACCAAAGAAACAAACAATCCAATCATGAAATGGGCAAAAGACATGCACAGAAATCTCACAGAGGAAGACATAGACATGGCCAATATGCACATGAGAAAATGCTCTACATCACTTGCCATTAGGGAAATACAAATCAAAACCACAATGAGGTACCACCTCACACCAGTGAGAATGGTGAAAATTAACAAGGCAGGAAACAACAAATGTTGGAGAGGATGCGGAGAAAAGGGAACCCTCTTACACTGTTGGTGGGAATGTGAACTGGTGCAGCCACTCTGGAAAACTGTGTGGAGGTTCCTCAAAGAGTTAAAAATAGACCTGCCCTACGACCCAGCAATTGCACTGTTGGGGATTTATCCCAAAGATTCAGATGCAATGAAACACCGGGACACCTGCACCCCAATGTTTATAGCAGCAATGTCCACAATAGCCAAACTGTGAAAGGAGCCTCGGTGTCCATCAAAAGATGAATGGATAAAGAAGATGTGGTTTATGTATACAATGGAATATTCCTCAGCCATTAGAAATAACAAATACCCACTATTTGCTTCAACGTGGATGGAACTGGAGGGTATTATGCCGAGCGAAGTAAGTCAATCGGAGAAGGACAAACATTATATGTTCTCATTCATTTGGGGAATATAAATAATAGTGAAAGGGAATATAAGGGAAGGGAGAAGAAATGTGTGGGAAATATCAGAAAGGGAGACAGAACATAAAGACTCCTAACTCTGGGAAACGAACTAGGGGTGGTGGAAGGGGAGAAGGGCAGGGGGTGGGGGTGAATGGGTGACGGGCACTGAGGGGGGCACTTAATGGGATGAGCACTGGGTGTTATTCTGTATGTTGGTAAATTGAACACCAATAAAAAATAAATTTATTATAAAAATTTAAAAAAGGAAAAAAACAAAAAAATATTTTAAATATGTTTGGTTAAATAAATACAGTATTAAAATTAAATTCATCTGTTTCTTTTTGCTTTTGTTAACATGGCTATTAGAAAATATAAAATTATGTAAGTGGCTTGCAATTGGGTTTTGCACTGGATTTCTATTGGATGGTTCCTCTCTAAAATCTCTAGGGAGACAGGCCATTAAATAAGTATTTACAACAAAAGGTAATGACAAATTGGATAAGAAAAATATTAAAATGTACACACAGCAGGAGCCTTCAGTTGAGTCAGATATTAGATCCTTCTAGTGACCAAATTCACATCTATGGAGTTCCAGAATTGAATAGCTACCTTGGCTAATTTAATAGATTCTTCTTTGCTATCCCCTGGTACATTGTACATACTATTTTAGCACTCATTATGTTTTAAGTATTTTAATTCAGTAACAAATACTCAACTAAACACTCTCTTACTTATATTAGCGCATGTCAACCTATTTTGTGGGTACAAATTAAGTAATGAAAAATGCCATCTGGAGAACTTTGAACCAAAGTTAACCTGGGATGTCTCTGCACATAAGTAGTAACACTATTAGTCACTATGGTATGCTGCCCTCCCTGCCCAGGAACTGAGATATTTTGTTATTCACTACCTGCAGATGCCCAGCCTGGTGGAACTGATTTTTAATGATCCTACCAGAACACCTGGTAATCAACTACTTTCTAAATCCTTGCACTTGAAAATGGTCATGCATCTGAAGTGAAACATGGCAGGACAGTTGCCTTGTTGCTGGAAGTTAGGCACTAGTAACAGATCCAATCTCACATCCATAAAGAAAATTGGACAGTACTCCTGCATGACAGACTTTCATCTCAGTCTAAGACTGATATATTTTGACTGACAGAGTACCAGAGGATGTGCTGGCTTCCTGAATATGGTTTATGTCCTTGCCCAATATTGTATCACCTTGTATGCTGCTGAGGTGGAAAAAATATATATCAATCACTGCAGTTAGTGTATTTCTGTATTTCAGAAACTCCAAGTTTATCTGGCAAAAGTGTGCATAAGGTGTCTTTCTTCCCCAGGCATTTACACTGACAGCATTATAAAAGGGAACACAGACCTCTTCAAATGCTCCTGGGCAGTTCCCTAAAAAGCAATGATCAGTGAAAACAGCTTCAGTGTGATGATTTCAGAGTGTGATGAAGTCTTTCGGGTTATGTCTGTACAGGCCTAAGGAGTTCATGTTACTTTTTTTTTTTTCAATTAACTAATGAGGAAAGCTGGCCCCTGAAAAAAATTGAGCTAAATAACCAATATTAATAATTTAAGTACTACTAAATTAGTCCAGCCTATTAATTTGTATTGAATAAACAGTGCTTTAATCAACAATAAAACTAATCAATTAACATTTAATTATTGAGCCTTCATGTTGACCCAGCACCTTATAAAAGCTAACGTGCATATAAACTAGTTAAAATATGGGGCTTTTGGAAAAAAAAATATAGGGCTTTTGTCTTTATGGGAACTAAAAGATAAGACAAACCAAATGGAGTACCAAGAATTATGCAATAAAGTAATAATTTCTATTATATTATATGTTGTCAGAGATCAGAGAAGAGAGTAATGAGTGGGAAATATCAAGAATGAAGTCCCTGACAGTTACATGCAAAAGAATGAAACTGGACCACTTTCTTACACCATATATAAAAATAAACTCAAAATGAATTAAAGACCTAAATATGAGACATGAAACCATAAAACTCCTAAAAGGAAACAGAGATAGTAATTTCTTTGACATTGGCCTTAGCAACATTTGTCTAGATACTTCTCCTGAGGCAATAGAAACAAAAGCATAAATAAACTCTTGAGATTACACCAAAATAAAAAGGAAGGCATCAACAAAACAGAAAGGCAACCTAATGAATAGAAGATATTTGTAATGACATAACCAATAAGGAGTTAACACACAGAATATAAAGAACTTACACGAATTACCACCAAAAATATAGTAATGATAATAATAATAATCCAATATAAAATTGGCAGAGGATCTGAATAGATATTTCTCCAAAGAAGACTTTCAGATGGCCAACAGATACATGGGAAGATGTTCAATATCACTTGTAGGGAAATCACAATGAGATATCACTTTAAACCTATTAGAATGGCTGGTATCAGAAAGACAATAAATAAAAAGGTTTGGCAGGGATGTGGAGAAAAAGGAACCCTCATGCATTGTTGCTGAGAATGTAAATAGGTGCAGCCACTGTAGAAAAAATGTATGAAGAGTCCTCGAAAAATTAAAAATAAAAATGTCAAATGATCTGGGCATCTACCTCAAGAAAATGAAAACACTACTTTGAAAAGACATATGCACCCCTGTATTTATCGTAGCCCTAATCACAAGAGCCAAAATATGGCAGCAACCTATGCATCCACCGATAAATGAATGGATAAAGACCTGGCATCTATACACAATGGAATGTTACTCAGCTAAAAGGAAGAATGAGATCTGCTTATTTGTAACAGCATGAATGGAACTAGGGGGTATTATACTAAGTGAAATAAATCAGTTAGAGGGAGACAAATACAGTTTTATCTCATGTAGATGTGGAACCTAAAAAACAAAACAAACAAAAAAGCAGAAACAGACCCATAAATACAGACAACAAATTCATTGTTGCCAGAGGGGAAGAGTAGGAGGTCTGGGAAAAATGGGTGAAGGGAATGGGAGGTATAGTATTCCACTTATGGAATGAAAAAGTTATGAGGATGAAAGGTACAACATAAAGAATACAGTGTACGGAATTGTAATAGCATTGTATGGTGACAGATGGTAGCTACACTTGTGGTAAGCGCAACATAACGCGTAGAGTTGTTGAATCACTGTGTTGTACGCCTGAAATTAATGTAATACTATGTGTCAACTAGTCAACTATACTTCAATTTTAAAACATGCAGTCCCTGAAGACTTCATTTTGCTTCAGGGGTACCTCTATGGAGTTTCAACACTTCAGTCTCCAAAATTATTAATGATTTTCATATTCAGAATTTGTTACGAAGAAGCACGTTTGTTTGTTATACATCAGACAGGTTATTCTGAATGGCCTTTGATTAGATATCTAGGTGTTAAAGGAACTACAATGAATAATAAATCTAAATTATTGCTGAGCTCAAAATGAACCAACAAAAACTCTAAGAGGCAGGAGTGGGGAAAACTATTTTGGAAAATCTCTAAGCCACAGGATACAGGATATCTGTAAGTAAACCATAAAGAGGTGTACTCAAAACCTGGATACTAGGAGCAAGCCATGGGAATTAAAACACAGAGTTATATTTGTGTGATACTGTGATGAAGGTTAAGGAGCAGATTAAGTGGCTCCTTGGGTTAGAATAACACAAAAGGCCAGACACCCAGAAGTTCTGAGCTCTTGATCACCAGAAATGTGCTTTTCCAGGATCTGAGTACTTCACTGGGAGAAATAGATGTCAAATTATGAAAGTAAAGCCGTCCAGTTCCAGGTACACTTATGTAATTGCTTCTGTTTTATTAGTGGTGTGGTGGTCCAAGGTCCTCATTTTTCACCAAAGTGAAATCATTAACCAATCTTCAGACAGGATTACAATTTGGCCTATAATACCTCTATTCTCTAAGTGAGTTTATATAATAATAGGATTATCTATTCCTTTAAAAATTGGAAGAACTTTCCTGTAAATATATATATATATATATATATATATATATATATATATATATATATATATATATATGAAGGTTTGAAGTTTTCTTTTTAAGTACATTTTAAACTAATGTTTAATATCTTTTTTAAATTTTTCTTTTGAATTTTAAGTAGGCTTCACACCCAATGTGGGGCTTTAACTCACAACCCTGAGATTAAGAGTGGTATATTCTACTGAATGAGCCAGCCAGGCATCCCTAATCTCTTATTATAGAACTATCCATGTATTTTGTTTCTTTTTGAGCCAGTTTTCCTCATTTAATTTCTTCCTAAGAATTTTCCAATTTCTAACTTTGTTAGTGTAGTTATTCATGGCATTTCATATTATCTTTTAAATTTCTGCTTGCTCTGTACCAATGACACCAATTTATTAGTGCCATTTATTTGTGCTCTCTCTTTTTTCTTAATTGTCCTTACCAGAGATTTGTTCACTTCATTAGCCTTTTCTAAGGACTAACATTTGATATTTTTATCCTTCCAATGTTTATTTTTTCCATTTTATTCAATTTCACTTTTCTTTTTTAAGAAAAATGTCTTCCTTATTTTCTTTGGACTTATGCTATATTCAATCATAAAAATAATTTTGAACAAATGAGAAAAAATTCTATCATACAAATTACCTTCTTTCATCATAATCCAATAAATTTAAAAATCAATATCAAAAAGATAACTTAAAGAAACATATACTTCAAAATGTAAGTTACATTTACAAAAGCCTCATGGTTGAAGTAGTAATATTAGATATTTTAATACCCTCAGAACTGAAAAAAACAATGACAATACCTCATTCATAAATAATTAGATGGTCCTAAAGAATATTTTAAGGCATATTATATTTATAAAGTTTTATTTCTTATATTAGAAAATAAGAAAGACTGGGATGCCTGGGTGGCTCAGTGGTTGAGTGTCTGCCTTTAGTTCAGAGCATGACCCCAAGGTCCCAGAATTGAGTGCCGCATTGGGATCCCTGCATGAAGCCTGCTTCTCCCTCTACCTATGTCTCTGCCTCTCTTTCTCCGTGTCTCTCATGAACAAATAAATAATTTTTTTATTTTTCTCAATTTTTGCTTAAATTCAATTTTCCAGCATATAGTACAATACCTAATGCTCATCCTATCAAGTGCCCTCCTTATTGCCCATCACCCAGTCATCCCATTCCCCGGTCCTCCTCCCCTTCCACAACCCTTATGATTGTCCTTCTCCGATTGACTTCTTATAATATGCTGAGTGAAATAAATAAAATCTAAAAGAAAAAAAGAAAAGAAACTTGAATTTCTATGTCTAAGACAAATTCTTTACCCATGAAAATGCCATTTCTACTTCTGTGTCAGTTTGCAAAGATGTTAAAATTGCGGGGGGGTGGGGGACTAAAATTTTGTTTGCTGTAATTGGTAAAGAGAAAAGGCATGTCCATATACCTTGAAATGAAAATAAAACTGTCCTTATTTATAATACATTTAACCATTATCAATATTTTATAACTTGTTTTATCGTCTCTCCAAATTTATTTTCTTGTACAATGATTCTAATAGGTAATTCCATAAAATAAGTTTCTATAGAGTAATAAGTTTGAAGAATACTGAACATTTGATGCATTGCTTGGAGATTCACTGCTTACTAAAGTCTCTTAGAAGGGCTTCACCAGGGACAGCCCTCATGGCTCAGGAAGCTGCCTTCAGCACAGGGTGTGATCCTGGAGACCAGGAAGCCTGCTTCTCCCTCCCTGCGTGAAGCCTGCTTCTCCCTCTGCCTGTGTCTCTGCCTCTCTCTCTCTCTCTCTCTCTCTCTCTCTCTCTCTCTCGGTGTGCCTCTCATGAATAAACAAATAAAATCTTAAGAAAAAAAGTGTTTCACTATAGAAATAAATTTTGTTTAATCAAACAATTCCCAAAAGTGTTTGATTATGGCCTCAATTTACCACATAATATTTAATAGTATCCCAAGGAACACTTTGGAGTCGCTTTTAGAGACTAGTTTTCTTAGTTCATTAAACTAGCAAACACATAGTTAGACTAACAAAGGACAGAAAATGATAGGAGTGGGTCAGTTTTTTTCTGGATAGATCAGAATCCAATCATCTACCCCAGATGGTCCCACATGCCTGTGGCACCAATCTCAGGCAGGTCTGAAAGAAGGGAAATGACCTTAAAATAGTAGTGCAAAGGAATTAAGGGGTCCTGAAATAGAAATAGAGTTCACAAACACAGATGTTATCTCTCTTATAACTCCTTTAAAGTAAATTTCTTTCTTTTGCACTCTCCTGATGCCAAGGCTCTCATCTCTTGTCTCAGAAGAGAGACCACTGATATCCCGGGATAGAAGCCCAAATATGCCACATGAAATATTAAAAACTGGGTAACTGTGTAAGGTAGGTAAAAAATGTGACAAAATGTCCATACACATTGATTAAAATTATTAAATCAAATGAATTATAAGTCCATGCTTTCTATGTAATAAACTTAAATTTTAAAAATGCATCTGAAAATCTAACAGAATCATATTTTCCCATTGCTGGAAAATGCTAGTCAAACATATAGTCTTAAAGGGTGGGAAAGGCCTGCATGATGAACAATTACAGCACTTTAAACCAGAAAAGTCAATGTATCAAGAAATACAGAGCAAGAAAACAGATAATGTAAAAATTCTGAAGTCTAGGTTTTCCTGTCCTTCAATTCCTCCAAAAACCATTAAAGACATCATACTATGATTTCTCCAAATTTACTGACATACTTTATTGCATTAGAGTAGGATAATATGCCTTCTTATTCTAGATTATTTATGGTGAATTCCAATGTTTTGCTTACTAGAGCATAAATGAAATGTGCTACTCAATTATTTGGTGATCCTTGGTGATAAATCTGGAAGCAAGTCCTGTGAGCACAGAGGGCAAAGATGAAAGAACCTAAAATTCATAGCCTTTAAAGTATGAAATATGACACCTGCTCAAATGATTAAAGAAGTTGAAAAGTGAGGAGAAAGCACAAATATAAATATTTCTTACATTATTTGAGAACTTACATGCAATTTATTAAATGCACAAGTCACAAAAGCAGTTAGAAAAAATACTGAAACCTCTGTAGAAGTCTAGAAAACTTGTGCCTTGTCAGTACAGAAGTGTCTGATGGCCAGGGAAGAATTTGGGGACCCAAAAGAGAAGCTCCTTTGACATGCAAGAAAGAATGTAAGAGTTCCCACAGAGTGGAGGAAGGGGAGTGATGATGGCCACCATGATGGCACATGCAGTGTAACCAAGCCCAGAACAGGAAACAATTCTTGGAAGCCTGAGGATTATACAAAGAGTTTCACTTGGAATTTCAATACAACTCTCAAGACTGTCTATGATGTGACGGGGTTCAAATCATCTGTGGATCTAGGAGAAGTAGCACATATAAAGCAGACAAAGGAAGCAAAGGCTTAGGGAAACTTCTTGAGCCTCTATTTATGGCTCTGAACTTGGCATGGACACACACATAATAAGTATTGTATTCAAACTCCAATGTTCTAACTCTCTTTCAAAAATTGAAAAATCTGAAACTATTTACACATGTGATTCCAGGGCTGGCTCCTGTGCTGTGCAGTATGCAAGATTCCAGCTTCTGGTTGGATTCTCCATGGACTTTGACATCATTAGGTTAATATTAGAGTTTAATGTTGCAAATTCTACGAACTGCATAGTTTCATTATTGTAGTGCTCTTCATATGTTGAAATCTTTGATACCTCCTTTTTTTGTTGTTCTTTTGCATTAGAATTTGCCTTTATGTGCCCTGATGCTATGTCTAAGTTTCCATAAACTGTTTTGTTGTGCAAGCTATGTTTACCATTTTATTTTAAGCCAAGTTCTGATTATTTTCTAGTATATTGTGATACATATTTTAACAATTCAGCTTTTAAGATATTACTTTATAATATAAATATATTACTATAATAAAATATATTCTGGAAACTTCATGGTTGCTACTCTGAAAACTCTGTAAACACATGCATACACACACATGTAAACACATCTATAACCTTTACCAAATAATTGCATTTAATGATTCTTAAGAACAGATAATATAGTATTATATTTTTGGAGCACCTCATGTAAGTGGATTGGTCATTCAAAATATTATTTATTTTACTGTAAGTAGGTAGATACAAAGAAAACAGAAGTCAAAAGAGAAAACAACATATTTTTATACAAACAAGAAAAACGTTGAGATCAGACACAGTCTTTATGTAAGCTTGGCAGTTTTAGCTTTGCTAAATATAATACATGAAAGTCATATTTCTGTTTGAGAAAAAACATGCATAGACAGTGAGCAAAAACCTTAAGAAGCAGAACTTTGGAGCCAGACAACACAAAGCCGGATTCCAATTCAGGACTTATCACATATGGACCTAGTGACTTCATGGTCATATCTATAAATTTGGGACCATAAAACCTAACCAGAAGGTTACTGAAAAGGATGACATAGAGATGTTTCTGATATAGCCGATTCTCAAACACTGACCAGTATTCCCCTCAAGCTACACTCTACTCATTCACACATATACACATACTATAGTTGTTTCACATTAGATTCATACTAGATGATTCATATTAGATCACAACTGACTCGCTTTGAAAAGTCAGGAAGTCCAAAATAAGAAAAAACTTTAAATTATAGACTACCAAGATGGTAATTATTTGACACTACACAAGATATAAACATGCTACAGCCTTTAATATATAGCCCTTAATATTTTTAGGCAAATATATAGCCTTTCATTTACTACACTAGTAACTCTCAGAAAACAGCTGAGAAGACAATAGCAAATTTTTGTTGGTGTTTTTAAGACCAACTACTATTTGCAATCTAGCTTCAATATTGGTGGTAATGTCTCAGTTCTTTCCAAGCTGGAACACAACAAACAAGGAACCAAGAGTTGCTTGTTAGTCACATTCCAAATTTCAGAATTCGTGAATAAGAGAGTTAGAAAAAGCACAGCATTCAATTTCTTCATAGTAGATGAGTCCAGATTTTGGAGAAATCTATGGAAATAAAGTTTAAACAGCCTTTTTCCATATTGTTCATTTAGATGTTCCCATGAGTGGAGATACTAGAATTTCAGGGGTTCATCTTGAAAACCCACACAGTGAATTGAAATAATAACCTCTTCCTATTACCCCAGATAAAAGTGGTTATCCCTACAAGAATATGTAGTCTTTTATTCAGCTATGTCATTAAATATTAATTATTGTCCTTATTACTTCAGATCAATTTAACATTCTTTTAATTAAAGGTTAACCTTTTAATGTTTAATTTTCATATTTTAATGGAAGAGTTGGGATAGTATCATAATGCCTTTGACTTGCACATTACTCGTTTGCTTTATAATTTCGAGGAACAGACAACTTAGAAAAAATAATCCTCAATTGTTAGTATATACACCAAAAAGTTTGTCTAAACTCTTCTCATTTCTCTGTGGCCAATTTTTAAACAAATTTTAACTTTTTTTTTTAAAGCACTTATTGAACAATGGCTAGACCCCACTCACTGACAGGGGCACAGCATGCATAAAGGGATTCTCAGTCTTCCCTCTTCTCTCAGTGAATGACATCTGTAGATGAACCATTGTCACAGACCTCCCTTCTTCCCAGGTACTAAATTACTTCTTTTACTGGAGGATAGATATCTGGGGAGAAATGTTAGAACTTTAATGGGTATTGTTGAGGGTTCAATGAGTCTAATTAGCTTAGTCAACTAATTAAAGGAATACATAAGACCAAGATGGCATAGCTCATGTAAGTGTGTTAGCTTGGCTATAAATTAGCTATCCCATTAATGCAGGCAACCAGTCTTGAGTTGTATAAAAGAGGGGGTACGGATGGTTACAAAACTGTATGCAGCCCACAGCTATTTTTAGGAAAACAAGTCAATTTCTCTAGTAATGATTTTGTCATAGATACAGTCTGAGACTCTTTCTGTCAGAGACTATCAGAGCAGAAGTTGCTGTAGAACTCGTCCCTTCATTAGATGAGCACTTAAGGCCCAGAGAGGTGATATAGTTCATCCAGCTCTGAGAGCATATATGTATGAAAGTTGTATGTAAAACAAAGATCAAAAAGATTTTTAAAATAGGGCAAAAGTGGATCCGATGACTTAAATACAAACAAAAGACCTCAAATAGATGCTCATACTAAAATGGTTAAGTTTTACTACATCTGAATAGAAATATGTACCATGGAAAAAATACAGATTTCAGTATCACAGGGACTTCACTTCTTGTGGCTGAAAATACCTCCTGTCAGCAACCCTTTGTTAAATTGAAAATGTGGTTTGATATTGATGGGTAGGGGGATTCAAAGACCAGAAGAATGGACTTCCAAGGACCATGACATATATTCAAAACAATTTTGACCTTCCAAATTCTCTAGGCATTATATAGTCAATATCCTTATATAAAATAACTTCTCTGTCCTTCACATGTAAGAAGGTTGGCATCTGTAACACCATTATTGCCACAGAGCTGCACTCTCCTTTCTACATATAACAATCTGTTCCATTCCCTTGCTCTGCCCAGGTACAGAAGAGAACATATGGGTTTTATGATTGATACAATGAAATTTACTAAATCTAAGGAGAATTCACATGTTTCTTGCTATAGTCTACTTGATAAATGTCATTAGAAACTCAATTTTAAAACTCATAATAAGCCTTTATAGAAGATTAATGTCTTATGAAACACAATCCTGTGGTAAGGATATGCCTGTCCTTAAAAAGAAAAGGATCATAAGAAAGGAATTATAAATTAAAAGAAAATAAGAGATTCAGTCAAAATCTCAATGGCTATGAAGTGGTGCATTAACTACAATTTAGCAAGGGAAGGAAAAAAACCACAACTATTGAGCTTTTTCCACACAGAAACCATTTTATAAAACATTAAATTCCATTTCCTTTAGAAAATACTTCTTTTAAAAAAAAGATTTTATTTATTTACTCATGAGAAACAGAGAGACAGAGAGGCAGAGACACAGGCGGAGGGAGAAGCAGGCTCCATGCAGGGAGCCCAACATGGGACTCGATCCTAGGTCTCCAGGATCAGGCCCTGGGCTGAAGGTGGCACTAAACCTCTGAGCCACCCGGCCTGCCCTAGAAAATACTTCTTTATATAAATGACTAAAAACCAATCCCTGCACTTCTCATAACTCATACAATAAAAAGCAGACCTGGATGAGCCCTTTACAGTTTTTACCCAAAGACTCAACAACTAAGGCACAATTTTGATAGTAGTGATGGGTGACAAATTAACCTTGCTGCCCAAAGCCCAGTATTCCTAATGTTTCTGAAGTGAGTCTTGGGATACCCAAGCTACAGTCACCAGTTACCAGCTCACATTCACCAGTCACCAAGCCATAGTTAACAGTTCACAGTCACCTATAACCAAGCCACAGTTAACAGTCACCGGTTGATATTCACTAGTCACCAACCCATAGTCATCAGTTCATAGTCCCCTAAAACCAGGCCAAACCATAGTCATCAGTAACTATGTCACAATCACCAGCCACTAAGACATAGACACCAGTTCACAGTCACCAATCACCAAACTATGTCGATTATAACCAAACCACAGTCACCGGTTATCTCATCATGATCACCAGTCACCAAGTCTCAGTCCCCTATAGCGAAACTACAGTCACCAATCACCAAGTCATTCTAAACTAAGGCCATAGTCATCAGTTACCAGAGCAATTCATAGTCACCACCCACCAGGTCATATCTGTCATCAATTCATAGTCACCACCCACCAGGTCATATCCACCAGTAACCAAGCCATACCTACTTGTTTCCAAGCCAGTCACTAGTCACCAAGTCAATTACCAATCTAAGTTTTCTCAGTTTGATTGACTTGACAAGACACTGGCAAGCTTTTTCATAAAGAGCTAGACAATAAAAATTTTAGTTTCCTAACATCCACAGCCTCCTTGCTAGACCACACTACTAAGGTCCCAACATGATTCACAAATAATTCCCTTAATATCAAAGCAATAACTTACATACTATGAAAGGAATCTACCATTCTAATTAACTCCAGTGTTCTTGTCATTAAGATACCAGGTTACAAGGGTCATGATCCTTGCAAAGGGCATAACAAGTTCCCTGAGGCAAAAATAGTACCCTAGTTTTGGAGTCCACAGGACCAAAACTGAGATGTCCAATGTATGGAAAGCAGTATCATCTTCAAACCTAAAGATCATTCAGCTCCACATACTTCCGGTCCCCCCTGAGTATGCATGGTAACCTGATAAGCAGATTTGTCCTTCTAGCAAGCCTTATTTGACCTCACAAAATATTGTTTAAAATTTTTGAAAAAATTTTTGAGTATACTTGACATGCAATGCTACATTAGTTTCAGGTGCATAACATAGTGACTCACATCTCTATATATGATGATATGCTTACCACAAGTGTAGCTACCTTCTGTCACCATACAACACTATTACAGTATCATGGACTATATTCCCTAGGCTGTACCTTTATTCCTATGATTTATTCATTCCATAATTGGAAGCCTTTACCTCCTACTCCCCTTCACTCATTTTGCCCATCCCCTCACCATGCTGCCCTTTCAACCATCAGTTTGTTCTCTGTATTTATCAGACTGATTCCACTTTGTTTATTCCTTTGCTTTGTTTTTTTAGATTCCACACATGAGTGAAATCAGATGTCTTTCTCAGTATGACTTATTTCATTTAGTATAATACCTTCTAGGTCCATCCATGTTGTTGCAAATGGCAAGACTTTATCCTTTTTTATTACTGCATAATATCCAGTGTGTGCATATGGGTGTGTACTACATCTTCTTTATCCATTCATCTATTGATGAACTCTTAAGTTCCTTCCATATCTTGGCTATTGTAAATAATGATGCAATAAACATAAGGGTGCACATATCCCTTCAAATTAGAGGTTTCATCCTCTTTTCCCCCTTTTTTAGAGAGTGGGGGGGGGGCAGCAGGAGAAGGAGAGAGAATCTTAAGCAGATTCCATGAAGGATCTCAGAATCCTCAGATCATGACCTGAACCGAATCCAGAATCCAACATTTAACCAATTGAGCCATCCAGACAGCTCCGTGTTTTCATATTGTTTGGGTAAACATCCAGAGGTGCAATTACTTGATCATAGGGTAGTTCTATTTTTAGTTTTTTTGAGGACTATTTTCTACAGTAACTGCACTTATTTACATTCCCACCAAGAGTGCACAAGAGTTCCTTTTTCTCCACATCCCTGCTAACATTTGCTAGTTCTTGTTTTTTTTTTTAAGTTTATTTATTTATTTATTTATTTATTTATTTGTTTATTTATCTTTTTGATTCTAGCTATTCTGACAGGTATAAGGTGCTATCTCATTGTGGTTTTGACATGCATTTCCCTGATGATTAGTGACACTGAGCATCTTTCCATGTGTCTGTTGGCCACTTCTTTGGAAAAATGTCTATTCAGGTCCTCTGGCTATTTATTTCTTTTCAAAAAAGTATTTTATTTATTTTTTTATGAGAGACACACAGAAAGAGGCAGAGACATAGGCAGAGGGAGAAACAGAGGGAGGAGCAGGCTCCCCGGGGAAGGCTCAGTATAGGACTTGATCTTCAGCCTGAGCTGAAGATCTCAACCACTGAACCAACCAGACATCCCCCTCTGGCCACTTCTAAATTGGATTATTTAGGGGATTTGGGGTGGGGGGGTTATGGGCTTTTCTGCGTGTTGAGTTGTATAAGTTCTTTATTTATTCTGGATATTAACTCCTTATTAAATATATCACTTGCGAATATCTTCTCCCATTAAGTAGGTTATCTTTTTCTTTTGTTGATGGTTTCCTTCACTGTGCAAAGGCTTTTTCTTTTTGTGTAATCTTAATACATTATTTTTGCTTTTGTTTTCCTTGCCTGAGAAGGCATATCTGGAAAAATGTTGCTAAGGGCAATATCAAAGAAATTACTTCTTGTGTTCTTTTTCTAGGATTTTTATGATTTCAGGTCTCACATTTAGGTCTGTAACTCATTTTGAGTTTACTTTTGTGTATGGTGTAAGAAAGTGGTCCAGTTTCATTCTTTTCCATGTAGCTGTCCAGTTTTCCCAGTTTTTCTGTTGGAAAGACTGTCTTTCCTCTGAAACAGACTACTTGACCATATAGACATGGATTTATTTCTGCACTCTCTATTCTGTTCTTTTGATCTATGTGTCTGTTTTAGGCCAGTGCCATACTGTTTTGATTACTATACCTTTGTAGTATGTCTTAAAATGTAGAATTGTGATACTTGCAGGTTTGTTTTTCTTTCTCAAGATTGCTTCAGCCTTTTGTGGCTTTACAATTTTAGTATTATCTATTCTAGATTTAGAAAAATGCTGCCAATATTTTGATAGGGATTGAAGTTATAGATTGCTTTGGGTAGTATGTACATTTTAACAATATTGATCCTTCTAATCCATGAGCGTGGAATATTTTTCCATTTGTTTGTTTAGTCTTCAATTCCTTTTATTAATATTTCATAGTTTTCAAAGCACAGATATTTCACCTCCCTGGTTAAGTTTATTCCTAGGTATTTTATTCTTTTTGGTGCAATAGTAAATGGAGTTTTTTTTCTTAGTTTCTCTCTTTTCTACTTCTTTATAAGTGTATGGAAATGCTTCTGATTTATGGGTATTAATTTTTATCCTGCAACTTTACTGAATTCACTTATCAGTTCTAACAGCTTTTGAGGGGAATCTTTAGAGTTTTCTATATACAGAATTACATCATCTGCAAAAACTAACAGTTTAACTTCTTCCTTACCAATATGGATGCCTTTTATTTCTTATCTTTTTTTTTTTTTTTTTCCGTCTGACTGTCGTGGCTAGGACTTCCAGTTCTATGTTAAATAAAAGTGGTAAGAGCAGATATCCTTATCTTGTTCCTGTTCTTAAAGGAAAAGCTCTCAGTTTTTCACCATTGAGGATGCTGTTAATTGGGTCATATACGTCCTTTATTATGCTGTGGTATGTTCCCTCTAAACCCATTTTGTTGAGTGTTTTTATCATGAGTGGATATTGAATTTTGTCAAATGCTTTTTCCGCATCTATTGAGTTGATCATATGATTTTTATCCTTTGTTCTGCTGATTTGGTGTATCATGTATATTGATTTGTGAATATTGAACCATTCTGGTATCCACAGAATAAATCTCACTTGATTGTGGTGAATGATCCTTTAAATATACTGAATGTGATTTGCTAATTTTTTTTTTTTTTTGAGGAACTGTGCATCTGTATTCATCAGGAATTTTGGTCTGTAGGGGTGTGTGTGTACGTGTGTGTGTGTGTGTGTGTGGTTTGTGGTGTCTTTTTCTGGTTTTGGTACGATAGTAATGCTGGCCTCATAGAATGTATTGGGAAGCTTTCTTTCCTCTTCTGTATTTGGAATAGTTTGAGGAGAATAGGTATTAACTGTTCTTTAAATGTTTGGTAGAATTCATCTGTGAAGGCATCTGGTCTTGGACTTTTTTTTTTGGTAGTGTTTTGATCCCCAATTCAATTTTGTTACTAGTTATTGGTCTGTTTAGATTCTCTATATCTTCTTGATTCACTTTTAGAAGATTGTACATTTCTAGGAATTTATCCATTTCTTCTAAGTTGTCCAATTTGTTGGCATACAATTTCATAGTCTTCTTGTATAATCCTTTGTACTATCAGTTGTTACCTCTTCTTTCATTTCTGATTTTATTTCTTTTTTCTTGATGAGTCTGGCTAAGGGTCTATCAGTTTTGTTTATCTTTCCAAAGAACTGCTCTTGGTTTCACTGATCTTTTTTTTTTTTTAGTCTCTTTGTATTATTTCTGCTCTATCTTTAATATTTTCTTCCTTCTACTTACCCTGTCTTTGTTATTTTTCTAGTTCCTGTAAGTATAAGGTTAGATTTTTTTTATTTGAGCTTTTTCTTGTTTCTTGAAGTAGGCCTCTACTACCATATATTTCCCTCTTAGAACTGTTTTCTCACTGCTTTCCAGAACTTTTGGACTATTGTGCTTTCATTTTCATTTGTCTCTACGTGTTTTTTAATTCTTCTTTGATTTCTTCACTGACCCATTAGTTGTTTAGCAGCATGTTGTCTAGCCTCCACATGTTTGTATCTTTTCCAGTTTTTTTTTTCTTGTGATTTATTTCTTGTTTCATACCATTGTAGTCAGGAAAAAATGCAGAATATGATTTCAATCTCCTTAAACTTATTGCGACTTGTTTGATGGCCTAACATGTGATCAATTCAGGAGACTCATGTGCACTTGAAAAGAATGTATATTCTGTTATTTGCAGATGGAATGTTCTGTATTTATCAGTTATGCCCATTTGGTCTAATGTGTCATTCAAAGACACTATTTCCTTAATGTTATTCTGCCTGAATAATCTACCCATTGATTTAAGAAGGCTGTTAAAGTTCCCTATTATTATTGTATTACCACCAATTTCTTCCTATATACCCATCAATATCTGCCTCATGTATTTAGGTGCTCCAATGTTGGGTGCACAGATATTTACAATTATTTTACCTTCTTGTTGGATTGATCCCTGACACCACAATTTTTTTAACATGATGTAGTTTAGAACATTTAAAAGTTGGATAATTTCTCATAAAGGTTCAGATGCATAGCTTTTCTCAAAACATAAGCCTAAATAGCAAGGGAAAAAAGGCATAACAAAACATACAAAAAAAATGGCAGTGGCTAAGCCATGGGCATCAATTTCAATGGCAAATGACCTATCATATTTATGGATTTCCACTCTGGACCTCTCTGCCTTACTTACTACATTGCTTTCCTGCCCTTGGAAAGCATTTTACCTATAGACTCAACCAAAGAGAACATAAACCCCAGGAAAAGAGTGAAATTCGACTTAGAACATGTCCCTTTCCCCTGGTATAAAGGTAGATCACTGATTTAAAAATGCCCCTTCCCCATCGGGAGACACGGATCTACTTTTGCCAATTCTGACTCTTTAAGATCATCGTATACTGGGAAGTTCTGAACTACTAAGAAACAAAGCTTTAGTCTTCAAAGTTTCTTGCTGACTCTCAAAGTTTCTTATTGCTCTCTACAGAAGTTCTCCTGACCTGACTGCCTATTGATACCTTTAATATGAAGCTCATAGCTAACTCCATAGATAAGGCAACTGTGTCAGGCTTGTCTTCATGCTTGGGATGATCTCAACCTGCATCACAAGAAGACAAACCAAGATGCCTCACTGCCCCAGTGCCCTTACATCAAAGGTGTGAAGAATTAGGTGCTTATAAAATTGAACTGTGAAGCAGAGAGAAAACCCAAATCCCTTAAGACTGACAACATGTAAAAACATATAGAGAGAATTCAGTGTAAAATTCAGAATAGAAGAGACAACAATGGAGAACTGGGTGTCTTAGTCATCAGTTTGGACTGCTATAATAACAAATTAGTATAGATTGAGTGGCTTAAATATTCACTTCTCACAGTTCTGGAGAGTGGGAAGGCCAAGAGCAAGATGCAGCAGACCTAGTGTCTAATGAGAGCCTGCTTCTTGGTTTGAGGATAGCTGTCTTCTGGTTCTATTTTCACATGGCAGAGGGCAGTGAGAGAACAAGAAAGCTCTCTTATAAGGTCACTAGTCCCATTCATGAGGGCTCTACCATCATTACCTAAATATCTCCAAAGACCTCACTACTTAATATCATCACATCAGGGATTAGGATTTCAACATATGAATGGGGGAAGGGGAAAACACAAATATTCAGCCCATAGCAATGGGTGATGGATCTGGTCATTGTATCTGGTAATGACAAATGCCCTGATCACAGACTTTAAGGACAGAGGTTACAGTAAATGAGATCATTATCTCCAACTGACCCATAATAGAGATATTGTTGTCCCAGGACAGGGCCTAAGCACTGAGGAATCACACGGATAACACCTAAGGTGATGCCAAGTCAGGCTTCATGGACACCATGTTCTTCTGAGCCATAGGGCTAAACATTTAAACCTGGCTCCCTATAAAAGTCTTAAGATTCATAGAAATAGAAAAAAAATGATATTTTGATTGATTTTAATTCATCCATGGTATGGAGATATAAAACATTGTTTAAGGCAATGGAGAAAAAGAATTCTCTACTTTTGAATAATCCAGTTCTACTTTTATACTCTTTTGTTAACTGGTAACGTGATTTCTGATTTTAAATTTGCTATTCCATAAGTAAATTTTATTGGATTGTGTGATGGTTTTAATATATTTTAATAATTTTTTAAAGGCTAATCTATGAAAGAAAAGTCATGAGGCTCATTTGGTCACATTCTCAGGAATGAAACAGTCTTATCAAATAGAACTTGAGTATACCACCACCACCGCACCATCCCCAGCTTTTCCCAACTCACAAGTTACATTTCTACCTATATTTGTTAATTGTAGATATAGGTATACACTGCCATGTAATTTTGAGTATAATTAATTCTACCTTTTTATGAGTGAAATGTGTAAAACATTTTATGTTAAAACAGAGATTTGCCATACTTAGGATGAGTAAAATGTTAGTTTACATTAATCACTATGCCTGAATCCCTATTCCTCTTTCTCATCTTAGAAATAAGGATAATATAAAACTACTTGTAAGTAGTTGTGGATTTTTTGCTTAATCTTCTCTACCAGAAGAGAAGTAATTTGGGAAGTAAATTACTCTTTTCTTCCCTCTTCACACACAAACTTTTATCTCATAATTTTAACTTTATTTAGCAATAAGTTTAGTACATGCTAGGCATCAGCATGTACTAAAATAAAAATAAAAACTAGATATATAGGGCACCTGGGTGGTTCAGTGGTTGATCACCTGTCTTTGGCTAAGGTCATGATCCCAGGGTCCTGGGATCAAGTCCTGCACTGGGCTCCCCACAGGGAGCCTGATTCTCCATCTGTCTATGTCTCTGACTCTCTCTGAATATGTCATGAATAAATAAATAAAATCTTAAAAAAAAAAAAACCTAGGTATGTAAAGGTATGTAAAGAAAATAAAAACACCATATATTCCTCAAGAAATTCATAATCCAGTAAAAGAGATAGTTAAAATATTTTGTGCAATGATTTATTTATTTTCTCAATAATTAGTAACTGAATACCTTAAATATACCTCTTGTTGTGCTAAAGATGGGGTAAAAACACCATGGGGTAACACCAGGGTACTTATACTCTAGTTGGAGTGGGGGTTGATAGACAACAAATATATAGAAATAATATATAATTAAAATTGAGTAAAGTTTTTTTAAATTAAACAGGATGCTCTAAAGACAATATAGTGAAAGACTTACTCAAAGATGGACATCAAAATATTTGAAGAAGGGACAGAAAAAAATCAAAAGAACATCAGGAGAGCCAAGGGGATAGGGACTTTCAATGAAGAGAAGTCAATTCTGGCAAACAGCATTTTGTACAACTAGAGTCTTTTTTCACTTGTCTCTCTGGACTGGAGGTTGGGGAGCGTCATGGAAGATTTCTCAGAGGAGGTTATTTTTTAGTGGAATTTTAATGCATGTAGGAGTCTTGGCAAGGTGCAAAGAAAAGATACATAAAAGCGTGGAAATATGCACCATATGAAAGTCCTTTCCATTGAGCTGAGGCATATGTTCTGTAGTGAAGAGAGGCAATATTTGAAATAATGAATAAGAGGCCTTGAATGCCATGGAGAGGAATTTTAACTCTATATGGTAGACAATCAAGTAATTTCATTTTACATGGAAAAATATGTAACCAGATTTGTATTTTTAAAAGGTTACTCTGATTATGAAGGAGTAATAAAAGCGTGAGAATTTGGGCAGAAGAAAATAGGAGGACATTGTAACCATAACTTTGCAACAATGTGTAGAATGCCAAAAGTTGGAGTATCTGATCCACTAGAGTAATTCATATATAAATTTATGAAGTTCAAAATTGTAGTTGTGGCAGTTAAACCAGAAGGAAACAAAACACAATAGACTCAAAAATGGAATATGTCCAAGGACTTGATGGTAGATAATTCAGAAAGAGTTTTAAAAGGGTTAGAACAAAAATGGTTATAGGATTTATGATAGGACTCCATTTATCAGGGCCAGAAACCTGTTTTATTAAGATGAATAAATTGAATGGCAATATCAAAGAAATATTTACATATTCAAAAATGAAGCTCAAGAAAAATAAGTTTAGAGATTCCTATTTTTAGAACCACCCATTTAGCAAATTCAGTTGGAACCCTCAAAGTGCATGAAAGAAAGCAATATATAAGCCTTCCTAAGTAATAACTAAAGAGTCAGAAATACAAAAAATTAAATACCAGTTTATGGCTACAGCCTACATTTGAAGGCAAGAAAGACAAGACTACTGAGAAATTTACTGATACAACATACAAGGAAGAAGGAGAGCCAGAACACTAATGTGCCATGAAAAACATCTGGGTCATTTCAGAGTTGGTCAGTTGATTTCAGGATTTTAGGAAACTCCAGAGTCTGTTATATTCCCCTGGAGAGTGTTGCTTTTTGGGTTGCTTTTGTAGGTAGTCTACTTGGCTAAACTCAAGTTGCAAACTCTGTCTCTTAGTTAGCATCTCTAATCTTAGTTCAAATCTTTTGTCCTTAGCTGACATATTTGGAATATACTCATTGCATGAATATTTCAGATGTCATCCAGAGATATGAACAGAGTTCACACACAGAACATGAAAATCCTCCTTTCTGGCTCTCCACTTTCTAGGATTCCTTTGTCATTTTTCAGCAGCAGTGACTTCCTTATATTCTGTCTTCTAATTCTTCAGTTCAATCCCCTCAAATATCTCCAAAATTAGATGATGATTTCTAGGTTCCTCCTCACTTTTACAGTAACATGCTGAACACAGGTTAGTAAAAGTGGCCTAATTTAAACACCATTCTTAGAATTTCTGATTAATACAAAACATAATGGGGCTATTACCTCCCTTAGCCATGACAGACTATTTTATTTTATTTTTTTTTAATTAATTTTTATTGGTGTTCAATTTACCAACATACAGAAAAACACCCAGTGCTCATCCCGTCAAGTGTCCACCTCAGTGCCCGTCACCCATTCCCCTCCAACACCCGCCCTCCTCCCCCCTTCCACCACCCCTAGTTCGTTTCCCCGAGTTAGGAGTCTTTATGTTCTGTCTCCCTTCCTGATATTTCCCAACATGACAGACTATTTTAATTCATGCTACTCAAGATTGTATTCACATTTAAGTACCCATTAGTTCCTTTTAAACTTCAGATCAGTTAAAATCATACTTTTCTTTTTCATACTTTTCTAAATTAAGACTTGTCAGTTGAAAGAACATCAACATAGACTTCCCCTACATTGTATAAATGCAATTCATTTAGGACATGACCTAAAACAATCTTCACATAATTTCAATGTTTTTGTCATAAATTTATTTACTCATTCATATGTATTCTTTCAGCAAATATTTATTGAAATCCTCTCTGGCACTTGAGAACCAGAGGTGAACATCAAGGAAAAAATTACTCTTCTTATGGAAGTTATATCTGGATTTGGGGTGCTAAATTATAGATAGGTAAACAAGTGATAACATGAGATATGCATCTACAAAAAATACTAATTCAGAGGGATACATATACCCTGATATGTGGCATTATCTACAATAGACAAATTATGGAAACAGCTCAAGTGTCCAATGACTGAAGAATGGATAAAGATGTGGTATGCATATACAATGGAATATTAATCAACCATAAAAAAGAATGAGATCTTGCCATTTGCAACAAAATGGATGGAGCTAGAGAGTACTCTGCTAAGTGAAATAAGTCAGTCAGAGAAAGATAAATACCATATGATTTCACTTGTATGTGGAATTTAAGAAACAAAATAAATGAGCAAAGGGAACAATGAGAGGCAAAGCAAGGAACAGACTCTTAACTATAGAGAACACACTGATGGTTACCAGAGGGGAGGAGGCTGGAGGATAGATTAAATAGGTGATGAGGATTAAGAAGTACACTTGTTGTAATGAGCACTGGGTAATGTATGGAAGTGTTGGACCACTATATTGTACACCTAAAACTAATATTACACTGTATGTTAACTAATGAAGTTAAATAAAAATTTCAAAATTTCAAAAATTTCAAAAATAAAATTTCAAAAATATAATTCAAAAAAATTATAACCATGTAAGGTGATAGATGTTAATTAAACTTACTGTGGTTATAATTTTGCTACGATTAGGTGTTGCACATCTAAAAAATAAATAAATTAGTTAAATTTAAAAAACAAACAGGATTATATATGGTAATATAATAGTGATCAAGGATGTATCATTTGTATTGGGAGTCTGAAATGTTTTATTAACAAGGATCCTACTAAACCAATCGAAATCTAAGTGTTGTGTTTATCATCATTTTTTCCTTTCTCTCAACCATCTGCAAATAACTCTTAATCTTTTTCTAATTATTTCTTAGAAATGTTGAAAAGTTCAAGAGTAGAAAAAAGCCATGTCAATTTGGTAAATTCCTTCCCTCTGCCAGAGGGAAGTATAACATGCACACAGTTCACCCTAAAATAAAACAATATTCAGTAAGCATAATGAACAAAATTTATAATTACTTACCTCATTTCCAAGAAATGTACCATAGGTCTGGTTTTGATCCGATAAACAGCATATAAGAAAACCATTCCCCAGAGAGAACAGGGCACACCAAAGTAAAAATGTTTGGATTTACACGTTAGGTTAGTTATCTTTTTACGTCTTCTCTATGTCAGACTAAATAATCTCTATTCTTATGTCTTCTACTACCATAATATTTTAATCTTCTTAGTATGCCTCATGTCTAAATTTCTTAAATCTTTAGAATTATGGTGTCAAACTGGGCACAGAGCTTCAGTAACAGGTGTTTGCTAAGTGCTGGCTTTCCTTAGAGGATCATCATACTGTGCTTACATGCTGTTCTCAAGTCCACGAATCCCAAGTTTATATTCACTCATAAATGAAAGTAATGCAAGAATTTCTACTTCTTCTAGTAGGAAGGAAAATCAATGAAAATATTTCACAATTTCTTTGCTTCCCTAACAGACCGAAATAAAATGTTTGCCTCAACAATATTCATAAGAAGCACTGTCATTTTAGAAAATGCCTATGCAAACATAAGCACTCCTAGGCCAAGCCCATATGCCTACAGCTTTGGACATTTTCACATTAATTCTAGGGTACTGTATTAAGACTAATCTTATATATTAATCATTATGGCTCAGTCTTTACAATGGCTATAGGAGAAGAAGAAAACAACCCCCAATGAATCATTCTTTACTCACTAAAATAAAAATATTATTTTGGTATATATAAAATACTTGGGGGAAGCACTGAGAACAAAATCAGTCATGTCTTAGCTAAAAAATAAAGTTTGAGGAGGATAAGAATACAAAGATAATAATAAATAAAATATATCTATTTGCCTATTATCTCTAATCTGAGTCTAACAAAAAGGCAATGATCCAATTGAGAAAATAAACCTTTGTTTTAACAAGGCATGGTCATTGACTTATGAGTCATTAAGTTTGACCCTCCATAATGCAGTGTAGGCAGTCATTTAACAAAACCCCTTCCCCTTCTTCATAAGAATTTGACCTTTGGTTAGCTCTCTATTTTTGTTTCTCCAGGGACCAAATAAATATCACCTCTGTTACCAGCCAATATTGATTAGAGCAGAAATGATCCATGATTGGTAGACTTCATCTGGACTGGAAGGAACTACAAAGAAATTATCATTCCTGACGGGGACAACCCATGAAGACACATGATATGGGCTACCCTGAGTATAGTGACTCTTATGTCCATACACAGCTCTCTAACTGCCATTGGGAGAGAATGTCTATAGAAATAATACAAGATATTTTGGTTCGTGTGGAATACAAAACTTCTAAGGAAGGAAGGCTCTGGAACCTAGCCAATGTGAATCTCATCTCCTTCTATGTGAGCTATCACCTGGGAGAAAATAACTACTGGTTGGTTCCATGAATACTTCCTTTAGAAAATAAATATGTAACTCTGCTCTGTTAGCAAGATATGAGTCTTTTCCCACATCATTTTTATTAGATTGGTGCCAAATATTGCCCACAAACACAAACTGCTCCCACTTCAATACCTTTGGTACATGCCATGAAAGTGGCATTCAACTTTCAAGGGGATTTATGTAAATCTAATAGGAGTCAGAATCCAAGATTGTAGGAAGCCTTATGAATTGCCAAGTGATTATCAACCAAAAGGATAATCACTAGAAGAGTCATTTCCTTCTTATAGTTGCACCCTATTCTCCATCCATCCCTTTGCATGAAGCAGTTTCCAAGGGGTCTAAAAAAATTACCATAGTGCAGTGACTTGCCCCACCACCATCACTACCAACACCAATACTTTATAGATGAGGTGAGCCAGAGAAGAGACTAGCCAGTGTGGCTTGGGCCATGAAACAGTTTAGGAAAAAAGGAGATGAAACTACTCTGCATCTTCAATAAATGTTGTCCTATACTTAGCATTTAACAACAACAACAACAACAAAATCACAAGAAAATTGTACAAATGCTAAGTAATCCAAATATTACCTTAAGTATGCATGGATAGCCAAGGTATAAAGGTAAAGTTCTGAGAACTTAGAGACCTATGTGTTTCTGCCATTAATGCCTAATCCATGAATTCCCTTCTAATATAAACATAACAGGGAAATCAAAACTATATATATACATATATATATACAGAAATGGGGTCCTTTCAAAAACTCTCTAAAGAGGAAGGAAAATATAAAGCTTACAATTTAAAACAAATCCTCTTTATGTTTACCTAGATCAGTTTGTTCCCAGAAGGTATGGATCCCACTTCCACTACATTTAAGTCTGGGCTGATATCTATGAAATTCAGTGGGATTTGGTCTAAATAGTCTTAGGATCCCTCCCAGTATCTCAAAGTCCATGGTGTTTTAACTCATTTGAATTGTTGCCCACAAATAGAACCTTGAGAAATAAAGAACCCCTTAGTAAATTCATCCTCCTCCTTAGAAAAACAAATCAGAGATCATGTCATAGTTTAGTCATTGTTTTTCTTTTTATCTTTAAAATGCCTTTTTTATTGTAGCTGTGTCTTCTCCAAGCTCATTTTTCCTGATCATTGATTTTTTTAAAGAAGTTGCTGAAATCTCTTATCCCACAACTTAATTATGCTTCTGTAAGCAATATAAGTAGGTTAGAAATTCCCTTTCCCTCCATTTAACTTAATCAAAAGTTACTTCTTCAATAAAGATCCCCAGTGCTATGGCGAGTGGCTTTATGAATCAGAGAAGAGTTGAGAAGAATCCAAGCACTTCTTGGATACAATCAGCAAGGGGCATTGTCAATAAGTGTCAGGCTAATAGAATTGCTTTAAATCTTGGATAAATTAAAGTAAAGCCACATAATTTCAGTTACTACAAATGATTCCCTACTGGGATGAAATTTTTTGTAGACAAGATCTGAGATCAATGACAACCGGCTACTTTAAATACAATTGCATTCCTTTCTCCTTTCTCATTAACTGTTCCTATAAATGCCTTCTCAGCAATGAGATAAATTAGTTTCTACGAGACACTAATTCCACATGGAAGTGTTTATTTAAAATATAATTCCTTTTATTTATAATTTTTTAAACCCAGAAGAATGTTATATTCCTGAAAGGAACTATTACTTAATCTACTATGCTTAGAAGCAACTAACCAGCTTAATCAGGAAAAAAATAACCCCAAAATTTTTGGATTAAGATTACGTATTAGTATACAGCCACCAAGAAGAAAATGTCATTTTAACATTCAAGATAATATATAATTATCACACATTAGCATAAGGACTAAATTGTATATTGCAGTTATCTGCATATGATAGGATATTTGTATCAATGTGAGTTTGATGGGAAGGGGAAAGAGGAATGGAAATTTTGCCTGAAAAATATTAAAAATGATGAAAATATAATTTGTATTTAAAAAAAGAAACTTCAAAGTGAAACTGAATATGTTAAATAGAGAAACATAGCTCAAGGAATGAATTTGAATTACCTTTACATGAATGTTTGGTATCTAGCATATTCTAATAGTCTCCATAATTGGGATTGATGAAGAATGCTTTGCCTTATGAACAAGGTAGTTCGTTTGAGTTTATTATTCATTCTTGCTGCCCTAATATGAATTATCAAGTATAGTAGAAAGAGTATAGGCTTTGGGGCCAGATAAAAATGAGTTAAAGTCAAGTCATCAGCATTCGCCATGCATCAGAACATGGGCAATCCCTTAATTTCTCTGAGCTTTTGTCTTCTTTTAAAATTTAAGACTAAATCTCACCCAAAAAGTGTCAAGGCAGGATTAAATGTGATAGTATATTCGAACATCTATGAAGGGGCCAGTGTTAAATGCAAGGACAGCCACAACTGGATAGAAATCAACTAGAATAGAAATCAAATGTCTCACAGTTCTGGAAGCCAAAAGTCCAAAATTAAGGTGTCCGCAGGGCTGCATCTGTCATCTCTGCCCCCATTAGAGGCTCTTGGCCTTCCAACTTCTTTCTGGTGGCTTTGGGTATTCCTTGGCTTGTGGTTGCAACACTTTAATTTTCTGCCTTCTTGAAAACATGACCTTACACTCTATATCTTCTCTTCTTGTCTCTTCTGAGGACATTTGTGAATGGATTTAGGGCCCACCTGAATAATCCAGGATGATCTCATCTCAAGATCTATAATTTTATTTTATCTACAGCAGCCTTGGTTCAAACTAAAGTCACATTCACAAGTCCTGGAACATGGACATATCCTTTAGTGGGCCACCCTTTAACCTACTATGAGACCTAAACATAAAAATGCTCAATAAACATCAGATTTTTCTAAAAATATATATAATGCATAGATTTACAGAACATTTGAGCAAGAAAGGAAAGGATGAGCAAGACACTGATATTAAAATTAGTCCTCAGGTGATGAAAATCACCATTTTTCTAAGATTAAAATGTTTACATAATTTGTAAATTTTTCTTATATCCACCCATCCAAGCTCACTATTTTCCAGAATAGTTCTAGAAAGGAGCCATGCCCTCCCATTTACTATTACATCTCAAAGCACTAGCCCAATGCCTGGCAGTTAGTGGTAGCTCAATAAATATTAATTAAATACATAAATAAATGAAAAGAAATAAATGCCTCACAACTAGCTGGGTTAGATCCAGACTTATAAACTAGTTATTCTGATCACTGTTACTATCATCCAGAGACTGTTTTGTTGGTGCTACATTGTTTTTATCACAAACAAATTGAACTACACATTAGCATTGTAAGGAAGTACCCAGAGGAATTCATTCTGTGGTTTTACTTAGAATTAGTATGTGGCTAATCAGTGATTCAGGAAGCCTGATCACTGACAAAGCCTTATGGTTTTGATTAGTTAAATGAATAAATCAAAAGAATTCTTGCAAGATAATGGTAGTGTTCAAAATACACCATGAGCCATTAGAGGCAGGATTATTGCAGAAAGAAGACTACATGGTAGGATTTGAAAAGTATCCTACCAAAATGTATTATCTGCCTTCCAGAAGTTTCATTGGAACTTAGTCCTTTAAAGAAGACATTGCATCTTTTAAAAATTTTCTCTTAAAGTGCAAAGACTCCTTGGGAGTATTTTAAGTTATTTATTAGGGTATACAAATATATGAACACATACTATGTGTGGCATTGCACAAGATATTGTGAACTCTTTGCTGATAAACAGGACATGGACTTGTACTCAGGAAGTCTGTGGCCCAGTGGAAGAGACAAGATCTATACAACTAAATCTAATGCAAGGCATAAAGCATTATAATTTCAACTAAAATATCTACTATTAGAGGAACATGGGATAGGAAGCTATTAATTCTGATTGAAAAAAAAAGTGGTAGAATTTGAACTGAATTTCAAAAAATAGTTTGGGTATTGATAAGGAAAAATGGAGGAAAGGCTGTTAAGGCTGAGTAAAGTAGGAGGAAGAGAATGTTATAACTCCTGAGAAAAAAGAGGACAGGGAGAAGTTGAACAGAGGAACAGGAAGGAAAGCACCCACAGTTTTCTAGGCATCCTTCTCTCAAGGATTTACCCTACTTTCAGCATTGCCTAGAACTTCAGAGAAATTCCAGAGGGTCCAGTGAGCATCATAATGCTGGATTGGAGAGTGGAGGTCTCTGCAAGATAATCAGAAATAGAATGTGTCGAAGACAGTGCTTGGGGAAGATTAAGTCAAAGCTGAATATTGTGATTGGGAAGGCAATCCTCTAAACTCATTTCCATTGCTTCCTAGATTTCTAAATTGATCTTAGAAGCCACCCACAATATAGGGCCTGGCAGATACACTCTCTACTGAGTGGCTTCTCCTTGGCCAAATAGCTCAAAACCCGACCTAGCCTTTTCTTTCTGTTCTCATGACTGCCTCATCTCTTGAAAGATGTTCCTCCAAGCAATGTCCCCCCCCACCCCACCTTTTTTTCTTTCTCATTTCTTGCTCCTCTTCATGCCACCCTCAATACATTTCTTCCTTATTTTCCTTAATACTCTTGGGCTGAGTTGATTTATCTGCAGCCGGTCCTAGAGGTAGGAAGACAGTGCTATTAAAAGTCCTTAAAAAAAGACCAAGTTAGTCCTCCCAAATATTTACATAGGAAAAACGGTGTATTTAACGGACTTGGTGAGGAAAAAAATTATGTTTGCTTAACTGAGGAAATTGCTTCTTCAGTGCAATGCATTTCCATGGCCTAATAAAGGATTAACAGCACACCTACTGTGGAAGTATCTTTTAAAAGCTCCAACCTATGCCTGTAAACTCTAAATTGCTGTTTTCAAGAGTCTACTTCCTGCTGAGCTACTTTTGTTCTTTTCATGAAGCTTCCCTGATCTATTATGAATGCTGCATTCTTCCAATTTTCCTGTGCATACAGTCATTTCCAAGGATGACTTCATACATTTTATACAGGGCTTTTAAAACCATTTGTGAAGGAAAAGTGAATGTTTAACAGTAAAATGGATTTCTGAAGGTCTCTGATAATGGGAATGATCTCTTGATTAGACATTTCCTTTCTATTAGGTATATTTTTTTTAAGCCTATCTTTTCCCATTGTTGCTGTTCAAGCTCAAAGATGGAAATTAGTGATTTCCTGAAGATTCATGTTACCCCTGGTTAAATACATGATAATTTAGAGCTAGGCACATTTTGGGTCATGGTCATTTGGGACATTTTTTGAGCAATGTAGGACATTGGTATAACAATGAGTTTATTTTTTCCAATTCATAAAAACTTGAAAGTTATATATGAAAGAATGCCATTTTCCTACCCTATTGAAACCTTATGTTTTCTTTTACTTTGGAAGAGTTTTAGGGAATCAAAAAAGCTCCTTCATCTTCACTTTTATAGTCTCTTTTCCCTAACAATTTTCTTTCATTAATAACATTAGAATAATCTTTACCCTAGGACACCTGGGTGGTTCAGTCGGTTAAGTGTTTGCCTTCAGCTCAGGTCATGATGCCAGAGTCCTGGGATTGAGCCCTGTGTTGGGCTCCCTGCTCAATGAGGAGCCTGTTTTCCCTCTCCCTCTGCTTGTGCTCTCTCTGTCAAATAAATAAAATCTTTAAAAAAATGATTTTTACTATTTTTGTTTAAAAATATAGAATAGCTTTTTTTTTAAGATTTTATTTATTTGCTCATGAGAGACACAGAGAGAGAGAGAGAGAGAGAGAGAGAGAGAGAAGCAGAGACACAGGCAGAGGGAGAAGCAAGCTCCATGCAGGGAGCCCAATATGGGACTCGACCCTGGGATTTCAGGATCACGCCCTTGGCCGAAGGCAGGCACTAAACCGCTGAGCCACCCAGGCATCCCATTTTTTTTTTCTTTTAGTATAGTTGACACATGCTACATTAGTCTCAGGTGGACAACTGAGTGATTAAACTCTGCATGTTATGCTATCCTTACCACAAGGGTAGCTACAATACCATTGACTATATTCCTATGCTATGCCTTTTATCTCTGTGACTTATTCATTCCATAACTAAAAACTTGAACCTCCCACTCCCCTTCACCCATTTTGTCCATCTCCTGCCCCCTCCTCTCCAGCAACCATTACTTTGTTCTCTGTATTTATGGAAGAATAGCTTTTTATTTTATTTTGTTTCAAAGGTGTAGTAGCTACTAGAACTGCCCCTGCCATTATAGTTTATATTACAATTTAATATAAGGGGGGAAGGAAAAGTTAAGCTTTTCCTGGAAAGGAGAATTGAAACAACAATGCCTGCTTACATGAAGTTTGTAAAAGATGATATAGAAAAAATCATTTTTCTTTTCTTTATATCTCAATCTGAATTTCATTCTTAAAAATAAAATCCCCAAATGATTAGCAAATGGAAACTTTCTTTCCAGCTATAAGGCTTGAGCTAAGCTTATCCAAATTAATGCCCTTCTAAGGTAATTTTAAAAGTAGTAGCCACCTCACTGATCTTTTGTGATCTGTATCACTTCACAAATCCAGTCACCTGCTCCAATGATGAATCTATAATCCTGGCTAGAATCAGCCAAAGGTAATTCAGAAATCTATATGGAATAGCCATTTTTGCCTCTGTGTGAGATAACAATTGAGGCCTCTGAATTTTTATTTCTCCTAAATTAAAAAAGTAAAGATGAAAGCACTACAAGATAATAACAAAGGCAATGAAGCAGTCAGGTAATGGCCCGGGCCAAATTTAGGGTAAACATTTATTCATTGCTACTCCCACAGAAAATGTGCCTGGTGCCTGAACTCCCTGAGCCATGTGGGTCTGGCCATCTGAACAAACCTCTTCAGTCATAAGGTCAGTACTTAACCTGATTACACCTTTAGGTTAATTTCTTTTTAATACGGTTATAGGACAGGCTTTTGGAAAAATAAGGCCATTTGTTGGCCACTGAGTACAGAAGATGTGCATTGGCACAGTTAGGAGACAATACATGGGTGTTCTGAGACTGGTTTTGCCACATATTAAGTCTGTGACCTTGGGAAAGACAATTTAAAAAGTCACATGCTAGAGTTAATTTGTGGTGTTCTATGCATTGCTAAAGATCCCAACTACTGAATGCATGTAAGTTATATAACTATTCAGTATACCCAAAATAATAATGTTCATAGTCATTGTCAGCATTAAACAGAGAAGAATAGATGAAAAGATGACTGGTAAAATACTCAAGAGCATATATGATTTGGTATGGTCCTCATTTTGACCATTAACAATAAGCATTTTACATGAAAATCCATTTTTATCCACCTTAGTAATGTAAATAGTATGGTCCTAAAAAGTAAAATACACATTTTAGGACCATACTATTAGGAATTTCTGAAAGAAAATCATTCTCTACCACATCACAAATGCCTTCCTACTACTCAAGCTATTATATTAAAATGAACATGTGTGGAATAGACGTACATGTGCCAGGCCCTTGTAGTGGGACTACCTCTGAGTAGAGTAGAAAGAATATATTTCCGACACCTATGACTTCGAGCTTGGCCATGTTTTCTGCTTTGGAAATAACATGCTATACCATGTAATAGTCCCTCCACCTGTACATGAGATTACTTGTTCCTCCATGCCTTACCAACATGACTTAACATATTCATTAATTTTAACAAATCTGGAAAAAAAAAATTTTAACAAATCTGGTAAACAGAAAATCATGTTACTTTAACTTGCTTTGATTTTCATATACATATTGAACATTTGTATTTATGCTTCCATAAATACCTTTTTCATATCATCTCCCCTACATTTTATCAGATGCAACCTTTTTGTTTCTGTCTACAGTACATTTCAAAATTAAATTTTAAGTACTCTTTACTACAACAACTCAACTGTTCAATTTATCCCACTAAAAACTATATTCTCAAAAATATAAAGATACACGCACAAATTGCTCAAAATAGTATAATTTAAAATAATTAAAAAGGTCTTTGGGGGAGGTGTAAGGAGAGGAAGTCCTAAGTTTTCTTGTTTTTTCTTATTACAATGATAAGTGATATTCTTTCACAAGTTTTTAAACTTCAAAATTTAGACTATCAAAAGAAGAAAACTAAAACAACACAAAGAGAAAAAAAAAACACTACTAGCAATTCCACTGATGAATAGCCATTCTATTATACCCATATGAATATCAGTATATATTTTTATACTGTATCATTTTGCAACCTACACATTTCATTTAATAATATATGATGATAATTTTTCTGACGTTAAATACTCTTCTACAACATCATTTTTATTTTTCTTTTAGTTTTTATGTATTTATTCATGAGAGACACAGAGAGAGGCAGAGACATAGGCAGAGGGAGAAGGAGGCTCTTTGCAGGAGCCAGATGCGGGGCTCCATCCTCGATTGTAGGATCACAACCTGAGCCGAAGGCAGCCACCCAACCACTGAGCCACTTACTTGTCCCAACAGGGTGATTTTGGATGTTTTATTTACTACAGGAAAAAATTTAAGGGCAAAAAACGAAATTAATACAAACTTACTAGGACTGCCATTCAAATTATCCTAAAAAAAAAGAGCCTTCCCAAATCGGGGAAACAATGTTATTAATAAATAAATTTTAAAAACATGTTTGAATTAATATACTGGTTGTGGCCCAATTTATAACCTACTAAAATTCTGCTTTTATGACTTCACTTACATTTATATAATAGGTTAAACCAAAGGAAATTGTCATTATTTGACAATTATAGACCTATGAAATTAAAATATATTGCTGGCTCTTATATGTAATATAATAATCTATTTCTTTTTCTGAGAATAAAAGTCAATTGTTAAATATGTATAGGTGATGGCTAGTTATCCCTGCTTTTATGATATGTTTTGGGTATGATTTATAGGTTTATATGTTACTAAAACCTGAATAAAAAATATTTCAAACTCTAATATTGTTTATGAGAAAATATGTTCCACAGCATTATTGATTTCTTGGAACACATGCCAACAAAATGGTCATTTCTAGAAGTTAAAGAAAAGGAAATGATCAAAACTGAGCCATTTTTCTCATTTGGTAAAAGTATATAAAATTTAAGAATTATAGGACAAAGAAAGGATATTGAGAATACTTTGTCTAATGTAGCTGAGTAGAAACGTTATATTTACTGATATGACTACTATATTTCATCTATGAGCTTTTCTCATTGTATAGGAAAAACTAATTAACAGAACTAAAATATTTACCTTAACTGAGTATTCTGTGCTCCTTTCACCAGAATTCTGAAAAAGGCAAACAAGCTTTCCCTTTTGGCCTCCTATTGATAGAAAGGCATATTTAACTGCTGTCTTCAGAACATTCTTTTATAAATATGAATGATTTAAATATATATATTCTTTATTTGAACACTACATTTATAAAAATAGAGACAGCTCCTTGGGTTTTAATTAAAAGAGATGGATGCTGAAAAGAGAATCACAAGTAATAACCCTTATATTCTCAAAGCAGCACCATCCTAGAGTGGTAGGAATTCTTGATTTCCCCACCAGAGCTCATTGGGGCAAAAATGACCAATTTTCTATAGAGATGGAGCAGAAACACAGCTGCTATGTCCATGCTATTCCTGAGACCAAAGCCTCAGTATCACTTCTTGCTGAAATCAGAGTATACCACACTTAACAGAGTGACCAACCTATTTGATCCAGGTTTCTTCTGTATACTTCTTGGTGGTTAGACTTCCATTACAAGGTCCGTCTCAATTTTCCCAGGCCAAAGTAGATCCTCAAGTTGGCAGAGATGTCACATCTTGTCAGTGTTCTGTTTAGTCAAACTTAGTGTGGGCTCCAGTTATTATACCACAATTCCATAATACATGGGATTTAGAACTTAATATCAGAGGACTAACTGAAAATCTCATATCATCAATGTATCAGTTTTCTCTTCACGTGGAGAGGTGCTCACACTGTAGGAGGCATATGTGAGCCAAATCCAAAAGGGAAAACAAATGATAAAGTCTTCCATCTCACACTGTAGCCCATGGTACACACTCTTTGAAATTTAGTGATAGTAAATCTAGAAAGGTCCATAAAAATTAAATTATAATTTTGGCTTTCTAGTTTCTGCCATTAAATGTACTTGAATTTGAGAGTTAAATTTCTATATTAAGCAAACCCCATATCCTAATGCAGATGCATCCCTGGGTCACAATTTAGCTGCCAGATTTGCAAGGTTGAATTGGATTCCAATGTATGCTGCTTCACAGAATATGAGTCTTATAGTGTTTTTAGCCTCTAGTCCTCCGCAAAACTCAACTCTGACTGAGAATCCTGCTCCTCTTATAAAGGATTCTTCTCAGGAGGATTTTTCTCTAAGATGGACTGGTAAAAGCTACTTCAGTCCCCAAGACTAGTTTTAACAAATTTGAATTTCAAAGGAGACACCCCAGACTCTCTCTTCATTTAAATTTGTGGGTAGAAATAGAAGTGTTACAATTCCTTTACTTAAAACCACATAGGATTATCCAAGCTCCACATGGAGAAGAATATGACTCTACCTAGATCTGGAATCTTCATTTGGACCATTTTACTCCCTGTATATAGAGCACCTGCTACATATAAATGTCATGTCATTCATTTTCTTCCTCATGGTGCTGTTAAAAGGTGTGAAGACAGGAGGAGTATGTCTGACTTCTAAAAGAGGAAACTGTACTAGCATTAATCTCCATTATTTCTTCTAATACAAATCTGTGTACAAAATTATTAAAATCACTCCTAAACATCCTCCTGCCCCACCCTATACCCAAAAGCCAAAAAAAGCCAACAAAATTTCCCCAAAATTATTCTATTTAATTTTAAAATAACCTATGTTAAACTGTTTTCACTACTTTGGGGGCTCATCTTAAGTGGCAATAACTCAAGCTAATGTTAGAGAAATGAGAAAATAAAGTTAGTAGAAGCATTTACAGTGTCTTCTAACAATGGACATGGTTTTGTTCTTTGTTTTAGTAATTGAGACTTAATAATTTAACCCATCATTGGATTGTCCATGATAATGACAATTTGAAAACCAATTCCCACGTGTATTATATTACTTGCCCAGCCTTATGGAATTCTTTAAAGAAAATAAAAAAGATACATGGAACTTTGTGCTACAATTATATATTCAGCTATTTAGGATTTTGGTTGTTAAAAGGTATCAGAAATAGAAACTTTTTTTGAAATGTATTTTTTACACTATTTTACTCATCAGTAATAATAACGATTCCTTAACACAGCCCATGGTCATAACCCAAATAACCTCCAGAAAAGCAAAGGGTTGGAAGGTCATATTGCTGCTAAACTAAAACTGTTCAACATATCAGTTTCCTATTTAAAAATCTCAAAGAATCTTGAAAAGAATTAATAAAACATAAAGCATAGAATTTTGAAGCTATAAAGAGTCTTACATTTTTCTCTTATGAGAAAAATGTAAAAGCACTTAGTAAACTGTAAAGTACCATACAAATCTATAAAATGTGTATTGCCCTCATCTGTGTAAAGCCTCTCATTTTACAAGTAACAGAATAGAGAGATTGAGAGATATAAAAGATTCTTCAAAAGCCTTTGCAGTGCTTTTCAAAAATCATTAGAACTATCAACACCCACCCCCAGGCAAATTCCCATTAAATTTAATCCACAATTACTGGTCTAGTATCAGCAGTTTTTCTAGTCATTCTCTTTTAACTCAACAGCTGCATATGTCACTAAACTAACCCAGAGAATATAAGACTGTGTATGTAATAGGCATTTTCCAAATTCCCCACAACTGCATATTTTCTCAAAAAGGAAATGAAAGACAATACTTACCTCATACTCTATTTTTCTTAATCTGGCTCACCAAACTCTTCTAGGGCCTATTATTTTTTTTTTTTTTGTAACTGATAGCATTTAATGTTGGATAGATCCAACATTAACCTCTCACCCTGCAAGCTATTAAGAAAAGCTGGTTAGAGACAAAAAAGATGCAGCAAATTGTACCTTTAGAGCTAAACAAAAGATGAATTTAAGTAGTAAATGAAATTGTTGCCCTACTCCCTAGAGCAATAGCTTTCAAATGAATTTTATTCATACATTTCTTTCTTTAAAAGAAGTCTTTCCATAAAGCTACGGAACATGAACACGCAAGGAGCTTCTCTGAAATATGAATGAGAAGTCCAGATAAGCCCTTACCAGTTAGGGTCCTTGAATACAGTGGAGCCCTAGAGGTTAAAACCCAAACTCTCTAAACTAGCATTTTTGATCCAGTCTAATCTAACTTCAACCCTGAGATTTAATAAACAAAAAGTGCTCTATGATTAGGATATGACAGCAAGATATTTCAGTCTCTCTACAAGCAAATTAGCATATTAGAAATGTACGAATGCAACTAGGTGGTAACACAGAGTGGTAGAAAGGAAATAATATTAGGGACAGAAGACATTGTTTCTAGTTTATTCTACCTAACTTAGAGTGAGTCTCTAAATTTCTGGACTTCGGTGATTCATCTGTCAAACTTAAGAATAGTATCATACGTTTATCAGGATGCTGGACCAAATCATTTCTTAGTGTTTCTTCATACCATAAGACACATGATTCCATTCAATAAATATGTTTTCAATGATTGTTTCATGCTAAGGCACATGAGATATAATGATAAGCAAGACAGGTAAAATCCTTACATTCAATGAGAACAAAGTCTTATGAAAGAGACATAATAACAATTAATACTTGGGGATTCGTTTGGGTTAGGATTACACATGCTAGTAACAATCTGAAGTAAGACTGCTACATGGACTAGGCCATTTTTTTAAATATATATTTTGGACTTACTTGGGAGAACTTCAATTTCCATATAGAATATTGGTCTTGGTGCTATTTTGGTCTTTGACCCAGAGAACAACGTCTGACTCAGAAGAACCAAGATCTATGGTCTTAGATATTTAAGTGTCACAAAGCCATCCTCACTGTGGGAATGGATCGATTTAGGTAACTGGAGTTGATTGTCCTATGAGGGAATAAGGATGCTAAGCAGTCAAAGCAATATATAATTCATAGGCAGCTAATAAAGAAAACCTGTCTAGAAGAAGTGATATCTAAACTGAAAACTAAAATATGAGAAGGAAGTAACCAAAGTAGGGTGGGGAGAAGGAGCAGTTGGGCAAGGATAAGAGCTCTCAGACCAGGCATGAGAATAGTTTCAGCAAAACCCAGAAGTGAGAAAAGAGGGAGCATTTGGTAGGGGATGAGGTTACAGAAGAAAGCAAAGACCAGATTATTCAGATCTCTGTGTACCTTGTTAAAGACATTAAAGATATAATGCTAGGCATGGAAATATTTTAAGCAGGGACAATATTCAATTCAATTTGTATTTTTAAAATATAATGCTGCATTTAGTGTAGAGAGTAGGAGTGAATAAACTTAAAAAAAATAACTAACGATATATAGTTTATAGACCTTACTATGTAAAGTCACACATATTAACTCATTCATTCTCATCAACTCTATGAGATAGTTCCTATTTTTATACATTTTTATAGATGAGCATACTGAGTGACCTGCCCAAGCCCCATACCAGTGAGTGGCCATATCTGAATTTGAACAATTTGGGAGTGAGGGAGTAGAAAAGTAGAAAATAATCAGTTTTAGTCATGCTGAGTTTAAGTGATTTATGGGACATTCCAGAAAGCATTTGAATATGTTGGTTTGAAGCTCTGGAAGGAGAATTACAATATTTGAAAGTAATTAAAATCATGGTAATGGACAATACAGTACCAGGAAAAAGAATCAACACCCCATTTTAGTTAAATAAAAAAAAATAGCATAAGTATTTTGTAGAGGTTAATGAAAATAACATAGTAACAATGTTAAGCAAATAAACCTTGAGCCCATGCATAAACAGAAAATAAAAGCAAAGACTTTGAAATAAGAGTTCAACCCAGAATGGCTTGAGCATAAGACCTTAGGCAGTATGCCCATATGTCCATGGAATCAGATCTAATGTCCATCCTCTGTGCAATAATTGGAGAGGACACAGAGAACTAAAAGTCATCACCAAGCTAATAAGAGAAACTGCAAGTTTATATCAAGTCCCAATACATCAGCACTACTGCACATAAATGATAGCTTAAGTTCATAATGTACAATTTTAACTTACTCACAACTAATGCATTTGGTCATTCCCAACTAATTGTTTTTCCGCCTCCCTGAAGTTCTAATTAAAGAAATTCTGGTATTTTGATAGGGAGACCATAGCAGACAAGATTTTCGTCCCCAGAGGGGAGAAATACAAATTAGCAGCACCCTTTACTGAATATTATTTATTGCTTCTATAATGTCCATTTTTACTTGTGTATTCTATACACTAGTTAGCACCATCCTGTGCACCGAATAAGTTTTCAATAATTGCTTAGTTACAGCAGAAGAACAGCTAGTAAGTGCTGCTGTGGATTTAGCCAGTCAGAATGCTAAGCATTTTACAGTCTCAATTTGCAAATACTGAACACTGTCAGCACAAAATGATAAAAAGGTAGTAAGCAAAAAGAGTCAAACTAATCAGCATATATCTGCCTTCCTTTTTTCATATTTTTTGTATCTGTAAAGTTGACCAGAGTTCTCTCTCCCCTCCCCAGAAAATGTCATTGTAAACCAAGGTTAGATAAGGAATTGAAAAAGTATTGTATGAAGAGAACATAAAAGGAAAGAAAACCTGGCTTTCCTATCTTTTCCACAACTCCTGCTGCACTTTGTCTCCTTGGGGCCCCAGCTATCAAATGAATTGATCCCTGACATTTTTGAACACAGGCGCTGCATGTCTGACACATGTATATAGAAGACGGTAGCTTCTACTGCCCACATATCAGCAGAGCAGAGGAAGGCAAATAGCATTCATTGGGTTCATCCTCTGTGTCCTTTCACTTACAGTATCTCAGGTGACCTTCCAATTAGTCCATTAATCAACACATCTTTGCAGAGAGTCATATGGCAGACACTCTGTACTAGGGATGCTGTGGTGAATAGGAGTACATGCTCCTTTTGATAATGATATGAGTTTTTCCTAGCTTGTAGGTGTGGGATTGAGAATTAGCCAAATGTTTGGCTCTTAAACCTCTCACTTTTTAGTATAATCACCTTTCCTCCTAGGCATTTTTACTCACTCTGGGTTACACAGCCACAAAGTGTCTATGTCCCTAAATAGGGGTTAAGAATTAAAGACAGAAATAGTAATAATAGCATAGTTCTTGTTTATGCTTTAAGAATCTTGTCACAAGAAAGTAGAATAATTAAAACGAGCCCTTTGTTGGTTGCCATGGTGCAAAGAGCAACAAATGGGCAAGGAGTTTTCCAAGATATCTGTAGTAGAGAAACTAGGAGTTAAAACAGAAGGCATGCCTCCTCTAAGCTCAGTATTGGACCTGGTGCTACCAAAGCATGAATAGAGATCCATGACTTATTTCTCTAAGTCTGCTGCACACTCCATAAGCCCAAAAAAGTATCTAATGTTAATTTAGGAATATGACAAAATTCTCCTTCCATTCGTCTATTTTTCTTTTGTTCACAAAGGAGTAAGTCAGCAAGGAGTTGCCACAAAGTGCTGTGCCAGGTCAGTTCACCCCTTGATAAAAATTAATATGATACAATCACAGCCCAGGTGACTAAAACTAGAGGATTGCCAAGTATAATTTGCTGAGTCACTGCTTTAGAAAATCAAGGTACTTCTTTGAGAACAAATCTCTAGTGAACTTTGAATTTGAGTAAAAAGTATGGGAGGCTTTGGTGAAGCATTGTGGAACTCCATAATAGACAGGCCTCCATCCCTGGTTGTTAAGTCAGGATTCTCATCCTGATGGCTCTTCCTTCCATCAACTCATTTCAGCCTTCTAACCAGGCTTATGTGAGAATTCCTTTTTGTGCTGAATATTAACACAATCAACTTAAGGGAGCAGATGAGAACCTGCTCCCTCATTACTTGCACATCCTTTCATTTATTACATAACATTAAAATCATGCAAAATATTTACTAATTTGCCAACCACAAGTTTTATCATCACTATAAAGTCCTTAAAGTAAAGCACTACCTGCTAACAAAGATAATCCTTATTTCAAAGATATGTATTCCCTCAGTTGCAAGATGTCACAATGGGAATTATTCTATCACTTATCAGATTAGGGCTTCTCCTTTGGTGAAGACCAACCACCAAGAGTATTACACTCTAACACTGCTCAACTTAAATAAAGTCCTCTCAACCATGAGCTTTGGAGAGAAAAAGTGATAGGGCAGAAAGAGTAGTATAGGAATGGCTTCCTCGGCCCAAAAATGCTCCATCATGAAAAGCAGCAATTTCACTTAAGCATTGTCCCATTTCAAAATGCAGATCAGATTAATGGCTTGGACTACACGGAACCAGGGACATGGCTCTACCCACAGAAAGGAGATGAGCCTTCTCCAAGGTGCTGAATTCAAGCAGTGGAAAAAAAACCTTTCCCTGTAGCTCTTCCCCGGGATACTATATTCTTATGTTGATGGACATGTCAGAAGGAAGGTTTTCAGCTTCTGGATTGGTGTCTGAACACAAAGCAAGCTAGAAAAATTCCTAAAGAGCTGTGCCACCCGAAGAAACTCCTCAAGGAACTGGCCCCAGCATCCTTTATCTCTTCTTGGATTCAGGAAAATTAACAAGTGACAATCCAGCCACAAACCAAGGCAAAAGTTTGATTATTCTGAGTTGGTTCAGATTCCACCTACAAAGAATCTATTGTCCTATTAAGGACACTCTGAACTAGGGCTATAACTTATAGCCCCTTTCAGTTATAAACTAAAATTCCTTCAGTAAACTGTCTACCCCACAGATAACTGAGTTAAAAATTGCATCAGAATGTCTTGAAAGTTACTTTAATACAAGACCCATTAAATGGAATAAAGATTCACGCCTGGATTGTCCTTTAATAAAGTTTCATTATTTCTTCATATTTATGGGGACCACGGTTACAGAGAGGGCTGACAGCTCTGGAGTTTTAACAAACTACTGCTCAATTCCTGAGGAAAATGAGGACCTCAGAGTCCTTTCTTCAGTCTCAGAGTGAATTATGAATTGGCTGACCTACACTAGTACAGCCTTCAACCAAAAAAAAAAAAAAATTAAAAAGGTAGGAGAACTCGGGAATAAATCAGCTGTCCCCTGAGGACACAAGACAGAGATGAAAACTCGCTGACTTCTTTGAGTTCTCCCAGAGTGACAACTAGGACAAGGAAGCTAAAAAGAACAAAGACTGTACGAGGTAATAAAAATGTCTGCTCTGAATTTTAGGCTGTCACCCCACAAAGCAAATCTGAGATTTGAGAATAATCTGGTTTGATTTTTGTTATCTCAAAGGTTCTAAATTGCCAGGCAAGCCCTATAGAGCAATTGTTTTCAACCAGTGGTGTGAAGCAGAGTCACCTTTAGATCTTTTTTTAAAATCTATTTTCTGCCCTTGTATTGCTGAGAGATCAGTGGGTCTAAAGAGGAACCAGGGTAATTTTTCAGAGCCCCTTAAAAGATTTGGAGGCACTCCATTGATTAAGAACCATTGTTAAGGAGACTAATCAATTTCCAGGAGGATAGTGTTTCTCAAACTTTAATGTGCCTGTGAATCATCCCATTATCACCTTCCAAACCCAGGATCATATTAAAATGCAGATTCTGACTCAGTAGGTCTGAGATGGGACTGAATTTCTACATTTCTAGCAAGCTCCCTAATTATGTCCATGCTGCTAGTAAGGGAATGCCACTCTGAGGCAAATCGGTAAGCATTATACATCAGCTTACTTCAGAAGGATGCCCTCAGGTATATAGGCATGGGGTAGAGGCTAGGAGCCTGGTGCTGATTCATGTGTGGTTTGTGGATTAGCCACCAGAAAATCACTTGAGGTACTTATTAAAATTAGGATTCTAGGGCCTCACCCCAAGATCCCCAGTCAGAGCAAATCAAACAAACTTCCTGAGTAATGCTTTTGTATACACTAAAATTTAAGAACCATTAAAAGTCAGAGATTATCGACAATGGATAATTAAAAGAATTATGAGTCCTAGAATCATTCAATGATGAATTACATATTTAAACTCATTATTAATTTAACACATTTCAGCCTTTTCTAGTTATAACTGTGAGACTGAAAACAATACATACGGCCATCTTGATACTTAACTTTAATATATATATATATACACACACACACACAAAGAACGAACAAAAATTCAAATATCATTAAGATCGCTTATCTCTACATTGACTATTCTCTCAGCCAGGAGACTATCTCCACGGCTGTTAGGCTTTAGGATCACTTACCAGCTACCCTAGTCTATCTATTTTTCCAACTGTTTTAGCTTTACCATCACCTGCTCACATTCACCTTCTTTCTCTCACCTGCCTACTCCATATATTCTCTATCTCTGCTAGAGAAAAATCACTTTTAATTTTACCCAGCAAATAGTGCTCTATGGCTCATACTCTGAACTCCAAATCCCTAAATGTCATTTTTGACAGTGGAATTTGAATTAAAAAAAATGTAACAACCAAAATGCTTTTCTTCTCCAAAGTACTGATCAGAAGTAAATGCCATTCTCTTGCATATGAGAAAAATAGAAAAAAAAATTTACATCTACAAGAAGTTGAGTAGATACCAAATTTTAAATTAAGGCTGTACATGGAAGCTACACTTATAGTGAACATGGCATAATGTATAAGCTTGTTGAATCACTCTGTTGTATACCTGAAATCAATGTTACATTGTGTGTCAACTATATTCAAATAAAAACAATTAAAACTGTACCTAGGCATTACAAAATGGGGACCTGGAAATTACATATTTAATCCAATATTCAGTCCTTAAAATATTTTCTTCCCCCTTACACAAGCTGGAATTTTTAGAGTCAAATTTACATGAAATGTCATTCTTTTAAATGTATTAAATTAAATATATAACTGCATATAATACATTATGCAAAATGTTCTGTACATCTTTAGAGTACTTTTCATGTAACTAACTATTCCAGATTTGACAAATATCTCCTAACAGATGATTTCTCACAATTTAATTTGGAAAATGCTTGATGGAACTATACCACCCTCACCCATTTGTTCTTCCCTTTCACAGCCATACTTCCTGTGTTTATATCTTTTGTTGATAACAACCTCAGAGACTGCTATGACAAATGAGCAAGGGTCAGAAAGGAATGGACCCACAATACCAGAAAAAGTGGCATGATTACTATTTAAGGTTCCCAGGATTGCTAAAACAAATTACCATAACCTTGGTAGCTTAAAACAACATATTTATTGTCTTACATTTCTTGGGGTGAGGAGTCCAAGATGTGTCTTACAAACTAAAATCAAAGAGTTGGCAGAGCTATGTTTCTTCTGGAATAAATTAAATTAAAATAGAAAGCAAATAAATAAAACACACTTTGCATATCTTAGTCTTTAAAAAGGAAGCCTCTAGATGCAAAGGAAGGTTTGGAAGATGTAGTCCCAACTCAAGCATTCATGGTTTCATTGGGAAATATTCCATGGGGATTGATACCAATACAACATAATTCTTAGAAAGTGCTGCTCATCCTTTAATATTTTGACTTGAGCACAGAAATCTTCCCCCTTAATGTCCCTTAGCACAGCTAGGTCAAACTTGGAACATTAAAGTTGATTTTACTAAATATTTAAGGGTTTAAAATATATTAAAAATATATAGCATCTACATGTCTATATAATCTGGTTTTGATAATCTGATTTGATCTCTAAAGTTTATATCACAGGTCTGATCCCCGCCCCCCCCCCCAGATCCTGGTGAATATGCAGTAGGCAGAATCATCATGGCAGCCATCATTCAAGGGCTCACACTGGGACATTGACTTTTCTTAAAGTATGGACCCCACACAATGGGATCACTGTTGCCAAACTCCTTATCAAAGATCCTCTTTCAAGTTCCCTGCTTAAAGCTATGCCTTCACAAAAGACAGACACCTGGAACTATCATTCTCAGCTTTCCTACCTTCTAGCTCCATGGCTTCTTCATCAATACCATGTACACACTCATACATGAGCTTCCCACCTCCATCAATGTGTTAGTCTTACAAACTGACATCAAGGTCAAGGGCTTAGTCTTGGAGAGGTTTGGCTAGGAGACGATAATCAAGATTTCAATACAAAATAAATAAGTGTTTAGAGCAGCATCTATAGAGAATGAGCACATATTCAATATTTTTTCTCCAGAGTCCTTCTTCCCTTACCTCATGTTTCCTTAGAGAAGGTGCAAATGTTTCTAAATAACTAAAATGCTATATGCAATAAAATTTCTCTCTCTCTCTCTCTCTCTCTCTCCACTTTTATAATCAGTGGAGATGGATTGGACCTGGGGCAACATATCTCTACCTTGGTTGTATATTGGAATCACATAGAGAGCTTAAAACAATATCTTACTCTCCAAGGTTCTGATATAATTGGTCAGGTTGCTTCCCAAATCACTCTAATCCTCAGCCAAGGCTGAAAAGAGCTACTGACCTAGAACTGGATTCCTCTAACTTTACATATTACTATTTGGACTGGATAATAATTTGTTGTGAAGGCTTATTTGTATGCATTGTAGGATGTTTAGCAGCAGCCCTTACCTCTGCTCAATAGATGCCAGTAGCATCTCTCTACTCCAAGCTTTGACCATCAAAAATGTCTCCAAATATTGCCAAATGTCCCCTGGGAGGCAAAATTTCCTCCAGCTGAGAACCACTATACTAGAGTGCAGAAAACTGCTGCTCAGTATGATTCAAACTCTTCAGTCTTGATTTTTAAGTTGCCAGCAGTAAGCATCTGGTAGGGAGTAAGAGTGCTGCCTAAATTTGAATCCGTTCTACAACCTATCAGTTGTGTGACCTGAGGCATCTCCATGTCAGTTGTGAAATCAAGCTAGCAAATACACATATCATGAATGTTACTGTGGGATGAGCTAATACCAGTAATGCTCTTAAAGAATATCTATCATGTAGTAAGTGCTCAACGAATGTTAGCTTCTACTGTTGCTGTTAATTATTGCTTGCAACATTCTAAATCCATGAAGAAAATGAATAATGTGAGATTCTCACTCTAGTTTCTGTCAGTGATTTGGGTAGTGCAAGGCAAGTCAGAGTTCAGGAAGGTGACCTAATATCAAGTTTGCTTTGTCTGATAGCCCAGATAATGGCAGTTTTTGACCGAGTACATGGCTGACCAGTAAAATATATCAGTCCCTATTTGGCTATCAGTTCCTCAAATCCAGAGGAAAGGCAATGATTCTCCTAACCCCATTTACTACATATATGTACATATACACATATATATACACAAAGTCTCCAACATATATTCCTTTCTTTGACTTATTAACATCGTCAATTCATTCATCCACTCAACCAACATTTATTGACCACTCATTAACTGTTATGAATATGGTACATATGCAGTCCAATACAATCTAATCTCATGCCCTTTCTATCCATGGAAATTGGAATATAGGACTTAATTTAAAAAAAGAAACTAAGAGTCACCTAGGCACAGTAGTTAAATTTCCATTGCCTCACACACAATAATGACTATTATTGATCATATGCATATAAACCTCCATTTTCCCACAGACTTCTGAGTTTTAAAATCTAAAATATTCTTATGTTCACATTCTAAAAGAATACTTTTTAATACACAGTTATTTGACTACAAAAAATCTTATCCTTTATAATAGCAATCCAGATTGAGATTTAAATTAAAGATTATAAAGGAAAACTCCTCCTGGGTTTTTTCTTAATTCAAAACACACTTCACTTCTGGTCATCAAACGTATGTGGAGTTTTCCCACACCAAGCAATTCTGATTCTCCAGATATAAGCTGAGTTTCACAATTTAACTCGACTCTGATACTAACTACTTAAAGATAGTGTCAGATCCCACAGGTTAAGGGTTCAATCCCACAAGACTGCTCCCTCAACTCCAGACACCAATCACAACTCCAGACTATCACCTGTGCTTCTGGCTGACAGGCTATAAATGAGGATTACTATCAGGCCATCCTGGATTTGATCATTTGCTAAGATGGCTCACAGAATGGAGCTCCATTCTCTTTCAGGGTGCATGACCCTCATTTCCAACATGTGTTTACCAACCAACCCAGAAGCTATTCAAATCCCATCCTCTTGGATTATTATGGAAGCATCATTTAGGCATGATTGACTAAATCAGTGGCCATTGATTCAACCTCAACAACTACAACAATAAATATCCATGGGAAATAATAATCAATGGAAAAATAAAACACTTAAACAACTGCATATAAGTAGTGAAGATAAATAACATGGTCCTAAAAATTCAAAGATCCTTGTATTATTCTGGAAGAAAGTAAAAATATTGGTTTACTTTAGACTTTTATAAATATGCACAAGAGCACTTGGGTGGCTTAGTAAGGTAAGCATCTTACTCTTGATTTTGGCTCATGTCATGATCTCAGGGTCCTGGGATTGAGCCATGGGTTGGGCTCTACACTCGGTGGGGAGTCTGTTTCTCCCTCTGCTCTTCCCCCTTCTTCTGTGCTCACTCTCTCGCTCTCTCTCTCTCATATAAAGAAATAAAATCTTTATAAAAAATCCATACTAAGGAGCACCTGGGTGGCTCAGGCAGTTAAGCATCTGCCTTCTGCTCAGGTCATGATCCCAGGGTCCTGGGTCCTGTGGGGCTCCCTGCTCAGTTAGAAGTCTGCTTCTCCCCCTCCCTCTGACCCCTCTCCCCTGCTTGTGCATGATCTCGCTCTGTCTCAAAAATAAGTAAAATATTTAAACTAGATAGATAAACTACACATGCTAAAACAGCAAGGGTAATCATTTAATGAATGATATGGAGCATATACTTCCAAACAAATAGAGGGAAGAAACTAGTGGGAAACAATATAAGAAGCCCCAATCAATGAAGTAATGATGAGAAAGGAAAGGTGAAAAAAGAACTAGAATGTATCATATGTAAGGAAGAGTTTGATTTAAATCAAAGGGAACTCGTGATCAAAAATCTATCTTTAAACTAAAATCAAAGATTTTTAGAAAGAATATTTTTCAAGGAAATTATAAAAAGAAAAAAATTATACAGAAAACATTACTTACGATGAACAGCTTTTTGATCCCCACCTCCAGAATCTCTGAAGAGCGGAAAGTGGGCAGAGAAAGAGGGAGAGGAAGCTATGAAGCTGCACATTTAAAGACACCCTAGGTGATTTGAGGCTGATGATCTAAAGTGCTGATTAGTAGCATAAGCATCACTTGGAGCTTGTTAAAAATGCAGGCTCTCAGGATCCATCTCAGACCTTCGGAGTCTGAATCTACACTTTATCAAGATTCTCAGATGATTCATACCCATACTGAAGGTTGAGAAACACTGCATTAAGCACCTCTCAGGGAATTCCTGCTGTAATTTAGATATGAACTAGAAAGAGTTTTTAAGGTATGAGGACTTTTAAAAGTTAATTTCTTTGTAGAATAAATATTCTTAAGCAGACATTTTTATACATTTTAAAACAGAATTTAAATCATTTTGTTTAACTATAAATGACATGGAGTCAGTGCTCTGATTGTTATTAGATTGTGACTTAGGAGCTTATAACAGTTATAGGCTTGGCTGTAAGTAATGGAGACTTGGAAAATATAAGATTAAACAAGGCAAAAGTTTATTTCTTTCTCAAGTAAAAGCTGTCCACAGATGGGCAGAACAGTGTTGGTAATGTGGCTTCACACTGCCATCGAGGACCCTGGCTCTTGTCTTTCTGCCTCAACTGGATGATACCTGTATCTCCAGGGATCAGCTCTCAATCCCAGCCAGTAGCCAGAAGAAAAAGACAAAGGGACATCTCCTCTCTTTTGAAGTGTATTTCTGGAAAATTCGTATAATACTTTTGCTTACATCTTGGCAGCCAGATCTTAGGCATATGCCTATAATCTATTAACAAGGAATGATGGAAAATGTACACTTCTAGCTAGACATACTGCCAGTCCCAACATACCTGAGTTTTGTTAATAAGGGAATAAGGAGAGAATAGATGTTGGGGTGGGGAGCTCCCAGTCTCTGCTACAGACCTGCTGAGGAGTCCAAGCATGGCTAGAGGCAGCCCTCAATTTAAAATGCCTGACTTATAAAACAACGTATATTTACAAGGGACCTGCTCTATTCTTTGAGAATACATTGTGTAATTTAATGCTTTGAAGAAATCTGTGAAGTGCAACATGAAAAAAATGAGAAAATGTGTAATGGCTTTACCCTAGTGAAGGCCGCTGAGTGACTCAGCTTCAGGGGTATCTTCAACCTAGTATCACTTTCCAAAAATACAAACAACACCACTGGCGTGCTTTGCAGTGGTCCTAACCCAGGGACCCACTGCTTACCTCCTCTGTGCAAAATCCTTCCCTGGTATGGCCTGATGTTTTGCTTTGCCCTACCATCTTTTTTTTTAGCAACAGTATTTAAAACTCCCCAATTACTGATTCAAGCATCCTCTTTTAAAAATATTAATAGCCATGGAATGGTTATGGGTCATCAGTCATTCGCTAGTGTGAATTGGTTTAATTATATTAATTTTCTAATGGCTGACAAAGATCAGCTGCTTCGTGGAAAGGAGACTATAGTTTGTGGCCCAGGGTGGTCATCAAATCACTTTAGAGGACCAAACTTTTGTTCTGCCCCTCAGCTGAAATGGTATAAAGGTTTAGCCTAAACACTAGAGACCAAAAGGAAAGGGGCATGAGGGTAATGTAGTGGCAGGCAAAAAGACCGATGGAAAATTTAAACTTAACTATTTCCAAAATTTGCCTAGGATTATCAAAGTACCAGGAATTGGTAAGACAGAAAAATTCCCTTCTCTCTGTAGCACCAGGGCAGACAACACAATGTGCTCAGGTTAGTATTATAAATACATCATGTAGGTCCATGGTGGATTCAGTATATTTTGAAGGATAGCTTAGAGATGAGCTAGCATGTATTATGTTCAATAGAAAATGCATAGAGCTCCAAACAACTGATGAGGAAATATAATTTTGCTTCCTGTTGTGTCCCTAATTTAGGGATTGCCAAATCTAGGCCACTTCTAACCAATATATCATTGTTGTTGAGGAACTCTTTTATATACACGATAATATGTAGGAGAACAAATATAAAACAGAAGTAGAGGAAAACAGTGCTGGTTAAATCCAAACTCAGCAAACTTGACCTCCAGCTCTCTCTCCCAGCTCCCAAAGATGGAGCCGACCTTCAGAACCACCATTTTAAACCAAGATGGAACAGTGTCTCAAAATAATGCAAGAGGTTAGATTTCCTTAGCAGGAAATATAAGGACTGCCTTCTCCTCTGCAATATCTGTATAGCATGTTGTGTGTAAATCAGAGGCATGGTTACTGGGTGATAGGTGTTCATTTAAGAATAAAACACGGAGAGACCCACATGGGTGGCTCAGTTGGTTAAATAGCAGAATCTTGATTTTGGCTCAGGTCATGATCTTGGGGTCCTGGAAGAGAGGAGCTCTTCCTCGGGCTCCCTGCTCATTAGGGAGTCTGCAGGGAGCCTGCTTGTCCCCCTCTCCCTTTGCCCCTCCCCCTACTCATGCACACTCTCCAAAATGAAAAAAAAAATCTTAAAAAAGAAAAGAATAAACTACTGAGATATGGATTGTATTGAATTTCACATTTTCAAAGAACTTTCATATACATGGCACCTGAGTGGCTCAGTCAGTTAAGTGTCTGCCTTCAGCTCAGGTCATGGTCTCAGGATCCTGGGATCAAGCCCCACATTGCCCTCCCTGCTCAGAGAGGAATCTGCTTCTCCCTCTCTCTCTGCTTTTCTTCCCGCTTGTTTCCCTCCCTCTCAAATAAACAAATAAAATATTTTTAAAAATTTTCATGGGCATCTGGGTGGCTCCATCAGTTAGGCATCTGCCTTTGGCTCAGGTCATGGTCCCAGGGTCCTTGGATCAAGCCCTGGATCAGGCTCCATGCTCAGCAGGGAGGCTGCTTCTCCCTTTTCTACCCACTCGTGTTCTCTGTCCCTATCTCTGTCTCTCTCAAATAAAGTCTTTTAAAAAATAAAACAATAGGGATCCCTGGGTGGCACAGCGGTTTAGCGCCTGCCTTTGGCCCACGGCGTGATCCTGGAGACCCGGGATCGAATCCCACGTCGGGCTCCCGGTGCATGGAGCCTGCTTCTTCCTCTGCCTGTGTCTCTGCCTCTCTCTCTCTCTCTCTCTCTGTGACTATCATAAATAAATAAATAAATAAATAAATAAATAAATAAATAAGAAAAAAAATAAAACAATAATAAAAAAAAAATTCAAAAAACTTTTCATATACATGCATCTTGTAGAATGTGTCAACTCTATGAGGAAGGTAGTACAGGTACAGGTACTATTGTGATCATTTTATTGATAAGAAAATTGAGGTTCAAATAATTTAAGTGACTTTAATGAGTGACACTGCCTGAAAGTAATGAAGATAGAGTAATAAGGATTCAAAGCTCCTGATTTCTCAACCTGGGCTGCTCTGTACAATCACCAGGGAGACTTGGAAAAAATAAAGTATCAAGAATTTGGGGACAATGGAACTTGATTTTTAAACATTTCAGAACCCTTTCCCCCTCTAACCAAATCTGACAGAACAAATTTAAACACCCATACCCACAACAAAACTAAGAGTGTACATGAACCCAAAAATATGAGCAAGAAAGTAGGGAAAAACCAGCAGCAGCAAACACACATTATCCACATCTGCCTGGAGGAAGACCAAGAAGGCAAAGCAGCTTCTAATGGCTCTGAGAACCAGAGAGCCCCAAAGTGTAAAAACACTCACTGAAAAGTATAATGTCAGTGTGAGAACACCTGCAGAAACCACGAGGGCTTTTACCAGCAACATAGTAATGTTGGGGGTGAGGGGACCATTGTAAGGAGATGTGGCATGGGCAGTAAAGGCCCTTTGAATTTTCCAAATGAAGAAAGGGAAGCTCCCATGCAACATAAAACCACACCCAGAGGGAAATACCAGTTGAGCAGCACAGGTAGGACAGACCAAAGGAGAAAGAAAACCCAGATGAAAGGAGAAGGATACAGAGGAGGCAGATTTCAGAAACCACTATACTTTTAAAAAATCATTTCATGAAAATAACAAAAAAGGTAGTTCTAAAGCCCTGAATCTAGAAAAGCCATCCTGGATCACCCTTCCTTCTAAAATCTGGGGAAACTTACTTCTCTTTAATATGAGCAAAATAGAAGGCATTTGGTTAAATTCCATACAAAGTATTATAAAACATATATAGCAGAATACAATAAAGGCTTTTCAGAAATATATGTTCACAAAAGTCTATCCTTATATTTCAGAAAAAGAAAAATGAAAATATTTACCAGAAATGATAGAAGCCAGGACACCTGGATGGCTCAGTTGGTTGAGCAACCAACTCTTGAGTGCAGCTCAGGTCGTGATCTCAGGGTCATGGGATCGAGCCTCACATAGGCTCCACACTCAGCCCGGAGTCTGTTTGGGATTCTCTCTCCCTGTCTTTCTGCCCCTTACCCCCACTCGCTAGTGTGTGCTCTCTCTGAAATAAATAAACAAATCTTTTCTAAAAATGACAGAAGTTATGAAATCACAGCAGAAAAAAAGAATTAGAAACACACAGAAATGAGGTGATTGGAAAAACAAGTTTCTATGAAGAGATAGGGGATAAAACTCAGGAAAGAACATCAATAGAAGAAAAAGTAGATTTAGAAAAGAAGACTCAACCTGAAATCACTCAAAAAGCAAATAGACATGATGGATAATGCCTTAAGAGAAACAGAAAGTGGAAAAGAGGAAAGTTTTAAAATAAAAAAAATACAAATATTTAATATATTTTTACAAAGATTTTATTTATTTATGAGAGATACAGAGAGGCAGAGACACAGGCAGAGGGAGAAGCAGACTCACTATGGGGAGCCTGATGCAAGATTCGATCCCAGGACTCTGGGACCACACCCTGAGCTAAAGGCAGATGCTCAACCACTGAGCCACCCAGGCATCCCATATCTAACATTATTTTTAAGAGAGAGCATAGTCATGACATATTCTAGTAAAAGAACTGGATTTCAGGGGAAGAGAGAAAGAGAGAGAGAATCTTGTAGGCATCAAGCATGTCTCCTCCCTTCCCCGAAGCCACTTGTTAAGAAAAAAAATAAATCAGGTTATCAACAGACATTTTGATTTTATGTCATAAGAAAATGAAGCAACATGTGAGGAATACTTACAGAAAAGAAAATGTGAACCATGCTGTATTATCCAGCGACCTAGAACTTCAGATAAAAAGGGCACAACCGTTATTAACCTGCCAAAGCAAACAAGCAAACAACTACAACCCTCAAGAAAACAGAATACTCAAGAATACTGTTTTTCTACTAAAGAAAGCTTCAGGTAACCAAAATGACCAGAGAAACACTGATGTAAGATATGGTGGTAAATATTACACAATTCATTTGTAGAACTAAGAAATGATGATGATCATAGTTGGAAAAGTATAATGTGTGATGGTTATGATGAAGGATAGTTGGAAGGCAGGCAGGGACAAGGGGCCCCCCTAAGAAGAAACCACCCTCAAAAGGACTACACCATCCTGGAGGGAGCCCTCCACCCTTTCCCAAGTGATAGGTGACAAAAAGCTGAGTGGATGACAGGCACATGGAAGGTTAATCTGATTAAAATAGCCCACCAACAAGCCTATAAAAACCCCTAGACTTGGAAACTTCTGTGACAACCCACTCGGATCCCCTCCTTCTTTGGAAGCTTTGTACTATTACTCAGTGAGCTTTGCTTCATTAGCACTCAGTAAGTCTTGCTTTGCTGCCCACCACTCTGCCTTGTACCTACCTCTTCATTCTTTGAAGCGGCCTGACCAAGAATCACAAGCACCAACGTAGGAAAAGAAATCCAAAAACAGTTACAGTCTCCGATTATAATAAAATGAGGGGACCAGAACAGGGACATATACAAAAAGGAGACTGAGTTCACTGATTGCCTTGGGTACAACCTAGGACTAAAAAAAAATTTCAAATACATACAGGAGGGACGCCTGGGTGGCTCAGTGGTTGAGCATCTGCCTTTGGCTCAGGGTGTGATTCTGGGGTCCCTGGATCGAGTCCCACATCGGGCTCCCAGCATGGAGCCTGCTTCTCCTTCTGCCTATGTCTCTGCCTCTCTCTCTCTCATGAATAAATAAATAAAATCTTTAAAAAACAAACAAAAACCAAATAGATACCAGAGGAGAGGGGAGAAATTACTAGTAAATTTAAGATTTCTGATAGGAACAAATAAAGAGTAACCAGAGAGAGAAATGAGAAGGAATGAACTATTGGTAGACATTACAATATGGAGGAATCTTAAAAATACTGAGGAAAAGAAGCAAAAAAAAGAAAAAAAAAAAAGAAAGAAAGAAAGAAAGAAAGAGTAGAGAATGTATGACTCAGTATACAATTTTCGAAAATTCTGCTAATGTATAACAGGAAACCAATCAGCGGTTGCCTGGAGACAGGGAGGGGTTAGGAGCAGGAGGGTTAACAGGTAGGGATTACAGAGATCACAAAGGAGCCACAGGAAAATCTTAGGTTGACAGGTTTATTCTCTTGATTGTGCCAATGGGTTCATGTGTATGCATATGTCAAAACTTCCTGAATTGTATGTTTTAAATTGTTTTTTATATGTCAATTATATTTCAATAAAACTATTAAATTAAAAAGATAAAAGGCCTATACTTAAAAGCAAAAGGAATAAGTAACTTAATACCAACAAAGTGATGTTTATATTGCTTCTGACTTGAGTATTTGGGTAGCTTTTGATGGAAACGATTTTTCTCTGCTCCAATCTTTGTCACCTGGGGAAATGGAATCATCTGAAGGCTCCTTCACTGACAGGTCTGGTGGTTAACGCTGTCTGCTGAGACCAGACCTGGGGCTGTTAGCCAAAACACATAGGAGTGAGCTCTCTCTGGAACCTTACCAAAGTTGCTGGTTCCAAAGGTGAGCATCCTGAGAGAAAGCCCAGCAGAAGCTGCATCACCTTTTATGACCTACCTACCAGAAGTCATGCAGGGTCATTTCTGTCTCATTCTGTTCATCGAAGTGTACCGTTTCAATGGAAAAAAAAAAAAAGATTCCTTCTGATGAGAAGTGGAAACACACGTGGGAATGGAAATATTTTTGTGACCATTTGCATTTGGAAAAATGCAATGTGCCATATGAGATATTAAATGAGCTCTGATGTTAATGAGGAACTGAGATTTTTGGCATGGAAGAAAGGAGATTCAGATGTAAAAGTGAAGAAATTAAAGAAAAACACTGCATTCCTGAATTTAAAAATATATACACATTTCTCAGCTCTATCTACTGGAAAGGCCTAGAAAATGAGCAATGCAGTAACAATGAACATGCCTAGCAATCAGATTTGCATCTCTAAATAGATTTCTCCATAAAAACCTAGGACTCCTTGGAGAAATGGCTGTTTCCAGGAATGTTTAAGATGAGTTTTCAAACCAGAAAGCGAGAATGCTATCAGAGGCTGCTGGGACTATGTCAGGGGGGCGGTGGGGGAAGTGGTCTCAGAATCCAAAATTTGTGAGAGGCTTTTCTGGTCATAATAGAGGCAATTTAAGCATAAATAAGGAAAATGATTGTAAAACATTAAAACATCAAATATTTCTTAATTCATGCTTTCATAATAATACTATTTTAAAAACACTTCATTAGAACAAACCAGGGAAGTAACTCAGTATCTGAAATCTGATAAATGAAGGGAAAAAAATCAAGCTTTTTTTTCTTTGCTGTGTAAACTATATCTCAGAATAATCAAAGAGTTAATAAGAGAAAGCTGCTTGCTTTAGAAGTACTCCAGCTAATAAGTAAAGAATCATTGAACTCAAATATCACCATTTTGTAAACCTTAATAAAAAAAATGAGTCTATCAGAAATGTTTTGCCTAATGATGGATGTTCCCAAAACATTGATGGAATAGCCTTTCCAAACTAATCCCATCTAAATTCTATCAAGCTCATAGCTCTAACTACCAATTTATAGGAGATTACAGGGAATGTGGTTAATGATGGCCCAGAAATGACCCAGTCCCTTTTTTAAATTGCAAGAAAGAAGAGATGGAGGTAATCTATACATTCTATACATTAAAAGAGACGTTAAAAGACACAATAACAAATCCATGAATTCCCTTTGTTTGAATCCTGATTTGAGCCATCAAACTATAAAAATTAGGAGACAGCTGAGGACATGCAAACACTGACAAGATATTTGATTATATAAAGGGATTAATTAAGCTATTAAGCTTTTAGTGGTCTGATGGTGTTGATTCTTTTAATGAGTTATCTTTTAGCCCCACATACATACATATAAAAACATGTACAAATAAAATTATATGATATCTAGGACTCACATCCAAAAAATCCAAGAGAAGGAGGCAGTGAAAGAGGGAATGACTTGGGGGTATAGATGAACAAGTCAAACAATTAGTTGGGAAAAGCTGGGTGGTTGCTACCCTGTCCTGTGGGTTCGTTCAATTATTTTCCCATTTTGTATATATGTGAAGGATGTTCTATAACAAAGTTTAAAAATAAAGAGTAGATAACTAGATCCTCACCTCACTTCCAGACATTCTGATTTAACTTTCTGTTAATATCCCAGGTTGCTGGGTTTTTAAAAAATTCCTAGGGAATCTTAATGAGCAGCCGTGAATGAGTGAATGAGAACCACCTCACTGAGTCACATACCAGGTATACTCAGACCTCCTAACATGAGAGAAAACCACACAGCCTGTCACCTATGTGACTGATTGATCTCAGAAGCCACAAAACTAGCAGAGCCTTCATGTATAGAAGTACAGTGTATACACAAATATAAATATGCTAAAATAGTATACATTTCTGCTTGATAGGAAGAATAGCCAAAATTCAGTGAAGTGTTTTCTGTGGGATTTTCCTTCTGCACTGGGCTGTTTTACAGAGCTGGCTGGAGCAGGGTGGATTAGTGCAGAGCTAAAGTGAAAAAAAAGCCATTCAGTGACAGGGTGGCTGAGGCATTTGCCTGAACCAAGAATGCAACAAGCTTTTATCTGAGCATTTTTGGTTACAAATAACTCAGCTAAAGTACTCTTTATCACTTTCCATGGTAAGTGCATTTGGTTAATGCCACAGTGTGCTATTTTAAAGTCCATCTTGATTAAATGCTTGGCATAATGGTTGAAATCGAGCAACACTTGAGATGTGGAAAGGCTCAATATATCACACTCGTGGAAAACATAAACACACCCTGTTTTTCTTATTGTGAAATTTTAAGACATATTAATATTGCTTTCTCTACTAACTGAAATGAAAAAAAAAACCCTGAATCTCAACAACCCACTGTTTATTAACACTATCATTCAAAATTGCTACAGCAGGTTATAGCACAAGAGCAATTTTTTCAAAAAGGGCTTAAAATATAGCACTGAGAAGACAGTCCTCAAAACACAGAATATCATTATACACTGGAGTCCTCAGTAAGCTAGCTGGAAGGTTTCTTTGCTCCTTAGAAACGTATTCTTGTAAATTGTTCTACTTAAAGGACATTTCAGGAAAATAAAATCTCTAAAGAATTTATCAGCTGTTGCCAGTGCATGTGGTAAAGACTGGTTAAGTATTTACTTTTTCTTTTAAAAGAAAATTCAAGGTGGTACAATTCGGATCAAAATCTCACAAGATGCACATATTCAGCCAGAACCTAAGTGATGTAGTGAAAGCAATGTCAAAACCGGGGGCCCCTTTCTTTTCGGGAACTGAGGGTGGTCATCTTATCCCAGAAGGTTGAAGGTACTTGGCTCTGACATCTGGTTCAACTCTCACTTTTCATTGCCAGCTTCCGCATCCCTGACTAATAAAAATATTGATACATCTTTGCCCAACATACGATATCCAAAGCTTTGCTTGGAAACATGAGTACTTAATTTTCTTCCAAGGACCTCTCCAGGACACTTTCATGAAAGTTGTACTTTTCATTGTTGTGGGTTTTTTTTTTAATTTATTGATTTATGTGGGTACGGGAAGGGCAGAGGCAGAGGGAGAGGGAGAGCTCAAGCAAACTCCATGCTGAGGGCAGAGCCTGACGTTGGGCTCCATCTCACCACCCTGAGATCACAACCTCAACTGAAATCAAGAATCAGAAGCTTAACTGACTGTGCCACCCAGTGGGCTTCGGGCTTCCATACAAGAGAGTGCAAAGGGACTAGGCCTTGGGTTTGACAGGTTAGTTGGGTCCCTGTGAACATTATTTTACTTCTTTGAACTCCAGTATCTGCATCTGTAACACAGGAGTCAGATTACCTGCTTTTATAGGGTAATTAAAGGTTGAAAACAGTAACTGTGCAATGTCTTACCCATAATATAAGCTCAGTCAACATTTATCCCCCTACTTACCTACCCCAATTAGAAGAACTGCCTAAAGGAAATGAATACAACAACACTTATTACCAAACATTTTTCTAATCTAGATAGTATCCCACTGAGCATATTCCAGGAAGATTATTTTCTTGGGATGCTATTAGGTGATCTACCCAGTCCTGCCGGGGAAAAGGTAGTGTCTGTGGTCAAATAAGTTCGGGAAATGCTGTCTTCAAGACTGCTTTAAGACTTTTTCAGTCGCTAATGGAAACTATGACTCTGAAGGGATGACGGAGTGTGCTACATTTTCCAGCATTCTGGGCAGTAGAAACCTTTTTGTCAGGAGCGTTTATTAACACCTGAAGGAACTAATATTCTGTGGAACACAGTGTGGCAAATACGGGCCCTGGGAAATGAACTGACAGGAGCAGTGGGCAGTATTTTGTTACCTCAGAAGATAACAATGCTTTTCCTGTATCTTTTCTGTGCCTGGGGTTACTTATCTGTACCACCGGGATGGAATACCTTCAGCCAGTGGGTGATTTTTTTTTTTTTTTTTTGCATGTGGTTGACTAAAAGTTGTTCATTCTTGTGAACAATTCAGTGAATAATTATAGTACCTGCTCCTTGGCAAATGAGCATGATTTCTAAAGGTACAGAGGTCACTTCATTCAGAAATATAATTAGTTGAACAAAAATGAATTGGACATTTTTATACTTTTAATAGACTGTTTTAAAGTAGGTTTGAGGGAACTCAGGGTCATGGAAATTTAAATTTTGTATGCACCAGTCAGATACATAATAAATAGCCATTTTGAAAAGGAAACTTTGATTTTGTTTAATGAATATCTGCGAATATCTGCATACCTATTATATGTAGTATGCAACATACTGGCTAACAGTGTTAGAAGGCATGCATCCTTTGGAATAACAAATTGTAATGAGTCTAAATTGTGAACTTACAGTACAGCACTAGGCTCATGCTGGCTCTTCAGGTAATCACTGGCTTTGAACCTCTGCCACATCTGGGCTTTTAGCATGCTGCAATATTTTAGTTTCAAGTCTGCTTAGCAATGCCATTGCAGAAACCATTTTAACTAGTGCAAATGGGACGGAATATGTGTTGGTTGCCAAAGCAACTGCACAGTATGTGGTCTTACAGATCCGTTCCAGAGCAGCTGTGGTCTACTTTGGGGGAAGGTGAAAAGGAGGTCACTTGGATAGCAGTGGCTTCCAATCTACATATTCAAATGAGAGACATTCAAATTAACTATCCACAGATGATCCCAAGTACATCAGGAGGCTAAAGCCATCCCAGCTGGGTAAGTCACTGGTCTCTGTGGGAAACAGAATTCTAAGTTGGTCTCCAAGATCCTCACCCCTTGTTCACACCCTACATACTCTGCTCCCCTTAAATATGAGTGAGTCTATGAATAGGGCCAATTTCATGCTTACAATCAGGTTACCTTACATGACAAAGGTGAAGGGATTCTGCACATGTAATATAGATCCTAAATAAGTCAACATGGAGTTAATCAAAAGAGGTTATCCTGGGTAGGGCTGACCCAACCAGGTGAGCCCATAAAACAGACTGGATCCTCCCTATAGGATGAGATTAGAAGTGAGAGACATTCTCCTTCTGGTCCTAGAGTAGTGAACTACCATGTTGTAGAGAGAGCCAAGTGGCAGGGATTGGTGGGTGACCTCAAGGATCTGAGAATGACCCCTCGGTGACAGCTGGCACGAAAGAGGGGATCTCAGCCCTAGAACTACAAGGAATTCTCTGCCACAATCATTAGCTTGGAAAAGGACTCTTGGTGTCAGAAGAGACATCTAGATGGCAGCCTGGTGAGACCCTGTCCTAACAAGGGGTACAGCTAATCATGCCTGGACTCTTGATCCACAGAAACTATGAAATCATATATGGATAGTGTTTTATATGATATGTTACACAGAAATAGAAAACTCATACAATCTCATCAACAACTGTCTCCTCAAACACATTTCTTAAATATTTTCAGCAAGAAATAAGAAATCATACAATGTTAGACCTATTAGGATACCATCAAAGTTTTCTCCTCAAACCTTTCACATCAGATATAAAATGATGATATAACCTGTTAAGAGTCGCATGTCAAGCTAAAAGAACCAAGACTGGAACAGAGGTTACCTGGCTTTCAGTCCATTGTTCTCTAAGCAAATCTTACCTGTCACCTAAGAAATACAATGCAGCACACAGAGAATTCCATGTGTACCTAACTCTCCCTATTAAGTAGGTTTAATTGTCCTTATTTATAGGCAGAAAATTCCTCCAATTGGTTTGCTCAGAACATGGAGCTTGATTCCATGAGGGCACAAATCAACACAGGTGTGCCAGCCATATTAAACCCAAAGTCAAATCTAGGATTATAATAACAGTATTCCTGACACTCCATACATAAACATTTTTGTGAGTGTCCTCCCTGCCCAGGGGTTTATAAATACACATGATGTATCTATCAGAGTGCAGGCAAGAGACAGAAACCATGTGAGTTATTTGAATGGGAGAATTTAATATAAAGATGTAATAACTTGAAAATAGCTATTAACTAGATAACTGAAAGGATAAGAAGAGATTTCTCTAATATAATAGGGGAGTATCTGCAAGAGACAGCTGTCATCCCAACAACCAGGGAACAAACGGAAGAGACTAGAAGCATTAAAACTTACAAGGAATCCTGTGAAGTTGAACATCAGACACCTGAGGAAAGAATGCCCGTTGCTGGGTGTATCTGAGCTTGGAAGAGGGCCCCGTGAAACTGGTACCCAGATCTTGAAAAAGAGAGCTCAGTGGAGCAAAGAAGCCTATTCTTCAAAGGCTGAGGAATTTTGAACTGGATTCAGCTGCTGTTGTTGGAAGGTGCTGCTATTGCCAGGGTGAAAGATGAGTCTGCCCTCCTTCCCTGCACCAGTCACTATGCCTGAGCCCTCCAGAAAGGGAAACCACAGCCAGTGGAAGTGAAGAGATGCCCTTCTCTATGTAAAATTGCTTGCGCAGATTCTCACAGCTATACTACCTTGTACCCTTGTATCTCAGAGAGAGCATGGAGAAGCTGGCCTCTTGCTCTGTATCACTAGAACTGAAATTCAGGGGACTGGTCAGAAAATTATCAAATGAACAGACACTGCTGGGAGACCCCTTTTTGATCAGACTTGTGCATTCTGGCTCTCTTTCCTCATATGGTGAATCCTATCTCATTCTTTAATGCAAAAAGCTCCAAGATAGACTAAAAGGTAAGTCATCAGAACCCTTGAATTTACCCTGAATCCACAACCTTTACCACACTATCCTATATGCAAAGAGCATTTTAAGGGACAAAATAGCATCACAGTTTTGTATAGGCTCTATAGCCTGATTGCATGAGTTTGAATCATGTCTCCATGTGTGACCCTGGGCAAGTTAGTTGTGGACCTTGGGATCCTCAACTATAAAATGGGGTGATGATAGTAGTGCCTGCCACCTAAGATTGTTGTGAGAATTATATATGCTATTATAGGCAGAGCCCTTGGAAGAGGGGCTGCCATAGCAATTGCTTTATAAATAGGAAATGTTCTTATAATTTATTCCTAAGTGTCATTGTGAAAATGTAACCAGGTATTATGTCATCATACCAGGGGAATTCTGACTTCAGCACCAAGATATTTTATCATCCACCTGAAATCTAAATTTTGTAGTTCCTCAGGTTTGTTTTTCTTTTCTCTGATTATTTTCTTCCCAAAATGACTTCATCCTTTACTAGGACTATATATCATTTATATGTCATCAACTCCAAAATTTACTTCTCAAACACAGAACACTGCTCTCATCTTTAAACATACACATATCCCATTACCTACCTGAAATAGCCACTTCAAATGTAGATATCTTGAACATAGCATGCCCACAACTGAATCCTTAGCAACCCCACCCTCTTCCAATTTCTTTTTTCTGACCCTTTTTTTTCTTGGTAAATGTACCAGAGCCATCCAGATGCTCAACACAGAAATCTGGAAGTCTTCCAGGATTTATTTATCTCCGTAACATCTCAGATTCAATTTATTAATATTTTAATCATTTTTCTCAAAAAACATAACTTAGTTCATGAATTTATCTTCCCCCATACCATTATTATTTTGTGTATAAATTACTGTTTCTACTCTTTGCCTCACCAAAATTCGTCCCCGTAAATCAGCCAGAAGATAATTTTAAAGCATGGATCAGGACATGAGGCTCTTTTATTTTTTTAAGTTTTATTTATTTATTCATGAGAGACACAGAGAGAGAGGCAGAGATGATATAGGCAGAGGGAGAAGCAGGCTCTCTGTGGGGAGCCTGATGTGGGACTCAATCCCAGGACCCTGGGATCATGACCTGAGCCAAAGGCAGATGCTCAATCACTGAGCCACCCAGCTGCCCCCATGACATCTTCTTAAATTCCCTGATGGCTTCTCAGTACACTGAAAATAAAACTCATGCTTTTTCCATGTGGCTGCCAGTGAATTCTGATGATATGAGTCCTTTTCTCTGCAACTTTCCCAGTCTTCCTGGACACCTTTCAGGTCTTCACACCCACCAAGCCCTGTCCTGCCTTAGAATCTCCATGCATGTGCTGCCCTCTTTGCTTGGAAAGTTCTTTCTTCTTTCATCTAGGTACTCACCCATATCCTGAGATCTTTTTTTTTTTTTTTTTTTTTTTTTATGATAGTCACAGAGAGAGAGAGAGAGAGAGAGAGGCAGAGACATAGGCAGAGGGAGAAGCAGGCTCCATGCACCGGGAGCCCGACATGGAGCCTCGATCCCGGGTCTCCAGGATCGCGCCCTGGGCCAAAGGCAGGCGCCAAACCGCTGCGCCACCCAGGGATCCCCATATCCTGAGATCTTAACAAAAGTGTCAACTCCTTGGAAAGATCTTTTCTGATCACTCTGTCTAAAGTGGGTTCCCTCACCTATCATCTCACTCTTGTTCTATGATTCTCCACCAGGGCTCTTCATTCCCTTTAAAGCATTTATAATAATATGCAACCGTTTAGATATTACTTTTATGTTCATTGTCTGTCTTCCTCTGCAAGATTGCTCTGAATCCTTTTTTCCTACCACTTTGTACTCTGCTTCTAGCACAGTGCCAATCCCACAATAGATACTGAAAACCATTGTTGAATGAATGCATAAGGGTATCATGGGTCTTCCCCATAAATGTGTTTTTGTGAGGACAATAGAATTAAACACCCAGACTTAAATGAAAATTGCAAAATTCCTTGTGATGAAATGGTACAGCAACATATTTAGAATATCAGCACCACAAACATTTTAAAATTCATATTTCCCCACCTTTTAATTCCAGACATAAGCAGATAATTGATGAGCTAAACCACAGAACTTCACATCTGATGTGGTTACCTATTGCTATTACCAATAGCTACCATGTCTTGAATCCTTTCTTCCCAAGAAAAGCCATATCTACTAGTTCTAATTTTACCATGTAAATTGCCAATACTTAGACCAAAGGCACACATTCTAGTTCTTAATTAATCAATAGTCATGTCCTTTGGTGTTGTGAGAAATCATTATAGATCCTAAAATAAACTTTCCCAATATCCTGTGCCAGACTCATTTCCCCCCTTTATGTCATGCCTGGCATATGACCCCAGGCTTCTACATTTGACCCTCATCATTCCACTTGCTGAGGTAGGCCTCCTAGCAAATATCTTGAAAAATATCTTTACATAAAGAGTTTAAAGTGTTATGTCTATGTGTACCATACTTATTTATACCCAAACCAAAGAACAAGACAGGGCTCACACATAGATTATTTTTGTGAGGAGACATCTGTGCCTCTGGCAAAACCTCCTCCCCAAAAGCACTCCTCCCCCCAGCCTTTCCTTCTCACCAGGACCATGTCTGAGCTTCCTCTACTGAAAACAGAATGCTCACTCCAGCCCTCATTCCCTCCAAGCTACCACTCTATCTCCCTCTTTTCCATCCAACCCAAATTTTAAGGAAAAAGTTGTATCCATTTTCACACATTTTACTCTATCCTCAAAACACCTCTCTTCCAAAGCAACACAAATCCAGTGACTGACTGTGATGAACTATAAAGACCTAGCCCCTCATCCCAACATTAGGCAACTCTGAAGGGTCATCCTATGTTCAAAGTTCTCAGGATGTCAGTTGAAGCCTTCAATGAGCCAGCATCACAATCTAACACCTCCCTCTGATCTATCCTGTTCTCTTCCATTCTCTTCCTCAGGTGTTGCCCTCAAGAATACTCTTTAATAAATGTCCTATACTCTGTGAACCTAACCTGTGACCAGGCTTCCATATTATCGGTATCCTTTAATTCTTTTCCAGATCATTCTTAACAACTGTGTTTTTACATGTAATTATGTGATTATTTGTTTAATCCTGTCTCCCCCATCAAGTTCTATGCTCCATGAAAACAAGAGCCATTTCATTTTTTGCTCAGTATTGTTTCTCCAGTTATCTAGCACAATGTATGTATTTGGCACATAGTATATGCTTGGTGAATAGTTAGTTCTTGCATTAATATGTAAAATAATTCACCACTCAGAATTCATTTCTTTGCATTAAGTTACCATTTCCCAATTAAAATGCAATTGGCCCTTATATTTAGTTAGCACGACCTAAGCCAAGCGCATAGTTTCCTGGGGAGAAAAGGCTTGAAGAATGGCCTCAGGAAGGATGCTAAGTTGAAGAAAAAGAAAACAGCTAAATGCTAATGGAAGACCAACCATCAACATAACATAGTAGAAAGTTTGAAAAAGCATGGCTTTTAGATTCAGTCAAACATGGATTTGAAGTCATACTGTCACTTAACCACCTCTGTGATCTGTCATAAAAACTAAAAGAATTCCAGTTGGAAAACATCACACATAAGGTAAACTCAGGAAAAATATTGGTGTCTTCACCATATACTTCTCTATCCTCCTCCATCTACTTTGCAGCTTTTTCTCAGGAGAGTACTGTTGCTAAAATTGCTTTATCTGTATATCCACAGAGGAAGAAAGCCAGCATGGACATATAGTTTGGCCCCTTCAAATCTTTTGTTCTTTTTTTTTTTTAATCTTTCCAGTTTCAAGTTTATTTCAGTGAGCCAGTCATCACAGAATCCTTGAGAGGACTTCTATTGGATCTGGTTAAAAGTAATGAACTGAAACAAAGTATCATGGCAAAACTATGCAAATTGACCTAAACTTAAATCAAACTAATAGGCAGACTTCTTACCCACTGCCAACTAATTTACTTCATGCTACTGGATATCGATTCTACTTGGAGTGGTGGAAAATCTGTCATGCTTAAGATGCCATCTGCTCCAACTGCCAATGGAAGTCACTTCTCCCTTCCAAGGTCTGTTGGCCAAGAACTCATCCCTTATTTCCCGCAAGCTTTTGAAAGGTTCATTAGGTTTCTAGTCAAAGTTGGACCAGGAATCCATTCTATTTATTTTCATTACTTCTAACAATTGGCTAATTTTATACTTTTAGTGAGGAGCTTCCCCTCAACAACAGACACAAAATCAATGGAGGAAGGAAGACTTGTGGAAAAAGGATATGGGTGTTTTGTGGGAAAGTTGTCAGAACTGTAGACAGCTCAATAAGAGGAAGCATGTCAGATTCCATAAAGCTACATAATAAGGATTATACAAAAATAATTAATTAATTAATTTAAAAAATAAGGATTATACAGCAGATATCAGTCAGAGGAAATGCACAGTAAACTTTCAAAGAAAAGTATATGTCTGGAAAAATTCGAGCAAGAAAATGTCTTCCCCTAAAATTATGGAAATTCTACTTCCTAGAACATAAGAGACATCTCAAATACTGTGGCTGGATCTGTAGTAAGTAAACAGCCATTTGTATTGATCCAACCATGAGTGGATGATGTACTTTTCATACTAGAGTTTATGGAACCAAGTGAAGAGGTCTAACTACATGAGCTAAGAATGAAACAAGTCTAACTCTGAACAGTGAAATCTAATGAACATTACAGTGCTTAGGGAGGTTTCAAGTTATGTAAATCCATTTATTTCTTCTCAAAGTTATATTTCTTTGAAGTAAACTTGCTTGGTTTAAAAATTGTCACTCTATTCAGAACTTACATGATGTCTGGTTCTGAACATTCCTAGATACAATGTTCACTGATTTTTCAGAAGACAAAGAAAAATAAAACAAGTTTCTGATCCAGAGGTTGATACAATATCCCACTTTTTCACAGTATCTGTCAACCCAAAGTTGACAGTATAACTAGCTAATAACACCTAGTTTAACTGTAGTTGGTGAATTTTTTACATAGATATATTTAGAAGTGAAAACAATTTACCTGGTGCTAACAATTTGGGGGTTTTTTTATTTGTTTATTTCTTTTGTTTTTGTTTTGGGTTTGCTTTTTTGTTTGGGGAATATTGTTGTTGTTGTTGTTGTTTAGCCCTGGTGAAAACAGGAAGAGGCAGGTTTAAGGCATGAATAATATATATGAAGTTTAGATATACAAATAGCCTACCCATGTATTTAAACAGTTAAGTTTGTAATCTTGTCAAAAGGCAAGTTAATGTGGAGTCAATTGCTAGACTTAAAAAGCTTTAAATTATTAAAATTCCATCTTTTTAAGAGGTTTGAATTATTAGAGTCTAGTGATATGCTAAAGAAGAGGAGACAATAGTACATAATATGGCACCTCAGCCCACATTGTAGTCCCTTGGAATAAATGCATGCTCAGCAGGAGATGTTCTAGAATGGCTTCTCTGGACATATGCCTGCTATTTCAAGTCCTTCAACTTTGGGTACTGTAATGTCCCTGTATTACAAATTTATCAGAGAGGGACTAAGATGAAGATTCCTGTCAACTATACCCCTTTATCAGAGAATTTTATTTGTATTGTAATATATTTTTGTCTATAATAAACATTAACTGTAGAGAACTAAAGACAATTAAAACCCACTCACATTTTTCCTCACAGAAATAAGATCTTGGTGAATACATATAAATCCTTTTCTGTACATGAAGACATATATACATAATATTTATTTACAAAATTGAGACTATATAGGGGAAATGTATTATAATATGCATTTTTAATTGATACATCTTGAATTTTTCTGACATTGAATATTTTTCTTAAGATTTCGTATATTTTCACAAACCCATCAACAAATATTTATTGTCAGGTGGTGAAAAGTACTAAAAAGATTATATACCAAAGTAAGGAGGATAGGAAGAGAGCAGGATTTTGGGGGATGACACTATGTTATTTAGGGATCTCGAGGAGGACATCGCTCTTCATGTGACATTTGAACAGAAATGGGAAGCACAGAGCTGCAGCTCTGAGCAGGAGAGTGTCTAGCATATTCAAGGAACTGCTGGGAGGTTAACAGGGCATTGAAGAGAAGTGAGCCAGGGAAAGCATAAGAAAATGAGTGGGAATAGGAAATGAAAGATGTCAGATGTTGGAGATAGAGATGCTAAGTAGGTAGGCAGACAGTGTCAGATCTTTTGGTCTTTGGAAGGACTTTAGCTTTTACTCTGAGCAAAACAGGAAGACACAGAAAGCTTTCAAGCAGAAGAGTAATACGGGCAGATTTCTATCTTAAACAAATCAGCTTTTCTTCTCTACATTTAGTAAAGTGTAGAACAGCAGTAGAGAGAACCAGCAAACATAAAATGTAGAGTAATCTATAGCAATAATCCAGGTGAGAGCAAATGGTGGCCTCTCCCTGGAGGATAGCTAGGGGGAGAATGGGAAACAACCGGGCTCCGGATATATTTTGAAGGTGGAGCCAATACACTTGCCAATAGATTGGATACAGAGCATGAGAAAGAGAGAGAGGAGTCAAGGACAATTCCAAAACATTTTATCTGAAAACTGACCCAGAAACAAAGTCAAAGGTAAACTAACATTTCCTATAAAGGGCCATATGGTAGGTATTTTAAGCTGGCAGGCATACAGATTGTCACAACTACTCAACTTTGATGTTACTGCATGAAAATCTCCAGACAATAAATTAACCAACAAAGATGGCTGTTTTCCAACAAAACTTTATTTACAAAACAAACTGATTGAACTGAGCCATAGGCCACAGTTTGCTGACCCTTTAAATTGTCAAATTTATGGACACGGAGTTATTTATAGTATTTCCTTATTGTTGGAAAACCACTTGGAGTTTTAGCCACCTGCACTATCATGCACTTCAGCCCTACTTCTTTAATGGTCATTAATTTTGCTTCCTTCCCAGTCAGCCTGCTACTGTCTACCCATCAGTCTTCATATAGGGGTGTGTGTATGTGTGTGTCACCTCCAGAGCTTTCAGATTGTCAGTAGGAGAAATAGACTATAATCAGCTTCTTCAATCTTGGCTGAGACTGAAATCTCGATTGATTTTTGAATATTCTTACCTTGCATTCCTTGGGTAAATCCTACTTGGCTATGGTATATTATCCTTTATTTTCTTTTTTTTCTTTTTTTTTTTTACATATTGTTGGATTTATTGTTAATATTTTATTAAAGACTATTACATTAATGTCCATGAAGGATATGGCTATGTAGTTTTCTTTTTCTGGAATGTCTTTATATCTTCTGGTTTTGTATTAAAGTAATATTGGTTAGGAAGCTTGCTTTCTTCATTAATTTTCTAAAAGAATTTCTACAGAATAAATATAATTTCTGCCTTAAGTGTCTGATACCAATTACCTGTGAAGCCATTTGGCCTTTGAGGTGTTTTTCTAAAGTACATAGTCATTCAATTTACTCTCGAGTCAATTTGTTAACCTGTTATTTTGAAAGTATTTGCCTATTTTTATCTAAGTTTTGTAATATACTGCATAAAATGTTTAATAATATTTTTAATGTGCATAAGCTCAATAGCTGTGTTTTTTATTTCTGACATTGTGTTATACATTTTTTTCTTGCTCAATATATCTAGATATTTATCAATTTTAATGATATTTTCAGGGAACTAGGTATAGGTTTCACTGATTTATCTCATCACTTTTGATTGATTTTCATACATATCTTCATTATTTCCTTTCTTTTACTTATTTTGAATCTAACTTGTCCTTTTTTCTAGCCTCTTAAGTTGGAAACTTAGATAATTGATTTTGGACCTTTCTTATTTTTCAATATAAGCATTTGAAACTAAGGATTTCCATCCTAGCACTGCTTTCAGGGCACTCCAAAAACTTTCATATGTTGTGTTTTCTTTGTCATTACTTCAAAGATTCCAATTTCAATTCTTTGGCACACTGGCTATTTAAAACTGTGTGATGTAATTTTTAAATATTTTTGTATTTTCCAGATATTCTTTTGCAAATGATATTTATTTTAATTTTACCACGGCAAGCGAATATGCTCTGTACTGTTTTAGTACTTTTAAGTTTATTGAGACTTGTTTTATGGCCAGAAAAATATTTTATCTTAATGAATATTCCATGCTTTTTTACAAACTAGAAAAAAAAAATGGTATTCTGTATATTAGAGTAGAGTTGGGTTTTTTTGTTTCTTTTGTTTTGTTTTGTTTTTTTTGGAGTGGAGTCTTTAATAAATGCCAATTAGTCCAAGCCAATGGGTAGTGTTGTGCAAGTCTGTTATATCTTTATTTTATGTTTGCTTACAGTATTCATTATGAGAAAAAAGTTTTGAAATCTTCAACTGGAATTCTGAAATTGCCTGATTCTCCTTTCAATTCTATCAGCTTTTCCTTCACAGACTTTTATGTTCAGTTATTGAGTACAAAACATCTGGTTGTTATGTATTTTTAACTAATTGAACTTTCATTATTATGCAATACCTCCCTTTATTCTTGATAAAATTATTCATACTTTTTTGATAGTAATATAGCCATTCCAACTTTATTACAATTAGTGTTTGTCTGGATTTTTTTTTCCCTAACATTTTTCTTGTAACCTATGTTTTTATATTGAAAGTGGCTATCATGGCAGACAGAATGTAATTAAGTCTTGACTTTTTTCATCTAATCTGATTACCTTTGCCTCTATTTGAAATATTTAGTCCATATTCATTTAACATATAACTATTGAATATAAAGTGAGACCAGTCAGTATTTGCTTTCTTTCTTTTTAAACTATATTCAATTGGGAAATGCTGGCTCAGTATACTTAGAAATATGATTTCTATCTATAGCTTCAAAGCTGAAGCATTTTCAAGAAGTGCGATGAAATGAAAATAGGGCAAAATACTAAGAGCATATACAAGAAATATATAAGGAAGGAAGGAGAGTACAAGCAGGCCTAATGATAATGAGAGAGTTATACGAACAATGGATTATGGGACCTGATGCTGTGAAAATAGTGTTGAAGTCTGACCCCTTGAGGGAATATACTTCAAAGTTAAAAGTAATTGTACAGGGTTTTAGAAAAAATATGGAGGTAATGAGGTTTCCTCATTGGAAGTTCAAGTAGCAAAGAATGTAATTTTCAGCTTGTTGTAATATTAAGATTTTTTAAAAATGTTATTTCACTTTAATAATGTAATATATGAAGTATTCTTACTATGGCAACTTTATATGTACCATTGTGCATGTTTAAAATATGTAAATAAGTTCCTCTTTAACAGGTAGATACTTTATATCATTCTTTTTCATCTTGAATTTGTATTTCCATTCCATTTCTCCCACAAAATTTTATCAGTTACATGTTTTTATTTTTAAAGTCTTTTATTTATTATCTTATTTCTATTTCTGCAATAAAAATATATCTAAATTAATTTTTATAAGTTAAAATCTGTTCTGGATTTAGTTATTATGCAATTGTTGGTAGTAACTAATTGATCAAAACATTGTAAATATGCTACTGATTTTGACTAGGATTAAACATCAAATGCAAAATTTAATTAAAAACACATTTCTTAATAAGATGGATAAGGCCTTTTTTTAAAGTATTTTTTTCCATGAGCTAGCATTACTTATTACTAAGGTGGGAGAAGGTTTACACCAAATGTATTCCTTCATTTTTATTTATTTATTTATTTTTTATGGTTTAAGCACTGAGAAAATTCATTTATATAAGTAAGTAGAAAGTAATAGAAGGGGGATGGTCATATTAATTTTGCTCAATTATCTGAACTTCTCCAGAATTAGATATCTAAAATCACACAGAAATCTGTAATTTAAAAGAAATTACTTTAAATTATTTCTTAGTCTTTTTATGAAGTCAGAGAACTGGTAGGAAAGAGCCAAAGTGTGGTTACCTGGTTGGTCATCAGAGTCAATCATCAATATTTAGAATACTCTGCTTGGCATTCTGGGAAGTTTTATATACCCAAGAGCAATACAACCAAAAGAAGACCTTGGTTGGATAATTAATAGGGAATATAATGGCCATATAAACTGTCCATAGTCCTAATCTCTGGAAACTGTGAAACTGTTACTTTAGATGGCAGAAAAGGCTCTGCAGGTGAGATTAAATTAAGATTGTTGAGATAATCCTGAATTATCTGATGCGATTGATGTAATGACAGGTGTCCTTTTAAGAGGGAGGCAAGAGTTTCAGATCAAAGGAACCAATAGCAGTCTTTATGCTATCATCCCTGAAGCTGGGGGAAGGAGCCATGAACCAAGGAAAAGGCAAGGAAACAGACTCTTGCAGAGCACCTCTACAAGGAATGCAGCTCCTTCAATACCTTCATTTTAGCTTCATAAGGCCCATTTCAGAATTCTGACCTCCAGAACGATAAGAAGATAAATGCTTGGTGCTTTAATCCTCTACATTTGTGGTGATTTGTTTCCAGCAGCAATAAGAAATTAACACAGGCGGTAAAACAGGAGAAAGGCAATTGTGGAAGTGGAGACAGAAAAGGATAACTGACATGATGCTCACTACAATCTCATTCTCAAGCTAATCTATTTTAGGAAAATACAAATGCTGGGGATTTGGGAAGTGGTTTCCTAAAATTACCCAAGAATTCCTTGGGAATGTCTTTTGTGTTCCAAAGTACAGGCAACTCTAATTTGAAACCCACAGTTGGTAGGAGTTAACTGTAATAGGGTGCTGCCAGACTACTGGGGCAAGAAAGATACTAGAAAAGTCAAGGAGTCAAAAAGTGAAGGTTAGAATGATCATCCACATAGATAATGAGTTAAAAAGAAATATAAAGGAAATATATTCAGGAGAGTAATTGAGAGTCAGGAATTAAGACCACAAGGAATGAGAGGTGGTGACAAGTGAGCTTATCAATGACTACAAGGATGAAAGTAGGTGATATCCACTGAATACATGTTGTCTTTTAATTTATTATTGATCACATAAATTGTCTCTGATTCTTTTGCAATTACTTCTAATATTAAAGTTCATATACTCACGCATTCATCTTGCATGTTTCTGATTTCCTCATATCCCAGGAATTGAATTGCTCTGTCAAAATGTCTACACATTTTTAAGTTTTATTACTTAACAAACTGCCCTTCAGAAATATTTATAAATTTGCACTCCTACCAGCATTGTGTAAGGGTCTGAGATTTCCTGACACTCTGGAAATAATAATTTTTAGAATATTTGCTAATTTTTTGGCAAAACTTCTCCTCCTACTGATTTGATTTGCATTTTTTTACTAATGATATTGAGTATCTGTATATATACTTACTGGCTATTTGAGTCTATTTTGTAAACTGTGTCACTGTCACTTATACTTTAATTAGCACTATGAATGCATTATCTTGGCATTGCTCTTTTTTTATTTTTAATTGAGTGATAAAAACTCACAATCTATTATATTTAGTTTTCAAGGTGTTTGAATCTTACAACCATCAGTTAGCATTAGAAAAAAATAGTAGGGGATCCCTGGGTGGCGCAGCGGTTTGGCGCCTGCCTTTGGCCCAGGGCACGATCCTGGAGACCCGGGATCGAATCCCACGTCGGGCTCCCGGTGCATGGAGCCTGCTTCTCCCTCTGCCTGTGTCTCTGCCTCTCTCTCTATCTCTCTGTGACTATCATAAATAAATAAAAATTAAAAAAAAAAATTAAAAAAAAAATAGTAGTTATCCTGTTACAGATGAACAACCTGTGCCTTAGCAAAGAGTTTTTTCAAGCCCACATCACTCATAAATGAAGACCTAACACTAGATCCTAGATGCTCTGAATCCCAGTCCAATGTTTATTTTAAATTCCATATCCTACCTAATACATTACAAATGCAAGACATGGAACAAATATTTAATCTGTAATTCTTGGTTTTCCAGGTCCAGCTCCTTATAAAAATATCTTACTTAAGACAAAATTATAACACATGTAAATATGTTCTACTCTATAATTCTCTTCTCGGTCTCAAAGGAAGGGAAATAATGGAAAAATATAAAAGGAATAATGAAAAAGGAAAAGACATTTTGCTCTCAGTCTAGCAAACTTCACAAATTGAGTAAAATGCTTTTCTCAGTCAGGAAAAGATTTACATTTCTAAAATAACAAAAGGATTACTTTTCAAGAAAAGCAGAAAGTTCTAGGTAATAACTATGAGTTACAAAGGAATCCATAAACAGAAACTATGGAAGGTAGAAATCTCCCTCAAAAATATTGTTGCCTGAGAAAACAAGGAAGATTATGGTATTTGATGGTGAAGATAGGAACTCATGGTTTCTATCAAAATTGTCCCAAGTTATCCAATCAGAATTGGGACTCCTATGTAGTATAGGTAGCCCTGAATACTGCTTATTCTATGTCATGGGCCCCTTTTTAAAGTTTAGATCACTTGCATACAAATAAAAATCCTCTCCCCCACCTAAACACTTCTCTAAAATATTTTAACAGTTTTTTAGAAGTCCTTTTCAAACCTAAGCCGCTAGAGCTGACTAGCCTCTATCCCAGAAAAGTGACAACCATCACTTAGGGATAAGCTGCTCTCCATGCCTCCATGGGTGAGTCTTGTCTTACTGCTAGAGAACTTCTGCATTCCTGACTATATGACTAGATTTTTTCTGATTCATGGCTTTCTGATGTTCCAGATTATTTTACTTCTTGGTTATATGCTCTCTCCACTGGAAGCAAGTGTTGAAAGATGGTACCTATCTTTGTTCTGGTTATATGTCTGAATTATATGTCAGGAATCCTGGAAACCTAATTCAGACTTCTTAACAACCAGGTTGCAGAGGCTACAGTCTTAACTATATGGTTGAGAAAGCTGTCCTATGTCCTATGTTATACCACTGATCTTATACTTTGGCTGATCAAAAAATCTCCAAATTAACTTGTGTTGATTCTTTCTATTTGTAGAAGTAATTAATTATAAGATGCCCCCCCATCTTATCTTAACACCTCCACTTAAATAAGAGAATGACAAAATCTTCTTCTTCTACCCATTTAAGTTCTCAACTGGGACACCTACAATAAAAGAGAAAAGCATACCAACTCATTTAATGTAAGTTTTATGTGACACAGGAGCCTTCATAAGGTAATAAAGACCAGAAGAAACAGTTAAACATGATTTTTTTTTTTAATTATTGATTGACTGATTGATTCATGAGAGACACAGAGAGAGAGAGAGGCAGAGACACAGGCAGAGGGAGAAGCAGGCTCCATGCAGGGAGCCCAACGTGGGACTCGATTCGGGGTCCCCAGGATCACGCCCTGGGCTGAAGGCGGCGCTAAACCGCTGAGCCACCGGAGCTGCCCTATTCTCTATTATTTTATCTGTGATAGGCCCAGTTAGGCTATGCACATATCTTCCTTTTCCTTTGTTCTTCTTGGTAGTGTCACACCAGCAGGAATGTTAGGACAAACATTTCTCTCCATGTACAGCATATATCTCTAGAATTGTTTGTATATAGGCTGGAGGGAACTTGTCTATTTCTGGGTTGTTAGGGGGAAAGGAATGTAAAGATACAGAAATTACAGCCTAGTTTTATAGTGCAATTATAGCTTCATCTAATTCATTACACTATTTAAATTCCTTCTGAATTGAACTGAATTTTGCAATTCCATATCCAAAATTTAAAAAAAAAAATCTCTACCCAATAATTTAACCAGAATAGAGTTGGGTAGAAGAAAACCATGGTTTTTAATTTTTTGGTTGAGAGTCTAATGGAGATAATGGTTCAAAGAGAGAATCAGGCAAATTCAGAGGGTTCAGAGGGGTGGTAGACAATCCCTATGACAATTAAGCTCTAATTTACTTTGGGGAACCGATTTAGGTAAGTGGAGAAGTTTTATATGAGAAGAATGGAACTGGCACTCAATAGAGGTGTCAAGGTTTACCTTAACCTTTATGCTAAACTCATTTTGGGTAGCTAAAATAATCACTGAATTAAGCTATTTAAGAATGCATACCCTGGAGGAACCTATTCTCTGGTCCCAAGTGGTGCATGTGATTAGCCTTTTTAATCTTTTTTAAGCTGTTGTAGGGCTTTCTCTTTTCTCATGCCCAATTTATTCCTGAGTACTTTCATAAGTTTCTTGTTACTTCTTAAAATTTATAGTGCAAGAAGGACCCATTTTCGAAAGGACATTTGTTTTCAATGATCTTGGTCATCTTCCTTTAATTGTTGAATTTGTATTCCTGTAATTTCTGTATCTTTACATTCCTTTCCCCCTAACAACCCAGAAATGGACAAGTTCTTTTCAGCTTATAAACAAACAATTCTAGAGATACATGCTGTATATTCTAAACAAAGACAGTATTATGGTCTCTCAGGGAGGAACCCATGATGTACATGGAGAACCATGATGTACATGATATACATGATGTAAATGTTTGTCCTAACATCCCTGCTGGTGTGACCACTGTCCTTACAAAAGTGAACAAATCACAGGACAGACAACCATCACCTACAATCCCTCCCCTTGGTTTACAAGTTAGTTTGCTGAGTGAAAAGATGGACCAGTTAGAGAATAATGAAGCTAAATGCAAATTTGCATGTGTCCAATATCCATGCTTGTGCGCTAGAGCTACTAGTGGGAAAAATCACACGCCTCATACCCATTATGAAGTCAGATTAATAATACTAAATGGGAAAATCACAATGCAAATTTATTTAGTCAGATCCGCACCTCAAAGGGATGATTCGCCAAAAGAAGAAAGAAAAACAAAAATCAAATTTTGACTTGTATTTCCTTAGCCTGCCTGGAAAAGCTTTGCATTTCTCAATTAAAGAGACTGTTTTCCAAGATGGGCCATGAGTAAAAGGACCTTCCTAATATCAGCTATGAATAATAATAATAATATATATATATACAAAAAAAAAAGAGGCTTTTGTAATTAGATGAAAAGGGAATCTTAAAAATGATGAAATTATTTGCTATTATTTTATCTGTGATAGGCCCAGTTAGGCTGTGCACATATCAAGTATTTATTAATTAGTATTTAATAATTTAGTATTTGCTGAACTGGAAAGGAAAAAGCTTCTGAAATCACTTAAACATAAGGAGATATATTTTTTTGTTGTTGTTTACCAAAACCTATTGGTTTCTATCAAACCTGAACAAAACACTATATAATTGGAATTGGTACTGCCATGTAATAACCTGAACTCTAAATATCATCTATTGTCTCTTTACATGGGCCCCTTCCATTTAAAAGCCTGGCCCCTTGCTTGTAAGTTTTACTTTTTCCCAAAGTGTACTTTTTCCCAAAACTTGTGTATGAGTTTGTAAGTAAAGGCAAAATATCTACTCATCAATTGCATTTTAAAATACAATAAGTATATGCCTCCTAACTCAATAGTGATTATGTCAGTTCTGAACATTTTTCTCCTATATGGTCAGACTGATGTGAAAATAACTAGGAAGAATTAGAACAGGAGAAGAGAAAACTGGAAAGAGAAGAGGATTACAGAGGACAAAATCCATTTTAAATTTTATTTTTTAAAGAGCCTTTAAAATTGAGAACGTTGGGGCGCCTGGGTGGCTCAGTGGTTTAGCGCCCACCTTCAGCCCAGGGCGTGATCCTGGAGTCTCCGGATCGAGTCCCACATCAGGCTCCACACAGGGAGCTTCTCCCTTAGCCTGTGTCTCTGCCTCTCTCTCTCTTTCTCTCTCTCTCTCTTTCTCTCTCTCTCTCTGTGTCTCTCATGAATAAATAAAAAAGTCTTTAAAGAAAAATAAATTAATTAATTAATTAAGAACGCTAAAGGAAATACAACTTTGAATTTAGTGAATAATTGCTTGCCCCAATTTTTTTCTCTATATTGCTGATGTTTCATTCTTTGCCTTCTCTTTATTTCTTTTCAGATTGTCTTTTATGTGTTAATACAATACAGCTGTCTCGACAACCATATTTAGTTAGTAACCAATTCCTAACAATGTGCCTCATCCTGGCCATCCTGGTTCAGGCTCTCAGCACCAGCTTTCATCATCCTGCACATATACGTGGGTTTCATTTCCCCCAACGACTTGCATAAACCCAGGGACTTTGCTATTATTTTATCAACTGTAAGTCCAATTAGGGTATGCACATAATAAGTGTTTAATAAGTATTTTTTGAACTGGAGGTAGAAGAGACTGTGAAATCAATTAAACTAAATTTGAAGATGGAAAATACTAAAAATATAGAAAATCCACCGTATGGCCAGTCACCAAGAAGAATGCCCAGGTCCACATATTCTAGTTACATGGTTCCATTACTTAATGTCTGAATACACTCTGATTTAGATATGATACATTAAATTACTGGGTATATCAGAAGCTTAGTTAATTAAAGAAGACTCAGAAATGTTTGCAGTAGGCCAAGTTGTTATTTTTGTCAGGCAATTAAAAATGTCATCTGGAAAACAAATGCAGTAGTTCCCTTTTATCCATGGGGGATGCATTCTAAAACCTCTAGTGGATGCCTAAAATCACAAATAGTACCAAATTCTATCTACTATGTTTTTTTTTCCAATAATTACCACGATAAGTTAATTTATCAGTTAGATACAATAAGAATTTAAGAACAATAACTAATAGTAAAACAGAACAATAATAACAATACATTCTAATAAAAGTTATGTGAACGTTGACTCTCTCCCTACCTCAGAATATCTTACTGGACTATATTCACCCTTCTTGTGATGTTGTGAGATGACAAAATGTCTACATGATGAGATGAAGTGAGGTGGATGACAGGCACTGTGACAGTGTAGGTTACTGTAAACCTTCTGACAACGTGTCAGAAGGAACATCTGTTTCCCAGCCATAGTTAACCATGGGTAACTGAAACTGTGGAAAGCAAAGTGCAAATAAGAGAGAATTCCTGTAACATGGAAATTGTAGTCTTCATTGATCTAAACTGCTTTCCGTAAGCAATCATGTCATTAAAAAATTAAGCACTTATGTTTCACTCAATTAATAACCAGAACAAACAGTAATCACACTAATGACAGAACATACAGTTCAAGAACTAACTGAAACTGGCATAAGCAAATGGGTAGGCATTTTGTTTAATTTGCTTACATTATGGTTACTCATGGCTGCATCCCATGGACTTCAGAATCAAAATTCTTACACTCATATACCTGCTCCACCACTTAGTCTCTGGGCGATCTTGAGCAGGATAAGATTATACATAGTTGTTGTGAGAATTAAATGGGCTATAAGTATAAATTACTCAAGAGTACCTGGGCCAAAGAAGATTTCAGTAAATGGTAACAATTTTTATTAAAACTTGTTTTTATTTCTTTCAGTGTTTGTTTTTGCTTCTCAACTTCTCTTCTTCCTTGACTGTCATTTGGCCTCTCCTCAAACTACATCTTAAGAAATAAATGCCTAGATAATACACTGGCCTCTGTAGACAACCCTTTTCCACAGTTGGGATTATTACTACTTGGAGAATCAGATACATTAATACAAAATTGTAATACCAAACATGGTACTGCAAAGAAAGAAAATCAGTAGATATGGATCATTCTTCTGAGCAGCTTAGCAATTAAGGGAAAATTGTGTTAAGATAGAGATATATTATTCAAAGAGGGAAAGGAACAAATGGAGAGGGTGGGAGGGAGGAGAGGGGAGGTCGTAAGAGAGGAGAAAGAAATTAGAGTGAAAAATAGAAGAAATACTGATAGAGGAAGCTTCTAGAAAAAATAGAAGTGAGTGGAATCAAGAGTGTGGATGAATGGTCCAGTCCTAGAAAGAAAGTATAACATATTTTGAGAAATGAGAAAAAAAGGAGCTAATGAATGAAGATGTGGAAAAGTATTAGTTGATAAAGAAGTTGAATAAGTATGTTGTCGGATAAAATATGGGACACCTAGTTAAATTTAAATATCAGATTAAAAATGCAGACATTTTTAGTATTAGTATCTTCCTAATGTTGCCTGGGAAGTATCTATACTTAAAAATAGTTTATCTCCAATTCAAATTTAACTGGGTTCCTATACTTTTCCTTGACCTGGCAACTCTAAGAGGAAGTTCAATTTTTATGATCCTTTTATATACAGTGAAGCCAGCTATATGAAAATCTATTTGGAGAAAGTATAGAGACATGAGAGTGGAAAGGAGTATGAACAGCCATGGTGAGGCTATGCATAGTGATCTACTTATACAGCACAGAATTTTCAAACAATTTAGTGAGAGATACTTTATTTCTAGGCCAAATATTCTCTGGTTATTAGGGAATTAATTCAGATCTTGAGGGTTCTTTGTGCATTGTCCTCCAATGGGTCAACACTAGCACTACTCTTCACTCTTATTTTCCACATTTAATTCCCTTCAGTGTTGAGAATAGAATTCTTTTCCTCAGTGCCCTTCATGCCTAAAAAAATCAAATTTTGATCTCAACTCAGGTCTAAGAACTACCCTCAAGCCCTGAATTAAAGGCTTCCCAGAGGATACCTAGGTGGCTCACTCAGTTAAGCATGTGACTTTTCATTTCAGCTCAGATCATGACTTCAGGACCTCATGAGATCAAGCCCCACATTAAGCCCAATGTTGAGCTCTGCACTCAGCAGGGAGTCTGCTTGAGATTCTCTCTCCCTTTCCTTTCTCCCAACTGTGCTCTTTCTCTCTAAAAAAATTAAATGAATAGATCCTTTTAAAAATTAAATTTAAAAAATGAAAAGCTTCCCAGGATTCTTCTAAGAACTACTTTTCACAATGTCTCTTAATGCACTGTTTTCTGCCTGGAAAAGTTCCTTTCATAATGGCTGGCCAGTTTGAAATCTTCCTTTACCAACTACTTGATTCTGGTCAGTTAATAACTCCTAGTCCTGCTACTCCTAGGCAATGCTATAACTTAGAGTTTTCTCTCCTATATCCCCATCCTTTGCATCACACATGAAAACCCCCAGGTTTCTAAAATCATACTCCCTCATATCTCCACCCCTAGGGTCACCACCTGCATGCCTGGCACACAAAACAGATTCTTCAGTATTTGCTGGCTAACCTACCCAGTCACCATACCCCATGAAGTCAAACCACCATTCAGTAACAGCTTTGTCATATGTTAAAGTTTCATTTAATTTCAAAGGGAAAATATTTAATAAATAACTTTCAGAAAATATACATGAAGAATGAGGAAATACACTGAAACTCTGAAATCAAATGGTAGGTTATCTCTCTCCCGGGATGGCTTGTCATGAAACACTCTAAGTGTAATAGCTGGAAAAGTCACCCTTATGATGTTAAATTCTAAGGAGACTTTCTGAGTTTAACTTGTTCTAAGAGTACCTGATGCAACCTACCAAGGGTTCATTTTTTTCTTGATGCCTCCTGGTTGCTTTCTATTAATGTTTATGACACTCAACCACATAACATATAATTGAACCATTCATGATGCATTAATCTTTTTAGATTAGTAGAAAGTGCTGATTCATCAGAAAGACAAATCAGACTTGTATTAGAGCAGGCTTTTTTTTAAAAAAAAATCATTATTTTTCCAGTCACTTGAATATACTGCCCTCTGAATATTTACACTTTTTTTTTTCTAAAACTGTATTTATTTATTCATGGGAGACACACAGAGAGAAAGAGACAGAGGCAGAGGGAGAAGGAGGCTCCTTGTCAGGAGCCCAGTACAGGCAGGACTTGATCCCAGGACCCCAGGACCACACCCTAAACCAAAGGCAGATGCTCAACCATTGAGCCACCCAGGTGTCCTTGAATATTTACACTTTTTGACTGAAGGGCAAACTCAGAGATATGCTCTGAAAGAAGATATTTTTAGAATATACTTTAAATCTCTTACCAGATGTCAAAATTTCATTTTTGAAGATTCCTGAGAGGAAAGAAAATAATTATTTTTAGTTGTATAAAACACATGTCAATTTTAAATATATAAAACTTTAACTATAACTCTTTATAGCAGAGCCTTAGAAAATATGGGTGGAAGGTAGCAGGAAGCGGCACCAGGTTCTGAAATTCTTTACCTGCATCTACAAGCAGTGGTATTTCTCCAGTTACACTTAGGTATCTGGCACTAAAGTGGTATTTTTCCAACTTAAGGGAAGCAGTCATGTGTAAAAAAATTTTTTTTTTTAATTTTAAGTTATTTTTGCTCATGTATGTGCCTGTGAGGGAGAGAGACAAAAACAGAGACAGAGAAAGAGATAGTATGTATCTAGTATCAGCTTCTATTCATATATGCTAGAATGTAATATAGGTTATTTGATTAACCCAAAATTCTATTTGATTTTAAGTAAACCAAGGCATCATAGCCTTTTCTGTTTCTCTGCAAAGAACTTCAAAGGACCAATGATCTCTGCTATCTGCTTATAAAAAGACTAGAACATAGTCAGGGACTAGGGACCTAGGTTTTACTCCCAGGTTTGACACTATTTCACTACATGGCCTTAAGCTAGCTCACATATATCTATAGACCCCAATTTCCCCAAATATACAATAAGGACTTGGGTTAGGTCAGTGGATCTTAAACATTTCTTTAAATTAAGAAAGTTCTTTTAAAACAAAAATCTTACCAAGAAATACAATAAGATAAAAGCAAAATATCTTTGATTGAATAGTAGGAGTGAAAGTAAGAGCCTCAAATCACCCCTAAACTTTGTCTTAATAATGCTCAACTCTCACTCCTCAAAAACCCCACATAACCATTATTATTACACATTATTTATTCCTATTTTAATCATAGGGCTAAATAAACTCTAAAATCTCCAGTTTTACCAAGAAACTATTTAAATGCAAATATACTACAATAAAGATACTAGATGGTGGTCTATTGAATTCATACAATTAGATAAGTCTGTAAATGAAAACCCACATCACATGCCTGAATATTTAAGGCTTGGAAATCAACACTTTAAGTCAAAATTATACAAAAAGCTGTTTTTTCCTGTAGGTGGGAATTTTCTCAACAAATGCTAAAAATGACAGTAATTTTTAATAACACCCACATAACTGTGACCTTCTGGCTATAGCCTCCCCAGCTATCATTCCCATAGGTCTGTCTACATTTATGATGCCCTAGCTCTTATATTAAACTCCTTCATTCCCATCCTAATTGAATCAAGATTGGGTTGATATTGGTATAGGAAAATGAAAAATATGCTAGGATTAAAAAAAAATCTTAAGAATAAGAATCTGAATCAGTTCTCTCATTCTATGGAAAAAGAGAAATGATGCTACAAAGATTACATAAGGTTGGAGAAATGAAAGGACTCTTAAGAGTACCCTCATCTAGAGTATATTTAAGGCAAAGCATATGGTAGAGAAAAAAAGAAGCAAGCATAGGAAGCATCAGGGGCCAATAGACTTGCAGGCTCAGCTCCTCAGGTTCCTTTATCAACCACCCAGGATGAGCCTCATTTCTAGACTATGAGCCACCATAACAGTCTGGATATGCATGAGAATTCTTAGTTCAGGAGAGCTCAAGTAAAAGTTTCCAGAGAGGTTTTCTATGCCCTATTTATCCTAGAGCCAAACCCAGGCTATGCAACTGGTTAAACCAGGTATAATTCATCCAATCTGCATATCCCTAAACAATGTTAAAAATTTTGCCCTGGCCTCCACCAAGGGAATTTTGCACTTTTAAGGGCACATCATTACCTAGACTAGCTCATCCTTATCTCGCCTAAGTGTCAAAATCAAACTTCCAGACTTCCCAGAGATGAGTAGAGATCTGTCCCAGTCCAAAAGTAAGATAACTCCCTTATAAAAACCTCACTGACACTGAAAAATAAGACATGAGTAGTCCATGACATGGATTAGTAAAACAAAATACTGCATTCCTGGAGAAACAGAGAGAAAATGCCACAATCAAGGACTTGAAAGATGGTGGGAAGGTTATTCCTATCAAACACCAAATCAACTCACTTATCTGGATTATGTAGAAGCCAGATGAATTTAAGGGAATTATATTGGATTATCATAAATTAATCAAGTGGTGACTCCAATAGCAGCTGCTGTTCCAACAAATCAGCACAACCCCTAATACCTGATGTACAGCCTCTGATCTGGTAAATTCTCTTTTCTCTCTCTATTCCTTTCACAAATGAAGGGGTAGCAATAAACTTCCTCTGTCTTCTTTCAGGAATACATTAACTTTCCAACCTACAATTTCCATCTAGGCTGTATGGAATGTGATATCTGGCCATTTCACAGATCATGACATCAGTTCACTACATTGAATGCAGACTGACCTAGTGAGCAGGAAATAATGAATACCCTAGACCAGTATTACTTAAAGGGTAGTTTGCATACCAAGAAAGATAAAAATACTATTTGTTGTTAACATGTGATTAGTTAAGTACAGAAATTTAGACTAAGTATTTAGAAGTTATATAGTAATTTGGTAGCATAATTTGTTGAATCTAATATTAAAAATTTTAAATTTGTATTTTCTGTGTGTTTATAATTTTTTTTAGTTATTCATTTTTGCTGTATTTTACAAAAGTGATCTGAAATGAAGTGGAGATTTTAAAAGAAAAAAACAGATAGTTTGAGAAATATTGCCTAAAGCAGGGATCAACAAACTACCAGGAACCTATCTTTGCATGGTCCATGAGCCAAGGATGATAGTTTACATTTTTAAAGAATTATTAGAAGAAGTAAAAGAAGAATAAGGAGGAGGAGGAAGAAGAAGAAGAGGAGGAGGAGGAGAAGAAGAAGAAGGAGAAAAAGAGGAACTGGAAGATGACAAAGAAGGAGGAGGAGAAAAAAGAGAAAGAAGAAAAAGAGGAAGAAGAGGAAGAAGAAGGAAGAAGAGGAGAAGCAGTAGCAGTAATAGTAGTGACAAAGTGTTTCATATGATGTGTTAAGCCTAAAAATATTTAGTATCTGGCCCTTCACAGAAAAAATGTCTGTAATCCCTACCCTACATATCTTGGTAAGACGCATATGTCGCAAAGCATAAGAAACAAGCTCCTCAATAATTCAGGGGTTCTATAACTTCAGTAAGGTTTCTAGAGTTCCAGTGCATGTCAATTTATCAGCTCTGAGGTGAGGGACAAGCCAGTACATTTGGCACCTACTACCCCTAAGAAAGAAACATGATGCCTATTAGACATTTCTGGGTTTTGAAGGAAACGTATGCCTGATTATGGCATGAAGGTTGCTTGGACATATTTACCAAGTAACTTGTAAGATATCTACTTTTTAGTGGAGTCCAGAGAGCAGGCTCTACCATGAGTCCACACTACCATGCAAGCCTCTCTGCCACTTGTGCCTTATAATACAGCTGCTCCCATGGTACATGAGGTATCTGTGATAGGGATGGTGTATGGAGTCTTTGGCAGGTTCCCTCTTGATGAATCATCATGTAGACCCTTGGGATTCTAGAGCAAATCATGCCCTCTTCTGCAGAAAATCATTCTCCTTTGAAATACAGCTTCTTTAGACTGGGCCTAGAATAACTGACATGAGCCACAAACTTATTATGCAACCTCATTGTTCATCACATGCTGAGTGCTATCTGAATCACTAAGCCATAAACACTGAGGAGAGTGGCAGCAGTCCATCTTCAAGTGGAAATGGTATATGAGAAACTGGGCTCCAGAAGGTCATGAAGGTGCATATAAGCTTCATGAACAAGACTCTCATGGTGCCTACTTCTGTTTCATTGCCTCTTCTCCCTTACCACACATATGGCCTCAGGGAGACTCCTCTATGACTAGTTCCCTGAGAAGGGAAGACAGTTGGGCACGGCTCATAAATGGTCCTAGAAGATAATCTAAAACCACCCAAAAATGGATGGCAGTAGTGGCCCTGGAAGGGGAGTTGTTTAAGGGATATCCTACCTGCAGATAGAATTTTGAGAAGTTATTTGGTTTGCCTAAAAGATGAGATTGCCGGGGAAATGAAAGTGTAAACCCATGCTTTTATGTGTGCAGTCACTAACAATTGAGTGAGCCAATTTGAAACAATTTGAAAGAGCCAGATTCAGAAATTGAAAATCTGCTTAGGAGAAGAGGTCTGTGGATAGATCTTTCAGAATGGGCACAAAGTGGGGGGATACTTATGTCTCATGTAACTGTAGCAGGACAAACATAGCAGAGGTTGCTTCAACAATTAGAGGGACAAAGTGTTCCATTCTGTCCAAAACTAAAATAGCAGAAGTTGTGGACATTTTGGAGCATCTCAAAAATAACAATTTTCATTCACCATGGCTCATGTGGCTATATCCACTATTAAGGGAACAATTTATCAGCAGCATAGATACTAACTGAGTCCCCAATAGGCAGAAAACTATGATAAACTTGCCTGGGGCAAATGTACTATTGGTAGCAGACATGGATGTTATAATTATCAAGTACGGCCATGTGACAGGTTGAAAAAAAAAGGGACAGTAACTGTCCATGTTTTCTTTATTCTTTATACATCTATATTTGCATAAATTAATCTTCTCCAGTCCGCCACTATAAAATATGAAATATGCTCATATGGGTTGAATCTATATTTCAATATTCAATCATGGAATATCAGAACTGGATAAAGTGCCTTCCTTTTTTGGGAAAACAAATGTGTCTTCACTTGAACCGATGTTTGTTGCATCATATTAGTTAGAAATAAGATGCTAGAAAAATGAAACTAGACCATTCTCTTACACCATACATCAAAATGGATGAAAGATCTAAATGTGAGACAAGATTCCATCAAAATCCTAGAGGAGAACACAGGCAACACCCTTTTTGAACTTGGCCACAGCAACTTCTTGCAAGATACATCCATGAAGGCAAGGGAAACAAAAGCAAAAATGAATTATTGGAATTTCATTAAGATAGAAAGCTTCTGCACAGCAAAAGAAACCATCAACAAAACTAAAAGACAACCTACAGAATGGGAGAAGATATTTGCAAATGACGTATCAGATAAAGGGCTAGTATCCAAGATCTATAAAGAACCTATTAAACTCAACACCAAAGAAACAAACAATCCAATCATGAAATGTGCAAAAGACATGAAGAGAAATCTCACAGAGGAAGACATAGACATGGCCAACAAGCACATGAGAAAATGCTCCACAGCACTTGCCATCAGGGAAATACAAATCAAGCCACAATGAGATACCACCTCACACCAGTGAGAATGGTGAAAATTAACAAGGCAGGAAACCACAAATGTTGGAGAGGATGTGGAGAAAGGGGAACCCTCTTACATACACTATTGGTGGGAATGTGAACTGGTGCAGCCACTCTAGAAAACTGTGTGGAAGTTCCTCAAAGAGTTAAAAATAGAACTACCCTATGACCCAGCAACTGCACTGCTGGGGATTTACACCAGAGATACAGATTCAGTGAAACACCAAGACAACTGCACCCCGATGTTTATAGCAGCAATGTCCACAATAGCCAAACTGTGGAAGGAGCCTCGGTGTCCATCGAAAGATGAATGGATAAAGAAGATGTGGTTTATGTATACAATGGAATATTCCTCAGCCATTAGAAACGACAAATACCCACGATTTGCTTCAACGTGGATGGAACTGGAGGGTATTATGCTGAGTGAAATAAGTCAGTCGAAGAAGGACAAACATTATATGGTCCCATTCATTTGGGGAATATAAAAAATAGTGAAAGGGAATAAAGGGGAAAGGAGAGAAAATGAGTAGGAAATATCAGTGAGGGAGACAGAACATGAGAGGCACCTAACTCTGGGAAACAAACAAGGGGTAGTGGAAAGGGAGGTGGATGGGGGGTTGGGGTGACTGGGAGATGGACACTGAGGGGGGCACTTGACGGGATGAGCACTGAGTGTTATGCTATATGTTGGGAAATTGAACTCCAATAAAAACATTTTTTAAAAAAGAGAGAAGACACTATATTTCTCTTTATTCAGAAATGAAATATAGGGAGAAGTGTAGTGCATGGATGCTGAATTGATAAAGAGGTGAATTTTGTTGGATTGTCCTTTTTTAATACAGCACTGCCTCAAGAACACAGAGGAGTAGCCAGGAACTACATATTTCAGGATCCCCTACTTTGTATGGCTTTGTGTTAGAGCTTACCAATGAGACAAACTTGTGATATTTTGCAGATAGACTAAAGAAGAGATTCTTTGGATCTATTGGGAGTTCACAGAATCTTAATTCATGGTATTTTGGGGAGTCCATGGTAACCAGATGGATGGGTAAATGGGATATTCAGTGACCTCCCAAGCATTCCAAATGCACCCACATTTTTGTGATAGTCTGACAGTTGGTAGGAATTTTCCCAAAGATACTGAGATTGCAGCAATTTCCTGGCAAACTTCTTAAGAATCACACATTTTAGTGCTTCAGCCTAAGGTGAAGTGACTATTTCCCTGACCTACCAGCTATAAACTTCCCAGCATTCACTCTCTCCACTCTTTCCACAATCATGTAAACTTTAATTCCTTTGAAATTTTCTTCCCCATAATACCTAAAGTGTCTCTATTTTCCTGACTAACCCAGATTGATACACATTGTTTGCCTTTACTTTTATCTGTGTGCTTCTGCCACTTAAATTCTGATTTCCAAAAGCACAGTACATCTGTGATGACACTGGCAGCAGCATGACTCACAAACTTTTATGGCATTTGGATATAGCTACCTTTTGTTTTGAAAATACAGGGCAAGATGTGGGGAAGTACTCCTCCAAGACCTAAGCCAGGAGAATAGATGTTTCTTTCTGGTTTCAGACTGCACCGTGCCAGTGCTGAGTCTTGAATCCCAAGCAACAGAAATAATCATGTATTCTTAAATAAATATATTCTCTGTGTGTTTGAGACACAGGGACTTTTATTTTTTATTTTTTTAAAGATTTATTTATTTATGATAGACATGAGAGAGAGAGAGAGAGAGAGAGAGAGAGAGGGGAAGAGACACAGGCAGAGGGAGAAGCAGGCTCTATGCCGGGAGCCCCACATGGGACCGATCCTGGGACTCCAGGATCGCCCCTGGGCCAAAGGCAGGCGCCAAACTGCTGAGCCACCCAGGGATCCCCGACACAGGGACTTTTAAAGTTTAGGGCCTAGAACAGGGGTCTGTCTTGTCCCAAGCTAAAGGCAATTTTAAGAACAAGGGTCACATGTCCAGAAAGACTACAAAGGAATTTACATAGATGCTACATCTTCTGGTCTATATGTTGCCATCATTTTAGAAGCTGTCACAGTCAGAAACTGGAAAATATTGTTTACATATTTATGTAAACCACTGAAATACATGGAGTGATTTATTCATGTTGTTCCATAAATAAAAGCAACTGACATTAAATTAGTCACAAGAGCACTAAGTCACATTTCCCTTTATTACTTATATCAGAGGCCCAAAGGAACATGCTATATGCCCTCAGGGTGATTCACTGGAGCTAAAAAAGCCCACCAAATGTCTTAGGCCTTTTAGAATTACACATCAGAAATGTTTATAATCAATATGCTCAAAGTAGCCAATGGAGAAACCAACCAAGCTACACAAATGCTGCAGTGCATCTGTGGGACCTTTCCTACTAAATCAGTGTTATCTAAACCCATACAGAAGACATCAATTGCTGTCCCAGCAGTAAAGAAGATTTCAGGTTCATTTTAATCCTAAGATTAAAGGGATAGAAAAGATGCTGAGAGATCTTCAAGTTCATCAAGATTAGACTTAAATTGCTCCAAGGAGAACAGAATCCAATCTCTTTAGACTCTCTAGGGAAGAGATTCAACTTTCTCTGCTACTATTCTCTGTTGGATACCATTTGAATGCTTAGTTGTGACTCTAACCTAAATCAATTCTGTGGCTACTTCTTGTCCTTTGTTCCACTAGATAAGGACAGTTTGCATCCTCTTTGTCAATGAATGCTTTGAGATTAATTAATATATGTGTATAAAATACATATGTGACCTTGAAACCAAGATTCATTTCTTCAACAACCAATTTATGAGCATCTCCTATGTTATTGTTGCTGTGCTAGGCATTGAGAAAGAAACAAAAGAAGTTTACAATCTAAAATCCTAAGCCTAAACACCACATTCAATCTTAGTAGCTGTTCCTGGTTTATAAACTGCTTTCATTCTCTTGATAACATTTGAACTTTGTAAAAGGCTTCTAACATTTTTCCAGAATTACTCTATCAGTAATATGACCTGCAACATGACAAAGAGGTGAGGGATCTTAGATGATATCCCAGACCTTACAATTCCTTGTCCAAGGCTCTTTCTATTATGCTTATTTTATGAAAATTTTTATCAGTGAAATGAAAACTGAAACAATCACCCAGAATATTTGAAATACAAGTCTAGACCAAATTGCTACACTTAGTCACACCAGGTATCAATCATGCCATCAAACTTATTTGTCCTGCATCTTCATTATAAGAAGACATACATGTATCCAGAGTTTAGTGAATATGATGTTTTCTGAACATTTCATGGGAAATGAAGGAGAGGGTATAGATCACCTACTAGAACTTAGTGGAAATTGCAGGAAACAATTTTCCAAGTTTGGGGGGGCCATTTAACCAATCAGAGATATATTCTCTCACCTGTCTATGGTTTCCTTCTTTCCATCAGTTTCCTCTACTTTGTTGGAGCAATATATACACAGTCAACTCTAAAACCCACACTGCCTAGGGGCACCTGGGTGGCTCAGTTGGTTGAGCATCCACCTCTTGGTTTTGCCTCATGACACGATCTCAGGGTCATGGAATCAATCCTCAGGTTGCTTTCCACACTCAGTGCAGTCTGCTTCAGATACTCTCTCCCTCTCCCTCTGCTTACACATGTGCTCTCTCTCAAATAAGTAAATAAAATCTTCTTTAAAAATCAAATCAAATTGACATTGCCAACAAGTGATCCTCACTACTCCATGCAACAACCCTGGTAGGTATACTCAAGTGTCCATTTTGACCCAGGTGCTTTAATTAGAGATTATTTTATTGCAAGTAACAAAAAGTAGTCTTAAATTTCCCTGAACAAAATTCACAGTTATAACCGCTTTATTCCCACAACAGACCAAATCATGAAGTGGAAAAGCAGGTCACAAGTTGGTTGGCAATTTCTCTAAGCCCTGACTCAGTGGCTGCCCCATTTTTATCACTCTTTGCAAAAAACTTTTCTCTCCTTATCCTAACAGAATTAAGATGCCCTATGAAAGCCAGACAGAAATTTCAATTTTAAGCACCCATCAGTGACTGTCAACAATCCTCACATCCTGTGAGAAAAAAAATCTGGTTGACCAGCATATACTATCTAGGTCAGATGTCCAATTAACTATAGCCCAAATTATGTAACCCATTCCCTACCTGGCAGAGGCAGTGCAATTGTATCAAGATATACTTGTATCAAGAAGGGGCTGTGGATGCAACTGATAAATTGACAAAACATTTGCCTAGTCAATCAGCTCTTTGGTTAACAAACATAAGTTTCTGCTGTACAGAAGGCTCCATGAAGAAGAAACAAAGACTCAAACATGTACTCTGCCCAAAGACAATCTGTCTAATAGAGAGTAAAGCATACAGATAAGATAGAATGTAATGTTTCTCTAAAGAGAACATTTTTGTTGGTCTTCCAGTGACTCCATAAAAGTTCTTTATGACAGTTTTAAAATACTGCCTTTGTATTTTGTTGAGTCTAAAAATATAATCCTATTCTGGATTATCTAGGTAAGTATCTAGTACAGCATGTTTTGCCACAGACTTTCATTGCTTAAGTCTGATGAGTGTTTATTTATGAGATATAAAATGACCATCTTAAGTACTTTTACTTTGAACTCTTTAATGAAATGTTTCTTACATTGGGATCCAGATATATTTGGGGGCTTTGATGTTCCTCAAGTTTAAGAAGAGCTGATATAAAGAGTTAATAAAATATTAACGTGTATTAAATCCCTCCCATGAATTATATGTTTTTATGTATAATTTTGTGTTTTATATAGCTTTTATAAAATTCCATGCCTAACTTTAAAATAATCACTTGAAGTTCGTATTATTATCCTCACTGTGTAGGTAAGGAAACTAAAGTCTATAAAACCTAAGCAGTTTGTCCAAAGATCACAGAGATGGCCAATTAGGAACTATAATGATAATTCAAGTATGTAGCAGCCTATCTCATCTATATCCTTTCTTTTACAACATGTTGGCTAAGGGCAGGGAACATTTATATGCTATACTCTTTTATGTATGATATCTAGGTACGAAGGAGATAATTCTGGCAAAATCAGAAAAGCTGAAAATCATGAGGAGCATAAAGAAAACAAAGATTATTTAAATCTGGTAAATGTAGTGACGTGAAAGTGGGTTGCCAGATTTAGCAAATAAAAATATAGGATACTCAGCTAAATTTAAATTTCAGATAAACAATGAGTCATTTTTATAGTATGAGTGCTTGCCATGCAGTACTATGGATATATTCATATCAAAAAATGACTCATTGTTTATCTGAAATTCAAATTAACTGGGTATCCTGTATACTATCTGGCAACCCTCCATGAAAAAGGTAGGTGGGTATAAATGGGAATGGTGGAGACAAATGGAGCTAAATACTGTCAACTGACTAAGATTAGACTTTATTCTCCAAGCAAAGGGGAATCAATTGGAATTTCTGAGGGAAATAGCAACATGATCAGATGTGTCTTTCAGGAAGATTAATCTGTCTGGGAAAGATAAAACAAATTAGAGACATGAAGTGTTGGGATGTAGCAATTCAGAGGACATGTATGAGAGCCTGAATTATGTAAGTGGCAGTAGGACAGAAGTGGTAAGGTAGATCTGAGTGACATAAAAGGGTAGCATCATCAAATTAGGTAATCCCAAACTGGCTAGTGAAACATGCCTATCTGGATTTGTAGAACTAACAAACACCTTTGAAAAAATAGGTACATTGTCAATATTTCTGTTTTAAAACACATACTTGAAATCCCTCTTGGATTGTTTCCCCCACATTGGGTGTCATTTTCCCCAGAAGCTATGTAAACATCTCACACTCAATCCTGAGTTCCTACACTAAAATCATGAAGTAGTTTTTCATCATGACAGTGAACCCAGAGCACACACTCAAGAGGCATATGATGGATTAAGGACAGCTTTGAGCTGCCAGTGGGAATGAAAAACAGAAGAAGACTGAACATTGCAGCACATCAGAGAGAAATTTTACCTTCTCATTTTTATCAAGCATGAAGTTTATCTTTTGCCCCAGGATTGCAATGTTTTCCATATGGGCATGGTGGTTTATGGTCACAATGTGGGTACCCTCCAGAGGTTACCTAAGTCATCCATCAGAGCCAGCCTTCAGCTGTCACATGGGCATCATCTAGACACTACACATACAGAAAAAGGACAGAATGTGCAGACAATTTTAGAATTCTTTAAAATTCTTTTTTTTTTCATTTATTTAGATAATATTTATCACATACCTATCACGTTCTAGAGCAGGGGTCATCAAACTAAAGCTCATAGGCCTAATGTGACCTACAGTCTGTTTTTATAAACAAAGTTTTATTGAAACACAGCCACAACCATTTGTTGAGCTGCTTTCAAGCCCAGTGGCAGAGATCCCATGTCTTTCAGAGTCAGGAAACTTTCCTAAATAGACAATAAATATTTGAGGCTTTCTGGGGCCATTCAGTCGGTGTTACAACTACTCCTATTCCACATTACAGAGCAAAAGCAGCCATAGACAATGTATAAATAAATGGCCATGGCTGTATTCCAATATAATTTTATTTACAAAAGCAGGAGGTCAACCTGCAGCCATAATTTGTTACTCCCTAGTCTAAACCATAGAATGTCTCTGGTTTATGTCTCTAGAAAAATGCAGTGATAATTTTCCACATGAACTAACCAACACTGGCTCAGTATTTTATTTCTCTCCACTAGTATAGATACAGAAGTTTGACAAAACATATTCTATTTGTTTTAGTTTTTCCATTTGATGACTTATCCATTTTGGAAATACAATTTCAACAGATTACAATTAAATGTCAAGGTCATTTTATTCTCTTTTGTTCTCATTCAAATATTTGCTTTATTAATGTGTGTTGCAAAGAAAAGAAAACATCATTCTCACATACTTCTCAAATTCATTTGACTGGAGACATTTTATGGTGTTTTGCTTTATTTCAACTATATACTTGGGTAAATTGAGTTATCTGACTAAGTTTAGATGTAGAGTCTACCACCTGATGACCTACTGCTGGTAGTTGGAAAGGGAAATATATGACGATTTAGTAGGCACAGTCTGAATTTACCCATTGCTACATCTTGGGTAATATCCATTATAAATGGAATAATAACTTATTAGTAATAATCCAATCAGATACAGAAATCACACTGATAATTTAATCAGGGAAATTTTACTATCAGGAATTATTAACTAGTACAGAGAGAATGAGCATTTTACTACTAAAAGGTAAAAGAACACTAAAGAATACAGTTAAAGTACACATGAGAGTAGCCACTACCAATAAGGCTGAAGGACAGTACCCAAGGAAGAAACCAACTCAAAAGGTGGTTCCACCAGGGATGAGATTCAGACTTTCTTAGCGGGTATGGCTCTGACTCACTGGATGACTAGTTTGTTGAGTGTCTGCAGGCAGAGTCTGACAAGCAAAAAACAAATCACTGACTGAGGTGTCAAGATTTTCATGGAAGACAACCACCAGAGTAACCACAGGACTTACTAGGAAGCTGCCCACTGGGATGCTTGTGGATTCGCTCAACAACCATCTACTATGATCCTGAAGAAACTATCTAGAAAGCCACTGGTTGGCCACTATGCCCTAGGAGCAAGAGAAAAGGCAAGGCACCAAAACTGGAAGAGATGTGTGATAAATGTTTATAGAGTTCAGTTCAAGTTTACAAAGCAAAGAGCAAGAAGGGTGGATTCAAAGTTAAAAGTCAATAATTGATGATTGGCATGAAAAACAACTGTATTTTGCATATATGGCCTGCAAAAACATTATTTAATCAATATATTGTATTCTAGTAAGACTCCATCTATGTATTTTAATATGCCCTAAATGCCAGGAACTATACCTGAGCTCTGAATATACACTCTCCCCTGGATTTAGTGTAGATGTCTGTTGTCAATTCTGTGTTTATAAGACCCCAAAATTCATATGTTGAAACCCCAGCCTCCATGCTGTAGTATGATTGGAAACCATGTCATTATTTCCAGAGTTTATCTTATGATTTCTAAATTTGCATCTTTGCTAATGCTCTTTTCTCAGACTTTAAACCTCCAACCCTTCAAAATAAAATATTTGGTGAAATCCTACCCATTATTTAAGGTCTGGTTCAAAGGCACTGCCTTCTTGTCTTCCATAAATTTTCTATATGAAATTGTTCTATTTTGAGACCCACAGTATCATGTGCCAGTTCTGTTATGGGTGTTGGATATACAGGTGATTAAAATGAAACCCTCCATATAGGGATTCATTTGAAGTGGATGAAACAGATAATGGTAAAAGAGACAGGAGAAAAACTAGGAGAGTAGGACTACAGAAGCTGGTACGGAGGTGTTTCTGTATAGAAGGAATGATCATCAATGCCAAATGCTACTGAGAAATACAATAATATAAAAACTGAAAAAAGACCACTGAGCCTTGGCAAAATGGAAGTATCCTTTATAAGAGTTATTTTGGTAGAATGGTGAAAACAAAAGCCTAACTGGAGTGAACTGATGAGATAATGACAGATGAGGAAGAGACAGAAAGCGAGTAGAGACAAGTTTTTGTTTTGCTGTAAATAGGAGCAGACAAATGGGATGATTGCTTGATCAAAGGTGGGTGCTTTCCTGTATTTTAAGGTGAAAGACTTTATAGCATGATTTTATATTCATGGAAGAGATCTACAAGAGAAAGAAAATTGTAAGATGCAAAAAGAAGCCCTTGCAAAGGCAAGAGAGGTTGTTATCTAATAGACAACTGCAGAAACTACAGATTAGAATGGGGCTAGTTCATTCATGAAACAAGAAGATAAAGAGAGAACAGAAATATGAGTGCAGGTACAGTAAGAGATTTGGAGAAGGAAAAGTTTATTCTAATGTATTCTATTTTTTTTTTCAGGGAATTACAGAATAAAGCTTTGGGGAGGGGTGTTAGAGTTTGGAAGACAAGGAGCTGTGAATGAGTCATCTCAAAAGATGAGGTGAATTTGCTGGGCTAGCCATGAGACCTTGATGATGTAGTTGAGAATTCAACATTGACTAGGCAGCATGATTGTGTTTTTCTCCAATCACACTTATACACTCCGCAATCCTTTTTTTTTTTTTAAGATTTTATTTATTTATTTATGAGAGACGCACACACAGAGAGAGAGAGAGAGAGAGAGGCAGAGACACAGACAGAGGGAGAAACAGGCTCCATGCAGGAAGCTCGATGTGGGACTCGATCCCGGGTCTCCAGGATCACGTCCTGGGATGAAGGTGGTGCTAAACCGTTGACACTCTGCAATCCTATAGAGAGTTGCACAAGTATATTTTCCAAAATTTAAGTTTACAGCACCCTTAATGTCTCAGTAATTTCTCTCAAATCACTCACAGGCCAAAAAAAAGAAAAATGAAAAATTACCTAATGGTTCTGTTTATTAACTAGTTAGGTCCAAATAACTTAATATGCATTTAAGTCTTAACAACTTAGTATTGTTTGAAAAAATACACATAAATTAAAAGAAAAAATAACATTGGGGCTAATTGAATAGATGCATAAATGGCCACTGTGAAGAGAGGATAGTCCTTTTAGGAAAAATTGATCTCCTTACTATCTTGGAGATGGGAAAATGTGCTGCTGGCATCCTCTCTCCCCTAGCACTCTGGCCACAGCCTAGAAACCCCAGTTTCAGGCCAAGCACTGACCCCCATTTGGTGTGTCCACACATGGCATGGAGAGCTGGTGGTTGCTACATTTGTTAATTTTCTGCTTAGAAATTAAGAATAGGGTTCAAGAAGAAAAGCAATGTGGGTAGCCTGGGTGGCTCAGCGGTTTAGCACTGCCTTCAGTCCAGGGCCTGATCCTAGAGACATGGGATCGAGTCCCACATCAGGCTCCCTGCATGGAGCCTGCTTCTCCCTTGGCCTGTGTTTCTGCCTCTCTCTCTCTCTCTCATTCTGTCCCTCATGAATAAATAAAATAAAATATTTTAAAAAAAGAAGAAAAGCAATGTAAATAGGTTCATACAGGAAGACTAGAAAATATTTACTCCTTGTAGTTTCTTTTTCCTATTGGTAATAATCACAACTATAAGAGCTTTGACTCTTTCCTAATCTCTGACTCCTTCCTAACCCTCTCAAACAATGCCTCATCCAGTTAATTGACAAGACCCACAGTGACTTGGTCTATTATCATTGCCTCCTAATTGAGCTCCGCATTTGCAGTCTTATTTGACATTTAACAACTCTTTGGCTTTTTACTTAAAGATCCTCATAAAACTGTCTTATTTCCTTTTCCAGGACCGCCTCCATCCTTTTTGCCTAGGTGATTCTGTCTGAGTTCTTCCTTTCTTCTGGAATGTTCTCACCCACATACCTACCTGTCAAAATTCTCTCATTTCTTAGGAACCAATCTCAAAAAATGTTTTTTGCATAAAGATTTTCCTGTTGACACATTAAAAAAAAAATACTCAATCCCTACTCTAATCTCCTCCAACATTTCATACTTCCCTAATATCAATGACCATGCCCCACAGTATTATATCCCTTTGTCTACTATCTTGAGAAAACCACCAGCTGATAAGCAACTTATAGACAGCAACTATATTTTAGGGAATCAGTCTAGAGCAGGAGATAATATATTAAATCTGATGGTGGGGGATGAAGCCCACCTGCTGTCCTTCTAAAGGTTCTCTCCAGGCCTTAATTTCTGATTCAGTGAAATGCAGATAATATTAATAGCCAGTCACACAGATTGGCTAACAGTGTTTAGCTCATAGTAGGTGCCAAATATATCAGTTATTTTTCATTTTTTTACATCTTTAGAGCCTTCCTGGCCCCTCACATGGAGAATGTGCAACATTTTTCATTTATTTGCATGGAAATGTAGGCCATTATAAAGGTTGTCATACTAAGAACTCAGTATTATCAACTGAACAATCCTATTTGAATCTCTAGTTTGGCAAAATCTTTAAAGAATTAAATCTCCAAATCTCAGTGCCTCCCATATGAGAAATAAAACATAAATGAACCTAGTGTGCTCCCAACTATGGGAGGGGACAGTGAGAGAGACAAAGTATGCAGAAATGAGAGAGGGATCACTTTTTTAATCCTTAAAATCTGATATCAGACCATTATTTTGAGTTTGTGTTTATGTTTCTTTGTTCAGTATTTTTTCTTAATCTGTTCTATTCAGGTTTTAGTTGGAAACATATTCATTTTTTTTGTTTATTGGGTTTTTTTTTTTTTTTGCTTTATACTAACCTTTCTTAGTATCTCTTTAGTTTTGTCCTCTCATCTTGCATTATCTCCAAATCCAATGTAATTACTAGTGTCAAATGAAAATTCTACTTGTGCTTTCATTTAAAAAATCTTAAGTTGCTTAAACCTCAGAAACTGACCTAACTAAACAGGAAATGAAATTCTAAAAATTGTATATAAATTGAATTTTTTTGTAGTTAAATAAATGAATAAATATTGGGTTAAATATTCTCTAATATAATCCTTGAGGAACAAATACATTTATAAGTAATTATTCAGGCAAAGTGAATAATTTTACATTGATGAATCTTTTTTCTAACACAGGTTTTCACATATCATATTTGTTTTATACAATAAAAATCTGTTATCTCATTCCTGCCTACTTGAAATTCATTTCAATGACAAAACATATACATATTTACATTGGCTTCTGACAAAATAAAAACCATGTTTAATGAAACAAATTAAGGGGTAAGTCATGAGCTGCATTAATAAATTTAGTCCACGGTTTAGAAAGGACAACCAAATCAAGTGCACCATCTCATATTCATTTGGAAAAGCCTTCTCTGAACACAGAAAAGAAATATAACTCTATTAAAACCTCAGGCACAGGCTGCTAACCAGTTGAATATAATTTTATAGATTTTTTTATGCTTGAATATGGAGAGGCTTTTGACTGTCATTTCTTCAACAAGATTTGTATAAATGAGGGATGACCAGTTGTATTGTGATATACAAATGTATTTGTTCAATCTACTACTTTAACAGTTTTGCTATGGTGATGAAAAACTTACAATGGCATTTCCTTTGACATAAATGCAGATCTATAAAACAGAGATTACATCTTCAGGATCACAGAGGGTTTGAGCTAACAGGATCAGAGAGATGGCTTAGTGTAATCTTTCTTTTTATATTTCAGGATGTCAAGACCCAGAGAGATAATGACACATCCAAGATCATCCAAGGTTGTTGATGTCTACACCACAGTAACTTTAGAACCCTGTCTCTTCTTCTATCCCACAACTTAATAGAGAAAAGGAAAATTCTAGTGCTTTCAAAATCCAAACTTTAAGCTATCTTTTCCATATTGCTTAGCTGTGCTACTTCAGGGTAGTTTTGTTTGTTTGTTGTTACATAAATCATCTGATTCTCTCAAAAAAAAAAAAAAAAGCTAAGGTGTTGTCTCTGGGAATGTTTTCAAAAATAAGTGGGAGAATACGTACTGAGCATTAATATATACTGAACAAGGTACAAAAACACTGAGGAAAATTTAAAAAGAAATATTTTTTTTTATTTTTATTCATGAGAGACACAGAGAGAGAGAGAGAAAGAGACACAGGCAGAGGGAGAAGCAGGCTCCATGCAGGAAGCCCAACACCAGACTCGATCCCAGGACTCCAGGATCACATCCTGGGCCGAAGGCAGGTGCTTAACTGCTGAGCCACCCAGGGATTTCCAAGAAATCATAATTTTAATGACTCTTTTTATAAGGCTTAAAATTAAAAGAAACAACTAAAACTATTATCATCTTGTAGGTGGAATAACCATTCTGGCACCCTGCAGCCACTGGGTCCATGCATCCTCCTGACTTAACCTCCTAAAGGAATAGAGACCAATGTGTCCCACTATTCAGCAACTCACACTTTGTTCTCCAGCGAAGTAAGAAACAGGAGCTTTGTCACTGAGATTTGCAGCAAAATATGTCCTCAAGATGAGTACAGATACTTAGGTCAAGAATTTAACACTACAGATTCTTCCCCTCACCAGATCCATTCAGATTAGAAGGAATGAGGGCCTTATGTCAAGCCTTTGTTTCCTTGATAACTGGTAGGTGCCACTTGCTTCTCTGGCTGCCATGGTACTCACCTGTTTGTTCTACTCTGCACTTGTCAGCCACACTCTAACAGGTATACAGGAGCAAGCAAAACCCAGGGATGACTCTCCCTGGAGTTAGTGACTGCTAGCTCATTGTTGGCTCTGCTCAACGGCCTGTTATTTCCCTTCTATTCAGCTTGCTAGCCCCTATTACTTTGCCTCACCTGCTCTAAATTTTTAGTTTTGATTCTCATTCTTTCTAGCATAAGTATTTATGCCTCTAGAATTTTATCAAAGCTGTTACCCTCTATTAAGAGAACTCATTTAGGTCTTTCTCCTTCATATAAATTTAGCGTTTTTCCCCAGTCCAGTTAGATGGTCCAATCTCTTCAAGAAGAATCCTCTCCTGATTTCTTATACATAGAAAAAAGACATTGTTATTTGGTTCTAGCAGATATTCCATTACATTAATTCCTCTTGAAGGCAAAGGCTCTCCCTCATATCTATGTTTTTAGAACATTTATAATAAGTGTTGAGTGGTAATGATGTTCTTCCTCATTTCGTTTGTCCCTTTTGTCAATTCCCTATAAGAGTTTCACTACTGTCCTCCAAATGTAGAGCCAACCTCTTCCCTCAGAATAGCCCTGAGCTATTCTAAAGAGTCCAGTGCTCATTCTTCTGGTGAATGGTGTAACTTCACAAGATGACCCTTCTGGTGGAGACTTGAGAGTCACTGACTCTTCTGTCAGCTGACTACTGGCTCTTCCCACTGTTTCCTTGACCTGGCTCTCTCTGGTTTATTAGTACAATTACCACTTGCCTATCTGCTTTCCTGTATTCCCAAGGCTTACTAATTTCCTTGTTACTCTGGATTTAAGAAAGGCTTAAAAGGGTTTCAATCTGCTAGTTTACTCATCCTTTGGGATACTGTTTGACAACAAAACCTTGGCAGGTCAGCATACTCTGAGGGACATCAGCACTGAGAGGCAGTAGGGTCAGGCAGAAGCATGAATGGGGTCAGAGAAACCAGGTTTCAATCTTAGCTTTGCCGTTACTAGCTGATTTGAGCTAAGTTAAAATATTCAAGCTTCGGTTTTCTCATATGTAAAATGGACATTCAATGCATTTTTCAAATACCTTAGAAAATTAGGTGAAACAATATCTATAAATTGCCTGGAGCTCTTTGACTTGAGTTATAACTCATAAATGCTAATTTCGTTTTATTTCCTTGAAAGCAAATCTGAAGCTATGCTACTCAAATGTTGGACCAGTAGCATCTATATCACCCACAATCTTTTTCAAAATATAAAACTCCAGGCTCCACCTTAGACCTGTTGAATCAGAAGCTACATTTTATCAAGATCCCCAGGACATTTGTTTACATAATTTTATGCATATTAGAGTCTGAGAAGCCCTGCTCTAGAGGCCCATTTTAATTAACTGACAGCTGTTGGGATGAGATAGAATTGAAGGCAATAGGAAGGTATATTAATACAGCTCTAGAACATTCTGGGAAAAATTCAAAAGTTCTGGTAACAAAACTATGGATAGTGTCTTTATCATTTAAAAGTATAACCTCCTTCCAGGTTTTAGTCTTTCCCATCAATAAATTCAATTACATATGATAGAGCTGCTAAGTCTTGTGACAGACATATTGAATAGACAGTTTCAGGACTCCATCACCATGCAGTTCATAGAGATGACTCTAGGCCAGGTGAGTAAATCCACCCAGCCAGTACTGTATCTCAAGAAAGCCTTTCCTGTGGCACCTGCAAAATGAATTATTAGATCTACAAGCAGACCACGAGTATAACTCTTCATGCCTGAACCCAACATACATATAGGCACAGATTTCCTAGGTCTACTGACCCTGTTCAGAAGATGCTACAGCCTTTGTGCTACTGCCAGGATTTATCCTCAAAGCTGTACTTTCAATTTCTGGGTTCTTGCAATGATGTGCTCTCACAGGCTCAAGCATTTTGAGGACTGTTAGAAATATCAAATGTGGATCGGTCAAGAAAGAGTGTTGGAGGAAACAGCTACATGCTGTACATAAAAGATGATCTACAACTCACCTTCTAGGAAATCCCTGAAATTTTTGTGCTCAAGGCTGCAGATTCCATTTAGGAAACTAAACAAAACAGTGATTGATAGATAAGTTAAAGTATATTTAATTTGCACCAACTGGTTGTTAGATCATGTAGGGATGACAAGAGTATTTTATGGCTAATATTGGAGCCTGGCTAAATGTAATGAGTGTTTCATACTTCTATTTAAGGCCCTATATTTTATTTGTTTACAAGCATTTAAAAACAAATGACTATGTCCTCTTGACATAGGAATATCTCAAAGCAAAGTAACTGCCAAAATTCTCATCAAGATACTTGAAGCACTCATTTAAAGTTTGGAGTCTATCACAGAGAGATAGAGAGATATTCCATGCTGACGGATTAGAAGAACAAATGTTGTTAAATATCTATACTACCCAAAGCAATTTGCACATTTAATGCAATCCCTATCAAAATACCAACAGCATTTTTCACAGAGCAAGAATAAGCAATCCTGTATCTTGTATGGAACCACAAAAGACCCTGAATAGCCAAAGCAACCTTGAAAAAGCAAAGCAAAGCTGGAGTCATCACAATTAGAGAATTCAAGTTACATTACAAAGCTGTAGTAATCAAAATAGTATAGTATTGCCACAAAAATAGACACAGATCAACAGAACAGAACAGAAAATCCAGAAATGAACTCACACCATATGGTCAATTAATCTTCAACAAAGAAGGAAAGAATATCCAATGGGAAAAAGACAATCTCTTCAACAAATGGTGCTAGGAAAACTGGATAGCAACATGCAAAAGAATGAAACTGGACCACTTTCTTACACCAAACACAAAAATAAATTCAAAATGTATTCAATACCTAAATGTGAGGTCTGAAACCATAAAAATCCTAGAGGAGAAATCAGGCAGTAATCTCTTCAACATCAGTCATGTCAAATTCATTCTAGATATGTGTCCCAAGGCAAGGGAAACAAAAGCAAAACTAAACTATTAGGACTTCACCAAAATAAAAATATTCTGCATAGTGAGGAAAACAATCAACAAAATTAGAAGATAATCTATGGAATGGGAGAAGATATTTGCAAATGACACATCTAATAAAGGGTTAGTATCCAAAATATAAAAAGAACTGATCAAACTCAATACACCAAAAATGAATAATCCAATAAAAATGGGCAGAAGAGAGCAGCCCAGGTGGCTCAGTGGTTTAATGCCTCCTTCCACCCAGGGCATGATCCTGGAGACCCAGAATTGAGTCCCATGTCGGGCTCCCTGCATGGAGCCTACATGGGGCCTGCTTCTCCCTCTGCCTGTGTCTCTGCCTCTCTCTCTCTCTCTCTCTCTCTCTCTGTCTCTCATGAAATAAATAAATATTTTTTTAAAAATGGGCAGAAGACATGAATAGACATCCTTCCAAAGAAAACAAACAGATGGCTAATATGTTCAATGTTACTCATGATCAGGGAAATACAAATCAAAACTACAATGAGTTACTACTTCACACCAGTCAGAATGGCTAATATAAAAAACACAAGAAACAACAGGTATTGGCAAGGATGCAGAGAAATGGGAACCCTCTTGCCCTGGTCATGGGAATGCAAACTGCTTTAGCCACTCTAGAACACAGTATGGAGATTGCACATAAAGTTAAAAATAGAACTACCCTACAGTGCACTGCAATTGCACTACTAAGCATTTAGCCAAAGGATACAAAAAATGCTGATTCGAAGGGGCATGTGCGCCCCCATATTTATAGCAGCATTATCAGCAATAGCCAAATCATGGAAAGAGTCCAAATGTTCATAGACTGATGAATGGATAAAGAAGAGGTGATACACACACATACACACACACAAGCACACATACACACACACACAATGGAATATTACTCAGCCATAGAAAAGAATGAAATCTTGCCATTTGCAATGATATGGATAGAGTCAGAGAGTATTATGCTAAGCAAAATAAGTCAGAGAAAGACAAATACTAAGTGATTTCTCTCACATGTGGAATTTAAGAAACAAACAAATTAGGAAAAGGACAAAAAGAAGAGGGTTATGATTATCATATTATTGACTATATTCCCCATGCTGTACTTTTCATCTCCATGTCTCATTTATTTTATAACTGGAAGTTTGCACCTTCTAATCCCCTTCACCTATTTGTTGCATACTTCCAACCTCCTCCTCTCTGCCAACCACCACATTTCTCTGTAATTATGATTTTATTTTCTGTTTTTTGTTTGTTCATTTTTTTAGATTTCACATATAAGTGAAACCATATGGTATTTATTTTTCTGTGTCTTACTTATCTTACTTAGCATAACATCCTATGGGTCCATCCATGTTGTCCCACATGGCAAGATCTCATGCTTTCTATGACTGAGTAATATTCCATTGTGTATATATACCACCTTTTCAGTATTCATCTATTGGTGGAAACTTGTGTTGCTTCCATATCTTGGCTGTTGTAAATAACGCTGCAATAAACATAGGGGTGCATATATCTTTTCCAAGTAATGTTTTCATTTTCTTTGGGTAAACACCCAGCAAGGGAATTACTGGACCATAATGTAACCCTATTCTTAATTTTTTTAGTAACTTCCATACTGTTTTCCATAGTGGCTGTACAAAGTTACATTCTCAACAGTACACAAGGGCTCCGTTTTCTCCACATTCTTACCAATACTTGTATTTCTTTTTGTCTTTTTATATTAGTATTCTGACAGGAATAAAGTGATAATCTCACTGTGGTTTCGATTTGCATTTCCCTGATGATTAGTGATGCTAAGCATCCTTCCACATGTCTGTAAGCCAGCTGTATGTCTTTGGAAAAATCCCTGAAGACTCCACCAAAAAGCTATTAGAACTAATAAATGAATTCAGTCAAGTTGCAAGATACAAAATTAATATACAGAAATATGTTGTGCTTCTATACATTAATAATGTAGAAGAAAGAAAAATTAAGAAAACAATTCCATTTACAACTGCACCAAAAATAATAAAATACCTAATAATAAATTTAACCAAGGAGGTGAAAGACCTGTACTCTGAAAACTATAAGACACTGATAAAGAAATTGAAGATAACACAAACAAATGAAAAGACATACCATGCTCATGAACTGGAAGAATTAATACTGTCAAAATGTCCATTCTACCCAAAGCAATCTACAGATTCAAATAATCCCTATCAAAATACCAATAGTATTTTTCACAGAACTAAAACAAATTATCCTAAAATGTGAATGGAACCATAAAAGACTCTCAGTAACAAAAGCAATCTTGAGAAATAACAAAGCTGGAGGTATTACAATCCCATATTAGAAGATATCCTCAAAAGCTATAGTAATCAAAACAGTATGGTACTAGCAGAAAAATAGACACATAGATTGATGGAACATGATAGAAACCCCAGAAATAAACCCACACTTATAGGGCCAATTAATCTAAGACAAAGGAAGCAAAAACATACAATAGAAAAATGACAGTCTCTTCAATAAATAGCTTTGAGAAAAAAAATGAAACTGGACTACTTTCCTATACCAAAAATAAACTTGAAATGGATTAAAGGCCTAAATGTGAGACAGGAAATCAACAAATAGAGAACACAGGCAGTAATCTCTTAGACATCAGCCTTAGCTACATTTTTCTAGATATGTCTCCTCAGGCAAGGGGGATAAAAATAAAAATAAACTATTGAAACTACACCAAAATAAAAGGCTTTTGCACAGCAAACAATCAACAAAACAAAAAGGCAGCCTAGCCTATGAAATCAAAGAAGATATTTGCAAATGACATAATAAAAGGCTAGTATTCAAAATCTATGAAGAACTTATCAAATTCAACACCCCAAAAAACAAATAATCCAGTTAAGAAATGGGCAGAAGACATGAGAGACATTTTCCAGACATACAGATGGCCAGCAGACACATGAAAAGATGTTCAACATCAGTCATCATCAGGGAAATACAAATTAAAACTACAATGAGATACCACCTCACACCTGTTGGAACGGCTAAAACGGGAAAAACACAAGAAACAATAGGTGTTGGCAAGGATGTAGAGAGGGGAACCTTCTTGCACTGGTGGATACAATGCAAACTGCTTCAGCCACTCTAGAAAACAATATGATGATTCCTCATACAGTTAAAAATAGAACTACCCTATGACCCAGCAATTGCACTAGGTATTTACCCAAAGAATACAAAAATGCTGATTTAAAGGGGCACCTAAGCCCAGATATTTATAGCAGCATTATCAACAATAGCCAAATCATGGAAAAAGCCCAAATACACACACACACACACACACACACACACACACACACACAATGGAATAGTACTCAGCCATAAAAAAAAGAATGAAATCTTGCAATTAAAAAAAAAGAAATCTTGCCATTTGTAATGACATGGATGGAGCTAGAGTATGTTATACTAAGAAAATAAGTCAGAGAAAGAAAAATACCATATGATTTCTCTCATATGTGGAATTTAAGAAACAAAACAGATGAACATAAGGGAAAGAAAAAAAGGGGAGAGAGGGAAGCAAACCATAAGAGAGACTCTTCACTATAGAAAACAAACAGGGTGGCTGGAGGGCAGGTGGATGTGCTAAATGGGAGATAGTATTAAGGAGGGCACTTGTGATGAACCCTGGGTATTATATGTAAGTGATGAATCACTAAATTCTACTCCTGAAACTAATAACTAATATTACACTACATGTTAACCAAGTAGAATTTAAATAAAAACTTGAAACACTAAAAAAAAAAAAAGAAAGAAAGAAACTAAAACACATACACACACACACAAGTGGGAAGAAAAAAATCAGGAAAGTAATTATCAACTCCTCAAACAAATAGAGCTTAATATTACAAAAGTACTTTCGATTAATGCCCACCTTTAAATCACTGCAGCCAGAAACTCAAAGGTTAATTGGAAGACTGAAGAAACCAGCGTTGGTGAAACTCTCCACTAATACATCTAGAAAAGCCTTTACCCTTAAGATCTTATTTGGCTAACTACTCATCTAATAGATCCTTCTAGATCTCATCAGTTATTGCCAATGTTACCTCATGGAAGAAATATTCCACCAGTCATTAAGGTGACAAATCTATCCATGGAGATATTTCATTCCCAAGAGAAGAGGCTGGATGTGATAAAATTTCATTATACACACATTTTCATTAAAAAAAAATTTACATGATCAGAACCATCTCTCCTAAATACAGTCCTTACCACCAACCTGGAATGGACTGTTGTTATTGTATCATTTTAATGGAATTCCTTTTTTTTTCCCCCAATAAAACTTCAGCGAAATTTGTTAGCAGAAGTTTTAGTTAATGGCATTTGGCCGAAGTATTTGTCAACCGGATTTCATTTCTTAAATGTGTTGAAAGCTTTGAAAAAGTTTTTATTTCTTTTGTTTGTTTGTTTGTTTCTAACTTGGAAATCTCCAGAGAATGTCTGGAGGCATAAGTATTAAATAGTCCCTATTCTAAAATTCATTGTATATTAAATTTGAAATTTGTAGGACTCCTTTGGGTACTAGCATATGCAAATGCATGACACCACATGAATACGTGGCTGAAGATCTCATGATTCCAAGAGAATACCAGTTTAAATTAAATGGAATATATTCCTTTTCTAAGAAATATATAAAGAAGACCAGAATGTGGAAGTTTATTGAGTTTGATGATAATAATATAATTTACAGATTAAAATTCCAATCTTGATCTGTCTCTTCATGCTATACCATGCTTCAATAACTGATTATCTCAGTTTCAGCAGTGTAGACTATCTAGTTCTTTTTAGTGACAGAACAAACATATTTGCCTGGCTTCAGAAATTGAATTTTATTCAAGAAAGAAGAGAATGGTTCACTATAATACATTCACCTGAATATGCTACTTTCTAGCTGCATGATCTTGACTCTCAGAACCTCATATCTCTGAATGCAAAATGCAGAAAATACCTTACTCCCTCACAAAATTGCCACGCTCACAAGGAAAGCACTGCACAGCATTTATAACTATAGACATTCAGTAAATGTTCATTGCCTTCCCTTGCCTTCCTTCCACAACCTCAAGCCATGAATAGAAAATGTGTACATGGCTTAGAGACTTCCCCGCTTCACTCAATCATTTACCTAATCAATGGCAATCATTATCAGCTGTACTGTCAGAAAGTCACATACAACATGTGGCATGTATCATATATTGACATGGCTCACAGCTCAGGATTCTGTGGCTGCTTACGTGGTAACAAACTTTAAATCTGCAGATAAGAAAATATGGAGACCTGGGATGCTTCAGGAAAACATTCTATACCAAAAATTAGATCTGTGCCCCAGTCTTCTTTACATCTCCAGTGACTTGGTGACTTTTGGTATCACTTTATCTTTTGATACTCAATTCCCTCACCTGAAATGCATGATTTTAAAATGCCTTCATTAATCTATCATTTTATAAGGATCCAATGAAGTATGTAAAGCTAGGAAGCTATATAAGGCAGTAGTCATAGGAGAACCACAGAAATCTTGCTCCTCTGAGCAATTCTGTTTTTAATCACCCAACACATAAAGAAAAAGAGAAGATTTTCTAGGTGGTGCACTGGTAACCCTGACGTTTTCCTCATGCTGAGAATCAAGATACCCAAAGGAGTAGGTGGGGAAGAAGGTACCTAACTTCCTCTGGATGAGATCAAAGGGGTAGTTAAAGAGTAAGAGTTAGACCTCTGTACAACAGGTACAAGGGGTGTTAAGAAAAAGGTGGTCAGTACATGAGTACACATACTATGAAATAGCTGGTCATGACACAAAACTATATAAAATTTTAGCATGCTCATGAATTTGTAAAAGCAGTGCAAAAAGTTTTTTAATTCCATTAGATTGAACTTCTTTTCTCCGATGGAAGCAGAGATTTGTTACTTCATGTAGACCAATGAGCATGCAACTTTTTTTCTGAGAGGTTGTATGTAGGCTTATCCATGATGAGGACATGGCCCATTTGGGCCTGAGAAGGAAAGAGATAAAAGCAACTAAACAAGGGTACGGATGCCACATTCTATTGTGGCTCTCTCCTACATACCAGCAGCGATCTATCTATGAACTCCCATCAAGTATAGAAGGAGCTCCAAAAGTCCAGGGCATCTGCATGGCTCAGTCAATTAAGTGGCTGACTCTGGTTTTCAGCTCAGGTAATAATATCAAACTCATGGGATTGAACCCCTTGCCAAGTCTCATCAAGCCCCACATCAAGCCTGGTGTAGAGCCCCTGCCAGGCTTTGTATTCAGTGGAGAGTCTGCCTGAGGTTTCTCTCTTGGCCTCTGCCCCACCTCTCACAAATGCTATTTTTCTCAAATAAATAAATAAGACTCTTTTTTTTTTTTAAGGAAGAGCTTCACAAAGACCTTCTTTCTACCTGTAATAAACTTTTGAATGAACCTTTGTAGTCCTCTGAATGATCACAAGCAGTCTTGTACTTGCTGCCAATATTGCATCAACCTCAGGCCCAAGATTCCTAATGAACATACTCTGTAGACAGTGAAAGCCATAGCCATTACCCAGCTATGGTTTACTTTTTAAGGGGTAATTATTTGAGGAGTTTGTAATCAAGAGAAAAATATCATGCTTCTTCTGTTTAAACGGCTGCATAACTTCAGACATATATGCATACATCCCTTATATCATTCAAAATTAAGATGCCTAGAAGAATAAATCAAATCTACAAAGAAAAGCAACTGATAGCAGCAGAATAGGAACTTCTCTTAAAATAGCTTCCTCTCCTGGTACAGAAAATTCTCATCCCCCACCGCAATTGTCACCTCTCTTAGGACTTAAAGGAATGAGCCCAAGGCCTATCCAGAACAAGCTTTATTGAAATTTGGTCACTCTCTGAAATAATAAACGATTATGCTTTAGCATCTGGAAGAAGAGATCCCAGAAATCTAAAAGGGGATACAAAAGAATTAAACTATCACTTATGAAACAAGGCTCTGATACTCTACCAAACTGTTGTCAGAACATGGGATAGGGAAGTAGAAAGAAAGAATTCAGAATCAAGATGCCTTGTGTTGCTACCAGCTATCTGTGCATCATTGGACAAGTCATTTTCTTTATTTATAGTCTAGTATCCTAATTGTAAAATGAAAAGGTTACATTGTGGTCCTAGCTGCCAATAATTTGCTCTGTGATCCTGAGCTACTCTATAATGGAAGGGATTAGAATAGGTTCCATGTAGCCCAAACATTCTGTTTCATTTAAAACAATCAATGGATCCAAAGTGATTTAACCCATTCCTGTTCTTAGTCATCAAGTGCAGAATAGTGCCAATTAAATTTTCTCCTCTATACCTATCTCATAGATATTAATGGGTACCATTGTTTTTAACATGGAAAAATATTACACAGTATGCCTAGTCCAGAAATAGGAAAATGAGGTATAAGAACAAAAGCAAAACAGCAGAAAAGAAAAGCTGGTCCTTTGGGAATGTATTAGATGTTCTATTTGCCTCATCTTTGCTTCTTCTAAGAGATTCCAGAAGCTAAAACAGTGGACATCAAAAAAAGGGGGAAAGGGTGAGACTGAAGAACCAGGGAGGGGTCGCGTGACAAAGGGGAAAGAGAATTGAAATACCATCTCTGGAATCCCCAATTTTCAGCATTGTTGGTGACAAGATTAATCTATTAACCATTGCACATGCTTAGCTCTATTTATAAGCTTTAATAGCTAATTCACTCAGAAAACACCTAGGGATACATTTACTATGATTGAAACATCATTCCTGAAAGAATTATACATATCTTTAAGAAATGAACAATGTATTTCTAGAAAAAGTAGACGGAAAAGAAGATAAGTTGTTGAAAAGGATTTATAGCAAATGGTCAGCCTTTAAGTCAGACTCAAAGTGTGCTGGGAGACTGGGGGAAGGAAAAAGAGGAGGGAAGTTGTATTAAAAAACAAATGAATGGGACCATGAGGGCATTGCAGAATTCCATCTTGGCTAGAGACAGCAGTTATATATGCACAAAAGTTAGTCCTCTCCTAACAAGGGCTAGCAAGAGGCATACGTTGTTGAGCTTACTGGAGTGAAGGGGTGAGGCAACAACATTCCACTTCAAATATGCACTGAAGGGAAAGAAGTAAGGTTTCTAATTACCGAGGAATAGTACAATAGGAGGAATAAAGGAACCAGGCTACATTTAATTTCTACCTTAAATAAGAAAAATTATGAATTTTACTCAATTGATTGGCTACAGAAAAAATTATTTAATGTATAGATAAATGTTTGGTATGCATAGGTTTTAATATGAATATAATGGAACCATTGGAGATAAAAATATTAGAGAGATATCTTACTTAGAGTAAACCCACATCCCTAGAATTCACCACCTTTTTCCTTGAAGAACAAAATTTTAGAAATTTGAGAAGTACAATGAGAATCAATCAACACTTCTCTGCAATAAGTACAAAAACCTCAAGCCATTTGTCGGTGGAAATTTTTTCTATCCCAGGACGTCCAAAAGGAGGACGTCCCTCATTCCCTCATGATAACTTCTTCATGCAGAATGAATACTTGCCACTAAGAGCAGGAGATCCACACCCCCCCCCCCCCACGAGAGAATCCAAATGATGGGAGATTGATAAAAGATGTTTGCAAAAGTTAAAGTGAACACCCTTCTGGCTATTTTTTTCCCCTATTAAATTTAATACAGGGCAGCTCTGGTGGCTTAGTGGTTTAGCGCTGCCTTCAGCCCAGGATGTGATCCTGGAGACCCGGGATCCAGTCCCGCATCGGACTCCCTGCATGGAGCCTGCTTCTCCCTCTGCCTGTGTCTCTGCCTCTCTCTCTTTCTCTCTGTCTCTCATGAATAAATAAATAAAATCTTTTTAAAAAAATAAATAAATAAATTTAATACAACTCTCAATTGAACTTGCCAAGGAATCTCCATTTAGAAATCACATCTGGGCAGGAGGAGGGGCAAGACGGCGGAAGAGTAGGGTCCCCAAGTCACCTGTCCCCACCAAATTACCTAGATAACCTTCAAATCATCCTGAAAATCTACGAATTCGGCCTGAGATTTAAAGAGAGAACAGCTGGAACACTACAGTGAGAAGAGTTCACGCTTCTATCACGGTAGGAAGACGGGGAAAAAGAAATAAAGAAACAAAAGGCCTCCAAGGGGGAGGGGCCCGCGAGGAGCCGGGCTGAGGCCGGGGCGAGTGTCCCCAGGACAGGAGAGCCCCGTCCCGGAGGAGCAGGAGCTGCACCAACCTTCCCGGAGGAAAGGCCTCCCGGGGAATTGGAGCAGGATCCGCAGAAAGGCGGGGATGCCCTCGGGCTCCCTGGGACAGTAACAGAGGAACTGCGCCCCGGGAGAGTGCGCCGAGCTCCCTAAGGGCTGCAGCGCTCGGCGGGACCCGGAGCAGCTCGGAGGGGCTCGGGCGGCGGCTCCGCGGAGGGGGCTGCGGGGCGGGAGCGCGAATCCAACAGCGCAGGCCCCGGAGCACAGGGCGCCGGGACACAGCCCAGGATCCGGCCTCCCCCGGGACAGGCAGAGGACGGGAGGGCCCAGGACAGCGAGGACGCTCCTGCCTGGAACTGAGCAGATCAGCGGCCCCGCCCCGGAGCCCCCAGGCCCTGCAGACGGAGAGCCCCGGAGCTACTGCGGGAGCTGACTCCAGGGTCCCAGAGCTGCCCCCGCCACTGTGGCTTCCTCCCGGGGCCTCACGGGGTAAACAGCCCCCACTGAGCCCTGCACCAGGCAGGGGCAGAGCAGCTCCCCCAAGTGCTAACACCTGAAAATCAGCACAGCAGGCCCCTCCCCCAGAAGACCAGCGGGACGGACCAGTTCCAGGGGAAGTCAAGGGACTTAAAGTACACAGAATCCGAAGATACTCCCCCGTGGCTTTTGTTTTTGTTTTGTTTTGTTTTGTTTTGTTTTGTTTTTTTGCTTTTGGATTTCTGTTTGCTTCCCCCACCCTTTTTTTCCTTTCTTTCTTTTTCTTTCTATTTCTCTTTTTCTTCTCTTTTTTCTTTTTTTCTTCCATTTTTCTTTTTTCTTTTTCTCTCTTCTTTCCTTCTTTCTCTCCTTTTTCTCCTTTTCCCAATACAACTTGTTTTTGGCCACTCTGCACTGAGCAAAATGACTAGAAGGAAAACCTCACCTCAAAAGAAAGAATCAGAAACAGCCCTCTCTCCCACAGAGTTACAAAATCCGGATAACAATTCAATGTCAGAAGGCCAATTCAGAAGCACTATTATACAGCTACTGGTGGCTCTAGAAAAAAGCATAAGGGACTCAAGAGACTTCATGACTGCAGAATTTAGATCCAATCATGCAGAAATTAAAAATCAATTGAATGAGATGCAATCCAAACTAGAAGTCCTAACGACGAGGCGTAACAAGGTGGAAGAATGAGTGAGTGACATAGAAGACAAGTTGATGGCAAAGAGGGAAACTGAGGAAAAAAGAGACAAACAATTAAAAGACCATGAAGATAGATTAAGGGAAATAAACGACAGCCTGAGGAAGAAAAACCTATGTTTAATTGGGGTTCCCGAGGGCACCGAAAGGGACAGAGGGCCAGAATATGTATTTGAACAAATCATAGCTGAAAACTTTCCTAATCTGGGAAGGGAAACAGGCATTCAGATCCAGGAAATAGATTCCCCCCCCCCCCCCGCCCAAAATCAATAAAAACCGTTCAACACCTCACATTTAATAGTTAAGCTTGCAAATTCCAAAGATAAAGAGAAGATCCTTAAAGCATCAAGAGACAAGAAATCCCTGACTTTAATGGGGAGGACTATTAGGGTAACAGCAGACCTCTCCACAGAACCTGGCAGGCCAGAAACGGCTGGCAGGATATATTCAGGGTCCTAAATGAAAAGAACATACAACCAAGAATACTCTATCCAGCAAGGCTCTCATTCAAAATGGAAGGAGAGATAAAGAGCTTCCAAGACAGGCAGGAACTGAAAGAATATGTGACCTCCAAACCAGCTCTGCAAGAAATTTTAAGGGGGACTCTTAAAATTCCCCTTTAAGAAGAAGTTCAGTGGAATAATCCACAAAAACAAGGACTGAATAGATATCATGATGACACTAAACTCAAATCTTTCGATAGTAACTCTGAACGTGAACGGGCTTAATTACCCCATCAAAAGGCGCAGGGTTTCAGACTGGATAAAAAAGCAGGACCCATCTATTTGCTGTCTACAAGAGACTCATTTTAGACAGAAGGACACCTACAGCCTGAAAATAAAAGGTTGGAGAACCATTTACCATTCAAATGGTCCTCAAAAGAAAGCAGGGGTAGCCATCCTTATATCAGATAAACGAAAATTTACCCCGAAGACTGTAGTGAGAGATGAAGAGGACACTATATCATACTTAAAGGATCTATCCAACAAGAGGACTTAACAATCCTCAATATATATGCCCCGAATGTGGGAGCTACCAAATATTTAAATCAATTAATAACCAAAGTGAAGAAATACTTAGATAATAATACACTTATGCTTGGTGACTTCAATCTAGCTCTTTCAATACTCGACAGGTCTTCTAAGCACATCTCCAAAGAAACGAGAGCTTTAAATGATACACTGGACCAGATGGATTTCACAGATATTTACAGAACTTTACATCCAAACTCAACTGAATACACATTCTTCTCAAGTGCACATGGAACATTCTCCAGAATAGACCACATACTGGGTCACCAATTGGGTCTGAACCAATACCAAAAGATTGGGATCGTCCCCTGCATATTCTCAGACCATAATGCCTTGAAATTAGAACTAAATCACAACAAGAAGTTTGGAAGGACCACAAACACGTGGAGGTTAAGGACCATCCTGCTAAAAGATGAAAGGGTCAACCAGGAAATTAAGGAAGAATTAAAAAGATTCATGGAAACTAATGAGAATGAAGATACAACTGTTCAGAATCTTTGGAATGCAGCAAAAGCAGTCCTGAGGGGGAAATACATCGCAATACAAGCATCCATTCAAAAACTGGAAAGAACTCAAACACAAAAGCTAACCTTACACATAAAGGAGCTAGAGAAAAAACAGCAAATAGATCCTACACCCAGCAGAAGAAGAGAGTTAATTAAGATTCAAGCAGAACTAAACGAAATCGAGACCAGAAGAACTGTGGAACAGATCAACAGAACCAGGAGTTGGTTCTTTGAAAGAATTAATAAGATAGATAAACCATTAGCCAGCCTTATTAAAAAGAAAAGAGAGAAGACTCAAATTAATAAAATCATGAATGAGAAAGGAGAGATCACTACCAACACCAAGGAAATACAAACGATTTTAAAAACATATTATGAACAGCTCTATGCCAATAAATTAGGCAATCTAGAAGAAATGGACGCATTCCTGGAAAGCCACAAACTACCAAAACTGGAAGGGGAAAAAAATAGAAAACCTGAACAGGCCAATAACCAGGGAGGAAATTGAGGCAGTCATCAAAAACCTCCCAAGACACAAAAGTCCAGGGCCAGATGGCTTCCCAGGGGAATTCTATCAAACGTTTAAAGAAGAAACCATACCTATTCTACTAAAGCTGTTTGGAAAGATAGAAAGAGATGGAGTACTTCCAAATTCGTTCTATGAGGCCAGCATCACCTTAATTCCAAAACCAGACAAAGACCACACCAAAAAGGAGAATTACAGACCAATATCCCTGATGAACATGGATGCAAAAATTCTCAACAAGATACTAGCCAATAGGATCCAACAATACATTAAGAAAATTATTCACCATGACCAAGTAGGATTTATCCCTGGGACACAAGGCTGGTTCAACACTCGTAAAACAATCAATGTGATTCATCATATCAGCAAGAGAAAAACCAAGAACCATATGATCCTCTCATTAGATGCAGAGAAAGCATTTGACAAAATACAGCATCCATTCCTGATCAAAACTCTTCAGAGTGTGGGGATAGAGGGAACATTCCTCGACATCTTAAAAGCCATCTACGAAAAGCCCACAGCAAATATCATTCTCAATGGGGAAGCACTGGGAGCCTTTCCCCTAAGATCAGGAACACGACAGGGATGTCCACTCTCACCACTGCTGTTCAACATAGTACTGGAAGTCCTCGCCTCAGCAATCAGACAACAAAAAGACATTAAAGGCATTCAAATTGGCAAAGAAGAAGTCAAACTCTCCCTCTTCACTGATGACATGATACTCTACGTAGAAAACCCCAAAGCCTCCACCCCAAGATTGCTAGAACTCATACAGCAATTTGGTAGTGTGGCAGGATACAAAATCAATGCCCAGAAATCAGTGGCATTTCTACACACTAACAATGAGACTGAAGAAAGAGAAATTAAGGAGTCAATCCCATTTACAATTGCACCCAAAAGCATAAGATACCTAGGAATAAACCTAACCAAAGACATAAAGGATCTATACCCTAAAAACTATAGAACACTTCTGAAAGAAATTGAGGAAGACACAAAGAGATGGAAAAATATTCCATGCTCATGGATTGGCAGAATTAATATTGTGAAAATGTCAATGTTACCCAGGGCAATTTACACGTTTAATGCAATCCCTATCAAAATACCATGGACTTTCTTCAGAGAGTTAGAACAAATTATTTTAAGATTTGTGTGGAATCAGAAAAGACCCCGAATAGCCAGGGGAATTTTAAAAAAGAAAACCATATCTGGGGGCATCACAATGCCAGATTTCAGGTTGTACTACAAAGCTGTGGTCATCAAGACAGTGTGGCACAAAAACAGACACATAGATCAATGGACCAGAATAGAGAACCCAGAAGTGGACCCTGAACTTTATGGCCAACTAATATTCGATAAAGGAGGAAAGACTATCCACTGGAAGAAAGACAGTCTCTTCAATAAATGGTGCTGGGAAAATTGGACATCCACATGCAGAAGAATGAAACTAGACCACTCTCTTTCACCATACACAAAGATAAATTCAAAATGGATGAAAGATCTGAATGTGAGACAAGATTCCATCAAAATCCTAGAGGAGAACACAGGCCACACCCTTTTTGAACTCAGCCACAGTAACTTCTTGCAAGATACATCCAGGAAGGCAAAAGAAACAAAAGCAAAAATGAACTATTGCGACTTCATCAAGATAAGAAGCTTTTGCACAGCAAAGGACACAGTCAACAAAACTAAAAGACAACCTACAGAATGGGAGAAGATATTTGCAAATGACGTATCAGATAAAGGGCTAGTTTCCAAGATCCATAAGGAACTCATTAAACTCAACACCAAAGAAACAAACAATCCAATCATGAAATGGGCAAAAGACATGAAGAGAAATCTCACAGAGGAAGACATAGACATGGCCAACAAGCACATGAGAAAATGCTCTGCATCACTTGCCATCAGGGAAATACAAATCAAAACCACAATGAGATACCACCTCACACCAGTGAGAATGGTGAAAATTAACAAGGCAGGAAACCACAAATGTTGGAGAGGATGCGGAGAAAGGGGAACCCTCTTGCACTGTTGGTGGGAATGTGAACTGGTGCAGCCACTCTGGAAAACTGTGTGGAGGCTCCTCAAAGAGTTAAAAATAGACCTGCCCTACGACCCAGCAATTGCACTGTTGGGGATTTATCCCAAAGATTCAGATGCAATGAAACGCCAGGACACCTGCACCCCGATGTTTGTAGCAGCAATGTCCACAATAGCCAAACTGTGGAAGGAGCCTCGGTGTCCATCGAAAGATGAATGGATAAAGAAGATGTGGTTTATGTATACAGTGGAATATTCCTCAGCCATTAGAAACGACTAATACCCACCATTTGCTTCAACGTGGATGGAACTGGAGGGTATTACGCTGAGTGAAGTAAGTCAGTCGGAGAAGGACAAACATTGTATGTTCTCATTCATTTGGATATATAAATAATAGTGAAGGAGAATGTAAGAGAAGGGAGAAGAAATGAGTGGGAAATATCAGAAAGGGAGACAGAACATAAAGACTCCTAACTCTGGGAAACGAACTAGGGGTGGTGGAAGGGGAGGAGGGCGGGGGTAGGGGTGAATGGGTGACCGGCACTGAGGGGGGCACTTGATGGGATGAGCACTGGGTGTTATTCTGTATATTGGTAAATTGAATACCAATAAAAAATAAATTTATTATTAAAAAAGAAAGAAAGAAAGAAATCACATCTTGTCTCTACCCCGCTACTTATATAGAACAAACTCTAGAACCTCATAGTGAGTTCTCCAATCTGCTGGTGATTCACTAAATATTAAAAACAATAATGATAAAAATAAATAAATAAACAAATAAAACTCTCACTCACTTGAGTGTGAGGAAGAGCTAAGTTCTCCAGGGAAATGCAGAGAGCACTCAATTTAATAAACTGCAGAAAATTTTCAGATAAATGATCACAACTAGATCAAAAATGAAGACGAATCTATAACTTCTTAAGAATCCAAAGAACTCATTTCCTTTCTAAAAGAATTAACTATGCCCAGCAGTGCCTCTGGTACAGTAAAGATGTATAAAAAGATTTAATTATATTTAGCAATTTGGGAAGGTTAAAACTAAACCTTTTGTTCTGACTCACATCTGTATAGTAAGTGCCTAGCAGAACAACAAACAAGAAGTTTACCAGACTAAAGCTGCAGGGCACATGGCAACACAGCAGGCCCAAGCTAAAAGCAGATTTCCAAAGGACAGCCCCATAATGGAATTCCTAGTGGGACGATCAAAGAGGTGGAACCATCAGCCAAGCATGACTGCACATAACAAATCCATCAAGACCTATGATATCCTTGGCAAGACAAATAGCAAGAAGCACAGAGACTTAAATGGTATTTGAGAAAATTTACTATCCCCCAGCCTCCAGCAAGGGTGAGAAACAATGCCATTCAAATCCCCATCTATTCCAACAATACAATCAAAATACTCTTTTCCCTTAGCCAGTTGAATTTACTGCCTAATATTTATTTATTTTTAACTGCATCTATATGTAGCTATATAAATAAAAATATGTTTGTATAGGTTTTTACATATCTCTGTTAGCACATATGCAGAATCGGCTTGACAAATTTTTATGAAATTTGGAGAATATGTTTTGAGCAACATGATTTTAAATATAGGCTATGTGGCATACCTGAAATTTGCTTTGGGGGTCCTCCAGGCGGGGGTGGGGGGTGCAGGTAGGCAGTCATTTACCAGAACAGCTGAAACAGAAGTGAAATAAGAGGCCCATAAGACTGCCAGAGGGAGTAATGAGCCATAAGTATGAAGACGCATTAATATGCCAAGGGCAGAGAAAACAATCAGTAGTTTTAAATATGAGTCCCAAATCGATCGTCATGAAGGCAGGTGTGGTCAGCAATCTAGCCACTTCTCACCTGGGTAACTCCAAGTAGAACAATTCAGGTTAAATAGCATCAGTGACTTAGTTAATTGTGATTAGCACATTTTTCTCCAGCAGCTCTGGGGAGGCATTTTTGGAGAGACTCATTAAAATGGGGTGAATCCTGCCCCAACCCTGAGTCAGAGTAAGGAAATGCCAGCCTCACCTCACACTGGTGAGAGGGGCTTCCATAGACCACTCAGAGCATGCACCCCACAGTTACAAAGCCTCGGGGCCTGGTGTCCGACTTTCTCCTACAAATGTAATGGTCCACAGGCAAGCTGACTAACCACTAAGGACAAGTCAAAGGAATGGCGCCTGAGTTGGATTCAGCCTAAACTCCTAGAGTTTGTTGGCACAAAAGATATGTAAATGTTTCCCATGGACCAGATGTATGCCAGGCAGGAGACAGTGAGCCTGAATGTTGTTAAGTCCTGTCCAAGTGGAAAACAGACTTGAACAGAGAAACTATATGCAGTACTTGGTTTCTATTGGCTGTGGAAGTTAACAACCAGAAAAAAAATATATTTGCTATACCAAGGGGTCTACAGGTAGAGATCCCCAGTAATTTGGGAGAAGAAGGGGAGGCTTTCCTCCAAAGAACATTTGGGCATCCAATGAGAGGACAAATCAATTTTAAATACCTCCAGGTCCAAAGGACAAAGCTGGCTTTTGATAGTGCCGATTATGTAGAACTTAGAGGAGTAGTCATGGCCACTTAGATTCTCATCCAGAGGTGAGGAAAGAGCTAACTTCAACAAATATTTTTAAAGCAACAGGTGCTTAATGATTATACCCCAGGAAGCATATTTGCTCAGTATACCAGATACACTAGACACACATAGGCAACAATGGAATGGTACGGTCACAAAGACACACTAAGTATGAATAAATAAGGTGATTTCAAAGAAGAAAATAAGAAGCACATGATATCTAAGAGCTGTACTGCTCAGGGACTTTGCAGAGTTCCCAAATGTCTAGTAAACTATGCTTCCAGCCCTTGGCCTTATATTTGAGACTCTATGACCTGAGGCTTTGTGTCTACTTCTCTTGCTCACAGATCTTATTTTCCATCACTCCCATATACACATCCTCTGGCACAGCCATACTCTTCATTATCACTCTCATTACCTGTGCCCAATTTCTTATGCCAATATACAAAGAAATACCTCTTATTAATCGAAGAAGCCTCAGCATCAGGAAAGAAAAACATACTCATCTTTAGTGCCTGGGGGTTCTATGCTTACATGGCTGCTCATATGCTTGCCCTATCAAGGTTCTATGATTCTCAAAAATGGCTACATATGAAAATTACCTGAGCCTTTTGAAAATAGTATCACTGGCTGGAGTAACAGTTGAGCCAGGATCTCTAGGGATTGGTACTGGGTAGGGATGTTCTGTTTTGGGGGTTTTGGAGGGTTTTTTGTTTTTTGTTTTGTTTTGTTTTGTTTTAGTTTCCAAAGTAATTCTAACGTGCAGCCCAAATTGAGTCTATACAGACTGAGGTACAACATGGCTAATCAATTTCTTATTGTGAAAGAATTTATAGGTTTTCTAAGCAAGCCCCCCGCCACCCTGGAGAAATGTTGATAAAATATCAGCTGGTTGTGTAGGTTTCAGTACTCCATGACAGGTGAGACTGGAGTAAGACATGGCTGTGAATAAAATGCTGGCACTGGAAAAACAGAAAATAGATTGAAAGAGAGGAAAATGTTTGTACCAGAGCAGTGGTTCTCAACACCGAATACACGTGCTTTTTCCGGGTGCCTAAAACATATCTATGCTGGGGCCTCAGCCCCACAGATTATGAGTTCATTGGTTTGGTGAGCTCAGGCGCTCTGTGGTTTTTAAATGCTCCCTAACAGCCTCTGATGTATAGCCAGGATTGAGCAGCGTTGCCCTAAAGGGCAAATAAGGTTAGTGATGCCTGACACAGGGTCATCAACTGAAGCAGATTCTTCTATGAAGGGTGGTTCCTTAAAGACTAGAGAACAAACACAGACAATGTGCCGATGATAATGTTGTTAGGGCACTTCATATTCAAGTCTGGGCCCCAAATCTCCATCGTTTGTTCACAGGATGTCTAGGCTGTCCCCAGGAGCATCCTGTTCATAGTTAGGTAAATGTATGGAAGAGAAAGAAACAAGGAGATTTCAAGAGGTCCTCATTGTCTTTCTAGCAGACAGGAGTTCCTTGATAAAAGATAGGGCATTATAAGATTCTCCCCTTGCTGAGGTAGTGTAGATTCTTGTTCAGAGGTGTTCACTCCTCTCCAATACCTCCATGGCCTGAAAGCATTTTTCTTCCTCTTGCTTCAGCATAAGCATGTGACTTACAATGGCCACTGTAATGTTGGCAAGCAAGATACAGTAAGGTTCTGAGAAGTGTTTGAGAAATGAGGCTTGCTCTGCCAAAGACTTGAGAAGATTACATGCTCATTTTCTTGCTGGTGCCAGGAGGGTAAGCAACACCTTGACTAAAGCTGCCTCAGCTTACCCATAGACCTGCATAAGATACTCTCAACTCCTGGGATCTAAAGCAACAAATGAAGACTTGCCTAGATCAGATGATCCTGGCCAATCTGCAAGTGGACAAGCTAAATAAATGCTGACTTTGCATGTGGCTCTAACTTTTTAGTTGTTTGCTATGTAGCCCTATTGTGGCCAAAACAAATGGATATACTTGCTTTTCACATCTTTCTTAACCTGGAAGGTGCTTCTGTCCTTAACATGATTTTCCAAATTAGCTCAAAATCTACTCCTTTAAGCAACTTTGTGATATGTGAGAGGTGATTTTATTATCATATCATCACCTTTCCTCCCTGTCCCTTCATACAAATAACGGTATTAGGTTTTATCTTTTGGAGGACACTCCATGAAACACTTCCATCAACAAAAAGGATTAGAAGTCTCATCCAGGACTGTAGGGTCAAGGCCGTACCTACTATTTGCTGCCGTTCATCAGAGGGCTATTTATAATAGTTTAAATTTAGAAGCAATCTATGTGACTAATATTAGCAGAATAGTTTGTAATTTTCATAAACTATTCCCACAATTTTAAATATGCTTATGAAATTTAAATAGGAAGTAGTGTATTAACAAAGCAAGACCTAAAGTTGCCTAAAAGGTATGATTTCAACAATATAAAAAATATACAAAAGGCCTAAAATGAAATATACCAAAATCTTAACGGACATTGTCCCTGAACAAGACGATAACAATGATTATTCCTTCCCCCACTCTTTTTTTTTTTTTTTTTTTAGCAAGAGAGAGAGAATCCTAAGTAGAGTCCACACTCATCAACATAGAGCCCAATGTGGGGCTTGATCTCACCACCCTGAGATCATGACCTGAGCTGAAATCAAGAGTCAGATGCTTAACTGACTGAGCCACCGAGATGCCCCGATTATTTCCATTTTTTAAAACTTCACTATACTTTCCAAATTTTCTTCAATGAGTAAATTTACTCTTATATTCTAGAAAAAAATCACTCAAAGAGGGGTAAGAAGGGAAACACTCAAGGGACTTGGAATTCTGGAGGACACATAATCCACAGGGGGAACAAAGCCAGCAAAGGTCCTTCTTTTTTAGAAGTTATTCAACTGGCAAAATGAAATGAGTCTGGCCTCTCCTCATTGGTAAAAATTCTCTAATTCTAGAGAAAACTCATTTCTTCTTGGGGCTCCCTATCTGCCTAGCCTCCACCCCAAGATATTTCCATTTTACTCTCTAAAATCCTATAATTTCTTCTGTATATTGAGTTGCTCCCTCCTTAGAATCAGCTAGTCCAATATTAACAAATAAAGTTTTCTGTTTATTTTGGTTTGGTTTTATTTCATTTTACAATCCCACTAAGCTGCATGAAACCAAAATTTTATAGAGAGCCAATATATAATGAAGTTAAAGTCTCAATAAATGACTAATTTCACATTAAGCTTTGGATTTCAAAAGCCACTATTTCTTTATACTGTGATATTCACGTTTTTGGGTGACTGATGCCAATTATATTTTTATATGACTGAAACCATTCCATATACTCAATTTTATGTCTTGCTTTGTTAATATGGATACTGTACTTTATTTAAAACTTTTTTTTTTTTTAATTTTTATTTATTTATGATAGTCACAGAGAGAGAGAGAGAGGCAGAGATACAGGCAGAGGGAGAAGCAGGCTCCATGCACCGGGAGCCTGACGTGGGATTCGATCCCGGGTCTCCAGGATCGCGCCCTGGGCCAAAAGCAGGCGCCAAACCGCTGCGCCACCCAGGGATCCCTGTACTTTATTTAAACTTCATACACATATTATTAAATGCAGAAACTCTATTACATGTATCTTTGTTATCCTCACCACATAGCAAGGTGGGCGGCACATCGTAGGTGGGGTTGACATTAACAGCATTCATTAACTAGTTTTGCTCTATATCTAAGACCTAAAACAGATCTTGTTCACAGAGACCTTGAAGTCAGGTGCAGCCAAGTGACTAGTTCTGACCAAGAAACTATGCTGGGACATGACACTTGTCATTTCAGAGCTGTAGCAGTGAAAAGTCCATGAACTACCCTCTAAAATTCTCCTCCCTGGGGATCCCTGGGTGGCGCAGCGGTTTGGCGCCTGCCTTTGGCCCAGGGCGCGATCCTGGAGACCCGGGATCGAGTCCCACGTCGGGCTCCCGGTGCATGGAGCCTGCTTCTCCCTCTGCCTATGTCTCTGCTTCTCTCTCTCTCTCTCTGTGTGACTATCATAAATAAATAAAAATTAAAAAAAAAAATCCTCCTCCCTGGCTGCAGCAACCAGGGAGCCCACAAGATGGAAGTGATCAGGAGCCCTGAGTCATACTAGGAATTAGTGTATTGGGGAGGACTGCTGAGCCTATAGCAGATTGTGCTTGTGTGTGGACTAAATGTGTACATAATCACTAAGATGTCAGGATCTGTCTTTTCCTACAGCACAGTCTAGCCTAGCCTAATACTGTAGGCATTCTTTAAAGTTGATCCAAAAAATAAAATAGATAAAATAAATAAAATAAATTTAAAAAACAAGTTGATTCAAATAAGTTAGAAGCTTTTAATATCCTGCTGTCAAAACATGTTTGCTGCTATAACCAAAAGCACCCATGCTTTTGTTTTTCTATGAAATGTTTTGGCATCTACTAAGTTTAACAAGGGGAGAAGGTAGCCTCTTCTGTGTGGCCACTCATAAACATATCTTAGAGGTTGCAGAAAGGACATGTAGCCGCTAAGCCCATGTTCTAGGCCTCACATCTCATTTTCAAGGTGCACCAGGAATCTTCCAATCAAATTTCCAACCCCTATTTAACGTCGCTGGTAGTGGTCCCCAGGCAGTTTGTGGCACCACGTTAGGTAAAAGACACATGAAACTAGATGGACCATTTTTCAAATGTACAGAAGTAAAGAATGGGATGTGGTATATTGCTTTTTGAAAGAAAAGAGTAAGTGAGAACTTTAAATCTGCTTACAACATTGCAAGCTCAAGAACTGTAGGAACATGGCATTTCCTTATAGCTAGACATCTGTAACTCTCTTTGTAGAAGTAGTCCTTTCAGGACACCTGGGTGGCTCAGCAGTTGGGCATCTGCCTTCAGCCTGGGGCGTGATCCTGGGGACCTGGGATCGAGTCCTGTGTCGGGCTCCTGTGTGGAGCCTACTTCTCTCTCTGCCTCTCCTCTCTGCCTCTGTCTATGTCTCTGTCTCTCTCTGTGTCTCTCATTAATAAATAAATTCTTAAAAAAAAAAAAGTAGTCCTTTCTACAAAAATTAGCCTTAGTTATTCAATCAATTTTTCCAATAGTGAACACATATAATAGGTCCCAGATATCTGGGGACATAAGCATACGCAGCTATAAGACAAATATGTAATTGAAAATCCCTTTTCTCTGTGATGTTGAGTTCCAAAGGTCCTGTGCAGACATGGCTCATTTTACTGGAATAGTGAATTTATAAACTAGTTAGTAACTAGGTGATTGGCTGAATTTAGTGCTTGCTAATTGATTCATTACCAATTAATCTAGACAAAATGATCAAATTGCTTGTTTATTTCAGGCTTCATAGCAATAAAAAGTCTATTACTTCTTTTAAAAACATGGTAAATATAAGCACCCCCACATTCAGTAACTAAATTGGGTGCAATTATATATTTCAGGGTCTGTCTCCAGCTGCCTTGGCATCTGTTCCAACTCCTTGCCTTTCCCTTCCCCTCAAATCTTTGAGTTCTTTGAGTAGAGGTAGGTCTCAGCAATGCCATATCCTGCACTCACTTTTAGAAACTGTAACAGCAGGAGCTTGCTGGATTTCACCTTTGGGGGTGTCAGAGACATTCACAGCTTCTCAGGTCTGCTCATCACCTCTTTTGTGGGGCCCTCCCTTAGATTGCCTGCTCAGGCTGGAAAAAGAAGTACAACCAGAGTAATAAAAGCTACTTTTTTATTGTTTAAATATCTCAGTGATTCACATTAAAATCACAGAAGGTCCAGCTATATTAACAGGTATTTGAAGTATATTAATTTTAAATAGGACAATGAAAAGTTTAAAGAAAACCTCCAACCAACCAAAGTCTAAAATAAGGCACAATTCGGAACAGCCTAGTACAGTGGTTCTCGAGGGTACAAAACGACTAGATTAGTCTTCCTGGATGCTAACCATTTTAATAAAAGGGAACCTATCTCTTATATGATAATGAATTCTGTGTATATGTGCTTGTGTGTATGTATGTTTGTGTGTTTAAGGATTAGAATACTTTTTATCATCTTTTTTTTTTTTTTAACAAGTGAGTGGGCTACACAGCATCAGATACATTCATTTAATGTATCTCTCCAAAATGAGAAGTGCACATCCAATCATTGTGTCTTTTCTATCAGGATTTAGGTCGTTTCCTATAAAGGAGGGTGATAAGAATTTGATATATGTATTTATTGATTTAGAAAGCTCATCCTCAAGCAGCCCCAGTGGCACAGCGGTTTAGAGCTGCCTGCAGCCTAGGGCGTGATCCTGGAGACCCTGGATCAAGTCCCACCGTCAGGCTCCCTGCATGGTGCCTGCTTCTCCCTCTGCCTGTGTCTCTGCCTCTCTCTCTCTCTCTCTCTCTGTCTCTGGGTGTGTGTGTGTGTGTCTCTATGAATAAATACTCTTTAAAAAAAATAGAAAACTCAGCCTTTTATTTGTCTTATTCAAGAACAAAAAGAACTTTACAACTAAATTTTCCTATGTGCCTGCAAGTTAAATTACAGAAAAATGTGTATCTTATTAGCCACTGTTCTCTTCTCTTTCCCCACCTTTTCCTCTTGGAAAATTTATCTCTGCCCCCATTAGTGATTCTCCCTCTTTTCTCAGGTGGTTTTCTCAAGTTGCCAGCAGACAAAGAATAGCATTTAAAGAGTCAATTAGAGAATTAAGGGCAGAAATATCCCCGTGTTAAAGACTGGAGATGCATGGGGCTTCCTGGGTAGCTCAGAGGTTGAGTCAGCTCAGGTCATGATCCCGGGGTCCTGGGATCGAGTCCCACATTGGGATCCCCACAAGGAGCCTGCTTCTCCCTCTGCCTGTATCTGTGCCTCTCTCTCTCTCTCTCTCTCTCTCTCTCTCTACGTGTGTGTGTGTGTGTGTGTGTGTCTCGTGAATAAATAAATGAAATCTTAAAAAAAAAAAAAAAAAGGCTGGGGATGCACAGACTCAGAAGGAAACAACCAGGCCCTCTGTGACTTCTCAGAAAAGGCCAGCCTTTGGAACTCAGACCCTCACCTTGCCACTCTGTCACAGGCAAACAGAGCTTTTGATTCAGGTCAGCAAACCTATATCAAGTGCCTACTATGTACACTTACACAATTCCTCTCACTCTTCCTTCTCAGCGTACCAGCAAAAATTTACTCCAAATAATACATGGAGAAGTAAGTTTCAATATATTATGTACAGACACGTATACCCCAAAATAGTGCATGCTAGAAGATTTCACACCCCACTATTAAAAATGTCATATATTGTATTTTTGTGTGTGCCAGTCCGTTTAGCAGCAAATGAAGGGTTGATGCAGAAAAGAATTACACTGGATTTCATAGGGACCTTTTTTAATCGAGTAGAAAGGTACATTGTTGCTGGATGCTCCTTTGATTTCAGATTTCTGTGTAGTGTAGTCTGCTAAGATTTTAAATCAACAATGGTAACTACAAGGAACCCCTGATAATAATGGCAGCATACGTCACAGGTCATCTCATTCTGCGTGCAAAAGCAATCTTACAGGAGACAACACAATATTGTAATTAGAATTAGATGGATTCAATAAATATTAAGCAGTAAAAAATATTCTTCATTTAGCCATTTCCTTCTCAGCAGAACCTGCAATTCAGGCTCATCCTAATATCTGACCCATGAAATTAAGATGATAAGGAGGTACTGAGAGAGAAGATGGAGGGGATTTAACAGTCATGGCTTTTTGAAATTCAGGCATGCTTTTTGCAATTGCAAGTTGATACTCTCCGCCCCCTCCCCACCTCCAGGGTAAACAAGAAATGGTAATGGGCAGAGGGAGGAACACATGCATTTCAATGAGTCCTGTTTATAATTCTATGAGTTACGTGTTATTTTGGCAGAATCAGGCTTTGAGATCTTGTGTTTCAGATAATAACAACAAACACAAATTTTAAACTATTTTGCCTATCTTTCCTGGTGATTTGCAACCTGCTTCACCATTTTGAGCATTTCTTTGAATTGACTGAACTGGTCACATCAGTGCAGGCCCCACCCCAGGCCACTCCCTGCTTTTTTCTTTTACAGATTTCCTGCCTTGCATCCCAAGCAAAGCAACTTCAATAAACTCTACCTCTGATCAAGCCCATCTAGTCTTCTACCAGTCTCAGTTTTGCCTCCAGGCAGCCTGGAGCAGCAGGAAGTGGGCCAAACTAGCTCTCTGCTGGCTAATCTGATAAACTAATCTGACAGAGATGAATGCGTTTTAGGGAGGTTGCCGTTTTGCCTTTTGGAAATGGGATGCTAAAGGCAGCCCAGGCATCAGAGTAAGATCTGGTTTGGATACTCAAATTACTTGGGTCCCTTCTCATTGAAAAGTTGGCCTTAAATGACTCTCTTGGTAAATAGCTATTGTCTAGACACTTTCCAATAAATAATATTGACAAAAACAATAGCAATGATGATACATAGCTCCATTTTTTTTTTATTTCACCAAAACTAGGCATTGTGCATATTCCCTAAATTGGTAGTCAAAATCTCATACAGCTTTCTAGAATTTGGCTGATAGAAAGAAGCTGTTATTAAGCTGATAAATCACCACAATTTTTTCCCAAAGTTTGGTTTAGGGAATTGCTTCCATCTGTGAGTGGCAAACTTATTCCCTCCTAGAAAATTCTCCCTTCTTCTAAAATACTAAAAGCATCCCTGGAGTACTTTAAGGACAGCTGGCCTCAGGGTTTCTAATGGTTTTCCGTTTAAACTATAACTCTCCTCAGGAGGCCCTAGGGCCTGGTGCACTCTGGTGACTTGCAGCCTCGCTGGTCACCATTTCACCTGCTCAAATCCAGACAGGTGCAGGACACTTCTCACCTTGCTCAGCAGCCCTCCTGGTCCTCTTTGTTTTAAGGCCTTGGGGGATGTGTTCAGAAGATAACAATTTATGGATATATCCAGGTCCCCAGCATCAGGCTAGGTATCACACAGGACCAAAATAGCTACAAAATCTGGAGCAGGTGAACAAAGGTAAAGTCCAGGTTTAACGGAAATGAGTTAAGTCAAGGGAAAGACAGGGATTCCAGCTTGGGTCAAGACTGAATCACAAATCAAAGCTCAATAGGTAGCAAGGGATCATAAAGAAATGAAGTGTAAATGAGGCAATGGGCTCAAGGACATGAGGAAAGACAGACATGAGGGTATGAACAGTGAGGTTTTCATTTGTCTCCACTCTGAATATCAAGTTCCTTTCTGCAAAATGAGGTTTTGAAGTGAAATTACCTCAATAATTTAGATATTAGGAGCCTATGCAGGCCACACAAATAGTCAAAAGTCATAAACTTTGCATTACTGAGGGAGGAGAACAGGACTATAAATTGGAGCTAATTAAGTAGTCAGATCGAATATTTATGAAAACATTTTGAAACTAAGTGAAAGTCTGCTTCATAGAGAAAATTTCTCAAATGTATCCTGTATTCTGAATCCTTCCAAACCCTCTACTAGGCACTGTAGAAAATCCTGGAAATAAAAATCATGCTCCTTTCCATCTAGGAGGTTTTATCTGATGGAAAGAGAAGGTTCACTTGTATACAATTAGATAACAAGATCATACATATTATAGCTCAGAAAAGCAATAACTGAAATGGCAAAAGCCAGGCAGTGCTATTCATGGGAGAGAGCCCAGGACTTCTCTGAATATGGCAGCTCAGGCCCACATGACCTATCTGCTCTAGATGGCTTGCTTTCCAAGAATGCTAACTCCCAATCTTAAATAGGAACTTGGGTTTATCTGGTATTTTCTATTGCCAGAGGCTTAAGATCCTTTTATCATCCTTTGTAGCCCCTGCTAGTCTCCAAATGCACTGCAATTGATTGGATCTTATGAAAAATCTAAACCAGAGGCACAAGGGTGGCTGCCTTCAGCTTGGGTCATGATCCTGGGGTCCAGGGATGGAGTCCCAAGTCAGAATCCCTGCTCAGCAGGGAGTCTGTGTTTCCCTCTCCAGCTCTGCTGCTCCCCCTGCTTGTGTTCTCTCTCTCTCTCAAATAAATAAATAAATAAAATCTTTAAAAAAAAAAAATCTAAACCAGCCTGTAGTCTCAGGTATTATGCCTGGATAACATCAAGATACAATTGGGGAAACACCCTAGGCCTAGGTCAGGAGTGGGTCCTGTCCTGTAGAAGACAATCATTACTACAGACTTAGAAAGACATTTATCAAAAAAAAAAAAAAAAAAAAGAAAGAAAGAAAGACATTTATCCTCCACTACAATTAATCAACAAACCATTGAGGGCATACTCTTCTAAGAGTGGGAACAAGCAGAAGCCATAAGTTCACATGTCAGGCAGGATTGAGAGCTAAGAGGCTAGAGAGAATTTGGGTCTCATAGTGGGCAGATGGAGCTCTAAGGAGGGATACTGTCTACTGCCCACTTGGCTTTGATCCTAGGCCTGCAGTGCTGATTATAACTACAAGACTGTCAGAGGCCTGCAAATTAATTCTGCTCCTGACTGGCTTGGAAAAAACCCTCAGATTTCATGACATCAGCTCACTGGTGAGAGTTTCACTTTTCTTCCCCTTCATGGCATCCACTTCTTAAGGCAAATAAGAAGTTGTTCTGTTGTGCAAATGGCAACAAACCCTAGTGTCAGAAATACTTAGAGAACTAAGCATTCCAGTTACTTTTCAAGTTCATTATGTTTCTGTCGGTCCAAGATCCCATTTGGAATCCCAGAACATATCTCCACCGGAAACCAAATCAGCTTTCACAAACTGCCTACTCGCAAGCTTGTCAGCCACAACATACCAAAAGGATGTTTTTTGAAAGGATTTCTTTCACTTAGCTTTTTAACCAAGCAAGAAATTTGATATCATGAACCCAAAAAATCATATTGCTTTACAGTTAATAGTGCTTTACAATAAGCAACCCCTAGCATCATTCAGAGATGTCTGGGTAAAGACCTTTCCATTTTGGCGTCTGCCATCTACTGAACACCTCTTTTCCAATAAGTCCATAATACGGCATGCAAAAGAGGATGATAATCTCATATATTATGCTTCCTCTTACCTGCAAGTGTGGACATTGTCAGCCATCTGTTTTCTGCTGGTCTGGAGCTTTCTACAAATAAGTTGCACTTTTTGTTTCTTGTTGGCTTCCTTCCTCTGGTCTGGTAGGTTTGCATATCATAGAGAAGGGTTTACAGTTCCCTCATTCCCCCTCTCACCCCACCCAAAATCCTGGGCAAAGAAAATGGATATTGAAATTCTGGGGACTTTCTGTCTGGCCCTTAGTTAGGCAATACTATAGACTGCATCTCCCCTATTTGAAGTCAGCCGGTGTCTTTAATTCTACACAAAATATAGTCCCTGAAGTCTCACAACTGCACTAGACATGTCACAGGTGCCATCTATTCCATTAATACCTCTTCTTGGAGAACTTGCTCACCTCACAACTTAAGTATCATGGCATATCTCTTTCCCTTTCATGTCATAATAAAACCGAGTAGCACCAGAAGTGATCACCTGACGCAAGGTTGGCCAACCAAATTCTTTCTTGTGGGAACTTGGAACTAGGACTCAGTGCCTCTAGCCCATCTATTCTGGGTGCTTGAATGTGATGGTCATGTGGATCATTTTCTATATTCTAAGTCTAAATAACTCTGATGAGAAAGAAGGAAATCAGTGTACACAGAGCTGAGATGCAATGCAAATGCAAGAGATGGAGAAATAAACACTAACTAAGTTTCTGACCTTTGGTTCTTGTTACATACTCAATGTGGATCCCCTGAAGGGGGATTGTATTCATTGCAGTCTTTCAAGCTACAGGCTAATGGAAGATTTATCTTGACATAAGCTTTCCAGATCACTGAGACAGGAAAAGGAAAGGTAGAAAATTGCATACCAGTTCTAGTTTCCAACCCAAAGTGACAACGTCACATCTGCTTACATTTCATTAGCAATACCAAGTCACATAGCTCTAAATTCAAAGACTGTGAGAAAGTGAAATCCTATCATGTGCCCAAAGGAAGGAAAAATTAAATATGACTTCCATGACATCCTCCAGCTAGTTTCCTTCCAAATATAAATATATAACCATCTTTTCTTGGCTCCCAGCTCTTCTCTGAAACTGTTTTTACCTGGTCACTAGTGACTTATGTGTTATTAAATTCAATTAACACTTTTCAGTACTTACTTTACTCTCCCTCTCTCTCTCATTTGTTGCTATACATTATTCCCTAACCTCATCATTTTCTCCAACTTTGGCTTTAGTGACACCACTGCTTTCTTCCTTATCCTCTGAATTACTTGTACTTCCCAAAATGGCCCCTAATGATTCAAATCTCCATGCCTTGAGCATGTGGTACTTAGTAGACATCTTTGCTTCTTATTCTTTGATTAGTTAACTCCTTTGAGACTTAGATCACTTATCATTTCTTCAGGAAGTCTTCCTTGATCCTCCCAGTCTTGATCAGGTCTCCCTGCTACTTGTTTTAAGAACTTGATCTTACTCAATCTCAATAGTCAGTTATTGCAATTATGTTTTTCGATTCAACATTTCATCTTTCTTCCCTACTATAAGTTCCATAAAGAAAGACTTGGTTTTATTGATTTTTGCATAGGGTTTAAACAGTACCTGACACATATTAGGAGCCAAATAAACACTCATTAAATGAATGAATTAACCAGTGAAGCTTCATATTCTTATGACCATCAAATCCCAGAACTGTGGTCAGGAAGGCAAAGCAAGGAAGAAAAATATGACACATATATTTTTTATCATCTTAGGCTAATATAGGTATAGTTGGTTTATATAATATACATCCACAAGGTAATTACCCAGCAATGATGCCCTTTCCTGGATCTCTGGATGGTTGATGCTGCACTTTGCCCCTCTGTGATCCCTCTCTTTCTTTTACCTTTGAGATTTAGTTGGAGGAACAAGTGACTTAACTTGTACTAAGGGTTCATATTCCCTAGAATTATGTGTTCACTTGTTCTTATAAACTAAACATGTATCTATTGAAGGCCTACTGTGTTGTTCTAATGATACAAGATTCTTGTCCTCAAGGAGTTATAGCCTAAGCAGGAACCTAAGTTCTCAGCTGAATGAAAGGAGCAGTTGAAATAAAGAAACAGCACTACAGAATAGGAAAGAGCTTGACACCCAGAGTCTGTATACCTTAATCTGAGTCTCAGCTCTTAACTAATGTTAGAGAACAAGTGACCAGCATTTACCTTTTTATCTGTGACTTCCTCACTTGCAAAATGTGAATAATAATATAATATTGAAAGACAAAATTTAGGTTATAATAATAATAATTCTGACACAAATTTAATTGATATAAAAATACTATACAATAATATGCTATCATTTACTGCACACATATGTGCAAGATAGTATAAATTTTATATTCTTGATTTTCTTTCTTACAACAGTCCCCTGTAGCATTATAATCTCTGTGGTACAGATGAGGAAATAATGGTTCAGAACAGTTAAGTAATTTACCCAATACCATACAGCTGGTAAATAGAAGAATCAGGATTTAAAACCAGATTTGTATCACCCAAAGGCCAGGGCTTCTATCCACTAGACTACATTTGCCTACTTTTAAACTCATTGAAATGCAATTTATGTACTCAATTATTCCTATTGAAGTACTATGATGAAGTAGAGCCCATATTATCAGGAAAAGCTAACATTTTGAAAGTTAACAATTAACCAAATTTTCCCATCTGTAAAATGAATGAGTTTGATCACATGAAACAAGACATTGAATATTAAAAAAAAATACATTGCATATCAAGCACTCTGCACAGTCCATAATACAGAGTAAGTATTCAGAAATGCTAGCTAAAATGACTATTAGACCCTTACTAAGTTCCTTTAGCCATCAACTTTCTATAATTCTGAGACATTTCTTTCATTTTGTCAAAGGGCTATGGATTTATGTCAGCGTGAGATTTATGTCATAAAGAAACAAACCTAGAAGCAGGGGACTTATCTATGCAGACAGTGTAGACAGAGGCAGCATTTTGGGACTCTAAGGAACAGGTGTTCAGATAAGCAACTACAAGTATCCAGAAAATTGTTATTATTTTGTAGGTGCTAAGGATTTGTTCCCAACTCTTTTAAGTATCCCAGGCTCACAATTCATTCTATAACTATTTAAGAGCACAAATATGCTCATGTTTTTCGCCATGGACTCAATACTACAGGAAGGGTAATTCCACATTCTATTTATCTCTTGGAGAGAGGCCTATGTCTTGGTGAGACTACCCTATTCCAAGAGCACCAAAGTACTTTTAAAAATATCAGCTTCGGATGTGGTTTATGTATACAATAGAATATTACTCAGCCATTAGAAACTACAAATACCCATCATTTGCTTCGACATGGATGGAACTGGAGGGTGTTATGCTGAGTGAAATAAGTCAATCGAAGAAGGACAAACATTATATGGTCTCATTCATTTGGGGAATATAAAAAATAGTGAAAGGGAATAAAGGAGAAAGGAGAAAAAATGAGTGGGAAATATCAGAGAGGGAGACAGAACATGAGAGACTACTAAAACTGGGAAATGAACAAGGGGTGGTAGAAAGGGAGGTGGGCGGGGGGGGCGGTGAGGTGACTGGGTGATGGGCACTGAGGGGGGCACTTGATGGGATGAGCACTGGGTGTTATGCTATATGTTGGCAAATTGAACTCCAATAAAAAAAAGATCAAGTAAAAAATAAATAAATAAAAATAAAAATATCAGCTTCAAAATTCTCATTCACTGAAAGCTGGTGGCCACCATTATCCTTCTTGTTTAATGAGCACAGCGCTTGGGCTATAATAAATCTATCAGAGGTAAATAAGCACTGTTGTCTACTTGGAAAGCCAGGTGGACAAGAAGTTAAATATCTAGAGAGTAAGGCAAGACTTCATGGCCTGATATGCACCAAAACCTAGGGCATACAGGATAAAGCATGATAAAAGTTAAATCTATGCAGGAAGAGACAGGAAAGACTAGAGTTAAAACATCACTGAGGGCTTTTTTTTTTCAAATGCAAGCCTAGTTAAGCCTCACAACACTGGGGGCACTGGTATGATTAACCCTAATTTATAGAAGATGAAACAGCTTCAGAGAATTCAAGTGACTTGTCAGAGGTTACAAAATTAGTAAGAGAATCAAGTGAAGAGAGATAATTAAACGTAGACAACTAGTATGTAGGTTTTAAGAAAGATTTAAAGAAAGTGATATAGGATAGTAATCAGGGGAGAAGTTAGGGTAACATTAGCTAGATGGAGTATCTATTAGTTATATATTGCTGCACAACAAATTATTACAAATTTAGCAGCCTAAAACAACAGTTATTATCTCAGTTTCTGTGGGCTAGCTACCTGGGTACAGCTTAGCTGGGTCCTCTTAGGTTCTTCTGAGCAGCAATCAAGTTGTCAGCTGGACTATATTCTCATCTAAATTTGACTAAGGGATAATCAACTTCCAAACTCACTCAGGTTATTGGCAGGATTAACTTTCTTGCAACTGTTGATCTGATGCTCAGTCTTCCTATTGGCCATTGGAAGGGAGCTGCCCTAAGTTCCTTGCCACATGGACTTTCTCAACATAGTTGCTTGTTTCATTAAGTCAATAATGAAATTCTCAAGCAAGTCAGATTTTAACATAATGTTACATAATCATGTGAGTCATATTTCATTACCTTTGCCATATTCAATCGGTTAGAAATAAGGGAATATAGGGAAGAGAGAAGAAATGTGTGGGAAATATCAGAAAGGGAGACAGAACATAAAGACTCCTAACTCTGGGAAACGAACTAGGGGTGGTGGAAGGGGAGGAGAGTGGGGGGTGGGAGTGAATGGGTGACGGGCACTGAGGGGGGAACTTGACGGGATGAGCACTGGGTGTTATTCTGTATGTTGGCAAATTGAACAACAATAAAAAATAAATTTATTATTAAAAAAAAAGAGAAGGGAATTAAACAAAGGTCTGTGAACATCAGTAGGCAGGAATCATGGAGGCATCTTAGCCTTAAAGATTCTAACCAGTAATTTTACATACCCTTAATCTAAGCAAAATGTACTAGTCTAAGCAAAGTTCTACAATGCATGCATAAAATTGACACATCTGAGAAAATAGAATTCTATTATTTGTAGCCCCCTACACAACCAAACCGTTAAAGACAGTTCCTTGACACATTCATTTTATTCACGCGTTTTTCATTTTCTTGCAGGCTATGCTGAAATTAGGTTGAGCATCCTGAAGGATGTTCTGTGGTTATACCAACACTATGATCATCTTTTACTTTTGCTTTTGTATAAAGTTGCTGAATTCACCATTTCAATCAAACTCAGAGAAAATACCAGTTCCACAAGCTAGCTCTCCTCTAGAATTATGCTACAAAATGAACTTCTAAATTTTAATTTCTAAATCATCTTAGAATTTTTACATACCAACCAAAGTATTTAGATTATTGTACCCTCATGACAATCTGAGCATATAATGGCTGTTTCCTTTTTTAATCTCAGCAGAAATCAGGTTTATGTGGTAACATACCAGCTACTGAGATGAGATGACAACTCTGAGTAACTGAAGCTCACAAGGGCATGTAGACCTTTGTAATTGAGGGACTCCCTAGTCTAATATCTACACTCTGTTATCATCCTCAGATAATTTGATAATTAAATTATTAGAATGGTATACCAAAGAATCTTGAGTCTCTAAGGAAAGATTTTATTCTAACAAATGCATTCTAAAGAATATTTCTTAGACAAAAATAGATTTTAAAAGGGAATTTAGGCTTTTAAAAATATCGCTGCATTGACTTTTTTCAAATTTCCTACACACAGAAATAATCTTTTACTAGAAGAAAATGGTCAAAGTGTTGATAACTTAAGGGAGAGAGCCCAAGATTTGAGATAAGATCTGCACTGAAATCTACCCCCAAATTTTCTGAACTTGCTATTTCTTTTCTTAGTGTTTTTGGATAACACCCTCCATAGGATTTTTGTGAGGATTTAATTACAAATATAAATATAACCAACATAATAACAAATAAACACAATAAAATAACAATAACAAATATAAAGTATGCGAAATTTTGACTGGTACCATCTAAAAATTTTTTAAAACATAATTATAGCTCTTCATAGCTTGAAGCTGAATAGGAAGACCTACATCTACAGATGGATTTTTTTTTTTTTCCTATTCAATTGTTTGTTATTCTCACCTCCAACTGTCAATTTCTCTGACTCTCTCATCCCTGGCCTAAGTTCATATATGGCTTGATTCCTCTTTCTCCTGCCTCTCATGATTGCTGATAAGCCTTCACACTCACCCTTCCCATTACCTCACACTGCATATACACCCAAGGAATGTTTAACTCACCTGGCCTGGCCTGATCACTTGGAAAGCCCTCTGCTGCCCCCAACAGTCACTGTGAGACAATGCACACAATGTCCAGAGGAAGTTCACTCCCTCCCGATAAAACATGAAAGGTTGGTTTGCGTAGCGTTCCAGCAGAAGGAAAATTAATCTGAACCTCACAGTAGCAAAAATAAAGAAAATATATTATGTTTTATAAATTTTATGGATCAACTTGCCATATCATCCTAAAGCATGTTTTTAAGGTGGTAGCAGGGAGTGCCAGAACGACTCCTAATTCAAGCAAGCCTTCTAAAACCTAGCAGAGCCTGTTGATGAATTCCAAGAACATATTCTAGAATGGCCTTGTATCTTAGGCCTGACAGGCTGCTGTAACAAAATATCATACACTGGGTGGCTTAAACAACAAACATTTCTTTCTCATTGCTCTGGGGGCTGGAAAGTCCAAGATCAAAGTACCCTCGGATTTGACATCGAGAAAAAAGCTTGCTTCCTAGTTCACAGATAGTCATCTTCCTGCTGTGTCTTCATGTAGTGGAAGAGACAAGGGAGCCCTCTGGGGTCTCTCTCATAAGTCCATTAGCTCCATTTATGAGGGCTCCATCCTCATGACCTAATCACCACCCACAGCTCCCACCTCCAAATACCATCACATTGGGGATTAAGCTCCAATATATGAATTTGTGGGGAATACAAACATTCACTCTATAGCACCTTTTGACTTAGTGAGATAATGGTAAATCAAGGTAACATGAAGCCTGTTGAATTTGTAGCTCAGTCCTCTATAAATAAAAAAGACAAAAAGAGACAAGAGAGAAACATGCAGAACAGTGATGAAGAACTTTGAAGTCAGAGACCTGACTTTCATCTTCTTGACAGTAGCAATTTTGGACAACACACTTAAATTCTACAAACTGGAGTTTCCTCTAGAAAAGTGATAAAGAAGAATAGGATTTGCTTAATTTCAAATATTAAATGTGATAATATATTGCATGGCCTTCATCATAGTGCCAGGGACATAGTTCACCTATTATCTTAAATGATCTTCAGGAATTCTTATCTGGCTGTTATGTTGATGAGCAAGTAGAAACCACAGAAATTTATGGTTATATTGACTAATGCCTATCAGACACTCTATATCTAGAAGGCATAGTATCTGAACAAAAAGCAAATAAATACGAAATGTTCTGAGATATTACCTTACAATATTCTACTTGAATTTTAAGCTTATTATTCATTTAAAACTTTGCTAAGGTAATGAAAAGCCCTTAGCATTACAAACAGCATGATCTTTTTATTGTGATGATATCAGAATTTCTGGGTTCTTTATGAAGAAACTAAACCAATTTTGAGACAGATGTTTTGTGTGAGTGCTTATTATGTTTACATATATCCTAGTTATAAAGCAACAAAGCCAGGAAACCACTGTGAATAAACAGGATAGCAGGGTTTATACAGCTAATGCAGTGATTAGAGCCACACTAACAGAATTGCAGAAGGAATTGGCTGCAGTTAATGTGCTTTAAATGATTTTCCATCACACTTCCATCTCTTTATGCCAGATTCACTCACTTTTTCACCACATCCATACTAGATTATCTTTAACACATTCAAATGGAGGGGCCACCTACACCCAGTGCATATGTAGGATATTCGCAGGACTGTTTTTCTCCCCTTTATCCTGGTCCCAGCTTCCATTTTCTTGGCTCCTCACTGGAATCCCATTCATTACACTCTTCTATATTTCCTTCTTATGGTTTTCCTCCCAATATTTGGGCTTTAAATTTTTTTTAAGGTACCATATATTTTTTTATTTACATTTTTAAAGTAATCTCTATGCACAATGTGAGGCTCAAACTCATGATCCCAAGATCAAGAGGCAAATGGTCCACTGACTGAGCCAGCCAGGTACTCCTGAGCTTCAACTTTTCTACCTGGTTGTTGACGTAATTAAACTCTAGGGTTCCAGGCCCTAGAATGCCTACTTTCACTCAAAGCCAGATTCATCCAGCCCTCCTCTTCCTTCAGAGGAACACAGATAACAACAGGGTAAACTCAAGATGGTATTACTAAATATCACATAAAAGATGTGGAAAAAAAACATTGCAAGTAATCCCTGTGCTGTCATTATCCCTGGTACCAGGAACTTTCTAAGTTTACAGCAAAGTACACAGTGCTACAGGAAATATATACAAGTTAAAGATGAATCCCCTAACCTAGAGGAGTTTATTGCCTTGTTGGAGAAATGAGATATAAGCATGGAGAAGTTTTTTTAAAATGTATACAAAATTTAGATAAGATTTCAAGACAAATAAAATTTTCTGCTTTTGGCCAGATGTGTGCTCCTGACTAAAACAAAAAATAATAATAGCCAATTTTTAAAAATTGTTTTCATGACATTGCACAGTAGATGAAAGACACTGGTCACTGAAAGACAGGTGATCTCTGTAGTTGCTCCAGTTTATTTCCTTAAGAAAGTTTCAAATCATGGTGCAGGCAGGGGGAATCCAAGTATAGTATAGTGGACCTTCTAACGTGAGGAGAGAGATGTAAAAGTCTGTGAAGAATGTTACTACCAGTTCTTAAGACAGTACACCAGAGAGAAGAAAGTTGCACAGAGAAAGAATTTCTAACATTTGTACATTTCTTCAATGTACAGCTGAGTAATAATGAGAAAATAAATGTGAGGAAACTACTTGAACCTGAGGAAAATCTCCCAAAAGGAGTAAACATGACAGTGCCCAACACTCACAGAAGGCCAGGAAGAGTGCCTGTTTCCATCAGTCAGAATGGAAACCCTCATAATACAGTGAGCTTCAAGTAGACTATACAGAGGGTCTTCCCTCAATAGTGGGATGTAATTCTCTTCAGACTGAGCAGAGCTACAGTTATATCTAACAAATCTTAAATGCAAACTTTTCTAAATGACTTAAATATATTCCAGAACAAAGAACAAAAAATATTTATAAAATAAGAAAGCATACAACACCATAAACAAGGTAAAATTTGTAACATACAAAAATCTAATAACAAGTTGCCAGATCTTAAAAAGAAAGAGAAGAAAATATAACCTACAATAAAGAAAAAAACTTATTCAAACAAAAATTCTACAATTGATGTTGGAATTAGAAGAAATGGACATTAAAATAGTTATTACAGCTGGGATGCCTGGGTGGCTCTGTGGTTGAGAGTCTGCCTTTGGCTCAGGGTGTGATCCCAGAGTCTGGGGATCGAGTCTCACTATGGGCTCCCCATGGGGAGTCTGCTTCTCCCTCTGCCTGTGTATCTCATGAATAAATAAAATCTTTAAAAATAAATAAATAAAATAAAATAGTTATTATAGCTATATATATAATAGATTCAGAAATTCAAGTACAGAGGAGAAAAATATAGGTAGACCAATTGATAGCTATAGATAGGACCATATCAAACCTTTAGAGATAAAAATATAATGTGGGAGTTGAAAATAGACTTGAAATTAAGAACTAAGAACAGATTAGATACTGCAGAAAAAAAGTTTAGTGAACCTGAAGACATAGCAATAGAACTACCCAAAATGAAACAAAGAGCTTTTAAATGAACACTGCATCCATGAAACATAAGATAATATCAACCAGCCTAATATATGTATAACTGGAGTCCTTAGGTTTTGAGGGTGATGGAGGTGGCAGAAAAAAATGAAGAAATAATGGCTATAATTTTTAAAAACTTGATGAAAACTATAAATGCATAGATACAAGAAGCTAAGAAATCTTAAGCACCGGTGTGTCTGGCTGGCTCAGTTGGTAGAGCCTGTGACTCTTGACCTCAGGGTCATGAATTTGAGCCCTACATTGGACATGGAGCACACTTTAACAAACAAACAAACAAACAAACAAAGAAAACAAAATAAACCTCAAGCACAAAAAAACAAAGAAAATATGCCAAGGTGCATCATATTCAAGGTGCTCAAAATCAGTGATAAAGAAAAATATATTGAAAGTAGCCAGGCAGGGGATGGGGGAAAGGTCTTATTACATAAAAGAAACAATAATCAAGACACCAATTTCTTGGCTGGAGACAATGCAAGCAAAAATACAGATGAAATATCTGTCAATATAGAATTCTACACCTAGTGAAAATACTTTTAAAAATAAAAATGTAATAAAAACTTAGGCAGATATATATAAAACTAAAATGCATCACCAGCAGAGCATTGCTACAATAAATGTTGAAGGAAATCCTCAGGTAGAAAAAGAAATTATATCAAATGAAAATAAAAATCTACACAAAAGAATAAAGAACATCAAAAATGATAACAAAATGGGAGAATATATTGTTATTATTTAAAATATCTTTTAAAAAATAATTAAATGTTTAAACAAAAGTAATATTAAGATAGTGCATTGTTTAAACATTTATAAAAGTAAAATTCATGACACTGATATCACAAAAGTTGGGAGAGAAGAAAAAGGTGTATACTGTTGAAAAGTTCATATAACCATGATAAAGTGGTATAATTTTACCTGAAGATAAAATTTGATAGGTTAAAAATGTATAATATAAAATGTAAAGCACCTACTATAATAAAGAGTTACTAGTACCAACAACATAGATAAATTAGAATCATCAAAAAAAAAGTCTAAAAGAAAGATGGAGGGGAAAAAATGGAACAAAAGACAGATGAGACAAATAGAAAGCAAATAGCAAGATGATCAATTTAAGCAAAATCATATCAATACTTACATTAAATTTGAATTATCTAAATACTTGAAAAGGTAGAGATTGCCATATAGATATTTTTAAATGAATACCTATATATACACTATGCATTAAAGATGAAGAAATAAGTACATTAAAAGTGAAAATATGAACAAATATATATATATCTCAAATATATATATACCATATTAACATTAATCAAGAGAGTTGGAGGTTGGCATTAATTTCAAAGTACATTTCAAAGCAAAGATTATTTGGAGAATATAGAAAATCATTTCATAATCATATTAATCAACAAGTATAAAATTCCTAACATTTATGTAACTAATAATAGAGCTTCAAAATATATGAAGCAAAAACTGATAGGACTTCTAGAAGAAATATACTAATCCATAATTATAATTGGCAATTTCAACACTCCTCTTCCAATAATTTATAGAATAGACACAAATAAGTTAAAATTTAGATTTGAATAACACTATCAGCCTACTTGATCTAACTAATTAATATTCACAGAACATACCACCAAACAACAGCAGAATACATATGCAAGTGCACACTGAACATTCACCTATACAGACCATATTATGGGCCACAAAATAAGTTTCAATAAATATAACAGGATTTGAACCATACAAGTACATGCCTTAATCACAATGTAACTAATTTAGAAACTAATACCAGATAAATAAAGATGAATAAAGAGCTCTACTAAATCCCCAAGTATCTGGAAACTAAAAAACACATTTCTAAATATCCTATGGACCAAAAAAAGAAAAAAGAAATCAAAGAGGATATTAGAAAAGACTACACACTGGATGAAAAGAAAACACAGCAAATCAACATCTCAAAATTTGTGGTACAGTAATGAGTGAGAAACTTATGGCACAAATACCTATGTTAGAAAAGAAGAATCGATTCAAATCAATAACATCAGTTCCAACTGAAGAATAGAAAAATGAGAAGTACTTAAACTCAAAATAAGTAAAAAGAAAGCAATCATAAATATAAGTATAAAAGTGAATGAAACAGAAAAAAATAGGAAAATGAAACAGAACCAAAAGCTGGTTCTTTGAGAAAATCATTAAATGGGTAAACCTCTCTAGTCAAGTATATCAGGGAAAAAAAGTGGGGGGCGGGGGACAAATTAGCAACAGCCAGAATGAAAGATGTAACAACACTATAGATTCTACAAATAGTAGAAGGTAATAAGAAAATATGAAAAAATTTATGCCAATAAATTAAATAGACTACTCCTTCAAACACACAAAATACTAAATCTCACACAAGAAGACACCAATAAGCCAACTAGCTCTACACCTATCACAAAAATGAATTTATACTTAAAAGCTATTCCACAAAGTAAATTCAAAGCCCAAATGACTTCACTGGTTATTTCTGCCGAACACTTAAGGGAGAAATATCAATTTTATAAACACCCTTCCATAAAATTGGAGAAGAAGGAATACATTCCAATTCATTCTATGAGATCAGCTAGTCTGATAACAAAACAAAGTCAAGGTATGCTTAGGTGGATCAGTTGGTTTAGCATCCAACTTTTTATCTCAGTTCAGGTTTTGATCTCAGGATCATGAGTTCAAGCCTCACATTAGGCTCCATGGAGCCTACTTAAAAAAATAATAATAAAAATCAAATTGAATAAAAACATAATGATGTCATTACAAGAAAAGAAAATTGATGACCAATATCCTTCATGAATATTGGTATAAATACTGTAAGCAAAAATTTAACCAATGGAATACAATAATATTCTAGGATGCTATATCATGACCAAGTAGGGTTTATCCCAGGAATGAAAAATTAGTTTGACATCCAAAAATGAATCAATATCATTCATCATTTTAACAAACAAAAAAATGGAAAAATATATAGTTATCTCAATAGACATAGAAAAAGCATTTGCTAAAATCCAAAACCCATTCCTGATTTAAAAAACAAAACAAAAAAAACCTTTCAGTCAAATTGCAATAGAAGTAGACTTCCTCAATTCCAATAAAAGGCATCTATCAAAAACTTATAGGTAATATACTTAATGGTGATAGACTCTTTTCATAACATCAGGAAAAAATACAAGGATGACCACTCTCAGGACTTCTACTATACATTGTACTGAAGATTCTACTTACTATCATAAAGCAAGAAAAAAATGCAAACTGGGAAGGAAGAAGTAAAACTCTTTATTCATAATTGATATAATCCTATATAGAAAATCCCAAAACCCAAACAAAAAAGCTAATAGAACTAATAAGTGAATTCAGTGCTATTTCAAAAACAAAATTAATATAAAAATCAGTGTTATTGTATGTTCTCATTCATTTGGGGAATATAAATAATAGTGAAAGGGAATATAAAGGAAGGGAGAAGAAATGTTGGGAAATATCAGGAAGGGAGACAGAACATAAAGACTCCTAACTCGGGGAAACGAACTAGGGGTGGTGGAAGGGGGGAGGAGGGCGGGTGTTGGAGGGGAATGGGTGACGGGCACTGAGGTGGACACTTGACGGGATGAGCACTGGGTGTTTTTCTGTATGTTGGTAAATTGAACACCAATAAAAATTAATTAAAAAAAATCAGTGTTATTTGTATATAATAGCAAAAAATTAGAAATTAGTTTTTAAATATCATTTCTAGAACCAAGAAAAATATCTGCACTATGTGGAATGAATATGGATAAAGACGCATAAGTCATGTACAGTGAAAAACTATAAAACATTTCTGAGAGAAATTAAAGAAAATAAAAGTAAATGGAAAACCATGTGTTCATGGGCCAATTAAATTTGTTAAAATGTGTGCTAAATTGAAAACTGTCCCTACAAGATCCATGTCCACCCAGAACCAGTAGATGTGACCATATTTAGAAATAGGGACTTTACATGTGTAATCAGGTAAAAGTGAGCTATGATGGAGTAGATGGGCCCTCATTCAATGAATGTCCCTTATAAAAAGAGGCAAATGAGGACACAGACACACAGGTGAGAAAGTCATGTGAAGACCGAAGCAGAGATCACCATGATGCATCTATAAGCCAAGAAACACCAAGGATGGCTGGCAAGTGTTTATGGCATGATCTCTGTAGTTATTCAAGAACAAATCCAAAATACAATAAGCAGCAACTTGGGATGCCTGGGTGGCTCAGTGGTTAAGCATCTGCCTTCGGCTCAGGGCATGATCCTGGAGTTCCAGGATTGAGTCCCACATCAGGCTGACTCTATGGAGCCTGCTTCTCTGTCTGCCTATGTCTCTACTTCTCTCTCTGTGTCTCTTATGAATAAATAAATAAAATCTTTAAAAAAAAAACACAGTAAGCAGCAACTCAATCGAGATTTTATAATACTATATGCCAGGCACTTTACACACTACATTATTTAATTTTCTTAACAATCCAATGAAGTGACATAATCAACTCCATTTTACAGGTGAAGAAACTAAACTTCAAAGGAATGAAGTAATTTAGAAGAATTATGCAGCAAATGAGGAGAATATGATTTCAAACCCAGGTCTGTCTGAACAGATCATTTTGTTCTTAATTAATAACACACTATATTGGATTAACCTGATTTCTGTACACCCATTTAAATATACCTGTCAACTATGAAAGTGTGGGAGACATGGTAGAGAATAAGCCAGTCATTCAATAAATAAATACCTATAGACTCATCATTCATTTATAACAGAATTTTTATCGGACAACTATTTATAAAGACCCAACAAGGTGCCCTATACTAAACCCTCAATGGCAATAGATATTTATTTTAAAGTCAAAGACACAGAGTTTCTGAGTTGTAAGAAACTATATACATTGTTAGCATGATGCCTTATTTTATACTTACGAGGTATAACTCCCCAAAACTCAACAGAGATTAACAACTCAAGCCTCTTGCATTCTATACTGAATTCATTAATGGACGTTGTGCAAAACTCTGGGAGGAAATGTAAGATTCCAAAGGTGTGTGAAACATTATCATCTCTCTATAAACCCCACGTACATGAAATGAAATAAACAAGAAATTTTTAAAAGATTTTTATTTATTCATGAGAGTCACAGATTGAGAGGCAAAGACAGAGAGAGACAGAGAGAGAGAGAAGCAGGCTCCTCACAGTGAGCCTGATGCAGGACTCGATCTCAGGACCCAGGGATCATGACCTGAGCCAAAAGCAGACACTCAACCACTGAGCCACCCAGGCATCCCTAAATAATTTTTTTTAAGTATTACATAATAGATAGAAAATCAAGAGTAGAAACCCTCTAAGAAAAAGTTAGAATTTACTAGTTTTGGGGAAGATGCATCAAGTCCTTCGTAGTTCTGCTTAGTATTCATCTTTGCATTCAGCAAGACAAGTAGACAATGTGATATATGCAAAGCAGAGGCTTCTTAATACGTCCATTCAATATAGACAGTTATCATATTATCTGACATCTCTATTAAAAATCACCCCAAACTAGATTAAAGATTTAAATGTAAGACTCAAAACCATAAAACTACTACTATGAGAAAACAAAGGGACAAATACTCCTTGGCATTGACTTTGGCAATGAATTCTTAGAGACGACTTCAAAAGCATGGGTAACAAAAGCAAAAATAGGCAAGTGGAGTTACATCAAATGAAAAACCTGCACAACAAAGGAAACAATAAACAAAGTGAATAGGCCACCTATGGAATAGGATCCTGAAAATATCTGCAAGCCAAATTTCTAATCAAGGGTTACTCCCCAAAATAATGAGGAATTCCTGGGACACTTGGGTGGCTCAGTGGTTGAGCATCTGCCTTTGGCTCAAGTTGTGATCCCAGAGTCCTGGAATCAAGTCCTGCATCAGGCTCTCCGAAGGGAGCTTGCTTCTCCCTCTGCCTATGTGTCTACCTCTCTCTATGTCTCTCATGAATAAATAAATAGAATCTTTAAAAATAATAAGGAACTTCTACAACACAATAGCAAAAGAGCAAATAAACCAATTTTTTAAAGTGCAAAGGACCTGAATAGATGTTTGTCTAATGAAGACTTAGAGATGGTTAAGAGGTATATCAAAAGGTGCTTGATATCACTAGGCATCAGGAAAATGCAAATCAAAACCATAATGAGATATCACCTCATAATTGTTAGGATGACTGTGATGATAAAAATAAATCCAAAGAAGTGTTGGTAAGGATGTGGAGAAAACAGAACACTCATACACCACTGGTAAGAATGTACGTTGGTACATTTATCACAGAAAGCAGTATGGAAGTTCTTCAAAAGAACACAAAAGAGAACTACCATATGATCCAGCATCACATTTCTGGGAATATATCCAAAGGAACTGAAATCAGGACCTCAGAGATACTGCATTCCCACATTCACTACAGCATTATTCATGATAGTTAAGGCATGAAAACAGCCTGAATGTCCACCGATAGATGAATGGATTTTTTAAATGTGCTACACTTACAACAGAATATTAACCTTAAATAAGAAAATCCTACTATTTGTAATAACATGGATGAACCTGAAGTTCATTGTGCTAAGTGAAATAAGCCAGACACCAAAGAACAAAAGGGTTAGGGGAGGGGGTGAGCCAGGTGGCATTGGTCAAAAAGTATAAAGTTTCATTTATGCAAGATGAATAACTCTTGGAGATCTACTATAGAGCATAGAGCCTGTAGTTAACAATACTGCATTCTATACTTAAAAATTTCCCAAGATGGTAGATCTTATGTTAAATATTATTAGAAGGAAGGAAGGACGGAAGGAAGGAAAGAGAGAAACAAACAAACAAACAAAGAACAAAGACAGTGGAAGGAGACTTTGGGAGGTGATGGATATATTTATGGCACAGGTTGTGCTGATGGTTTCAGGGTTAATTTTTATCTCCAAATTCATTATATAAAGCTTTGTGAATGCTAGCCATACCCCAAAAAAGTATTTTTTTAAATATGCAAAAAGTAGTATGCTAAACAATAACAGTAATAATAATGATGAATACTTTGGTGTTACTCTTTCACCAACACTTTGCTTCAGCAAAGCATTTTTGTTCAAAAAAAAAAAAGTTCACAAGTATTTTTTTTTTTTTTTTGGTTCTTAACAACAGGAACTGTATAATGAAAAGACCATTTGGCTGGTGTCAGAACATCTAGGTTATAAACTTCAACCACACCTTTATTACTTTGGGAAACTCTCTAAAACTACTATGCATGTCTCTCTTGATCTATACATTATTGTGGTTAAAGGTCTATAGTGTCTTCTGATTCCAAAATTCCAAAAATATTAGAAATTTAGAAATAATTTAGAAATGCTATAATCTCCCTTCTTATGAAAGGAAGTTAACATTACTGATCACCAATATGCTGCAACTGCTCATTTATTACACACATACACACCATGGGAACATATTGGCATTTCTCTTCTGAGCATCAGCAGAGAAAAATTCTTGTAACCCAGACACAGGGATAGACGTAGAAGTGTTGTCTGAGATGAAAGCAATTGCTTCTTCCATGAATTTTCAGCTCCCACATACTATCTGAGCACCTGAGTATGATGTCCAGCCCCCTGATCACAATAACCAGAGGGTGCAAAGCAGTTAACCCCTATCCAGGCCCCAGTAATTCCTCTTCAATTGCTAATACTGTAAATGTTCAGACTGCTTACAGAGGAGGTCAATCCCCCAGTTCTGTACAAAAGAATTAAGCAGAGCACACAAAGTCATCTAAAGCAAGGACTAGACTCATGAGGTCATCTCAAGAAGCCTTTTGAGTCTTCTTTCTGGTTTGATGTCACTTGCTGACCTCACTAAGACTGTGTGGCCATGAAGGAATGTGAGTTCCAGTGTAGTTGCACACAGGCAGTCTAGCAGCCAAGCCCTTACCTATAGCTGACACTCACAGCCCCAATCACCATCACAAGTGTCTCCTGGTTACAGTGAACAAAACTTCTTTTATCTAAAGGAGAGGTAGTTGGGCTGTTACTTTTGTTTTTATCAAACCCATAGAAGAAAGCAAATGCCTAAAATGCCTAACTGGTGAAATGAGGACAAATCCTGTCCCAGAAGCATAGCAGTCGGAGAGATAGAAAAACCCAGTTCTGAATAGAGACCCCTCTGCAGACCCTGAGTGGCCACACTCGTGTCTGGCACTTTCTGTGCTGGAGAATCATTGCAATACTGACCATGGGGACTGAGCTGCCCAGTAATCAGAGAAGGAAGGTTATAGTAAAGTACATATTTTAATAACTAAAGACAATGGACTGGGGTCAGACCAACTCCACCTTGTGGTAAATTCTATTTTATTGCTATGACTCACTGTGCTTCCAGTATGGATGGATATGATGTCACCCCTGGGAAAGAAAAAAGAGAACTTCAAGGAGCGAATGGTCTTTCCTATATACTCCATGTGATTACTAGAGTCCTCTCTAGGAGACATTTCATGCATAAAGACACGAAGGCGTTAAACAGTCCACAGATGATCTCTTCAGGCATATAGCTACTTATGAATTTAGGATGAGGGACCCAAAATCCTGCTGTCGTGCCTCATTACAGAAAGCCAAAGTGATATGCACATAGAGTTTCCTCCCAAATCTATGTGGATAGGGGCTGCCAGGATGCATACAAAGAAAACCACTGTGCCATCTCTAATTGGCACAACACAAAAATGAATGTGGATAAAAGCTCTCTGGAAAAGGGCAGGATTCTAATAATCTCCCATTATTCGGGGATGCCTTGCCAGCTGGCAGAGCCAAATCCGGGCACATTCTCAGCCAGTTCTCATCTTTGGGATGCAGTGAGGTGAAAACAAAGTGATCAACCTGGATTTCTGATTTATTCGAATTTGCAGTTCACATTCAGTATTCCCAGATCTGCCATGGGCCCCCATCACTTCACAGACCTGTAACTAGTAAAGCTGGGCCAAGGTGGTAGACTCACTTTGCTGCCAGAATGGAAATATTCCAAATCAGAGCAGAAATGTCTGAGGATCTAGCCTACAAAAATATTCTATACATTCAAAAAGTTTTATGTAAAAGATATTTATTGCAACACTAAAATTTCAAAAAATAAGAAACATTAATGTCCTCAAATCGTGGTTAATGAACTGTGCAATATCCATCTCATAGAATATTATGAGGCCTTTGAAAACATTTCCATCGAGTTTACAATAATATAGAAAATCTACAGATAAAATAGAGATATGGAGTCATAAATATACAACATTATGCCAAGTAAATGAAAGAACATATATATTGAGAAGTTAAAAACAAAGTCTAAAAAGAAAAAAACCACCAAAATTCTAGAGTTAGCAGTATTTTCCTTTGAGTGGTAAGACTCTAAGTGACTTTAATTTTTCATTACATTTTCCTTTATATTCTAAGTATTTATAATATAATACCTGTTATTTTTATAATGGACCTGTTGTTTTTATAAAGAGACTTTTTTTTTTTTTTATGATAGGAACACAGTGAGAGAGAGAGGCAGAGACACAGGCAGAGGGAGAAGCAGGCTCCATGCACCGGGAGCCTGACGTGGGATTCGGATCTCCAGGATCGCGCCCTGGGCCAAAGGCAGGCGCCAAACCACTGCGCCACCCAGGGATCCCTATAAAGAGACTTTTAATGAAGATTTCAACAAAGTTCTAAGCTCAAGACTAATTAAACTTTACATTTTTGTATGTATTTTGAGCTGGCCTACAAATTCTCAAGGTGCCTGATACCAGGGTGATTTGGGGGACTATAGCTCCTTCCTCCCTGCAACAACAGTTGGGACAAGTTTAAGAAGTTCAGGTTGCTTTTCAAGCTACTAACAGAATATTCCATTGGCTGGGGATATTTGACCCTGTTGGTAAGCCTTGGATTTTAGCCTGTGAGTGCTTCTGAAATAGCCCTATTTGGTGAAGTGTGCTTTTTGATCCACTTTTAAGAAGACCAGCCAATGGCTACATTGCAAGCTTAAATAACAACAAAATTTGAGGGAAAGATTAGCAAGCTGTGGGAATCCAAATGTACCTGCCTACAACTCATGGGGCTGACTTAATGAGCCACAGGAAATTCAAATGACTGAATCTTTCAGTTTCTTTTAATTTTGTACTTTTATAATGACCAGCCAGTAAGTGCCTGGTACTTAAACCAGATCTAATGTGGTAACTGAGCTTGGTAATAAAGAGTCTGTGTTTCAATTCACATGGTAACCCTACAGTTGACAAAATTCTGAGGGACAAGAAAGAATAATGTAATCTAATTTTTCTCATTCTTTCTTTAGCTGGGTAGACTTGTGATCTATGATAGCATACAAGGTCTGAGTTGGTTTATTTATTATAGTTGCAAATAACTGAAACCTATTTAAGTAAAATAGGTGAATAGGTTATAAGGTCATAAAGATGTCTCATAGGAAGGAGCAACCAGGCCTGAGGAATAAACTGGAAGGATAAACCAGAATCTGTAAAGAAGGTCTTCCTCCTCATTTGGTTCTATATCTTTCTGTATTTTTCCCCATTTTGTTTATTTCTCTCTGTTTTCTCTATGTATTGGCTATAAACCTGACCGTCAACAGCTTTATTGAGGGGTCCAGCCACCCAGGGAAAGATGACTTTGGCTCAATCTCTCTTATCTCCATCTCCAGCCCCCCTCCCCCCCCCCAGTCTCTATATCTAGGACTCTGACTGGCTGAATTTAGGTGTAGTGTTGACTCTGAACCACTCAGCTATAGCCAAAGGATGTACAATCACTTGGTAAAAACAAGGCTTCTGAGAGCCTTGTACCTATAACCAGACAGATAACAAGAGGCACGGAGGGCCAGGAACAAAAGAAGAAAAAATGTCTGCTAAATGCATCATTCATGTTTCCTCATTGGTAGTTCAACACAAGACGGTGTTCAAAAGATAAGAATAAAGTTTGACAATATATTAAGGACAGCAAGAACACGAAGAATATCATTTCCTTATGGATGAACCTCCTAGAAGCTCCCAAAGGATGACTAGAGAGCAAGTGACAGAAGAAATATCTGCAAGCACTACGTGAAAGCAATAGAAGTACTGAGAGAAACAACGTAGGGGTGCTGTTGACAGAAGAGAATGACGCAACTCTTAATAGCAAATAGTAAAGTGTTAGGAGGAAATGTGAAATAAAGATGGCAGGTAATGTGAAGATATGGACTTACTTGCTATTAACAGTTGGAGGTTAAAAATAGTGACATCTGGATAAGCCAATAATAGAAGAAGCAGCTTATTTGATATAGCAAAAGAAAATATTAGGAAATATCACATAGTTAACTAAAATTAGGATGTAGAGAAGAGGCAAGAAAGGAAAGAAAAAATCATACCGATTTCATCATTAATCCTAGAAAATTAATAAATATTGCCCAAAGAAAGAATTAAGGCTATAGCATACAATTATAGTTGTATAGGAAAGAACCATAACAAAAATATAAAATTTTTTAATTACCAGAAGAATCACAAACATAGAGCATATAAAGCAGAGTAAGCCATGAAATATAACAGTGTAAAAAATAAAGCATAACATAAAATAATATGACAAACCTAGACCAAACAGTTTTATTTCAGCAAGAATAAATGAACTGTATTTATCTATTAAAAGGAAAAGTAGGGGATCCCTGGGTGGCGGAGTGGTTTAGCGCCTGCCTTTGGCCCAGGGCGCGATCCTGGAGACCTGGGATCAAGTCCCACATCGGGCTCCCGGTGCATGGAGCCTGCTTCTCCCTCTGTCTGTGTCTCTGCCTCTCTCTCTCTGTGTGTGACTATCATAAATAAATAAAAATTTAAAAAAATAAATAAAAGGAAAAGTCTTCTGGATTTGATCACAAAGCTAAACCAAATAAATACTATAAAAGTAAGTCAAACATAAAACATCAATTTAGAAAATTTGAAAATAAATTGACAAATTAAATTACTCTCTTACTACAAAGACAAGTCCAAAAATCATGAGATGAATGAATGAAAGGCAAAAAAACATAAGATGAAAAAAGAAAAAAGCTTTAAAATGATAAAGAATATAGTTCTCAATGAATCTATAACAGTAGAACTATCTATATGTTATTAAAGATATTAACAATATTAATAATAAAAACTAGCAAATACTGAAAGAAACAGAAGCAGTAAGAAGTAGAAAATACAGACAAATAATATAAGTAATAAAATACATCTAGATGACAGACTTTAAAAACCCTATTATGGAAACAGAGACTATTATTTCTTTCAATTATCCAAGAAAAATCCACAAAACTCATTAGGCCACAAAAAGAAAAAAAATAATCAGTGAATTCTAGAAAGCAGAAATAATCCAGACAAATTCACTGGTCATAATACAATAAAACTAGGAATAAAAATTAAAAGCTCAATATAATCTGAAAATGAAAAAAAAAAAGAATCCTCTCTATAACTTGTGTCAAACAGAAAATGAAAATTGAAATTGCAGAGTATCTTTATAGGTTATGATAAAAATATGCCATACCATCTATACCCATTTAGATTTTGTGAGTATGATGTGCTCGCTCAGGAAGCATACCTCCCTTCCTGCCTGGCAGCAAAGGGAAGCTCCAGCCAGTTCCTGACTTCAGATATCTTCAGGCCTGATGCCAGCACCGGCTGCTCTCCCCACAAAAGAAAGGAGACAACATCAGGTTTTCCCAGGAAATGCTTCATGTTACCTTCTCCCACAATAGCATAGTTTCATGGCCTTTTCCATCTGTTATTTCTCCCCTATTTGTCCCTGCCTAAACTGTCCAGTTTAGTAGGGTATAAATCCAGCCAGTTCCAGTGAATAAAATATTTTTACTACAGTTCAGTAAACATCTGGGAACTTTTGTACACCACACTGCACTTCTGGAAAACATACCCTAATCTCTCAGAGGGGTTCTCTTCCTTCACACTGACATTTATTGGTGGTTGTCTCCCCCAGTTTGATTCTGTCCCCTAGGTGAGAGGATCACAAACCTCTCCAATCTTGTGAAATTTCAGCAGTGTCTCCTGTCAGGGTAATGTCTAGACTTCTTGTATGGCTCCAAGTGAAAGATGGGAAGAGAAAGTTGATTGTCCAGTTTGGCTGCATCTTTTGAAATGTTATGAAAACTTACCTAGCACCTCCTTAAGAATGAGCATAGTCAGGGGCACCTCGGTGGCTCGGTTGGTTAAGCATCCAACTCTTGAATTCTGCTTGGGTTATGATCTCAGGGTCATGGTACTGAGCCTTGCATTTGGCTCTGTGTTCAGCAGAGAGTCTGCTTGAGATTCTCTCTCTCTCTCTCTCTCACTCTCACCCACTTACCCTTACCCACTCTCACCCTCTCTCTAAAATAAATAAATCTTTTTGAAAAAAAGAAGTATAGTTATCACCTGATATCCTCAGCTCTGAGTACTAATTTCCAACAAAAGCATCCATTCTGTTCCTTTTCCTGTTATACTGGCTCATGTTGTCCCCTGTTGTTCCGTGGACATCAATTTTGGCCTGTCCCTCACTGAACATAAGCCATTACATACCAGAGAATGGACCCAATCATTCTTTTGCATCCCTAATCCACTCAGAGCAACTACCACAGATCTGAGTGGGAATTAATAGATTAATGAATATGTAATTAATTGTTGTATTACAGATTCATAGCTTGCAAGGTTTAGAGATTACATGATTAATAAATTACTTGATTAATAAATTACTTGAGTGATAAACATGTAATTACTTGTCATATTATAGATTCATAACTTGAAGCTTGATGATAGCTGACTGAATTCATCCCCAAGGTACCCCACAAGTTACTCCTAGACACCAATCCATTCCCTATATAGTTTTAGAGAAGGACCAGATATGTTCTTGCATAACTTTAAACTCTTTTACCATCTGAGGTCCTGTTTTTGCTTATGTAAGACTTATTGGATACTTCTGTGAGACAATCTGTTAATGAGTGGCTCTTTTGATACCTCCAGAAGGCCTCCGCAGACATCTGCTATACTCTCAATTCCACCTGCTACTAGTGGCTAGCAACTTTTCCTTAAGTCAACTTTAATTAAGAGATAGGTACTGAGGACTTCCTATATGCCTGTCCCTGAGTCCAGGAAATCTGTGAAATGAAGAAGACTAGAATCTGAATAAAGGAGTTCAAGTCATTGGAAACACAGATGTGTAAGGAAATCACTACTCCAGATTTTAGTGAATGCAGAATGTTGCATAGATGAAGATATAATTAATTCTGGTGGTTGGATGGTCTAGAGGTTTCACGGGGGAAGGAATATCCAAAGTGGGCTTTGAATTAGCCCAAAAGATAATGAAAAGGATTCTCCCAAACAAGAGTAAGGAATGTACAAAACTTCAGAGACAAAAATCACATCTACTCCGACTTCTAGTCCTCTGTCCCCTCTCAAAAGAATAAGAGAGTTAAACCTGAAGTTCTGTGTACAGAAATTATATGTGAAAAGATGACATAAAATCCATTCTGTATTTGTATGTATCTACCTTGTCTTTCTGCCTAGGTTTTAATTAAATCCAGTTTCTCTTTTAAAATAACACTCAAATGTTACTATGGAACCACATATCTAGGTTTTGGCAAATCTATAAAATTGGGAGAAAACATACAGTATATTCTCTAAGACTTATGTATCTTAGAATTGAAGATTTGTCATTCTTTTATTCACAGTAAATAAGGAAATCGAGATGTTTACCAAAAGAAATGCAAGACATATTATATTTTAGTGTCTCTAAAAACATCTTAGTTTGCCACATTCAGAAGCAATCTGAGTTGACAGTGTTTTCGATTACTTAAAACAGCAAGATGCTGGGAACATTTCTCAGTTGAAATGCTAAGTTAAAACATGTCAAAGGTTCTTCCCAAATCCAGAAAATCATTTTAGGATTTGCACAGGCAAATCCATGTAATCCTCTTGATTTTTAATCTACTAAAATCGGTGGCTGAACAAGAAGCGTCTTTGCTTCTGCATCTTCCAACTGCAGTTATGGCTTTTGCCACTGAGGAACCACAGGCCACAGAAATGAATGGATGCACATTCCTTGGCTCTAGAGCTATAGTCTGAGCCCTCACCCCACCTGCCAAGGACAGTATCTTTCTCTTTCTCTGAATTCTTCTCTTTATCTAAAAAAAAATTCACATAAAACTCCACATAAAAATATAAAAATGTAGTAAATACCAGGGTGCCTATGTCACCCTGTCAGTTAAGCATCTGACTCTTGATTTCAGCTCAGGTCATGATCTCAGGATATTGAGATCAAGCCCCACATTGGACTCCATGCTCAGCACAGAGTCTGCTTAAGATTCTCTCTCCCATCTCCCTCTCCCTTTGCTCCTCCCCCCCCCCCCCCCCCGTTTATACACATTTGCTCTCTCTCTCTCCAAAAAAAAAAAAAAAAGTAATATCAACAAAGCACACTTCAGTAAGGTACTCTAGATTTATCTTGTGGCTTCTAGTACGCTCTGGCACACTGTCACCTACCCCAGTTTTATCAGTTTGAGAAGCTAAATTTTAGATTGTAAACAGGCTTTAAAAATACTCATAATAATGGCTAATATGAATCAGCACTTCCTGCTTCAAAAGCATAACCTCTGGGCATCCCCGGTGACTTAACAGTTTAGCGCCACCTTCAGCCCAGGGTGTGTTCCTAGAGTCCTGGGATCGAGTCCCACGTCAGGCTCCCTGCATGGAGTCTGCTTCTCCCTCTGCCTGTGTCTCTGCCTCTGTGTGTGTGTGTGTCTCTCATGAATAAATAAATAAAAATCTTTTAAAAAAAATGTGTAACCTTATTTAATTCTCACAACTACTCTACGAGGAAGGCACTATTGTTTACTATCATTAACATCCCCCTATGACAGATAAGGAAACTGAGACTCAAAAATATAAAACACTGGCCCAAGTTAAACCCTAATGGTAAACTCAAGAAGTCTATGGTCTTTACCATGTTTTCATGTCTCACTGCCTTTCCTATGCATGATTTATATATTTAAATTTATACATATTTAAAGTGTAAATTTTAATTTGGATGCTACCAGTAATGTGTACATAATACTTTCGAGTAAACATCTGTCATGAGTTGAACACTCTGAACCTCCCTCAATAAATACCATATTTTTTAAATATATGATATTGGCCATCGTGACAAATATAACATGTATGGTATTTCATAGCTCAAAACTACAAGAGTACATAGGCATTGCCAGAGCAGTCTCCAAATAAGATTCTTCTTACCTCTATTACCATATCTTCACTACCATCTCACAGTATAAAAGAGCATTCTTCTCCAGACACCTCCCTTGCATTTTATGATCTTTTGCATTTGTTTCTCCGTCCATTTCAGTGCTGTATAAATCCAGTGAATCCCAGTGCACAAAATGTTCTTATTGTAATGTAAAGCAACATGAAAGAATAGGTAGCCCTGACTGTTCAATGGCCTCTGTGTACTTGAAATGGTTGCATAAACCAATGGCCTCACTGTTAAGTAGACTGTATATTCTCATGGTAAAAGAATTTCCTAATGGAAAGTCAGTGACATAAACAAATAATAGCTATTACCAGCAATATATCATAGAGCAAATTACACTTTAACTATAAATTTCATTATTTAAATACCAAAATTATTCTTCAAGTCCCACCTAAAAAGCATAAATTTATAAACCATTAATTATACAGGAGGTTCCAGTAGACATTTACACACAAAAGTTCCACTGCATTGGGATACCTGGGTGGCTCAGCAGTTGAGTGTCTGCCTTCAGTTCAGGGCATGGTCCTGGGGTCCTGGGATCGAGTCCCGCATCAGGCTCCTGCATGGAGCCTGCTTCTCCCTCTGCTTATGTCTCTGCCTCTCTCTGTGTCTCTCATGAATAAATAAAATCTTAAAAAAAAAAGTTCCACTGCATCTATCATATCTATCTGCTGCCCTAGTTCCCCTCTTCTCTTTCTACATAGCCAATTCTCTTCTCAGACATGATTCTACTTTCCTTTTTTTTTAACTTCCACTCACTTCCCGGTTCAATCCTTTCTAAATAGCCAGTTAACTAAAACAACTTTCTCTTGAGTCACCAGTGAGTTCTGCATTACTAAAATCAATTAATGTTTTTATCCCTCATAGTACCAGACCTCTTAGCAGCATTTGACAATGTTAGCTATTACCTCATTCTAGAAATTCTGCCTCTTCTTTGGTTCCAAGGAAAACATTCATCATGTATTTTCCCCCAACATCTCACATTCAGATTCATCCTTTTCTAATCATCATTAAAGTTTACAGTTCTTAAGGTTTGCTCCTATATGTTCTCATGTTTTTGTAAGGGAATATCATTCACAACTAATTATCCTGAGAAAAATTCCTATCTCTAGGATCAGCCTAGACTCCAGACTCACATATCCCACTGCCTACATGATATATTAAGTCAGAGGCACCTCCATTTCCAACACACCCATGATTATATTTGTGATCTTCCCCACTAAACCCAGTCTTTTACCAGTGATTCCAACTTCATTAAACATTTTCGTCATCCAGCCTTTTGTACAGACTATATCCTAGATGTCAACTTGACACCACCTTCTCTTTCAGCCTAGTTATATGTAATCCATTACAAAATAATATCTGTTTTACCTCTAAGTACCCTAAATTTGCCCACTTCTTTGTGTCTCCACAGACACCACCATATGCAAGCTGCCATCTCTTCTACTAGAACCACTGCCGTAGTTTCCCACTGTTCTTCCTCCATGTACTCTAGCTCCTCTGATCCTTTCCATACAAGAGAGCCAGAATTAATTTTTGCAAAAAGCCATATCTGATTATATTATATCCTATATTAAATATTTTTCATAGTTTTTCATTGTTTTAAGAAAAAGCCAAAATTCCTATCATGATTTATAATGTCCTGTATGGTCTGGCCCCTTCCTCCATCTCCATCTTCACCATGCATCAATCTTTCCTTTGTTTTTGCTTCAGTCACCCCAATTTTCTACCAACTTTTTCTATTTTGCAATAGGCTTTTTGACAATTGTGTTTTCTTCATGGAACGTTTCTTTTACCAGTTCCTTCATCTCCATACATACAACCTTACCACCAGGATCTCTTAGCCATCCTCATCCTCAGTTCTGGAATCACTTCCTCTGAGAAGTCTTCCCTGAATATCCTCTCCTCCCCCTCAATACACACAGATCTATATCAGTTTCCCATTGTTATAGGGTGCTTAGGAACATTCATTTACAGCTTATATATCATTTCAAGCAGCATGAGCATCATGATTAACCCACATTTGCCTGAAGCAATAAAGCACAGATCATGTCCTTGTTTATCAATGTAACCTTAAACCTTGATACATAACTGAACACATATTCAATTATTAAAAGTATCTGTTGGATGAATGAATGAATTAAACCTAAAGCAACATATTAAAATCAAATAAACATCTTCAAACAATTTTTCCACATCCTGGGAATTTAAGAAGATGGATTTAGGTGATGTTTCCCTCCAACCTTGACAATTTCCGCTATAAAAATAGGAGACATTCAAAGTTATTTCAATGAGCTTAGAACTAAGTTTAAAATATAAAAGTTCTGTGGGGTAAGGATATACAGAGATTTTAACAAATTTGCTCAGATTATTTTAAATTTCACATTTCTTTGTGCCTGTGCCTCAGCTCCTCAGGGAAATCTGTCATTGCCTATCCCCATTCCCAGTTCAGTGGAGAACTATAAGAAGGCCTAGCAATTTCATTTATTGTGCACTGGCTCTCTTCAGTGTAACTACACTCTGAATAAGAAATAACCCTGCCCCCTCAAAGACCTCCTAGTCTAGGAGGGAAGGTATAATTCTGAGTTCATATCCCTAGTACCAAATAGTTCATAAAAATACATATATTTAAAAAGAAAAAGAGAAACAACTCAATAGAAAAAAGAGCAGAAAATATCAACAGGTAATTTCAAGAAAACCAAATCCCAAACACTAAATAATCTGTACAACACACACACACACACACACACACACACACATACACACATACACACACACACACCAGTTTGAAGATGGCCTTGACTTGATCTCTTCCTACCACATAATTTTATCTATGCTTCTGGAAAATGACTTACTTAGCTACCCCTTTTCCTGGCCACTTTCACTTTTCTGGCTAAATTTGCTAATAGCTGCCAACAAAGGAAATACAAAAGCCCCTAATCTGAGGCAAAGGGACAATTCTTTTTATTGATATTTTTGCCTTAAACCCAATGCCAAGATAGATAAAGTAAGGCTCAACACACATAATTTGAGAAGGGATGGTCTTTTTAACAACAACAGCAACAGTAAATCCCAAAATAATCTTGCTTTTGCAAACTTTATAAGAATATACAATCACTGGAACACATGCTACGGTCCTTCCAGAGGTTGAGAAGACACATCACTCATCTCTAAGTCACTCCTCCTCTAGCCTGCATATCTTCAACCTTGGTGGTTCAGTGTCTTGATCCAGCTTCTTGACTTTTGCGTACCCACCTTCTTCTGAAAAATGGAACCCCCATATCTCTGACCTCTGAATATGCTATTCTTCTAAACCTAGAATACATGCCTAGCTCTTGCCCATGCCTTATCCCCTCTGACTCCTCAGGACAACTCAGCCTGCTACTCACATTTTGACATGCATGTACCTCCCCCAACCCCCAGTTTCAAGATGGTTTTCATGGTGGTGCATCCATGTTAGCCCCATCCATGTCAGCCCCAGACTTCATGTTACTGCATTGGCCCCTCTAATACATTTGCCTTGCATCCTATCCTATCCTCAACATAATGCTTTTTTGGAACAGGTTTTTCTCTCTCTCTTTTTTTTTTTTTTTTACTACTGCATTTAATTTAATTGTGAAATTTTATCTAAATGTTGAAGTCACTCCTCAGAGCTCTTTTTTTAATGTTAAATATATCCATTCTCTTTCAATATTCCATATATGAACAATTCCCCCTGGCCTATAATTAATTCCTTGTGGGACTCTTCAGCTTCTCTGCAGTACTTTCAATTTGTGGGTCTCAATATGAATACAGTATTCCTGCCTGAGAAGAATTAAATACAAAAAGGAATATGGATTTCCCTCCCTGCTCATTAAATATGAATTGTATTTGTATGATATCATTACTATGTTAGTAACTTATCATCATGTTTGATCCATCTCCAAGTTCATTTCTTTCCTGTTCTGGAACATATTTTGTTCCCCATTTTCCAATAGCATGATGCTGTCCATATTGTTTTTTAAGTCCTAAACATGATTCCTAGGGTGTCACTTTGTTTTAGTCAACCTTTCTAATTTTACAAAATAACACTAAATCATCACCCAGTTTTCAAAGTGCTTTCACAAACATAGTCTCATTTCCATTTAATATTTACTTGTAAATATTATGGAGGTAAATAATAATGATGATTCATTTACTTTCCTTTAGAGTAGAAATTTCTCACGGGAAAGGAACTGGTCTCACACATTCCCTACTGTCCCAAATCTCACTTTTTCCAGTGTTCTGCTGATCCAAGGATCAAAATGCTTATTCTATATAGTATCTTTTTTTCCGTATTGCTGAATATCTTGAAAAGGTAATGTGCATGTACTGCCCACAAGTTTTCACTTATCAGTCACATGTCAAACCATTTCAATCTGACTTCCAATCATGCCAACCTCCTGAGGAGGCTTTCTTTAAGGTCAGTATTCACCACCTAATTGGATAAGTGGCCTTTTCTTTGGTTTTTAGCTCACTGAACTCTGTATCTTTTGTCACTACTGATAAGTCTTCCATTTTAAATATATCTCTTCTCTTGATTTTCTTGACAATACTCATTCCATTTTTTCTAACCTCTCTGACTTTTTTTCTTAGTCTCCCACACTAGATTCTCTTCTTAAGTATTGTTAGTACTGAAACTCTATCATTAGTCTACTTCCTTTATTCTCTGCTTTGTCTCCTCAAGGGATCAATACCATGACTTCAACAATCACCTGTATGCTGATGATTCTCAAATGTATTAGGTCACACAATTCTATCTTATAATTATCTCTTAAGTTTAAATCCTCTCCATTTCAATTGCTTTAGTTCTATATTTCTGAACACTGACACTGGCTTGAAAACAGCATTACCTAGGGGTAATTGTTTAGAAAACAATTCTGATGCCCAGACCCCAATCCAGATCAATTAAGTTAAATATCTGAGCTATCAAAACTGTATTAAAGCTATCAATATATTCCTAATGGGCAACTAAGGCTGAAAGCTGCTGCTCTAATCCAACCTCCTCTTTGCCACACCCAGAATGACCTCATTGAAATCATGGCATTTCCTTTTCTTAAAAATTGTTTTTGAAGTTCCATTTTGTAAAGCAAAATGTGCACATCTAAATGGGCTTTGATGATGAGCCACTGAGGATATAGGATGCTTACCTGTGTGGTTTACTTCATGCCATTTAATTTTATAGCTCTGAAAGTTTTATATTATAATTTATTAAGACAAGTAGAGTCAAGAGATTTACTTATTTAAAATTTGTTACTGACTCTGAATTCTCTGATGTAGTGGTTTCCTATGTAGAATATAAGCACCTGAAGGGATGGACATGCTGATTCACTGGGGTCTAATACTTAGATCTTATTGTCAAACCCCACTAGAACTTTTGGACAATAGAAAACAGGTAGAGCCTAGCCAAGATTGGAAATCTAACAGGATATCACACAAATACACACAGAATAGTATGGAAATAGTTATAAAAATTAGGAACAGGCTGAGCTAGGAATAAACCCATCTCCATAAAAGGATAGGATACAAACATGGAGCCAGGAGGAGGTAAAGAATATTTTGTCCTAAAATTTTGTAACCACAAGTCCACTATTGGTGTTTTACAGTGGTGTTTTTACAACTTGTGTTATTTAAAAAGCCTTGAACTTTGGCCCACTTAGGCCAAACAAAGTCTGCCAAAACATTGAACAAAACTAGCAAAAATATTTTTAAAAGTTATGAATCAAAGTATTAAGGACGGAACTGTTTGGTGAAAACAGTAAAATTTAAAATTCATGAGGTCAATAATTTTTTTTGCCTATTTTCTTCTCTGTTGTATATTCAGCATCTAAAGAAATGCCTTAAACAGAGAAGACACTCAGAAAAACTCCACTGAATTAATACAAATTTTGTTGAACAATTGTGTAAGTCAGAGTTCTACATAAAATATCACTTTTCTTCCTTAGAGGATGCTATGGAACCAATTTGTTATTTGGAAAACTGATAACTAGAGAGATGAAGTCAAGCAATTTTTCTTCCTTGACTTAATGAACTATATTTCAGGGTAGACAAATATTTGATGATAAAAAGGAATGAAAACACTAGAGATTTAGGTAAAGGCCTTCAGTGACTGTTATATGGCACATACAAACAAGAAACAAGTAGACACATTTTGTAATTCTTAGGAAAGTAGACAACATCTATGAAGTCTTACTAAAAATATCAAACTTAACCAACAATTTACAGAAGATAAAGGGATCACAGCAACATGTAAACAACACCTCAAGGATGTAATCAACAAGATCTACCCTATATACAAACAGCTCAGTTGCTAAAACCACCACCAAAAAAGAAAAAAGAGACAAGAAAAAAATTAATTAGAAAAAGGAATCCTATAGATTGAGACCAGAGAGATACATTAACCAATTACAGTGTATGGATGTTTTGGAGAGTCCATTATTTCAATCATACAAGTCATTTTTTAAAAATTAGATAACTATTAAACACTTACTGGATATGTTATTATATTAAGAAATTATTTATTTATGATATGACATAGCACTTTTTTGTATGACAATGGGGTTGTAGATATATTTCAAAAGAGTATTATCTCAAAATGTATATTGAAATATTAACAACCAACATGATATAATGTCTGAGATTTGCTGCAAATGATCTGGAGGTAGAGAAGAGGAGCCAAAAAGTTAGGGGAGATGATAATTTTTCAAGCTGGATAAGTAGGAGTTCATTATTATAGTAGTCTCTGTACTATTATATATGCATATGTTATAAATGTCCTAATATATGAAGTTTAAAAAGCAGACATGGAAAACCTAGAGAAATAACTCATTTTACCTGCCAAATTTGTGAAAATGAATATAAGGAAGGTGTTGCTTCCTACGTGTGATTAAATAACCCTTTTTCTGAAATTTCCACTCTAACTGCCCTGTCCTTACAAGAAGGTAATTGAGCTTGTACAAAAATTAGTGAAACAGCATTCTAAAGCAAGAAAAGCCAAAACAATTTTAGGCATTAAAGCTTCACATTGTTACAGACCTGTGTTTTACACTAACACTTCAACACTTTCTGTCTCTCATTCATTTTCCTACTTACCTGCCCTTGGCGTTCCATCAACACCCCATTAAAGCAAACACCTGCAGTGGCATTTTCTCTGCTTGTTTCAGGGTGCTCATTAACCCTCCCTATCCCAGACCTCTCTCTGAATATAATTAATATAAAAACCTTAAACCATAATCATTTAATCATATTGTCAATAATTTAAACTTCTGTGGCATCAAAATGTTTTACTTATGCATTTTATAATACAGAACTGTCAATGCATCTCTTTTCTTTTGCTGATATATTGGCAGAGTTTCAAGAAATAAGAGAAGCAAAATCAAGATAACTAGCTTCACTTTGTTTCAAAGTGCAAAGAAATAAAGTTTATATTTCAAATGACAATATTATTCATGTAAAAGCATCACACATTTTGGCGATTCAGACCCCAAAGAGGGTTATTCACCTCTCTAAAGTGCTTCTGCAGCTTAAATTTGTAAGGACAGTACCAGCTGTAGTCACTTGATTGCAGCAATGGGGATGTGCTGTCTCTGAAGTTTAATGGGGCAGCTGTTCAGAAGGTCAATCCAAGTTAACCACTTATTCTGGTCCTCCTATCTGTCGCTTAAAAGACAAATGTGTAAGAACAAAGAAAGAGAGGGTTTTTAAAAATAATTTGTTTAATGTGATCTAATACATTCAAAACAAGATTTTAAATTTCCCTTACTCACTTTGCTTAATGTTTAAAGTCTTTTTAGATATTGTCCTCATCCTTTTGCTTTAAAGCTTGTGGTTTGTCAAAGCTGCATTTTGGTTTTGTTAGTCACTTTTTTTTTCCTAGTTGCATAGATCCTATTCCCCTTACTTGAAGGAAGAATTTTGAGAAGAAAGAGAATAGAGATGCAAGGGATACATCTCTCTCTCCATCTCTCCTGCAAAGCTTCTAAGGTCTCCCACTCTTTCTCATCCTCTAACTATTGATGCCTAGGAAGCATAAAGCACTGTGTTTCTAATTATGGAGAGTTTTATATTGCACTCTCTACAAAAGAAGAAAAACAATTCTATCCTTACATTTATCAAACTAGGAGTTGCCAGATTGTCTCAAACACAGTTTTTAAGGGATTCCATGGCTTTTTTGTTTTTCTTAGAGGAATCAGATAGAAATACTCCTCTTATACCAATCATTCGTAGGCATTTGGATTTTACCATGGGTTCTGCTTAAATATTTAACAACTGGTAAATTATGAACAAATAGTATCCTGATGACCCCAACTGTGACAGGCATTAACCTTTAGATACTTACTTGTGAGAAAGTCTGGGGTCCCAAGAAAGGAGATTGAATGGCCAAAGTGGGTAGAAGGGAGCATATAGAGCAACAGTTATTTAATAATAATTGTAAATTTATTTCAAAAGTTTCACAGGTACCACAGCAGTGTGATCCTTAATATATACCAATGGATGTTGTTTTCTTTTCTTAAAGATGACCAAGATATGGTAATAACTCTTCTTTTGCCAAATAAGTACATTTTAAAAACAAAAACCTAACTACATCCTATTATCACCATCATCTCATAGTAGGGAAATTTAAAACCACATAACTAAATAGGACATAATCTTAGAATAAAAAAGGCAAGTTCTTTAATAGAATGAGTTTACCTTTATGAAAAACTCACATTATTTTATTTCTTATCATTTCTCTACTGATTCAAGAAAACTTAATTACCGACTTACCCCAGTCCACAGAGAAACCTTCACCTGCTACTTTTGTAAGTGGTCGGTTTAAAGTGAAGAAGTGCTTCCTCTAGAGGACAATAAATGAACAGAAAATTTGAACAGGTCAATAACCAGAAGACAAATGTGTTTCATCACACAGATATTAACAAACATTTAGCATTGTTTGTCGAAGAAATACCCAACTTCTGTTTACTCTGTGCTCATAAGTCTAGTGTTAAATTAAGGATTTACATCCTCTTTCATCTCAACCAAACATGTTTAACCATTTGTTTTTACTTTTGATTTTCAGTAATGCATAATCAATGTTCTCCATGGTACAACCTACAAAACTACTAGCTCTTACAGAAATGCCACTTCAGCACACATGTGCATTCATGGTAGCACAAGATTAATAGTTTTACTCTGGAAAGTATACACAATATAAACCAATGCTCTTTGAAATAGAATTTAGTGAAGGATGGGAGTATGTTTTCTGTCTAGCTAGATGAATTACTTCATTCCACAGTATAAGCATCTCCAAAAACAAAAAAATCTAAAAGTTTTTACATGTTTAATTTAAAAGCAATTTCTTGACATTCATTCAAACCCACAGTTAAGATTTTCTCAATATTTTGAAACCCAACTGAGGGCCATTTTTACATTAATTGATTTGAAAGCATAAATACATTTGTATGGGGAAGCTTAGCATCCTCATTTTTTAAAAAAAGTGAATACACATAATTAAATAAAGTGAATTTCATGTGACACCCACAATTATACGCATGATAGCTAATCTCATATTACATTATTAGAATGCACATGCCATTACTTTTTATTGAATTAACAAGACTCAGAGACTTTTTCCTTTCTTTAACTGAATCTGTTCTCAACTAGGAAAATCTTACCAATATCCCTCAGGTGTGCAAGTTGGTATTCTAATGCATGGTATCTAAAACATACTTTGGTGCCCCCTGTATCTTAATTTGGAAATCGTTTGTACTAAACCATCACTCATTACAATTCCTCTAACTCTTGGTTTGGCTTTCTAAATTGTTGATCTTTTTCTTCCTTCTTAAAGTTAACTTTGGACAGAAGTGCTCCAAAGGGAACTATAGTAATTCGCTTAATACTTAGTGCAATTAGCAAAGATTCAAGAAAACATCTCCCGGTAGAATGACTGCATCATGCAAGAGTGCAATTACTGGCTAGCTTAGTTATCCTACAACTATTTCCAAAACTTTGGTATTTAATCCACATTAATGTCCAGAGACTGCCTCTTTGCCATTCTCCTTCATTTATAAGAAATTAATCACAGTTCTTTTGGATTGGATATATTACCAATTACTAAAATTTGCCATATGCCCTATCTAAAATTTCCTAACAACCACAGAGTGAATGACTATTGTTATGGCACCCATGAACTAAATGAAAGGAGAGGGGCAGAGATTTGATCATGATCTCTTTCTCCAATCTCTGTCAAGAATAATATCTTCTTGTGGGATTTTCCAGAACTATTCCTTCCCTACAGAGCCATTTGTTTCACTTGGAGAGGAGGGTGATAGAGTATTAACATCTTTTCCTATTAACTGTGTCCAGAATCCAATTCACTAATATTTTGCTCTACCTCCATAGCTAATCTGTCCCCAGAAGTGAATGTTTCTAATAAACTTTTTTTCTGCTCTAGTCATAATTTCATGGCTTCTTGCATTGGGCTTCTGAGTTTTAGAACTGTCATTCCCATTATCCTTTTCAACAATCACTCTGTAAATGAGCAAGCTTGACTCTTTTGCTGATTTCTTTGGCAATATTTTTAGTACCTTTTTCTTCCAACTGATTTAAACAAAGAAATGTTCTATTGTTTGGAACCACTAAATTGAGTTAAGCCTCCATTAATAGTGTTATTTTATAACTAATAGCATGCCCAGACATAAATAGGCCTGGCTGAGATAGTGTTCTATATGAGTTGCTGGTTACCTGCAGTACTGGTTCCAAACTCTAGGATATTGACCACAATGAGCTGGTAAGGTCCTCACAGCCTAATATCTAACCAACATGGTATTTTAAAAGCTTTGGACTGGACATTCTATAAAAGCATTAAAATCTCTAATGTTGTTGTTTTGGAAATGACTGAATCCACATGAGGAGTAAGAAGTTTGTAAGGGAGGTACCTGGGTGGCTCAGTGGTTGAGCATCTGCCTTTGGCTCAGGTTGTGATCCTGGGGTCCTGAGACTGAGTCCCACATCAGGCTCCCTGCAGGGAGCCTGCTTCTTCCTCTGCCTATGTCTCTCTTTGTCTATCTGTGTCTTTCATGAATAAATAAATTAAACCTTTTAAAAAAGAGAGAGAGCTTTGTAAGATTTACTCTGAAGTTAATTTGAAAATGATGTGTATATTGCAAATTATAAACTGTATTCAGTGGGATTCTGTTCTAGAGGAAAAGCCTTCTCTGTGATAGGTATTGTGTGAAATACTGGGAATTCAATAGTTAACAGACTATTATAATTGTCCAGTTTCTCCTGATTTTAATCTCCTGCCTTCCTTTAATTAACAACTAAAAGAAATCTGTAGTTGAATGGTTCTTTTTTTTATCTTTCTCCTCATCTAGACTGTTTTTGCATCTTATAACTCTCACCCTAGTCTGCCCTGAGAGTTCCCTTCTTTGTATTTAAGAATCTTATTTATTTTTTAATAACATGTTACTGCCTCAGCTATAATGCATATGGGTTTAATTTGGAGAATGAACATCTTACTGAGACAATTGTCTTACACTCACAATTTTTTAATCATCTCAGTGACTCTACAAGGTAGGTATGTTTCCTACTGTAGAGATTAAAAAAATAATGAGGTTTTCAGACATACTGCATTATATATATCTAATGAGTGGTACTGAGATCCACTGGACTCGAAAGACTTGACTTTGCTTTAGTCTCCCCACCATGGGCATCAAGTCTTTATTAACAGTATAGAAGTTTGCTTCCTCCAATAAGAACTTATTAAGTACTCTAAGACTGAGATAGTTATGTGGTTCTACTCTGAATATCTCTATGCTTTAATTAATTTAAATAATTAATACGCCTTTTTACTTCTACAGTCAGCATTCCAACATTGTATGTGGGTGTGTGGGGGTGCATTTGTAAAAATTCAAACTCAGTAAGTGGTATCTTGGATTAGGTTTATTAGAAGCAAATATTAAGAGAAGAATTAATATGTCACATAATTTATTAAGGAAATGTTCCCAAGAGTAACCAGCAAGGGAATGCAGAAAGCAGGACAAAGAAGAAGAAGCCATGCAAAGGTGTGATTTTATGTGAAGTGTACAGCTGCATTTTCACCATCAGCCTTAATCTCAGCCTGATGTTGCCGAAAGCCCTACAGTATAAATTACACTTCATGGTTTGTCCTAACTGGAGGCAAAGGAGCTCAGTTTTCATCAGTCATTGGCTAAGGGCCACTCTGGAGAGATGTTAACTCCAGCTGTGTGTGAACTGTCAGTGCAGCTCCAGTAGCTACAAAGCAATTCTCCAAAAGAATCTCTGACAAAAACTGTTAGATGAAAAAGCCCACACAACCTGGGATGGGAAGTAGAAGGATTTGAGGCAATCTGGGCAGAGCACAAATAATTGGTGAAAAGATAACGGGAGTTACAGTTATAAAGCTAAAACCCCATATGAGTGACATCATATGGTATTTTTCTCTGACTGACTTATTTCACTTAGTGTTATACCTTCTTGGTTTATCCACATCACCTGTGTAATTTAAGACACAGAACAAATAAAGAAAGAAAGAGAGACAAACAAATAACAACAACAACAAAAAAATCAGACCCTTAAATATAGAAACAGGTGGTGGCCAGAGAGTAGGGGAGGGGAGGATGAGTGAACTAGATGAAGGGAATTAAGAGTACACTTATCTTGATGAACATAGAAATGTATAGAATCATTGAATCATCATATTGTACAACTAAAACTAATATAGCATTGTATAATAATTATATCTGAATAATAAGTATTTTTAAAAAGAAAAGAATAAAATAAAGCTAAAAATCTCAAAAAATGAAACAAAGTCTGACTACAGGAAGAAGAAAATGTTAATTACTCTTGCAGATGGCTTGTTTACTAAGCATATGTTAGTTTACAAATGATACTCTTCCTGTTTAAAAAGGATTAGAGAGTGCTACAATTAAAGATGCATGTAAAGTCTGAGTATTAAAATAGAAATAGAAAATTTTAAACCTGTATCTATTGGGAAATATAAATTTAGTATGTACCTAGGCTTCTGTAGATACTGCATTTTTTTAAAGATTTGTTTTTATTTGAGAGAGAGAGAAAAACCATAAGTGGAGAAGGGGCAGATGGAGGGTAGGAGGAAAAGCGGCCTCCCCGCTGACCCGGGAGCCCAATGTGGGGCTCCATCTCAGGACCCCAAGATCATGACCTGAACTGAAGGCAGACGCTTAACTGACTGAGCCACCCAGGCATCCCACTGCATTTTTTATGATTAAATTTATATTTGAATTTCCTGATAATCATGGCAAGAATAGTAAAAGAAGGAAAAAGTAGAGTAGGGGAAGAGAGGAATCAGAAGCCACTGCCAAGTTTTTAAGAAAGATAAATTCTGATAAATCAAAATTTTAAAATGCCAATTTGTACACAGATACTTACAGGTTAACAATTAAAGAGTAAGTTCAATAGTCACTTTTCATAAGAAATAAAAGTGCTCATCACATGACCAGTCTTCCTATGGATCCTCTACATCACTAAAAGGTAATCCACAGATAGGTATTCATTGGTAAAATGCTAAAATGCATTTTAGAAATATAGCTTTCTATTATCAGCATTAATAAGGACAAAGGCACTAAGTCTCATCGCATCTTATGAGACAGTTTTTTGTTTTGTTTTGCTGACATGCAAAATCTGTACATAAATAGTATATACAACTTGATGAGTTTGGAAATAAGTATACACCCCGTGAAACCATCACCACAATCCATGCCATAAACTTATCCACCACTTAGCAAAGTTTTAAGTATACAATACGGTATTTTTAACTATATACACTATGTCATATAGATCCTCAGGACTTAGTCATCTTGTTTAATTAAATGCTGTGCCTTTTAACTAATACCTCCCATTTCCCCTTCTCCCCAGCATCTAGAGACAACTATTCTACTCCCTGATTCTATGAGTTTAACTTTTAGATTCCTCACATAAATGGCATCATATAGAATTTGTCCTTCTGTGTTTGGCTTATTGCACTTAACATAATGTCCTCTGGGTTCATCCATCTTGTTGCAAATGGCAAGATATCCATCCTTTTAAGGCTCAATAATATTGTATGTATACTACATTTTCTTTATCCATTGATGGACATTTAGGTTGCTTCTATGTCTTGGCATTTGTAAATAATGCTGCAATGAACATGGGGGTACAAATATTTCTTAGAGATTCTGATTTCAATTCCCTTGACTATATACTCCAATTGATGAATCATATGGGTTTTTTTTTTTTTAGTAAACTCCATAACATTTGCCATAGTGACTTCAATAATTCACATCCCCACCAACAATGTTTGAGGGTTCCAATGTCTCCACATCCTCCCCAAAATTTGTTATCTTTTATATATATATATATATATATATATATATATATATATATATATATATATATACCATCCTAACATGTGTGAGGAAATACCCCATTGTGGTTTTGATTTGCATTTTCCCGGTTATTACTGATGCTGAGCATCTCTTTATATATCAGTTGGCCATTTGTATGTATTCTGTAGAAAAATGTCTATTCAACTTCTTTGTCCATTTTTTAATTGAGTTAAAATTTTGTTTCTGTTTTGCTTTTTTTCGTTTTATTTTGTTTTGTTTTGTTGCTATTGAGTTGTAAAAGTTTGGAAATTAATCCTTTCTCAGATAAATGGTTTGCAAATTTTTTCTCTGTAGTTTCCACTTCATAGATTGCCTTTTCATTCTATTTGCTTCCTTTGTTATGCAGAAACTTTATAGTTTAATGTAGTCCACCTGTTCATTTTTGCTTTTGTTGCCTGTATTATTGGTTACATATCCAAGAAATCACTGCTAAGACCAATACCAAGAAGTTTTCCCCAATGTTTCTTTCTAGTTTTAGTTTCAGGTCTTATGTTCAAGTTTTCAATCCATCTTAAGTTGATTTTTGCCTATGATGTAAGATAAAGGTCCCATTTCATTCTTATACAAATAAATATTGAGTTTTCCCAGTGCTGAAAACAGACTATCCTTTTGTTGAAGAGATTGCCCTTTCCCCATGTGTAATCTTGGCACCCTTGTTAAATTTAAATGTGACAGTTTGCTTTTGGACTCTCTCTTCTGTTTTATTGGTTTATATGTCTAATTTCATGCCAGTACCAAGCTATTTTAATTACTGTAGCTTTGTAATATATTTTGAAATCAAGAAGCATGGTGCCTCTAGCTTCATTCTTTCTTAATGTTTTGGCTATTCAGGGTCCTTTGAGGTTCCGTATGAAGTTCAGGATTTTTCTTTCAATTTCTGTAAAAAATGTCATTGGGATTTTTGATGGGGATTGCACTGAATCTATAGATCACTTTGGGTAATATGGATATTTTAACAATACTAATTCTGCTAGTCCATGAACACAAGATATATTTCATTTTTTGTGCCTACTCTCATTTCTTTCATCAGTGTTTTATACTTCTCAGTGTCAAAGTCTTCCTAAGTATTTTATTCTTTTTGATGCCATTGTAAAGAGGATTGCTCTAATTTCTCACTCCGACAGTTTGTTGTTAGCATATCAAAATGCAACTAATTTTTGCATTTTGATTTGTATCCTACAACTTTGCTGAATTTATTTAATAGTTCCAGTAGGGGGTATGTGTCTGTGTGTGTGTGTATGTGTGTGTGTGTAGTCTTTAGAGTTTTCTACATATAAGACTACATCATCTGCAAACAGATAATTTTACTTCTTTTCAAATGTGGATGCCTTTTATTTCTTTTTTCTTGCCTAATTGCTCTGTCCAGGACTTCCAGTACTACACAGGATAGAAATAGTGAGAATATGTATAATTATCTTGTTCCATATTTTAGAGGGAAAGACAGAGAGTTGGAATTTAAATCAAAGTTGTGATTTTGCCATGAGAGACCATATAGGTAAGGTAAAGCATTCAGCAAAAATAAACTAGTGTCAACATGACCGCATGGTCATGGTCCTAAGTGATGTGACTCTTCTAGCCTCTCAGATCTCACCTGGCTCTACTCTCCTAAAAGATCCTTCACTTCAGCCACCCTTGACTGGTCTTCTTTCTGTCCTCGAAAGCTAAAGCTTTCCACTCTAAGGTCTTCCACTTGTTACTTCTTTTCCTTCAATCTGCCCTTTTGTGACTGTCTCTTTCTTCATGCTGAGTTTCAATTCAAGTTCCATTCTCAGAAAGGCTTTCCTGAACCACCCTAATTCCTTATCACATTACCTTCTTCATTTTCCTTTCAGCACTTGTCAGTATCTGAAATACATTCAGCCCTTTATGTGCTTACTGTCTCCCCCAACACAAGAATATAAGCTCCTTAAAAGCAAAGCCCATGACTATAATATTCATTGTGGATCCAATACCTAGAGCAATTGATGGGGGAACAGGGGACTAGCTGAGGACAAAGCACATTAACAAGTCCTTGAAACAGGGAGAGTGACATTCCTCTACAGACTCAATTGCCTCAATGTTCATACTTTGCTAAGGGCAAAAGGCAATCTTAGCCCAACCCCTAGGATCCAGTAAGTCTACTTTAACATATAAAAATTCCATTAGAAATTTCCCTTTATCTCTAAACCCCCAAGATATGTGTTGGCAATCGTCCTCCAAGCACATGGCCCACTGATATACATCTGAAGTGTCTCATGACTAAGGTTTTATTAGACGGTAATAAGTGACCTTTTCCCAACAATAGCTAGCCCCGTCAACGATCTGGAAACCTTAGAGACTACACTACCCTCAAACCCTTCCCAACTCCCAGGTATATAATCAGCCACCCTTCACAGGCCGGGGCTAGCAGCTCTTCCTGCCCATGGATCCTGTCCTCATACTTTAATAAAACCACCATTTTGCACCAAAGATGTCTCAAGAATTCTTTCTTGGTCATCGGCTCCAGACCTCACCTATATTGCAAAACTTCATTACAGTGACTACAATCTATTAAGCCTGGGATAAATGTTTATTAAATCAATACATTCATTATTATTGTCTCTATTCTGGGAGAACAGAGATTTACAAAACCAAAATAACATTTCTTGAGCTTCATAGCTCACCAGGAAATGCTTACATGATTCTGAAAAGCACAGCTTGATTGAGAAGAAATGCATTTTTATTCCCACCAATCCTTGGGATCCAACACAATGTGCCCCAAACTTGTTTTATGCAACTTTCAACAAGAGAATCCTAACATCTAACATCTACTATTCACCTACTATCATCTGCATATATATATATATATACACATATATATGTATATATACATATGTATATAACTTCTGCTGTTACATGGAGCCCCCTGTCCATGTAGATAAAAACTAAATAAACATTAGAGCATCTGTATTCAGTATGCTAAATTCAGATTCTTCCTGCTCCAAAGCAATACAATATTTTCAATTTAAAAAAAATCTATTTCAGGGCAGCCCCGGTGGCTCAGCGCTTTACCGCCACCTGCAGCCCAGGGCGTGATCCCGGAGACCCGGGATCAAGTCCCACGTGGGGCTCCCCGTATGGAGCCTGCTTCTCCCTCTGCCTGTGTCTCTGCCTCTCTCTCTCTCTCTCTCTCTCTCTCAAATAAATAAATAAATAAATAAATAAATAAATAAATAAATTCTTTAAAAAATAAAAAATCTATTTCATTTCACAACATTGTTCCCACAGCTTTTTTTTTTTTTTATGCCTTTATTTAGCCATTTTCCTGTCCTCAACTTCCACTCACATCCTGGCATTTCCCTGATGTGTTAATTTTAACTGCAAACATCTAATCAGAATTTTAAGAATAATCATCAGTAGGTTGGCTAACTTTCAGGAAGAAATACTAGCGATGTTTTCAACCGGCCAGCAGGATGTCTCCAATTATAAAGATGGAGGAAATAAAAACAACAGGATGGTAAAATCCATTGAGAGACAGATTGCATTTTATAGGAAAAGATGTAACTTCATTTAGCTTTGGTCTTTATGTCTTGCAAATGTGCTTAGCAGTCCTGCATCCCATGGGTCTCAGCATCAATATTTATGTGCTGGAATATTTCATTGCCTCATAAACCAAGAGGTAACTGAGTATTTTTTACTCTCTGGGAAAAAATGTTATAAAGGTAATAGTTTCAGCCAGCTCCCCTTCTCACTCACACTTTTATGGATCAACTCTCAGGAAGATAGAAAGCTAGATAAACAAGAAGCCTCAATTTTTTTTCTCTTGCTCTATATATTAGATATTAACCGTATCTAATTTTTAGTTAAATGTGATTCAACTCCAATCAAAATTTCAACTACAGAAATCCAAGGATAATAATTTGACTTTTTATTTTGTTTTAATATAAATTTCAAAAATCTTTATAGGGGAAAATTCTAATACTTTAAGTACCAAATTCAAGTTTAAAGTTGACATCTTTCAAAAAGAAATAGGAAAGACTTCTAAATGATCCCTAAGATTTAAAAAAAATTATAAACAAACATTACTTTCAATATTCAAGAACAGTGAGTATTTCCCAAAGGAGAAGATACTCACCTCATAAAGACCAGTCCCATGTGGAGTTCTAGTTTTTTGGCCTCCTTTCTCAACTCTGAGGGTTCTGAGTCCTTGAATATTTTCTATCCTAGTTTTCTGGATGCTCATCCTCTGGTTTCTACTCCAAAACTCTTCACTCGATCAATATCATTCATTTGTATATATGAAGAGTAGAATCCAGGCATCTAACCGGAGTGAGCTCATCCATGTCTCTCTCTCTCTCTCTCTCTCTTTCCCAGTCTCTCTCTTTCTCTCTCTCTCCCCTCCCTCCTGCCTTTTCTCAGTCTCTCTCTTATACACACATATACATAAAAAGAGTCTGTACATAAAAGGAATCTGTAGTGAAATAAGTTTGAAAGATGAATTTAAAACAAAATAAATCTATGTATTAGAAAAATTCCAAAGCATATATTAATATATGTTATGAACCTCCAAAAAAGTGATGGGAGATGTAGTCTTTTCCAAATACCCTTGCCCATGGATCATTTATTTTCAAAAACATCTTTATTGCCACAATTGTCTATTGATCTCCTACTATGCCTTGTGTTAGTTTTAATGAATGCACAATAAAATGATTAGATTTACTTTCCCTCTGCAGCCCGGGTGGCTCAGCAGCTTAGCGCCACCTTCAGCCCAGGTCGTGATTCTGGAGACCCAGGATGGAGTCCCCTGTCGGGCTCCCTGCATGGAGCCTGCTTCTCCCTCTGCCTGTGTCTCTGCCTCTCTCTCTGTGTCTCTCATGAATGAATAAATAAAATCTTAAAAAAAAAAAAAGATTTACTTCCCCAAAGAAGCTTATATTCAGGAAACAGATCACATTCTCTATAACTGTGCTTCAGTTAAGTAGCCACTAGCCACATGTGGCTACTTTAAGTTTGATTAAATAAATGTAAATAGCATTAAAAAATCTTGGTTCTCTAGTTTCACTAGTCATTTCAACTTCTCAGTAGATATATGGTGGCTAGTCACTACCATAATGATGGTGCAGATATAGAACATTTCCATTCTTCTTTTTTTTTTTTTGGTTTGTTTTTTTTTTAATTTATTTATTTATGATAGTCACACAGAAAGAGAGAGAGAGAGGCAGAGACACAGGCAGAGGGAGAAGCAGGCTCCATGCACCGGGAGCCCGACATGGGATTCGATCCTGGGTCTCCAGGATCGTGCCCTGGGCCAAAGGCAGGCGCCAAACCGCTGCGCCACCCAGGGATCCCAACATTTCCATTCTTGAAGAATATTGTATTGGCCAGAGCTGCTCTGGAACTTTATATTATTTTTATTAATTATACACTAATAAGCATTGTCATTCATTTTTTAGATAATTTATTTTCCAAAGACTACAAACTTTATCAGGTCTTATCCAATCACAAGTCATTCTCTTATTACAGTTAAGAAATTTCGCTCATGATTGATATAAATTACTCCTACTTTTTTTAAAGATTTTATTTATTTATTCATGAGAGACACAGAGAGAGAGGCAGAGACATAAGCAGAGGGAAAAGCAGATTCCCGGTAGAGAGTCCAATGCAAGACTTGATCCCAGGGCTTCAGGATCATGCCCTGAGCTGATTTCAGACACTCAACCACTGAGCCACCCAGGTGCCCCAAATTATTCCTACTTCTATTACTACTTTACTCTCTCAATGAATTGCTTCCAGATCTATGCTACCTGAACTCAAGAACATTGGTAGGAGTTAACAACCAGGTTATATTAGACCAACCATACAGTGACTTTACAGCCAGAGTTTTCAGAGTCTAGAAAAGCCATGAAACATGATTTATTCTAATTCTCTCAGTTTTAAAACTTAGAAATTAAAGCTCAGAGACATAGGAACTTGTCCAAGATCACATGGATGTTAAATAGCAAAGACTCTGTAGCCCACCTAAGTCAATCATAAACTGCACACAACTCCCTGGGTCTTAAATACTGTCCTTCTGAAGGAATAAGTCATGGTAGAGCATACTGCTGGTTAACAAGTGCAACTATACACAGCAGGAATTTTCCTATTGATATTTTTATCCTAATGGCATAAAATGGAGCTATTCTCCATGAGATTATTATCATTGTTGTTAAATTTAACTTTTATTGAAATTCAATAGGTTTTATGAATACCTATTCACAATGTGTGTGTGTGTATTTAATACCATTAATACCACAAACTTCTATCTGCAATTAACTTTCTCTTGAATAGGCTCAGATGTCACTATTTAATACCATTAAAATACACACTTAAAATGGTTAAGATGGTAAATTTTATGTTATGTTATTTTACTACAATAAAAAAAGGCAAAATCATTCCCTTGAGCATATCATTTATACTTCTTCCAAACTATTTTTGCAATAAAATAAAGCATGTAAAATAACAAGGTACTTAATCTATATTCAGTATATCATTGGCATATTGGTAACTCTGGCAGCATCTCATAGTGATCAGATCTTATCATCAAGTGTAGGTCATATCTTGTTCCATGTGAACCCATAAACTTCCTATCTACAATTAATTTTCTCTTGAACAGGCTCAAATGTCATAGAACAATCCTGTCTTCTGTTAAAGGGTAAGCCCACCAGAGTTCCTATCATTATGTCTTAGGAAAACTCTGGATTAAATGCCTGAGTGAAAGTTTTTTTTCTACCTATAAAACTCATGGAAATTGCAGGTCTTCTGGATGGATATGTTTTTAAAAGAAGCAAAACATTTGGCATATTTGCCTCAAATTTTTGGCAGAAAGTGTCTTTGGACACTCTTTGAATGGAAAGTGTCTTTCATCTTAGCTAATATTATTAAATATAGTTTATTCTCTGGCTAGCTGAAGTCATATGTGCTGTTTACCAGGATTAAGAAATAGCTATCCAGAAAAATAGCCAAAGCCAGAAAAGTCTCAAGGTACAACTGAAAACTGAGTTGAACATATTGAAAAAGAAATACCTCTGGGAACTTGAAAATAGAACATTAACAATTACTAACAATGCACTTTTTTACCCCAAAGGAGATTCAAATTCACAGGTAAGCTTATATATGAAACTTGAGGTCACTAGCTAGAAAATATGATGATAAATAAAAAAACCGTTCAGCCTTTTTGATCCAGAAGAAGGGAAATGAGAGGCCTTCCATTTAACAGGTGTGCAGATTACAGTTTTAAAAAAACCACATTCCAAAAATAAAAAATAAAAAATATATAAAAATAAAAAAGCCACATTCCTCCATCAAAAGAAAAAAAGGAAAGAAAAAGAAATCTTGCCATTTGCAATGACATGGGTAGAACTAGAGGGTATTATGCTAAGAGAAATAAGTCAATCAGAGAAATACAATTATATGATTTCACTTATGTGTAATTTAAGAAACAAAACAGAGGAGCATAGGGGAAGGGAGGGAAAAATGAAACAAGAAGAAATCACAGAAGGAGACAAACCATAAGACACTCTTATACATAGGAAACAAACTGAAGGTTGCTGGAGAGGAGGTAGGTGGGAGGATAGGGTAACTGGGTGATGAACATTAAGGAGGGCGTGTGATGTAATGAGCATTGGGTTATATATGACTGGTGAATCACTGAACTCTACCTCTGAAATGAATACTATACTATATGTTAATTAACTGAATTTAAATTCAAAAAATAGTAAAACAAAACAAAACAAAAGCTTAAAAGATACGAACCTTGCAGCCCCCAAGACAGAAAGAGCTGCTGATTTTGGATTGTGTGCCCATCTACATTCCCCTCATTTCCTAGGGCAAATACAGATCTCCAAGTCATTAAAAGGAGGAAGTTCTGCTCTCACATCCAAATTAGAACTGGATTTTAAAAAGAGAGAAAAAAGGTCCTTTGGGGAAAAATCTGGGAAATCATAGGAAACATTCATATAAAAATTTCATTTTTCTCTATTAGCATAGGTTCATAGAGGATTGCATTCCAATAACAGTTCATTTGGTAGAATTCCAGAATTAGACAATACTATAGACTGAATGTCTGTCCCCCACAACCAAAATTCATATGCTGAAACCTAATCCCCAGTATGGATGGTATTTGGAGGTGGGACCTTTGGAAAGTGATTGAGTCATGACAGCAGGACCTTAGTGAATAGTAGTGCCCTTATAAAAGAGACTCCAGAAAGTTCCATGTGAACACACAGCAAAAAGAAGGCTGTCTATGAACCAGTAAGCAGGCTCTCACCAGACACTGAATCCACTGGCACCTTGATTCTAAACTCCTAGCCTCCAGAACCAGGAGAAATTAATTTCTGTTGCATATAAACCACCCAGTCTATGATATTCTGTTATAGCAGTCTGAATGGACTAAGACAAGTAACTTCAAGATCAGAAAAGATAATATGGGCTCAGGACAGCCCTGGTGGCTCAGCGGCTTAGCACCACCTTCAGCTCAGGGCGCGTTCCTGGAGCCTTGGGATGGAGTCCCACATGGGGCTCCATGCATGGAGCCTGGTTCTCCCTCTGCCTGTGTCTCTGCCTCTCTCTCTCTGTGTCTCTCATGAATAAATAAAATCTTAAAAAAAAAAAAAAAGCATGGGTCAGAAATCAGATAATCAGATAGTCAGGGCCTTATATCCCGATTCTGAGATTTCTCCATGTCTCTTCCAATTTGATGAAGCCAATAGAATTGAAGAAGACTGGCCTTTAGAAACCTCTCTTGAACTTCTCCATGCTCTTTCTCCCTTTCCAACTGACTGGACTGAATATAAATTCAGCAGTCATCTCATGGTATATGGTGTTGGCAGAGTCCCCAAACGATGGCACAGCCTCCATCAATTCGGGTTCCCGAATGACCACGAGACAGAGACTACACTGCTCACATATTTACCTGGCAGAGACTGCTGCATGTGGGAGAGGCAAGGTCCTATTATTCCAACAGACTTTATAGGTGGGTCTCTTTATTATAGCTGTCAGCATTACCCTACAAATACACCCACTTACAGGTGTCACTACATCAGGGAGGATGCCTTCCAAGCTCTCTACTACTTACATATGACCCTTCAGGTATTTTCTAATTCTTCATTTAAGTTCTGCAATGCCTGAAAAAGTAAAGTTTTCTTTTACCTGCAATGTATCATGGGGAACAATAAAGAGTGTAAGATTAGAGCATGACTAGAATTTTATTGATGACCCAAGGCAAAATAAAATCCAGCCTGCTCTTTTGCAGCAATATTAGATCTGCTGCTCTTTCAGCAGTAAAATCCTGTTTTGTCAGCAGCTACTGAGAGCAGATATGACTCAGAGGACACATAAAAGCATACATGTGAGGTAACTACCTATTATGTTTAGAAAGCCATTTTGCACAACTTGAGTGCACTCTAACATTTCATATTTTAAATAATCAAAATCACATTCAAAATGCAGAAACTCACAAACATTATGCTCTTCTATTTATGTCCTAATTGCATGAGACAGATGAAAGGTATAAAAAGTACACAAAGACATGCAGAGAATCACAAATTTTCAATATCAAAGGGAACTTAAAGATTATAGAACACAATAGTTTTATTCCACAGGAAGGAAAGACATTCCTAGAAGGACTGTTAACTGAACAATATAATTTCAACAGACCTAGGGCTAAAATGTAGTTCTCGGTGTTTTGTTTTGCTTTTCAAAGAACATTCATTTTCCAGGTAGATCAACTCCCAGTGCTTTAGAATTATGGAATCTTGTTTGTTTTGTGGCATTATTCCTCAACCTCTCCTTAAAAGTAATATTTGAATTTGCAAGTAACAGTTCTGAGACCTACCAGCATCTGGTACACAGATGGTATTCAATAAATACTGATTGGTTGAGGTTATATCCATCAAGGCTCATGGCCTAAGTTAAGGCTTTTGCTACGGTTTCATAACTCAACTAGCTAGAATTCTTGTTTGAAAAAAAAAAAAAGGTTTAAAAAAGACAGAATGAAAGAGACTAATTTACAAAGCATGATGCTTAAGGGATCCCTGGGTGACTCAGCAGTTTAAGGCCTGCCTTTGGCCCAGGGCGTGACCTTGGAGTCCCGAGATTGAGTCCCACGTCGGGCTCCCTGCATGGGGCCTGTTTCTCCCTCTGCCTGTGTCTCTGCCTCTCTCTCTCTCTGTGTCTTTCATAAATAAATAAATAAAAATCTTAAAAAAAAAAAAGCATGATATTTACTACCAAATACAAATACAAAATACAAAATACAAATATTTACTACCAAATACTTCTCAGGACTCAAACATGAGTTTTTAGAAATATAACATAAACCAATCTCTATGTATGTGTTGAACAAATACAAGAGCCTTTTGGATCAGCCATGACAGAAGAGCAGGTATAAGACTTACTCTCAGTGTAAAAAGAAATACACAACTGAACAAAATATATAAAGCAACTATCTTGAGGCACTGGACAAGAGACAATGTAGGCTGTGTTCCTCAAAAGAAAAGAAACATGTGATGTGAGATTTGCAATTGCTTCAGGAATCTACCTTTCCAAGATGCAGCTAAAGAGACCAAAGACTCTGCTGTTGGTCAGAGGAAACAGCGTTAGAAATGCAACTAGCCAGAAAACAATGTAATAACATTTTTAAGGTATTATAAAACAATAATAGTCCACTTAGGATTCTATTTCCCATGAAAATGTTGTTCAAAAATGAGGGGGCAATAAGTAGATTTTCAGATGAACAAAAACAAGATTTATCATTAATGGACTTGCAGTACAAGAAATGCTACGGGATGGCCGTCAGGCTGAGGTATAATATCAGATGTCAACATGAACCTATAGCAGGGGTTGGCAAATTACAGACAAGCCAAATCAAGCCAGCTACCTGTTTCTAAATAGTCTGTGAACTAAGATGATTTTGCATATTTAAATGGTGAGAAAAAAATTCAAAGAACAATATTTTGAAAATTATTCAATATTAGTATTTATAAATAAAGTTTATTTAAACAGCCATAATCATTAATTTACAAAATTATCAATGGTTGCTTTCACTCTATGATAGCAGATTTGAATAACTGTGACAGAGACTATATTGTCCTTAAATATTTACTCTCTGACCCTTTACAGAAAAAGTGTGCAGACTCCTAATGTATCAGAAGGAATGAAGAACTGAAAATTGTAAATATGTGGTCAAATACAAAAAAAAAAAAAATCCTTATTTTTTAATTTGTTTAAAAGACTAAGGTAAAAATAATAGAAATTGATTGTGAGACTTAAACATGTAGAAGTAAACAATAGGAGAAATAATAGGAGAGGAGTGAATAGAAACATAGCAGTGTAAGGTTCTTACATTATCATGAAGGTGTATGTCTTAGTTGGTTCAGGCTGCTATAATAAATACCATACACCAGGTGGCTTAAACATTTACTTCTCCCAGCTCTGGAGACTGCAAAGTACAAGATCAAGAAGCTGGTCAATTCAATTCCAGGTTAGAGTCCATTTCCTGGTTTGCAGATGACAACTTCTTGCTGTATCCCCATACGTGAAGAGAGATCATCTTTCTCATGTCTCTTATTGTAAGGACACTAATCTGATCTGAGGACTCCACCTATTTTTGAGAGAAAATGACCTAATTGCTTCTCAAAAGCTTCATCTTTAACTACCATTACTTGGGGATAGGCCTTTAACCCATGAATTTTGGGAAGACACAAATATTCAGTCCATAACACAGTATAATATTATTTTAAGCTATATTGTGATGAATTAAAGATGCATATCTTAATCTGTAGAACAAATCTAAACTAACAACATAAGGAGGTATAAAGATAAAATCGAATACTAAAAAAAGTTCAATTAATCAAGAAGAAGAAAGAGAAGGAGGAAAAAACAAAGAATAAGGGGAAGGAAGGAAAAACAAAAGTAAGATGGTAGTCTTAAACCTAACCATAATGATAATAACATTATATGTAAATGGACTATTCTAATTAAGAGGCTAAGACTGTCAGACTAGAAAAAAAAATCAAAACCAAATATATGCTCTCTCTACAAGAGATGTATTTAAATATAAATACACATAAAGGTTGGAAATAAAATGATAGTAAAATAAATGCCATACAAACAATACACATAAGAAAGCTGGACTAATTATATTTAAAATCAGACATAAAAATGCTTCAAGTAAAGGAGTATTAATGAAGATGAGGAGAGACATGCCATAACGACAAAAGATTCAAATAATTAAAGATTTGAAACACACTAGCAAACAATTTAAGAACTTTAATTGAAATCAATTAATTGAGACTTATAGAACACTACAAAAAACAATTGCAGAATTTACATTCTTTTGAAGAACACATGGCACATTCACAAGATAGTTCATGTGTTGGGCCAAAAAACAAGCCTTAATTTTGAGGGATTAAAAACATACCGAATACATTTTCTAACTAAAATAGAATCATATCACTGGGTGTTATGCTAAATGTTGGCAAATTGAACTCCAATTAAAAAAAATTTTTTTAATAAAAATAAAAAAATAAAATAAAATAGAATCATATTAAAAATTAATAACAAAAAGATACCTGTAATATTCCCAAATATTTGAAAAATAGGAAACATAATTCTATATTTAAGAGTATAGTTTTTGTCTCTTTTTTCTTTGTTCATTTGTTTTGGTTTTTATTTTTATTTTATTTTTTTAAAGATTTTATTTATTCATTCATGAGAGACACACAGAGAGAGAGAGAGAGGCAGAGACACCGGCAGGGGGAGAAGATCACATCCTGGGCGGAAGGCAGTGCTAAATCGCTGAGCCACCCAGGCTGCCCATGTTTTGTTTTTTTAATTTCACGAGTAAAATCAGCTCTATATTATACACCTGAAACCAATATAACACTTATGTTAATTATACTAGAATTTTAAAAAATAATATTTTTTAAAATATATAATTCTAAATAAAATATGAGTCAAAGAAAAAAACACAAAGAAAACAAACTATTTTGACTTGAATGGTAAAGGAAACACAACATTTTAAATTTTGTGTGTTGCAATTAAGACAGTCTATAAAGAAAAATTTCTATCATTAGATGTTTGTATTAGAGAATAAATACTTAAAATCAATGAGCTAAGATTCACTATAAGAACTAGAAAAATAAGATTAAGTTAAATGCAAAGTAAGTAGAAGGGAGAAAAAAATAAAATAAATGTGGAAACCAATCATATATAAAGAGGACAAATAATAGAGAAAATCAACAAAACTAAAACTCACTGGTAAATACCATCAAACATTTGAGAAACAAACAACTACAATTCTCTAATTTTAAATCAATGTTTTCCTAAATATAAATAATCTAAACATCCCAATTAAAATACAGACATTGTTAGAGTATGTGGAAATGTAAGACCTAACTATATACTATCTACAAAAAAACCTTCATATATAAATATATTGGTTGATAGGTTTAAAGGAAATTCATGGAAAAACAGACTATGCAAATAGTAATCATAAAGCTGAAGTCTTACTCTGTTCAAGCTGCTATAACAGAAACCATAGACTGGGTGACTTATAAACAACATAAATTTATCTCACAATTCTGGAGACTGCGAAGCCCAAGATCAAGGTACCAAGAGATTGCATACCTGGTAAGGGCCTTCTTCCTGGTTTATAGAAGACTGTTTTCTCATTGTATCCTCAAACAGCAGAGGAGCGAGGAAGCTCTCTGGGGTCTCTTTTACAAAGATACTAATCTTATAATTGTTTATAAGGGTGGAGCCATCATCATCTAATCACCTCCTAAAGGCTCTAGCTCCAAATACCATCACTCTGGACATTATGTTTCAACATGAATTTTAGAGATACATATATACAGTCTATCATCTGGAATGGTGGTATTAATATTAGATAAAGTAAAATTTAAGAGTAAGATAAAAAGTCATAATGGTAAAAATATTAATTCTTCAAGGAGTCATAACAACTCTAAATGAGTATGCACCTAAATACAGAATTTAAATGAAGCAAAACCTGACAATATAAAGAGAAATAAATCCACAATGTAGTTGAATATTTCAAAACTTTTTTCTCAGTAATTGATAGAACAAATAGACAGAAAATCAGTAAGGATGTACAAAGATTGAATAACTATAAAATTGACCTTCACAGAATATTCCAAAAACAGAAGAATCTGCATTCTTTTTAAGTACACAGGATATATTCATCAAGATAGACTATATTTTGATTCATAAATCATGTACTAATTTTAAAGAGTTTGATAAATAAAGCTCATGTTGATTTTCTCACTTTTTAAAGAAAATATTTTTGAAAGAAGTCTCTTTTAGTGGGCTTAAGGAAGCTTACCTCATACCACTTGATGACAAAATATAACTTAAAAATGAAGTTATAAATTGGACTTTAAGAATTAGTATCCTATTTTCTCTTCTAGGTTATTTTACAAAATCAAGTGATAACCCACAATGTACAAAAGAAAACCTCTCAGTGAGGAAAACATTTTTAATCAATAAATCAAAAGATAAATGCTCAAAACTCTATGCTCTGAAAACCAGTTGAACAAACACATTGTGTTCATGTTACACCAAAAGCAATAAGTAATAGAAATCTTAGAATATTCTTTCAAATAATTGAAATATTTTAAGGAAATTGTATCAGCCATCTCAAAGAAGAGAAGGGTCCTGGTGAGCCAAATTCCTTTCTAATTCAAATAGGATTTATGACTATAATTCAGGGTTGTTTTTCACGTTGTACATAGAGCTCTACAGAAAGTATTTCTGTTTAAGGTAGATAATCTATCAAAATAAACCTGGTCAGGCTATGATACAAATATCTAATAAGGCTCTGTAAGTATACAGCCTCATTTTTTTCATCAATCCAGAGATGAAATGGTGCTATTTATGTTTTCTTTATGTACATATGACTTGGTGTGGCTTGGTTTGGCTTGGCTTAGCTTGGCTTGGCTTAGTTTGGTTTAGCTTGGCTTGGCTTGGTTTGGTTTGGTTTGGTTTGGTTTGGCTTGGTTTGGCTTTGCTTTGGTTTGCTTTGGCTTGGCTTGGTTTGGTTTGGTTTGGTTTGGTTTGGTGTGGTTTGGTTAGTTTGGTTTGGCTTGGCTTCATTTGCTTTGCTTTGCTTTGCTTTGCTTTGCTTTGCTTTGCTTTGCTTTGCTTTGCTCTGCTTTGGCTTGCTTTGGTTTGGTTTTGGTTTTGGTTTTAATCTAATGTTGACATTTATCTAGTCAGTTTGAGTTAGAAATAAATGAGGAGAGTCTTAGATATCAAGGACCAAAGTCAGAAGTATTGATGATCAAAGTACTGATATGTGGTTAAGGAACCCAGGGAAGCAGAAAAAAGCTAAAGGGGTAAAGCATAGGGGTAAAGCAATCAAGACAGTGGTACAGAAAGACTGGGGAATAATTTGGAAGCAATGATTAATGAACGGCTGAATCAGAACCCAGAGAGCCTACCAGAACAAGAGAAGTTTTGGCAGTCACTAAAGAATGCAAAAAAAAGTAAAAAGCAGGTCAAGAAAATAAATTGCCCAGATCAAGCTCCGTGTCCATAATGTTCATGGAACTAGAGGTTAAAAATGCAAAGTAGGGCCTAGATATTCAGGAAAGGAGCCCAGGATGACAGATGGGAAACTAGACCCAGAAGTAGGAGTTACACAAGAGTGGGAGTCAAAAGCCCACTCAAAGCAACTATATTTTGGCAAGCAAAACCCAAATAAAACAGATTAATGAGAACTCTAAAGAATGGAATTACTGAGTTCCAACACAGGAAAACAAATATAATTATTAAGCTGATAAGTATATGCTTGTAGTTATATATGTGAAGCTTTACCTAGATCCAAATATGGGCAGCCTGGTTAACAGAGGAAAGAGCAGCAAGTTAGGCTTTAAACTGACCCATGATCCTCTAAAAAATACAATGTGCCCAGAAGCAGAACTCAGGCCAGGTAAAACATAGCAATCAAGTAGAGAGGCTCACCTACTAGGAGCAAAGATGGGTCAAGAAAGCACCAGACATTTCTACCACAGAGACTGGGTTCTTCAACAAGATTTTAAAGGACATTAAATTTTATGCATCTTTTTTATGATTTAACTATTTACAAATATCAATAGTCCTAAAGATCAGATGTCATGAAATCCAGAAACAAGAACTACACTAAAGGTAAAAATCACTGGCTGACACTCTGATAACCCTATACGTATGACCGTAAATACATAAAAATCCATATCTGTTACTATAACTCTGCCATATAAGTAGTAAGTATGTATGAAATGGAATGATATTGTCTACTTTGCTCTGCAACAAGAGCCATTAAAAGAACAGTATTGTCTCCAGATTTCATGAGGAATTTGTTTTCCCAGAAGTATTAAAATTGAAAATCTGTGGAGAGCAAGTGAGCTCCTTGTCAGGCCCAGCAGAACAGATGAAGGGAGACAGGGATCAAACACAACCGTTTAATATGGTCTACACTGGAGTAACAGAGGAGGACTGGGTCATTGCCCTCAACCCTATCTTTGTTATCTCTACTTCTCTGGAAGGCTGACTTCACTCATGACTCACACTCCTCGAACCCAAATTGACAGGGGGAATATGTGCTTAAATTGTCTAACTGCTTTCCCTCTCCTTTACGACTGCCTTTCTCTCTGGGCTTCAGTAACTCTTCTCTAGTTCTAGAAAACTCTCATTACTGCTACTCTTCTAGACCCTCTGCCCCCAACTGAGGACATAGACACCTCTTGCAACAGCTTCTCCTGAGTCAAATCCTGCCCCCAAATCCAGGGTAATAATTCTGCAGTGGTATAGATCTCCATTTGCTGCCTGCTGAAGAGACAGTACTGACCACTATACTATCTGGAGTGTTTCAATTGTCCCTCACTGACCAGAGGCCTGGGTACTGACTACTGCTTCCTGTACCTGTGTACCTCAACCCCATCACTAGTCTTAACCACCTGATCAGCCACTCGCTCATCTACTCGAACATCCAGAGAGCACTCATGCTACCTCTTTTACAGAACAGGTCCCTCTAGAATAATTTTGCTTCCACTCTCTGAGGTGAGTCTGCACACCCTTAACTTATAGTCTTAATAAAGGTAACAATATTACACAGAGTGATTCCTAGGGTCAAGGTCCAAAGCCATAACTATATGAAAAGGAAGTTACTAAGACAACTCACTCGTGATTTCCTGATCTCTCCAGATCTATTTATTAGGAATACAGAGATGATACAAGGGAGGCTGGGAATGATTTTGTCCCCTCAACAAACCATTGAGCAAGCCTTTCTGAGTGTACAGAGGACAGCCAAGCTTATTATAGAGTGAAAGAGAAACCAACTATACTTAATGATAAAAGTAATGAATTATGAAGTCACTTCCCCATCATTTCCTTTGGGTGTAAAATGAAGAAGTTGGATTAGGTGATCTCTGAGGCCTCCTTAAACTCTAAAAAAAAAATCTATGATCTGTAGAGGATGGCTCAATTTAAATTGGCATTTTATATTAATGTACGAAAACTTACTGATAATAGGATGTACTTTTTGTAGGTACTACATAGAATCAGCATGGCTAAAACATGACATTTCAAAGGAAGGCAGAGATGATTAAAAATTGAAAGCCAAAACTTAGACTTAATTTGTGGAGTACCCACAAGGTCTGAATAGTAAGATACCTGAATCCACAAAACATTTGACAAATTCAAATTCATAACCCCTTGTTTATCAGCCTATTTCCAGAGCCCAAAGTAAATATAGTACTATATAGAAACATGCTATCATTTAGGAAATGATGCCATAGATTAAATTTTTTTTCAAATGTCTTTTATCATTTTGAAATCTATGGCCATAAAGGCAATTGGGTAATGCCAGCAAGATGGCAAGAATACTGTGTTCCATCTCCCTGGTCATAACTGAATGGCTTCATTTCCAGTCATTCACATTTTCAGGAACCTAGTTTTCCTTTTCAAAATGTCTTAATAGTTATGAATGGCTTGTTTTCAATATAAATACCTAATGTGTTTTTCTATCAGATTAGTTCATTATGGAATAGTGTACATCAATTTCATGCATAATTTGCACTTTCATAGCTGAAACATCAAGAAGAAATATTATCATTAAATGTTGATTCATGAGGAAAAAAATCATTTTTAATTCAAGTTCAGGCCCATGTTTATTAAGTCAACAAGAATGGAGAATTCTCCACAGATAGCACATTGCTTCCCCAAGGGGTCTTCTCTTCACAAGTCTCCATGCCTGACTGCTGGCTGTTACTTACTGCAGGATCACTAGGCATAGGAACATTGCTCCTTTGCTTGTAAGAACAGAAGCTGTGCTCTAACATAGGGGTCGGTACATGATGACCTACAGGCCATGTGCAACCCACTGCTTGTTCTGATATGGCGCTTGAGCCAAGAAGGGTTATCACATTTTTAAGTGGTTGACAGAAAGAAAAAAAAAAAAGGAAAAATATTTTAAGACATGTGAAAATTATGTGACATTCAAGTTCCAGTGTCCAGTAAATGAAGTGTGGGACATAGCCTGACTCACTTGTCCACACATTGTCTAATGGCTGCTTAATGCTATAACATAAAGTCAAAACATTGCAAACCATACAGCCCATATAGCTCTATTTACCGTCTGGTCCATTAGAGAAAAAGTTTGCCAACCTCTGCCCTAAAACATCTAGGAAATTGCCTTGTTGCCCCATAGACAGCAACAGCATTCCACTCGACAAATGCAAACGTCTCCTCTTCCTTGTGCCTAATGCAAAGTTGAATCTCAAAGTCAATGCTCCGCTTTAACACAAAAGATCTCTCCAAAAATAACTTTTTCTTTCTAAAACTTCTGCCACTGTTTTTCAGGCTCAGTCACTTGCTTGAAACCAGTATGTCTGCTTTTCTCCCTGTTTTTCCCTGTATCCCTTCCTTGCAAGGAGCCCATCACCCTGATTACCCTACTTAATCCTCTCTGTTCTTTTCTGTCCCCAAACTCAACCAGATTTCTTCACAGTGCCTACTGTGGTGAGGATTTCTTTTCCATGTCTATCTCTCCCACTAGAGAGCAAACTCAGTGAGGCCGGAGTCTTATGTATTCTGTTCACCATCGTGTAGTGTTCTTTTAAAAATATCTAGTTCACTTAGCACTGCTAAGTAGTTAACAAATGGAAACTGCTTAACTAATACTAAACAGGGAATGCCTGGGGGGCTCAGTGGCTGAGACTCTGCCTTTGGCTTAGGTTGTGATCTTGGGGGCCTGGGATGGAGTCCCACATCAGGCTCCCCACAGGGAACCTGCTTCTCCCTCTGCCTATGTCTCTACCTTTCTCTCTGTGTGTCTCTCATGAATAAATAAATAAAACCGTTTTAAAAAACAGAACCAGGGATGCCTGGGTGGTTCAGCCGTTGAGCGTCTGCCTTCAGCTCAGGCGTGATCCCAGGATCCAGGATCGAGTCCCACATCGGGCTCCTTACAGGGAGCCTGCTTCTCCCTCTGCCTATGTCTCTGCCTCTCTCCCCGTCTCTCATAAATAAATAAATAAAATCTTCTTTATTTTTATTTTTATTTTTTATAAATTTATTTTTTATTGCTGTTCAATTTGCCAACATATAGAATAACACCCAGTGTTCATCCCGTCAAGTGCCCACCTCAGTGCCCGTCACCCAGTCACCCCCACTCCCCGCCCACCTCCCCTTCCACCACCCCTAGTTCGTTTCCCAGAGTTAGGAGTCTCTCATGTTCTGTCTCCCTTTCTGATATTTCCCACTCATTTTTTCTCCTTTCTCCTTTATTCCCTTTCACTATTTTTTATATTCCCCAAATGAATGAGACCATGTTTGTCCTTCTCCGATTGACTTATTCACTCAGCATAAAAAATCTTTTTTAAAAAACTAAAAATAAACAGAACCCAAACAAAACAAATACTGAACTGACTGAATAAGCAAATAAGTTAAGGCTAACAGAACGAGGGAGGAAAAGGTTTAAAATGGATTTTTTTAAAAGCACACTCCATCCATCCCTAGTCACCCCAAAAAGATCTACTTTATCTGAAAACTAAGGCTGCAACTCATGAAACACTTACCATGAATCAGTTACTATGCTCAGGCCCTCACCTCCTGGGGCTGCTGTAACAAATCACCATAAAATGAGTGGCTAGAAACAACAGAAATGTATCCTCCCCCAGTTCTGGAGGCCACAAGTCTGAATCAAGACATCAATAGGGCTCCAATCCTTCTAGAATCTCTAGGGGAGATTTCATTGCTTCTCTCTTCCAGCTTCTGGGAGCTATTGGCATTCCCTGACTCAAGGTTATATCACTTTAACCTCTGTTTCTGTCTTCTGTCTTTAACTTCTGTGTTTTCCTTTTCTAAGGACACTTGCCATTGGATTCAGAACATATCAGGTTAACCTAAGATGATCTCATCTCATGATCCTTAATTATATCTACAAAAACCCTTTCTGCAAATGAGGTCACAGTTACAGGTTCAGAGATTAGGATATTGACATATCTTTTGGAGGCTACTATTCACTTCATGATACTTATCAGGATATCAGTACATTTATGATTTCATTTAAGTTCTCCAAGAGTGTTGACAGTTACTGCCATTTCTCTTTAAAAAAAAAAAAAAAAAATTTATTTATTCATTCATGAGAGACAGAGAGAGAGAGAGAAGCAGAGACACAGGCAGAGAGAGAAGCAGGCTCCACGCAGGGAGCCCGATGTGGGACTCGATCCCGGGACTCCAGGATCACCCCCTGCGCAGAAGGCAGGCACTAAACCTCTGAGTCACCCAAGGATCCCCCATTTCTCAGATAAGAAAACTCTAATAATAAAGTGAAAAGGTAAAAATAATTAACTAATTAATTAATTAAAGTGAAAAGGCTAGCATTTGAAACTAAATCTGTCACGATTTAAGACTATGCCCTTAACCATTATGGAATTTTACTGTCTACACAGCCAACAAGGCCACTTTCTGAGCTTCCCATCTTGTAGGTAGAGTATACCAGAGTCCCAAGCCACCACAAAATCCCTTCATTTCCCTTCACCTACTTATATATCCAAACAATCTACCTGGAGTGCAAAAAAAAAGAGGCTATTTCACAGGTCACTAGGAAACTCCCAGTTGTCCGCAGGGCTAATCTGACACTGTTAGCCACCTTCTCTAAAATTCAGTTCCTGTTTCTCTTAGTACATTTTGCTAAATTCTTAATGATGTTCATAGTAAATTAAATCCACTATGTGTCCACCATGGGTGAGCAGTGTGTATAAGAAATTCTAAAGAGAATATTTTCTTTATTTTACTCCAGCAATCTTATAAAAGTATGAATTCCTTTTCTTTTTTTTTTAATTAGGATGCAAATGACAGTGAGGCATCTCACATGGTGACAAGGAAGTAAGACATAAGGAAGGAATTCTTCTCTGGTCACTTTGAATTAGAACATGCCCATGACCCTCTAGGGACTATAAACTGTGGGCATTTCTCCAAACTCTTTCAAATGGCTTGGCTCAAAACTCACATAAAGTTAGTTCCTTGTGAAAATCCCCCTCCTAGTGGCATGAGAGAATTAATGTACTTCCAAAAGTAAACAAGTTGCTCCTTTTGCAGCTGAATCAGAACTGTTACATACCATGCCAACTCAGAGTGAAAATACAGTCAAGGAAATGGAAGGGTCAAAAGCCAACCACCTGGAAATTTATGTCAGTTTTTAATGATTAGGCTCCTTCACTCCAAACAAATGTCACACTTTAATACTACTGCACAATAAAGGAAAACCTTTGACTTGCAGGCTTGTGGAAAAAGCAGCATTCACGTGAGAGTCAAAACCTATCCTGCACTTTGGTGAAGAATAAAAAGGCTTTTATGCTGTCTTTTACCTCCGCTGGAGCTGGGGCTCAGTCTGATTCTGTGGACAGGAAGCTGACAATAATTAAGCAACTTCTCCTTCCCTGATTGTTCCATAGTTTTTATATCATTAAATCTTCACAACCACCCTTAAATATAGGCAAAAGCCCTCATTTTAGAGTTGAGGACATTGAGGCTCAGAAAGCCCAATGACTTACCAAAGATCAAACAGTTAACTAGCAGCCATGTAGAGTAAACCAAAGAAATTCCCAAACATCCAGCTTACCTAAATCAACTTTTTTTTTCCTGTTCCTGCCAATATATTCTAAACATATGCTTTTAAAATAATGACACCTTAAATCTCGCAATCAAGTTATTATAACATTCTGGTTAAGTCTGCATGTGTCATGCTGTTTTCACTAAAGGTGATCAGGATATGACATTGTCTCCTCCTGTTATGCCCAGCCAACAGACTGACTGTCAAATGCCCACTGCTGTGATCTGTTTAGCAAGGTCAGCTGCTTGATTGCTATGAATAATTGGATGCCATTAATAATGGTCAGCTTCAGGATACAGGAAAGTGGCCAAGCGTGATAATTGTATTTTGAATTCCAGCAGATTATTTCCTGGGGAGCAGGAAGACAACTACTATACGGGATAGAGTTTTCCTATGGACAGTAACAGCTTCCCTAGAGGTGAAGGGGTCAAGCCAAAGGCTCTCTTAACATGTGTGACAACCTCTGGAAAGAACATGGAAGTCAACATTTTGATATATGTGGCTAATCTTGGGAGGACTGACAATTACTAATTGTCTTTAACACTTAACTTTCTTATTCCTTCATTTAGATTATCACTAGAGCTTTACATAATGGGGGGGGGCGGGGGGGTCAGTGTCTAAATTTGGAAGCACCAGTGAGGTCAGATCAATGGCTAATTAGGAAATCTAATCCAGTTGATAGTCATCTGAAAGGTCAAGCATAAATCTTTTGCTGTTTAATGTGTATTAAATGTCCATAATATATTAAAGGCTATGAACACTGCAGAATAATGATATGGGACAACATCATCTTTTTTAAAAAAGCTTGTCAGAGAATGATGGCTTTAAAAAAGAAAAAAAAAAAACCTTCCAGGATACAATAATAAAAATGAAAAACTAAAGAGATTGGAAAAAAGTCACATTTTGATAATCGTGTGAAAATGAGAAGCTGAAAACAATTTTAGAGAAAGATAATATACTAGGGTTTTGTTGGTAAATAAATAGCAAAAAATTATAGAAAAATATAATAATGGTAATAAAGCATCTTTATTTCAACACTCATCAACTATCCTTTTGAAACTTTCTTAAACTGGCTTATGTGAGTGAATAAAATTAAAACTTATTATAGCAGAAGGAAAAATAAAGGAAACACAATGGGAATATGGAGTCATAATACAACTGCTTGAATAAGTATTCATTATGTATTTCAATTCTTGTCAGCTTTTCCAGTATCTGGAACTACTACGAGATGGACCATTTGACCATTTTGATCAAAGATATTCAGTGTTTTGATCAATGCTAAAATGAAAAGACAAGCAAATGGATCATAGACAAAATATAAAAAGCAAAACTATAAAACTCCCATAAAAAAAATAGAGTAACTCCTCATGACCTTGGGGGTTAGGTAATGGTTTCTTAGATATGATACCAAAAGACAGGTAACAAAAGAAAAAGTGTATAAACTGGCTCAAAATTAAAAACTTTCAAGCTACAAATGATACCATCAAGAAAGTGAAAAGCTATCCCACAGAGAGAAAATATTTGCAAGTCATACATGTGATAAAGGATTTGTATCTCAATACAAATAGCCAAAAAGCAGGAACAACTCAAATGTCCATTAACTGATGAATGGGTAAATAATGTGGAGTACATCCATATAAAGGAATACTATTCAGCCATAAAAAGAAATGAAGTACTGACATATGGTACAACATGTCTGACCCTTCAAAACTATACTAAGTGAAAGAAGCCAGACAAAAAGGCCACATATTATATTAAATCCTTTTATCAGAAATGTCCAGAATAAGAAAACTTATAGAGACAGACAATAAATTAGGGATTGTTTAGGGCTAGGGGAAAGAAGACAGGAGGGAAAGGGGGATTTAATACTAATGAGTATAAGGTTTCTTTGGGGGGGGATGAAAATGTTCTAAAATTAGTTCATGTTGATGGTTGCATAACCCTACGAACAAACACACTAAAATGATATACACTTTAAGTGAATCTGACTTTTAGGCATGTGAATTATATCTCAGTAAATTCAAAGCTGTTTTAAAAAACAATCAAAACAAAGAAAAGTACCAATAGGTATAGGCTGCTCTTATAGTGACAAAATTGTTTTGTTTTTAGACTGGAGATCCAGAAAGGGAAAAGAAACTTGCCCAAGCCCCACAGTGAGCCAGGAAACAAGCAGGATCCCTAAGATTTCTGCCTCAGAAGATTGTCTAGTACTCAGTAAGAAAATTTCTTATCCTGTGTGGTCTGTCTTTTAGGGGAGAAGAAGAGGGGATCTTTTCCCCTCAGTGTCAGTAGCCTTACTGACTGATGCGTTAATCCAGAACTTCTATCAGCAAATGTAACCTGAGGATGCCATAACCTATAGGAAGTAGGCAATATCAATGTAGCAGGAGTCTATGTTCTTAGATAATAGTAAAGAATTTCTAAGGGGTCCCCAAACCTAGGCAAGGTCTAAATAGTTCCCTGAAAGGAACATCAGATGGAAGCATGCAAGATTTTTAGGCATGAGAAAATTATATGAACAGGCTATGGTCAGATTATAGAAATAAGGATGCAGAACACAGTTCTCCCTTCAGTATGTCTTAATTATGCCTCCCAGGCAAAGCAGGAGACTGAAACCAGACTATTGAGGGTCAACTCTTTGACTTTTGCCTTTGTATTAGTGCCTTCCTCCCCCAAGGGAACATCCATTTCCTTCCAAAAACTCTAAGCCCACATGAGCTAGGGCAGCAAAAAAGGAATGAAAGATCCTCATCTCAGCTGCAATATTTTCAGAACCTTCAAGCATATTATTTTAAAATTAGAAGACAAGAAAATGCCTTAGATGCCAATGGTTTCCTCATGTGCACAATGAAGAAAGGGAATACCACTTAGAGAAGTCAGTGGAAATGTGCTACATGCCCAAGTAAGAAAGTGTATCAGAAATGTGTGTGTGTATGTGTGTGTGTGTGTGTGTGTGAGAGAGAGAGAGAGAGAGAGAGAGAGAGAGAGAAAGAAAGAAAGAAAGAAAGAAAGAAAGAAAGAAAGAAGAAAGGAAGGAAGGAAGGAAGGAAGGAAGGAAGGAAGGAAGGAAGGAAAAAAAGAAAGAAAGAAAGAAAGAAAGAGAGAGAGAGAGAAAGAAAGAAAGAAAGAAAGAAAGAAAGAAAGAAAGAAAGAAGAAAGAAAGAGAGAGAGAGAGAGAAAGAAAGAAAGAAAGAAAGAAAGAAAGAAAGAAAGAAGAAAGAAAGAAAGAAAGAAAGAAAGAAAGAAAGAAAGAAAGAAAGAAAAAAGAAAGAAAGAAAGAAAAAAGAAAGAAAGAAAGAAAGAAAGAAAAAAGAAAGAAAGAAAGAAAGAAAGAAAGAAAGAAAGAAAGAAAGGAAGGAAGGAAAAAGAAAGAAAGAAGAGAAAGAAAGAAAGAAGAAAGAAAGAGAAAGAAAGAAAGAAAAAGAAAGAAAGAAAGAAAGAAAGAAAGAAAGAAAGAAAGAAAAGAGAAAGAAAGGGAGAAAGAAAAAGAGAGATGGTGAAGGGGTTCAGGGAGAGCTAAGACTGAACATCAGAGGGAACATTTTAAAGGGTTTCTAGAACAGATCAGAAATGATAGAGAAGTTCCTTATGCTTGAAGACAAAGCATACAAGAGACAGAAGAATGGTAGCGCCTGGTGGCTCAGTCAGTTAAGCATCTGCCTTTGGATCCCAGGATCAAGCCTCCTCAGGGAGCCTGCTTCTTCCTCTGCTCCTCCCACCAGCTCATGTTCTCTCTCTCTCTCTCTCTCTCTCTCTCTCTCTCTCAAATAAATAAAAGAAAATTTTTTTAAAAGAGATAGAAGAATGGAAAGTTTATGTTTATACTATTCTTAAACTTAATAATTACAGAATTCATTATTTTTTGTTCTTATGCAAGTTACTTTATTTGTAATAAATTTTGCAATTCTCAAGTTCCTATTGCCCCTGTTTTCTTTTACTTCTACTTTAATTATTTTTATTTCTTTTCATAAAATAAAAACATATCTTGAAGAGAACACTGACAAGCCTTGAAATAGAGTCTATTAACCAGTAACATATCCCTGCCAATCTTCCAACCACTACAAACTCCCCTGTACATGAGGAGAAAAGGTGAGAACAGAGGTCGACAGCATATACGCTCCATGTTTTATTCATCTTTCCAGAATGGTGGGGACATTAACTAATTACCCTACACTTTGCCTCTGTAGGATATAGAAGAGTAATCCAGCTGTGCCCTACTTTAAGAAAAACTAAAAATGACTTATAAAAAATCAAAATTTATCGAATGTATAAATAATGAAACAGAAAACATATTCATAGAAGGATTTGAGATAAGGTAACATTTTTAAAAGAATGCTTAGTACATTTATGATACAACTTCATTTCTCAAACTTGAATTGCTTCTTTACCAAAATCCATTATTAAAAAATCCAAATTTATACAGGCAGATACATTAGGGGGTTAGTTGTTAAGTTCATAAAAAGATTTCTTTAAATAGCATGCCACCTCCACCTCCCACCTCCATGTACTAAAAATATGATTTGATTTGCCAGCAATTGATCAAATGCAAATTCAGGGAAACACAGAGATTGTTAGGGCTAAATATGCCTGTATTTATCTTGTTGCTTCTGTGGGTAGATAGGAAAATTAAAGATCTGAGTAATTAAGTAGTCATTCTGAGATTAAAGTTTATAATTAGGTTCTCCTCATTCCTTATCTATAAAATATCTATCTGTACATAATACTAATACACAAATAGACACAAGTTGTGCATGCTAATGGAAGAAGCAGAGAAACATGACGCTAAAGAGTAGAGAGTTCCAAAATTATTTCATCTTAGCTTTTGGCTATATTTTATTTGCTTTAACCATATAAAGATAGGCATTTGAAATCTAATTTCTCATGCACATAAATTGGCGTTCAGTAACATTAAGCAGAATGACTATGAGAAGTAGATCCAGGAATAGAACCCCAACATATGCTATGATCTGAGGGGAATTCTTGAGAAAATATCACAAGTAACAAAAGGCAATTATCAGATTTTAAGTGATCAAAGCAAAATTAAATATAAGGTTTTAAGGGCAGGGCACTATAAACTAATACTTTTCAACAAACAAGTTTAATTCTAAAATGGAAACTTAAAAAGTATTTGTACCTCCAACATTCCTCTGATCAGCCTGAGACTAATTTTTTATAAGAACTAAAGAAGAATTTATTGGCCAGCTTGCATTTTTTCCTGCTTTTGAAGGCAAAACATATGACAATAGACTTGCTCTATCTAGTCTACAAGGACTCAGCTACTGCATAGCCCCACAGGAGATCATGGTCAGGGTATTTAGAAACTTAGACAAGCATTGTCAGTGTCCAAAACAAACTTTAAAATACCACTCAAGGAGAGCAATGCATAATATCAACTCCATTAAGATAGATCATCAAAAGTCCAGAGAACTTGAATCATGTAGCAATAGAGCTGTATGCCTAGCCAACAAGAAAGCAATGTAACCAATTTAAAATTGAATATATGGCCGTATTCCAGAGAATTCCATGGCAAAAACTGGGTTTCATATAAGATTCTAATCTTGACCAAGAACTTTATCTTATTAAAACACTCCTTGCCTAGTAATCAAGTCTGACAAGGTCAGGTAAAAGGAAATATATTTTTTGATGAAAGAGGAGCATGGGACTAAATAACACAAGTGGAAAAAATTGCTTCTAACAATTGATTTAAAGATTCCATTTTGTAATGCTGGTTAGTTTTGATTCTTGATAATGAAGTTACATAGGAGTTCCACATGAATATGGAATGATTAAAAACAATGCTCTCAGACAATGAGTATTAACACTGGTTATACTAGTGGAAAACAGACAAGGGACCTTTGGAGGAACCAAAACACTGAGACTGAATATATATATGGGATATTCTATGAGAAGGAAGCTATGGTTGAATGGATATTTTAAAAACAAAATAGTGCTGTGAATAGGGACAGCCATCCATGTAATTTTTGTCAAGAACAAATGGGCTGATTAAAGCTGTTAGATATTGTGATAATACAAAAGGGGAGCTGGTGAGAAGATTCACTAGGCTCAGATGAATAATAAAACTGAAAATGAACAAAGATTATAACATCACTTCAACAAATGGAGCTAATAATAATGCTCTTTGTGTCCATAGCACCTTTTATCTTAACAGTTCAGAGCATTTCGCAGAACCACTGAATCATGACTTTTACAGTTGAAAGTGACCAAAAAGATAATCTAGTCCAAATACATATCCCAGTTTCTGTGTGTTCTACAACATCTCTCACACACAATCACACAACCTATTTGATCCCTTCAGTAATTTCATTTCCTCCTGAGTACACCATTTCAGATCCATATTAACAAAAATCCAGAATATTTGTATTTGTCATTTTCTTTGCATGGAAGCCTACAACAAAGTTTCTCATAATGCAGGGCTATGAAGTTGTAGGTAGATCAAGAGAAGAGGAAAGTAAAAGAAGTCGGCCAAATGTTGTAAGGCAGAAAACAGGAAGTGGTAACTGATTGTGAATTTTAGAAAGTTTGGGACCTAAGTGTCTCAGATGTTAGAGGACTGGGAGCCAAAAGAAAGACCATTCTCACCTCAGGATTCTGGAACGGCTCAGGAATTGTGATAGCTCTGAAAATGGGTACAGATGGTGGTTATCGACCCTAGGGGTAGGGAGGATGGGACACTAAAACTCTATACAAGAAGAAGCCAGATCTCTGGAACCCTTCCTCCATCTTGTATAGCTAAACAACTGCCCCACATGGCAGAAAATGCATGCATTCAAAGTGCAGAGTGCCTACTACATACCAGGCATTGTTCTGGGTACTGTGGCTACAGACGTGAACAAAACACAAAATCCTCAGCCCTCAGAGAGCTTATATACTGGAGAAAGGCAGCATGCATGCATAAATAAAGAGTAATAAAGCAAAATAAGTAATAAAGCAATATCAGATGGAGATAAATGACGGGGGAAAAATTAAGCATGGATAGTGGACAAGAAGGCAATGGGGAAGGAGATAATTTAAATAGGGTGGTCAGAAAAGGCTTTCCTCTGGTGACAGTGGAACAATCTGAGGAAGCTGAGATGAGTCTCTGGGGAAACTTTCAGACAGTGGGAAGAGTAAATGCAAAGGCCTAAGGAAGGTGTGAGTAGCCTCACTCAGTGGAGTATTCCTCTCCATGAGGAAACCAAATTGGCTCAGGTAGGATGAGAAGGGTGAGGAATGACACGACACAGAGTCTAGAGGTAAAAAAGGGGCCCTATAAGTTATTTTTAGGTTTGGACTTTTGCTCTAAGATAGATGGGTTGCCACTGGAAAGTTTTGACAGAGGAATGGAATATACCCTGACTTACAATGGTTAGGGAATCCGCATTCAAAAAATCTTAATGCCATATAAACACATCAGTAAAAAAGCCCCATCCCAATTATGACACACAGAGCTTTGACCTTTGTCAGTCTGGGCTGCTATACCACAGACAGGGTGGTTTAAAAAACAGAAATTTGTTTCTCATGGTTCTAGAGGCTGATAGCCCATGATCAAGGTATTGGCTGATTCAGTTCCCGGTGAGAACACACCTCCTGGTTTGCATATGGACATCTTCTTCCTACCTTCTCAAATAGCAGAGGCAGAAAAAAAGAGAAGAAAGCTCTCTGGCACCTCTTCTTATAAGGGTATTAATCTCATCATGAGGGCTCCACTCTCATCACCTAATTACCTCCCAGAGGCCCCATCTCTAAATAACATCACATTGAGGATTATAAGGCTTCAACATATGAATTTGAGGTGCAGACAGGAGGACACTAACATGTACTCCGTAGCAACTTCCCATTGGCCTTTTAGCCCCTCCCTCTAAACTATGGGCACCCAAAGATCATCAAATATTTTATAAAGCCTTTTAGATGAAAAAGATAAGCTAAAATAAATAAACTGGGAAAAAATAATCTCAGAAGCAATTGGAATAATCTAATGAGCAAAAACAAATTTTTAAAAATTCAAAATGAATTTCATCAAAGAATCAAGCTATAACATATCTGAAAGAATAGGATGCTCCAACAAAGGAACAAAGTGTGTCCTGGAAATTAAAAATGAGAAGTAAAAGTTATAATTCAGTGAAGCAGTAGGCAAACAGTTGAATAAACTTCCCAGCAAGTTTAAAAAAAGGAATGGAAAATGACAGAGGAGTAATACAAGAAAAAATTAGTTATTCAGTACAGAACATCTAGCACTTAATTAAAAGCAAGGAAGATGGAGGAGAAAAAGTTATCAAACAAAGAATAGAAGTTACAGCTTCTATTGGGTGTGAAGGACGAAGTTTCCATATTGAAAAGGTTCTTCACTACCAGTGAACTGAATGGAAAAGGAGGTATAGGGCAAAAAGAGCCACCAGCTCTTCTTTCACAGGAGGAAGTCAACAAACAGTTAAAGTTAAATATTGAGAAGTCAAGAAATAGCAGTAGGGAAGGTGTGTTATTTGGAAATCACAGGGTAAATGCCAAGAGAAACAGTAAGCAGGAAGCAGATCACCCATTTTGGCAGTCCTCTGCACTTACTCCATTTCCTCAGGGATATTTTAAACTTTATAGGAAGAACCCAGAACCAAAGTGCACCTACCAGTTTGGGGGTGGGTAGGCTAGCCACCTAATCTCTACCTCAGGGGCCCCAGAGGGAAGAAACTCTTAATGCTAAACATGAGGTCAGTGAATAGAATACAAGGCATCTGTAACTTTGAATCTTTAAAAATATACATATATTTATTTTTACTAACATCTGACTGAAATTTCACATGCTATTTAATTATGAATAAGCAGAAAACCACAGTGAAATCAACAGTACCTGTTACTCTGCCACCAGTAGAAATCATAAATATTTTCATCTCACATTACAATTGGCCCTGGTATCTCAAAGCATGTTCATTCCACTTTAATATAACGAAGTTATCAGACCCATGAGATATTATCTACTTAACATGTTACTATGTTAATTAAAAAGGGATCCCTGGGTGGCGCAGCGGTTTGGCGCCTGTCTTTGGCCCAGGGCGCGATCCTGGAGACCCAGGATCGAATCCCACGTCGGGCTCCCGGTGCATGGAGCCTGCTTCTCCCTCTGCCTGTGTCTCTGCCTCTCTCTCTCTCTCTGTGTGACTATCATAAATAAATAAAATTTAAAAAAAAAAAAAGAAAACATTATATAAAAAAGTACATATATTACCATATCATGTTTGTTTTTTAATGTGTAAATAGCCTATTTCAATATAATTGGGTTTCTTTGTAGCTTCACGTATTTCCATGTATATGTCACTTGTCCTCCAAAATGAACATGGTACCCAGGGACACATGGTGCCAAAAGAAGAGGGAGAAGGAGAAAGAGATTAGGAGGCTAGAAGCTGGTGTATTTTGGGGGCTTGTTGAACAGGATCATTCTATATAAGGTCTGCAAAAGAAAGAAGGATATTCAGATATTTACAATGATGATCCTCATAAAATAGCCCTCGATTAATTCTGTGTTGCAACCAGGAACCAGAGAGTCCCTACTAGACGGCTGTGCCACCCTATGCAGCCAACTTCCAGAGAAAGCAGAAGCCAAGACTTGGGCTCTCAGCATCATGGATACATGACTGAACAGGCACAAGTGAATGCATCTTCTCATTCTCCCCAATCCCTGCTCTCATATGCTCCATTGTTTATTTGCAATTTCTTCACATTAAATTAGAATTATCTTCTCTGTGTCCCCAAACCTGCTACCATCTACAGCACTCTCATTTTCTTCTTTTTTTTTTTTTCATTCTGTCCCCATTACTCCTTTGATCTCCCAGGTTTTCTGCCTTATACTTCTGGTTTCTTATTCTCCCAGCTTCACCCATGAGTGATGCTTACAGCCATCAGTTGCTCTGTGGGAGCATGATATAGTAACAGCTACAGATGTCCCCAAACCACACCAGCTGTCCCACAACAGGTGTCACCAGAGTACAGAGATGAGGTGAAGCAGGTGGAGGTGGCATAGCCCCTTCTGGAATTGTCTAGTGGGTGAGTCTGGCTCATGGCAACTATCCCACCAAGCAGTGAATATCTGCCAGCCTCCCATTCCTATGCTTGCTTCAGGTCTCCCTCCCATCAATGCTTTTGAATTCTCATAACTGGAGGAGTTTATAAGCAGACAATGAAATCAGTGCCCAGAAGATATAATTGGAACAGGCTGAATTTGCATGGAGAAAAGAGCACCTATTGATGGAAAATATAAACTGCCTCCCTCATTAGAAGGGAGGAAGGGCAGACAGTGGAAGGATGGAAGGGGGTAAGTAAGTAAGTAAGAAAGGAAGCTGCAAATCACTTCTCATTAGAACATCATCCAGATTATCTGAACAATGGAAAAACAAGATAGGCAATGACAGACAAGTGGCTCAAGCTTCTTGACACACTAGACATGAGTCAGCTATAAGCAAAGCCTAAGTAGGTCTGTATTTCTACAAATATTCTAATTTTCTGGTACAGCAGTTCTTCAAAAACCACTTTTAAATTGACCACTCCACGGAATATCTTGCCCCCTTCTGCCTCATAAGAAGAAACTCGTGGTGAAGAGAGACACAAATTACAACTATTAAAAGTGTTATGTGTACCCTGCGAAATGATTACATACAAATGCCAATCAGACTTTGTTTTTCTCCGGCATAACACCTTCCAAGAAAGTCACATTGTACTTAAAATAAATGTCAATGTCCTTTCCCCACTGTATCAGACCTTCTGTGATCTGGCCCCTGTTAACTTCTCTCATCTTATCTTGGCCACTCCCTGCTCTTGCTCATAGCATCTAACCATACTAGCCTTTCTGTTCCTCAACCAAATTACACTTTCCCACCCTGAGCCTCTGCTTGGACCATCTAATTCCCAAAATCTCCCATCATTAACCCTGTCTGTAATGGTTCATTTTATGTGTCAGCTTGACTGGGATAAGGGATGTTCAGATAGCTGGTAGACCATTATTTCTGTGACTGTGAGGATATTTTAGGAAAAGGTTAGCATTTGAATCAGTAGGCTAAGTAAAGATCCTCTTTAATCCATTGAGGGCCTGACTAGAACAAAAAGGGAGAGGAAGGGTAAATTTTCTCTCTTGTTTGAACCAGGATATCCATCTTTTCTTGCCTTTTTGACATCAGTGCTCCTGGTTCTCAGGCCTTCAGACTTGGACTGGAACTTACACCATTGGCTCCCCCCTGGTTGTCAAGCCTTTGGGTTTGTACTGGAATTACACCACCATTTTACTTTCCTGGGCCTCTAGCTTTCAGATGGCCAACTATAGGACTTTACAGCCTCCATAATTATGTGAGCCAGTCCTTCATAATATCTTTCTTTCTTTTTCTTTCTTTCTTTCTTTCTTTCTTTCTTTCTTTCTTTCTTTCTTTCTTCTTTTCTTCCTTTCTATCTATTCATCTATCCATCCATCCATCCGATTAGCTCTATTCTCTGGAGAACCCTAACTAATACACCTTCTCATCATTCAAGTTTTAGCTTATATGTTACAATAGTAAAGAGACCTTCCCTGGGGCACCAAATTAATGCTACCCCACTCTCAAGCCCCCTTTATCCTATTACCTTACTTTATTTTATACAAAGCACCAATCTTGCATGAATTATTTTTTTTTTTTTTTTTTGCTTACCTTCCTCTGTCTTCTCCATATTAAGCAAGGGCCTTATCAGTCTTTCCTAGTGCCATTAGAAGAGCACTAAGCAAATAATAAGCACAAAATACATAATTGTGTGGATTGAGTTAATGTCAAATGACACTACTTGCTTAGAATGAGTCAATAGTATGACCCATTTGCCAAGTTCTGATAGTTGGAGCTTAAACCTGATGTCACAGGTGAGCACACAAGCACTCAAAGCCCCAGAAGGAATCTCCTTTCTAGAACCACAGTATACCAGTAACAAAGTATTTTATTTTGTACCATTTAGTTAGGGTCATCAGCCAAACCCACCCACCATGGGAAAATGGGTGGGACGAAACACAATAGAGTTAAATCGTGAACTATGGTACAAATACATTAATTTGATAGGAAAAAAATATTACTATTGCCATTTTATACACTAATTTCATGCACTAGGAATCAGCAGGTATCATAGAGCAAATGTGACTTTAAAAGTTGGGCAGACTCAGGTTCACACTCCAACTCCTCTATCTCTGCTATAAACTGAATTGTGTCCCCTTAAAATTCATATGTTGAAGTCCATCTCCAATGTAACTATATTTGGAGATAGAACCTTTAAGGAGGTAATGAAGGTTATACATGGAAATAAGAGTAAGGTCACAATTCAATAGCACTGGTGTCCTTATTAAAAAAAAAAAAAAAAAGACACCAGAGCTCTCTCCCCCAACCCCATGCATACACAGAGAAAAGGTCATATGAGGACACAGTGAAAAGCCAACTGTCTTCCAGCCAAGAAAATAAAAGATGTCTCACCAGAAACCGACACTGCTGTCACCTTGATCTCAGTCTTCTATCCTCTGAAACTGTAAGAAAACAAATTTCTGTTGTTTAAGACACCCAGTCTGTGCTATTTTGCTATGGTAGTCTGAACAGACTAATACAACCTATAAGCAGTGGGATCTTGCATCATTTATTAAACTTTCTATGCTCAAAAGTCTATAAAACCAGGACAAGAAATCTCAGTTTGCAGGATTATTGTGAGGCCTAGGTTGGTTTTACAGAGAGTTTAAAAATCAGTATTCAACAGTCATTATGGAACCCACTGTGATCCACCAGCATGTCAATCATCTGTTAGCATTCCACTAATCACTGAAGATAGTTGTCTACTAAGCAAAGTGAGCAACCAGTTAAGAAACTAGAATGGTTCATCAATACTATAAATGACATACAATTTAGCAGTAAGAGCAAATTCACTACAAAATAAATAAATAGGAAGGAGGCTTTTAAATTCTGACCAATTGATTTGTCTCTATAGGTATATCATGTATGAATTTGGAATACTCAAGAAATAAAATAAATAATCTTACAATAAATACCCAGTGATTATCTGAATACCAGGGTCACTTTTTTGTAATAAGTGTTATTCCCCTAGGTAACCCAGTTACCTCTCTGGGCTTCAGTGTTCTCATATGTGGGGAAAAAAAAAAAAGGAGAAATTGGCCTACATTATTTTATAGGCCCTTCTCGCTCTGAGTCCAGGGTTCTATGGGTTGCTATTCTTTGAAAGATAAGGCAACAGACATACTGTCTGCAGTTATCTGCTTTAGGGATATTTCCAGAAGAAGACATAGATCTGTAAAGATTCATCCATCCCCTCTCTTAACTGACCTCCACAAATCCCACCTTCTGATCTGTCACACACATTTGCAGGCTAACCATCCAGAGTCAGCAGTATAGTATGGAGTAATAAAATCAGACAATGTCTTTAAACATCCCCAGTACTTTCGTCCCTGAGTAATACCATTTGTTCTAAAACTATGACTTGGAAGGTGATATTAAACTCTTGGGCTGGTGTTTATTCTCTGGTGGGAAACCTAAACTGTCAGTGCTGATAACAATCTTTCATGGCTCAAATCATCATCATTCCACCAGAAAACCTGTTTTGATATAATTTAGCCCACCCCTAAACACCTAACACAATTCAAGATTTGTATTGTGTTGGGGCTCAGTGATGCATGCAAAGAGCCTCAGTGCCTGGGAAAGGCTTAGAGGGCTTACGGGTGCTTACATCTGGATTCTGAGAGCAGGACAAAAGAGAGGGGCTAGATTTGCTGTGTGTGTTCACTACAATACCCCAAAGGATGTGTTTTTCTCTTTTTAAAAGAAGAGGGTGTTAACTGGGTATTTCACTTTTTCCTGAAAGGTTTGAACTTGCATATGAAGCATTCGGTCAGACAACCAAAGGATTTGTGTCCCTTCTGATAAAACACAGAATTGCGTTCTATGCCCTGCGGAGCTCTCCACAGTCTTCTCTTGATGTGATCTCAAGTCAAGAGTATGACAACAACATAAGAAAGCATATTTGGTCCCTAACATTTTCCCATTGTTGAAGCTTCTAATACTGTGTCCAAAATAGCTGTTTATATTTATTCTGTGCATTTTTCTTAAATCATTTCAATATTGTCCCTTTCACTTCACCACTAATAAAACCTATTTTATATCACAATTATTGAAACATTTAAACTGAATACTGTAATCCTTGTCATGTGTCTGTATAGTTCAAAGGTTGTTCACTGAGAACATGCAAGTTCTATCTCCTCTTTTACAAAATGATACCATTCACTAGACACTTTCTCTTGAATAACTCTAAAGCAAGGGAAAGAATTCATTGGCATAAAAATCTAACTACAGATACATACAAACACATATATGTATACAAATATATACAAATATACATACATATATAATAGACATCAAAGTGAGTTATATCAATGAAAGCAATACTGTTCATTGTTCAAAATTTTAAACAGAAAAGTATAAAATAAAAAGTAAAACTTTATTCTCCTCCCCATTTTCTATCTCAACTCTCTAGTAATAACTAGTATAAATAACTTTTTATGTATCCTTCCAGAATTTTTTTCTAAGCAAATACCAGTGTGTGTACGTATATGTATAAGCATACCTATATACATATGCAAGTATGTATGTGCACACATCCTATACGTATCTTTCTTTATTAAGTTGTGTTGATAACTATGCTAGAAATCAATCGTATAAACTGATTTTTGGGGAATCCAGAAAAAAGGCCCCGCCATTTTTAGATCATGGCTGAATTTTCTCACAGGAAAAAAAAATCACATATAATAACAGAATATATAGTAACAACAATAATAAAAACAATAATAAGAGCAGATACTCATTATTTAGTATTTACTCTTTACCAATTCAATGCCCAGCATTAACCATACTTATTACATACATCATCTCATTGAAACCTTATAATAACTCTATGAGATATGTATTCTCCAGGTGTTTAAGATAAAAAACTGAAGATTAATGAAGTTAAATAACTTACCCAAGATCAAAGAGTTAATTAGTGATCAAGGCAAGATTGCAGAAACAACAATCTTAAATATTATATGCCTTTTTTGTTAGATTCGTGACCTTGAAAACAAATTATAAATAAAATCTACATTCTTTGGGAAGATATGAGAAGAACAGAAAATAAAGTATTTGCTAGTATAAAGGCAGAGGGAAAACAATTTTTTGCCCACATAGACATTTATTAAGTAGATTCAAAAAATGAGTTATTTTGTTACACCATGTAAGTCCCAAGCATTCTACCCAGGGGGCAGCAGCATGTCAAATTTTGAAGCTTTAAAGACTAAACAATGTTAGTAAACTTTGGTGACTCCCCCTTTGTAACTGTCCCTTTTACCTGAACTCACATTTCCCTTTCCTCCTGCCTTACCATATTTCCTCATTCCTTGAGTTGAGAAAAACTAGCAATCCTTGCTGACTTTCTTTCCCCATGGTACAATCTTGTCCAGCTCTCCTCTATAGGCAATCAAGTTAGGGATCTTTCTCTCCATCCAACCCCCAGGCTCCCTTCTCAGCAATCCCCCAACCCCCAATCCTCACCAGTTCATTAAATGTACTTGTACATAGCTCTATCTCAATGGTTGGATAATATGTGTAGAAATTTAGGCCTACTAAGGCGTGATTCATTCCTGAAGGAAGAGGCATTCAAATCCTTTACATTTTTAAGTAGGCTCCTGGGATACATTTAGTTTAGCTCCAAAGGTAAATAACTTAGAAGTCATCACTCCAATCCTTCAACAATAAAAAGTGAACAAATGTCTTATCATACAAAAGAAATGGTAAATATGTGAGGAGAGGGAGTTGTTAGCTAATGCTATGATGATAGTCATTTTATAATGCGTAAGTATATCAAGTCAACACATTGTACCTTAAACTTACACAATATTATATATCAATTATACCTCAATAAAACTGCAAGTCTTCTTTGCCCTTTAGAGAACCAATATCATAGGGTAAACTGCCACCCCCAAATCTGGAGAAACTGACACATCCAGAGAGATGTAGCATCTGACATTTGCTTACCTTCAGCAGAAGCTTCTGGATGCCTCAAGTGATAAGGCCATTTACTTCACTAGTAATTTTGACAAACTGCTGGAGGCTCAGTAGGGGCTAGCATGACAGTGGATAGTTCCTGAGGGACACAAAAATAAGGGACATCCAACCCCCCACCCCCACTTTCAAGGCCTTTCCTTTCAAGAACCCCCACCCAGTTCTCATGATAAAGATCCAAGAAAGGTCCCCTTATGGCCCAGGCAGGGGGAAGGGAAAAATACACATTGAGAAACCATTCCAAATTCTTCTCCATAACAAAAGCATATTCTATAGGGGGAAAGACTTGGTTGGCAGGGGGAAGATACTGAAACCTACTCCCTTCTGTCAGAAGGAAATCCCTCCCTACTCCAGTGTTTATGTCTCAGTCCTACCTAAGAAGGGGGGGGGGGAGGGATCTGTAGTCAACTGGAGACAGGGTTTGAAATGTTGGAAACAAGAAAAGGAGTAGTGGGCAGGAAGGATGAGAGGAAGTGCTATAACCATGAGGAGGGACACAGATACTTGTGAAAGCCACACCTTTAAGGCACAGGCCCACTGAAAGACTGAGACTTAATCAGAAGTTTAGAAAATGATCCCTCTCGCCCACATGCTACCACCACACCAATAACCCTCTAGTATAATAACAGTGAAAGAGAGCTGAAAGAGCTGGAATACAGTCTCTTCCTCAGAAGCAATACAGACAGAAGGCCCAAAGCCAAAGAGGAGATAAAATCAGGGCACCAGATGAATTGGAAGCCTCTGTTACCCATAATTACAACAAATATAAAAAATGGCTCAACTCATAACCAGACTGACACAAACCCTCACGCTAAAGACCTATTTACCTCAAAACTATTACCCATATAACAAACCCAGCTTTTGTTGAAAGGTGACAATGACAAAAGGTGAGAAAAGAAACACTCAGAAGAGACAAAGCAACAAAGCATCACAACCAGGCTCAAATATGATACAGGTGTCAGTATTATCAAACAAGAACTTCAAAATAACTACAATTAATATGTTAGAAGGCCTAGGGGCAGCTTGGGTGACTCAGTCAGTTAAGCATCTGTCTTCTGCTCAGATGGGATCCTGGGATCAAGCCCCATGTCAGCCTCCTTGCTCAGCAGGGAGTCTGCTTTTCCTTCCCTCTCTGCCCCTGCCCCCACTAGTGCGCATGCTGTCTCTCTCTCACTCTATCTCAAATAAATAAATAAATAAAATCTTTTAAAAATATATATGTGTTAAAAGATCTAATAGAAAAGGTAGACAATAGACCAGATTGGTAATGTCAGCAGACATGGGCACTCTAAAAATGAACCAAAGGGAAATGCGAGAAATCAGAAACACAGTAAGACAAATGAACTATGTCATTCATGAGCTCATCACAAGATACAATACAGATAAGGAAAAAAGCAGTGAACTTGGGGACACCTGGCTGGATCAGTCAGTAGAGCATGTGACTCTTGATCTCCAGGTCATGAGTTCAAGCCCCATGTTGGGCATGGAGCCTATTTTTCAAAAAAAGAAAGAAGAAAGAAGAAAAGAAGAAAGAAGAAGAAGAAGAAGAAGAAGAAGAACAACAACAACAACAACAACAACTTGAAGATAGGTCAAGGAAATTTCCCAAACAAAAATACAAAAAGAAAAGGGAATCAAGAAAAAATAAAAACAAAACTTTCAGGAACTGTGGTACAAAATCAAAACGAATAAGACATATGATTGGAATATCAGACAGAGAACAGCAAATACAGTCAAAGAAATATTTGAAATAACGATGACCAAGACCTTTCCGAAATTAATGATAAATACCAAAGCTCTCCCTAGGGAAGCTCCATGCTGCAGGGAGATGGCCTACTTGTGTATCCTTAACTCCCCCACACAAATCTTTTAGTCCCTGGTATTGAAACTGGTTTTAAGGGAGGGGAAAAGGTGGCTGTATTGGCTTCTCATGCCGCTATCACAAATTACCACAAACGCAGGGGAATAAAATAACAGAAATGTATCAGGGTCCCAGAAATCAGAAGTCTAAAGTCAGGCAGGACTGGTTCCTTCTATAGACTGTTGGGGAAAATCTGTTGTCATGCCTTTCCTAGCTTCTAAGAGGCCTCCTGCATTCCCTCCGGAACCACTCCAGCCTCTAGTTTCCACTCCCACATCTCCTTTTTCTCTTCTGTAGTCAAATATCCTTCTCTCTTTTTCTCTCTGTTCTAAGGACAAGTGAGATTACATTATCCTCTGAATAATCCAGGATAATTTCCCCATCTCAAGATTCTTAATTTAATCATAGCTGAAAAGTTCCTTTTTCCATATAAGGAAACATTCATGGATTCCAGGAGTGCCTGGGTGGCTCAGTGAGTTAAGTGTCCGACTCTTGATTTCAGCTCATGATCTCAGTGTTGTGAGATAGAGCCCCTTGTCAGGCTCCTCACTGCCAAGCATGGAGCCTACTTAAGATTCTCTCTCTCCCTCTGCCCCTCAGAAATTAGTACCTGGATATCTTTAGAGGCTATTATTCACCTTACCTAGGGTACCCTTTTGAGGTTTGAACAAAGCAAGGAAAACAAAATGACCACAATATACTTCCATGGATCTAGCATTCAAACATAGGACTGAAGATAATTATGAAGTTTGATACTGAACTTCACACTAGCTAAGGATACCAAAGAGCTCAAAGAAAAAATCTACTCAGTCTTCCAGTTAGACAAGATGCATGCATAAGAAATGTTGGTAAATGCTTGCCTCCTTTGTTTTACAAAATAAAAGTCAGCTGTCATAGCCCTCTGTAATTCTGACAAGTTCTACAGACAATAATTGCAAAACATATGTTGTCTTACAAATTTCCAACAGTAATTCATAGGCAATGCTTTGATTATCTTCCAACTTGAAGGTTTATGTTTTTCTAAACATAAAAAACAGCTTCTTTTGCCATGGAGGTTGGCATGACTTGCATTCATTCAATCAAACAATGAAATTCATGAACTTTTAAGAATTTATTTTAAAGTATGAAGATGTCTTTGACATACATTCCTGTCACCCTAGGTGATAGGCCCTGGCATTATCAGAAAGAGACGTGAGAAAAACCAAGAGAAGGTGGTTTGTTTGTACTGGGGACAGGAGCAGAGGAATGGGAGGTGGTTGGGCTATATATAGATGGAAATGACATTTGTAACATTTTTAGCAATCATTACCTTTGGCACCAGAAAATATGAATGAATGCCAGCTGAAAACAAGCCTTCTGCCCTTACCGTACATATCTCTTGCTATCAGCTCTGAACATGCAGCAAAATTATCATAAGAAAATAAACAACTTAGTACTTAGGTTCAGTATTCTTGCATTTCAGGACTTCCTTTGGGTACTGCAGTTTATATAATTACTCTACAATGTTTTTTTTTTAAATCACATTCATGGGATGGGGAATAAGAAAGCTCCCAAAATAGCAATGGCAGAGAGACAAAGCTTCCCTTTGGAGAGAGGGACAGACATAGTGGTGAGAATTAAGATTCTGAGCATCAAGGTAGCCAGCAGCTGGGTCCTGACTCATGCAAATAAAGGGTTTTCTCATCCACCTTTTCTAAATTATAGATCTCTGTCTCTCATTTGACCACATCTTCCCTTCACTCTTCCCTTCCCCCTCTTTCCTTTCCCCTCTCTTCCTTCTTCTCCTTTTCCTTCTTCTCTCTCTCTCTCTCTCTCACACACACACACACACACACACACACAAACACCTCTCTTTTTCCAGGGTCTTGTTCACTCTCCACAGCTTCAACTCTATTTCCTAGATGGATGATTCCAAATTTATAATCCCAGTGGAACTCTTCTCTCCAACATGAGTCCCATTTTGGAAATGTCCTGACTTTGCACGAAGGCACTTTCACATATTTCCTCAAATAGACCCTTATAAAGTTATCTCTTAAAACTTTTGAAGTTGACATTAAAAACTATGTTTCCCATTATGAAAACATGAGGCTAGGACTCTCTGCTCTTTTCTTTTTTCAGTTTGACTGCCGTAAGCAACTGCCATTGTGCCGTTTTTTGCAATAATGCTTCAAATGATTTGGCCAATACAGAGAACAAAAAATAATAATAATAATAATAAATGGAAAAATTATTAGCAACTGATTTTCTGAATGACTCAGCAAGTCAGTTTAGTTAAAATTACTAATTCAGAATCTGCATGTGGACAAATCAAAATGTTATAGAGCTTGTGATGGGAAACTAATGTTTCAACATATACCATCTTACCAGCTGCCCACCTCATTACATTGGCCCAGGCTAGAGCTCCTCTCCTGTGAGCACTCATAGCTAATGACACTGTCACTATGTGCCCTGGTAAAATAGGACAGTGGCACTGCTAATAATAAATGCATCAGGCATTAGCTAATCGACAGGTGAAAGATGAATTGGAAGTTTTAGGGCATTCTGAAAACTTGGCCAGACTGATTTGAAGTATCAACAAACTTTTCAGAGATCAATATTTTTCACCCTTTACTTTTCGGACTTCTAGTTGTTTGTTTCTAAAAAGTGTCGCTTCTAGAAGCTTCTCTTTTAGAATGATAACTCACATATAAACAACGAGACTAGCCAGGTCTTTCTGCCCTGATCAACACCTCCAACCACCTGGCAAAGCTGACAGGTATGGCATGGACTTCCAGTTCAGGTCCCAAACATCAAGCCTGCATACCATGACCCAACATGCTGCCACTACCTGGCACAAAAAGAGAAATTTCTTTCTGTGCAGATGCCAGGTCGAGCCTCATATTGGCAGGCAGCATGTGTTTCTGTTGGCTTGGTCTCCTTTGAGGCAGATTGTTCAAGTCACAGAGGGAGTGTTGATTTTATGACAGACCCAAACGAGTTACAGGGCCTACCCACCTAGCACATTTAAAGCAGGTGGAATGCCAGGTGAGAGACTTCTGTGGCACAAGTAATGGGAAAAACCATGCCCCGCCCCCCAAGTCTTGGAACAAACTCAGCCATAAAACAAAGAGCTTCTTAAACTAAAGTGTTTTACAAAAACATTATCATAGTTTATTCCTTTTTCTCAAAAGGACTGAAAGTGAAACAGAATATTATCACAAGAAGTTAATGTTTGCATTTGTAGGTGCTCCACTGTATAGTTGTGAGTTACTAAATAATTATAGAGGTACATGATCATATGGCAATTGATAAAATTTACTTAGTGCCAATAACTGTATCAGGAGCTTTTTTTTTCCAATTTAATCCTCACAAAGCCCTGTGACTTAACTGGTTTTGCACTCATTTTAGAGATGAAGAAGCCGATGTTTGAAAGTCACATAGCTAATGATAGACTTTGCCTGGGTTTTTAACCTCTACACAATGCTGCCTCTTAACCATGTTAGACTTTTAGAAAAATAGAATACTAAATGTCATAAAAATACACTAAGCCTGCAGCTGTATTTGTTCATTTTTAGGCAGCTTAATGTTCTCAATACTTTTCAAAGATGGTAACTGCTTACATCTACCAAGTGCATTGCTACCCCAAGTTGTTTATCCCTAGAATAATACATTAATTTACATGTTGCATTTAGAAATTATATTAAATACCTCTCCAAAATATTCCTGTAAGTACTGTTTAACTCTGTTATTCTAAACCCACTTGTTGCCTTCCAATTCAAGAACAGCAGACATGCTGGGAACAATATTTGTCCCATGCTTTGTATCTATGGGCTGGAAAACCCAATCCCATCCCCACTGACTGATCTTATTAATCTCAGGTGCAACAGAAGGGAAACATCTTCATTCTCTGGTCACTTTCCTTATGTGATTTCCAGTTTCTGTGGATAGGAAAAGATGTGTGCAGAATTGCAACAGTCTCATTTCCATTTGCCTTATTTTCCCAGTTCCATTTCTCACCCCATCTCTGCTTTAGATCTTTTGTTTTAATTTAGCCAAGTTGATAGACAAGTATACTGGAGTGGAAGAAGAATAAAAAAAGATAAGGAAGCCTCCCTCTTTTTTAAAGGAGATGGTAAAGAAAAAGAAAGTAGACATTAGTTCAACATTCTGGGAGTATTAGGATAGTTTTAACTAAAATTTCTCTAATCTAAGAGTAATAAGAAACAAAGTGAATTTATTATCATCATAATAACTAACAGGAATAAAGGATTAACATATGCCGAGTGGTCTAGATAGAATATCTCACTAAATGCCCCAAACCTGTAAATTAGATAAGATTATTTCGTTCGGGTTGTGAGACTCCTTTATAAGCTTTCTGACTCTGTAGCATATAGCTTACCCTTTGAAGGGCTTTAGGCAGGCCTCTAGTCCTGTATTTATCACAGCACGGTATGATTCATTATTTGTTTAACATTTATAGTCTAAATACTCTGTGTGCTCCATTAAAGCAGAAACTGGACTTTCTTTATCTCCTTCACCCCAGACCTTTTCAGAATTCCAGGGCATGGCAAATGCCCAGTTAATGCCTCTCAAGTGTATATATTAAAGGGAGAGGAAGGGAAATATAGGAAACACAGAATTGCATTTGTGGAGCCTTAGAATTAGAAACATGGTCTGTTCTGTGGTAATGAGAGAATTATGGCCCTAAAACACTTCCTGTTCCTAAATAAGCTCGGAGTCTTAAAATACTTGCATTATTAAAAATTGTGCTTGAATATAATTAACTTCTGGCTCACCAGTATGTACCTGGAGCTGAGCACACAGTAGGGACTTAATGCACTATTTTAAATGAACGTCAGAAAGAGATTAAGAAAGACTGTGATATAAGCACAAGTGTTTTTTCATAGTTACAGAATCAAAACACTTCTGAGTGAATGCCTTTGCCTCTGCTACATCTAGCGGTAGCCCACAATGGAGTTCCTCCTTCAAGCCACCCATCAGAACAAGCCTTTTCCACTTTCTTATCACTCAGTGTTGTGAAAAGCAAAATACAGACCCATTCAAAGGGAGCACTCAACAGCTCCACCAGACCTCTTCCCAGAGGAATAATATTAATTTCCAAGGTTCAAGTTACAATATACGCTGGTACTCAGAATGCAAATTATTTTCCTTGACTACTCAATCTTCGTGTAGCCAGTTTTCATTGTGAGAACTGGACCTACAAGACTAATGCTTGTATGCAGGTTTCAGATAATCTACCATTCCACACAGTAATGAACTACAGATTTTGTCCTTCAACCTGATACCACATTAGGTCATTTGCACTGAAGCTATATCCCTGTAGGGTAGAAGGAAAGAAAAATTTCCTCCCTCTCTCTTAGGAGGTGAGTGAGCCTGGGTAGAATCTAAGTTCCAGGCATACAGTAGCTAAAGGTAAGACCCTGAGACTCTTCACAGGGCTCCATCTCACAAGCCTGAGGACCAATACCTGAACCAAAATCAAGAGTCTAAAGCTTAATGAACTGAGGCACCCAGGGGCCCCAAACCCTGAGACTCTTCTTTGTGGAAGCTGAGATATCCCAGTCCCCAAACAGTAGGGAGAGCAAAGCTCCAATTACTAGCAATGACTAGACCACCCAAACATGGGAGGTGGGAGAAATCTTCCCAAAGGCTAGACACAAAAAATAAGGGTAAGGGGGTAGCAATTGTGCTTCTTGCTCAATTTGCACAGCCATGGGAATCTTGACTTTCTCAAATTAAGTAAAATGACTTTTCAGGTTTTATCCAGGGTGGTGATGTTGCCTGCATCATCCATATCCTTTTTCATCTGGGCTAGATAAGCTGAATCGATGACATTTGCAAAAACTTTTGGAATTCATCAAACTCCCTGGATTGAAAGTCAAAATAAACCTTTTTAGGTAATAATTTTTCTGGATCTGGAGTCCGAGACAGCTCTCTCTCTGAATTAGAATAGTAAGGAGTCAATGGACAATAAGTCTATGATGTGTAAGCTTAACCAAGTTGTGTGGAACTGAGCTAATGAACAGGTCTCCTCATAAGAAAAATACCAGGCAGGCTTAATTTGTTCAGATACAGCCAACAAGCACTTGATGTAGAGTTCTTTTTAATAAAGCATATAAGTCACAATCTAATTTTGTGGTATATACAAATATTTGTACACCATTCTTATCTGAGTAACAATATAAAGTATATGAAATACAATCAGCATAGGAGGATCTGATTCAGTTAAAAATCATTCTTGTCAACTTAATTTTATAGTTTAATAACATCCTCATTAACAAATGCTGATAAATGAGGAAAAATATCTGAACTCAGTAAAATCTCTGAGATTTAAAGTATAGTTAAAAAATCATTACAAAAATAGGTGCTTGCCAAGAAGAGAGAAAGTATTAACAGGGTCAAAGTTGTAGATTACCTTCTATTTAAATAAATAGGTAAGAAAAGCATATAAACAACTCTATAGGGCTCAGCAGTTTAGCACCTGCCTTCAACCCCGGGTGTGATCCTGGAGTCCCAGGTTCGAATCCTACATTGGGCTCCTTGCATGGAGCCTGCTTCTCTCTCTGCCTGTGTCTCTGCTTCTCTCTCTCTCCCTCTCTCTCTATCTCTCTCTCTCATAAAAAAATAAAATCTTAAAAAAAAGCAACTCTTTAATATTTGAATTTAAATGCTGGCTCAAGTAGCACTTCCAAAGAGATCCATGACAATCTCACAAGGAAGGCTGGAGAGAGGTGGGGCAATTGGAGATTTTGTATTATGTACCAGGTCTTGCCATGTACTTATCATCTAAAGTAAACCTCACATGCAGAATCATTTCATTATTCAACTATATTGCCCAGATATTTGGGTACTTACATGTGCTGGACTATATTTTAAACACTGAAAATTTGATAGTGAATATAACAGACAAGATCCCTGCTGTCATAGAACAACAATAAACCAGTCAGCAAATAAGTAATTATGAATTTTCTCTAGCAATAAGTACTACAAAAATAACAAAAGAGTAAAAGAGAATAGAAAATGACCAGTTTTTATCCAGAGCAGTGCTAGATTGCCTATATCATCCCTCCTCTTTTCTATGCTGGTCATAAGATGAGTTGATGACACTGGCAAAATCCTTTAGAATTCACTGAGCTTCCTGGATTGAAAGTCAAAATCTGTCTCCTTATAATGATTTCTAGACCTGGGAGTCAGAGGCGGCTCCCTTTCTGAATTAAATCAGGATAGATTTGGAACAGGTAGAGAATGGGTAGAGACAGGGAGTGCTACTTTATTAGGAATTCCAAAAAAAAAAAAAATGCCTCTGAAAAAGTCACACTTGAGTTGAGGCAAGGAGGATAATAAGAGTCTAACCAATGCAAAAATTTAGGGAAACAGCATTTGAGGCAGAAGACACAGTGGCAGATTGATTGAAGGGAAGGAAAGCAAGGGATGAGACCGGCGAGCTATGCAGAAGTTGATAACTGGGATCTCTGGGGACACACAGGAAAGCATTTGGATTTTTTCCAAGTGCAATGGCAGTATATTGAATAGTATTAAGCAGGTTAGTAATACATCATCCATCAGCAGAAGCACCTTAGGATAAGGGAAGAAATGTTTTCTAATACTCATAACACTAAGAAGTCACAAAATATATAGGAAACTCTTGCTCTCCGGGTAAGAGTGGATTTGGTTTTAACACCATTTCTTCACAGACACACACACACACTCATTCACACACGTATATGGCCTCCTCAAGCCTGATCTTTACCTCATGATATCCTTTGCAGGGAGGAAATACCTGGCTTCTAAGACAAACACACAATCCAACAAAAGTATTTTGAATAATCCCTAAAACCACAGTGGATTCCATAAGAAAAACAGAGTTAAATGTGACGTGATCCCTGGGTTCTAGAGTTATGGAATATAATTATTACTACTTGGTACTAATCAGTTGGTCATAGGGTTCTTTGGCACTTGCTAGAAAACATTTCTCAGGGATCCCTGGGTGGCTCAGCAGTTTAGCAACTGCCTTTGGCCCAGGGCGTGATCCTGGAGTCCCAGGATTGAGTCCCACATTGGGCTCCCTGCATGGAGCCTGCTTCTCTCTCTGCCTATGTCTCTGCCTCTCTTTCTGTCTGTCTCTCATGAATAAGTGAATAAAACCTTAAAAAAAAAAGAGAGAGAACATTTTTCAGGTCATCCTTCTCTTTGTATCTGAAAATTATACTGTTGTTCTGATATACACTATACAAGAGTCACGTTTTATTTCATACAAACTTTAGCAAAATATCACTACATAATAGTCATAATAAGTGATACTTCAGAATCACATTATTCCTGTCATTTTTCACTTGATTTTTTTATTCGACTTAAAATTCATTAATGACAATTAAAGCTTAAGTACTCAGCAACTCTGAAAACATCTGCAAAATAAAATGGTGCATTTGTATTTTTAGAGCAGTTTTTCTGAATTTCAGACTGAGTGTGGATTTCAGATGTGACAGTAGCTAACAAAATATTCATTTTTCACAGATAAATAAAATGAGTTTGTATCAAGATAGGGCTCATATTATACATGAGTGATATAAAGAGAGAGAATGAATGCAGAATTATAGAATTGGGCATTTAAAATTAAGCCCATCAGATAATATATAGATTATGCAATTCTTGAAACCATAACACACGTTTTAGAAAATGAGATTAAACGGTGCCCATTGAGAGATGGAGTCCAACAAGCTTAATAGGCTGAAGATAAAAGGGAAGAGGTCAGCATCCCAAAGATCTTCCTTGATTAGGTCCTATGGGAAGGAGCAGAGATCTGTGGCTTGGAAGAGCTACTGTCTTTAGATGGACAGGCACTTCAGTTTTGTGATGAAACAAAACATGCTTTCTCCAAAGATGGGCCCCTAGAACCCTTCCTCTTAGTGTACATATGCTCAATAAGGAAATTTTCTGTTGTAAGAATAAGCTTCTTAAGTCACAAATGAAGATTTAATAGAACAACAACAAATTATCTAAACTGAAATTGTGAGCTTCCTCCCTCAAGAAACATCTGACCAACCAGATGCTTCAAATAGAGTCCTACATGAATGACAGATGACTGGCCTAGAAGATTTTAAAGGCTTCTTCCCAATCAGCCATTCTAAAAACATGGATGAACATCTACACTCTTTGTGAAGTGAAAGAAGTCGCACTACCATTTTTTTTTTAGAGATTTATTTATTTATTCATGAGAGACATGGAGAGAGAGAGAGAGAAAGAGGCATAGACATAGGCAGAGGCAGAGGCAGAGGCAGAGGGAGAAGCAGGCTCCTCGCAGGAGCCCGATGAGGGACTCAATCCCAGATCCCAGGATCACAACCTGAGCCAAAGGCAGATGCCCAACCGCTGAACCACCCAGGCGTCCCAGTCACACTACTATTTAAAACCCAGCTGAAATTGCTTTAGAATCTTTATCATTAACAACAAGAACAGTGTCATTTATATATGCTGAGTTGTTTCCAAGCTCCAAAGAAATCATTTGCTTTTACTGTCCTCTATATAATTCTTGTTTCCTTTCTACTCTACATTTTCCAGTCTTGCTTCTCAAACAGATATGCTCTGTCCTTTACACTACCTTTGAGATGTGTCTTATATGCTTCTGACCATGTCATTGAGAATACCGTGGTCCATGACCTACGTCTGTCTCTTCTCCATTATCATCTTTCTATCACATTTGATACCAGGGACTCCTCAACCACCCTCTCTTTACTTACAACACTCTAAGTTCATGAAGAGGGTGTTTCTGGATGAGTTTAATATTTGAATGGGTTGACAGAATAAAGAAAATTGCTGTCCTTAACCAGGTAGCTCTCACGCAATCAACTGAAGGCCTGAATGGACCAAAAAGGCTGAGTAAGAGGGAACATCGCTGGCCTGTTTGAGCTGGAACATCAATCTTCTCCCACCCATGAAGTGACTTACATGACTGGTTCTCCTGTGTCTCCAGCTTGGGACTTCTCAGCCTCCACAACTGTGTGAGCCAACTTCTTGTAATAAGCTTCTCTGTCTCTCTCTTCTCTTCTCTGTCTCTCACTCTCCCTTTCTCTTTCTCTGTGTGTGTGTGCCCTATTGGTTCTGTTTCTCTAGAGAACCCCGACTAATATGCTTCTCTCTCTCAACTAAGAAGCTCCTAAAGAGCAGCAACCATACCTTGTGATTCCCTGCCATCTTTTCCCATGTTTAGTGTCATACTCTGCATGCTGTGGTATTGTAGAAAAATTGTTAACTGAAACCCCAGAGGAAAAAAATCTGTTGAAATCCTTTACTAAGGGTGTGACGTATTGGTATAAGCAATATTGCTTGTCATGACCATTAGAACTCCCAGCAAGCCAGGGCATTTCCTTTGGACAAATAATTTGAGTGGCCCTGGTCACCATGAAGAAGAGGAAGAGGACAGTCTTTTCTCTCAGCAGAGGGCTGTTGAGTCAGTTGCCCAAAGGAGGCTTCCCCTGTGTTTGCAATCACTTTGGTATTTCTAAAATGGCCAGGAAAGATGCAAAGGAATAAAAACCAAATTGCCACTCATCACATCAGAATCAGAGAGAAAATTAAAGAGCTGGAGTTCCTGAGATTTTGTAGATTATTCCATTTGAAGGATAAAAATTTCATTCTTCTTTTAAGTACAAGAATGATGAAGGAAGGAGGAAACAAAGAATAGCTAGTAGAGCCTGGGCAAAGACTCACTCCAGAAACTACTTAAAAATCTCAAGGGCTTGGGGCACCTGGGTGGCTCAGTCAGTTGAGCATCTGACTCTTGATTTTGGCTCAGGCCATGATCTCGATTGAGCCCCGCAATGGGCTTTAAACTCAATACTGAGTCTGCTTGGGATTTTCTCTCTCCCTTCCTGTCTTCCCCTCTCCCTGCTTATGCACATTTGTGCTCACTCGCTCACTTGCTCTCTCTCTCAGATAAAAAAAATTTTTTTTTAAATTGTTTTTACAAAGCTACAGGCCTTGATCAAAAGGACTAAAAAAGAAGCAGGCATGATAATCTCTGAAGACACCCTTGCTACAGCATGTAACCCTTCCCTCTCCATAAATACTGGGAACAGGGTTACTCAACCACAGCCTAGACCATTCTTCAGCCCAGTCTTTAGAATTCAAGGACAAGTAGGTACCAGTAGACAAGCAGGTGCCCAGTGCCTGACCCTGGCACAATCAAAATTGTATTCATGCAATTGATTCAAAACCCAGGCTCTCAACCTTCAGGGAGAGCCTGACCTGACCTCACTGAGACTCTGGAGAATTTTCCATTCCCATTTCCAAAACAATGCCATTGACCTCTATAAACAATAAGCAACTGGGATTCCAGGTTTAAAAAGAAACATCGAAACATCCTGGTACAAGTGTTGAACCTCTTGCTTCTTGGGAAATCAAGTTAAAACTTAAATATAACCTGAAATTGGCACAGAGTATGTTTACAGTTTGAATGTCGATTAAATCTCTCCAAGTCCCACAGGTTCTTATCTACAATGCAGTAAGCTCCAGTTTCTGTAACTCTATAAACATATGCATTCTCTCAATGGTTAGATTGTCTCCTGTGAATATGTTACATTAGTAAGTGAGACCAATTGCCTATTTGTTTTCAGATTATGGAACCATCATGTAGCCTGAATGTACACACACACTTCCAAGTAAATTGGCATGCCTGTTTTCCATCATTCTTACCATTTCATTGAAAATGGATTAAAACCTGATTGGGTATTTCAAAAATCAAAGTCAAAATAAAGACCCAGAGAATTGAAAAGGTTGTTAACTGCTTCATGGGAAAGGCTTAACTATTTAGTATAAACCTATCACCTTAAATTAACCTCTCCAATTAATTCTAAAAGAAACATTAGAAATAGTATCTCTGCATAGACACATACAGGATTGTACTGCCTCAACACCAAAGATGTTCCTTCTTGGTTATAAAGATTTAAACATCCAATTAGTGGGGTGCCTTGGTAGCTCAGTTAGTTAAGCGTCCAATTTCTAATCTTGGCTCAGGTCATGATCTCAGGGTCATGAGATGGAGCCCCATATCAGGCTCCATAGAGCCCGTTTAAGATTCTTTCTCTCTCTCTCTCTCTCTCTCTCTCTCTCTCTCTCTGCCCCAACCCTCCTCTCTTGCATGTGTAAGCACACATGCTCTCCATCTAAAAACAACAACAACAAACAATAAAAATACAATAAATAAATAAACATCCAATTAGTACTAGGAATGGATTGAGCACCAAGCCACAAGAAAGAATACCAATATGTACCTTAGAAGTCTGTCCAGAGTATGGTCCTAAGGCGGGGCATGATCCTATTCCAGTTGGAGTGTACATAGAACACAAAAACTGACACAGTGTCCAACTGTTAACAAACTCAATTTGAAAATATGTACTCAGAAAACCAAATCTAAAGGCCAAACATTAATCTGAGGCAGACCAGTATAAGAGATGAATCCAAAAGTAGAATGTCTGGCAGATTCAAGAATGAACATTAGCAGCTAAGAGTAAAATATGTGCTCCAAACTGCTATGGCACGTGGGACTGGCAAGGCACATTTTTAACTATATGAATAACATTTGGATAGATTTGTTTGGTTTGAAAGCACAGGATTAAAAAAAAAAGTATAACCTGGTTATGAACCAGAATAACCAACTCTGCCACTTCTTTGATCTTCAAGTCTTAAGTACGTATTATCCTAGGGTGAAAACACACTCCTCCCAAAACAGTTTTGAAAAAGAGAACAAAGTTGAAGGACTCACATTTCTCAATTTCAAAACTTACTACAATGCTACAGTATTCAAGACAATGCTAGTACTACACTAGCATAATAGACATGTAGATCAACGGAATTCAACTGAGAGCCCCAAAATAAACTTTGGTCAATTGATTTTTTTACCAAGATGCCAAAACAATTCAATAGCAGAAGGAATAGTCTTTTCAACAAATGATCCAAGAACAGTTGAATGTTAACCTGCAGAAAAATGAGGTTGGATGCTTACCTCACACCATACACAAAACTAACTCAAAATGGATCTTCAACTAAAATATAAGACCTAAAATTATAAAACACTTAGTAAAACATAAGGGCAAATCTTTATGACCTTGGACTAGGCAATGGTTTCTTAGATATGAAATCAAAAGCCCAAGCAACAAAAAAGAAAAAATTACATAATTGGACTTCATCAAAATAAAAAAAGTTTTGTGATTCAAAAAACTGTATCATCAAGAAAGTGAAGAAAACAACCTGCAAAATGGAAGAATACATTTACAAATCAAGTATCTATAAGGGACTTGTATACAGAATACATAAAGGGACCCATACAACTCAATAACAAAATGACAACCTAATTTTTAAAAAAGAGGAAAGGATTTACATCAAGATTTCTCAAAAAAGATATACAAATAGCCAGTGAACACATAAAAAGATGCTCAACACCATTAGTCATTGGGCAAATGCAAATCAAAACCACATGAAAGAGAACCGTGGTAATGGATCACAGCCTAGCCGCACTTACTTGTGTATACCTCACACCTCTGCCCCACATATTGTAACAACAGCAGGAAGCACATGTCACTCACCAGCATACTGATGCATACACTGATCCTGTATGGGTCCTGGTTCTGCTCCACATGCCCTGAGGCAATCCCATCATAGCCCCAGTCAAGGCAGTAGGAGTTCACAAGCATTGAGCTGTGAGCGAGGAATCTTCTTCTCCAATTGGAGGATATAGTCCCAAAATGATGGGACTCTCTTGCTTAGGGGTGAGTGTGAGAAGTCAGACTCTGCTGTCTCTGTCCTCCTCCTGCTTAACCTAAGATGCAGCTGCAGTCCCAGGAAATATGCAGAAGAGCAGGGTAACTAATGTTCCAGATGACTGGCCAAAAGATTGAAAAAAAAGAAACTCCAGGAAGCCAGTAAGTACCAGAGAGATCATAGAGAGGTTGGAGCTCCAGAAAGCAACCCGTAAAGTTCTCCATGAATTCTAGACTCAATCCCAAATTGTGCATGCAGGAGTCTGGCCCTAATTAGCATATCAAAGACTAAGAATTGAACTACAGGACAGACCCATTGCCCAAATTCCACACTGGCTACTCAGTAGGTAGTGCACACACAGAATAGATCCAAAAAAACACTAAAGAGCTTTGAAAATAGAACTGATATCGAAATCACAACCCACTGAAACTTTTTCTATTTGGAACTTGCATCTTGAACTGAACTGGATTCATCACCTGCTAAAACAAAAACTGCTACATTCTCAGTGTGATTTAAGCAAGATCAGAGTCTGATAACATAATACTTTAATGTTCAGGACACAATCAAAAATTACTCTGCATATCAAAAACCAGGAAAATCCAACAAGCAAGAGAAAAAAATCAATAGCCACCAATGACAAGATGACACAAAAGTCCTCAACAAATATGAGCAAATAGAACCAAGCAACATAAAAAAGCAAACAAGTACTCCAACCAAATAGAGGATATCTGAGGCATGCAGGGCTAAGTTTAAAATGTGAAAAATAAAACAGCATGATCCACCACATAAACAATCTAAAGAAGAAAATTGTATGATCATTGAAATGAAAGCATTTTGAAAGAATTCAATATCCATCCATGAGAAATACTCTCCACAACTCAGAAATAGAAGAGAATTTACTAAATCTAATAAGACAGCATCTATAAATACCAACAGTAAAAACAAACATACCAGAATTCTTATCCAATATAATAAAACAGAAAAATAAATAAATAATATTTATTATTGTTCTTATTCAAGGATGACGTGAAAGTCTACATAGAAAATGCCAACTGTACAAAAAAAAAAAAGAATCCAAGTACCAATGAGTTTAGCAAGGTTGTAGGATAACAAGGTCAGAACACAACACTTAATCCTGTTTCTATGCTAGCAATGAACAATTGAAAACCTACAATTTAAAAGTAATACCATTTACAACAGCTCCCCTAAAAAATGTAATATTTAGGCACATATCTAAAAGGGATATATTGAATCCATATGCTTAAGACTATAAAACGATGAAAAAATCAAAGGCCTAAATAAGTGAAGAAACATAGTTGTTCATGAGTTGGAAGATTTGACATCACTAAAATGGCCTGTGGATTGATTTATTGCTATTCCAATCAAAATCCATGCAGAAGATTTTGTAGATTCAGACAAGCTAATTCTAAAATTTACATAGAAATGTAAATATATTGCAATAGTTAACTGCTAGTGGGAATGTAAGATGATACACCCATTCTGAAAAGAGTTTGGCAGTTACTTAAACGTTGATTATTAACTTACTTTGCAATATAACTGTTCCATGCCTTTTGGTACATATAGAAAGAAATAACATGTTCATGCAAAGACTTGTACGCAGATGTTCATAGCTGCATTATACATTTCAGCCAAAAACTTAAAACAGTCCCAGGGTTCAAGTGCTGAATTGAGAGACAAAAAGAGGTATACCTACATAATGCAATGTTATTCAACAATAAAAATGAACCAACTACTGATACATATTAAAATATGAATGAACTTTAATAGCTAAGTGATAAAACTCAGATGTAAAAGAACAAATACTATATGATTCTATTTATACTAACTATCCAGAAAAGTCAAATACACAGATATAGAAAACACATAAGTGGTTTCTCATGTCTGTTGTAGGAAGGAGATTATGACAAATGAATAGAAGCTGATTTTTTGAGGCAACAGAAATGTTCTAAAACAAGATTGTGGTGATGCTGGCACAACTACAAATTTATTGATGATGACTGAACCATATACTTACCATGAATTATCTATAGAATTTAAATTATGCTTCAATAAAGCTGTAGGGGAAAAACACTAAAGAGTAAGCTACAGAGAGTTATAGATATACCAAAATTGGCAATATATCGATAACTGTTGAAACCAGGTATATTGGGTAATGAAGATCATTATACTATCCTTTCTTCTTTTGTTTATGTTTGAAATCAGAAAGCTGATATACATAAATATCAAGATACTTCATGCTCATAAGTAGTCCTTTAGATAATTAAAGTTGTTATGTTGATTTCCAATAAGGCTCACACTGGGTCTGTTTTCTTAAACATTTTTCTGTCTATAAGATAATTTATGTGATAAGATATTAATGACAGCAGAACTTCCTGAGGAAATCTTAGATTCTACTAATGGATGAATGTTGGCAGGTTCTCATCTACAAAAATCTTGCCAAACAGGGACATTAAGTTATTTGAGATTCTCTCACCAGGCTGAAGTTATGGCAAACAACTTCAGCATTTTAACACCTTCTTCTGCTAACTAGACTCAACACTTCCAAAAATGTCCTGTTTTTTTCTGTGAGTTGACATTTTTTGGAGTTTTTGCATTTAAGGTTATCCCTCCTTTACTGGAGAAAAACTAAAATGGTAAAGTCAATGGAATTTGGGTTCAGAACTGGGTTAGATCTAGTTCCAAAACCTACCAGCTGTTTGACCTTCAGGAAATTAACTTGCCTCTTCATTTATAGTACACATAAAAAATCTGACCTTGTTCCTGAAGCACATAAGCTCTATAAAGCATTTAATGACCTGGCACATAGTAGCTACTGAATAAATGATAGCTATATGTATTTATAGTCCAAGTCATTTTTGAAATAAGACGTATATCTCATGATAAAATATAATAACTATTGTTATAATCTTAGTAGAGAATATGAGATGTCCAGAGATTTTCAAATTCAACTTTACTGATGAGGATGCTAAGGTCCAAGGACAAGTGTCTTAAAATTTAGAAACCAAATCTGAACTAGAGTCTGAATCTCTTGACTCTTAAAGTCAGTTTAGCAAAATGACTAAATGCCCCTTTTTACTCAGATACCTCGAATTTGGTTTCTAGCTTTGCAACTTACAGCTAACCTCTTTATGCCTAGTTTCCACATCTATAAAATGAGAATAATAATATTAGTTATCTCAAAGGTTTATTATGATGATTAAATAAAATAAAGCATATCAAGGGTTTAGAATATAAGGGCCCAAAAAATGTTAACCATGTACTATATTTTCCAAACTCTAAGATTTATTTTTATATGTTCTACCTAAAGTCAGTAACATTTGTTAATTTTAGTGTTTCCTTCTTCCCAAAAAAGTTATTAGGAATTCTACTTTTTATAACTCATGGTTACTTAGACTCAAAAAAATATCAGGATATCTGTGAGCTCTGTTTGGTACACACTTTAATATATTCAAGAAGTTATTAAATTCATAAGGCAAGTTGAAGGCTGGGAAATATCTTGCTTGTACTTGTAATCCATAATACCTAGCACTAAAGGGCAGTTCCATAAGTATATAATTTATGAAATAAAAAAGAAAGGAAGGAAGGATGGAAGGAAGGGACGGGGGAGGCAGAGAGACAGGGAGGGAAGAAGGAAAAACAGGAGAATTAAATGGTGAAGAAGGATAATACAATAGGAAGAACAAGAGATCAGATATTAAGAAGATCTGAATTCAAATCTTAGAATTGCCACGTATTGTTAGATAATATCAGATAACATCTAAGCCACTTTTTTTTTTTTTTTAGCTTTTAGACAGGAATAATGATAGTACATAGCAGGGGTGAACTGAGAATTAAATGACATGATAATTATGACAGACTCATATAGTCAACTGTCTACTTACCACCTCCACTTGGATGTCTATCTTGTACTTAGTATCTTCAAAGCTGAACTCTGATTCAAATCCCCACCTTTGTGAACAGCACCTCCATCCACTCATTATTCAAACCAAAAACTTTGTCATGTTCCTTGACCCCTCTTTTTTCCTTATTAACTATATCCAATTCATTGCAAATATTCTCAGCTCTGCTTTAAAAATATATCCCATATGCTAGAGTGTTTCACCACCTCTACTTCTACCCACATAGCCCCAACCACTGCCACCAGGTGTCCCTCTACCATATCTCCCTGCTTCTACTTTTGCCTCTTTTCACTTGAACTCACAGAGGAGTAGAAATAATTCTTTTAAAAGGATCTAATTAAAATGTAAATCATATCCAGTAATTTCTCTGATTTAAATTTTCATTGGCTTCACAACCTAGTAAGAACAAAACCCAAAGTTCTTGGGACACGTGGGTGGCTCAGTGGTTGAGCATCTGCCTTGGCTCAGGTCATGATCCAGGGTCCTGGGATCAAGTCCCACATCAGGCTCCCCACAGCGAGCCTGCTTCTCCCTCTGCCTATCTCTGCCTCTCTCTCTGTGTGTGTCTCTCATGAATAATAAATAAAATCTTTAAAAAAGAAAAAAAAAGTTCTTAAAGTTTTGTTGTCCATTCCCACAGCCTTTGCAAGACCTCATGCCTATCACCCTCTTGTGAGCTCCAGGCACTGGCCTCCTGTTGTCCCTCTGTCTGCCACTTGCCCTGAGATTCCCAGGGCCGGAGTAGATAAAGGTTAGTTGGGACCTGAAACTAATATAATTAGGACAGGAACTGTTCTTTTTTCTTTCTTTCTTTCTTTTTTTTATTTTAAAGATGTGCACTTGTGCTTGAACACATGAGCAAGGAGTGGAGCAGTGGGAGAGGGAGGGGAAAGAATCTCAAACAGACTCCGCGCTGAGTGCAGAGCCCACCATGGGGCTCAATCCCATGACCCTGAAATCATGACCTGAGCCAAAACCAGGAGTTGGATGCTCAACTTACTGAGCCACCCAGGCGCCCTGACAGGGGATGTTCTTTTAGAAAAAGAAAGAAAACCTCACATACAAAGCTAGGTTACATATCTTTTAGAATGAGAAAAGAAATTATAGCAAATTATTGGAGCTCTGGAGATTACTTCGGAGTTAATTGCCCACTTTCTATGGAGATATCTTCAGTATTTTAACAGAAATGCTTACATAGAAATGCTTCCAGATGGCAACCTGGCTTCCCCTCCCCATAATTACACTCTACATGCCCAGCAGCTCCCATCACTCACAGAGACCTATACAAGTGAAAGTCCCTAAAGCTTAAGCTTCACTGCTTCAGAAGAAATCCAGCTCTGCCGATGGCTCCCTAAGTCTTTGCAGAAAAGCCACCTTTACATTTCACTCACTATTCTCCTATCTGCTTCCCATTTTTCATGGCACTTACACATTTTGACAGCACCTGAGATGTTAGGTATTTGTTATTGTTGTTTATTGTCTATCTCTCCAACTATACCATACTGGAATGTGAACTCTACTACTAGGGTAGGGCTTGTTTTGGCTTCTGTGTCATTGGTGTCTAGGACAGTCAGTGACATACAGTAGGTTCTCACAAAAATAACCATTGATTGAGTAAATGAATGAATAAATGAAAATTAGATTGAAATATTCTATTACAGCTTGAATTAATTTTTTGCCTGAAGTATTTTTGCTTTTGTGCAATGGGTATCTGTCATAAATGTCTGGAAATAAAAATGATATCTTTACAAATATGTCTATTTCTGAGATTTTGAAATAGATTAATTTAACATTGGTGTTGTAAGCAAAATAATTGCAAATTTAATGAATCTCTTCAAAGTGGATAATCTTAGCAGTCATCTGATATCTTTTCACACAGTACAAATATTATGATGGTTGAAACTGCAGACATTATGATGATTGAAAATACACTGATTAACTTATGTTTCAGTTTCTTAGCTAATCTATGAAATTTACTGTATTGGGTAATGTAGTTATAGAATTACTAATAAATACAATTCAGAAACCATGGTAAACTTCAAAGTGATCAATGTGGGAGGAAAAATAAAAATGCTATTTATTTTCAAAATCTATATCCTATCAACTCTCAGAAAAAAGAATTTTTAATTCATTTAAAACCCTAGAATAATCAAAATCCACTTGAGCAATTGATAATCCAGGAATCAAGTTCTTATTAATGATGCCCCTTGTTATAATAAAGCAAATTGCTGTTATAATTATTTATCTTTATCATTTATCTTGCTTCTCTGTGGATGACCCACGGATAGCTGCATAAATTTAGCAGATGTGGAGAAGTAGTGGTTATTAGGGCAGACTGCAGATTGAACGATCAACAAATGCCTTCAAAATATGGATTAACTATAATTCCCTCAGTATGTCTGTTTTGGGATTCATCAGGTTTCTGTGCTTCAAGCTTCTTGGTGTCCACTGTGCCTAGATCCATTTGCTATTTTCTGGGAAGGTACTTCTCTGACTCCTACACTTTCTTACCAAGGATGATCCTCCAGATTCCCTGATTCTGAACTTTTCCCCACCCATACACCTAGCAACACCTTCAGGAATTTTGTTCCTCTTATAACCTGTCCTTATTACTATCAGCTTATACTATTAACCAGATGTCTGGATATTTGGAAGGCTGGGTGAGAGACTAATTAAATACTGGAAATTAAGTTGAGAAATCTGGAAATAAAGTAGCTCAGTGATTTATGTTCATTCTTTGTTCTTTTCTCCTTCTTTCCCAGAATATATTGGTTGTTGCTGAGCCGGATCAAATTCAAAGGACTAGGCATTAGCACTAACAGGTCACTTAAGGTTGGGATTTTTAAATTAGTGTATTTCGGTATTAGCATGTCACTAAAATATTTCAGTAGCACCCAGACAGGCCTACTTGCTTGATGACAAGAAATTATTATCCCACTTCAATTAGATAGGCTTTTCCACTGGATCTTGAAAGTGTAAGTCCGGGACGCCTGTGTGGCTCAGTGGTTGAGCATCTGCTTTGGCTCAGGGAGTGATCCTGGAGTCCTGGGACTGAGTCCTGCATAGGGCTCCCCTCAGGGAGCCTGCTTCTCCCTCTGCCTATGTCTCTGCCTCTCTCTGTGTGTCTCTCATGAATAAATTAAATCGTTAAAAAAAAAAAAAGAAAGAAAGAAAATGTAAGTCATATGCTAAATGTCAATTCTAAAAACTCAATCATAAGCCAAAGCTTAGTAAACAAGATTTTTAGAAAATAATGATATAGGTCTTAGCCTGAACCCCCTCTGGGACTTTGTGGGGTGCATCTTTGTGCTGTCCTTAGCAGAGATGCTTCAAAATTATTCACCTGCATTTGGATTTAGTTCCTTCTGACCTGATTGCTCCAATATCTTATCTGTTTGTTCTGGGTACATGGAAAAGACTGTCCACATATAAATAAAAAGAAGTTCTGGATTCTATCTATTAAACCTTGATGGTATCCTCCCCTCCAAAAAATAGAGGTCTCCATAGTCAAAATATCAAAATTAGATGACTGAATAAACAAAACTTCCAGACATGTGATTGGAATTCTCACATTTGGCATCATTTATAGTTAGTTTAAATCAGTGAACAGCAACTGGTATGGGTTTAATTGTGTGCCCTCAAAATTCACATCCACCTAGAACCCCAGAATGTGACCTTCTTTGAAAACAGGGTCTTTACAGATGTAATTGGTTAAGATGAGAGGACACTGGATTTGAGTGGATTCTAAATCTAATGACTAGTGTCTGTGAAAGAGTAGAAAACACACAAAGAGACTCAGAGGAAAATGCCATGTGAAAACAGAGGCAGAGGTTGGAATGATGTGTCACAAACCAATGAGGGCCAAAGATTGCCAGTAACCACCAAAAGCTAGGAAAGAAGCAAAATATCCTCACCTAGAGCCTTTGGAGGGAGCAAGGTCCTGCCAACACCTTCATTTCAGACTTCTAGCCTCCAGAACTATGAGAGGACAAATTTCTGTTCAGTTAAGTCATCTAGTTTGTGGCAATTTGTTATGGCAACCCTAGGAAACTAATACAGCAACCAAGATAGAAGATTCCAGGGAAGTTCCCAGGCTGATTTGGGGTGAATTTTTCCTTGAGAACAGAGTTTGTAAAACAAATATAAATTATGGGATAAATCCACATCAATTGGAAATAGTTGTCTTCTCCTTGGGGTGGGAAAAATGTAAAGACTGACTCTATTCAGAGAACTTTCTAGATACTACTTGCAATCACAGACATACTTGCCTTCACTTAATTCTCCCACTTCTCTCTTTTTATTTTACTTAGAGAAAATACGGTTGCGTTACTAATTTTTATTTTTTCAAATGGAGACATTTCTGTTTGGAGATGTTCAAGGTTTTGTTTTTAGCTTCAGGCAACAGTCTGTGATTGTGAGGCTATAATGTGGTGCTCAAATCAATCAGACTGAGTGATTGTTACAGGTTAGAATTTCCTGGGTAATGCTGCAGAATGTTCCAGGAAGTCAAGAGTTAACCAGCATAAAATAAATCATAAAACAATCCCCCCAAAAAATAGGGTAGAAAAACTTGAGGGAACATAATTAAGTCAAATTTGCAATTTTGTTTACATACAAATTAGAAGGCGTGAAATTGAGTGCTGCTGGCCAAAGGTTAAAGAATTTGTATCCAATTTGTAACTTGCAGTTGGCAGCAAACAGGAAAAAACAAAGACAAAAATTCAGCCTTCAAAGTCCTCCCTGCTATCTGCCCAGGGGAGTTTGTTCACTGACTAATGGCTCTCTTCCAGTGTTCTGCACATCCTGCTCCACAACCCAAAGCACAACCACAAGTGTTAAGTCACTTTAGCTACAGAAAATGGACGCAACTTGTTCTGAGATTGGCTTCTCACAGAGGCAGAAAGGGGGAGAATTATGTTGTTTTTATTCATGCCAAGCTTTTTTAATGCCAGAGTACTGAATGAAGCTTTCAAAGGGAAAAAAAGTAACAACAACAACAAAAAAGAATCAATAGTAAAAGCCAGCTAATGGCTAACAACTGTGTGTGATATACACAATACACATCTGCAGGAGGGGGGAAGGAAGGAGGTTGAAATGCAGAACAAAAGAGCTCTCCTCCGTTAAAGAATGGGAAGGCAGGCTTTAAAAGGAGGTGGCCAAGAGAGTGCCTGTTCAAGCTACTCTTGGCCCTGACCTCTCACATTCCCTTCTTCTGGGTCCTTCCTGAAAGATGGAGCTGTGGATTCTGAGCTTCTGTTGGAGGAGGGAAAACATGGCTTGCTTTTAGCACGTTTACCCATAATGCAAGAACGGTGGGGAAATGTGTTTTCCTGCTGCACAGGGACGGCAACTCGGGTTTTGACAACCTTCGTCTCTTCACGTCTGCATCTCCAGGCCTAGGGTCTAAGTCGTCTGCAGCTCAGTGAGCAAAGCTGGGAGGTCACCCTGCAAGTGCACGTCTGGTTTGTGAGAATGAAGAAACCCCCCCTGTAAGTAGGATCAGCCCTAATCCAGAGGCAGCCCATCCAGGTGCCTTCCTGAAGTTTTAGCAACAAAAAGCATTCTGTTTGTGATAAGAAAACCATTTCCCCCCACACCCTGATTGGAATGTCCCTGAATAGGTTCATGTTGACCGTCTGAGAAATCAACCTGGATGCTATGCGACTCCCACGGTTCTTTTGTCTTTAAGCGTTTTTTTTTTTTCTTTTACCTTTAAAAGATACCTGTAATTGCTAATCGGGGCTCTCTTCCTCTTCGGAGGCGGAGAGCCCGTTTGCGCAAACGTCCAATAAACCCTCTTGCTAATTGCATCTGCCTGTCTGGGGTCTGAGTCTCTGGGGCGTCCGCCGGGACACGTTGGCACCCGTGAGCCAGGGTCCAACAAGAAAAGCAGAGTCAATGAGCGAGCAGCTTCTGCAGGACCTACATGAAAAGCCCTAAGAGATGCTAACTGGCGTTGTGTATGTTGAGGCTGTTAAAAGATGAACTGAAACATAGTAAACATCTTAAGAATTTACTGAAGCACCACCGATTGAAACCAGGCAGCGCCAAACCAGAAGCAGCGGGTCCACTCCACCAACAGGAGTCCTAGGACACACTTGCAGAGGAAAAAGCCAGAGCAAAGCAAGCAGATTACTGATTGGTTGTAGCTTACAGTTTATTTGTGATTGGTTGTCTTTATAACTTGACATAATAAACAGGCATTCACAAGCTGAGATTTTGGTTTGCCTGAGGCATTGACAAGATTAGATTTTGGTTTGCTTAGCAGACTGCCTCAGCACTAGAGGCACTTCAGGCTAATGGCCTCCTTCTTTAATGAATTTAACAAGACTTAGTTATAGATAAAGGAGAGTGAAAAAATTAAGTGAAAAAAGGATGGAATTTGGAAAGGAAAAGACAGGCATTCACATCCTGGCTCTGCCTCTCTTCCCTCCATCCTTGGACTCACCCTTCACTTTCTGAATTCCTCAGACTCTTCCCCTGAAGATAGGACAATGCAACCAATCTCACATAGCAACCGTAAGGATTAAATGCAGGAGCATCTTCTAAATTACATTTTCATTATTATATTGTATTGTTTTTCTCACAGGGGAAAAAAGCCCTAGCCTAGAGTGGGAGAACAAGTGCTTTGTCCAAACAATTTCATTATGATTGTGAAAGTGTGAACAGCAGAGAAGACAGGATTTGTTTTTGCTTCATGTGACCTCTGCAGTGTATTTCTAAGCTTTAAAATGAATAACTCATCAACATTTTAACTTTAAGCTATTTTATACACACACTGGAGTTCCTGTCTTCTCCCATAGCTAAAGGCCAACCCTCCCACACAGCCATAACCACCAGAACTAAGCAGCAACTGCCCCCTTTTTGAAAGGACGTGTGCTCTCCCCCAAAGTCCTGTTACCTCAAGAGATACATGGAGGGTTGCGTAACTTTCATTTTGTTTCAGAAGACTTGCTTGGTAGTTTATACCTGCCTATTTTGTTCCATTTGGTAGACTGAATAATGGCTCCCCCAAGATGTCACTGTCTTTAATTCCAAAATCTGTGAATGTATTTCCTTTTGTGGCAACAGCAGCTTTGCAGTTGTGATGAAGTTAAGATTCTTAGAACAGAGAGATTATTCGGAGTTATTCAAGTGGGCTCAATGTAATTGCAAGAGTCCTTGTAAGAGGGAGGCACTTAACTATCTGTCAAGGCCCAAAGCCCTGGGTTTACAAAAACACTCTTATCAGAAAGGATATCCTAGGGCTTAGAGGTTATCTTACAGAAGCTGGTCAACAGCCAGTCCCTTCTTTTGGAATGTGTAGCCCCTTTACAGAACAGATCACCACCCTTGTCCTAGGACTAGGCTCTCTCTTACAGCAAAATGTTCCTGCTTGAACAACTACATTTAGTTTAGCATTTATTAATTTATACAGCAATAGTGTCAACATGAATATGTCTAACACTTGAGGTAGCCAGTGTGCATTAGGGATAGATGTAAAGAAACAACTCATCCAGGCTATTAAGCTATTACATACATTTTTATATTTTTGTGCTAATTTGATTATTAGACACCCCCTATTTGATGTACCAATGTTTATACCAAACTTGTACTAAATTTTTTAGTATAGAGATTAGCTGATGGTTAGATAAATCCAGTTCTTCTCCAGGCCAGTTGTTTTCCATTGGTATTATATCCTGATAAGGCTTTATTTTAACCTAATACCTTTGATCATCAATATCAGTATTATCATACAACCAATTTATTTACATAAGGTCACTGAATTCCACCAACCATCCCAGTGTAACACCTTATCACAGTATGGTCATGGTACAATACTATTTCATTAGGGAACAAATTAGGAAGAATTACAGAAGTTATCACCATGACATATCAGAACTGGCCCTTGCCCACAAACCAGATACTGTTATAGACACGAATTGTTAGAGTTAGCCACAGCTGGATTATTTCTGGGCTCTAAATCCACTGGAAACAAAGCTAGTCACCCTATTTCAGTTTGCACTTACAGTGAGACTGGCTTATGTTCTGTGCTATTATATAGCACAACTGACATCCCTCTGAAGATGTGGATGATATTCAGAATAGTTCCAACACTACCCTTCTAATTGTACTAGAGGATATGTTTTATTCTGATGTATTCTTGGGGCCAAGGCAGTCATAATGCATCAAAAGAATCACAAATGCCCTAGGAGAACTTCCAGAGATTTGAAGGTCCTTAAGATCCTCCCAACTGTGCTCCTTGAACCCCAACAGTTTAGGATGAGGGCTACTGCCCATGGGTACTTTGTCCTCTATCTACATTAAAACAGTCAAGAGGCTCTGCTGGGTCAAAGCGCAAGCCCTTTCCCAACACTGGAAATTATCCAGCATTATTTTTGAGTCTGCTTATCCTACTTTATTAAACTTCATCATATTGTCCAAGCTGACTCCCATCCTTTGCTTTTCTACTGGAATAGAATTTCCTCAAATCTGTTTATTCTAATTATCAAATTTTTTTCTCTGAATGATTCTCCTTGTCGAAGGTAAATATTGCTTGTTTCGTGATACCCACACAAGTATCTGTCTCCCCTAAAGCCCTTTTCTGTCTGTGGACCAGTGCTAAATCCACCCAACATGTTGTTACCCTTGCATATGAATGGCCTGAGTACAATCAGGATACAGGTTGTATACCCAAAAATAGTGGGCCACCCATACTAGGGTTAGATGAGTAGTAGTCACACCTAGATTTAGTTTACTTTACTTTGACTCATCCATAAAGCCTTCTTCATCTGAGGCTGGGACTGCTCCCCAGGGAAATGTGGACCTTCATGTAATGCCTGTTTCTATAATCCCATCAGAAACCCATGATCTCTTTCTATTCTGTTTAATAGCTTTCCATCCACAAAAACAAGGACAGCATGTATTTGTGGATAGCACACTGCGGCAGGTCAGGCATACCACTGCTGTATCTTTTTCCATCATAACCAGAGAACTTTCTAAGCACTTTATCATCAAGGTTTATAGTTACATGGTAATCAGTCTGCCAAGAGTTGTATACCACAGGGTTTAATGGCATGGTAGGGAGCAGTTCCTGGATATTCTATCCCAAATGTTATCCTTTGTAGTAGTTGTAACCTGAAATGACAGTCAATGGACACTAGCATATTACTAGAGTTCTACTGAGTAACAGTGGATCCAGTTCATCACCACATTGCATGAGCAAAATAACTCCCAGAGCAATACCACTCAGGGTTTCAGTCTTCCATTTGGCCTTGTCAAAAAGTAGTTTCAAAAAGCAAGAGTTGTCTCAGCAAATACATGATTCCATTCTTTCAGGTCCCTGGTATAACTGTGCAGAGAGAAAGTATTGTTCTCTTGCTCCGAGCCTCTCTCAAAGGATCAATGTTATACTGGATTCCCCTTGTTTCATAACGTGTGTATTCCTTCCTTTACTTTCAGCTACTATTTCTCTTTCTCTCCATTTGTCATTAATTTGTACTGAAATTTTTCCACCTTTGGAATGGATGTTAGGATCAGCACTGTGCTGGTCCATATTATCAGCAGCAATCCCCAATTTATCAAGTGTCTTCCCTTCAATTCATTCCCACCCATATAGGAATACAGAGGTACAGAACTACCTCATAGTACATAGGTACAGGGCTGTCTCAACCACTGAGCAATCTAGCTGCACTTACTGTCAACCTTGATTTTGCCAGACGGAATATAGGCACAATCTATCCCATCAGGCCTCTGGGGATTTGAGCACACAGGGTTAAAGGTACTATTAGAGTTGCATAGGAATCATCTTTGCTTCTGGCATGTGTACTTTCAACCCTGGTCCGAGAATCATTGCATTAAGTAGGGGGGACAAAAAAGCTGAGGTGATATGAGGAAGAACTATATGGGGCAGCCCAGGTGGCTCAGCGGTTTAGCGCCGCCTTCAGCCTGATGCGTGATCCTGGAGACCCAGGATCCAGTCCCATGTCAGGCTCCCTGCTGGAGCCTGCTTCTCCCTCTGCCTTTGTCTCTGCCTCTCTCTCTCTCTCTCTCTCTCTGTGTGTGTCTCTCATGAATAAATAATTTTTTTTAAAGGAAGAACTATATAGTTGTAGCAGGGTATTTCCCACCCACTTCCACAAGAAAATGGAGGAATCTAACTAGCCAAACTTATATGCCTTTTGCTTTATAATACAAAATAAGGAAGTGTTCCACAATCATACATAATATCCAACTAATAATGCACTCAGGTGAAAGAGATATAATCACTTCACATAAAGCCCATTCAAACATTCCAATTTTCATCCAAAATTTTACCTACATCCCATCAATCATGTGTCCCATATCTTCCCAGTCTAACTGTAGGGTTTCACCAACAGGTTTTAGAATCATAGTGCATTCGACTCCCAGATGAAGGAATCCTAGAAAAGTTTCTTCTCCAGTCCCTGGCCATTTTCCCCACATATTGTGCAAATGGCCTTCAGTCCCCTCCCAGGGGATGAACTAGAAGATCCTCACTCTTTCATCAGTCCTGATCCTGATTAAGTTGCCAGACCATCACCCTCAGCAATTAGAACTCAGTTTTCTCATTGTCATCTTTGCCTTCTAACATTTTAAATTCTTCCAAACTAGAGTAAATATTGCATATTTGTTCGAAGCCCTTCAATGCTGAGGAACAGCAAAGGCTCCCAACAGTCCATCCAACCTCCCATGGTGCTGCACTGAGACTTGTTTCAACCTCATCAATGTTTACTTTACTCATCCTATTTATTTATAACCTTCTAATAATTTTTACCCTGCTGAGGTGAGTCCCTTGAACCTCATGTTTGTCTCTCCCCCATTCTTTTGTGAATCATTCTTATTTTCTCAGCATTTGTAAGACCCTTAGGGGGAAGTTGAGACAAATCTGAAAAGGCCTCCCAAACCACTGCTTGATTTTATGGCAGTAAGTATACATGGGTGCCCATGAAAAGGAACTCCTTCAATCACAGCATTTACCATAACCTGGTTAAAAGCCACATTAAGTGGATGAACATCTTAATGATTGTAGTGTCAGTCCAGCATGGCTTGTCTACAAAGCATATCAGACATTTCATCTGGGAGTTCATTTAGCATTTAAAGGAAGAGAAAGATAATCCTCCTTCTCAGAGTAAATAAACATTACCTTATCCAGTCCTCCAGGCTAGCTATCCTCTCTGAAATAACCTTCTATGTGTCTGGATTACATACAGCCATCGTAATTGTTCACGAGTGAGCTGTACATCCTCTATCGACCAAGACATACTCTCCTACTCTGCATTTTAAACCAAGGATATTGCCCCTAAATTGGCCACTCTCACATTCATTTTAGTAAAGGTTCTTTAGGAAGCTGATGATATCAATCCAGAAGATAAAACAACTCCTCACATCAAACCTCCTGCTCTTAGTAGTTTCTTGGATTTGTCTTCCCCCTACCTGGATTATCTTCTTGGTGAAGAGAGGTCATAAAGTTTCTAACTATTGTCTCAACATAATGTATCTCTTTGGTGGTGGACATGAGGCTAGAGCTATACCTTGAACTGGCTAAAATCCAAACTTGATCCAGCATCAGGATCTATTCTAACATTCTCCTTTACTTTCATTTTAGCTATTACAAATAATGATAACCAGAAATTGTATATTTAACTTGTTTCTTATTATTTTGCATTTCCTTAGGTATACAGTGAACTACCTCATCAGGAACTGAATTTATTATTTCTAAATTCGACTGGTAAATTTTACATACAGTAACTGATCACAGCACAGTTGCTGTCTCATACCATGGGTGACCAGACAGCCATATAGGAATCAAAAGGTTGTCAACCCCTACCCTCTTACTCTTCGTTTTCCTAAACTAGGTTTTTATCATGTTTCAGTGAGTCAGGGTCAGTCAAGCCAATCCCAGTTTGGACACAAAACTGTACAGGGATTCCTCAAGAACACCTTTAGGTTCACTGATTCACTAGAACAAGTCATGGAACTCAAAGAAGCTCTTATGATTATGTCTTGTTTTGGTACAAGAATACCAATTAAAATCAGCAAAAACAAAGACATCAGGAAATACTAGGTGTGAGCATCCAGATAACCTCTCCCAGTAAAGCCAAAAGGATAGTGCTTAGTTCTTCCAGCAATGATGTGTCACAACATGTGCAAAGTATTACCAACCAAGAAGTTCACCTGATCCTTGGTGTCCAGAGTTGTTATCAGGGGTTGGTCAGTAGGCATAGAATGTCTGTGTGGCTGAGCACCTTACCTACTCAATCTCCATCCTCCCTGAAGGTCAGATTGATACAGCATGGACCAGGGTTCCAGGTGAACAAAAACAGACATTCACCATAAATCACATTCTTAGCATAAACTACCTGGTGTAGCCAAAAGCCTCAGGTATATAAAGACACTCTTATCAAGCAGACTATTACAAGGGCCTAGAGATTTTCTCCCAGGAAAGGATCAAAGGCCAGTAGGTTCTTTGGAATGTGCAAGGTTTGAGCAAACCAAACCTGCTGAGCGAACACTTTATCACACATCTTTTTTGAACTTCTAGTCAAGCTTTTCTTGAAATAAAACATATATTTCCCAAATATCCAATAATCAAACACACACACACACACAAATGAGAGTGTGATTTCTATTTCCTCACAGATATCATACTGTATATGAAAAAGTTATACATGACACCTGAAGGAAAAGAGAAGCTTATGTGTGACCCACCTAAGAATCCATGCTGAAATTGAAACTTTTCATAATAAAAATCAATAACAATAATTTGAAACATTTTCTATATTTGAATCAATATAGAGATTTAAACTTATTGACAATATTATGTAAATCAAAGAAGACTGTTGCTATTGATAAATTTATGATTACTTGTGAGCTCATGCAGTACTTGTTCTTTTTTTTGTATTTGTTCAATTAAATGTTAATAACAACTGAGTTGACAAAATAGTGAAGCTATTTAACTTTGATATATAGAGTTTTGAAACTGATGTGCCTTTGCTTCAAAATCGAATCGATTCTTCTAAAAGAGATGAACTTTGTTAACATATGTATGAATACCAAAAGAAAATAATTTTTGATACTCAATTATTGGAAAACTTTTAAGTAAGTTGGAACAACTCAGTATGTGATTCTACTTTTTCAAATGTATCCCAGGATGGAATAGGAGGGGAATTCAAATTACCAGTAGCTTTTTATATCTTAAACCATGTGGTAGATACTGGAGTATTCACTTTATAATTCTTTATAGTTTCTGAATTTCTGAAATAAGTATTAATTATAAAAAGCAAAAAAAGTGTATAATATTTTTAGTGCCCATGTAAATTATTTCATTTGATATGTAAGATAAAACCTATGAGACAGTGAAAGTAATTGTCACTAACATTCTCTATAAATGAAGAATTCGAGGCTCAGTAAATATGCCACAAGGAAATAGAGAGAGCCAAAACTAGCTGTTTGGAGCCCAAGTCACCACACTTTATTCAATATGGTTATATGTGGTCAGTGAGAATGTAAGCAGTTTAGAATCAAAGCTAAAACCACCCCCAGTTTATCCTCTTCTTGTTGTGTTAAATATAACTGTGTTAAATAAAATTGAAACCAAAAAGTACTTATTGAGTTGCTGCTGCTAGGTCCAAGGTTATGAAAGGTCTTTCTTTGTAGTTTTCTGAAACTTTATATATTACCAATTCCTCTCTAGCATCATAAGATCAATGTAGAAGGTATCAGTTATTATTCAGAACCACAGAATCAATTTTTTTCCTCTCTAGAAATAAAAACTCTACAGCTAGCTAGTCAACTGAAAATCAGTAAGGACATCAGAAAATCTGGGCAATCAGAAACTGAAATTGTAGTCTTCACTTTGGTATTGGGCTTATGTTAGACTTTATTAGGTCACAGTGTGTAACTGAATTATTTTATCGAGTTTGGATAAAAATAGACAGTCAACAATTTGAAAATACTCAAAAGACATTGCATGATAATGAAGCTCTATTAATATATCTTGCATAACTTGTTGCATTGTTCCTTTCTTAAATTAGCACCTTTTTGCTGATCCCCCCCAAAAAAGGATTACAAAGAGTTAATTTGCACTATCATTTAATAATCCTTATCAAATTCCTCAAGTTATACTTGTACAATGATTGCCAATCATAAGATCAGACAACATACTATGGTAGTTAATAGTGTGGACTATACTGAATTGATTCCGGATCTATATAATGAGAGCAATACTACTCCTTTAAAAAAAAAAAACCAAAAGAAAAAGATTTTACTTATTTATTTGAGAGAAAGAATACCAGTGGGGGATGGACAGAAGGAGAGGGAGAAACAGACTTCCTCCTGAGCTCAGAGCCTGAGGCAGGGCTCAATCCAGGACCCTGAGATCATGACCTGAGCTGAAGGCAGATGTTTATTTAACCCACTGAGCTACCTAGGTGCCCCACTATAATTTAAGAATTACTTAATTCTTAATTCTTAAGTAATTTAAGAATTACTTCTTAAAATCATAATGATTGAATGAGATTTTATCTTACACACACACACACACACACACACACTTAGCATAGTATTGATTGGGCCCAATAAAAGTTGGCTGTTTTCATTATTATACATAATCACTATATTAATTGATACTCTTATTGGACCAATTCCTGTCAGATTCTGGATTTTGAGGGTAGTGATCAAAAATGATCATCCCAGTACCACTTTTCTAGAAAATTTGCAACTCCCCAACCCATCCACATGACAGCAACAAAATCTGTCATGTTTCTATAATGTCTGTGCCATTTGCCACAGTTAATTGGTCCAGGGTTTAACACTTGACCCAATTTTTTTTTTTTTTTTTTTTTTTTACTCCTGAAAATTTTAGAACTTGAGAGAAAGAGGAAAGAAAGTGAGAAAAGAGAGGAAAAATGCAAAAGTAAACAAAAACGGTAGTTTCTCAGTCATTGTACCTATAACATACAAGACTAAGATCATTGTGGTGTCCATGCTCTCTGTACCAGATGCTGGAGAGGGAGAAAAATAAGGCAGAGAGATAGAAAGAAACACAGAAGAGAGATGTGGAACAAGGCAGTAGCGTTCAGGTCCCTAGTTCAGAGGGCAGTTACATTCATCTTTAGATATTGTGAGACATCCAAGCATTATCCTCTTTTTCTTAGCTAAAGTTTGTCTATGTAACCAACAAAAGTCCTCATACCCACTTTCATCCTGTTCCTCAGCCTCTAATGGGAATATAGTCTGTTCCCTAAGCCAACTCCCACATATCCTCTTGAAGTCTCCTGTCACATCCTATCAATCCCTGGCCTCCTACCACCAAGGACGGATTCCTGCCCTCTTACTCCTATTCCTGTAGCAAAGGGGAAAAGTAAAGGATAAAGTCTGAGTAGGTAAACATCAGAAGAGGTAAACAAAGAGATAGAGTGACACAGAAAAGCTTTATAGGCCAAGTCAGAGATCACACTGATGGCTGCTCGACTCTGTCTCAATCAGAGAAGAGATTCCCCCTTGGGTTTCAGACTTCTAGCTGGGATGGAAATCTATGGGCCTCTCTTTGTCTTGAGACTGCGTTGTCTCAAGTAAAATAAATACAGGCCAGAAAGCAAGCAGCTTCCTGTTTAAGGCTAAACATACTGCAATCTTGGACTATTCCTTAGCTGACTTTTTTGGACATATGAACTTTTTAAACATGAAAGTCCTCAACTGATTAACTAGAGCCAATCCAAAAAAATGACAGTATACTTTCTAAACCAAGGACTGGCTAGGAGGTGAGGCTATAAACAAATCGGACAATCACTGGAATGGAGTAAAAGGCATACAGTCACTCCAGCCTCATTTGATTAGCCCAACCTACCTTCTAACAGCTGACTTGCAGCAAGGTGCTTAACCTCTCTGAGGTTTAGTGTTTTCTCCTATAAAATGAAGATAATACTGTTGACTTTCAGGGTTACTATAAAGATTGGAATAATGTACATAAAATGTCTAGAATGTAGCAGGTGCCAAATTAATGGTGCTTATTAGCATGCCTATTGGTAAGCCATATAAATGCTCTGGAGTAACTGAAAACTTACAGGTTATATTTATCAAAATCATCCACCATCCTCTCTGTCCAGTTGAAAAGTAGAAGGTACTTATATATTTTTAGAAACAAATGCTTCTTCATTTTACCCGTTAGCATTGTAGACCTAGGTCTTCCGAGAGTAATCGGTATTCAGTGGTTATAATGCTAGAAACTTGCTACAGATGTTCCTTGTGTTCATCAGTGCAAGCTGCCTGAAATTTGAGTTTTAATGCCTAATAGAATTTAGCCTCAGGGAATCAGAAATTGGCTGGACCTGATTCCTTAAAAAGCACTATTGCATTTAAATAGACTCACTGCTCTGCATTGCCTTAGCTTCCAATAAAATGAATCTTTTCAAAAACTCATTGTACACAGGAGATTAACCACACTCGGAAGTCACCTTCGAGTTAGGCACATACCTTTACTTCCTAATATCAATTCATCACAAAGAACCCAGAAGATGTGGGAAAATCACAGAAACTATAGTAATCAGGTATAAAGTATCCAGAATATGCAGTGAATAACATAGTGTTATTTTCTTGCTAAAAGTTAAATTGAAGCAGTTTGTGTGGCATTGCAGAGAGGACTTCAGATTAAGAGTTAGGGTACAAAGGATCTGGTCCCAGCTGAACTATGAATTCATGATGAGTCAGTAGACGTGCCTTTTTATGATCCCCAAGTCCTTGCCCAGTTTCTAATCCTATCAGACTACCAGAGAGGACAAACGAGTCCCTCACAAACTCTACCCAATTGCTGTGATCGGTGCTGTAACTGTGTTTAGAGGACAGCATGGACTTCCAAAGTTGGAGAATCATGCTTTCATTCAGTCTTTTTTTTATATATATTTTTTCCACATTTCCCTTATTAGATATTATTTTTGTAATCACATATATACACCAAAAACACACAGAGACACTGCAAATTTAGTTGACTAACTATAGTTCATCCACCAACATAACTACTTCCTCCCTCAAAGAGTCTTTTTGCCTCGTTGCCTCCCACCTTCTCCCCTCACATATTCCTAATTCTTTCTTATCTCTCAGAGAAAGTTCTCTTCAGGCTCTCTCCAAGCATGAGCTCTGTCATTGATGACAGAACTAGGTCTGTGTCATAATAATCTTGAGACAGTGAGTGGGAATGAGGATTAAGACAAGGAATGAATGGGTATGTGTATCAATGAAGAGAAGAGTGAACACCTTCAGAACTCTCGTGGGCGGGAGATTCAATCATCAGTCAACTTGATCCATTATATTAAACAAAAGGCTCTTCTCTGTTTCCTAAAGTTGTAGTTGTACATTTAGGTAAAACATTCAGAAAAACTAAGTACACAAATCTCTCTTTAACACATACAGAGCCCAGTTTCTTCACTTCTCCAAGTTACCAAAGGATATGTATACCCTTTATCTCTGATATCTAGACCATACAAGTTGAATTTTTCAATGGTAGAGGGTTGGATGGCAGTGATGGATGACAAGCCATATGATAATAAGGCATTTTCCATCTAAACACCAAGTCTCATGTAATTAAAATTTCTTTCCAATATCCTTTCTTTTCTTCTTCCTAATGTTCACCAATTTCAATTTTCCCAAGCATTACTACTTTTCCCAGCATACAATAGGTACCATTCATCAAAGATGACACATTCACTTAAATGGTTTAAAGGGATTTAAACACCCTCCAGGTGGCGCTCGCCCTAATGTGAGAAATAGTCCTGTGGTAGATTATTCTGTGTGTACTGCTTCTGTGTACTTGTTGGTTTTTAAACCATCCCAATTTCTGCTTTCTTCTCCCTTGTCAAAAATGCATCCAAGAAAAAGCAATCGGGGGCAAAGAAAAGGCCAAGTTTCTTCCACATTTTCCTCAGGCAAGATTTTTTAATGTTTCGTTTGCTGAAATGTGGCTTCACTGTTGGCCTTTGTTGGAATTTGTTTGATTGATTTCTGTAGCTTTCAGTACAGCTAAAAGGTCATAGATGTGTATGTAAAAGACCCCAAAGAAATTTCCATTGAGGCCTACCAGAGCAAGATTAAGGGGCAGGCCAGTCAGGCAGCTGACCAGGGCACTGATCAATAAGAGGATTAAAACATCACTGGAAATGTAATTAAATGGAGAAGTTGCATTTATCAGAAGTCTTCTCAGGAAGACTATAAGTTGTTGGAAAGAAATTCTGATAAGCCACTTCAGATGGGACTTGAGACCTCCAGAAACCTGCAAATTCTGTATTACCACTGAATTCTGATGTATCCAGTCAGGGGCATGATAGTGCTTTACTGAGCATGATATGAATGTTTGGGGCTAGAGCTGACCACAAAGGAGAGGTTGAGGGCCACCACCAATCTCCTTCTCTGGCTTCTTTATATATTCTGTGCCTTCCCTCTAAATAGATAATGAATGACTCCTTGAAGAACATTATTTCCAAGGGACATCAAATTATTGACCCATTTGTGGTAGTCACACATCCTGCTCAAGGGAATATCCATGGGCAGATGACTCTAAACCCCAAAACATTAGCTCTTTGTCAAAAGGTGGGCCAGGGAACAGTATTCTTCAGAGTCTCAAAAAGTATTAAGAATGCTTCAAGCAGCAAGTATAGACTCCCAGGAATGAGGCTATCTGAGGGACCAGAAGCAACACAGCAGTGGGTTCCAGACAGGTAAACAGTGGCAACCTGAGAACCCTTTGTTTCTAAATTGCTTTTTTGGCATAATCTGGGATGTAGCACACCCAGAGATGTCCCCAAGTGGGGCTGCCATCGGACTCATGCATCTGGAAAGGCTGAAGGTATCCTTCCAACAGTGGAACAGAGGTTAAGAGACTTGCACCCAATCCAATCCATGCTATTTCCTGACTGGCCCACAGTTTCAGTGAGGTTGCTTATGGTCAAGAGATTAACCAATCCAACAGGATACTTTTTTTGAGAAGCACCTTTGACTAGGTGTTTTTTTCTGCCCAGTGAAAATTGTCAAAGCCCAAGGGAAATAGGAGCCTTTAATCCACAAGGCCACAATGCATTCTGATCTCATTAGCTAAGCCCTCAAAGAAATAATTTTGCTGCTCAAAGCTTTAGTGTTATAACCTCATGATGCCTTCTGTCCCCCACCCTACCACCTTTCTTCCCTTGGCTGCCAGGAAGTCTAACCCAAATTTAATTTTCAAACTGCTTTGACAATAATAACCTACATTTTGGCACATATATTTCTCCCCACTTGTATAATTTATTATTGTTGTTGTTAAATGTCTTTTTTCTGCTTAAAAGTGGTAATGTAAAAGTGCCTTTTAGTTGTAAACTTCTCAAATACTTTATGGAAGAAAATAAGGAATATATCATAAGTTATAAATAGAAAAAGACCTTATTTTATCATTCATCATTGATAATTAATGTATACTTCCTTCTGAATTACTCATTAGGAAATAAGAAATTTTGCTATTATTGATATGGCAATTAGAGAAATTTAGAATGTCCACATTTAAAAAAAAAATCCCTCAATTTATTGATGTAATGAGGGATCTCTGATACTCTCCAATAGTGGGGGGTCCTAGAATGCTTAACTGAAGTACAACTGAAGTCTGAGACAGGAAACTTGAGGACAAATAAGGAGTATTCTAGGAGGCAGGGAAGATGGTGTAGTAAGAGGACCCCAGGTTCACCTGGCCCCATGGATACAACTAGATAACCCTCACACAAGCATAAATAATCCAGAAAAATGACCCAAAGTTTGGCAGAATAAACTCCACAACTAAGTGTAGAGAAGAGACCACATCGAAGAAGATAGGAAGAGCTGAAATGCAGTGGGGAGCAAAATGAACTTTGGGTATCTCCAGGGTAGGATGGAACAGGAGGCACAGACACTAGGGAGAAATGGACTATTACACCAGGGAGCCTGCATAGGGGAAGACAAGTCCCCATATCATTTGGCTTTGAAAGCAAGAAGGCCAAAATTTCATGAGTTCTCACAATGAGTTGTACTTAAAATCTGTTCTGTCATCAAAATAAAAAGCTTCTGCACAGCAAAGAAAACCATCCACAAAAGAGAAAGAGAACCTACTGAATAGGAGAAGATACAGGCAAATGATATAACTAATAAGGGGATAGTATCAAAAATATATAAAGGACTTAATTCAACATACACAGACAAAAAAGTCCAATCAAATGATGAGCAGAAGACTTAAACAGGCATTTTTTCCAGACATACAGATGTTCAACAAATACATAAAAAGATGCTCAGTATCACTCATTATCAGGGAAATGCAAATCAAAACCACAATGAGATATCAGCTTACACCTGTTAGATTGGCTAAAATAAAAACGCAAGAAATAACAAGTGTGGGGAAAAAGGAACTCTCATTCATTGTTGATATAGGAATATAAATTCATACAGCCACTGTTAAAAAACACTGTGAATGTCCCTCAAAAAACTAAAAATAGAAATACCATATGATCCAAATATTTACCCAAAGAAAATGAAAACACTAATTTGAAAAGATACATATGCACTCCTATGATTACTGCAGTATTATTTACAATAGCTAAGTATGAAAGCAATCTAAGTGTCTATTAATAGACAAATGGATAAGGAAGACATGGTATATACATTCACACATACACATATGTATACAATGTATACAACACATAATGGAATATTATGCAGCTAAAAGAAAGGATAAGATTCTGCTATTTGAAACAAACATGGATGGGCCTAGAGATTATTATGCTAAGTGAAATAAGCCTGAGTGAGAAAGACAAATACCATATGATTTCACTCATAAGTGGAATCTAAAAAAAAAAATTTTTTAAGAACCCAAATGAGTAAACAAATAAAAAGCAGAATTGGACCTGTAAATACAGAGAGCAAACTGATGGTTGCCAGAGGAGAAGAGGATCAGGATTAAATAAAATGGGTGAAGAGGAATGGAAAATACAGGCTTCCAGTTACAGAATGAATAATTCACAGGATTAAAAGGCAAAGTATAAGGAATATAGTCAATGATACTGTAATGTATTGGGACAGATGGCAGCTACACTTGTGATGAACATGGCATTATGTATAAACTTGTCAAATCACTATGTTGTACACCTTAACCTAATGTGACATTGTGTGTGAACTATACTCAAAAAAAAAAAAAAAAAGATTTGACTCATAATAACAAATCCAATAGATTCAAGAAACATTTAAAGAAATTTCAGGATGGGATAATAGAGTCCTAATAGACTAGTAAGGAAGACCAGGGATATTTTTCTGAGGTATCACAAGCACTTAGAATTTAACATCTCACTGGATAAACATGATTTCTATAATGCATTCTCTCTGTATCACTTCCAGATGAAAAATATTGAACCATAAGATCCAAGGATGAAACTGAGAATCTGTTTCATATCCTGACACTGAATAAAGTCTTGCCTACATGCTATGTCAACTCCCAAGCTTTGTTCTGTGAAGCACTATGAGAAGATTGTAATAGAGGTACCCTGAAAGGGGATTCCCTTGTCAGGTAAATTTGGAAACTGCACTATACCATGAACTCATTCTTTGAGATTACTCATTAATTTATGAAAGTTTTTAGGCAATCCTGCGGTCAAGAATGTTGTTTCACTGCTTAATCTAGTTTTTCAAAAGCCTTTTTGAGCAAGAAAGTCTATTTCCATGTAATCCCTATAAATATTCCACACTCAAATTTATGAAACTACTGTAATAGGTAGCCCACCCTGCTCCCTGATTGAATTGAATTTAAGAATGCCAGGGATTCTGCAGTTTTGCCAACCTTGTCTCCAGAACATTACAGAGAGCATGAGTCCTGCCAGCCAAGAAGGAAAAAAATGCTCCCCTCCCTCGCTCATGTTCTCTCTCTCTCTCTCTCTCTCTCTCTAAGTAAATAAATAAAATCTTTAAAAAATGAAAAAATAAACAAATGCAGGTCTGTTGGACCACAAAGACCATGCTTTTAATCCCTAAAGAAAGGAACACTGGAGAGTTTTAGAAATCCATCTTAATGAGTGGGGTGTACACATACACCCATACTTCTCGGTGGTTATAAAGTGCTATAATTGGTGGGCACTATTACTCATTTAATTCTGAGGGAAGGGAAATTGTAATAGCCAGGGAAACCCCCATTCCCCACCCACTACAGTTATTCTGCTGACTAATCTACTTGCAATTTACTGATCTAAGGATTCCCTTTCAAAATCTCCCTGTCTTTCTTTATGAGTGCTAATCCCGTTAAAAGGGTAATCCTTTCCCCACTTAGTTCCCAGGAAATCCATTCTTTCAAAAACAGCTCAAAAGTTACTTCCCCTGTGAAGGCTTCCCTAAGGGCTCCCACACACACACACACACACACACCTATCCCCATCCCTACCTCCCCACTCCTCCACCGCACTCTGACATTCACCCATAACTGTGGAGGCCGAGAAAATTAAGGCCATTCCACTTTAAGTTGAGCGTTAGCACAGGTACAGCCATCCCAGGCCCCTGTGAATAAGAGCTGAAATTTACATTCCTTCAGTTACAGGGAAAAAACAGTTTACAGCTTAACTTCCTAGAAAGCCCCATATTAAAATAAAAACAGAGCCCAAGCCAAGGGCTGGAAGCCCCTATTACAATTAGAACAGAGCCCAAGCCAGTGGCAGGAAGCCCCACATAAGAATAAGAACAGAGCTCAATGCCCTTGAAAGCCCCATATCAGAATGTAAACAGAACTTGAGGAATTGCTCCACCCCTTCGGGAGGTCCCCTAGACCAGCCCATGAAACTAAGCTGAAACCCACCTCGGGCCCAAGTCCCTGCTCCACTGTGTGGGGTATACTTGGACCCAAGCTAGAGCTTATAAATAAACCCTCGTGCGCTTGCATCGGTGTCGACTCCTTGGTGGTTTCTCCGATTCGCAATCTTGGGCACAACAATAACCTCTACTCCCAGAGCACCCTGTATGTACCCAAACACCACAGGGCTCTGGCTGCAGAACCAGAGCTCTGGCTGCTTATTTATATATGTGCTTTCCACTTGATGCCACAGTCCTGTTATGTCTATTTCTGTGTCTCAACGTGGGGCCTGACAAGCTGGAAGGCACTACAAGGATATTCCTTGAATAAATTCATTCATACATGTGTCAATAGTTTCTACGGTTATGCAAAGTAACCTGCGAGCATTATAGGGTTAAAAATGTATAAAATAGAAGGGAAAATTGATCCTCCTTTGAATAAATATAACAGCCATTCTAATGATTCATATAATGGGATACTATATAACAGCAGTTAAAAGTTAAGAACAAGACCTACAAGTACTGAATGGGTAAATCTCAATGCTGAACTAGAAACGTACCATGTAAAATGATATATGTGATGATAGCATTTGTATGAATTTTGAAACATGACAGTGTTCTGTATAATTTATGTATAGTAATGATGACTGGTTAACAGCATGCATGGAAATGCTAATTATCAATTCAAAGTTTTGGTTACCTCTGGGACAGAAAGGAGAACAGAATCAGTGAGGGACTTTATCTGTATGGCATAAAGTCCTGTATGCCTTAATTCGGGGTGGGGGAGAGGGAGTGGAATCTAAAGGAAATAAATAAATAGACCTGACTTGATGGAAAGATGGGATCTGGAAATGTGCTTCTCTATAATATACTGAATGTTAGAAGTATTTTTTAATTAAATGTTCATATATCATTACCACTGCCAGCTTGTGCAAGAGCTTGACCCCAGGCATACAGAACTGAAAGTCGCAGGTGCTTCAAGGGAGATGACTGAGGTTGGAAGTGTAATGGGTTTCCTGGGGGTAGGGGAAGTGACTAACTGAGGCACCTATTATACACCGAGCTTGTGGTCACCTTAATGAAAATGTCCCAGTCCTGGGACCTCCTCGGCATCTGACAGATATGCCCCCACATGGCCCTGTGCACAATACCTTCTCTCCACAGGGTCCTGTGCAGCAGGAAAAAGGCTTCTATGGGCAGAAGCAGTCCAGATGAACCAGGATTAGGCAAGAAAATAGCATCTTTGCCCAAAGAAATCAGCACACCCTCTCGAGCTTAGAGGCAAGCAGGACACCTGGCTTAGAAGCAAGATTCACTTCATAGGGGTCTCAGCTGTTCCAGATTCATCTGCACAGTGACTGAACCACACTGAGCAGTGAGACCTAGTGCTTCTCCTAGCTCTGGAACCACACTGACTCTAGGCGTCTCTCCCACTCTTTCTCCTCCAAATCAAATGGGGGGAGGGATGTCCAAACTCACCTGACATTTACTTCTCTCTAGGTGTGAGGTGTCTGTTTTTATGGGGGTAGAGTCCCCATATATAAACACAAAAAGAGAGACAGAGAACAGGAAGGAGAGAGAAGGGAGGGAGGGAGGGAAGAAAGGAAAGCAGGAGGGAGAGAATGAGGGAGTAGAGGAGGATAACAGGATACACTCATTTCTTCCTGGCACCCTGCTTCTCCTCTTGATCCCTAACCTTTACCCTGCCCTTTCTTCGTAACCTCTCACTAGGAAGCCCCCAAGATGCCACTACAAACATCTACAACCTCCAGCCAAATCTACCTCATCGGCCCCCACCCCAGAAAACCGGGACAATCTTCAGACCTTTCAACTTCTTTCAGGCTTAATAGCCTGAAAGCCTGGGAATCCCTGGGTGGCTCAGAGGTTTAGCGCCTGCCTTTGGCCCAGGGTGCGAACCTGGAGTCCTGCGATCGAATCCCACGTCGGGCTCCTGGCATGGAGCCTGCTTCTCCCTCCTCCTGTGTCTCTGCCTCTCTCTCTCTCTATGTCTATCATAAATAAATAAATAAATCTTAAAAAAAAAAAAAAAGCCTGAAAGCCTGTTTTACTTTCAAAAACTGTTTTTTTAAAACATCTTATGATGTTTTCACATTATAATTTGGTAATAGTACCAAAACAAAAATTTACTATCTCCACTAAAATAGAAAATTGATACTTATTTAACCAAACCTCCCTAAAAATCAATACTTAAACATATGACTAAATTAAATCCAATGGAAAAATCTTTGGTTCACTTTATATCACAAATCAAAATACAATTTTTGATAGTCACAGGTGACATTAATTACTCTAAATCACAACTATCTGATCTGTCGTGTTTACTGAGCACTTATTTCATGCCAGCATTTGTGGGAATTGCCACAGACAGTCTATGCCCTCAAGAATTTGTTGTCCATACATTATGAATGACTCATCTTGTATAGTTTACAGCTTTTAAATGCATTTGACAGACCGCATAGATAGTATCATTTGAACTTACAAATGGAAATTAGCTATTTGCTTTGATTGCATTGGATTGGATGGTACCATAATTGCATCCTTCACATTTTTGTTATGATTACTTTCCTGACCTGTACTGAACAGAGCCCATAGTCAGAAGATTAGCAGTGAATCCAGAATGTGCTTCAAATTGATTAAAGAAATATAATTGCCACTTACAAGAAGGCAGAGGTCTTTGCAGCTACAAATATCAGTAAGTGTGTGTGGCCATCATTCACTTACCATTATGGAAATTATGAAGGTCATGGATAGGGAAATATGCAAGAATGGCAGAAATACTTAATCTGCTGCAGATATGGTAAAACAGACGTCAAATTAAAAATAAACATATCCGGGAATATATACATGAAACGCTTTCTCCTGCTCAGGATTTTGTAGGTCTGGAGTCAACAGCATATTATTGTCAAACACTGTCCAATAACTAGTAACTGAATATTAATGACTAGTACCTCTTACTTAGCAATCCATGTGTAGATATAATTTATATAAAAATACAAAATTCCTCCAGATATGATGACCAGAGTCATGCATTATATCATTTAAAATAATATGAGATGCCTGAAATGACAACACATTACCTTCTTATAACAGGAATGTTCACTTCTTTTTTGGGAAGACCACCAAACCCAACAGCTACAATTTTTCAGGACAACCTTATATGTTCTTTCTCACTAGATTAAAGAAAACCTTCTACAACATCCTGATAGATGGTTGTCTAATGTCTGCTTACATAAATCGTGGCGCAGAGCACAGCATTTCAAAGTAACCTCACTGCTCTTCTTCATATTGCAGTAAATTATTATGGTGAAAATTTGAAATTTAGAGCCAGAAAAACCTAGATATGAATCTCACACTAGTGGTGTGACCTTAGACACAATTCTTAACCTCTATAAGTCTCTGTTTCCCAATGTGTAAATGAGGATAATAACACCATTTCAAAAATTGCTATTAAGATTAAGTGGAGAAAGTATATAAAGCATTAAACAATGAATGAAATAAGTGTATAATTGATACTGTTACTAATAATCCTAGTACATATTTGGTCATGTTCTTACTTTATGTGACTCTCTGGGGCATTATCTCTGTTGACCATAGCTCCTTCTTGAAACTGTCTCTTGCTTTGTTTTCCACTATGTTGTTGTTGAGGAGGAAAAAATTTTCCTCTACCCACCTCAGTCTCAGCTAGAACTCTGTGACAAAAGATTAATAAGAGAAAAGCACACAAATTTATTTAAGTTTACATGATATGGGGGCCCTTATAAGGAAATAGAGACCCCCAAAAATGCCAAACCTAAGTGCTTTATATATGAGGTTAAACAAAGAGGGAACTGTGGGAAAGTAACCACACTATATGGACAGACTAAAGGAAGAGTTATTTTGACAAGGTCTATTTGTATGAAATTCTCTTGCCCTTGACTACTATCTCTGATAATAAGAATGTCTCTTTCCTCCTGGTATAGGGAGAGCATCCTTCACATAGGAGTTATACCTCCTGCTTTCTGGAATAAAAGGAGAGGTTAGAGTGGCCATCCTGCACCTGTTTTTAGCTCAAAAATAATTCTTATGCTAAAACAGCATATTTTGGGGTGGCCTTTAGCTCAAAAATAATTCTTATGCTAAAACAGCATATTTTGGGGTGGCCTTTTCTGCTATCCTTCATTGCTCTCTGCTGGCTCCCCACCTATACTCTTCAGTCCTCTGTCTCCCTTGTTAGTATCTCTTTCTTCACTTCCACACAAATGTCGGAAAAACTGACCATGATAAAAAGAAAAGATTTATAATAGCCACCACTCCATCCCTGCTCCTGTAAGGAGTAAGGATTCTTACTTGATAGGTCATCACCTGTTTCTTCCTATTATATGCAGAGACAAAGTAAGTGGTGAAAAATAAATTTAAAAATTCCTATAGAATGCTACTGATTTATAAGAAAAATAGAAAAAAAATGTGTGAAAGCCTTAAAGAACAACTTATTAACTGACACATGTACTGAGGTCTCTGTAATCATTAATTTCTTCAGTAATCAAAGAAACTCTTTAGTAATCAAGAAAATGCAAATCAAGATATATATATTGTGTATCTATTTTACATAATGTATGTGTATACATACATATGTGGCAAGTATATGTATTTTAATATAAGCCAAGGTAAAGTGAAAATATCACTTCCATACTCCACTAGTGGTAGTATAATTCTGAAAGGGAACTGTTGAATGTATGAAATATCTTTTAAGTCTTACTTTACCTATAATTTCATTCCTAGAACTCCATCCAGAAAATGTACACATAACAATACAAATTAAGTCTTGCATGAATATATGCCTTGTGGCATTACTTACTACTGCAAAACCTGAAAATAACGTAAGCATCCAACAATAAGTGATTCAGTATTCCTGACATGATATATCCATTGATATTCATTTATCTAATTAAGTATTATTGTAAAGGAAACTTAAATAATAAAGGTTATTCTCAAAATAGTATTAATTTTTTAAAATGTTACCAAACCAGGGATCCCTGGGTGGTGCAGCAGTTTGGCACCTGCCTTTGGCCCAGGGCACGATCCTGGAGACCCGGGATCGAATCCCACATCCGGCTTCCGGGCCATGGAGCCTGCTTCTCCCTCTGCCTGTGTCTCTGCCTCTCTCTCTCTCTCTCTCTCTGTGACTATCATAAATAAATAAAAATAAAAAAATATATAGTATTAAAATGTTACCAAACCATATGTCTCAAATGTATAAAAAACTGCATATATCATATGTAAATTCCTATTTTTAAAGACCTAAACCCCACAAATGTTAGCAGTAATGAGGGCCAAATGAAATTTAGGGTCATTTCTCTTTTCTCCCTTTCTACATTTCTTTACATTTCAGTTTTATAAATGTGTGTATAATTTTAGTGGTCAGAAAAATAAATGTGCTCTTCATGTGTGAAGAGAGCCAAGTGTCCTTTCCCAGAGCTCCTCTGTCCTCTACACCATGCCTGTTCACACTGCATAGACACTAGGCCCTGAACAGCCTTCCCCACATTATTCCCTCTGCTTTGTGAGAGCTAAAGTGGTAAAATATTAATCAGGTGTTTTGCTTTGTGCACAGTAAATTTTGGAGCAGCTCTCCAAAGACGTGAATTGTGTTATCACTGGTACATGTTGCTGTTTGGCCTGTTTTATAATCTGAGCAATGTATGTACAGGCTGTGCTGCCTGCCAACTCTTCCCACAAGGACATCCTCTGCTTCTCTCCCCTTTCAGCTTCACCCCCTCTCTCTACTGAGCTCCACTCCTAGATACTGAATATACACTGAATACCTTCTTCACTCACTTCCTTACTGTGCCACTTTACTGTTCTCTTGCCAACTATTATAGATTCATTCACTTATTCAGTTATTGAGCTTTAATACATTTTTTATTAGGGGATATCATGTGCAAGACACAAAGATACAAAAAAAAAATTAAAACCCACACTTCTTGCCTTAGAGTATACAGGATGGTGAAAAGACAAACAAACAATCATAATATTCTTTCTTATATGATTGCTTTAATGGAGGGCTTTGGGAACTTCAGATTGAACACAGAAGGCTTCCCTTAATGCAGAGTCAGGAAAAGCTTTGCAATTGAAGTCACATTTCAACTGACTTTAAAGAAAGGAGGAGTGTGAAAGGGAGATGATCTGTCTCCAAACAAAAGAAACAGCAAGTCTGAAAGCAAGTTGGTGGAAACTGAATGAAAAGTATAATTATTTTCCAGGCTCCTCTTTATCCTTCTCAATGTGCCATCTAAGCAAATGACCATTTCCCCTGGTTTTATTCTGCTCTAGTCCTGGAATGTGCTTCTCTAAGCCTATGGATCCATAATTTTTAAATCCTGGCTCCTTATCCCCAGCTGCAAAAGTTACATGTTGTCTCTAAATTTTGATTTCTTTCCATGAAAAATAGAAATGATAATATTACCTACATTGGGGAGTTACTGCAAGACATTTAAAAAAAATAGTAGCAATGTGTAGAACTTAATAAGTTCTGAATAAAATCTAGGTATAAATGTTAATATTATAGTTATTATTATCACTACTCCTCACTTTCTTCAGAAATACTAACCCTCTCAAACTATAACATTGGAAATATTAGAAAATCATTCTCACTTGTTTTTGTTGTTAAAATGTTCATTCAGTTAGCTTCCCACCCACAACCCACCTAAACCCAGTATCTAAGTTTGCCCATACACCTGAGAATTACTGAGTTAATCCTTGATTCTGCTGCCTTCCTCACACTGAATATCCTATTCTCCACATGTATGATCTCATTATAAGATTTCTCCTCTATCTCAAGATTTATTGTAAAATTTTCTAGATTAGCATTTCTGCCAAATATATGTATCATCTATTTTCAAAATTTTGGAGTTACACCTGTATCTTCCCAGAGAATACAAAATCTGGGGTTATAAATCATAGTTGAGCAATCAAACCAAATTAAAGTAGGCACTGTAAGTACTGGGGATGGTCTTGCCCTATGTCAACTATCTATTCATAACAGGGAACTAAAAGGGAACAAGTGAAATGGATGTAATATGACCACTTGAATACAGATGCTATATCTTTTTCAATCAACAGTGAGAACAATTTGACCTCTTATGAAATGCAAAATAATTTTAAATTTCTCCTGAATTTAAATTGTGCCAAGACTTTAAGAGTGCTTTTCTTTTTTTAAGTGAAACTTTGTTTTTTTGTTTGTTTGTTTGTTTATGAGAGAAAGACCACATGTGCATGCCCACACAAGCAGGGTAGGTAAAAGAGAGAGGGAGAGACAGAATCTTAAGCAGACTCAATGCCCAGCATGGAGCCTGGCTTGGGGCTCAATCTCAGGACCCTGAGATCATGACCTGAACCAAAATCAAGTGAGAAACTTAATCAAACGAGCTACCCCAGCACCCATAGTGATGCTTTTTCAAGTGATCTAAATATTCTCATGGTTAGAACTCTTCTCTAAATTTGATAAGTCACCTACAACTGCTTATTTGCCAGATTAGTAGATAGTGATGGAGACCCAGACTGTGACAAAATTTGAAGCTCTTTACACACTATGTCTATTGCACCTGTCAGACCATACCACCACCACCGTGTTCAGCAGCCAGACATCAAAAAGCAACATCCAGTAGTTTTCTGTACTTAACAGATTACAGACTTGGTTATGAACCAAAAATATTTAAACATAAGTAGGTATTTTAAACGTACACATTTATTCCTCCAATGTTCAGTCACTGGCAAAAATAAAGAATAAATTAAATAGCTTTGGAATAATATAGTCTTCATCAATTATGTAACCAAACTCAGTATGAGCTGTCTAGTTGAATGACTTACTTAGAGGTGATATAAATTAGGCAACCTACAAATAGATCCCTTTCCACTTAGCCACTGGCTCTATCTAATGTAGGGAAGGAAGGTAGTAATAATATTTTCATTTATAATGAAAATGAAGGAATGAATATTTAGCAGTCAAGATTTTCATAACCTTTAAAACTTGGTTTCTAGAGTATAGGACCCTGGTCTTATGGGACTTGGGTACCTCTCTAAATATCACATGAGAAGATTACTTAGGAAAGACCACTGTGTGAATACATTTAAATAAATACATTAGTAAGGCTTTTATTACCATTAAAAATGCCCAAAGACTCCGAACGTAAAGAACTGAATTATTCTATCCTGTTCAAAAAGGAGTGGGAGATGGGATAGAAGGAATAATCCTTTTAGGAAGCAGCTTAGACGAAGCTGATCTACAGCCTAATGTGTCTCTCAATTAATATTCAGATATTACATCCAGCCATGCTTAATCCTTGCCTGTATGCCAGAGACCCAGTGTTGCTCTGCTCCTATGATTATACCTAACCAATGGCTAGTGACTGAAATGAATCTTTTCTGACTATGGACACTGACATTCTCTATCCTGCTCAGGAAACTTTCTGTTTTGCTTTGGCTACTCTCCAGGCAAGGCGAGGCTCCTTTCTGAGATTTTAAGGTCTTTATAATTCTGTTATAGTTCTGAGTACTCTCACAGTCTACCTTGTTCAGAGCAACAGCAGCCAGCATTTCAGGCAAAAATGTTTCCAAATAAAATACCCAGACTTAAAGAAGCAGTCCTTGAAAATTCAATGTATTTCAATGACAGCAAATGCTACAATCTATTTAGCTCTTGGTGGAAAAAGAAAGGTATGGCTTGATAAACAGCCAGCACTTATATTTACATCAATTGTACCTTTTCAAATAATACTGCAGTGTTGATGCCTAGGATAGGATTTATGCTAGAAATTCAATTTAGTGGCTGAAGTGAGACAAGTATTTACAGTGTCTCACTGAAAGCCTCTTTCTCCAACCCTCCCCTGTTGTCAGGTTTGTAGAAGGTACTAAAAATGGATGAGGCCAGGTATAAACCTGACTCATTCATTGATGGCCAATTGAAGGCTATGCTGTGTATACTTAGCTGAGATTGAACTATTGAATAACACTTATTTATTTGCTCATTCACTCATTGCTTGCCTACCTAATTAATATTTACTAAATGCCTGTTTGTTATATGAGTCACTTCAAACAAATATTTAGATGAAAAAGTAAAAAAAATAATAATAATAATCCTGAATTTTGTTTTAGACCATGAGACCTAATTTAATTTTCTGCAAAACATTTTACTTACTGTTTCATCAACACAGCCAAAAAGTTGAAACATCTGTGATCAAATAAATCACCTATGAAACTGGATTTTAGACTACACTTGCATGAAATAACCTCATTAAGCCTCAAATGGATTTTTATGCATTATTCTAAGAGAAGAACAAACAGGCACATTGAAATCTACCCCACTAACATATTTGAATATGTTCATGTTTGTGTGACTTTGTAAAAGCAAAATGGGTCTCTCAGTATGAAGATAAAGAGAGCGTGGAGGACTCCATTTCCAGTAATATGGTGGTTAATGACTCTGTCTCCAAAAACAACTAAAAAGACAGGATAAATTATTAAAGGTTCTTTTAAGATGTTTGAAATGGATAACAGAAATGATAAGAAATATACAGAAACCAAAAAATAAGTGGAAAGAAGAATTCAAAGAGAAAAGCAAATTGCTAAAGCAAGATTTTGCCCTGATGCAGGTCAAAACTGTGAATTTGAGCTTCATTTGCATGACTTCAGGGGCACCAGGGACAAAAGGGCCTTCCCAACTCAGGGAATCCCATAGAAGTCTCCATCCATGAAGCTGGCTGTCCAAAGGCTACGTTCTCAGAGAAAGGATAAACTTGGCATAGATTCACGTTGTCCTCATCCCAAAGAAAGCAAGAAAGCATTGCCTATTGTATTTCAGTGCTGAGTGACAGGAGAAAAATTCTTCTCTAAAATTTCTTAACTATAAGTCGGCCTTCGTGAGTTCTACAGCCCAAATTCACATTACCCGAATGGTATGAAAAACTTCACCAGAGAATTTAATGTAAACTGCCTGGAAGTTGGCAGTTGGAAGATAGCCTGGCTGTTCCCAAAGGTGCCTGGAAAAATGCAAAGAAGTGGCTCAGATAAAGTACCAAGAAAATTGAGTTCATAGTCAAAAACTACAAAACATACAAAGAAACAGCAAACAGAAAAATCAGACCCAAACAGATCAGATGTTGGAATTATCAAACACATAAAAAGCACAGCTAAATTCATCAGAAGTATCAGAAGTAAAAGAGATAAAAACATAAGAAAAAAATATTTTTAAATGGCCAAGAAGATTTGAAAAAGAACAAAATAGAATTTGTTTCTCTTTTTAAAATGTTAATGATAAATAAATGTAGGAGGAATGATACAACTAAAACATAATTGAATAAAAACCATAGTAAAAATAATTGATTTAGGCAGGAATCACCAACAAATGCTAGAACTGTTGGATAAAAGTTTGATAAAACACAGAATATTTACATAATTTAAAAGCTTCTCTCCACTGATTGCTTATTAATTACAAAGGGAAAAATGAAAATTTTACAGTGGAGAAAGCTGGCTTACCCCCCCAGGTGACCAAAATTAATAGTCTCAATAATGAGAAAAATTGACATTCTGATATCAGGGTCTGTAAAGGGAACAGTGTAACTTATACAGCATTCCTTTATTTTTTTTTTTTTTTTTAAGATTTATTTATTTATTTATTCATGATAGACAGAGAGAGAGAGAGAGAGAGAGAGAGAGAAGCAGGCTCCATGCCAGGAGCCCAACATGGGACTCGATCCCGGGACTCCAGGATCACGCTCTGGGCCAAAGGCAGGCGCTAAACCACTGAGCCACCCAGGGATCCCCCTCCTTTTTTTATTATTATTGGAGTTCAATTTGCCAACACATAGCGTAACACCCAGGGCTCATCCCACCAAGTGCCTCCCTCAGTGCCCATCACCCAATCACCCCAATCCCCTTCCCACCTCCCTTTCCACTACCCCTTGTTTGTTTTCCAGAGTTAGGTGTCTCTCATGTTTTGTCACCCTCACTGATATTTTCACTCATTTTCTCTCCTTTCCCTTTATTCCCTTTCATTAATTTTTATATTCCCCAAATAAATGAGACCATATAATGTTTGTCCTTTTCCAATTGACTTATTTCACTCAGCATGATACCTTCCAGTTCCGTCCATGTCAAAGCAAATGGTGGGTGTTTGTCGTCTCTAATGGCTGAGGAATATTCCATTGTATACATAAACCACATCTTCTTTATACATTCATCTTTCCATGGACACCGAGGCTCCTTCCACAGTTTGGCTATTGTGGACATTGCTGCTATAAACATCGGGGTGCAGGTGTCCCGGCATTTCATTGCATCTGTATCTTTGGGGTAAATCCCCAGCAGTGCAATTGCTGGGTTGTAGGGCAGATCTACTTTTAACTCTTTGAGGAACCTCCACACAGTTCTCCAGAGTGGCTGCATGAGTTCACATTCCCACCAACAGTGCAAGAGGGTTCCCCTTTCTCCACATCCTCTCCAACATTTGTCGTTTCCTGTCTTATTAATTTTCCCCATTCTCACTGGTGGGAGGTGGTATCTCATTGTGGTTTTGATTTGTATTTCCCTGATGACAAGTGATGTGGAGCATTTTCTCATGTGCTCGGTGGCCATGTCTGTGTCTTCCTCCTGAAATTTCTGTTCATGTCTTTTGCCCATTTCATGATTGGATTGTTCATTTCTTTGCTGTTGAGTTTAATAAGTTCTTTATAGATCTTAGATACTAGCCCTTTATCTGATAGGTCTTTTGCAAATATCTTCTCCCACTCTGTAGGTTGTCTTTTAGTTTTGTTGACGGTTTCTTTTGCTGTGCAGAAGCTTTCTATCTTGATGAAGTCCCCATAATTCATTTTTGCTTTTGTTTCTCTTGCCTTCGTGGATGGATCTTGCAAGAAGTTGCTGTGGCCGAGTTCAAAAAGGGCGTTGCCTGTGTTCTCCTCTAGGATTTTGATGGAATCTTGTCTCACATTTAGATCTTTCATCCATTTTGCGTTTAACTTTGTGCTTATACAGCATTCCTATTAAAAATGTGACTGGGCCCAAAATGAGGGACATTCCACAAAACAACTGGCCTGTGTACTCTTCAAAAATGTTACTATGGGGATCCCTGGGTGGCGCAGCGGTTTGGCGCCTGCCTTTGGCCCAGGGCGCGATCCTGGAGACCCGGGATCAAATCCCACGTCAGGCTCCCGGTGCATGGAACCTGCTTCTCCCTCTGCCTGTGTCTCTGCCTCTCTCTCTCTCTCTGTGACTATCATAAATAAATAAAAATTAAAAAAAAAATGTTACTATGATTAAAGACAAAGGAGAACTGAGGAAATGTTCCAGATTAAAGGAAACTAAAGGGATATAACAAATAACAGTTATATGTGACTCAAATTGGACCTGGAATCAAGGAAAGGGTGTTGCTATAAAAGGCATTATTGTGATAATTGTTAAAATCTGAATATTCTTGTATAGTAAATAATAGTAGGACAATATAAAATTTCAAGACTGTGATAATTATATGCACTTAAATATCTAGGAATAAAAGATCATAACATCTGTAACTTACTCTCAAATGATCCAAAATACATAAATTTTGAAGAAGAAAATACAATGAGGAATGCCACAAAAGCTAATAATTGCTCTGAATCTATAGCAGTTAATGCACTATGCTAGAGAAGTAAAACAAAGGTACAGCAAAAATAGCCCCTCAAAAAGACCCTCAAATATATGTAATACAGAGGTCTGACAAAGATGACATTATCAGGAAGTGTAGAAAGGATGCCTTTTCCTTAACTGGCTCTGAAATCACTGATATCTATGTGAGGGAAGGGGAAGTGGACTCTTACATTATGAACAGTCAATTCCAGGGGATTAAATACTTATGCATGGGAGGGAAAGCAAAACTATAAGTTTTGATTAAAAAGAACAGAAGAATTCCTGTTTGACCACTGGAATAGCGAAGAATTCTTACACATGGCAAAAAGTTCACTATAAAGGAAAAGATGAACACATTTAAGTATATGACGGTTATGATCTGTTCTTCAACAGACTCTGACAGAAGAATGTGAACAGGCAAGTCATGAAATAGTGAACATTAAGTCAATATATACAACAATACTTGTGATGCCTCAGTTGGTTAGACATCTGACAACTGATTTTTTTTTTTTTTTTTTAGATTTTATTTATTTCTTTATTCATGAGAGACAGAGGAGAGAGGGAGGCAGGGATACAGGCAGAGGGAAAGCAGGCTCTACTCAGGGAGCCCGATGTGGGACTCAATCCCAGAACCCCAGGATCATGCCCTGAGCTGAAGGCAGATGCTTAACCACTGAGCCACCCAGGCATCCCCTGACACTTGATTTCTTTTTTTCTCTCTCTTTTTTTTTTTTTTAAGATTTTATTTACTTCTTCATGACAGACACAGAAAGAGAGAGGCAGAGACACAGGCAAAGGGAGAAGCAGACTCCACGCAGGGAGCCTGACATGGGATTCAATCCCAGGTCTCCAGGATCAGGCGCTGGGCTGAAGGCAGTGCTAAACCGCTGAGCCATCCGGGCTGCCCTGACACCTGACTTCAACTCAGGTCGTGATCTCAGAGTTGTGAAATCAAACCCAGGCTCTGCACTGGGCATGAAACTACTTAAGATTCTTCCTCTCTCTCTGTCACTCCCTCTGATTCCTCTCGAAAGAAAGAAAGAAAGAAAGAAAGAAAGAAAGAAAGAAAGAAAGAAAAGAAAGAAAGAAAGAAAGAGAGAAATACTAAAGATCAATGAGAACAATACAAAATTTCAGTAGAAGATAGTTCAAAACCTTGAATAGGCAATTCTCCAAAGCAGCTAGTAAGTTACAAAGATACTTAACTTGATTAGTGACCAAGGAAAACAAAATAAAACAATAAAATATCATTCCAAACTTAGAGGCTGACAAAAATTTATGCCTGTATATCAATAGTTGCAAGGATCTGGAACAACTGGAACTCTAATAGACTGCTATTGGCTGTTAACGTCATTTCAGAAAATAATTTGGCATTTATGTTACCAGATAAATGTGTCTGGTGACCCTCCAATTCCACTCAGTCTAAAAAAACATGGACAATAATAGTCCTACCAGTGTTTAAAACAACAGAAATCCGAAACATAAATACTCATCAACAGTAGAAGGGATAAATAAGTTTACACTCAGTAAATTTTGTAGAATGAAAAAAAGAATGTCCAATTGTAAAATCTTTATTTTAGGTAATTCTGTTTTTGCTGCCAAGCACCTATTTCTCCTTCTGGTAATGGCATTCTAATTGGCATAGGAAACCACCCCTTACATACTTCTGTGCATGTGGTGTGAGCCATCTAAAAGCCTCTAGCTCCCAGTTCAGGCATATGAAGTGATCTTGTCACTTAGCCATGTCCCATCCCTCTGGCCATAGTAACTTCTTTAAAAATGGGCACAAGACACAGTCCCGGCCAATGAAGCTCAAATACAGGATGGACGGAACTGTTGGGAAACAGAAGCACTCTTTACACTGAGAATGCTGTATATTTAACTTATATTGATTTACATAATTCCTAAGAGTTCCATAAACCTCCTGGCAATTGGCAGTATAGTTAAATAGCCCGGATTCACTGAGCTATAACAAAGACTAAACCGAAGGCCTAGAGTTAGGGGAGGAAGACAAGGATGAGGCTTATGGGCAGAAGAGCTTAGAAGTAGTGCCTATAGGGGTACCTGGGTGGCTCAATCAGTTAAGCGTCTGACTCTTGACTTCAGCTCAGGTCATGATCTTAGGGTTGTGAGATCAAGCCCACATCTGGCTCTGTGCTGAGTGTGGAGACTGCTTAGGATTCTGTCTCTCCCTCTCCTCTCTCTCCCTTGAAGAAGAGGAAGAGGAAGAAGAAGAAGAAGAAGAAGAAGAAGAAGAAGAAGAAGAAGAGGAGGAGGAGGAGGAGGAGGACAAAGAGGAGGAGGAGAAAAAGAAAACAAAAAGTAGTGCCTGCAGGAAAACAAAGGAGAAGTGTCTATGGAACAAGTCTTTTGAGAATATATGAAAGCATTAGTCTAAGCCAGAAACAACTGGAAGCAAGAAGAGTACATAATACAATTCTTTTTAAAGAAGTACTTCACGGGTGGCTAGTGTTATATGGCTCTCGGCTCCTTCTCCAGATTCATCTCCCACCACTCCTCCTCTCTAGCTCCCTAACTCAAACCATTTTCAACAACTAGCAATTGCCTAAATAGGCTATGTGGATTCCTTCCTCAGGGCCTTTGCATATACCCATCTCTGTACCAGGATGGCCTTCACTGTCTTCACTCAGTTTTCACGACTCAGCCTCAGTCTCTCTGAGAAGCCTTGAGAGCCCCCTCTGTGACTTGTGACCCACCTCCATGGGACAGCCTGGACCTATTGATGGCACTCCCTTGTCTTCCTATTCATCACTTGCTATAATAAAGGCTGCCTCAATAAAGGGACCTTACCTAATTAACTTTAATATCTCCAGTGCCCAGCATGATATCTGTCCATAATACATACATCTAAAACATGAATTGACAAAATTAATTGAATTGAATGAAGAAAGATAAAAGATGACCAGTAATGAAATAGTCCTATAGATTCTGTACTTTCATCAACCCCAGCTAAAGACTAAAACAAAAAATCATCACACTAAAAGATCCAAAGAATATACTGAGCATTTACTATGGCCATGGGACTAGAAAAGAAATTTCTCTACCTTCTAATCCAGTGCACTACCCATCCCCAAATATAAAGCAGATCCTCCTCCAATTCCCCCATTATAGTCCACTCCACAAAGAGTCTTCTCTCTGCCAGTACAAGGTATTTTCGGAGACCCAAATTCATCTTACAAATGTAGCATGCGCTCGGCTGTCAAAATGCTTTTGCTTTCTAATGGCCCCATTAGTTGTCTCCTCTACGTTATAAGCAACCATAAAATAATGACCAAATATATCTGTGTATATATAGCACTTAGCACTTAGCACTGCATGTAGCTAAGTTTTTATTGGTAGTTTTAGTTAATATGACTTGCATAAGAAATGATAGTTTCTTCAAGTTCTTTACATTTTTCCTAAATAAAAAAAGCAAATTTTATTTTAGACTGGATAGTGCTTAGTATGGATTTTTTAAAATCTTAGGGAGGAACCAAGGGGCTTATTTCAAATACTTAAGTGCTAACATGTAGTAGAGGAATTAAAAATAGAATGGTTTCAGAGGATAAAACTGCAGTTAATGGGTAGAAATCAGCAGAAGACAGATTTTAGCTTAAAATAAGGAAGAACTGTCTGTCCTGCTATTAAAGCTCTTCAACAACTGAGGGGGCTGACTTACAAAACAGAGAATTTGGGATATCTGGGTGGCTCTGTGGTTGAGCATCTGCCTTCAGCTCAGGTCATAATCCCAGAGTCCTGGGATTGAGTCCCACATTGGGTTCCCTGCAGGAAGCCTAATTCTCTCTCTGCCTATGTCTCTGCCTCTCTCTCTGTGTCCCTCATGAATAAACAAGTAAAATCTTAAAAAAAAAAAAAAAAAAAAAAAAAACAAAAAACAACAACAACAAAAAACAGATAATTTAGTAAGAGTCATAAAAAGAAATACTCCCATTAATTTTGTCTAAAGTATATTTCTTCATTAATGTTTGTGGCATTTTGAAATATGTGATGAAGCCATAGGTCTCTCTTTAGTAGATAAAGAAATCAACAGGCTTAAATGTTTTGCCCAAGGTCACACATATTGACTAAATTTGATGTTCTTTTTATTATTTAACATTTATTTATTATCTTCAGAAATAACAAGCTTCCTGCAATTGCAGGTGATGTTACTTATTGCTATTTAATTCTTGATTATCTAAGCAAAACCTGGATTTTTTTATCTGAAAGTTCACCCAGGGCACCTGAGTGGCCCAGTTGGTTAAGCACCTGACTTCAGCTCAGGTCATGATCTCAGAGTCCTGAGATCAAGTCCCACATTGGGCTCTGAGCTCAGTGGGGGAGTCTGCTTCTCCCTCTGCCCTTCCTCCTTGTGCTCTTTCTCTCTTTCTCATATACATAAATAAAATCTTAGAAAAATAAATATAAAAAATAAAAGTTCATCTACTTGGAACATTTTAGTACATGAAAGTTTTATAGTTCTGCAAATCCTTAGGCATGGCACTTTAATTAGTTTTAACCAATTTTGAATCAAACAAGCTTGATACTAGTGATTAGCCTACAAATTGCTAGATCTTCTGTAACAAATGTTAAAACCATTAAATGTCAACATGTCATTACAAATCCAGTGGCAGTTGGGGAAATGTCAAATTTTTCATTATTTTTCTTCAGAGTTTCAACAGTAACTACCAGTAGTAGCCACAGTTAATAGTCCAATCCTTTTCTTAAGAAACAAGTGCTTGCATTGAACCATAAAGCAAAACGAGATATAAATTTCTCTCAATTCTCTAAAGTTTACAGGAAACTCTTTCTTCCATAGATAGGTCACAATTTCAAAATAAATTAACATTACAAAACTATGGTGATAGGAGGGGAAGGGACTAAGATCCAAAAGGGAAAAAATGGGGGAAAATAAATAGACAATCTAAAGAATAAAATTAGAGGCGCACCTGGGTGGCTCAGTCAGTTAAGCCTCCGACTCTTGATTTTTGCTCAGGTCATGATCTCACGGTCATGAGATTGAGCCTGGCCTCAGACTCCCTGCAGAGCATTGGAGCCTGCTTAAGAATATCTCTCCCCCCTCTACCTTCCCCCCTCATGCACACAGTGTGTGCTCTCTCTCTCTAAAAAAAAAAAAGAATAAAATTAGAAATAACCAATAAATAAAACTTTTTATTCATTAATAACAAAAGAAATTAAAAATGAAATTATAGTGAAATATGATAGTTTTATTTATCAAACTGAAATTTTTTTTAAATATAAAAGCATTCAGGGCTGGTAATGAAGCAATAACAGAAGTGCTCTGTGACAGGCAGCCTCTAAGATAGCTGCCATGATTCCCATCTCCTTGCACTCTTACCTTGTGTCATCCCCATCCTCAAGTGTGGGCTTGATTTGATAACTTGCTTCCTACAAATAGAGTACAGAAAAAGTGTGTCATTTCCAAGGTTAACTTACAGGAAAACTGTACTTTCCATCCATTCTGCTCTCATTCTGTCCCCTGTGCACTCTGAGAGACGTCAGCTGCCATGTTGTGAGCTGCCCCTAAAGAGAGGCCAATGTGGGAAGAGCCAGCAAAAACCTGAGTGAACTTGAAAGCAAACACTCCTTCCTTTGAGCTTTGAATAAAAGCAGCACTGATCAACACCTTGATTGCAGCCAGTAAAAGCATGATAAACCATGCTGGAATATCAGACCCTCAGAAACTGGGAAATAATAGATACTTGTTGTTTTCAGTAGCTAAATTGCGAGGTAATATTTTATACAACAATGGGTAACCAATGCATCCTCTCATATACTTTAAGATTCTGGAAAGTTAGTATGACAATATGCATCAAGAGCCTTGTAGGAATTTTATCCATTTTTAACCAATAATTCCATATCTAGTATATTTATAAATAAATTAATTGGAATCTGGTAAAAGATTATTTACAAGAAAATCTAAGCATTATTTTTGAGAGTAATCTTAAAACTATTACTTATAATAATTAAAATTTGAAAATAAGCTAAATGCCCCCAAAATACTGGAAATACATAAAAATACTAATAAGACTTTTTTAAAGGAAACAGTGCAAAAAGAAACTAACAATACAGCACTAGTCCTATCCTAATATTAAAATATATTTTAAAGTTATAATAACTAAAACAGCTATATTTTGGCACATAAATAGATGGATAAGTGGATCAGAATGGACACAAATAGGTATATAAATTTAATATGTGTTAAAAACATAAAAAACAAAGAAGAGAAGATAGATAATTTAGTATTTAGTCAAAAAGGTAGTCACCTGCGGGGAAAAGCACTGTAATCAATGCCCCAATCTTAACTAAAGTTCAAATCAAACAAAACGTGAAGCATAAAAACAAATAATGGTTTTTACATATAATCCTAAAGGGAAGAAATTATTCCCACAGAAAATACAAAATCTAAAAAACACACACAAGGGGATCCCTGGGTGGTTCAGCGGTTTAGCTCCGCCTTCAGCCCAGGGCGTGATCCTGGAGTCCCGGGATCGAGTCCCACGTTGGGCTCCCTACATGGAGCCTGCTTCTCCCTCTGCCTGTGTCTCTTCCTCTCTCTCTCTCTCTCTCTGTGTGTGTGTCTCTTTTTTAAAAAATAAAATAAAATAACACACACAAGAAAATACTGATGGGGTACCTGAATGGCACAGTATGTTGGACATCTGATTCTTGGTTTCAGCTCAGTTGGTGATCTCTGGGTAGTGGGATCGAGTCCCATCACTGGCTCCATGCTCAGCAAGGAGTCTGCTTGGATTCCCTGTCCTGTCCCTCTGCTCTTCCACCCTTCCCCTGCCTCTAAAAATGAATAAATAAATCTTAAAAAAAAAAAAAAAAAAAGAAAAGAAAGGAAAATACTGATAAATTTGATGACATAAAACTAAAAATATCTGCATGGGATCTTGGGACAGTCTGAAATAAACCCAACTATTAATAAAAAAAAAAATCTGCATGGGAGAAAAAAGGTCACAAGCAAATACTTTTTCTTTTTTTTAAAGATTTTATTTATTTATTCATGAGAGATGCAGAGACAGAGAGATAGAGACATAGGCAGAGAGAGAAGTAGGCTTCATGCAGGGAGCCCTATGTGGGACTCAATCCTGGGACTCCAGGATCATGCCCTGAACCAAAGGCAGATGCTCAACCGCTGAGCCACCCAGGCGTCCCACAGCAAGCACTTTGAAGTCAAAGAGCCCTTAAAACTAAATTTTAAGAAGACAATATAGGAAATAGTAAATACAGGAAAATAACTAAGTGATATGTAGAGTGAATATAGAGAAAAGGAAATTAAAATAACTCTTAAACAAAGGAAAAGATGCTCAAACTCTTTCATAATGAGAAATGCAAATTAAATAACAAGTATCATCCATCAGAATGACAAGGTCCAAAGTGCTGAACAGTATGCATGTGTGGGACAGCGGGCACTGTCAAACATGGTGATGGAAGCACTCATTGCAACAACCTCTCTGGAGAGCAATTTGCTCTGTGCATCAAACTTCTCAGGCTGCTAGACCTCTATCCTAGACTCACATTTGGATAAAATTATATAGATTCAGGGATGTTCACTGCCACATTTTTGATAACTAAACACATCAGACAACTCAAATAGGCATCAACAGTTAAATAAATTCAGGGACTTCACTACAATGGAATAATGTCTAGCCTCTGAAAAGAATGAAGTAGTCCAATATGACTGCAAGATGTACTGGTAAACTGAAATCAATTTAAATATATGTAGATTGTGTGACTATGTTCTATGTTAAGAGAGACAGAATATATTCTATGCACATTACAGCATAGAATTTATCAGTGATTGCAAATATATATGTATATGCATACATATATACACCTGCACACATACATATACACATGATTTTTCTCTGGATGGTAAGATTGCAAATGGTTTCGCTTTTTAAAATTATTTTCTTAATTAACATTTTTTTCTACATTTTCTAAAATAACCACACATAATATCAAAGTAAAAGAAAGAAGACTTTCAAAACATTCATGTACATATTAAAAACTATAAATGGTAAACATTATGTTCAATAGTGATTGAAGGGGTTAGGGAGAAAGTCTGATTTTTTTAAAAGGTTTTCAGAGCTGAGCATTTTCTTCATGTAGTCATGAAAAATGAACATTATATTGACTTTCACATATGTCACATAAAATTGATAAGGACAGAGTAATGGAAGAAAAGGTATAATCAATCTTTAGGCGCAACAGTTTGCTTTTCTGTTAAGTGTCTTTTCCAAAAGCAATTACTAAGGAAGAAGTGAAACCTGAACCAAAAGGAAGACAAACAAGTCAACATATGCTTTCAAACACTTTTGTGAGTTAAAGTTAGACCGGGCCAGTAATTGTCCCTAACTTGGAAAACAGAATGCATTGTGGGAGCAATGTATTTTGTAGTTTGGGGAAGATCCACACTAAAAGCAAAAACATCCTTACTTACTAGTTTCAAGCTGCCAGTAATGTGAAGAACCAATTGAGCAAACTATAAAATGAAAAGACAGACAAGCCTGCAGATTTATAAAGCTATGAAAATACATACAGAATTACAGAAACATCTTCCAATTTGCCATCATCCATCGGTAAGTACTATGGTCTGAATGTCTGTATTCTCCCAAAATTCATATGTAGAAATTCTAGCCTCCAAAGGTGATATCATTAGAAGGTGGAGGCTTTTGGGGCATGATTAGAACACAAGGGTGGAGCCCTCCTGGATGGGATTAGTATTTATTTAAAAAAAAAAAAAAAAAAACCTCACAGAACTCCCTTGACCCTTTCACTATGTAAGGACAGATGTTTGTAGAGATGGAAAAGAGACCACACATAATAATGCTAGCACCCTGGTCTTGAAATTCCAGCCTACAAAACTCTGAGCAATACATTTCCACTATTTTATAAGCCACCCAGTTTGTAGTATTTTGTTATGGCAGCCCAAACAGACTAAAACAGTAAGTTAGTCTTTCTCTTCAGGATCCCATCTGCCATTTTAAGGCTTACTTATCAGGGTGGGTTCAAGACAGAAGGTGTGGCACAGAGGAAATTTTTTTTCTCTTAAATAGCTGGATTTCTTGATTTTACTGATGCATGAGGAGAAGGGAGAGAGCATCAGGAGAAACAGGGTATGAGAGGCATGAGGTCTGGCACAGTGAGGGTGAGGTGCTAGAAAAAACAAAGGAAATCATAGGGCATTGGGGAGAGGGGTTGCCCCAAATCATGTCTGGGACTCAGAAATGATTGCTTCCCAGGATCACCCCAGCTCATATGCACACTCCCAGATACTGGCATGTGTGGGGAATGCTCAGTTTTTGTTAGACACGTAGAAGGCCAGAGCCCAGCTTTCTCTAGGGAAAAGAGGTTTCTAATGTCATATTCCGGATCTACTGAATCAAAATTTCCGAGGTAAGGTCTAGCAACCTGTTCATTTGTTGTTGGTTGTTTTTTTTTATTTTTTAAACTCCCTAGCTGATTCTGAATTATCAAGACCATTGCCCACTCTTTAAAGATGACTTTGGCATCATATCTTACTCTGGATGACACCTATTACACATATCTTTCTTTTCTGATACCAATACTAATCTTTCAGACAGTCCCAAGCATAGAGAATCATCTGAAATCTTCACCAGCCAACATTATATAAACAGTTGCTAAGCAATTAAATCATTATTACTGGAATATAAATTTCAGTAATATATCACTTGATTAAGTCTACAAAAGACAGAATGTGTGATAAATCAATATTTGTAAGCCCTCTTTCTGTCAACTACAATTTTTGAGCACTATGGAAAAATCAGTATGTAATTTGATTTTGAGTCACCAAGGAAAAAGAATAACAGAATCTCATAAATGGAAAGGACCTTAAAAGTCATTCAGTCCAACATCTCCTCTAATGCCTGAATCCCTACTAAAGCACCTCTGACAGGTGATTTTTACAGTCTGGCAGATCCCGAAAACAAGAATTTATTAGTTAATCCAGAAAGAACAAAATATAAACCTGTGAATGAAAAGCAAAATTATAAACACTTAGGTGAAAGCAATCTTGGCCTCCCAGGAAATTACAAGGATGGATATTTGGTCATGTTTTCTTGATGTTAATTTGAGACAGAAATTTGAGCTTGGCCTAAACAAAAGAACTGCATCAAAGCACTAAGCTATCCAAACAGGGTGGTGCTTTCGTGAAAATACTGCCCTTGTTCTGAGGCAGAAATAGCATAATCACTACAAAACTCACAGACTGCAAATAGTCCTAAAGTTCACAGCACTGAGCTAACAGACCACATTCTTATTTCACTACACATCCCTCAGAAAAAAAGAGAGAAAGAGATGAGCCAGAGGAGGGTCTACACTGGCCATGACAATAATTCTGTAGATTAAATTAAGCCCAACTCTTTTGCAGCAGGAAAAATGGTCATGGCCCTCCTGGATAACCCCCACAGGCTGGGCCAGCGTGAAGCAGGTGAGTATGTACTTCCTCACTGTCATCCAGGCACATGGGGAGAAATATTCTCAGGAGCTACTAATTTTATTTTTTCCTAAATTTCAAATACTGAAAGAGGCCGAGAAGAAAGCCAAGTTCATCCAGGGTAGAGGCTGTCAGTTTACAACTCCACCACTTATGTAGTATCTACACAATGTAGCGAAAGAGCACAAAGAAAAAAATATTAGCCTAAGGCCGGGTTTTCATATGTAATTTTAGGTGCTTAAAGTTGACTATATCCACATGGCCTTTCCCCTTTCCTTACTACGAGGCTGGCAAATTACTCAACCTCTCTCTGCCTTGGGTTCCTCCTATAGTCTTCTAACACATGATTCACTATTTCTTCCTCAAGGTTAAAACGTTGAAAGGCTCCACAGGAACAACAAAAGAGCTCAAAATTGGTTTGCCCTTCAAGCCTGCCCCAGTTTATTCTCCCACAGCCCTACTCATCATCCTTTGACAGGATCTTGAGCTTTCACACTTCTGTACCTTTGCTTAGGTCTCTTTGCCCACCTGAAAGCCACTCCCCTCTCCCAGCACACCTTATTTCTGTCTACTGAAATCTTGTGGATTCTTTGAATTTAATGGAAGTCTAACGTTTCTGAGCTTTTTGTTGGCACTCTCCTGGCCCTTATTACAAAAGGCCTGGTGCTGTTGCAGGTTTTCCCACAGGAGCCGGTCTTCCCAATGAAGTGTTTACTACTTGAGTTAAGGCATCTGCCTTTGGAACAAGAGTTGCCAAATAAAATATAGGATGCCTCGCTAAATTTGAATTTCAGATAACAACAAATAACTTATTTAGTAGAAATATGTCCCATGCAATATTTCAAGCTCATCAGGCTGGAGGATGTCAGCTGCAGCTGTGCTACTTAACACCCACATAGTCTCCATGCAGTCGAGAAAAAGTTTCCATGCAGTATTTGGAACATACACTAAAAAAATACTGTTTATTGGAAATTCAAATTGACTAGGCATCCTGTATTGTTATTTACTAAATCTGGCAACCTTAATATGGGACACTTATATCACTTCCCATGCCCAGCACAATACTCTAGGAGAGTTTAACAGCATATGCTAATTGGTTGAGCTGCACTAATCTAAACAAACCTAATGATGGCTATTATAGAAAACACCTCCAGCATGTGGCCCTCAGTTCCTCCTGTTCCAAAGGACCAAACCTTGATTCACCTGACCTCTATCCTGGGTTAGCAGGGTAACCAGGAACCTGCCCCCACTGGTTTAGTTCCAAACAGTTGCTTTGGGAGCATGGAAGGTGGAGGACTAGTCCGACCCTGAAACCCAGGGAAACGAGTTCCAGGCTCCAGGCAAGCAGTTTCCACAAACGGCCCCCTGAGGGTCAGATGTAGATCAGAAGAGAAAAGTCTGTTGCAGGAGGGTATGTGTGACTGAGAGAATCTCACAGAGCAACTACAGCTAAATTAATAACAGGGAGATAGTGTCCAAGACACTGAGTCCATTTGAACAAAATTCCTCCCTTGAGTTCACTAAAGTCAATCTTTTATACACTTACCATGACTTTTCTCTGTGCTTTTCATCTAACTGCTGTATGCTAGCTTTCTCCTGAGAAAGTGAAAAAGCTGTGTCTTTCCAAATTCATGCCCCACCAGAGACCAGGTAGGAAAAGAGAGCCATGATCTTTAAAGAATAATCCCATATCCCAGGGTGGTACTCTGCTAAACAAGCCAAGAGTTTCCTGCAGCACACACAGGGAGCCAAGTGTAGTCAGAAGGTCTGTGTTAAGTCGTGGGGGGTGCTAAGAGGTCACGAAAGGAGGTCACAAAAAGAGGAGGCAGCCACACCAGTGCTTTATAGGGCTGCCTTTTTGGCATTACCTTTCCCCTGAGATTCCTGAAATCCTTCCAGAGCATATCGTGGTTACTTCATCCTCAGTGGTACCCTGACTATCTTCGTCACTGGCTCCTTGCTCTCAGCTTTCACCATGTACACCAAAACCCTTGGCAAAGAGCCAAAAGGCCGCAGAGCAATGCAGCTGCCTGACTGGCCCTCTACATTTGGTTGGTGCACTGTGTTCAAATTCCAGCTCAGCCACTTCTTTAGCACCTGCCAGTAATAAGGTTACTAACTCTCTCTGCACCTCAGCTTCAAAACATACAAAAAAGAGGTTATAAAATCTCCCTACATGGGAATGCGGCCCATTAAGTAATATTAACATGATTAAAACATAATAATAAGAAATCAATACACATTGGTATTCCCCCACCTTCTACAAGAATTTGTAGAGATAGGGGGAATCCATCTTTAACTTTGAAAAACTCTAAATATGGACAATTAATAAATGATGATAGTCTTAAAGGAGTTCCTTACAGAAAAGTAGAAGTGAAGGAAGAGTTAGAAAATCTAATGAGCATGTATAAATTAGTAGACTCAGATGACATGCAAGGTAGAGTATTAATAGAACTGACAGACGCACCTCCAGGGTCCTTTCTCATTTTGACTAGAACGCTTGTGTGAAAGCTAAATGACTAGTAGGGTGCTAAGGAAGTGGTGTTAAATCTTTATATCTTAATAAAGATCTGGGAGAAAGAGTGATCAGCAAGTTAATGAGATTTTCCTGATATTACTAATCTGAGGGATGCTACGAAGGTAAAATAATACAAAAACAGAAAATAAGCTTGGAAACACAGGCAAGATGTAGTTGAATAAAACTCAAACATGAAAAATGCTAACTCATTCAACTGAGAAGCTTGCTATGCCCAAGGGAATGGAAGAAATAGGGAACTAATATTGAAAAAAGACACCAAGGGGTAAATAAGAATAGCAAATTAGAAAGAAGTTTATATTATGAGCTTGGCCAGAGAGAAGAATAAACACCACTGTTTGAGTACATGTACAAAATTCTATTATTCCAATGAGGAAAAAAAATGATGGCATGAATCTACTGAGATTGCTGTGAGGATGACACACCAAGTGTGGAGATTTGGAAGGTCGCAGAATTATGTCTAAAGTGAGGGAAATGAGTGACAAGGAATAAAAATGCTATAATAAAGGAAATGATAGTTCCCAGATAAACAAGGGCAGCTGAGTGGTTCATAAAAAATTAGAAGAACATGAAATTAGTCCATAAATATGTGAGAACGATGTGTAATGGGGGATGGCATTTTGTCTGAAGAGAAATTTAAGAAGGAGGAATTTTCAAAAGAGAAATGAAGTGTAATAACCTGGCAAACCCATGAAGAGTGAAGCCATGAATCTAATGCTGCCCAGGAAACAAGGGCAAGGCCATGTCTCCAGGCTTTTAAACCAGCTGGGTTCAGATGCTAGAGAGTGTCCTTCCTCCTGAGATATGGTCTTGCTAGTGCAATGGACCAAACGACCTATCAGGCCCTTCCCGAGAAAAGGTTTATGATAGGAAGAAACATATGTCCTGCTCTCAGAGGGAACATTTCTCAAATAAAAATAAAGTAGAAATCCCAGCTCCCTACAGTTATTATGTATCCCAAGACCTGATTTCAGCAGCGACCCAAATCCCAAGGCAAATTCAACTTAATTTGTGACACTTCCATTAGCAAAGAGGACATGTGGCTTCATCACACTTTTTCCACTTAGAAAGTTTCTGACAAAGGTCAAACGATGTAGCAGAGTCAAGGATGTGTTCCAGGACTCCAGAATAAGGAAGAGTTACAATACTAAAAAAATGAATTAAGTGCTAACTATTGTAATGTCAAAAGTGACAGAAATTTAAAAGTTATATCTGGGAGTCTTGGGGTATAAAGAGAAAAGGGCAAGGACTGCATTAAGTTTGAGAAGGAAGAAGGAGACAGGTTCTTCCCTGGTTAGGCAGAGCCGACTGCAGTAGAGAAAGCTCAATAAGTATGTGAGAGAAAGTAGAAAGGCCAAAGGGGAGGAAGAAAGGAAGCAGGGATGGGAAGAGGAAAGAAAAAAGACCTAAACCAGGATTCGCTCTATGCCACTAACTTGGAGCTCTGAAAGTGAGTGCAGTGAGTGGGATCCAGGGGCCCCCCGGAGTTATAACCCAGAAGATCCAAAGATGCTTAAATTGTCTACAGCAGAATAGCATATGGTAAGGAGCCTAGAGCTATCTCCACTGGGGGAAATGGCCTCAAGGATTTTAGAGTCAAATCATGAACTCTGTTAAATACCTATTCATATTTTGAGAAATCACTCTTGGCTTGCTCCTGAGACTGAATGTTTTATAATGAAAAACCAGGAGACATGCAAACTGGTAGAGACTGAATGTCTTATAATGGAAAATCAGGAGACATTCAAACTAGGTGTTCTTTGATTTTAATAACCCACAAATATAAGTATGTCCAGCAGCACCCTACTATCAAGTAGACATGGTATTGATGAGATAAGGCTGGAGCACATCTTGAAGGCATAAGCAGGTGGCTCACCCTGCTGCTACAGCTGCTCCTAAAGTCTCATTCCTAAAACTGTGTAACCACCTTTTTGTCAACCTACTTTTAAAGTTCAGAAAGACATTCTCTATGACCACTTGACCAAGAGGACATTTTAAGCCTGACTTACAGATACTTCTATCCAAACTGCTGACACTAGAAGTGTACTACTGCACTGAGTAGGTCTTTGAGCAGTTTTTCCTGTGGGTTTCTTTGCCTAGAAGCAGATAAGACCTAAGGTCAGAATTTATATCAAGTCATGGACAATGTTCAGTGGTTCATCCAGACTCTCAGGAACTTGGAAGAATGAAATTCCTCGGGAAATTCAGGAAAGAGCTATCTACATATACAGACCTATCAGAATGGACCCAGAGTGCCTATGGGATATTTTTGTCCCATATGAAAAATGACCAAACAACTTCCACTGGGAAGGATGCTTTCTATAAACAGTTATGTGTTAGCCTCCTCCCTCCACCAACCCATGCTTACTCACTGAGTTCATGAACAAGGTGGCCATGGAGGCAGGAATGGAAGTTACACATGAGTTCAACAAGATAGACTCCCGGTATCCTCCAGGATAGGGAGAGGAGAGCAGAGGGAAATGAGGTGTGAGATAAGTTTAGGGAGTTAGAGATCAGATGATAGCAGGCCTTGCTGCACATATTAAGGATATTGATCTTCATCTAAGGGAAGTGGGAGGTCATTTAAAGGGGATAGTACTTAAAGCAATGGGAGAGAAGAGGATACAAAACATGCTTGTGAAACAAAAAATGTTTTGGAGTAAAGCTAAAGTAAATACATAGAGGACAGGAGCCCAGACAAGAGCTGATGAAGGCTGGACTCCAATGTTGCATTAAACAGATGAATAAAAGGATGGACTGGAGCAGTATTGGTAAGCTAACATCATCAGAGTGATCAGGTATAGAAACTGAAGAAGACAGATGCAGGAGCTCCTCACCAAGACAGGAAAACACTGGAAAGTTCTCAAAAGGAAGAAAACGATCTTTTGAATAGAAACCATAGCTATTTCTTCTAATATACTTCCCCTCCCCTCTACCAGTCAACCAACTCAAAAGATTTTGATCAGTGATCAAAACACAGAGTCTGTCTCTGCCTTCAAAAATATCTGTCCATTGCTCACTGATGCCTCATCTTTTTTCTTTTTTTTAGATTTATTTATTTATTTATTTATTTATTTATTTATTTATTTATTTACTTACTTACTTATTTATTTATGATAGACAGAGAGAGAGAGAGAAAGAGAGAGGCAGAGACACAGGAGGAGGGAGAAGCAGGCTCCATGCCAGGAGCCCGACATGGGACTCGATCCCGGTACTCCAGGATCGTGCCCTGGGCCAAAGGCAGGCGCTAAACTGCTGAGCCATCCAGGGATCCCCTGCCTCATCTTTTTAAAAAATAAAAATAAAAAGTAAGCCTCAGTCACCACACTCCACAATTAGAAGTAAATGGCATTATACTACTTTCCTAGGGCTGCCACAATAAATTACTAAAGAAATGTATTCTCTCTCAGTTCTGAAGGCTAGAAGTCCAAAATCAGTATCATTAGGGCCATGCCCCTCAGAAGGCTCTTGGGAAGAATCCCTCCTAGGGTCTTCCAAGTTCTATTGGTTCTTGGCATGTCTTGGCTATGGTACCATAACTCTAATCTCTGCTTCCTTCTTCACACAGCCTCCTTCTCCCTGTGTATCTCTGTGTCGTTTCCTTTTAAACTTCTTACAAGGACACTGTCGTTAGGTTTAAGCCCATCCTAAAACCAGGATGATCTCATTTTGAGATTCTTAATTACATCTGTAAAGACCTTATTTCCAAATAATATTCACAAGTACCAGGGGTTAAGAATTATACACATCTTTTGGGGGCCACTAGTCAACCTACTATAGGTGTGAAATGTAAACAGAATGTTTAGATCCACCCTGCTTAGGCAAGCTTCGATGAGTTTCAGCTAAAACGGCATTCTCCGGAGCATGTCAGACAAATGTAAGTTTCTAGACATGCTCAAAATAAATTTCTACCACGGTCAAGTACATTTGGGAAATCCTGGATGCTATATACCCTTCTTGTGATTTACAAATTTATATATACCTATTAAATTTTCTGAGAAGTCCATTGAAGTTGTTCGATCCCACATTTTCCAAATTAATTTGACTTGCAACATCTTCCTTTTGGTTATACAGCACCCACTGACATCTGAAAAACTGTGGTCCACAGGGAACACTCACAGATATGTCGAGTTAAAATACAATCAATCAATAATCAGTGAGGATAAATGGTTTGGATTTCAGAATTCTCTCAATTTTGATGAGGGAGAGGAAGAAAGGAAGGGTCCTGTACACTGGGGGAAAAAGAGGGAGTAGTCTGTGAGTTCAGGCAGGGAGGTATGCTGGAGCCAGGGGGCCATATGCTGGGGCAGGGGCAGAAACATGAGACTGGATACTCAAAGGAATTTTTGCTCAAAGAATTCTTTCTTCCCTTTAAACTGTGAGGAGACAGCGCAAGCTGTGAAAGAGAGGGTTTTGGTTGATTGCCTGGCTTTTTATTTGTGGGTGTGTTAAGGTTGGTTTTCTTCAGTCAAGTAAAAGCATGTAGAGCAACTTTGTGATTTATAGTGGGTTTTGTTTTGTATTTTCTCAAACATGATGATTTCTTCCTAAAAGGGCATGTTTCCTGTGGGTTTTATTAATTGAAGTGTCGCTGTAACTACACTTCTACCATTCTAAATTCTTCCTGTACTTGCAGCTAAAAGTTGTAGTCTTCCTCCATTTGGCTCCTCAGTTATCAAACATATCTAACAGACTGATGGCTTGATCAATGAGAATCCTGATTCTTCACTGGAACAGGAGCTATAAAGGCTGTCTGTGCTAGACTTTGGTCAACGTGAGTGGGTAAGCCCCAGTTACCCGGAGATCTGGTAATTCCCAGTAGCCAAGAGCAAACAGAGGCCCAGGGTTCCAGAGAAAGCACAGGCCTCTCATACATCATGAGCTACTCCCAGATTCCTATGCCACCTGCAGTGTTGGACACCTCCTCCTCCTGGGGCATTCTTTGTGGTTGATCTCTCAGCCTCTGGTACACACCAAAACTGTGGCATACCTTCCTCTTTCTGGAAGAAAAATGTGTACTCTTGGCTCCTCATTCACAGGGATCCTACTACTTTCCTTCAAATAGATCGGCAGACTGAGACAGTTGTTGGGGGGCAGAGGTACTGGGCCCCTCCACTACTCTTCACTCATCTCCAGATTTTAACTGGATATGAAGCTCACAAAAGCTTGTGGCATAGCAAGCCAAACTCTATGCCAGAGTTTCCTGATATGGAAATCCTATACCATTAGGGGAATACAAGATCATTTTATCTGATATAAGAACAAATATATTTTATGGGTTATGAATTTCAGCTAATGTGCATTAGGAGGAAAATGCAACAGCACACAAAATCTGTGATTCCATGACTGTGCTTGCTTAGAATCAGTCTAATTTTTTAATACACTTTGCTAAATTTAAAGTTTAATTTTTAAAAAATCAATAATCATACAGACCTTTCATATATGCGAGAGGTTTAACCTGACTGAGCTTCAGGAAGCTCCACTCCATCATATACAGACACCACCACAGAGTCTTAGACAGAGAGGGACTTCAGTGGCAGCCTGAAGAGCAAGAGTCTTTTCACCAAACTTGCCCTGATAAATGGATTCTGCGCTGAGTTCAGTCTCCGTCAACGTGAGAAAAATTCTAGGAGAGACAATTTACCATCACAGACAAGTTCGTACTGAAGGAGGATAGCAATGCTTTTCTTTCTTAGGGAAAAAAAAATTAAGAAGCCAAACTGCCCTGGAGCAAGAGTTAACAGACAAGTATCAGGTCTTAGAGGGGAAAAGCAAAAGATTTCATTTCGGAAGTTGTAACTTAAGAGAGTAAAAATAACAATCCAATGATTCTGATGCAAAGGGCATTTGCTTCTGAACACTTCTGAGTAACTTAGATTATTTTCAATTGGTTCTTGAACAAAATAGTGCTTGGCTCTTCCTCTAAACTCTACATTTTTTTCTTGAATCCAGCACCACACCTCCCCCCACCCTCACCCCCCCAGCTTTATATATCTGCTATGAATGCTCCTGCTCAGATTCTCCAAGGAAAGCCAGAGTCATTGATTCCCTGGATTAGCCAGCAAGTCCCTCAGGTACCAGACTCTTGCCAATTTTTGGTCTTTCCACCCTGATGCCAAGGTGAGCATTTAAAAAAAACAAAAAAAAACATTACTCAGGAGTCGGTTAAGCCTCTGCTTTCTGCTCAGGTCATGATCCCAGCGTCCTGGGATGGGGCCCCACCTCACACTCCCTGCTCAGTGGGGAGCCTGCTTCTCCCTCTCCCTCTGCCCACCACTCCTCCTGCTTTTGCTCTTTCTTTCTTTCAAATGGACAAATAAAATCTTTAATAAAAAAAAAAACTATTACTCATGTATACCCCACTAGGAAACTCTTGATGGATCTCTATCATCCAAAGAGCAAAGTTATTGTTTACTCACTAAATATTTTTTGACTATGTACCATACACCAGACACTGCTAAGTAGCATCCCCCTTGCTTAGAAGTACTGACACAAGGTAGGCATTTGTTGGAAAATGACTTGGAATTACTCAGAATCTGGTACCTCAGAGACCCATGGGCACATGCTTAAGAATGTTCTCTCATCCTGACCTTCTTGGTGAACTCCTACGCAATTTTCAGGTACTAGTGTACATGTCCTATGATACCTTTTTGAATTCATCAGATCATGTGTTTAAAAGTTTATCTTTCACAGCAGTATGTGAGCTTCTGGAAGGTAAGAACTTGGCATTTCTCATCTTTTTATCTACAGTGCCCCGCCACATAGTAAGCGTGAATTTATCACCTGAATATGTGAATTGCTAAAATACAATGCAGTCCAAAACTCAAAAACAATTCATTAATTAATCACTGTTTTGAGTTATATCTTGTTATATGAGAAGGATCATAGTCATTTTTTTGCTTTTATTTTTTCCTTTATAACCATCTTTTTTAATGAGTATATTTTAGATGTGCCCAGTTAAAATAAGAAAAAGGACGCCAGGGATTGGGCTGAGGATAAACTCAAACAAAAGAAGCCCCTAGGTGGCTTAGTCGGTTAGCCTCTGCCTTCAGCTCAGGTCCTGATCTCGGGGTCCTGAATCTCAGAGTCCTGGGATCTAGCCCCACATCATTGGGCTCCTGGCTTAGTGAGGAGTCTGCTTTTCCCTCTCCCTCTGCTGCTCCCCCTGCTCGTATTCTCTCTCTCTCTCTCTCTCTCTCAAATAAATAAATAAAAATAAAATCTTTAAGAATGGGATCAAGAGAAAGTCCATGAGTTTGGGAAAAACCAAACTGTTTCAATGAAAAGGAATTATTAAACATCTTCCCTACGGATGTAGAAGTTCACTCATTCAGACACTCATTCAAATGTTAAATGATGCTTTATAGAATGTTCACTAATTATAATTCCTTCAATATTGTGTTCACTGGAATATTAGGGAACTTCTAATTCATTCCCTCATTAACTCATTTAATGTCTCACAATGACCTAATCTGGGTCCTGCTCTAAACTTTGGAAATAGAGGTGACTCTCACAGACAGGGTTCCTATTCCTTGGTGTTTACACCATCTTGTGAGCAGTTGGGTGACAAACATCTAAACTAGGACAGACATCTAACACTAGAGAGAAAGAGGGAAGGAAGGAAGGAAGGAAGACAGGAAAGGAAAATATACCGTGACCATAGTGCTACACAGAGATTTAAAATAGAAATAGGGAAAAGGAGAGAGACATCAGTAACTATTTTAGACAGATCATCCAGGAAGGTCTCTCTAAGGTCTAACAATAGGGAGCCAGCCAGCTATGATCATGGGATGAAAGCACTCCAGGCAGACAGAATATCTAGTACAGGATTGTAATTCCTAAAATGAAAATTAAAAACATAATTTAACAACAAAACATACCCACAGAGAAACACATTAAAGTTGCTTGAACTTCTGATTAGTATGAATTCAGACTAGTTTGAAGACCAGAACAAAACTGTCATCACTAAGTGACAAGAAAACTTAAACTGAAAAAAATTTTAAAAATAGGAGTTTTATTTATTTTTAAAAGATTTTATTTATTTATTCATGAGAGACAGAAAGAGGCAGAGACATAAGCAGACAGAGAAGCAGGCTCAATGGAAGGAACCCGATGTGGTACTTGGTCCTGGAACTTCAGGATCATGCCCTGAGCCAAAGGCAGACATTCCACCACTGAGCCACTCAGGAGTCCCAAAAATAGGAGCTTTAAAACAAAAAAGAATCTTTTAGCTTTTTTTTTTTTTTTTCAGTTAAAGTAATCTAGCTTAGCCAAAATATGTTATCTTAGAAAGGAAATCATACCTTAAACTTTTAACTGTTCATTTTCCTACCATTTTGTCAATCTTCAATTTTTTTTCAAAAAAAAAGAAGTTATAACTTCCCTTTGGACTGACTACCAGTAGGATACAGAAATCCCAGTTCTGAAATGAAAACAATTAGAAATTTTAGCTAAGTATGCAGAGTGCTAGGCTTTCTTTATGGATGAGGACATCTGGTGAACTTACAGTATCTCATCAATCATCACGACCTCTACTGGATTACAAAAATGATGATAATTAAAGTTTCCAATTCCATAAACAGACAATTAGAGAGGCTGAGTGGGCAAATAAAATGGTTAACTTACAATCACTGATTAAGGCACTGGCAATACTTACCAAAACCTAAGGGAAACTAATACTACACCACACGGAAAACCTATGACCTCAAATCATGTTACCAACAAAAACAAACAAAACCTAACCACAACACTGGAATTGGAAAATAACAAAACATATATAAGGCATAAAAATATATTTTAAATAAATATACTCAACATGAATAAATTTTGAAAACATTATATTGACCAGAAGAGGCCAGAACCCCATTATAATACTGATTTATCAAAAGTTCAATAATAATCCATCCTAATTTATGGCAATAGAAATGAGCAGAATAATTACCTCTTGCAGAGTGATAAGGGTAATGTTCATAAGAAAAAGTCATAAGAAACTTTCTGAAGTGATGAAAAGTTCTACAAATTGGTCTGTGGGGTGGTTATATGGCTGTATACAAACGTAAAATTTCATTAGATTCAAGATGTGTGCATGTTGCATTGATAAATAATACCATCAACTTAAGAAAAAATAAATTAAATACAAGTAATTAATAAATTAGAAAAAAAAGTAGAATTAATTAATAAATATAAAAGCTCGCCTCTTAGGAGGGTGGGTAAATAAATAAACTAGGTAAAACCACTACACTACCAAAGATTTCAAAAATGAAGAAAAACACAAAAACAGAAATTTAAGAATATGAAAGGGGAAATATAATAAATATAAGCTCAAATAATTTTAAAAGAATTTTTAATTTATTTAAATTCTAATTCTAAAAATGTTGAAACCCTTTAAAAAGAGAATACTTAAACAAAACCAAAATATGGAAAAAATTCCAAAGTTTTCAAAGAGCTAATTCTCACAAAAACATTGAATTCAGGCAAGTTTGAGTGAAATATATGGGATAATTATTGTGTTATTTACACCAGTTTTGAGTAAAAATGGTAGATTTACACTGGTTTTGAGCAAAAATGGTAGATCACAGATACTCCATCTTCCCCCAAAATGAAGAAAAAAAGTAATAAACATGCACACACAAATACACACAAACAAGACAATAAACTAGAGCTTAAATCTCTGCCATAAATGTCTAGAAGTAAAAAGGTAAAGATTCTAGTATGATGTAACATGGCATAGTGTGGCTTTTGACGCATATCTCAACAAGAGAAAGATAAGTTAAAATATATTAAGAATTCTCACTAATAGCCCCAATTCACAGAGGAGCAAACTGAGTGACAATGATGTTCCCTGGAAAGACACGGACAAACCAATTCTGAAGGAGGCAGAAGTTCTTGTCACCTTTCTACAAGTTTCCAGTGATATGGGAAGAATGGCCACTACTATCTCTATAGAACAGGAGGCTATCAGCATTATTCAGATCTAACTATCCCCAAAGGATCATGGAGGATTGAAAACAAATGAGAATATTAATGACATAGGATCTTCTGAGAAAACAGTATGTCAGGGGACAGAAGAAACACTGAAATGCCCCGGTCAGGCTCTCATCATCCACTCACACCCCAACAAAGGTGAGAAAACCAACCTATTACTAGATTGAAAGATTTAACAAATAAAATTACAGGACACCCAGTTTCACTTGGATACACTTATACTAAAAAAAAATGTTCATTGTTTATCTGAAATTCAAATCTGAGAGTTACAGATCATGTCCATCTACTCTAATAGAACCAGAATCAGAGAGATGCCCTATTGTTTCCTTTTTGTCACACGATAGAATGGAAACAGCACTGAGGAAAAGATGGGTAAGTGAAGAAAGATGAAGTGAATCCAGGAGTTCTTCCCCTCCAACAGAAATTCCATGATATAATTAAAAAATAATAAAATAAAATAAAAAAGAGGCCCATCTTAGGCATTTCCATAGAAGCATACACTACCAGAAAATGATATTAACAATATATGCCAAGTCTGAGGAAATGTGAAATATCAAGAACCTAGCCAACCAAGAGGTTGATTAATTATAATGAAGTGTAGCACTCACAAGACTGCCTTGCAAATCCCACTGAAAATGGAAACAAGGCAACTGAGATGAATAAAGAAGGCTTGCTAAAAGGATCAGTGGTGAATACTGAAAATATTAAATTATGGTAATAAGGCTAAGACAAACTAGAAATTATGAGTAAAGAATAGAAAGTAAGCAAAATAAATATGAGGACTTAAAATAACACAATATTAATAAAAACTGATGAGGTGAAGATAGGAATTGTTAAATCACTATCAATCAATATTACCTGAAAGTTAAGTAAAAGTAATAAAAAGCAAAAATAAATATAATAAATCAAATCTTCCTTTTTAATTTTTCTGAAACCAAGAGGCATCTTTTAAAATTAATATTTTGTGATAAAATGTTTATCTAAATTTCTGAACTGTCTCCAGTTTCAGTTATTTCGGCTATTTGTTTTCTGTTAATATCAAGTAAAATTAATTTTGGTAATTTTTATTTAAAATAAATACTAATAAAATTTAATTTAAAAATATAATTTAGTATGATCTCATGTTTGCAAAATTAATTCCATGTAACCTTCTATTTATTCAATAAACAGACATCATTAATTGAGTACCTACCAAGTTCCAGCCACACTGTTCTTTGTATAAACACACATAATATATATACGTATCAAGAGATATCTGGTATCATGTATTAATCAATATTAATATTAATGATAGTTATTTTCAAATGATAGAATTTGGAGTCTCCATTTTGTTCTATTTTTCCTTTCAAATTTGAATTATTAGTAAGGAATGGAAACCATTTTTGTAAAAATAACCAATTATCATAAAACATGGAGAAAAGAGGAAATAACATTTAATTTTTTTAACATTTAATTTTTTAAAACCAGCATAACACGTATCAAAACTTGAGCAAAAAATGCATTAAAATGTCATACATGCAAATTTCATTAATGAATGTTTAAACAAAAACCTCAAGTAAAATATAAGAAAAGGGAATACAACAAAAGAGTAATATGCCACAAATAGTTTATTCCCAGATGACAATCAATACTTACTCATCAAAGTTAAGTTGAAAGATTTTAAATCACAAAAGTTTCTTGTTAGAAACTAAGACATTTTATAAAATGCATAACTGATTCCAAATATTAATGAATAATAACCCAGTAAGAGATATTATAATTTTTTAATCTAATAAAGCTGGAGGGAAATCAGGAAAGTAAGGTGTTCCAGAATCCAGGTGAAGAAACTGTTTCAGGAAGGGAGTGATCCACTGTTGAACATTGCCGAGATTCACATAAAACAAAAAAGGAAAAAGAATCACTGATGACACTCTGGTAAAAGCTCTTTTCTTGTCATGGTGAGGATAAAATTTTAATTGAAGTGTTCAAGCAAGGGAAAAGTGTCATCAGCAAGTATGGACAATCTTTGAAGAGTTTTACTGTAAAAAGAAAGAGGAAAAAAGATGGTGTGAGGTCAAGGAAGGGATTGCTTGCTTGCCTGCTTGCTTGCTTGCTTGCTTGCTTGAAGATGGGATATATTCTAACATGCATGGTGACTCCATAGAAAGGAGGAAAAAACTCGTAATTCCAGAGAGAGAGGGAACAGTTCCAAGAGCAGTATCAGAGAAGCAAGAAGCAGCTGGCCTTAGGAAAGAGCAAGGACAGTTCCTCCATAAAAAGTAAAGCAAAGGCAGAGCATAAAGTACAGATGCAGATAGGTCCGAAGATTTTTTGCTGCAAAGGAAAGGGAGTTCTATGTTCATTATTTTCTATGAAGTAAGAATCAGAATCATCAGTGAGAGTGAAAAATGGTGAGGGATGTTGAGGGGAGTAGGTAGGATGAAAGTAGACTTCTGGGATCGTGGAAAAATGATAGAAGAAAGAAGAAAATAATTAAGATTGCTGGGCTGTGTTCAGGACCCACTTGGGATTCAAGATCATAAATTCTAAGTTTAGGGCCAGTACCATGGGTGAGTGCTCTGTCTCAGGCGTATCCAGCCCAGGGGCAGATGCAGAATGGGTAGATTACATTAAAGCAGGATTGGGCCTCTTCTGGGTGAGTACAGTAGTGAAGAAAGAGGCCCAAGAGTCAAGGGTTACACACCAAGAGCGACAGCAGTGACACATATGGGATCTAGGTTGGATAAGAGAAGAAAGGACATTCTGGTGAGCACAGTATAACATATAGAGGTGCTGACCCACTGTGTTATATACCTTAAGCTAATCTAACATTGTGTATAAGCTATACTCAAAAAATAATGAAATAAAATAAAATGTGCTTGAAATCTTACCTATAAGAGAAAAAGAGAGAGAAAAGAGGACAAGTTGAGGCAACAAATCATGAAAAATTCTGCAGTCAATGGATAAAAGGTCCTAATGTGGTCACAAATGGTTGTATTTGAGATTTTAGAATAAAATAGGACAAACAGGAGCCAGATGGTCAGAGAGTCGGATACTGAAAGCAGAGATTTTGAAGATAACAGTAAAGGAGTGGAGAAAAATAACATTACAAGTGAGGAAGATAATGTACTCAGAGGCCAGGATGATGGCTTTCCATCTCACTCAGTGCAAAATGCAAAGCCCGTATGGTGATCTGCAAGACCTTAAATGTTCTGTACCCACCCCCCTTGAATACCCTGACTTTGTTTTCCACTATATTTCTTCTCATCACTCTATGAAACCATACTCACCTCCTTACTGTTCCTTAACCTTCCTAAGAATGTTCACGTTTCATGTTCCTTCGCATTTGCTACCTCTGCCCAGAATATTCTTCCCTTGTTACCACCTCATCTAAAAAATTGCCCCACCACAACTCAACAGTTCCTATCCCCCTTCCCTGTTTTATTTTACTCCACTGCACTTAATCACATACTAACATATATATCTCTTACTTAGTTTTCTTGCTTACTCTCTCTATACCTGGAACCCCAAAGCTCCACGAGGGCAATGATCTTTGTCTCTTTGGTTGACTGCTACATCCCCAGCAACTAGAAGAATGCTCACAACATAGTATGCAATCAACAAATACATATTGAGTGATTGAGAGAAAGAGATGAGTAAGGGAAAGAGTGAATGAAGAAATACATGGAGCTCTAAAAGCTTTGCTGAAATGGAGAAATATATTGCTTAATTCCAGAATAATATGATATACTTTATATAAAACATTACTAATCATCAGGGAAATGCAAATCAAAACCATAATGAGATATCACCTCACACCTGTCAGAATGGCTAAAATCAAAAACACAAAAACAACAGGTGTTGGCTAGGATGTAGAGAAGAAGGAACCCTTTTACACAGTTGGTGGGAGCACAAACTTGTGCAGCCACTATGGAAGACAGTATGGAGGTTCCCCCCAAAATTAAAAATACAATTATCATATGATTCCACAACTAGGTATCTACCAAAAGAAAAAGAAATAAAGAATTCAAAAACACATATGCACCCTTATGTTTATAGTACCATTGTTTACAATAGCCAAATTATGGAAGTAACCCAAGTATCCATTGATAGATGAATAAAGAAGATATATATATATATATCATATATATATGTATATGCAATGGAGTATTACTCAGCTATAAAGAAGAATAAAATCTTGCCATTTGTGACAATATGAATGGATCTAGAGAGTATAATGCTAAATGAAGTAAGTCCGTCAGAGAAAGACAAATACCATATGATTTTGCTCATACATGGAATTTAAGAAACAAAATAAATGAACAAATTGAAAAAGAAATAAACAAGAATCAGACTCTTAACTATCAGAAAACAAACTGATGGTTACCAGAGAGGAAGTGCGTGGGCGATGGGTAAAATAGGTAAAAGAGATTAAGAGGATACTTATCATGATGAGCACTGAGTAATGTATATAATTATTGTATTGTATTGTATAATTATTGTACACCTGAAACTAACATAAAACTATATGTTAGTTACATTGGAATTTAAAAAATAAATACGATTTTTAAAAGTTTAACATCTATCAATATATCCTTGGAAAAAAGTGTTCAAAAGTGAGGAAACTTCTAGATGACATACAAAGCAAAAACATACTAAGAATATTTAATTTTAGCTACTTCTCTCTCAGTCTTCATCCAACCCTCTGAGCCATTCCTTAAAAATAGTTCTCCCAAGAGTCTTGTGTAGTTTTAATAAAGCACACAAGTTCCACTGAGAATTAGAGCTACAAACAAAATCCAAACTTAGAAGTTTTTTAATTTACTTCTTAAAGTATACATCCAAATAAATTTTAAAACTTCAACATTTATCTAAGCCATCCAGTTTAATATGGGGAGATAGCCCAGGAATATTCAAATACAGATTTATAAGCTTAAATCAATTCATGAATTTGTACTAAAACTCAAGGCTGTTCCCAAGGAAGACAAAAATGGGGTAGGGCAGATTCCCAAATGGAAGATATGCAAAAGAGACCACAGGTTCCAAAATGAGGACTAATATCACTTATTTTCTGGCATTCTCAGAATTGCATGTATATTAAAGATTTAACCCAAATATTAAGAACAAAATGTAGAAACAACCTAAATCCTTCTCAGTAGACGAATGAACTGTGGACTTTTCACGCAGTGGAATGGGATACACTAGCTGAAAATGAAAGAACGAAAACAGCTCAAACAGAATTTTCCTCCTCTCATTCTGTTCTTCTTTCCTTCTCTTGCCTTCCTAGCCCTTTCTCTTCATCCTTTATCCCTTACCCTTCTCTTATTTTTCTGTCCTCACTCCTCCCTTCCCTTGCCTCTTTCTGGTTCACTTCTCTTACACTCCTTTTTTGGAAAATTCAGGTTAAAAGTCATGAGTGACACCAAGCACACTTCCTGCCAGTGATAGGAATCCCATGGCTGCCTGGCATAGATCTAGTGTCAGAGCCTGAGTAGGGTGAGGAGACTCAGTAGGCTTCTATTAATCTTCAAATTGCATTCCAGAAGTCACTTCCTCCAGCAGGCCTTCCTCCATGACCCAAACCCAGGTGGAATTAATTTTTCCTCTTCCAAGCTCCCAAGATATTTGCTCATGCTTCTAATAATCAAATCTTATTATTACTGGTGTTTAAACTGGTTCTTTCTTCTGCTAAAGGTGGATTATAACAATCGCCATACCTAATACATTACATTTTCTGATCCTATGATAACTTGAATTTGTAGAATGAAGTGGAATGAGAGCAGTGGCAGAGGAAGTATGGGTTCTGGATCTGGAACTGGAGAAATGAAACTCAAATGCAGGTAACATCTGGGATCATACTCGACAACACAGAACCTCAATTTTCTAATCTACAAAACATGAAAATACTGGAGCAGGAAGGCAATATTAGCTGCTTCCAGGTTGTTGAGAGGATGAAATAAAATAACTATAGATGTAGTTAGCACAACATCAGCTTGGTAATCATTCAGTAAACACACTGTAACAGTGTCTTTGCTGGGTACAGGCTGTGAGCTTGGAATCATTCAGTTGTGTGGAGCTAGGTAATACCTTCCTCTTGCCACCTCTGTTTTATTTACATCCATTAGGTTCACACAGGATGAGGCTCCTCTAGGGAAAGAACTCCTGTGGTACCTACAACAAATTAACTGGAAAAAATTGATGAAAGGAAGAGGAGAAGTGGCAGAAACCAAACTGTGAGAAGAGGAACCATCAAGACTGGAAAGACAGAGTCCTCCATGGGGTGGAATGTGTCAAATTGTCCAAATTGTCACTCACATAATTACACAGAATTCAATATACATTCTCAAGTTACTGATATTTCCAGGCAAATATTTGCCCACCAGACCCTGTGCCCTCAGTGGAGATTCACTGTACCAGACAGCCTCAGTGGTAGAGCCTAGGTTCAGGAGGAAGCTGTGACCCTGATTATAGGACATGGCTAGCACCTGAGCTTTCCATCCCATGGACCCAGAACATTAGCAGATCCTCTGGAAAGACTGAAATTGCAACTATACCCAAAATAGGCACCCCATGAAGCTTTCTAACTCCTTAAAGCTAAGTAACCTGCTGCAACTAACCCTAAGTGACCAGAAAGAGATGTCTGTTCCCCTATAGTGTCAGGAACAGTCAATCCGTTCTAAGCAACCAAACTGACTCTGGCTATCTTAGCCATAGAAGGAAAGCTGATCCACTTAAATCCAGGAAGGACGAAAAGCAGAATAGCTCCCAGGACCACTGTCAAAATCTCATAGTCTCCCTGAAGCAATACTGTTGGAATAACAATTTGCTTCCAAAGATGTGTCCCTTTAATCACAGTGCAAATATCCTAGAGACTGAGTCATCTCATCCTAGCTTGGGTTAAGAAGACACCTGTGGGCCATGTGTGCACAAGGCACTGTGATTAAGAACCCCACTGGAACACACAGAAGAGGGAGGGTAGGCTCCCAAGGGGAAGGTGAGATGAAGAGAATGAGAAGCTGGATAAGCATGAATAACAGCCTACTACAACCCTGCTCTTCTCAGCAGATTGCCAGAGTACTGCAGCAGTATTAGGGCCAAGGCAGCGTGTGGCTGGGCCCCTGGGGGGGCATCCACTCCAGGAGAAGGGATCATCAAGCAGCATGGTGGCTGCAAGGGAACACCAATCTAGCTAGGGCAGAGCAACAACATCTCCTCACACTGCAGGCGTCTTGGCAGCAACAGCAGTCTAGTAGCAGAAGGGAGCAAAAAGGCTGGTTTGTGAGAACACAGAAGACCCCATCTGAGAACTTCCAAGAAGTACATAAAAAATGGAAAGAATTAAAAGTAGACTGAATGAATTTCACCCGTCAGGGGAGAGCAAATGAAATGTAGAAACTACTGTTGATCTTTGATTAAGAAAACTTCAAGTGACCCTTAGTTATTTTCTGTTCTTCAAGAACAGATAGAAAAAGGAACTAGAGCCTCTCTCTCTCTCTATCATAAATAAAAAAATTAAAAAAAAAAAGAAAAAGGAACTAGATTCCAATGTCATGCTTACATGTAAGGCTCTTAAAATAGGGCACTGCTGCTAATAACAAGTAGATGGCAGTTCTCCCTCCCCAACAGACGCAGTCACAGAAGAATGACTAACTCCATGAACAGAACTGCCACACACAGTGCTCTCCCTACTAACTGAAAAATCAGGTAATTTTCAAATTCAAAATCCTTCCTCACCCATATTTTATATGGATATGATTTTTCAAAGACATGCCATGCCCGTAAGTCAACCAAAAGGATAAAAGGGGTGGATCCTGCCATGAATCACATAGTGATGTCACATCCTTGTTTCTCTCCAGCCATGTCCCTATACATGCACAACACTCTGTGCCTGTCAGATCTAGTCAAAATGAACAACAGCTAGAGAATGACTAAGGGGAAAAAAACACTTAAAAATTGCAAAACCTACCAATAGGGAATGAATGAAAAGATGTTACACATGCTCATGTACATAACAACATACATGCACTCAGTTTGTCTAAGTCATGGGTATATTTTTCACCAGGTTAGGAGATGATGAAATAAACATCAACTTCAGATCTTTTTTAAAATTTGGTTAACTTAACTTCCCCCATCTGGCTACCCAGAACCCTCTTGATGACTCAAGGTCTGTGGCTGACCCCTAATACAGCCCTCAAAGGGCAAGCCCCAATTGACTGCAAACTCTAAGGAAGCCCTGCAGGAAGAAGGCTTCCCTCCACATTTTATTCAAGTCCTGACTTCTTTTTAAAAAGTATAATAAATAAAATTCTCATATTGCAGATGAGAGATTGCTCCAAAAGAGCCACTGGCAAATGAATGATCCATTGCTTCCTGCATCTGGGTAAACCACTTAGAGAACCTGCTAAAATTATTCATGAAACCAGTCTTACACCAAAGTCTTATCAAATGTAAGAGCATTTAAAAACTTATGAGTCCTGGTCAATATTAGTTCCATGTTACTAAAAGGAGCACATTAATTTCTAAGAATATTCTTCCATTTGATCCTGACATTACTTAATTAGGAATCTTTTGCATAGATGAAGGCCTTAAATTCTACTTCACCTCCATATTTGGGTTTCACTGTACACAAACTTAGCTTCTATGTTTAGGGCAGCTAAATATTCGCCGTAAGATTATCTCTGTCGATCAGAATTTAATTTCTCCAGACATTAAGAAAATCATGGCTTTCACCATGAATACTTATGAAGGTTCTGTTCTCAGGCCTTCTGGGTATCACCCTCCAAAACCCTTGAGAGATCAAGGAAAGGTGAACTCAAAGAGGAAAATTAGAATGTAAATCACACAAAAGCCTAAGGGGTCCTTCACTGAGAGGGAAAAACAAAACAAAACAAAACAAAATGACTAACAAATTATCATGTCCATAAGTTCTGAAAAATTAAAAAGTTAACAAATAATGAAAATATCGTACATATGTTTTATATTGTGTTGCATCTTATTTCTATGGCTCTGAGTGCGAAGCAACTTTAGGATAGTACCTTCAATAAAAGTACATTTAGCCGATGAAAGCACTAATAACATATGTATTTAAAAAGCAACATTTCATAAGAAACATGTGGTTCCATTAGGAGTAGCACATTCTTTGAGTCCTTTATGTTTTACAGCAGGATACTGAAATGCCTTTATGATTGTGGGGCTGTTTCCTTTCCTGCTTGTAGTTTCACCAAATAAGGCTTCACTGTCTCATAATTATTACTCAGAGGTTTGATGGACTCACATGGACTTTGTTGTATTCTAACACACAAATAAGAATCTCATTTTAAAGTCGTCAATAAATCCAAATACAAAATTTTGCATTGTACACTAGAAAAATACCTTTTTACAAAAGAATACAAAAGAGACAAAGGTTGCTAGGCAACCACCAGGCACAAGCTTTAGCTTTCAAGGTAACAAAGAGACTACTGTACTTCCACCACCTGAAGGTCCTTGCTCAAAGCAACAAAAGAAAACTGACAGTAAGGAGTTGGAACATAACCCAGAACAACCGCCATTCTCCAAAATCATATTGGAACATGTTTTATTGATTTTAATATGTTGACTTACAACATAAGTAAAAGAAACATTATTTGGATTGTATCCAACTTTAAAAATTCAGCTGGCATCTGCTGCATGACTCTGGCCCTTATCTTCTGTGCACTGTAAAAGATATCCTACACACAAGCTTGTCTTTAAATGAGGTCAAGAGTAGGGAAAAACACCTCTGAAGGAACTCTGCCATTGTTGGCTTCAACCTGGTCTTTTCTCTTCAGTGTACTCCAGACTCCCAAACATCTAATATCTGAGGTTGGTTTTATAGGTTTAAACTGCTTCAATAATCTAGTAATATCTTGGTGAAAATGAATCCAAGTATTAGGTGTCCTATAATGTTTGTGCTGCTTGAAAGAAGCCAACTATAAGAAGAACCTAAAGAGGAACTCTCAAAGGGTTGAATTTCAGGCAGAGCAGCTCCTGAGTGAGAACAGCTCACCAGACCACCACCCATTACTCTGTGACAAGCCTAGCGCTGAGGGCTAAAGGATTGCAATCCTTTTGACCTATGGTGCAGAAGAGTGCATAGTATGGAGGCAAGCTGCCGGCCTTCAGTCCTGGCTCTACACTTACAAGCCTTATGGCCTTAGACAAGATGCTTATTCCCTCATCTGCAAAAAGGGGAGAAAGACGTTACCTATCATCCAGCATTCAAGTATTAACTGAAATAACATATGCAAAACCCTTTACATAGTTGCTGATATGTGATATGTGCACATGAGTTTATATTTTTGTTTATATGTTTAATATTTTATTTAAATTCAATTTGTCAACATATAGTATAAACACCCAGTGCTCATCCTACCAAGTGCCCTCCTTGGTGCCCTCACCCAGTCACCCCATCCTCCCACCCTCCTCCCCTTCTGCAACCCTTTGTTTGTTTCCCATAGTTAGGAGTAACATGGTTTGTCTTCCTCTCTAATTTTTCCACACCCAGTTTCCCTCCTTTCTCTCATAGTTCCTTTCACTATTTCTTATATTCCACATATGAATGAAACCATAGGATAATTGTCTTTCTCAGACTGACTTATTTCATTCAGCATAGTACCCTCCAGTTCCAACCACGTCAAAGAAAATAGAATTTATATTATTGATATTATTTAATGTCAATGCCTTCAATATTATGAAGGTCAATAGTAAATACTGCTCCATCTCACTGATTTAACAAAATACTCTCTGGGTACTTTAACTAAATATCCACTGTCAGAATATTTTGTTCCATCATATAGCATAATGTCGGAATGAATGACGTGGGGCAAGAACACAGAAGTAGCACTAGATGGATGTGATAAAAGAACATTAAACATACACCTGTCCCTTTCATCATCCTGCATCATCTGGGGCCATGATATTATGGCAGTGGTGATACAGATAAATGGTCCCCAAAAGAGGATGGGGACCTCTATATAGATCTTAGTCTTGAGTTCCTTGCATTTATATGAATCAGGCTACATGGAATTCTGTACACTTAGGTCACCATAGAATTTCAGATCTTTGGGCTATTATCTAAAGGAAGAATACCCGTAAAACCATAAGGAAATTTCCATTTACAGAAAATCAAGAACTACACTGGAGCTGGCTCGGCCACAGGAGTTCATACATCATAAGTCCACCTAGTGCTGCCTTCTGTGCCCTCTGGCCTAATTCAAGCTGCTTTCTTGTGTACTGACAGCTTCTATTTCCTGACATTAGCTTCCATATGCTTCACAACGGCCTCACTGGTCCCTCCTTCACAATGACTTTCACTCTCATCCATAGATAAGGACGATGCACATTGTGTTACCTACTCAAAATCCCAAAACAGAGATTCTAGCTGATAGCAAAAAAGGTGAAAAGGGCTGTAACGGACAAATACTGCAATATGCTCCCCCAGAGCCTCTTTGGAAATACAGGGATTTCTCCCCTAGCCACTGGGAGTGCTGCTGCCAGACAGTCCCCAACTGTGAGCCCTCACAGGGACTGCCTCAGCTGCCCCACCCAGGGCAGTGTCCCCTTCCTGGGCAGCTGGGACTTATGAATAGAGAGGATAGTGGCTTAGTCCTCTTGTCCCAACTTGGGACATTTCTGAAGATTCATCCTAGCTTCAAAACTTTCTACAGGGGCACCTGGGTGGCCTCAGTGGTTGAGCATCTGCCTTTGGCTCAGGTCATGATCCCAGGGTCCTGGGATCGAGTGTCACATCAGGCTCCTTGCAGGGAACCTGCTTCTCCCTCTGCCTGTGTCTCTGCCTCTCATTGTCTCTCGTGAATAAATAAATAAAATCTTCAAAAAAAAAAAAAAACCCTTTACGGTATCTGCTAAGCCCTGCACTGAGACTGTAGCACCATTCAACTGCTCCCTCTGCCCACTCTTGCTTCCTTCCTTCCCCTGTCCTCCTCCTCTGCCCCTTGTTGATCTTGAGAGCTCTCTTGGATAACATTCTTACCCACCAATCTCCACTTCAGAGTGCTTTGTGGGAAACCAGGCAGTGAGATGAGCATAACTCAGACTTTGCACACACCGTATCTTCAAGCCAAGCCATATAGGTTGTCACCAGCCAGCCAAAATACTGTTTGCCCTAGATTAAGCACTCATTCCTGATCCAGTAAGCTGTGACCCAAAGGCCAGGAGGATAAGGTTGTGTGGTAGAAAACACCACTTTCAGAGCAGCAGAAACTCTGGGCTAAGTGGAAGGTTTGACAGCTCTTACATTCTCTTATCAATCCCAGGCTGGATGCATAGGTTTGTCCTGTTCTTCCCAAAATCCACAGAATTCAGTCTGATTTCTTTTTTCTTTATAGTTATCACTGCTTCCTCTGACTCCTGGAGATCCCTGCCTACGCAAGAATGTCTGGAATGAAAACATCTCCACTTTACTGCTATCTAAAAACATTCCCCTTTGAGTTGGAGGGGTTTCCTGTGAATCATGACAGGAAAACAGAAAGGAGATATGTGAAACAGCAAACATAATTAATACATTAAGAAGAGTTGTTAAAGAGATTTTTAGAAATTCAAGCTTGTGTTATTGCACTAATTAAGGACACTCCGTGATACTTCTTATAAAATTTTAAAAATCCCTTCCTCCTCACATTAGTAATGACTATATCTTTGTTAAGAAAAAAGACTTATTCATTTTGTTTAAAATTATGTGTGCTCATTATAAAAATTAAAGTAACATGGAAAAGTCTAACAAAGAAAAAAATTGCCCAAAGCCCTACTGCCCATAAATAAGCATAATTAACATTATGTGAGAATATTATTCTAGTTGTCTATCTATTCATATATCCAGAAAAATAGATTAGCTTTCATTAAAATGGAATTACAATATGCATGCTATTTCAAACTTAAAGTTTCATTTTTAATTTTATATAACCAAAAAAATGAAAATGAGGTAAAACTGAAATAATCCTTGAGTATGAAATGCTTCTTTACCATAAGAAGTATTCCCAAAAAGATCACTCTTAGGCCAAAAGATTATGAGGGGCACCTGGGTGGTTCAGCTAGTTAAGTATCTGTCTTTGGCTCAGGTCATGATCCCAGGGTCCTAGGATTGAGCCCCGCATTATTGGGTTCCCGGCTCTAAGAAAATTCAGCTTCTCCCTCTCCCTCTGCCTGCCACTCCCCCTGCTTGTGTTCTGGTGTAGTCAAATAAATAAATAAATAAAATCTTTTTTTTAAAAGTGATTATGAAAACTTTAAGCTGAAATAATTTCAACTACATATTTCAACTTTAGATACTTCCAATGGAACCATGTCCTGCCATAAAAAGAGGAGGGCTGAAGCAGACCACATTACCTTCTCTCTCCCTCCTCATTTCCTGATTCAGATTATATCACCATATTATCATGTGTGGCAAAAACTGCTGCTTCTTCCCCAATCTCTATTTCTCCCTCTTTTCAATTATAAGTTTGAGTTGAGCGCAAGACATCCCTGCTAGAGACAACATTTCTCTTCCTCCTTTACAGGCATTTGTGGCCATCTGACAAAATTCTGGGCAAGAAAATACTGGAGAAGTAATGTATGCAACTTCTACGCCATGCCTTTGATGGAGAAGGAGCAGGCCCTTGCCTAGATCCCTTTCCCATCTCTCCACAGGCTAGAATACAGACATGACGCTGATGGCTGGAACTTTCATGTGAGAATATGAAATGAAAGCCACATGCTGATGACGGGCAGAACAATAAAGCAGTAGAAGCCTGGGTGCCAATACCCTCAGCCTCCAAACCAGCCCCAGACTATCTACCCAGGCTTTTACTTGAGGATGAAATACATTTCTACTTCATTAACACCAATTCATTTTTTAGGTTTCTTTTTATAGCATCCTAACTGCATTCTAGCTAATATCTCAACTAACCCATCAATAGACTATACATTTATTGTCTACTCTAAAACCATAATTCCCAGAGTTAGTTTTTCTTAGTTCCATATTCAAAGCCATTCAAAGTTCACAGCAAGTCCCTTTTATCAGGATATCTCCATTCCTGAATCCTGGGAGCTCTCTTTCTCTCTTTGTTTTTATTTGGTTTGTCAGTAGTACATTAGTCCTATTGCTACTATAACAAATTACCATACACGAAAACAAACACGAAATCCCAACATGAACTTATCTTGCAGTCCTCTATGTCATAAGTGCAAAATAGATCTCACTGGGCTAAAGTCAAGGTGTTGGCAGGGCTATGTTCCTTTTGAAGGCTCCAGGAGAGAATCTGTCTTGTTGCCTTTTCCAGCCTCTAAAGACTGTTTGCATTCCTTAGTTCATGGCCCCTCTTCCATCATCAAAGCCTACAATATAGTTCTTCAAATATCTCTCTGATCCTGACCTTCTTCTTCCCTCTCTTCCTTATAAGAAAAGTTGTGCTCACATTGGGACCATTAGTAATCCAAAAAGGTTCCTCCTCTCAAGATCCCTAACTTAACTGCATCTACAAAATCCCTTTTGGGGACTTTGAGGATTAGGACATGGACATCTGGGGAGAAGGTACATCATTTTGCCTTCCACATATGGTTTTGTTTTATACTCTTTCTTTTATCTGACCAAGTGGTTTTTATCTAGAAAGGGTTCATGAGTGCTTCATTGCCTAAAGTATATGCTACATTATTGAGAATGTATCTTTCCTTTCTACTTGAAAAAATTTGTTTGAAAGTTTTATTAGATCACCACTTTTTCCAACATGGTATTTATTTCTATAGTAAAAACTTGAAGGCAGCATGTCATTTTTCTCTTTGTATGTGATATTCTTTTTCTGACTCAATGCCTTAAGAATTCTCTCTTCATCCATGAAGTTCAACCTAATCAGGCTATGACTAGATGTTGATTGCTTTTTATTATTTTTGCTAGGATACAATAACCTTGTCCAATTTACTCCTTCAGTTCTTTATTTCACAGAAATTTTCTTCTCTTATATCAATCTCTGAATACATTTTTAGTTCCATTTGTGAAATTATATACCAGGGTCATCAGCAATCTTTGCATTGGATTGATTGCCTTTGTCTCTCTTTCACATCTATTACTTTATATTTAATTACTTAAACAACTTATTCCTTTTTATCTGCATTCATTATGGCTATGTCAAGCCTTTTGTCTACATCAGTATTTTCATTTTCACCTACGCTAGTCTGTTCCCTGATAGTTTATTATTTCTGTGATGTCTTAGTTTGGTCCTCAATTTGTTTTATTTGCTCTAGAGCCACCTCACTATATTATCTATTATCTCTTCCCTGAGATGTCACATGTCTGTCATTTTTGCTACATTGCAAGTAACAGAGAGAATTTGTGGGAATTTCTTTTGTTCTGGGTCATTTCCCAGACTGGAATCATAGTTTCTTTTCTGTTTTTGTTCATGTCTGCTTTTATTGTTGCCAAAGTATGGAAGTATGTCTTCACAATTGCACTGTCATTTCTTCTCATGTTTTTCATACTTGATCTGAGCTGCTTTATCCCAATACTTTTTCTGAGATGTAATGTGGATGATTGTTTGCTTTCTCCTCTCAGCTACAATTTGAAGGCTGAATATCTCATATTCAATCATAGACTGAGTCACAGCAGGTGGGGATGAGTTAAAAAGATGGCAAATACCACAAAATCATGGAATCAAGAATTTTAATTAATAATTATCTACACACTTCTGTAATACCTTTTCCTTACATTTTGGCCAAAATTTTTCATTTACCCCTTAATATGACCACAATTTGTAAAAATCACTTTTTTTGGAGAGGCTAGAAAGATAATCTAGTCTCTGCTAACATATTCATCAAAATTTGCATCTATTATGGATATTTTTATTATGGAGAATTTCTTATATCTTCACAACTCATACTTGATAATATATAAATTTGGGGAAATATTATCAAATTGGAGATTCTCTATCAAAGAGAAAAATTTTTTCCAACTTCTGGCTTCAGTTCCAAATTTTTCATACCTTGTTCTCCAGTAGCACTCACATATTTCCAGTGAGTGTCAAGTGCCAGGGATACTTTCATATCATTACTCAGTCTCTGGCTTTGCAGTTGCTTAAAGTGACTCCAGTTGGACTTGCAAAGCACAAGGTAGAAGTATTTCTGGAGGCAATTTCTATGCTGGTCCAGCTAACAATAACTTAATATTCATGAATAGAATTGCAAATCTCTTAAATATATCTCACTAAATTTAATATAGCTATATCCCCAGCTCAACTTACCCTTAGTTAATTCACAAAAAATACCACTGGCCTCTCTATTGTCACCCAACACAAGGAGAAATCATAATAGAAAAAAATAGCTCTTAACTGACCACAGTCAAAATAACTTTCTTTTGCAAATTTTACAAAAACACAAAATGTGAGAATAGTATGCTAGAGCCCTCCTGTATCATTTCAAAGAACTTATAGAGATGAGAGACTCTGAATCTTAAGCTTTATTTTATTCAATGTATATGTATCTTTAAATGAATGGATATCTTCAGGTTTTAGACAGTCTCTTCAATTCATGTGAAAACCTGGATCCTTCCCTTCTTCGTGTTTCTTCCACTTACTCTTCTCTCCTCATTCCAATACTTCCCATCAGACGAAGGAAAAGATAAATCCACTCAGTTGTCTTCTTTCATATTTAAAGGTAATAGACATCGCTGCTGTAATGTGATTATATGTTCCTGATAAACTTTATTTTCTGTAAAATTATGCACTAAAAATTGGAGAGTTTATGGGGAAAAATACATCTGGAACACTTCACTCAAAACCTGTGCAACTTTGTTAACACAAAAATACTAGCCACAGTTAAATATCCTACTGGCATTTGTTAAGCGACAATTCTTCTTGCATCCTTTACTTTTTTTACACAGCCCATGCTTCCTAAGCAAAGATCAGGGATAAACTTTTGTTTAGGGATGATTGCATAGCAAATCTAAAAGAGAGAACATCTCCTTCCCCAAAGATATTCCACAGTAGTAAAGTCTCTTTCTCTTCCCTAAGGACACATGCTTATGTTCCAAGGGTAAGAGTAATAGCTTTCCAGAAAAGAGGACAGGCAGGTCATTAGCAACCCTGATAAAAGCTCAAAGTCTCCTAAATTTGGAGTTTGTTTCCTGTGATGAAAACCCACTATATGTATAGGCAGTATCCAGCCTTCATTTGCATCTCCCTATGGGAAATTGGGGTTGGGAAATTAATGCAAGATGCTATTCCAACTATTTTCACTGAGTAATAAACCATCTGTGTCTCTGACCCAAGGGTTTAATGTTCTTCTGTATATATGTGTGTATATGTATACATAAGACACACACACACATACATACATGCATCCTGTGGCAAGCTAACTTGCTAGCCTCCAAGTAGGATAAAACCTTAGATCCTTCACAGTTTTTGGTTTAGAAGCATTTGCATCCAACATCATAATTGTTCCTTAAATCTTGGGAATTTCTCTTAGCCTTTAAGATCTGAGTCCTTAAGATACCAATTTCATCAAAATTTAAAATTTGATCCAGGTTATAGCCTTTTGCAACAATCCATTTTAACACAGAAAATAACATCCTTATAGCTTCTTCTTCATCTGAAGAATCTACTACATTTGTTTGATGTAATTCGCTGATGTTTCAAAAATAAATTTTGGGGATGCCTGGGTGGCTCAGCGGTTAAGCATCTGCCTTTGGCCCAAGGCGTGATACTGGAGTCCCAGGATTGGGTCCCACGTGGGGCTCCCTGCGTGGAGCCTGCTTCTTTCTCTGCTGTCTCTGCCTCTCTTTCTGTATGTCTCTCATGAATAAATAAATTAAATTTTTAAAAAAGACAAATAAATTTTTTGTACTAGGCATGACACAGCATAGTGCAACATGAATAACAAGCTAACAAGTAAGACACCTCTCTTGTAGTCTAGTTTTCTGCCAAGAAATAACTAGGTAGTCTTAAGAACACTATGTTCAGAAGTCCATCTGGAATATAAGGGAATGGATTTAAAAATCTTTTTGTGTATGTGGTAAGAACACTTAACATGAGATCTACCCCCACCCCCAGGCCATTTTCAAGTGTACAACACAGTATTGTGGACTACAGGTACAGTGTTAAATATCTTCTAAGTTTCTTACAGTTTACAAAGTCTGTGATTCACAGAAAAATGATGTGTATATATATATTCCCTGTTCCTCCTAATAAGAACCAAGAAAAACCCTGGACCTTATAAAACAAACATAAGAAGGGTCTGAAAGGTGAAAAGAAGGAGGCAAATCTCACGATCTGAGGAACAATTTGGTAGTGAGCATCTTGAGTTTTCTCCTTTTAGACACACAGACTGGGTACTGAGAAGCCAGCAACTCAGAAATGCCAAAGGGAACAAACAAAAAATAGCCACAAAAGACCAGAAGAGAAGCAGTCTACCAAACATAACTTTTAGACAATAACTATTCTACAGTAGCCACATACACACACACACACACACACACACACACACACACACGACCTGTGGCACCACCCCCATCATGCCAGCAAAGTCTGAGTGGCAGTCTAGACTTCTGCCCTCAAAAGGATGGAACAAAGCCAATACTCAATATTCTTCCAGGGTGGTATAAAAAAAAGGCACAGTAGGAAAGTGAGGCTTTCATCCCTACCAGGTGTAATGAGAACCTCTCCCACGGTGTCAGGGAAGCCTAGACTTTCACCGCCACTTGGAAATAATAAAGTATCCCTCTCCTTCCCCAGTGAGGTAGTGTCAGACTGGGCCTAGTGGGGGGGGTCAAGAGTTTCATCACTGCACAATGGTAAGGAAACCATATCCCCAAAGTCCAATTGTGTCAGTGGGAAGCAGTAGTAAGGCAACCCTCCTCCTCCCAGCCAGGGAGATAAAAGTAGAGACCTATTAAGGAGCTGGAACTCCTATCCACCCAGCAGTGATGAAGAGTCCCCCATCTCAGGTGTCAACAGAGGTTAAGTGAGGAAGCTAGATTTCTACTCTTTCCTGGCAGTAATGAGATGGTGTCCTCTACCCCCTTCCCCACCGGAGCAATATCAGAGAAGTCAGCTAAAATAGAAAGTTTAAATAATTTCCAGAGTCTTACAGGATATAACCCAAAATATCTAGGTTACAATAAAAAATCATACATCATAACAAGAACCAGCAAGATGTCAAACTTAATTTAAAAACACAACCAACAAATGCCAACCCCAAGATGACAGGAGTGTTAAAATTATCTGACAAAGATTTTAGAGCAGCTTTCTTAAAAATACCTCAACAAGCAATTATAAGAAATTACTTGAAAAAATATTTCAAATATAAAGTCTCACAAAGGATTGGGAGATATACAAAAGAAATGATTGGAAATTTTAAAACTGAAAAATTCAATAACCAAAAGAAAAAAATCAATGAGTTGGACTCAACAGCAGGAGGACAGAGGAAAGAATCAGTGAGCTTAAAGTCAAACAATAGAAATTACCCAATCTAAACAAAAGAGAAAATATAGACTAAACCAAAATAAATAAACAGAGCATAGGGACCCTTGGGACTTAAAAAAAATCTAATATCCTAATATTCGTGTCATCAGAGTAGAAGGAAAGGAGAAAGAGGATGGAACTGAAAAGTATTTACAGAAATAATGAATAAAAACTCCCCAAACGATAGAAACCTACATATTCAAGAAGAGCTGAGTGACCCACAAACAGAATATATGAAAAGAAATCCACACAAAGACACATTATAGTCAAACTTCTGAAAATTAAAATAAGTTTTGAAAACAGTGAGAGAAGAGTAGCACTGTATCTATGAAGGAAAAACCATTCAAATTACAGCAAATATCTCACCAGGAAAAGAAAGACATATTTTTCAAGTGCTAAAAGAAAAGAATTTTACAGAATTACCCAGAATCTTACATCAAACAAAAATATCTCTCAGGTATGTTGGAGAAATCAAGGCATTCTCAGATGAAAAAAGCTAAGAGAATCTGTTGGAAGCAGGTTTACCATAAAAGAATGATTAAAATTCTCTAAACAGAAAGGAAACAATTGAAGAATGAACCTGAAACATCAGGAAATAAGAGAAGGACATGGTAAGCAAAAATATGGATTAAAACAACAGAATTCCTTACTCCTCTTGACTTTTCTAAGTTATGTTAGATGAATGAAGCAAAAATTACAATACTGATGTGGTTCTAAATGTATGTAGCAGAAATATATTAGACAATTATATCATAAATGGGAAGAGTGTAGAGACATAAAAAGGATCAAGGTGTTTATGCTTTACTCAAGCCAACAAAATGCTGACACCAGTAATCTGTGATAAATGTTATATATATATATATATATATATATATATATATGTATATATAGTCTAGTCTATACATATATATATAGTAATCCCTATAGCAATTACTAAAAAAGCTACACAAGGTGATTACACTCAAAAAACCATAGAGAAATCAAGTGGTAATTCTAAAAATACATCTAAGTAACCCACAGGAATTCAGGAAAAAGAAAATAGAGAAACAAAAAAACAGAAAAAGCAAACAAAATAACAGACTTAAGCCCTAACATATGAATAATTAGATTTAATTTCTCTAAATACAGCAAGTAAAAGAGATGGGCAAATTGTATTAAAAAAAAAAAACATGACCCAGAATCACCTGGGTGACTCAGTTGATTAAGCATCTGCCTTCAGCTCAGGTCATGATCTCAGGTCCTGGGATCAGGCCCTATGTTGAGCTCCCTGCTGAGCAGGGGAGCCTCGCTTCTCCCTCTCCCTTTGCCCCTCTCCCCAACTCATGTTCTCTCTAGCTCTCTCTGCTTTCTCAATAAATAAATAAAAAATATTTTTAAAAAAATCACAACCCAACTATATGCTGTTTATAAGAAATGTGCATCAAATATAATGACCTGGGCAAGCTGAAAATTGAAAGTATGGAAAAAGATATATTATGCAAACATTTATCAAAAGAAAGCAGAATGACCATATTAATATCATATAACAGGGACACCTGGGTGGCTCAGCAGTTGAGCATCTATCTACCTTTGGCTCAGGGCGTGATGTGGAGTCCCAGGATTGAGTTCCAGATCAGGTTCCCTGCATGGAGCCTGCTTCCCCCTCTGCCTATATCTCTGCCTCTCTCTTTCTGTGTCTCTTATGAATAAATAAAATATTTTAAAAATATATCATATAACATAGACTTCAGAACAAAGAAAATTACCAGAGACAGAGAGGGATATTATCTTATAATGATAAATGGGTCAATGCTGCAAGAGAACATAGCAATTCTAAATATGTATGTGCCAAACCACAGAACTGCAAAATATTTGTAGCAAAACTGATAAAGTGAAAGGAAGAACAGACAATTCTACATTTCTAGTTAGAGACTCCAACACCCATCTCTCAAAAATCAATAGAACAACTATCTAGAAATTTAGCAAGGATACAGAAGTCAAACACAACATCAGCCAACAGGATCTAATCAACATTGATAGAATACTCTACCTAACAACAGAATACACATTCTTTTCAAGGACCCACAGAACATAAACCAAGATACACCATATTATGGTATTCTGAGCCATAACCCCACCTCTTCCTTGTGTCAACATTCCCCCTCAACTCACAGAAAAGCCGCCTACCATCAACCAATCTCTCTTCATTCCAATTTGGTGATGTACAATATATTATAGCTCTAGGACATTCTAGTCACCAGATCCCATCAGAGTAGGGAAGAAGAAAAGGTAAAGGGGATTCAAATATCCCCCAGAGATACAAGCACATTCACTCCAGAACTCCATAGCTTGTTCAGGAAATAAGTAAGATAAAATGGAATCTGGAATCCAAACCTTGTAAATGGCACAGACCACAGTCATTGGAATTGTACAGCCCTAGCAGAGGAGGGCTTACTCAGGATACTTTCCAAGACTGGGAAAGATTAAGCATAAAAAAAAAAAAAAAAATCACATGACTGGTGTTTTAATTAGATTTAGCCATTGAATTCCACTATAAAGCCTGCACCTACCTCCAAAAAAAGGGTAAATGACTCTTTCAAATGTGCATTAATTCTAGGATACCATTTAGAAAATTACCTCATCCAGTGTACTAAGTGGCACCCAAATTGCCCAGAAGAGTTATTGTATTTCCCCAAAGTGAGCAATTGACTCTTTTCTAACCAGTTGTATCAAGTCCAATTAGAAGCGGAATATAACTTCCTAGATATTTAAAGTGGAATAGGCCAGTATTACAAAAGCCAACTGAGTAATTTATAGGAATTTTTTAATATACAGGTAATATTCCATTAAGATAAGTTAAACTGCCATTTGGAGAATAATTTTCTCTATATATAAAGATAGAACCCATACTTTGTCACTCCCATAAGGCCGTGTGTGTGTGTGTGTGTGTGTGTGTGTGTTGGTATCTGACTTAGACAGAAATGTATCATTTTCGCATTGTTGTGCCGAATTATTCTTTTTTCTTGAAAGGTTTTTGTTTTCTCCATATCACCTATATACTATGACATCATGGAGCAAGTACATCAGCACATTCTTTTCTTGTTATATAAATTACTGGACAGGAAAAATATTCATAGAGCTCTCTTGGGAGACAAATGTGAATCATAAAATCAAGTTTTCTCCATGAGTCTACCTAAAGCACAATATGAATTTGTGAAAAATGCATCCCACTGGGAGTTGGGTAACAAAAATGTGGGCACTCAGTTTAACCTCTGAAGTCCTCAGTTTCTCCTTACAGAATGTGAGTGTTGAGATCTGTCTTCTGCCTCTTGAGGAAGCTGCAAAGTTCAAATTGGTTCATATGCATGAAAGTCTGTTGGCTCCCTTAGGACAGGAAGAAAACAATGAGAATTTGTAGTCGTATTCTTTAAGGTAAATCAAAGAAAGTCTTTTAAATTTTAATTAGTTTCCTTAAACCCCTGTGGATAAGTCTCTTTTGCCCATTTCACAAGTTAGAATTCAGACACTGGGAAGTTAAATGGTTTGCCCCAATCATATAACCCCCTGGAATTAGAGCAAAGAATTCCTTGCATCTACTGATGTGAGAAAGCAACACAGAAGCATCCGTGGGCCTTGTGCACCGAATCATGGTACAGGAGCTTTAAAGTGTGGTTGAGCTCTGTGGCTCTGCTGCAGGGTACCAGAAAGATTCTTTTTAATTTTTATTTTTGACAGACTGGGGATTTTTCATTTGGGAAAAAAAGGGGAGAGAGAAACTGAACAGCAGGATCAAAATCATAATCCCTGTTTTTAATGGAAATGTGAACTCAAGATTTTACCTTTGCTGGCCCCAGCTTGAAATCATGCCCCTGAGGGAAGTCTGCCTTCCTTACAACCAGCTGGCACAGTGTGCTTTGTTTTAAGCAGCTCAACTCAAATATGTTTCCCTTTTTATGCTCTCCCTAATAAAGCATTGTACAAAAGATACTGATACTGGAATGAAGTGTGCCTACTTCCTAGTTGAATGATTAAATACTGGCTAACTGGAACTGTAAGAAGGAAAAGAAATGCAGGTCTCCCTCCTGCATTTTCAGATTCTTGTTTACAGTGGGCACAACTCCAGTTAAGTCACTACTAAGGAGTGAAATTGGATGCATTCTTTGGCTTCTTTGCTGTTCTCTATGCTGCCTCTAGTTTGTAGGAGCTACAGGCCTTTGCACAGTTAGATGGTATAAAAAGAGAGAAATTGACACAAGCAATAAAACAACAGTGGCCCTCAAACCATTTCTCTCTTGCTTTATGGGAGTTGTTTGTTTGTTTGAGGGTTGTTTTTTTTTTTGGTAGGTTGCTTTTTTTTCTGATGTTTATTTTCTTGTTTTTATTTTCTGCTCCTCAGCGAAACAAGGGAGGAAAACTGATGAAAGGACTAACTTCGAGAAGCTTCAGAAAAGGCCACAAAATATTCTATAACTGGCTACTTTTTAAACCTGAGCACTGAGAAGTAGAGGATTAGGAATTGAGACAGTGAAAGGGGAAAACTAAAAGGATCTCTCCTCAACTTCCTTCTTTGCACTACAATATGGAAATATGTAACAAGTTGCAATTCCAGGCAGTAATACATGTTGTTAGGGCCTTAATTTTGAAAGAAGGCCACTTATCTGATTATAACCACTCTGGATCTCATCACTAAGAACTCAACAAATTAATCTGGACCCGAGGAGTTGCATAAAGATGTGAGACTTTATGAAGGCAGGACTTTTGAGACTGCCAAGATGTAATGTGAAATAGTTATTGCAAGGTCAGGCTCTGAATCATCTCAGATCCTTATCGTCAAATCTTTACATCTTAGATCTTTCCTCTACGAATTGCACATTGAGCAAATTCCCTACCCTATCAAACCTTTGTCTTCACAGCAACATTCTTTCTAACAACTCAAATGTGGAAACAATCCAAAAGTTCATCAGTTAATGAATGGATAAGCAAAATACACTGCACTCCTACAGTGGAATGCTATTCAGCCACAAAAAGGAAAAAGGAGCATTGATACTTGCCACAGAGTGGATGAACCTTAAAACCATCATGTTAAGTGAAAGAAGCAGTCAAAAAAGGCTACATATGATATGATTCCATTTATATGAAATGTCCACAATGGGTAAATTCATAGAGACAGCAGATTAGTGGCTTCAGGGGTCTAATGAGAGTGAAGAACAAAGAGTGACTGCTAATGTGTACTGGGTTTCTTTTATGGGTAATGAAAACATCCTGAAATATGATTGTGGTGATGATTGTATAGCCTGGAGAACATACCAAAAGTTATGGAATCACATACCTTAAAAAGGTGAATTTTATGGTATGTGAATTATATTGCAATTGTTGGGGGCGGCAGATTAATAATAGTTTCTTTCTCATCAGATTGTTAACAATTAAATAATGCAAGTAATGCACATTAACACAGTGACTAGCACATAGTAAGTGCTAAATTAATGTTAATTATTGACAAGAACTTGATTCAACTCACCACTCATAGTTAACATACAATGAACTATAAGAAGCATGCAATGGGTTCTCATCTGACCTCTAGGGTTTCCCCCATGTGATCCAGTGATTGACCCTAAGCAGTGTAGCTAAAGGAGTAGCTCTGACCCAGTCTGCATTCTCTTCTGAGAATCCCGTGCTTATGTTGCCCCAAAGTAGGATGACCAGATTTAGCAGCTAAAAATACAGGAAACCCAGTTAAAGCTGAATTTCAGACAAACTAGTCATTTTTTCTTATTATAGTTATGTTCCAAATGTTTCATAGGACATACTATTACTTAAAAATTATGCAACATTTAGGATATACTTCTACTAAAAAAAATTTTGTTGCTTACCTAAAATTCAAATTTAGCTGGGCATCTGGCAATCCTACTACCCATGAGGTCTACACTAGGTTGGACGGCTTCATCTGACATTACAGACCTTATTATGAAGTCTTACCAAGCTCAAAGACCATCCACAGGGTACTGCACATTTATTTAGATTTCTACCATGACACCACTACCATATGCCTTACAAAATGATGGCCTCACTCTGGAAGTCTAATAGCTCTCCCACCTCTAGGTTGTCTACACCAGAGTTTTTGCTCTCAATACAAACATTGTTCCCCAAGAAATCAGCATTTGTCCACACCATGGCAATAAATGAGGCAAATTAAACTCTTCTAGTTGGAAATGTTATTCCTGATAGGAATGGAACAGTTGCATTTGCACAGATCTTTTCTGGGTAATAACCATCTCCCTTCTCCAGCAATAACTGAGGCCAGAACTTAATATCCAGTATCTGTGGTTGACACAAAAAAACACAAATACACACAAAAAAATAAGGTGTGAGTGCAAAAACATATGTGGTCATTGTCAAGTATAACTTCAATCATTAGGTATGGTTAAAATGTCAGTTGCCAAAACCAAATCTGTAGGTCTTTAAGAATATGATGAATGTTACACATGCAATCATATAAATATAATGACTCTATCTGGAATTTAACTTTTAAAAGCAGTTCATTACTATTCAATTCGGAATTTTCTTATTCTTTTAGAAATTTTATTCTACCTGGAGGTTTCTCACACTTTCAGCAAATGTTTCAACATGGTATACCTCAGAGACTGGTGAGAACGTGAATTTTATTTATACCAGGTGACCATCCCAGTCAATCATGGATTACTTGTCATAAATTATACTAGTTTTTTTTAACCTAGAAAGTATTTGCCAACAGGACTGGCTACCAAAATGAAGACGCACTTTCATTGTGTTCAAAAGTCATGAAGAATAGTGAGAGCAGACCATTAAAGCAAATACAGGTGGCCTTGTACAACCTTACAAGTTGTGTGCCCATGAAGCTGGCCCTGATGACAGGTATCACAATGGCTAAACTGAGTCAACATTTTGAGGGCAAAGTTATGTGTATTTCTCTTCCTCCAAACCAAGGATTGAAATCATCTGATAAATTGTTTCTTTCTTGATCTCATTTGACAGTTTTATCAAATCCAGAGGACCCTAAAAAAAAAAAAGATTGGGACAAGAAATGGGTTACCCCCTAGAGTAAGGAGCAGAGTGGGTGCAGGACAGGAGTAAGAGGAAGACTTTTGTTGTGTGTACTTTGGTATCTTATATATTTTGAATGGTGTGATGTAAATGTCTTACCCAGCCAAAAATGAGTAAATAAATTTTAAAGAGAGCTTTGGAGTCTCAGATCAAACCCAGCTGAATAAGCCACATGTATTTTGAATATATACAGGCACCATCATTTGGGTGTTTTTATAATTTTCTATTTTTTTATCTTTTATGCATCAAAGGAAAGATATTTCTTAAGGCAATTATGAAATATTCTAGGATGCCTTTAATAGAATTGATTGAATAAGGTAAAATAAGGTAGACTGAATAAGGTAAAATTGTTTCTGCACACCACAAAGTGCTTCACTTTCTAATGCACCGTATGTTTTCAGTTTGAGATCATTGTGAATTATGTGACAGGATATGGTTCTCGCTTTGTTTTGGCAGTTCAGGGTCCAATTCAAGCTCAAAGCTAGTAACTGGGAGACCTTTGGGCCACATTTCTGTGTTCTAAAGCTTTCCCTTAGATTTCAACTCTTATCTTACTCAGGATTTATTTTTCATGATTCCATTTTCATATATCTTTATATTTTCTTCTTTTACTCCATGATTCTTTTAAACCACAAGAAATACTTTATGGAATGAAGTAAATAATTCTCAGCATTTATCCCACAAAGCAATGATGAATGTAGAAGAATTGAATCAAACAGTTTTGCACTATTTTTTATAGTATCATCTGTCCCTGTTTGTGTGTTAAAGAATAGCTCACTAGATAGAGAGGCAGAATAGTGAGTTAAGAACAAAACCATAGGGATCCCTGGGTGGCGCAGTGGTTTAGCGCCTGCCTTTGGCCCAGGGCGCGATCCTGGAGACCCGGGATCGAATCCCACGTCGGGCTCCCGGTTCATGGAGCCTGCTTCTCCCTCTGCCTGTGTCTCTGCCTCTCTCTCTCTCTCTCTCTCTCTCTCTCTCTCACTGTGTGCCTATCATAAATAAATAAAATAAGAAAAAATTTAAAAAAAAAAAAGAACAAAACCATATATTTATCGGAAAACCAACTGTTGTGTAAACTTAGAAACAAAATCCAAACCAAGCTATGTGTTAACAATCAGATAAAAGTTAATAGTAAACTTCCAACCTTCTAATAGCACAGCTATCAGACTTGGCCCTGATTTAGATTAGAGCTAACAACTGGCAATATTATCAGTATTACCTATAAATCATACCTGCACTACGTATTGTCTACTCATACCACTATTGGTAATTGTAAAAAAATCAGGAACAACCTAAATAATGAAGCATGAGGAAACAGATAAGTTATCTATCTAAAACACAGAATATTATATAGCCACCAAAAAAGAATGCTTTGAAAAAGCCTAATGGCATGATAACTACAGTTAACACTGCTATTTGACATATTTGAAAGTTGCAGAGAGTAAAGCCAGAAGTTCTCATCACAATGAAAAAAAAAACATTTTTTTTTTGTTTTTGTATCTATATGATGTGATACATATTAACCTGTTCTGGTAATCATTTGACAATATATGTAAATCAAATCATTATGCCATACACCTTAAACTTTAAAAAAATTTTTAAATTAAATTCAATTTAATTAACATATAATGTATTATTAATTTCAAAGGTAGAATTTAGTGATTCATCCTTGCATATGTAAACCCAGGCCTCATTACATCAAGTGCCCTCCTTAATGTCCATTACCCAATTATCCCTTGGCACCACCCTTCTCCCCTCCAGCAACTCTCAGTTTGTTTCTTAGAGTTAAGAATCTCCTATGTTTGTCTCTCTCTCTGTTTTTATCTTATTTTATTTTCCATTCCCTTCCCCTATGACCCTCTGTCTTGTTTTTTTTTTTTTTTCACTGTCTTGTTTCTTAAAGTCCACATGAGTGAAATCATATGGTATTTGTCTTTCTTTGATTCACTTATTTTGCTTAACATAATACCTTCTAGTTCCATCTATGTAATTGCAAATGGCAACATTTCACTCTTTTTGATAGCCATATATATATATATATATATATATATATATATATACACACACACATATATGTCACACCTTTATCTCTTTGTCTTTTGATGGGCATTTGTGTTCTTTCCATAGTTTGGCTACTGTATCTTTGGATCCAGCAGTGCAATTGCAGGGTTGTAGGGTAGCTCTATTTTCAACTTCTTGAGGAATCTCCATACTGTTTTCCAGAGTGGCTGCATCAGTTTGCATTCTCACCAACAGTAGAAGAGGGTTCCCCTTCCTCTGCATCCTTGACAACATCTGTCATTTCCTGAGTTGCTCATTTTAGCCATTCTGACCAGTGTGAGGTGGAATCTCATTGTGGTTTTGATTTGTATTTCTCTGATGCCGAGTGATGTTGAGCATCTTTTCATGTGTCTGTTGGCCATTTTTATGTCTTCTTTGGAGAAATATCTATTCATATCTTCTGTCCATTTCTTTTTTTTTTTTTTTTAGATTTTATTTATTTATTCACAATAGACATAGAGAGAGAGAGGCAGAGACACAAGCAGAGGGAGAAGCAGGCTCCATGCAGGGAGCCCGCCTCGGGACTCGATGCTGGGACTTCAGGATCACGCCCTGGGCCAAAGGCAGGTGCTAAACTGCTGAGCCACCCAGGGATCCCCCCTTCTGTCCATTTCTTGACTGGAATTTGGGCTTTGGGGTATTGAGTTTGATGAGTTCTTTAAAGATTTAGGATACTAGCCCTTTATCAGATAAGGCATTTGCAAATATCTTCTCCCATTTTGTAAGTTGCCTTTTGGTTTTTTGGTTTTGTTGACTGTTTCCTTTGCTTTGCAAAAGATTTTTATCTTGATTATGTCCCATGCATTCATTTTTGCTTTTGTTGCCCTGTCCTTTGAAGATGTGTCTACCAAGAAGCTGCTGTGGCTGAAATCAGAGATGTTGCTGCCTTTTTTTTTCCTCTAGGATTTTGATGGATTCCTGTCTCACATTTAGGCCTTTCATCCATTTTTTAGTTTACTTTTGTGTTTGGTGTAAGAAAGTGGTCCAGTTTCATTCTTCTGCATGTGGCTATACAATTTCCCCGATACCATTTGTCAAAGATACTGTCTTCTTTCCACTTGATATTCTTTCCTGCTTTGTTGAAGATTAGCTGACCACAGAGTTGAAGGTCCACTTCTGGGTTCTCTATTCTGTTTCATTGATCTAAGTGTCTGTTTTTGTGCCAGTACCATAATGCTTTGACTATTACAGCTTTGTAATATAAAATACTTGGCTTGAAATCCAAAGTTGTGATGCCTCCAGCTTTGGTTTTCTTTTTCAACTTTCCTTTGGCTATTCGGGGTCTTCTCTGGTTTCATACAAATTTTAGGATTGTTTGTTTCAGCTCTGCTAAAAAATGCTGATGTTATTTTGATAGGGATTGCATTGAAAGTGTAGATTGCTTTGGGTAATACAGACATTTTAACAATATTTGTTCTTCAATCTATGGGCATGGAATGTTTTTCCTTTTCTTTGTGTCTTCCTCAATTTCTTTCATAAGTGTTCTTCAGTTTTCAGAGTACAGATTCTTCACCTTTGGTTAGGTTTATTACTAATTCATTCTGTAAGGCCTTCATTGCCTTCATCCCAAAAAGCAAAGACCTCATCAAAAAGGAAGATTACAGACCAATATCCCTGATGAACATGGATGCAAAAATTTTCAGAAGATACTACCTAATAGGATCCAATAGTACATTAAAAAGATTATTCACTACAACCAAGTGGAATTTTTTCCTAAATTGCAAGGGTGGTTCAACAACTGCAAATCAATCAATGTGATATACTACATTAATAAAAGTAAAGACAAGAACCATATGATCCTCTCAATAGATGCAGGAAAAGAATTTGACAAAATACACATTCTTTCTGGACCAAAACTCTGCAGTGTAAGGGATAGAGGGAACATACTTCAATACCATAAAAGCCATATGCAAAAAACCCATAGGGAATATCATTCTCAATGGGGAAAAACTGAGACTTTTTCCCAAAGGTCAAGAACATGACAGGGATGTACACCCTCACCACTGTTGCACAACATAGAACTAGAAGTCCTTGCCTTAGCAATCAGACAACAAAAAGAAATAAAAGGCATCTAAATTGGCAAAAAAATAAGTCAAACTTTCAGTCTTCACAGATGACATGATAATCTATGTAGAAAATCCAAAAGACTCCACCCAAAAATTGCTAGAACTGATACAAGAATTCAGCAAAGTCACAGGATATTAAGTCAATGCACAGAAGTCAGTTGCATTTCTGTACACAAACAATAAGGCAGAAGAAAGAGAAATCAGGGAATTGATCCTATTACAATTGCACCCAAAACCATTAGATACATACACTTTAAACTGATACAGTGCTGTAAGTCGATTATATCTCAATAAAGCCAAAAAATACAAAAAAAAATACATGATAAAAATTTCTGATATAATATTCAGTAAGCAGAATATAATTTTGTTAAATTTATCCAAGAAGAGGGGTTAGGGAGGAAAATAGGTACGTGTGTTTACACACATGGTCAGAATGAAAGTAAGAATATTTTCCTTATAATAATTTCTTATAGTTTCAAATGCTTTTGCAATAAATATATATTGTTTTATTTTTTTTTTAAAAATGCAAAGTTATTTTTAAAAGCAAATCAAGATTTTCCACAATCAAATGCAAGCTGGTGCAGCCACTGTGGAATAGAGTATGAGAGTTCCTCATAAATTTAAAAATAGAACTGCTCTATGATCCAGTAATCACACTACTGGGTATTCATACAAAAAATTCAAAAACACTAAATGAAAGGGATACACACACCCCTATGTTCATTGCAGCATTATTTACAGTAGCCAAATTACAGAAGCAACCCAAGTACCCATAAACAGATGCATAGGTCATTATATGTATACATACATATAATGGAATGCTATTCAGCCATAAAAAAAGAATGAATTCTTGCCACTTGCAACAATATGGATGGAGGTAGGGAGTATAATGCTAAGTGATATAAGTCAGTCAGAGAAAGACAAATACCATATGATCTCACACATATGTGGAATTTAAGAAACAAAACAAATGAGCAAAGACAAAAGAGAGAGAGAGAGAGAGAGAGAGAGAGAGAGAAAAGAAAGAAACCAAGAAACAGACTCTTAACTATCAAGAACAAACTAATGGTTACCAGAAGGGAGGTGGATGGGGGAGGGGGATGATGAAACAAGTAATGAAAATTAAGAGTATATTAATCTTGATGAGCACTCAGTAATATATACAACTATTGAATCACACTATATTGTACATCTAAAATTAATACAACACTGTAGGTTAACTATACTGTAATTAAAATTAAAAACTTAATTTTAAAAAAAGATTGTGTACAACCAAACTCTTGAATTTAGCAAGTACGCCAATATGTAGGCATCCTTCCTGAATTACGGTTCCATTCAGGTCCCCAAGGGAGAAATGGTAACTAAACTCCTAGTTCTCAACAACAAAATTCATAAACAGAAGATATGCCTCAGAAATCTATAGAAATACAACATCGAAATTAATTAAGGCAACATATATAGAATCAGTTCTTAAAATCAGCAATGTAGGAGAATAGCAGGCACATTTAAAAATGAGAAAATAAACCAAATTGAGCATGTAATTATTGTCAGTTATGTAAGCCCATATATAGGCCTTTAGAAGAAAAGAGAAATAGTGAATAAGGACATATTTTACAAACCAAGGCCCTTGATAGCTTTTTTTTGTCCCAAGATTCCATGTGGAAAAAAGATAAAGATTTGTTTCCACATCTTGCATTACACAGGTAACACTACCAGCAACTTGTCACTTCCTATAGCACCTAGCACATGAACAAACATATTGAAAGTTTGACCTAGATTCCCAGACACTAATGAACAAGAGCCTCAGTGATACAAAGGCAACAAACACAAGTTTACAGACTTTTTTTCATCCTTTCCCTTCTGTGGAAATAACATTTTTTTTGCTCAGAATTTCAAACCCCTGGTCACACCTCCAAAACAAATAAGTCAGTAATATTGCATACATGCTATCTACCCAACAACGTGATGGATACAGTTGGTAGTTTAATGCAAATATAAGGTGGGGAGAAAGAAGTATCATTACCAAGTGTCTGCCATGTGCTAGACAGAAGGTTGGGGTCTGGAATCTAAGCTCTGATAGCCTCTTCTAGCACTTTAGGAAATAAAATTCTCCTGGAAATGTGGTTTGGGGTGTGAAAGAGTAGCTTTCAGGGCCTTGGAGGCAACATGCAGTTTTCTCTGAGGTCTTTCCCTACTTCTTTTAAAAACAAGCTCTCACTCTAAAAACAAGAGAAAATGAAGCTGCTGTGATTGTAGGCTTGAATATAAATGATTTCTGCCTCAGGAAAAAAAAAATAAAAACTTTCCAGAATATTTAGTTCCTAAGTATTACTTTGAATGAGGGAATAAATAAATGAATTTATGAACAAATTAATGAATGAATGAATGAACGAACACATGAAGAATTTTGAGAATGTGTTCTCTGGGAGGGTTAGGACACTTGTAATTCATTCAAGGGGCAGATAGCATGGGAGAAAGTAAAAGATGCAAAGTACAGGTACAAAGAAAGGCTGAAGGTTAGTACATGGCTATGCTTCTTATCCCCCAATGCCCCACAACCCATGGCCTCCAGGCTGGCATGTTCAAGACTCAAGAAATGACAGGCAAGAGGATATGTTTAAAACTGGGAATTTGCCTGGAGCCATCTTTGACCAGAGATCAATAAAAAGAACATCAACCACCACCACCACCACAATAATAATAACAGAAGGAATAGTAGTACAAATAGTAACAATAGGTAACTTTTTAAACTTATTGCCATGTGCCAAGTACTGAGCTAAGCTCTTTGCATAAAATATCTCAAGCAAGTGTCACCATAATCCAATTAAAAGGTAGTATTAGGGCAGCCCAGGTGGCTCAGCAGTTTAGCGCCACCTTTAGCCCAGGGCCTGATCCTGGAGACCTGGGATGGAGCCCCACGTTGGGCTCCCTGCATGGAGCCTGCTTCTCCCTCTGCCTGTGTCTCTGCCTCTCTCTCTCCCTCTCTCTCTCTCTCTCATAAATAAATAAAATCTTAAAAAAAAAAAAATGTTTAAAGAAATAAAAGGTAGTATTATTAGCTCCATGTTACAGATTAGAACTCTGGCTTAGAGAAGGT